>NC_044031.1:470133936-471495449 GCF_901765095.1 Microcaecilia unicolor
TACAACGAAGTCCCTCTTATTTTCTCAAGCATAAAAAAGGCCTTAGAACCCTTGAAATTTGAGGGAGGTTCCATCTTGGTACAGTATATGATGACTTCCGTCTGCTCACCCACTAAGGAAGCTATTACTAACCACTATTCATACAGGCTTAAAAGCCAATTGGAAGAAACTCTAGTTCTACCAACCCCAAGTTACATATTTGGGATTTCTACTTAGTCAAAGTAGTAGAGAGTTGTTACCCACCTGAAGTGCTGCTATTCAAACTTTACCATAGCCTACTACTAAGAAACAACTTAGGAAGTTACTTGGAATAGCAAATTACTGCAGACAATGGACCTTGGACTATGCCAGTGGTTCCCAAACCTGGTCCTGGAGGCACCCTAGTCAGTCAGATTTTCAGGATACCCACTATGAATATTCATTGTGAATTATTAAGCAACTGTTAAAATATTATCAAACTTGTGAATCTTTATTAAATATCTTAAATAATCATATTACAATACACTCTATCATCCTATCACATACTCACATTCACATTCATCCCACATCTACACTACATGAAAGCACTCTACAAAAATCATATGAACAATATATATATATATATATATATATATATAAACACTATAAAACTACTATACAAAATTATACAGCACTTTCCTCATAATATATAAAGCCTGTACGCTTAACGTGTCAAGTCTGTTATGAGCTCACCACTGCATATTCACTGAATTCTATTCAATTCAATGATCTTAGTCCATCAAAATATCAGTGTGTCCGATCTTAACCCGCTCATCAGTCCATATCCAATGCCGAAGAATCAGCAGTCTCTAGTAAAGGACAATCACCGAGCCAGCGCAGGTCAGTGAGCTCATAACAGACTTGACACATTGAGCACTGAACTCTTGTCATGATGCCTACATACTAACTCACTCAGGAATACATGACAAATTTGAGAGTGGTCAAATCACAAGGCCAACGATGACTACTAGATCAGCATTTTCCTTTCACACATACCTTTTCACTGTTATGGTATGCACATGTTGCTCTCTTGTTCACTTTCTACAACATTACTAAAACACCACGAAATTCTTTGCCCACTGGAGTTGTTTGTTCATTCCACACAGTCTTCTTTCTTTGCTTTTTTCCACAGAAGTTATAGAAGCTAACCTTAAAGAAACTGATTAATGAGCCCCATGGTAGGATTCCAGAGTAAGGCACAGGAATGGTACACTAGGGTCCACCACTAAACCAAGGCTATCATAGAAAGAACCTTTGGTCTGCTTAAAAGCTGCTTAAGGTATCTGGACAAATCTGAGGTGGAGGAAGACCATATAAGAACCTAAGATTTGCCATACTAGGTCAGACCAAGGGTCCATCTATTCCTGCATCCTGTTTCCAACAGTGGCCAGTCCAAGTCACAAGTACTTGGAAGAGTCCAAAAAAAGTAGAATAAGTAGTGGCTTTCCCCAGGTGTACCTTAACAGTTTATTGACTTTTCCTCCAGGAATTTGTCCAAACCTTTGTTAAACCCATCTACATTGACTGTGTTTATCACTTGCTTTGGTAATGAGTTACAGAGTTTGACTATATGTGAGTGAAATTTTTTTACCTATTATATAACTTCATGGAATGTCCCCTAGTTTGTTTTACTTTTTGATAATCAATTCACTCCATTCAGCCCTCCCCCCCCCCACACACACACAAGGTGTGTGAAATGTGGTTGGCATGCTGCATGGTCTACAGCAGTGGCGTTCCTAGCCTCGACGACACCCGGGGCGGATCGCCGATGCGCCCCCCCTGGCAAAATGACACCCCCCCGGGTGCACGCTGCTAGGGGGGTTGCCGCGGTGCACGCCTGTTGGCTGCGAGTTCGAATCGCTATGCTCAATTCTCTCGTTCGCTGCAGCTCCCTCCCTCTGCCCCGGAACAGGAAGTAACCTGTTCCAGGGCAGAGGGAGGGAGCTGCAGCGAACAAGAGAATTTAGCGTAGCGATTCAAACTCACAGCTGACAGGCGTGCGCCGCAGCACCCCCCAGCGGCATGCACCCGGGGGGGTGTCATTTTGCCAGGGGGGGCGCGCTGCACCCGGGGGGGGGGGGCGCATCGGCGATCCGCCCCGGGTGTCGTCGAGGCTAGGAACGCCACTGCTGTAGACCATGCAGCATGCCAACCACATTTCACACACCTTGTGTGTGTGTGGGGGTGGGGGAGGGCTGAATGGAGTGAATTGATTATCAAAAAGTAAAACAAACTAGGGGACATTCCATGAAGTTATATAATAGGTAAAAAAATTTCACTCACATATAGTCAAACTCTGTAACTCATTACCAAAGCAAGTGATAAACACAGTCAATGTAGATGGGTTTAACAAAGGTTTGGACAAATTCCTGGAGGAAAAGTCAATAAACTGTTAAGGTACACCTGGGGAAAGCCACTACTTATTCTACTTTTTTTGGACTCTTCCAAGTACTTGTGACTTGGACTGGCCACTGTTGGAAACAGGATGCAGGAATAGATGGACCCTTGGTCTGACCTAGTATGGCAAATCTTAGGTTCTTATATGGTCTTCCTCCACCGCCCCCACCCCACCCCCCCTTGGTACGCCACTGGTCTACAGTTATGCAATATTTCACAGGATACCTCTTGCAGAGTGAATGTGCTACAGCTAACAGAAACAGAAGATGCTGCTGACTAAAGAGTAAGTTGGCAATTCTCATTAGCAGGGCCTGGTTGCATGGAATGAATGGAGTGGAACGGGTAGACATGAATCACTTGTTTACTCTTTCCAAAAATACCAGGACTAGGGGACAAGCAATGAAGCTACAAAGTAGTAAATTGGAGAAAATATTTCTTTACTCAATGTGTAATTAAACTTTGGAATCAGTTGCCAGAGAATATGGTAAAAGCAGTTAACTTAGCAGGATTTAAAAAAAGGGTTGGATATCTTCCGAAATGAAGTCTATAAGCCATTATTAAGATGGATTTGGGAAAATCCACTGCTTATTTCTGGGATAACAGCATAAAATGTATTGTACTGTTTTGGGATCTTGCCAGGTACTTGTGAGGTGTATTGGCCACTGTTGGAAACAGGATACTGGGCTTGATGGACCTTCTGTCTGTCCCAGTATGGCAATGCTTATGTTCGTACATTCTTATAAAAGTTATGCAAGGGATAGTGGTACCTATTATAGCACAGCATACAGGAATAGCTTGCCACCTATAAGCCTTCAAGCTCTGCAGATTCATCTTAACCCTTGGCATTCTAAAAACAAGGTCATAGTGATGTGAGAGCAGCTAGAAACGATATTAGACAGGTCAGCCTTCCCAAGCTTGCATTTGAAGATGGTGCATTGTCTATTGTGAGTGTGGGGAAAGTGGCAACAGTTAGAATGGTAATGGTAAATCAGTTTTCTATCCCACTATTACCTCATAGTTCTAAGCAGGTTACAATTTTTAAGAAGCCAATTTCATTTAACAGGGAAGAAGGGCCATAATAATAAATTCAATAGATATTAACTAAAGTAAAGAATAATTACTGATATCCAGTGTTTTGCACCAGTACAACACTCTCAACCATATAGAGTGCTTGTACCTGACCACTGAAGCAGGTGACCTGTCTGCCGAAACACGGACCTGTGTTGGGTCTTTTCTATTGGTGCAACAATAAAGTGTCATTCTCTACTTTTCTTCTGTTGACTTTGGATTACCGTAGAGGAACTTCCTATTCTTTCTTAGAGTTGGATACCATTTATAGAATAGCATTTGGCACTGGGATCCACACCCAATTTAGGGCATGAGGATTTACACCAACTGAATCCTGGTGTAAATTCTCATGCCTAAATTAAGTGTTGATCTCCCTTATTCTGTAACTGCGCACAAATTCAAGGAATGCCCTTGATCTACCCATGCTCCTTTCATGATTGCACCTCCCTTTTTGGATCTGCATGTAAAATTTTATGTGGATCCCAGCACCTAAAGATGCATGCGTAAATTTAAATTGATGTCAATTATCTCCAATAATTGATTATTAGTCCCAATTAGAGGTGCTAATTAGTTCATTTGTCAGTTAAATTGTGCATGTAAATTGGGTCTGTGCCCAAATTTGTATGTGCAGTTTTAAGTGCTTATATGTTATCAAGCTGTCTATAAGTTATATGTGTCTATAGCTGTTCAATTTTGGAACTTGTTACCTGCAGAATTGAGATCTTAAAACTCTTATTGTAAGTTTCGTAAAGGTTTAAAAACCTATTTGTTTGGAAAGTATTTAATGCATCACTAATACTGTTATATTTAATCTTGTTGTCCTTTTGTTATCCGCTTTGAACCATTGCTGGGAGTTGGTGAAATATAAGTACTTTATAACATAATATAACAGACCCTTGCTGAATTCTTTCACGACAAGGTTCAAAAGATAAACCTTGAATTCTCTACCTCGCCACCTCTCCCTCCACTAGTCTGTTCCCCTCTCTCTCCTTCCCCTCATTCCTTTTCCTCCTTTCCTGAAGTTACTATGGAGGAAACTACACTTCTCCTTTCTTCCTCAAAATGTACCACCTGTTCCTCTGATCCCATTCCCACCCACCTTAATGCCATCTCTCCTGCTCTTATTCCTTTTATCTGTCACATTCTCAACCTCTCACTTTCCACTGCGACTGTCCCTACTGCCTTTAAACATGCTGTGGTCACACCTCTCTTTAAGAAGCCTTCACTCGACCCTACTTGTCCCTCTAATTACCTCTACCTCCTCCCTTTTCTCTCCAAATTACTTGAGCACGCTGTTCACCACTGCTGCCTTGATTTTCTCTCCTCACATGCTATTCTTGACCCACTACAATCTGGTTTTCGCCCTCTCCATTCAACCGAAACTGTGCTTACTAAAGTCTCCAATGACCTACTACTGGCTAAATCCAGAGGTCTCTATTCCATCCTCATTCTTCTTGATCTTTCCGCCGCTTTTGACACTGTCGATCACAGCATACTCCTCAATACACTGTCCTCACTTGGATTCCAGGGCTCTGTGCTTTCCTGGTTCTCTTCCTACCTCTCCCTCCGCACCTTCAGTGTTCACTCTGGTGGATCCTCTTCTACTTCTATCCCTCTGCCTGTCGGCGTACCGCAGGGTCCTGTTCTTGGTCCCCTCCTCTTTTCTATCTACACTTCTTCCCTTGGTTCATTAATCTCATCCCATGGCTTTTTCTACCATCTTTATGCTGATGACTCCCAAATCTACCTTTCTACCCCTGATATCTCACCTTGCATCCAAACCAAAGTTTCAGCGTGCTTGTCTGACATTGCTGTCTGGATGTCTCAATGCCACCTGAAATTAAACATGACCAAAACCGAGCTTCTCATTTTCCCCCCCCAAACCCACCTCCCTGCTCCCCCCATTTTCTATTTCCGTTGATGGCTTTCTCATTCTCCCTGTCTCTTCAGCTCGTAACCTTGGGGTCATCTCTGACTCTTCTCTCTCCTTCTTTTCTACTCATATCCAGCAGATCGCCAAGACCTGTCATTTCTTTCTTTACAACATCCATAAAATCCGCCCCTTTCTTTCCGAGCACTCTACCAGAACCCTCATCCACACCCTTGTCACCTCTCGTTTAGACTACTGCAATCTGCTTCTTGCTGGCCTCCCACTTAGTCACCTCTCCCCTCTCCAGTCGGTTCAAAACTCTGCTGCCGGTCTCGTCTTCCACCAGGATCGCTTTACTCATACTACCCCTCTCCTCAGGTCGCTTCACTGGCTCCCTATCCATTTTTGTATCCTGTTTAAACTTCTTCCACTAACCTATAAATGTACTCACTCTGCTGCTCCCCAGTATCTCTCCACACTCGTCCTTCCCTACACCCCTTCCCGTGCACTCTGTTCCATGGATAAATCCTTCTTATCTGTTCCCTTCTCCACTACTGCCAACTTCAGACTTCGCTCCTTCTGTCTCGCTGCACCCTACACCTGGAATAGACTTCCTGAGCCCCTACGTCTTGCCCCATCCTTGACCATCTTTAAATCTAGATTGAAAGCCCACCTCTTTAACATTGCTTTTGACTTGTAACCACTCGCCTCCACCTACCCTCCTCTCCTCTTTCCTCTACACATTAATTGATTTGCTTGCTTTATTTTTTGTCTATTAGATTGTAAGCTCTTTGAGCAGGGACTGTCTTTCTTCTATGTTTGGGCAGCGCTGCGTACGCTTTGTAGCACTATAAAAATGCTAAATAGTAGTAGTAGTACATAGCCAAAAATCTGGTAAATTAAACAATCATAGTGGCAGTTCGCCTCCCTTCAGACCTTCCCTCCCTGTGTCCCACCCTCGCGGAAACAGGAAGTTACATCAGACGAGGGCAGGGCACAGGGGGGGAAGGCCCGAAGGGAGGCGAATTGCCGTTGCGCTTTCACACGGAGGTGAATGCAGGAGGCCCGGTGGCGGATGGAGAGAGGCTGTCAACGGAGCTGAGGGCGGGTGCGTGAGACTGGGGACTGCAGGCCGGGCCCCCCTTGGAGGCCTGGACCCAGGGAAATTTGTCCCCCCTGCCCCCCTTCTCGATGGCCCTGATAGGAGGAAAGGTCAGGTGATGTGCTTGGGGGAGGGAGGGGTGTGGTTCTTCAGGGGGTGACGTGCCACAGGTGGTGAACAAGCTAGGAATTCCACTGGTGGTGCATAGATACAGTTGCTTCGATTATAGAATTGACCTGTACACATATAAGTAGTACCTTTTCGAAAATCACTACTGATAGGTAAATGCCAGTGATTCCCAAACCTGGTCCTGGAGGCACACCAGCTAGTCAGGTTTTCAGGATATCCACAATGAATATTCATGAGGCAGATTTGCATGCATTTATATTCATTGTGGATATCCTGAAAACCTGACTGGCTGGGGTATCTCCAAGACCAGGTTTGGGAATCACCGGTATATGCTGATTTACACATATAAATTTCTTTTTTATATATTTAAATAGTGCTTAAGCCTCCTAAATGTATTCCTTCACTTTGTGTTTTCTTAAGCAAAAAAGTTAGTAAAGGTGTTTGTTTGTTGGTTACTCTGCATGCTTTATTACCTCTTTTTCAGTACTAGCCTTGTAGCACAGCAGGTATTTTTTTTTTAACAATCATTTCTCGAAGGTAGGTGGGTTCTTTAAAAGACAACATTTCTGGAATCATGGTTAAATGCCACAATTATATGTTATATCAAATTATTTATAGGGAAGGCCCAAGGGATGTTATAAACATATAATAAGGAGTAGAATTCCAAAGATCATTAAGATCCCTCATACAGCAAATTAAACATAGCTTGACACAGCCCAGAATGGAGAAAAGTGGAGAACCCCTACACTAATTTACATCCTGCTGGATGCAAGGCAAGGTAACTGACTTGTTAAGCTGTGGCTTTCATTTTGTTTGAATTGAGATGTAGAATTATTTGGTAAAATATTATGCTATGTTACAGGTATAAGCTTTGAAAGCTTATGGTACAAATATAAGCTTTGAAAAAGAAAAATCCAGTATCCTGTTTTGGCTGGTGTGCTTTTCCATAGCTAGTACAAAATGACATCAAATAGAAAAAAGAAGCGAAAAGCTATCACATTTCAAACATTCATATCTTGTAGGATTTATAAGGTGTCTTATGGAAGGAAGGAAGATGCTTTTTTAAATCAATGCAATCGTCATGTCGACCTCTCTGAGAAACACATCAGTTGTGCATGAGGAAGATCTTAATCTGTTACCTTGCTCTTTCAATCAAACTTTTTCCTCTGAGCAGCGTCTAGACATCAAGACTGTCTTTCAGGCTGTGGCTATGATTCTAATGATCTGTATCACTGGATTCGGAAATGCTTTAGTCATCCTGAGCTTTGTGGTGGAGAAGAATCTAAGAACACAAAGCAATTACTTTCTTCTAAATCTGGCGCTCTGTGATTTCTTCATAGGTAACTAATCTGCAATGAAACACAGCCATTTCCTAGCAAAAATTAATCATTTCTTTCTCAGTCTAATTGTGATTGGCATGCTGGTTCAGTCAATATCACATACCATAGTACTTTATAATTTTGCTTTTATCAACATGCCTTGGTAGAAAATAGGATGCAGAAAGCCATAGAAGCAATACATCCAGTAGAAATGGTTGTCCTTTTTTCAATCATTTAGCTATATGGACAGACATTAAGGGGTTCTTTTACAAAGGTGTACTAGTGTTTTTAGCGTGCATTCAACATATGCATGCGCAAAACGTTAGAAATGCCCATATATTTCTATGTATGCAATAGGCACCAAATATATTACAATTGAAGGGAGCTCACAGTCAACTGTGTAGGTGACAACTTGTCTCCAATATTGAAAACTTAGTAAAAGCTAAGTATTACTTTGAAACCGTTATATGGATATAGTATATATGTATACAAAAATTAAAAAATTGAAAGTAAAAGGCTGAAAATGCTAAAGAGTACTAAAACATTATAAGCATAAAGAGTAACATCTCAGGATTGATGAGGATTGCGATACTACCCTTGAAAGAAATATGCTTGGCTCATTTTAGCCAAAATAGGGGTATGTACGCTGATCTGATAGATCCTACTATGATTCCTTGACTCAGCCCCTGAATATTGCCATTATCCATAGAGCCAGTGATGGTCAATGGTTTGTAACACCCCCTGTGAAAAAATATAGAAATAAGTATTTATTGGATAACACTGCAATAACTCTGTGTCTCCTAGTACTGCTTCCCCTCTTCCCTTGCTTGCCTTCTGTCCTTCACTATATTGTCGTGCCTTTGCTGTGCGGATGATGTCTTAGTTGCATAATACGCCTCCACATCAAATTCACCTACTAAAACCATCCACTTTTTGATACAAAGGTGCTTTTAATTGCTTCATGAGCTGCATCACATTGGCCTCCAATCTAAACAAAGAAGGGAGAGCATTCAATAAAAGAAGCTTTGTCTCACCAAATAGATGATACTCATAATAAATTGGACCATAAGATTCTCTCCATCTCATATCTAATTAATATTCTAACCATTTTATAAAGTGGTTAAGATTAAACAACAATCCTTAAACATGATCTGCTGAGAAATAGACAACAACTCTGACACGTCCAGGATTTCATTGGCTGCCCATCAACTAGCATATTAAATATAAAATCCTTCCCTTAGCCCCTAAGGCACTTTGCATGGATATACCATTATGCTTACCTCTTCACATTGTATTGCATTGTATTAATTAATTTCTATTCTGCTTTTTGCAGAGTGGATTACAAACAATAAAAAATTCTCATAGAAGAAGTAATTAACAATAAAAAAACAAAGAAGTCAGTATTAATAGTATTTATTAACTTCACTAATACAAACATCATTCCTGTCTAGCAAAATAAAGCACATTTCTAATTACAATCACTGCTTTGAAAATAAATAAGTTTTCAGAACCTTTCTAAATAAGAGATAAGATGTAACATTTTGAATTGGAATACTATTCCAGACTTTAACATTTTAAAAAAGTGAAAGAATGTTTCCAGATTAGGGCTGCACATTGATTAAAAATTATAATCACACGATTAATAGCAGTAAAGCATCCTCCTCCTCACACGTCCTCCTGTACTGTGCAGAATATAGACAATAGAAATACATTTTCAGAACTGACATGTTTCAATTACTAAACTGAAAAAAAAAATAGTTTTTCTTACCTTTGTTGTCTGGTGATTTTTATTTTTCTAATCATCTTGTTCCCTGTCTCTGATTCTGCTTCCCTCTCTCTGTGCTCTGAAGTTTTCCAGGTACCCATGTCCATTCACTATTTCTTTATTCTCTCCCTTTCTTCTTCACTCCCTGCCCTATATCCATCTTTCTTTCATATTTCTGCCTCCTTCTCAAATCTATCTAGTTTCCAGCTCTTCCCTTTCCTTCCATCCAGGGTGGCATTTCCTCCCTTCTCTCCTCTCTTCCATTCCCTGCCATTTATGTGCATTTCCCCTTCCTTCCCTTTTCTTACCCTCTGATCATATCCACTATCTCCCTTCTTTCTTTCTTTCTTTCTTTCTTTCTTTCTTTCTTTCTTTCTTTCTTTCTTTCTTTCTTTCTTTCTTTCTTTCTTTCTTTCTTTCTTTCTTTCTTTCTTTCTTCCATCCTCCATTTCCAACATCTGTCCCTCTCTTTCCTTGGCAATCTAGCATTACCCCTTTCTATCTCTTCCCCAACCATCCATCATTGCTCCTCTCTCTCTATCATCCACCATTGACCCATCTCTCTCTCTTTCCCTCACCATGCAATATCACCCATCTCTTCTTTCACACACCATCACCATCCAGCATTGCCCCATCTCTCAGTCCCACCCCAACCATCTAGTATCACTCTGTTTCTCCTCCTCTCCCCACCACCACCACCACTACTATCACAAAAACAAAACCACCATCCCTGGATGTATTGCCTTGTCTCCCCCTATATCCTACTTTGCCCCATCCCCCCCCCAATTCTGCATTGCACTCAGTCCTCACCCCCCATATTCTGCATTGCCACATCTCTTCTCCATCATATTATGCATTGCTCTCTTTGTCCACCCCTATATCTTACATTGCCCCATCTCCCCCACCATGGTCCTCACTGCTCCATTTCTCTGCACCCTCCATATCCTGTATTGCTCCATCTTTTTCCCTCTCATAGCTCTCAAGGGTCAATATTTCTAAATGAAATTAAACATAAAGAGAATATGAGTGATAGGTAATAAAAATATCTAAAATTATATATTAATAAATAAAACCATGTACACATGATGGAGTGACACTCAGACAGATGATCTAAAATACATATGTTGCAAAAGGGTGCAATAAAAACTCTTAGAATATATGGACTGTACTGGACATATATAAAACAAAAATGAAAACATATGAAAAGAAAGAATGTAAATGTAAGAAAGTTGCAACCTTATGAAAGCATGCTATGGTGCTCATACTATGCTGCTCATATGGTTAAACAAAGAAATACCTCTTATACTCCTGGCAATAAGTCTGTATAAAAGAAGAAAATGAAGTCCTCGCTGTAGAGTTGCAATCTAGGTGAAAACATCAAATATCAACTGAAAGTGCTGTAATATATTGGGTAAGGTGACAGAAAAACCTATATTGAAAAAGGTATGACATATTAAAAAGGATGTTTCATGGTTATATGCTCTCATCTTTGTATTACATCTCCTGTATGATGGAAAGGTAGTGTGTTGCACATGACTTAATGGAATAATACCTACTAACATCTGGTTTTTGAATGAAAGAAAATGCCAAAAAGAACTCAAACAAATAGCGTTAGTGGTGATTGCACCTAATTAGAATGGGAATGTGAGTGAAACAAAGTTATACAAATATGCGGCACGACCACACTGTGTTGTGTGTGCAGGCTGCTGTTGAGAAATAGGAAAAGAACAGAAGCGGAGGAGATCGAATATCGGCCAATAATTTGTTAGGAGTAAAGGGCGGCAAGCACTGAAAATGGCAGGAAAGCAAAAGTAGTGGGAGAGATATAACCTTGTCAGACAGAAAGGTGAATGAAAAATGAAAAGAAATGAAATAAAAGGGGGTAAAAAGTTGACTGATTCTAAACATGGAACTCAAAACGCTAAAAAATAATGGCGGGAAAACGTTTAAAAGGAGAAATGCTTGAAACATGTTGCCGAAAATGACTACTCATTGCTCCCATGATGAAAAACAAGATGAAGGCACTAATTAGAATTTATACGCACAACTTGCTAAGCATATTCTGTAAAGAGGTGCGCGTAAATTCTAATATGTGAATATCAAAAGGGGCGTG
The DNA here is from genome assembly GCF_901765095.1 of Microcaecilia unicolor. Taxonomy (NCBI): domain Eukaryota; kingdom Metazoa; phylum Chordata; class Amphibia; order Gymnophiona; family Siphonopidae; genus Microcaecilia; species Microcaecilia unicolor. Next base: position 470,145,718 of record NC_044031.1, read on the forward strand.
GCCATGGGAGGGGCATGGGCAAGTCACGGGCATTCCTAAAATTATACGCACTGTTATAAACTATGCCTGATCCATGCCTTAATTAGGCGCAGGCATTTACACCAGGTTTTAGTTGGCGTAAATGGCAACACTCATATTGTAGTTGTGGGGATGGCCGCTACATGTATTCTATAAACCACACCTAACTTTATGTGCGATTTATAGAATAGTGCTAAGCTTGTGTTTTTCAGTGCCAAAAAAAATCGGCCCTAAATGCTTAATCTATATTATGAATTGTGAAAAGTACCCACTAAGGAGAAGGTTATAAGTTAAAAAGTAAATGGACAGCAAAAACTAACGCATTTAGTCAACTCCAAAGTGAAGATAGGCCAGGTCCATATCTTGATGGCATCACAGGTTTTGCTACAGTGCTACAGCTCTGAACATATGATGGCAGTTGAGATCCCAGTGGTTGGCAGAGAGGGAGGCTAACTAGCACTGCAATCATTGGGCGTTTTTAGGGCATGCTAAAATTGTGAGCGTGCTAAACATTAAAGACACCCATAGGAATGCATCGGCATCTCTAACGTTTAGTGCGACTACAATTTTAGCGCGCGCCAAAACCATGAGCACGCCTTAGTAAAAGACCTTCATTATTTGTGGTGGTACACAAATGACACTTATGGGGTCAATATTCAGCTTTTTGCTGACCATCACTGGCATTAAACCCTGAAATTGAGTGGAGGAGTAGCCTAGTGGCAGTGGCGTACCAAGGGGGGGCGGTGGGGGCGGTCCGCCTTGGGTGCATGCCGCTGGGGGGTGCTGCGGCGCGCGTCTGTGGGCTCCGACTTCGCGAACTTCACTCGTTCGCTGCAGCTCCCTCTGCCCTGGAACAGGTTACTTCCTGTTCCGGGGCAGAGGGAGCTGCAGCAAACGAGCGAAGTTCGCGAAGTCGGAGCCCACAGGCGCGCGCCATGGCACCCCCCCAGCAGCGTGCACCTGGGGGGAAGATGTCATTTCGCAGGCGGGGGGCGCATCAGCGATCCGCCCCGGGTGCCATCCATGCTAGGAACGCCACTGCTTAGTGGTTAGAACACCAATCTTGACATCCAGAGGTGCTTGGTTCAAATCCTGCTGCTGCTCCTTGTGATCTTGGGCAAAGTCACTTAACCTTCCATTGCCTCAGGTACAAAATTAGATTGTGAACCCTGCAGGGACAGTGAAAATACCCAGTGTACCTAAATGTAACTTTTTACCAGCATGCAGCAGGCTTTGATCCTGGCAACCTGGGTTTGGTTTGATTCCCACTGCAGCTTTTTGTGACCTTGGGCAAGTCACTTAACCCTTCATTGCCTCAGGTACAAAACTTAGATTGTAGAGCTATAGAAATTATTAGTAGTAGTGGTAAGCCTAAACTAGGTCCTGCAGTGCCTCCTAGAGGCTATCTGTTAATGCTGTGGTACAAAGTTCAAGTTTTAAAATGAGGGGGAAAAGAGTTGGAGATTAGTTGGTAAAGTTTTCTTTCTTTTTTTATAGTTTAATTCTGCTCCTTTAAACCCCAATCTTGAAGTTCCCAAAGCACAAAGCAAAATAATGTTCACTTACCAGAGAAATGTCCTCTTCTCTCAGAACTTCTGAGAAAGAAACTACATTTTCTATTGTGTTGTGCTTTGATTCCGTCTTTTTTGTTTCAAAACAATTAGGTAAATATAGGAGGCAATGATCATCCCTACTAAAGAAATGAGCTATGAGAAATAGATCTACTTTTTGGGATCTGTTCGGTAGTTGTGATCTGGACTGTCCATTGTCAGAGACAGGGTGCTGGGCTCAACTTCAGCATGGCTTTTCTTATGCTCTTATCTTCTTATGAAGATTGCGGACATGGGGGAATCAAGGAGATCAAAATACCTGTATCATCCAAAAGCCCATGTAAATTTAGAAAGTAAAATAATGTTGATCATTCTTTTCTATAGGAAAAAGAAGGAGAGGCCATGGTTGCCATAGCAAAAGGCATGTGCAGAAGCAGGGTGTAAAGTCCAGTCAAAAATACCAAGTAGGAACTGGACAATGTTTAATAAAATTGAATCTGCATGTGACATAATTCCTATTATTAATGAAATAAGGAATATTTCCAAATATAACAGAAGGAAGTAAGGGGAATTGAAATAACATTGTTATAAAACGTAAAAATGCAATTCAAGGTCAAAAGAGAGGCTGAACTTTCGTGAGCTGGTAAAGAATGTTTTTGACCAATCTGATCAATTCCAAATTCTCTGATGACAACACATAGAACAGTATAGATACATATTAAAAGTAAATGATGCTGAAAGTAATTTCTGTAGACATTGTTGTTGGCATTGGTGGGATATGTTATGTTAGTTTGTTATACATGGAGTGTAAGATGGGGAGTATGATGAAAGCCTATCAAATACAGTGACAAAATGACAAAATCTTTTTCATATATTTTACAAAATATGAAGTCTGCATCATTTACAGTTGCTCACAGATTTTTAACATTTTCTGAAATCTTTTAGGTATCTTCTCCCTTCCTCTGTATCTGAAAAATTACATTTTTAATCGAAGATGGGTCCTTGGAAAAAGCATGTGCAAGATGTGGTTAGTCATAGACTACCTTGCGACTCTGAGTTCGATGTATAATATAGTGCTCATCAGCTATGACCGGTTCCTCTCTGTCACCAATCCTGTGAGTAGACCATTACAATTTTCATTTAAAGGGCATTTCTATAAGGCACACCTAATTAAGTTGCCAATTGCATGCCAGTGTTTACTGAGTGCTATATGGGATTGACACCTTTAACTGGAAAATACACACTTAAGTGCTGGGCGCTATTTTGTAAACATGGTGCCCTGGTCACTTACTCTCTGGATTCTATAAATAGTGCCTAAATTTGAGCACCTGAAATTGCATGTGATCCTGAGACCTGACTGCAAATAATTAGTTAACGAGCTGTTAACAATCAACACTTGGCCAACAGTCAATTATTGACCTTAATTTGTCTCTAATTTGGATTTGCATGTGGATCTGTCTGCACGTGGTTCTATAAAAATCCGCACCTAAATCCTCTCACCCGCAACCCAAAAGGGGGTGTGGCTATGGGAGGGACTTGGGTGGGTTGGGGCATTTGAAAGAATTATACGCAATGTTATAGAATTATGGGGGGGTTACATGCCCAAGTTGTGTGCCAGGATTTAGACCAGGTTTTGGTTGGTGAAAGTCCTGATGCCCAAGGTTGGGCACTGGAATACATACTATGGGCCAAATTCTATAAACGGCGCCTTAAAAATGGGCACCAAACAACCACAACCGTTCTTGTGACTAAAGTGGTTCTGTGGTTCTGCCTCCCCCTGTCCTTGTATTTTGCTTTTGTTTGTTTGTTTTAGTTCTCTTTGTTTGCTGTAGCTGTCTCCTGTATACGGGGGAGCAGTGTTCCTTTTCTGGTCTGTGTGTGTCAAGGCAGCTTCCTCTGTTTGCTTACTCTCCCCTTTATCTTTGTCTGCTGAGTAGCTCTGCCCTGTTTTTTTCCCTCTAGCAGTTCCCTTTTTCCCTTGGGAGTTGTGGGGCCAGCTTTGAATATTCCTTAGGTAGTTCTCCCTTTCCCTTTATATACTGTATATTCAGCCTAGTGTGTCCCCTGTATCGTTGTATGCTGTAGGTACAGCCTAGTTCCCTTGTGTGCTGAATGGTTCAGCCTAGAGTGTATTCCTATAGGTGATTTTCCTTCCCCTTTTCCCTGAGTGCTGTAAGGTACAGCTGAGAGTATTCCTTGAGTGGCTTCCCCTTTCCCTGTATCGTTGTATGCTGCAGGTACAGCCTAGTTCCCTTGTGTGCTGAATGGTTCAGCCTAGAGTGTATTCCTATAGTTGGTTTCCTTTTTCCTTGAGTGCTGTGTTGTATAAGCTTAGAGTGTTTCTTTCTGGGGCTTCTTGTCTTCTTGTTCGCCTGTGGCACAGCCTTGTATACCTTCAGAGGCTTCTGCCTCTTATTCTTTCCTCTGTGACTCTACCCTGCACTGTATGTGCTGCTTGTGGCCCAGTTCCGTGTGGAACCCTTATTGTTCTTTCTCCCTTCCCAGAGTGTGACTTGGTTCCTGGTCGGCCGTGAGGCCCGCTTGCTTGGTCTCTGCGTGAGTGGGTTCCCAATTGGCCATGAGGCCCGCCTGAATGCTCTATCTCCCACTTTCTGGGGGTGCCCGTTGGCTGTTGTGATTGTGCGGGGCTTGGTGGCTGGGGTGGTGCGTGGGGTCTGTTTGGTCTACCCTAGGCCTTGGTCAAAATCCTAAACTAGGCCTCGTCCTGGGCTCAAGGGCTCACATCTGGAATAACAGGTTGGGGCTCTTCAGCTTGGAAAAGAGATGGATGAGGGGAGATATATGATTGAGGTCTACAAAATCCTGAGTGGTGTAGAATGAGTAGAAGTTAATTGATTTTTTTACTCGTTCCAAGAGTGCAAAGACTAGGGGACACTTGAGGAAGTTACATGACAATACTTTTAAAACGAGTAGGAGGAAATATTTTTTCACTCAATGAATAGTTAAGCTCTGAAACTGTTAAGCAGGTAACGTATCTGGGTTTAAAAAAGGTTTGGAGAGGATGTGGTAACAGCAGGTAACGTATCTGGGTTTTAAAAAGGTTTGGACAAGTTCCTGGAGGAAAAGTCCAGAGTTTGCTATTGAGACAGACATGGGGAAGCCACTGCTGTCCCTGGGATTGGTAGCATGGAATATTGCTGCTAATTGGGTTTCTACCTGGTACTTGTTACCTGGATTGGCCACTATTGGAAAACAGGATACTGGGCTAGATGGACCATTGGTCTGACCCAGTATGGCTACTCTTACGTTCTTATGCCCTAATGCCATAATAGAATTGGCGCTATGTGTGCCCCTTTGTGGGAAGGTATTTTCAGTCTTTGGTACACCTGTTACTAGTTGGTATTGTAAAGGAAAATACCAGACAAACGAGTGAATAGTCCAAGGTAGCACCTTTAATTCTACAATAAAAAGTGACTGCACTTGGACCATTTACTCATTTGTTTGGTATTTCCCACTGTGTTCCGCTACTACCTGTGTTTTGTGGGTTTCCTTTCGGTTTTCTCTCTTTGTGGATTTGTTATTTTAAAGGACACATGAGCAACTGATTCTTTACAATTATCAGCATCTCAGATTTTTCTTCTTTTCAGTTTTTTCATCAGGAAAGGTATAATAAACCAAACGCTGCTTTCATCTGGGCCAATGTACTATCTAGTTAGAGACTATTTTCTGTGAAATTTAGCAATGCATGCAGATCAGTTTCTAGATCTGGATTGATCACTGTATGAAATAGGATGCTGGGCTTGATGAATAATAGTATGACAGTTCTAATGTTCTGATCTGTATGCATAGCCAAATTTGATGAGAAATCTTTTCATGTTCTTATGGTGGTAATACATAACAAAATTTCAAATTTCAAGTAAATGATCCCCTTTGTGTGGTAGCAGTTGGCAGATAAAGGGGCTGATGGATTTCTGTAAGAAGCCCCCTGGGGACCTCAATTTCTGGTGGCCCAGTGGTCCCATATAACCTCCTCCAGCCTCATTAAAATGAAACAGACCTCTAGTGTGGCAAGCATACCCTGTGTGACCAAGAACCCTAGTGTTGCTGGTCTGGAACCTCCTGCTGCCACTCCCCTACTTTTTCCCATACTGGAAGATCCAGTAAGGAGATAGGATTGGTTCCTATTCGCTCCTTCTCTGAGGCCATCATTTGAGAAAATGATGCCTCCTGACCTCAGAGACCCCCTTAACTGCTGCTGTGAAAAAAAGGCTGGGTCAGTCGATCAAAGCAGTAGCTACATTAATCAAGATGCTGTTTTTTTTTTTTTTTTGTGGAAAATGCGCACATGCCTGTTTTACTGTGATTAACATTAAATACTATTAAGCTGCTTTGCATGAATTTACATTTCAATGGCTTATTAATGTGCTACTTTAGGGGTCCTTTTACAAAGCAGTGGTAAGAATTCACTTTAGCATGCCCTTACAAAGGCCTTTCCCTTGCGATAAGGCCATTTTTACCGTGGCCATAGAAAAGCCTTTTTTTTCTGTTAGTTTCATTTATGGTTGTGTGCTAAAATTACCATGGGAGCACTTATCACCACTGTACCCTCTAAGCTGAGTGGGAGTCCTCCAACTACATTGCTGCCAGTAGAGGGTGGTGCTTCAACATTGTGTTTTCAATCGCTACGGTCAGGCAGATTCCCTGGGGTACTGCAGAGCTTGCCTGTCCCTATAGTGAGATGCCTATTTTATAAGGGTGTGCGTACTTTGCTCAATTTTTGCTGAATTGTTCCCATGTTGCATATGTCTTGTAGTGCTATAGAAATGATAAGTAGTAGTAGTAATATTAGCACATGTGGGGTATTTTTTTTATTTTTATTTTTGTTACATTTGTACCCCACGCTTTCCCACTCATGGCAGGCTCAATGCGGCTTACATATACAGGTACTTATTTGTACCTGGGGCAATGGAGGGTTAAGTAATTTTGTAAGAGACATTTTCAGTGTGAGTACAGGCATATATGTACATAAAAATCCATTATAAATTTACACTTAGAGTATAATTTATTCCTTTAAGAAAGGAAATCAACATGGGCTACTGTTTAGGTGTGCTATTTTACTGTTAACCCCAGTTATTAGTAACTAGGTAAAATAATATGTCTCAATGATAGCCCATGTTGATAACAAGGCCCCTAAATGATGATAGGTAGTAGCAGGTATATTAAATGGATAATTATAAAGTTAAGACTGTGCACATGTGCATTTTCAAAACAGTACTTGTAAGTCTTTTTCCCCTACTATAAATAAGTACAGAAAAGTCTTGATTATCTGACTTAAATGGGGCTGACCCGTTGTCAGATAAATGAAAAGTTGGATAATACAAAAAACACCACATAAATCCCTCAAACAATGCATAAACAAAGACAAAGAGTTTCTGATTTTGAAAAATTGTTCTAAAAAATATATTTTTTAATAGAAATAAATGTGATGACATCACCGGGAAGGGGGGTGGGTCTGTTGGATATGCCAGATGGTCAGATTAGCGAAGGGTGGATAATCGAGACTGTACTGTATAACTTTAACTGTCTTATACATTCTAAATTATATGTACCACGATTGTTATGGTCTGATTTTTTTGTTAATGACAATTTGAAGAGAAATTAAGTATATATAAAACATGATGGCTTCACCACTGAATATTGACCTCTGTGTGTTTGTCTTTCTGTGAGAGAAACATAGATCTAAAGCATATTGTTCTTCAACACAATCCTCCTCGTTCTACCATAGGTCACGTAAAGTTAGGTGCCAATTAGGTGCGTAAATTATAGAATACTAAGCATTTACGCATGAGACAGTTACAGTTATGCATATAAGTGCCAGTTGGGTGCTCAACAGTATTTTATAATTTAGTGCACAACTTGCTTAGGACAAGATTCTGTTAATGGCACCCAAATTTGGGCATTGAAAAAAATGAGCGCTGAGTGCTGTTCTATAAACGGCGCTCTGGGATCTGTACCCAACTTTTGGGCATGAGGTTTTCTACCTACTGAAACCTGGTATAAATCTTTGTGTCTAATTTATGCACGGATCCTCCAAATTCTATAATGCTATGTGCATCTTAAGTGAACATCTCTGACCCGTCCATGATCCTCCCATGGACACACCCCTTTTCAGTTATGCGCTAAAGGATTTGAACGTGCATCTTTATAGAAAATTGTGTAGCAAGATATGTATGCAAATCCAAATTGTTGCCAATTAATGCCAATAATTGATTCTTAAAGGCCAATTATTGGTGCTAATTGGCTCATTACTCAATAAAAATTGCATGCGGAAATTCTGCACATGCCCAATTTTTAGCTCACTTCCCAGAATTCCATATATTATGCCTTAATTTTTGTGTGGAAAATAAAGTGTGTTCTATAACAATGCATGTAACTTAATTGGTTATCTAGCTAATCAGCATTGTCAACTGGATTTTAACAAGCAATTATCAGCGCTAATTGCCATTAATTAAGATTTACACACACAACCTCCTTTTTTCTCTTTGAGCAGAGGGATAATGATGTCACGGGAGCCACACTCTGATTAATCATTTTATTGTTAACCAGAGTGTGGCTCTAGTGACATCATTATCTCCTTGGCTGTCTCTTCTTTTTGCTGTTTTTGTTCTCTGTGAAACTTTTTTGTTCTCTTGTTTCTCTCCCAATATGTGCTGCCAGACAGCAAGATTCACAAAGTTTATCTGTTACCATAGCCACATAGAAAAAAGTGTGATTGATAGTTGAACTTCTCCTTGGGTTATCATCCCTTCCTCCTGGGTGAGGCACAACAAAGAGACCCCTCCCTCCATGAAATAACTTTTTTTTCTCATGAAATGTTATTATTCTATGATGTGTACGGAAATAGTGATGAAATACAATAATAATGTGAACAATTCTAGTACAACAGATTAAGTAAGATTGCTAACAAAACTTGCTGAGAGACATTTAGATAATTTCTGTGAAGACTTCAAAATATGTCCACATCAAAAGAAATTATTTGTTGTTGCTGGAATGGTATGCAAGCATTGTAAGCAATTGTCCAACAAAGACCATATTGATCGCCTTTTAAGAGTTAAAATTATTGAAACAGCAGAAGCTAGTTCTAATTTGTGGAAAAACTAATACAGAAATGCCATCAGAAGTGATTGTTGGCATTGTAAGTCTCAAATAGGTATGCTTACTCATATGTTAGATGAATGTTTGGCACGCACAAAAAACCGAAGAAACCAGTCTTCGCAGAAAACAAGTCCAACAACAAAAAACAGTGAAGATGACTGAAGGTGAAAACAGAATTCAATATTTAAAAATATTTTATTGATTATAAAAATTAAAACGAGTAGGTGATTGGGACTCGACACTACTGTGTTTCGGCCAAGGGGGCCTGCATCAGGAGTCTTTTCACCATACAAACAATCTTGTTTTAATTCACAAAAGATTATAGTGTAAAACTTGGGCCGAAGCTTCTACTCTGTCTGTTCTTCAGGATTCATGAGAAAAGTGTTTCCCCTCCAAGTAGTTACTGATGGCTATGTCATTAAATTAAGCTCCGGACAGCCTATTCCTTTTCGGAATAATATCTGCTCTATTATATCTCAAATATTTAATTTTAACTTTCCTATTTCACTTCCAATAATTGTTTTTAAAGCCTTTGCTCTATTAACCTCCATGAAATTACTACTGACAAATCACATTACCCCAGGTATAATATTTAGATTGTGAGTCCACTAGGAACAGAAGGTACCTGTATGTAATAATTATAAGCTGCTTTGATTGTACCACAGAAAGGCGGTATATCAAATACCATTACCCTTATTAATGTCTGTGCTCGATTATGGCAATGTTGTTTTTGCAGGATTATCTGAAGTGAGCTTGAAGAAACTCCAAACAATACAGAATACTGTTATTCGCCTTCTAGAAAGAGCACATAGATTCTATAGTGTGACCACCCTTTATATACATTACCACTGACTCCCAATATGTTTCTGATATATATAGAGACTGATGTTGCTAATTCACAGAGCTTTCTATGATAAATCTCCCCCTTCCCTTGTAGGGATTTTAGTGCTCTATACCCCAGGAAGAGCATTGCAATCTGTTGTGGAACTTAAACTGGGGGTTCCAGCATTATCTAGAGCCAAGAAGGCTTCCACAAGAACTGGAGCCTTTTTTTTAACTTGATTCCGACATTATGGAATTTTTTCCCGATGATTTTGCGATCTGAGGGTTTATTGAAGTGATTTGGAAGGATGTTGAATTCATGTTATTTTACCGTGGCCTTTGGGAGTTTCTTCCCTGTGGGAATTAACCTGAATTTTCCTGGGTCATTGAGTTTGTTTAACATTGACACTCGCACATCATTCAGCAACCATTAAAATATAAGTACTTCTACTACCGTAATAACACTGACACACACTCTTTTAGTTGGCAAAAATTATGGCCACAGCTTTATTAACCAGAAACCTCATTTACAAAGCTTTGATCATTCAACCAGAACAATTTTGGATTTTGAATTAAAATCCCCAGAGTGGCTTGCAACTATTTGAAACTGACTCCTTTCCTATACCCTGCTTCTCCCCTCTTCTTCCCATGTGACTCATAGTGCTGTCAAACCACACTTCATTCATGGCGGTGCCACCCATGAGTTACCCTTATCCTTCAATCATCTCTTTCCACAAAACATTCAGTTTGCCACCTCTAGTGCCTCTTTACCCCACATACCGGCCGGCTCCAAAAGCTGCGACCCCCCCCCCCCCCCAACACCCCTCAACAAACCAAACCCCACCCTCCTTGTACAAAACAGCTAAAGCACCACCCACAAAAACAGCCCACAGCACATCAAACTACAACATAAAAAACAGGGGTGGGAAGGGACGGGTGCGAAAACTCCCTAGCCTATCTCATCTGCCTTCGCCTGTTCCTACCTTCCCACAACTAATTCCAAAGCCTGCCAAAACATTACTTAAGATACCCATATCCTTATCCTCACTGAACCAATCAGATTATACCTCTTTCTTCCAATCCCTAGCTCCAGTCCCCTGTTGCTACCCTTTTAGCTATTCACCTTTAACCCTTTCATAAAATCACTGTCCTCCCTCCCTCCCTCCCACATAGACACTTTCAATTCCTTAACCCCCATCTATAAATTTCCCATAATTTTTTGTCCATCTGTCTTAGTCAATGTTAATAACCTCCCAGTGTATCCTGGGGGGGGGGGGTCTCCTTACTTTACTTTATTTCTCATGGATCGCAACATTCCCAACAGAGTTCAGTGAGATTCACATAGCAGGAAAGCAGGACATTCCAGGAATTATAATTTGAAAGACAATAAGAAAAGAAAAAAAATTACCACTTCTTTAGATTTTGCCTAAAACATATCTTATAAACAAATACATTTTCAATGTTTTACGAAACGTAACAAAAAATACTCCTTATTTGGATTGGTATAACATTCCACCATTTAGCTGTCAAATCTGAAAGAGTAGCAACATGTTCATTTATCTCTGTGCTATTTCAATGTTTGATTCTTGTTGAAAGTGCTTTTCTATTTTATTTAGCGTTCCTTTCTGATTACTGCAGTTGTATTGGACACCACCTTATTCTCGGCTGAAGTTAAGCAGTGTAGCAAATGCAATAAGCAATAACTATAAAACTATAACTTGGGGAATGGGGAAGGTAGGCAATAACCCAGTAAAGATTTTATTCAATTCTCTTAGAATGAAGCGGGTCAATAGGGTAGTAAAATATAACATGCGATCATTTCACAGTCTGTAGCAATAGTATCAAACCTGAATACCACCTTATATGTTAGGTTTCGCTGATTTTAAGAGCGTGATTCAGACTATGGTTTTATCAAAGATAGATTATTGCAGTTCTCTTTACTTGGGTGTTCCACATTATAGGCTTAGAGCTTTGCAAATTGTGCAGAAAGAATGCAGCTACCAGGCTGGTTGCTGGAATTTCCAGATTTGATCATATTATGCCAGTGTTGAGAGAACTTGGGTTGCCTGTGAAATATAGAGTGCAGTATAAGTTTTGACTCTTATTCATCAGGTTGCTTATGCTAAAATGCCATGGTATTTTAGAATGGTTACTAATTTTCTTCTGGTCACCGTAGCTCAAAAAAGATACAGTAGAATTAGAAAAGATACAAAGAAGTGTGACGAAAATGACAAAGGATACGAGATGACTTCCCTATGAGGAAAGGCTAAAGTGGCTAGGGATCTTCAGCTTGGAGAAAAGATGACTGAGGGGAGATATGAAATAATGGTCTATAAAATAATGAGTGGAGTGGAATGGGTAGACGTGAATCTCTTGTTTACGCTTTCCAATAATACTAGGACTGGGGGGCATGCAATGAAGCTACAAAGTAGTAAATTTAAAACAAATTGGAGAAAATATTTCTTCACTCAATGTGTAATTAAACTCTGGAATTCATTGCCAGAGAATGTGGTAAAAGCAGTTAGCTTAGCAGGGTTTAAAAAAAGGGTTGGATAACTTCCTAAAAGAAAAGTCCATAAGCCATTATTAAGATGGACTTGGGGAAACTCCACTGCCTATTTCTAGGATAAGCAACATAAAATGTATTGTACTGTTCTGGGATCTTGCCATGTGCTTGTAACCTGGATTGGCCACTGTTGGAAACAGGATGCTAGGCTTGATGGACATTTGGTCTGTCCCAGTATGGCAATGCTGATGTTCTTATGGATTAGTGCCCACTGTTCATTATGCTGCTAAAAAGGCATCAGCATTTTTAATTGCAGGAACGCTTACCTGGGTAGCTGTGTATGAGTGCTAGTATACTACAATTTAAGAAGATGTTAAAAATGTAGCTTTGTCCAAGCTTTTTTTTTTTTTTTGAGGGGCAGTGTATTGATGGAGAGTTTATATGGCAACATTTTGATGTTATGTATGATGATGGAGGATATATATGCTTTGTAATCTGTGTTACTTTTAATATGTATGTTTTTATGAAGCCTCTTAGGGTATAAGTGGGTTAAAAGTGTTTAAAATAAATAAATAAATATTTTACAATACAATAACTCCTTTTGTATTCTGCAAATACCTGATCTGTTCAATGCAGATCACACACACAAAAAAGATTAGACATGTCTAAGAAGAACAACATCTAGATGAAGCAAACAAAAATCTGTACCGCCTCAGTTAAAACATTTCTGCTATTAAAAAAAGTTTTAAGTTGCTTCCAAAATGCCAAATAGTTATGAATTCTTCTAATGTCAATTGGAAGTGAATTCCAAACTTTGGCCATTTGATAAAGTGAGAAAGTGTGAGGAAGTGAGTGCTACAGTGGCAGGTTTCCCTAATGACACTCCTTCATTGATGTTGCAGTTAAACCACCTTATAGCAGGTGGTGCTAGTTCACTGAGCCAGAGATTGAGTTTGAGGGGTGGATCTCAGGCAGGGAGGGAAGGTGGTTGAATGCCTTGAGAAAGAGAGAACAGGGAGGACCGGAGAGAAGAAGTCTCCAGGAGAGAGGTCCTGAGTGCAGAGATTTCCTGGAATGAGGCTCCAAGTGAAGGAATCCTCCCAAAGTGTTGGCTGGGCTGCAGTACCAGTGGGGGAGTCCCAGGGAAGTGAGGAGCAGCCCAAGTTCATAGATTTGCACCCTATGTTAAGAAGCAGACACCCAGGGATTGAATGAGAAGAAACGGAAGACTGAAAAGGTAAAAGAGTGCTGTTAAGACTCAGGTCCTGAGTGTCCCAGCTGAAGCCAGGCCTCGATTTATTTGTGAGTAACTTGAATTGTGCTGAGGAAGCCTGACAATTGTTTATTTATTAGGTCTGCCTCTTCTGTTTGGGCAGCAGCGGCATGGGCTTTCTACTAACCTGGAAAGAACTGCATATCCCCTCTAGATACTTAATTACTCTAACCTTGTATCTGCTCTGCCAGATTTACAGTCTGGGCAGTAGCAAATTCAATAATTAGGAGGAAACCCAGTATTCAGAGGATATAATAAGATAGTTTATTAGCAAAAGCATCTTACCCAAAGATAGTACCAGCAGTTCAGACATTCACATGGTAGAACAACCCTTCACGACTGATGACATGTGCCTTCAAAGGTTGCTGGCTTCACTCTTCTTCTCTCTCTAAAAAACTGCTTAGGTAGCAGACCTTTTATACTTTTTTGATCCCATAGATCCCTATGAGCATTTCACTTTCCCACCTGCACTTTCGTCATAATTGGCACATATATCCAATTATGCCCAAGTTCTAAACTTTTCTTATCTTTCATCCAATTAGGACTGAGTTTCAACCTTAGCAAGTTTGCTTATCTCTTATCCAATCATGACCAAGTCTCAGTTTTCTTATCTCTTATCCAATTATGACCAAGTTTCAGCTCTCCTATCTCCAAACTTCGCTTACCCTTAAATTGAACTTTTCTTCACCTGGCCCAATTAATTTTATAGTTTCTCAGTATGCCTATGTCCAGCTATACACAACCCTTGCCAACTTTGTAATTCTGCCAAGGTTAAGCACGCTGTCACATTTCTTCAGTGAAGTATCAGGACTGAGAGATGCTATGATTTTAGAGGCCTAGTTTACTTTAGAAAGCCTGAACCTGTTTTTCACTGCATTCAATTTGTGACAATTATTTACACAACAGAGAACTGTTAAGAAAGAAGGAAGTAAATGTTAATGTGGTTGTTGCTAAGGTTTCCGACTGAGTCTGTGACAGGAACAGACTGTATTACTTTGATTAGTTGTTCATTAATAAAGCTTTTCTTTTGACTTCTTCTATACCCTGCTTATGTCTATGAAGATCCCATGCCTGTTTGTCAGTCACATTGCCACAATAAGAAGAGATTCAAAAACCTCTTATGCATTACTCTAATATTTGGGGAAATGTAATAAAATTTGGTTTTGAGGCTGTTCTTCCCTATTCATTTAAAGATAAAGGACCAATTGGGCTGTATAGGCTGGTGCCTATCCAGATAAATTTTTTAAAACTAACGTACATAGCTTAAAAAGACATTGAGCCTTGGTAACCAACACAATTTAAACAGCAACGGAGTCACTCTGTGAAAGTTTGAGGCTGAACATAGCATCCTGGCTGCTGTATTCTGCAAGTTCTAAGAATGTACAAAGAAAACTTCAGAACATCCCACATAAATCAAATTACAATAGTCTAATAGACTTAGAATCAGTGTCTGGACCAGAGCTCTAAACTGCTCAGTCCTGAAGCTTTCTTAAAGTGGTATGGTAGCCATGTTAGTCCACAAATAAAAACAAAACATAGAAAATAAAATAAAATGACATCTTTTTTTTATTGGACTAACTTAATACATTTTTTGATTAGCTTTTGAAGGTAACACCTTCTTCTTTAGATCAGAAATAGCAAATGTTGACAAATATCAGGAAATATAAGTGAAACATAAAAGCATTCCAATGACAGTCTCATAAGAAGAGGGTAGCTGAGAAGACAGGAAGCAATAGCTGGGTGATAAGAGGGTGTCAAAGCAATATAATTTTAAGGTTTATAATGGGATAGAAAACCTAGCTCTTTAAGTCCTGTCTACTGGGTGCCAAAATATTTCATCATTTTGACTTCAAAGGTCTTATGTTCCTGGATTGTCTTAAAATTTCCTTTTAGTATTCTCACCATAAAATCATTGATACAGTGTTCTGGTTTTGTAAAGTGCTGTCCCACAGAGGTGACATCCTGGTTGGCATTGTAATGTTTAATATGATATCTGTGTACATTGATTCACATCTTTAGCATCTGGCTTGCTTCTCTAGCAGTGGCATTCCTAGGGGGGGGGGGGGGGCGGTGGGTGCGGTCCGCCCCGGGTGCACGCCGCTAGGGGGTGCTGCGCCGCCTGTCCGTCATTCGTTCCATGCTCCCTCTGCCCCGGAACACGTTACTTCCTGTTTCGGGGCAGAGCGAGGAGCATGGAACAAACGGACAGGTGCGCGCGGCACCCCCCCCAGCGGTGTGCACCCGGGGGGGTTTCTGTCGCGGGGGCGGGTGTCCTTTCGCCAGGGGGGGCCGCGCTGCACCCGGGGGGTGGGGCGCATCGGCGATCCGCCCCGAGTGACAGCCCCCCTAGGAATGCCACTGTTCTCTAGTATAACACCCTTCTTCACACTTTTTGCATTGAATAATATATACCACATTTGAAGATGAGCATGTGAAGGATCCCCTTAAGCTGAATGTTTTTCCCATGTGAGGGACTGTGGGATCCTGTGAAATGTGTTGGCACAGTTTGCAGTTTGGTATATTTCAGGGGCGTGTGCCATTCTCTTCTTTTTGAACTTGCATTGGGAGCTTACATTTCATTAATTTTTGTTTCAGATTAGGGGGTTGTCTAAAGGCCAGGACTGGTGGAGTTGAGAATATCTCTTTCAGTAATGCATCCTCCTGGAGTAGAGGCTGTAGATCTTTTATGGTACTTCTCAGTTTTTTCATCTCTGGATTGTATGTCACTACAAGGGGGGGGGGGGGGAACTCTGTGGTTTTCTTTTCTTTATACTGGAATAGGTTTTTTCTGGGTATTTTAAGGGAAGAAGCAATATTTTTGGAGATTATTTTGGGGTTGTAAACTTTTTGTGTGAAGGATTAAGGGTTTAAGAATCCCCTCTATAAGTCCAAATATTTCCTCTGTGAGTGTGCCAACACCAGATATGAGGGTTTCCAGGTTTATGGATTTTAGGTTGCATGTAGAATGCCTTAGTGAAGGATGATTTCGTATGAGTTTCATTAGCTATGGTTATGCTTGCTTTGGGAGTGTTTGGTAAGATTTTCAACTGATTTGTATAATCCTGTGTGGGTTCCTTAGTTAGTTTCCTATAACATGTTATCTGACAGCTGTTTGTATCCTTCTTCAATGTATTTTTGTGTGTTCACAATCACTACAGAGTCTCCTTTGTCTGTAGGTTTGGTGACATGTTTTGGTTATTATGTAGTCTTTTTATGGCAGCTCATTCTGGTGGAGAGAGGTTGTACAGAATTTTCTTTGCTAGAAAGTTGTAATTTCACCCTATGTCTGAAACTTTCTATGTAGTTGTCTAGATTATTGTTTTACCCATTGTGTGGGGTGAAATATGTATTCTTTTATTTAAAATTGTATTCCATTCTGTTGGGAATATCTCTTTTGTGAAAATGTACTTTCAAGCGGAGTTTCCTAAAGATTTCTTCTAGATCTGTGAATAGTTGAATTTCATCTAGTTTGTTGGAAGTACAAAATGAAATTCCTTTAGACTGTACAGAGATCTCATGCTGTGATAATTGCAGTACAAAGAAAAGAAAACCACAGAGAATGTCCCCCTTGTAGTGACATACAGTCCAGAGCTGGAAAAACTGAGGAGAATCATAAAAGATCTACAGCCACTACTCCAGGAGGATGTATTAGATATTCCCAGCTCCACCAGTCCTGGCCTTCACACAACCACCTAGTCTGAAACAAACATTAGTGAAATGCAAGTTCCTAATACAAGCTCAAAAAGATGAGAATGGCACATGCCCCTGCAATATACCAAGCTGCAAACTGTGCCAACACATTTCACGGGATCCCACAGTACCTCACATGGGAAAAACATTCAGCTTAAGGGGATCCTTCACATGCTCATCTTCAAATGTGGTATATATCATTCAGTGCAAGAAGTGTGAAGAAGGGTGCTATACTGGAGAGACAAGTCAGATGCGAAAGATGAGAATCAATATACATAGACAACATATTAAATATCATAATGCCAACCAGGATGTCACCTCTGTGGGACAGTAGACAGCACTTTACAAAACCAGAACACTGAGGGGAGGAGGATTATATTCTACTGATCCTATTCATTGTAATAGGAAGAATAATTGAGTACCGTGAAGTTCTGAAACATGTAATATGTTAACTCAGTGCCGTAGTGAGGGCGGCTGACACCCGGGGCGGGTCGCCGCTGCGCACCCCCCCCCCCAGGTGCAGCATGGCGCACCCCCCCGGAGCGCATTCTTACTGACATATGAAAGTGGGGGGCGGGCGGGAACGCTGATCCATCCCGAGTGCACGTCGCTGGGAGCTGCGTCGGCTCCGCTGGTTCCTTGCTCTCTCTGCCCCGGAACAGGAAGTAACCTGTTCCGGGGCAGAGGGAGCAGGGAACCAGCAGAGCCGACACCCCCCCCAGCAGCGTGCACCTGGGGCGGACCGCCCCACCCCACCGCCCCCCCTTCCTACGCCACTGTGTTAACTGATTTGATTGTTAGGTTGTTTAGATATTGTAGTTAATTTTCTGTGTTTCAATAAATACAAATATGTTTTAAAAATCCAGAATGGGTATAAAAGTTTATTTACTTATTTTTCTAGGTTGCTTATCGAGTCCAGCAGAAGTGCATCAGAAGTACTGTTGTTAAAATGGCAACCGTTTGGATTTTAGCTTTTCTTCTATATGGCCCAGCAGTAATATTTTGGGAGTATGTAGCAGGGTACAGCAAGGTTCCAGATGGTGAATGCAGTCCTGAATTCTTTCATAAAAAGTACTATCTACTTTTTACATCACTTTTTGATTTCTTTTCTCCATTGGCTGTTATTATCTATTTCAGTTTGCGAATCTACCTTGATATAAGACAGCGCATTAAAAGTAAATGTCAGCAAATGAAAATATGTTCATCTGAAGCCAAAGCCAACCCCAACGGTGAGAAAATGCCAGCTTTCATTCAGCTTACTGGGGAAATTCTCCCACTTTCTACATCAGTAAACAATAGTTATGAAAAAAGTTCTGACCCTGTGTGTGCACTGGCTTGTGACACAAAATCTAATAATTGTAATAATAAAACAGTCTCATTTGATGGAAAAAGGGAAAACAGTTGCAAAGCATCTCAGAGCATAGTTCAAAATACTGGCGTTTCCAGGGATAAGAAAATTGCCAAATCTTTAGGAATTATCGTGTGTACCTTTTTCATTTGCTGGGCACCAAACTCTTTCCTAATGCTCATTCATGAACTGTGGAACTATGTTTTCATATCATCAGTGTGGTATGAGATTGCATTCTGGTTTTTGTGGTTTAATTCCACAATTAATCCTTTCCTTTACACTTTTTGCCATCCAGCATTTAAGAAGGCATTTATAAAAATATTGTGTCCCCAAAATCTTTCAGGGGCCCCTTTACTAAGCTGTTGGAAAATTTGGGCTTAGCACATCCTAATGTGAGACTTTTCCGCGTGCTAATCCCATTTTTACTATGGTGGTAAAATAGGCATTTTTCCATTATTTTATTTGTAAGTCATGAACTAATGTTGTCATTAGCACATGGCAACTGCAAATAATTAATGTGGGATCACTTACCACCCCTCTATTTAGAAGGTGCTAAGTGCTCCTAAGTTAACCCAGTGTTAACCAGTTAGCGTGCAGTAATGTGAACGTGATAGCCAGTTAGTACTTCTATACCCACTTTCTGCCCATGACACATCCTCTCAAAATATTTTAAACAAATAGTTTATGCATGATTACTGTGTGCAAACAGGGAAATTACTGCAAGACCCGGTAAGCCTTTTTCGGTGCACTAAGTTTGTGTTAGGGCTTAGTGCATCTTAGTACAAGGACCCCTCAGTTAGGTAACTGTGATGACTTATATCAGTGGTATCTGTTATTCAGAGTCATCGTCTTTTCTCTCAGTCCTGCTGTTTTTCGAGTCTATCAGAATTGGCCTGTTTTAATTAAGGTACCCATTCACTAAACCTTGTGTTAACTTTTTTTTTTTTTTGCTTGCAAGAGCTGAAATTTTAGAGGGTAACACTTTGGCTGTTTGTGTGTAAATTAACCTAGAAAATATGTGCAATGTGCTTGCTAAGGAGTCGGTGTAAATGTAAGCATATGGATTTCCTGGGCTACTTTCCAAAGTGGAAGTGTGTATAGAGAAAAAAATGCATGTGTTTTATTTGTATAAACAGTTATCCGCATAGCATGAAAAATAAAATGCCATTTTACAACCTATGCACTACATTTTAATTTGCACATGAAAAATAGTCTCTTTTTAATGATCACATCTGTCATGAAACGCCTAGCCACCTGTCTGGTGTTACCCTGCAGCCACTTAGAGGGTCTGTGTCCAGCACATTTCAGGTCCACCTGCACCAGCTGCTTGTGCTCTACACTAGCACCCTCCTCTCACAGACTGGGTCACAACCACCTCTGGGTGAGTCTCCTGCTCTCAGATTTTCCCCAGGGATTTCTAGGTTACTGGAGCCACACTCCCAGTGGTCCCACAGTTCACAGAAAGTACTCACAGACCCAACACACAAACCACTAGGATTCTTTATCATTCCAGACAGAGAGGCAATAAACTAAACCGGTTTATTGTCACATTGGAACAAAAAATGTACAATCAGCAAAACAATAGCAGGTAACTGAAATATGGATCAATTATAACACTAACTCGGGGGGGGGGGGGGGGGGGCAATATTCCCTGGGCACGGGCCTCCAAGGGGGCCCGGCACCGGGGTCTCTCTCTCTCTCTCTCTCCTGCTTCTCATGAGACCCGAGTGCGTCCCGACAGGAGCAGGAGAAAAGTCCAGCGCCGGGCCCCCTTGGAGGCTGGGGAGGACCCGGAGGAGCAGACACTGCAGGTCTTCCTCCAGCGCTGTTCTTCACTCTGCCCATTGCTTGCTAATCGGCTGCTTTTCCTCTCAGGCGCGCATGCTCGGTTTTGAAGCTGAGCATGCCCTGAGAGAAAAAGCAGCCGCAGGGGCAGGCAATCGGCATAGTGAAGAGTCAGTTCTGGAGGAAGACCTCTTCTGCTGGTGGGGCCTCGGGATCCTTGCCAGCCAAGGTATTTGAATTGCAGCAATGGCAGCAATCCCGGGGGGGGGCAGCAGCGGTGATGATCATGGGGGGGGGAGGTTGCGGCCCTGCACAGTGGCGTTCCTAGCCTCGACACCCGGGGCGGATCGCCGATGCGCCCCCCCGCGAAATGACACCTCCTCCCCCCGGCGAAATGACACCCCCCCAGGTACACGCCACTGGGGGGGTGCCGCGGTGTGCGCCTGTCGGCTCCGAGTTCGCTACGCTAACTTCGCTGGTTCACTGCAGCTCCCTCTGCCCCAGAACAGGAAGTAACCTGTTCCGGGGCAGAGGGAGGGAGCTGCAGCGAACCAGCGAAGTTAGCGTAGCGAACTCTGAGCTGACAGGCGTGCGCCGCGGCACCCCCCAGCGGCGTGCACCCGGAGCAGACTGCCCCCACCGCCCCCACCGCCACCCCCCCCTTGGTACGCCACTGGTCCTGCACTAACTAAACATCTATATACTGTCTAAACAGTACCTGGGATGGTCAGGACATATAATTCAACAGGCCTCAGGAAAGAAATCTGTCTCTCTTTCCTTTTCAAACTCCAGGCCAATCGGAGCCCAGAACAGTCACTACAGGCACTTCCTATTATCTGTGTGCTAACTAAAAGAAAGAGAAGTCAGTCCTCTGTCACAGCTTTAAGCATAAACATGCACCCTCTGCTGGCCAAACTAGAGAAATACTCGTCAGAATTAATTTTGGCAGGAAAATATCCAAAACATTTTACAGGCTTAAAACACACTATTTCTTCACATCTCCCCCCTTAAGAGAGAGATCCCGGACTGTGGCTTCTACAGACCGCTGATTGGGTCTCGATAGTCCAGTGTCAGGGTAGTTCAGGCTGTTCCTTCCTGGAGAGGCCATCAGCTTTGCCATATTCATTGTCCTTCCGGGATTATAACAGACGTTTTTGCCATACTCAGTACATGCTAACAGTTTTAATCCTGTATGCTTCAATTTGTGAATAGTGAGGAGTATCTTCTGACAGAAGCTTTTACCACACTCAGCACATGTGAATGATTTTACTCCTGTGTGTATTCTCTGGTGCTTTGTTAGCTGTGATTTATGAATAAAGCTTTTTCTACATTTAGTACATGTGAACGGTTTCGTCCCTGAATGGATTCTATGCTGCTTTGACAATAATTTCCGGCAACTGAAAATTTTCTTACGCTCGCAAATGTATGCAAATGAGCACAATTTCCTTCCAAAGGAGGGGAAGCGACGGCAGTGGAGGATGTCCAAAATGTGGATGTTTCTGTGAGAAGGATATCCATGCCTTTGCTATGCCTCTGACACCCTCTTTATTTATTTATTTGGATTTTGGATCATAAGTAGCAGCAGTGGGCTTTGAACTGGCCACCTCTAGATTGCAAGACCAGTGCTGTAACCACTAGGCCACTCTGCCACTCCACTCCCTTGAAATTTGGCCATCCCTGTGGGGGGCAGTTGAGGACACCCAAAATGTTTGAAAGAAGGAAGTCCACGCTTTGGTTATGCCTCCGCTGACACACACATACATCCCCCGCAGGGACCTGCATGCTGCCCCCCCCCCCCCCCACAGGGATGGCCAAATTTCAAGGGAGTGGAGTGGAGTGGCAGAGTGGCCTAGTGGTTACAGCACTGGTCTTGCAAATCCTACTGCTGCTACTTGTGATCCAAAATCCACATAAATAAATAGGGTGTCAGAGGCATAGCAAAGGCATGGATGTCCTTCTCACAGAAACATCCACATTTTGGACGTCCTCAACTGCCATCGCAGGGACGGAGGCACAGCGAAGGACATACTCTAAAAAAAAAAAAAGACACATTTTTTTGTTTTTTTTCAGGGTGGGAGGTGGTTAGTGACCACTGGGGAAGTCAGGTGAGGTGATCCCCGATTCCCTCTGTGGTCATCTGGTCAGTTCGGGCACCTTTTTGATGCTTGGTCGTGAAAAAAATGGACGAAGTAAAGTCGTCCAAATGCTCGTGAGGGACGCCCTTCTTTTTTCCATTATCGGCCGAGGATGCCCATCTGTTAACCACGTCCCCGTCCTGTCTTCAGTACACTGCCAACACGCCCCCTTGAACTTTGGTCATCCCCGTGACAGAAAGCAGTTGAGTACGTCCAAAATCGGCTTTCGATTATGTTGATTTGGGTGACCTTAGGAGAAGGATGCCCATCTCCCGATTTGTGTCAGAAGATGGGCGCCCTTCTT
This sequence comes from Microcaecilia unicolor, assembly GCF_901765095.1. Lineage (NCBI taxonomy): Eukaryota > Metazoa > Chordata > Amphibia > Gymnophiona > Siphonopidae > Microcaecilia > Microcaecilia unicolor. The sequence goes on from NC_044031.1 coordinate 470,168,265, forward strand.
CTAGACTGTTCCAATTTTTGATTGTCTGCACTCCTTGTCCTTTTGTCCTTTAGATTGTAAGCTCCTTTGAGCAGGGGCTGTCCTTCTTTGTTTTTGTACAGCGCTGCGTAACCCTGGTAGCGCTCTAGAAATGTTAAATAGTAGTAGTAGTAGTTCTTCAAAAATAAGCAGGCTTATCGCCACCTCAGTGGGTGGTGGTAAGGGCTCCCTGCCACATGGCCATGCGGTAAAAGTTCTCTTACTGCATGGCCATGAGTGCTGGGGGCTCTTTTATCCACTATGGTAAAAAGGGCCCTGGCGTGCAGGAAAAACAGCCCCCGCCACTAGAGCAGGGCCCTTTTACCCGCAGCTTGGTAAAAGGACCCCTGAAGGAGCTATGGATTCTTCCATTTGCGTCCCACAACTTGGGTGAAGAATGGTTTCCTTCCTAAGGTCCAGGGCTAGATAGAGAGCATTGCTAAGTTCCAAGTATGATTCAGGACCTTTGGCATGTGGTTCCTTACTTAACTGTTATTTGGCTTTTAGGAAATTCTAAGGTTGTATCAGGAATAATTATTAGTTGTACTGCTTTGCTGCTGCATAGTTGGACTAAGGTTTGTCAATTACTTTGCCAAACCAGTATACCTATATTTTTATATTACTAATAAATTGTAATATCTATCTATCTATCTATCTATCTATCTATCTATCTATCTATCTATCTATCTATCTATCTATCTATCTATCTATCTATCTATCTATCTATCTATCTATCTATCCATCCATCCAAGAAGTGGCATTCTTCCCTTATATTGCCAACAAACCTTTGTAAGTACCTTCTTTTGTATTTTGGGACCACATAAAAGCCCAAACATCCTCTAGATAAATGAGATATATATAACCAATATTATTAGGGTAAATATCTGACCCAAATGTGCCCACATCTCTTTCTCTATCTCTCTCTCTCTCTCTCTCTTTCTCTCCACTCCCCTGTGGGTCCAATGTCTCTCCCTCTCCCTTTCTCCCCTGTCCTCATGGTCCTCTAAACTTGCTTTTGGTGGTCAGCTGCAGTGGCATAGCCAGATCTCCCATTTTGGGAGAGCCTAAAGACTGGTTTACAATACAGTAAAATACAAGTAAATAAAAAGAAAATAACTCCATAATATTAATAGGAAAGACCTACCCACACATATATAGCAGACAATCAATAAAACATTCTCCTAAAAGGGAATGACCATCATCAGAGACCCTAGAGTACTAAACCCTCACGGCAAATATCCCAATTAAAAGCCTGTTTAAATAAATAAGTCTTCAATGCCACTTTAAATCTTTTAAGCTTTTTCTCCCCTCTTCCTGTAGATGCACTCCCCTGATGTTTGCTGTACAGCTGAGGTAGAGCAGCCTGAGGCAGGCTGCAGATATGCATTGGCATGCACATATGCAGTCAGGGCCGGTCTTAGCAAGTGCAGGGCCCTGTGCAGACCAATTTGGTGGGGCCCCATCCTAGCCCCTCCCCACTCTAGCCCCACCCTCAACATAGCTCCGCCCCCACCCTAGCTCCACCCCATTGATAAGATTATTCCATTTTTAGAAAATTTTTTATTTATGCAATTTCAAATAAAGACAAATGAAGCTAAACTTGTACAACTTGTACAAAAAAACTGATTGAAATAATAAGCCCAATGCTATCATGAACCCCCCCTCCCCAGAAATTCAGTTCAAGTCCACTACAATTAGTAGTTCCAATTCTCATAACAAAGGAGAATAAAGGAAAAATACTAAGAAAAGATCCAGTACTTTCAAATTCCCCTATTTTTAATTTAAAAAGGTTCCTTGGAAATGGATTTTTTGTGTGCTCTTTTCCTCTCCTAAGCTGAACATGCTTAGAGAAATGCCCCTCTTTCTTGAGGCTACAATGCTATTTGCTTTGGAAACTCAAATTCTCCTAAATACACATGATCTGGCCAGCTTAGCAAGATAAATACCTTTAGATGGACAATTTTTAGTCTGCCCACTTGGGATTCTTTAGGTTTTCAATAACTTTGGGCAAATTAACAGTAAAGTCTGACACTACTAGCCCTCTCCACTTGCCCCTGTCCCCACCCCATCACATTCACGCACCACTTTAGCTAACCTCTTGATCTTTTCCTGTCACTGCCCTTCATAAAACACTGAATTTTGACTTAATCACTGATGGGAGAATAATAGACTACTGCAATAGTATTTACCTTTAAAATGGCAAATAAGGGGTTTGAAACTTCCTTCTTCCTTATAAGAAAAGTTATCATCATACCTGGCTTGCCTTTGAATGGCAGTGGCACAAACTTGCTCGAGCTCCACTTGACTGTCTTTATTTATTTTTAAGTCACACTCACTCGCACACCGGCTCACCTCCGACCAGGCTCCAGGCAGCTTTCCCGCTCAGTGACTCCCGCCCGCCAAACAGGAAATACCTCATCAGAAGGCGGGACATTGAGCGGGAAGTGAAATGCTGGGGTGAGCCGTCGCTGCAACTCTCTGTCGGGAGCCAGGGCCGTCGTGCTGGCGCTGCAACTGTCTGTCGGGGCCGTCGGTGCAACTGTCAGGGTCTGGGGAGGTGGGAGGCTGCTGACGGTGGGCTCAATGGGGGTGGGCACCGTGCCGCAACGTGGCAGGAGCGGAGTGGCGGCGGCCAAGCGGGATCATGATGCGGTCGTCTGAGCAGGGGTCGGTCAGAGTGAGGCAGAGTTGAGGGCCCCTAAGCGCGGGGCCCTATGCGGCCGCCTTGGTCGCCTCTGCCTAAGACCGGCCCTGTATGCAGTGTGCTGATTTCTTATCTTAGGGAACACCACAACTGGAAGGGACGAATTACCACATGTGTGCTGGTGAATACATGCACACTCACCATTAGGCAACAGAAAGATACCATTGCCTTATCTATCTATCTATCTATCTATCTATCTATCTATCTATCTATCTATCTATCTATCTATCTATCTATCTATCTATCTAGGTAACATCAGTGATATCATAAGCTTAGCACTGACTCTAATTCAGTGAATATTGCTAAAATAGTTTTGCTTGCATTCATTTCTAATATTTGTACTTTAGACTACAGCATAATTTCAATAATTCATTTTACGTGAATGTATCTGAAAAGGCACACTTGAGGGCACGGTTAGAATTCCTCTTTTAGCATGGGAAGTGGAGATACATAGAAACAAAACTAAAGCAAAAGCATTGTCAAATGGGAATATCGTCACTCTTTGCAGTTCTGCCCTACAGGGTTGCATAAATTCCCCAAACACCCCTATTACTATCTATTTATTAAACAGAGTTGTTTCACAAGACGAGCAGAGCAAATGGTACTGCAGAGTTCCCACAGTACACATTTTGGAAACAGCAGGGTCAGGCAAAAAAGTCCTTGGTCAAAATGATAAGTACTAATATGTATCTCAATATCAGTGCTTTAGTAAGTCTTCTTGGAAATGCTTCACTGTCTGATACAGGAGACATAGATTCACCCCTCATCGGAGGCATTATTTCCAGATTCTCAGCTGGCATTGTAGTAGTTCTTACTTCGCTGATGTCTCTGTTGGGTTTAGCTACAGTACTTGGAAATATGCTTGTTATTCTGGCATTTCTAGTTGACAAGAGTCTCAGAAAACACAGCTATTATTTTCTTTTAAATCTGGCTATCTGTGATCTGCTTGTTGGTAAGTTATTACAGTTCGCCGTTAAGAATGTTGCCTTTTTTTCAGTTTGTTCACTGAAGCATGTTACTTTTGCTGTGGGATTTATAGTTGATTTGTTTTATAATGATTTAAAATAGTGGGTAGAATTCAATGACAGATATATGTCTACTCCTATCATATGCATGTACAAAATCTGCTTCATTCTCTGCTTTGATAGAGGGGCACAGTTAGATCGAGGATCACCCGACTTCTTAAGGCAGGTGGAAAGACTCATAACAGAGTCCTTAGACCTCTGGACTTATTCTCAACCAAAATTTGAAAAAAGACTATACAGAGACACAGATTTTGGCTTGTTTGGGAAATAAAACTTACTGGGGTTCTTGTGAAATGCTAATGACTTGACAAAATGTAGATCTACAGAAATACAGTTCATCAGCAATCTCAAACTCCTACCAGAATACTTTTTAGAAACCTCCCAGGCTATTGGCTTCCTTTGTTGGTACCTGAAGACAGACTTATTCCTCCTCCTCTGATAATCTAGGTCAATTCAGTGATTTCTCTTCTGAGAATCTTCTTGAACTAGGCTTAGAACCTGTTACAGCTGTTCTGTTACAGAACCTCCTCTACAGCACAACACACATTCCCATAAGTTTGGATCACACCACTTTTCTCAACAGATTGGTGTGCAGTCACCATTGGAACAAGGAGTATAGGGGATACTACCTTTTACTAGAAATCAATATAAGATTCCTATGTAGAGCTGCTCATGGCTACTTCAATCCTTCTATCTTCAGATTCCCAGATGCTCTGACCTTGAACCCTGAATTCATGAAATCCTAGACATTTTCCATTGTGAATCATCTGAAAAACCAAAGCTCTTCCTTTCTGACAATCAGGGCTGTAGGTCTGTGGAGACACATCTCACCAGTAAGGGACCAGGACTGTTAGGACTCCTTGCTTATGAGACCTCTGGAGTGCAACAAATTCAGTTTCTTAGGCTCTCCTCAGGCTTTAGAAATTACTAGAAATTGGGGTTTTTTTTTCAATAAAGATTTTCTCCACAGTCATAGAATGGGAAAAAGTCCTTTCTGAATATGGCTCATGTAGGGTGGACTGAGGTGTCCTGGTTAATCCCATTTTCACCATTTTAATGTGGACCTGGTTGCTGTTTTCTGAGTCATTCCTAAATCACTAGTAGCCTTATACAAACAAAGGTGGAAGTAGTCATTTTCATGAATCTTCAGAAGTACTTATATTTCAAGTGCTGAGAATATAAAGCATTTGATTTCTTCTAAAGCATGCAAAGTGCACTATGCCACATTCTTGCTATGCTCGAATATTTCATCTGATGTACGTTCCCTTGTATGTAAAAAATGAAACCTGTATTTCTTTTAAAGGTTCCTTCTCTATACCTTGGTACATACCTTACACATTAACTGGAAGATGGACTACTGGAATGGGTGTCTGTAAATTTTGGCTCACTATGGATTCCACCATATGCATAGCTTCTGTCTATAGCATTCTGTTTCTCAGTTATGATCGATATTTCTCTGTTACCAAAGCTGTAAGTGGCTAACTTTTACACTTTATTTGCTACTTAACATGCTGTAAGCATAATGCAAATTTACAGTCCCAACTCCTATACATTCTGTCTCTCCACATCCTCTAGCTCTAGTATCTTACCCATCCAACCCTCTTTCCACACTCTTCCCCAACGCCAGCTCTCTCTCCAACAGCTCCTCATACCTCTCTCACTTGACACATATAGCACCACATACACTTCCCATATTTACCTACGTCTCTTCTCCATACAACTCTGCCCCCCACAGCTGTATTCTACCTTTTCCTTTCACCCCCCACACATTTCCCCATAAACACAGTCTGCATCTCCTTTCCATACATATATTCCTTCCATAAAAATACCCTAGCTCCCACTTCCAAAGCCTTCCCATAGACATATTTAAACCCCCTACACACAAACACACAGATTACATAGAGCCCCTGTCTTCACACCAAATGCCTCTCTACAAAGATGCAATTTAATGCATCTTTTCCACAAAGATCTCCACACAGACATGTATGAATCTGTCAACAGAGGAAGAGAAATGCACCTTTTGTTCCGCTGTAAGTGTGCACTTCCCAACTTGTTTTCCTTTCTGAATTATGTGTTATTCTGTGCAATGTTCTCTCCCATGTTCATACTGTTAGGTGTGCTCCAGCAATCTTGCAGGGTAGGCAGGTCTCCTTAAAATTCAGAAGAACCTGCTTGCTTGCTTGCTTGATGGATGGAAACTGCAAAATTGCTGCAGTACACTTATGGCAAGAACACAGTCTGTGCCCTGAAAATGGTAGATACAAATCAAGGTCAGGTATACATATAAAGTAGCGCATAAGAGTTTATCTTGTTGGGCAGACTGGATGGACTGTACAGGTCTTTTTCTGCCATCACCTACTATGTTATGTATGTATGTATGTATGTATTTATGTAACACAGGTAGTGTCCTGTACAGTTTAGAGGGAATGTTGACTGAGTGAGCTAAATGCTGTTACTTCCTTTTCCTTGGAATCCTATAAATGGCACTTAAAATTGTGCACATAAATTTCAGCACGCATCAAATTTGCGTGCACAATTTAATTGAATAATGAACCAATTAGTGCAGATAAGTGGGTGCTAATAATCAATTATCAGTGCTAATAATCAATTATCAGCACTGATTGGCATTAATTTAAATTTACATGTGCATTTTTAGTCATGGGAATCTGCACATAAATTTACACATTGCTCCAAAGAGGGGTCATGGCCATGGGTGGGTCAGGGGCAGATCAAGGATGTTCCTAGAAGGGGGATCTGCATCTAATTTAGATGCTAGGGTCTACTTGGTGTAAATCCTCGCATCTAACGTTAGGTGCCAATCCTGGCACTGTGTATTCTATAAAAGGCACCTAACTTTCAATGCCATTTACGAATAGGGTTTTGCACTTTGTTTCAGCAATGATTTTTCGGCATTATTTATAGAATTTGGTCCTTTGTGTGTTTAATATCCAGTACATATTGAAGGTCCTGAAGGATCTTTGAAGTCTGAATGTGACAGCCACCATTACTAATCTTATCACTGTCCTCTTTAGGTCACCTACAGGATGCAACAAGGAACAAAGGAAGCATCACGTTATACCCTTTTAAGATTAGTGGTGTTGTGGATCCTCTCCTTCCTTCTTTATGGGCCAGCAATTGTATTTTGGGAAGATTTTGTAGGATGGAGTATAGTTCCCGAGGGTGTATGTACCTATGAATTTGACAATGCCTGGTATTTCTTGCTCACAGCATCCATGTTTGATTTCTATTTTCCATTCCTTTGTGTTCTCTATTTCAATTTATGCATCTACTCAAATATCAGAAAGCGAAACAAAAACCGACTGAAGAACCAACAAAGTGTTACTACAAATGAAAGCAATCCTGCTGCCTGTGGAAAAGAAAAGGATGGGAGCGGAAGCAATGATGCCCATATGTCTTGCATTACAACTGAAGGACAAGTGTTTGTATCTACAATATTTCAGTCTCCCACTACATTTGTGGTGGGAAGAAGGTTAAGCGACCTAGCCAAAACAGAAACAAACAACTTTCCAAATGTTAGGGAAAAGAGTACTGATGTGCCTTTGAATACCGTCCAATATGCAAAATTAAACAGAGATAATAAAATTGCAAGGTCTCTTACAATCCTTGTGTGCATATATGGTATTTGCTGGGCACCATATACACTCCTTATGAGTATCCGTGCTTTTTGCCAAGGGATGTGCTTAGAACCCTACTGGTATGATATTACATTGTGGCTCTTATGGATAAATTCCTCCATTAATCCTGTTTTATATCCTCTGTGCCATAAGAAAATTAAGAAAGCATTCTTAAAGATTCTATCCTATACAAGAACAATTCTATGCTTCTTATCACACTTTTGAATTAAAGATGTGATTTGACAGTTCTGTAGGTTAAATGATTGATTTATTCTTATATTTTGTACATGTTTTCAGTATGGAAACCCCTCAGAAGAAGGGAGATGAACTCATATGTGATTTATAAATATTTTACCATTTTTTCTTTTAATAAAAAGCAATACTAATCTAATATAATAATTTGCTCCTCCAATGTTCCAATGTGTCTCACTGGAATCGTACCATCTCCTGACGTCACTGGCCCGCAGTAGAAGCCTGCTGGCCTGATGTCAGGAGATGGTTACGAACGCAGTGAGAGACATTGGAACGTTGGAGGAGAAGCTTCAGCTCTTCCTCCACACGCAACACCATCTTCACCCAGGGCCGCCAATAGACTGGGCCGTGCCGTGCCCAGGGCCCCCCCCTGCCGCCCTCGCCACCACGCCCCCCAAGGTTACCGCCGCTCACCCCTCCAGGGTGCCACCCCTCCATCCCCCCGAGGTCGCCGCAGCCACTGCTCCCCCTCCACCCCCCCAAGGTCGCCGCCGCTCCCCCCCTCCGTCCGACATCAGCTCCCATTTCTGGCCACTGCTGCTTCTCCTGTTGAGCAGCAGCGACCGCTACAAAAAACAAAAATAGCAAATTAAACCACCAAAAATGTTTTTCAAAAGGAAGCGCAGCACTGCAGGCAGCCATCAGGCATTGGCTGTCAGCTCTGCAGCCGCTCCTCTTGCCTCTAATGTCGCTGCGCTCCTCCGGGGTTCTACTCCAGGGGCAGTGACATGAGAGGCGAGAGGAGTGGCTGCAGAGCTGACAGCCAATGCCTGATGGCTGCCTGTGGTACCACGCTTCCTTTTTAAAAACATTTTTGGTAGTTTAATTTAATGAGAAGCAGCAATGGCCGGAAATGGGAGCTGACGTCGGACAGAGGGGGGAGCAGTGGCTGCGGCGAACTTGAGGGGGGGGGTGGAGAGGAGGAGCAGTGGCACCCTGGGAGGGGGTGGAGGGGTGAGTGGCAGCGGCAACCTCGGGGGGGGGCATGGCGACAAGGGCGGCAGGGGCGGGGCCTGAGACCAGGGAGGGGTTCCTGAGACCAGAGGGGAGGGGGTCCAGAGACCTGAGAGGGGAAGGGGGTCCTGAGACCAGAGAGGGAGGGGGAGGTATCTCTGTCACACACACACACTCTCTCACAGTCAGTGTCTTTCTCTCACTCTCATACACTGTCTATCACACATTCTATGTCTCACACTGTATCACATTCACTCTCTATGTGTCACACAGTCACTCTCAAACACTCTCTCGATCTCATACACTCTCGGTCTCACAGAGAGTCTGTGTATCGCACGCATACTCTCTCACACTCTGTATCTGTGTGAAACACACTCTCACACTCACTGTGGCTCACATACGCACTCGCACACACTCATTCTCACACACATACTCTCTCACAGACACACTCGTACCTACACTCACTCTCTCTCTGTCACACATACAGTGGTGGAAATAAGTATTTGATCCCTTGCTGATTTTGTAAGTTTGCCCACTGACAAAGACATGAGCAGCCCATAATTGAAGGGTAGGTTATTGGTAACAGTGAGAGATAGCACATCACAAATTAAATCCGGAAAATCACATTGTGGAAAGTATATGAATTTATTTGCATTCTGCAGAGGGAAATAAGTATTTAATCCCTCTGGCAAACAAGACCTAATACTTGGTGGCAAAACCCTTGTTGGCAAGCACAGCGGTCAGACGTCTTCTGTAGTTGATGATGAGGTTTGCACACATGTCAGGAGGAATTTTGGTCCACTCCTCTTTGCAGATCATCTCTAAATCATTAAGAGTTCTGGGCTGTCGCTTGGCAACTCGCAGCTTCAGCTCCCTCCATAAGTTTTCAATGGGATTAAGGTCTGGTGACTGGCTAGGCCACTCCATGACCCTAATGTGCTTCTTCCTGAGCCACTCCTTTGTTACCTTGGCTGTATGTTTTGGGTCATTGTCGTGCTGGAAGACCCAGCCACGACCCATTTTTAAGGCCCTGGCGGAGGGAAGGAGGTTGTCACTCAGAATTGTACGGTACATGGCCCCATCCATTCTCCCATTGATGCGGTGAAGTAGTCCTGTGCCCTTAGCAGAGAAACACCCCCAAAACATAACATTTCCACCTCCATGCTTGACAGTGGGGACGGTGTTCTTTGGGTCATAGGCAGCATTTCTCTTCCTCCAAACACGGCGAGTTGAGTTCATGCCAAAGAGCTCAATTTTTGTCTCATCTGACCACAGCACCTTCTCCCAATCACTCTCGGCATCATCCAGGTGTTCACTGGCAAACTTCAGACGGGCCGTCACATGTGCCTTCCGGAGCAGGGGGACCTTGCGGGCACTGCAGGATTGCAATCCGTTATGTCGTAATGTGTTACCAATGGTTTTCGTGGTGACAGTGGTCCCAGCTGCCTTGAGATCATTGACAAGTTCCCCCCTTGTAGTTGTAGGCTGATTTCTAACCTTCCTCATGATCAAGGATACCCCACGAGGTGAGATTTTGCGTGGAGCCCCAGATCTTTGTCGATTGACAGTCATTTTGTACTTCTTCCATTTTCTTACTATGGCACCAACAGTTGTCTCCTTCTCGCCCAGCGTCTTACTGATGGTTTTGTAGCCCATTCCAGCCTTGTGCAGGTGTATGATCTTGTCCCTGACATCCTTAGACAGCTCCTTGCTCTTGGCCATTTTGTAGAGGTTAGAGTCTGACTGATTCACTGAGTCTGTGGACAGGTGTCTTTCATACAGGTGACCATTGCCGACAGCTGTCTGTCATGCAGGTAACGAGTTGATTTGGAGCATCTACCTGGTCTGTAGGGGCCAGATCTCTTACTGGTTGGTGGGGGATCAAATACTTATTTCCCTCTGCAGAATGCAAATAAATTCATATACTTTCCACAATGTGATTTTCCGGATTTAATTTGTGATGTGCTATCTCTCACTGTTACCAATAACCTGCCCTTCAATTATGGGCTGCTCATGTCTTTGTCAGTGGGCAAACTTACAAAATCAGCAAGGGATCAAATACTTATTTCCACCACTGTACATGCTCACACACTCACTCTCTCTCTCACACAGTGACTCTCACACACACTCTCTCAAACATACGCACTCCGAGGAAAACCTTGCTAGCGTCTGTTTCATTTGTGTCAGAAATGGGCCTTTTTTTTACTAGTGCCTAGATAATGTACTATAATCCCTGGAAGTGACAATGCTAGGATGTCATCCATTACGTCATTAAAAGACATACCGGTCCTCAAATCTTCATTAGACTGCATAACATGAAACTTAAAGAACAGTCTAAGGAAATCAATCCCGTTCAAACTATTATGTGCCTCTGTGTTGAGGCGATGAATCCATTCTTGTTCGTGGTTCAGAAGAGCCAACCTCCTGTCACCGCTCTGATCCTCAGCTGGAATGTGGTCAATTGCAGAGCATTTTGCTTGTGAAAAGTCATGTACAGAAGCCAGAAAATGCTGAACCAATGGCTCCTCCTCTCTCTTACAAGCAATGCAACTCTTTTGCTCACCAACCCATTTGCATAATTGTCTGGTGGTTTGCCTGACATACAATATAGTGCACGGACATATGATTACATATACAGTGAACTCAGAGGTGCACGTTGTGAAATGTTTAAGCACATATTCTTGTTTTTAGTAATAGGATGTACAAAGCAACCATTCAACTCCATGGTCACATCACAGGTTTTACATTTACCACAGCAGTATTTGATTGGCACCAGGAAAGAACTCTGGATGAACACTCACTGCTGTCCCTAGTGCTTAATGTAGTGGCCGGTGCTCCTAGCCTGCATCTGGAGCAGGGCCAACATATGCACCAGGATCAGTCGCCGGGCAGCACGGCAGTCTATGTATCATCAACTTGCTGCAGGAGCTGCAGATGTGGGTCCACATGGCTGAAGTAGGCAGCTGGAGCCCTGGCCTCCCCAGCTGGCCCTTAATGTGGATGGAGAGTGTGCTCTTTTGCTGGCCCTTGGTCCTCCCACTGGGTGGGGGTACATGGCACCTAGATGTGGGTACAGTGGGTTTCTGGTGGGTTTTGTAGGGCTCACATTTAAAACCACAAGTGTAACAGGTAGGGGAGGATGGGGCTGGGTCCACCTGCCTGAAGTGCACTGCACCCACTAAAACTGCTCCAGGGACCTGCATACTGCTGTGATGGACCTGAGTATGACATTTGAGGCTGGCATAGAGGCTGGCACAAAATATTTTTAAAGAATTTTTTTTGAGGGTGGGAGGGGGTTAGTGACCACTGGAGGAGTAAGGGGAGGTCATCCCCGATTCTCTCCGGTGATCATCTGGTCATTTCGGGTACCTTTTTGTGGCTTGGTCATAAGAAAAACAGGACCAGGTAAAGTCGTCCAAGTGCTCATCAGGGATGCCCTTTTTTTTCCATTATGGGTCGGGGACATCCATGTAACATAGTAAATGACGGCAGATAAAGACCTGTACGGTCCATCCAGTCTGCCCGACAAGATAAACTCATTTTACATGGTATGTGATACTTTATATGTATACCGGAGTTTGATTTGTCCTTGCCTTTCTCAGGGCACAGACCGTAGAAGTCTGCCCAGTACTGTTCTTGTTCTCCTCCATCTTATCCCTAAACACTTTGTCATAATTAAGCCAGCACCAGCCTTGGTACTTTTGAAAAGCCCCTAAAATAATCTTTGGCTTAAGCCAAAAGCATACCATATTGATCCAGGGAGTACTCGCACCACACGCTAGACAAAGGCAGAAAGAACCTAACCTATTCACAATATTCTTAAAAATTGTCTTAGAATTTCCATCATCCTTCTTAGCCTTCTTCTTTCTATCTCTCCTTTTTTTCTTTTCTTCCATCAGTGGGAACATGTCTATACGTTTATGCTTACAAATCTTATGCCACAATGTGTTAGGAACCAACTCCCATTATTCCATGTAGGTAGCAAGAGCTGGGGTATCCCTTTTCTCAGACCCTACCAAGGAAGACTTCTCAGTCCCTGTTGGATGACCCCTGCTATCCAGAAAGAGGCAGAGGAAGAAGAAGATGACCCAGAACTACTCCTCCTCCTATGTTTACTCTTCATTTTACCCTTCCCCTTTTCCTTTTAACCAGCACACTTGTTCACCAAAACTACCCAATGATCTGCCCTGCTCAACCCTTGAAATTTGCTCATCCAGTCTAGGTATTGCAGATGAATATGGCACAATTTCATCTCCTGTTGTGCCTCTCTCAAGCTTGGTAGCTCTGGAAATATCCTGAAGCACTGATTGCAGTCTCCAATGCTGGAAGACCCTGCAGAGAAAGCCTATGGTGGTACCCTGACTTGAACCTGTGAAAAAGAAAAAGCAGCAGAAGAAGGAGCTGAAAGAGAGCCATGACCCACATTAACCAAGCCAGTGGTATCCCAGATAGAGAAGTCATGAAGGCTTCCACTCTGGCATCTGCCTCAGATATACCCAGAGGGCTCCAACCTGCTATGGGGAATAAGGACCATGTAAATGGCACCTGACCTGAGAAACCCATATTGACTACCCACCACTTTAGTAGGGAGCAGCATCTGTGAGGAGGAGGCATGCTCCCCCCCCTAAAATGATTGAAGTCCAAAAAACAAGGAGAAAACCAATATTCCCACATGACAGTGCAAGCAAACCTCAGGAGTGGAAGGGATAAAGCACCAAGATGATCCAAGGTGGTGAAAAACAATTTCTTTATTGATAGCTGTATATTTATTCTTCATCAAAATTGAATACAGACCCCTCCGAAGGGACACCACCTTGTAAGTGGTGGAGGGGCTTCCGTGTTTCAATGACTCAGAGGGCTATGCTGAAAGGTTACCCATATCAGACAGGCCTCTGAGGAGAAACCAGACAAAGAGTGTCCCAAATTAGGGAGAGGGGAAAGATGGTGACCTGAATCTCGTACACTCAACGGCCCAGCTGTCCTCTGAAGTTCAGTTTTTGTTCATTTGAAATTTCCTCTCTGCATTGCAGTTGCCTTAACAGAGGAAGGGGACAGTGGGGGGTCAGCCGCCGATGACCAGCGTTTTGTCCCCTGTGCAGCAAGTGTGGGACCGCTGTGTGACGAGCTGCCCATAAATGACTGGGTTGATGAGTCCTTTGATTAGCGCCGACGAAGGAACGTCAATGCTCTTGGACCTGGAAACAACTTCATCGCTCAAAAATCATTTAACCACCATGCCCAAAGGAGTGGAGGAGTGAGTCAGGATTGTATGCTGAAACGGAAGTCGTTTACAGCTGAACCTGTGTCGGCGGTGCTACTCCTAAACCCTTAAGAGTTATCAGCTTGGAGTTTTTGGCTCCCATGGAGGTTGCATTGAATGTCATCTGGAGGGTGCTCCAGGACCTGACGGTGGTAGAGAATGACTTTGCTCCAGATATAGTCTTGTTAATGAGCCACATGGATAATCTAATCGAATCCTTTGAGAATATACAGCAAATGAAGTTCTACTGAAGTAGGAAACGGTTAAGATTTGAAAATGATAAAAGACCAGAAAAATTTGAACAAAATGAATATTGTTACAGATGATTAATATCGAGATTGTTGTTTTCCCAGAGTTCCGGGTATGACTCCTAATGTTTTTTTTCCTCTGAAATGATTCCTCTTAATATATTAATTCAAAAGGAGTGAAGCCTGTGAAACTGGGATTACTTTAATCAGCGGGAATTGGATTGGAGATTCAAGGGTTTGTATTGTTAAACAATTTCTGGTTTTAAAAGGGGAAAAAAATGAAATCAGGTGTATTACTTTCACTAATATTGGACAACAAATAGGTTTCCAATGAAATTGATGGACTATGCACCGTTATGGTCTTGAAGAAACCAACCAGATGATCAATGTGGAATAATGATTTAGATAAATAATAACTGGGGATAATCGGGTTAATACCACGTTTTCTTTGTTTGCTGTTGTTTAAATTGATCTCCTTGTCTTGTTTCACTCTCCCTATTTATTTTGTGGTCTAAGAAAGAGAAAGATTGTATAAAATCCATTTATCTTGTTGAGATTGTTTTCTTCTAATATTGTTTTAATGTACAATCATCTCTGTTTTACTGTTTTGCAAGTGATCCTTGTAAAATGAAAAAAATTATAAATAAATGATTTAAAAAAAAAAAATTAAAAAAAATTGAATACAGAGATGTGGAGGGGCATAATCAAATGCGAATGCCCATCTCCATGGGCGACTATGTCCGAGAATGGGTACATGAACGGGCGGGACAGACCGTATTTTTGAAAAAAATGGGCGTCCATTTTTTTGCGATAATACGGTTTGTGCCGAGCAAATGCATTGGATTTGTGCAGATTTGAGCTGGGCGGTTTCGTTTTCCAGCGATAATGGAAACCAAAGGTGCCCAGCTCAAAAATGAAAAAATCCAAGGCATAGGGTCGTGGGAGGGGCCAGGATTCGTAGTGCACTGGTCCCCTTCACATGCTAGGACACCAACCGGACACCCTAGGGGGCACTTGTAAAAAGTAAAAAAAAAAAATTAAATACCTCCCAAGTCCATAGCTCCCACCCCTTGGGTGCTGAGCCCCTCAAATCCCCCCAAAACCCACTGCCCACAACTCTACACCATTACCATAGCCCTTATGGCTGAAGGGGGCACCTATATGTGGGTACAGTGGGTTTTGGGGGCGGTTTGGAGGGCTCCCATTTACCAGCACAAGTGTAACAGGTAGGGGGGATGGGCCTAGGTCCACCTGCCTGAAGTGCACTGCACCCACTAACAACTGCTCCAGGGACCTGCATACTGCTGTGATGGAGCTGGGTATGGCATTTGAGGGTGGCATACAGGCTGGAAAAAAAAGTTCTTAAAGTTTGCTATTTTATGGTGGGAGGGGGTTAGTGACCACTGGGGGAGTCAGGGGTGATCATCCCCGATTCCCTCCGGTGGTCATGTGGTCATTTAGGGTACTTGTTCGTGAAAAAAAAGGGTCCAAAAATGACCCAAATTCGCGGTAAAAACGCCTTTCTTTTTTCGATTATCAGCCAAGGGCACCCATCTCTCCTCGGCTGATAACCACGCCCCAGTCCCGCCGTCACCACGCCTCCGATACGCCCCCATCAACTTTGCCCGTTTCCGCGACAGATTGCAGTTGAAAATGCCCAAAATCGGCTTTTGATTATACTGATTTGGGTGCCCACGGGAGAAAGGCGCCCATCTCACGATTTGGGTTGAAATCTGGGTGCCCATCACTTTCAAAAATAAGGCAGTGTCCCAGACAGACTCACTGAACATGGGCCAAGTTTCAGCTTTCCAGTCTTCATCAGGAATTGACTGCAGTTGTAGACTGTGATTAAAATTTAAAGAGAACTCGAATGACAAAAGATAAACCTCAAGTGGCTTTGTGTCACCTAAATGCAGGCAGTCCATACCCAAAATATAGTTAGAAGCAGAGATTTATTAAAAACACAACAGCATAACAATTGACATTTTTCTTTTGTCGTTCGAGTTCTTTTGAAATTTTAATCATAATCTACAACTGCAGTCAACTCCTGATGAAGGCTGGAAAACTAAAACATGGCTCTTGTTGAATGAGTCTGTCTGGGACTATGTCTCTGTATTCATTATTATTATTTATTGCATTTGTATCTCACATTCCTCCACCTATTTGCAGGCTCAATGTGGCTTACATAGATCTGTTAACATTGTCATATCAGGATATCAGATACAGTTAGTATTGTGTAGCAATTAAGGAAGGGAAGAGGGAAGACAGAAGAGATTTGCTATGGTAGTTATAGAAGGTGGGCGTTCATAACTGAGTGGTTTGGTGAGGTGACTTAGTGAGGTTATAGGTTCTCATTGTAGGCCTCGTTGAAGAAGAATGTTTTCAGAGATTTTTGAAAGATAGTTGTTTCTTTGATTGCTTTCAAGTCCGTGGTTATTGCATTCCATATCTGCGTACTCTTGTCAGAGAAGGTAGTGGCGTGCATCAGCTTGTATTTAAGTCCTTTGCAGCTGGGGTAGTTCAGGTTGAGAAATTTGCGGGATGATCTTGTGGTGTTTCTGGGAGGTAGGTCTATGAGGTTTAGCATGTAGATTGGGGCATCTGCATGAATGATTTTGTGTACAATCGTGCAGATCTTGAACGCAATGCGTTCCTTAAGTGGAAGCCAGTGAAGTTTCTCTCTTAGGGGTTTTGCGCTTTCATATTTAGTTTTTCCAAATATGAGTCTGGCGGCTGTATTCTGGGCAGTTTGGAGTTTTTTGATTGTTCTTTGCATCCGGAGTATAGTGCATTGCAGTAGTCTAGATGACTTATTACCATTGACTGTACCAGGGTTCGGAAGATGTATCTCGGGAAGAAAGGTTTTACTCTTTTAAGTTTCCACATGGACTGTAGAACATCTTTTTCGTCATGTTTTTCACGTGGGTATCAAGAGTGAGGTTTCGATCAATGGTGACTCCAAGAATTTTCAAGTTTTGTGAAACCGGAAGGGAACAGTATGGTGTGATTATGGTGTTGAAGTTTTTTGTGTTATGTTGTGAGGTGAGTACAAGACATTGTGTTTTTTCTGCGTTAAGTTTTAGTTGGAATGCATCTGCCCAAGTGTGCATTATTTGGAGGCTTTGGTTGATCTCGTTAGTGATTTCATTTAGATCATGTTTGAATGGGATGTAGATTGTGACGTCATCTGCATAAATGTAGGGGTTTAGGTTTTGATTGGCTAGTAGTTTGGCTAGAGGTATCATCATTAGGTTGAATAATGTTGGTGAGAGAGGGGATCCCTGGGGAACTCCACACTCAGGTATCCATGGTGGTGATCTGTCTGCGTTCGTTGTTACTTGGTATGATCTTGTGGTTAGGAATCCTTTGAACCATTTGAGAACAATGCCTCCTACTCCGAAGTATTCCAGTATATGTATTAGTATTTCATGGTTAACCATGTCAAAGGCGCTGGACATGTTGAATTGCAGGAGGAGGATGTTGTTACCAGTCGCAATTGCCTGTTTGAATGAGTTCATTGCGGACACTAGTACAGTTTTGGTGCTGTGATTAGTCTGAAATCCTGATTGGAACTCGTGCAGAATTGAGTGTTTATATGGGTATTCAGTAAGCTGTTTCGTCACTTTGCCTTCCATGAGTTTAGTCATGAGTGGAAGAGATCAAGACAGAATGTATAGCTATCAATAAAGAAATTGTTTTTCACCATTTTGGATTATCGTGGTGCATTATCCAGGGGCTTAGCCAGACAACAGATTTTGGGTGGGCCTAGGGAAGAAGTGGGTGGGCTCCAATTGTTCTCCCCCCCCCCCCAACCACCACCTAAAAAATATCTCAGCTGGTGGGAAAATGCTTCTTTCCACCTTGGCAGTCTGCCTCAGGCAATGCACTGAAAACTGAACATTCGCAGTCTTCAGCAGGCTGAGCTTGGGATCCCACCAGCTACCATTAAACTTGTGCTACTGTTGGGTGGGCCTGAACCCTAAATGGGTGGGCCTCGCCCACCCAGGCCCACCTGTGGCTACGCCACTGGCATTATCCCTTCTAATCCTGAGGTTTGCTAGCCCCCTCTAAAATGAACAACCTAGATCCCCAGTATCAAACCACCCCTGCTCTGCTCCCAAAAGCAATTGTGAAATGATGGCACCCAGTACTGCCCTTACACCCAAATCAGTCATTTAACCCATAAGGCCAATATGTGTAGAGGAAGAAGCAGGTGGTAAAGCTCAGGATTAAGGCCTGCTACTCCTGATACAGATGACATCCTAGGCCTAGAAAACTGAATAATCTCTTGCACATCCGAACCATCAGCCAGCCACAGCAGGGAAGCAGAGAGCTCCAATGCATTATCAGCAGCAACAACCGATTCTAGCACCTCAGACATGGCCCCACCACATGCCAGCAATCCCAGTCCCTTCAGCCACTGCAGTTGGTTGCTTGTGAAGCCCACATTGAGCCCTGACTGTCTGCGTGTCAGTACACAGAGCAGGCCCAGCCCCAGCCCTGCAGCCAATGACAAAATGTGGCCTGAAGAAGCAACTCTCACCTGATGAATGTTAAAATTGGAAGGAAGTTGCTGTGACTGTGGAGCCTTTCACCAACTATTCATCTTCATCCTGAGAAAAATAGTGTGACCAGCTTCATGAGGCACAGCAAAGAGTGAGCTGGTTCCCACTGATGCAATGGTCCCCCACAATCCTACTCTCCCAACATTCTCATTGCCCCACCAATCCTCACTCCAAATCCTTTTTCAAAAGCAAATAACCCTTAGCTAAAGCCTCACAACAGTGCTTTCAGTCCACGGCCAGCAACTGGTTAAAGTCGACTCCCGGGATGTGGTCCATACACCTTGCAATTATAAAATAGAAAAACTTCCCATTAAGAGAGCTCTTTATACTAAATTTGTGCCCAGAAATGTAATTAAATATTTTCACAGAAAACATAAAAGTGAGGAAGCACCAATGACCAATACACAAACTTTTAATTGCAAAAACTGATTCCTCCTAATTTGGGTATCTTAAGTCACATGAGAAAAATGGTTACTTTGTGACCACAAAATCCTTCTTAGACAAATAACTTTAAACACACCAACTTTATCTGAATCAGCCAAAAGGTGAGGAGATCAGATCCTGAGAAGATTCAAGGAAATCAGTCAAATTAGATATGATAGATCCTCTACCACCTGAGCTACATTTGACTGGTTTGTCACTGGGGAAGAATTGAAAGAAATAGAATACAACTTGGAAATAAAATTAGACTTAAAATTAGTCAATTGCAGGATATCATTAAAATAATTTTTGAATAAAACTAAAAGGGAAAGAAGGTGCATTCTGGGAAAGCTTAAACATCAAAGATGTAAGCTACATTGATATAAACAAGCATATGTTATTGGAAAATGATTCAACAACAGTATGTCGTATGGTTTAAGAAAGGATGGGGATTATTAAAACCTCTGAAATTAAGGAACCTGGGAGCATGCCGGTGAGAATATGTGAAAGTGTTTTTTAATTCAGCCTTGAAGGGAACATATAATCACAGAACGCAGGTGTCTGGAAGCTATTTAAACAATCTTTTACTGGAACAGAGGAAAAAAAAGAGGTCACCCTCACTGAACACGTTGCTTCTTCTTTATGCTTATAAATATGGAGTTCATCATTCACAGTAATATAAACCTTACAGTTGCAATCTTGACAAATTTCTCTACCTCTGGAGGAAAAGACAAAGATCTACCCTACAAAATCAGCAGTAATGGTTATTTGTTTTCTCTTAGCACTGTTATCATTTTAGGTTTCCTTATGTCCTTGTTGAGTTTAGTAACAGTGGTGGGGAATGCACTAGTCATTCTAGCTTTTGTTGTGGACAAGAACCTCAGAAATCTCAGCTGTTACTTTCTTCTAAACTTAGCTGTCTGCGACCTTCTTGTGGGTAAGTTCAAATATTACTACGCTAAAAATACTGATCCTTGTACGTCATGAATTAGATTTTTATGAAATAATTGACTCTGGCAGTTATCAGGGTACCACTGACTGGAAGGAGGAGTAGGCTAATGGTTAGTGCAGTGGGCTGAGAACCTGGGGAACTGGACTTGCTTTCCACTGCAGCTCCTTGTGACCCTGGGCAAGTCACTTAACCCTCCATTGCCCCAGGTACAAATTCAGATTGTGACAGAGACAGAAAAAGTACCTGTATGTAAACTGCTTCAGTTGTTTCGGTTGTACCCACAAAAAGGCGGTATATCAAATCCATGAGCCCCCCCCCCCCTTTACCCAAATCCATGACCCTTTATGCGGTCCTATTTGCTTGGTTAGTCATCCGTGTACCAGCACTGGATATTGACAGTACCTGGAAAACTGCCATGTTCTCCCCAACTCTACACCTGGACCATCGCAACACTAATTAGATAGTGCTGTAATGGTCTGCCCAGCTACTCAATGGTACTATACAGGTAAGTATAGTTAAAAGCTGAGTATAACCTGGTCAACAGAACTTATCTAGGTAGCTGTCTTTTTTACCCAGATAAGTCCATCTGAATATTGGCCTGTTAGCTTGAAACAGTTTATCTCTCCTTGTTACTTTTGGAATACGTTTGTTTTACTTGTATAAGGCAATTGTATGCATTTGTTTTTGGCACCTTTGTAATCTATGGGACCAGGAAACAACATTTTTTTTTGCTGATACAGAAAGAGCAGAGTTGTATTGGGATAGATAAGGAAGAAACAGGACTCATTTGACATATCCTGTTGAAACTTTTTGACAAGCAGTCCCAGCCTCACTTCTTTCAAATCCTAGAAATGAGGAAAGCTGGCAAATTGGGCAACAGTGATTTCAATTACCCCAGTATTAATTGGGTAAATGTTACATCAGGGAGTACTACGGAGGTAAAATTCCTAGATTCAAAGAAGAGCGACCAAAATGATAAAAGGGATGAAACTCTTCTCATATGAGGAAAGGCTAAAAAGGTTAGGGCTGCTCAGCTTTGAAACGAGATGGCTGAGGTGAGATATGATTGAGGTCTACTACATCTTTAGTGGTGTAGAGTAGGTAAAAATGAATCGATTTTTTTACTCTTTCAAAAATTAGAAGACCACGGGACACTCAAAGAGTTACATGGAAACAATTTTAAAACAAATAGGAGGAAATATTTTTTCACTCAATGAATAGTGTAAGCTTTGGAACTTATTGCCAGAGGATGTGGTAAAAGTGGTTAGCGTATCTGAGTTCCTGGAGGAAAAATCCATAATCTGCTATTGAAACAGACATGGGGAAGCCACTGCTTGCCCTGGGAGTGGTAGCATGGAATGCTGCTACTATTTGGGTTTCTGCCTTGTACTTGTAACTTGGATTAGCCACTGTTGGAAACAGGGTACTGGACTGGATGGACCATCGGTCTGACCCAGTATGGCTATTATTATGTTCTTATGGGGAAAGTGCGCCCAAGTTGTGCCCCAGGATTTACACTAGGTTTCATCAAGTGTAAGTACTGGCATGTAAATTTGGGGTGCAGGAATTGGCGATAACTTTACTATCTATGCATTTTAACTACTTCTAGGACATAACTGAGCCAAATATTTGACTGAAAGGCCTGATACTATTCATAGAAAAATAAAATAGGGATATGCATAGCAAGAAACAAAACATATTTGGTTGGTGTTCATATTTTCTGAAATGTTTTCTATTTTTGTGATTTTTTTCATGTTTTTCAACACATTTGTTTCAAATGCACATCCGGTATGCGTACTAAAACATTTCTGCTGTGCAAAGTGATTGTATATGTATGAATTCATAGGAGTACACATGCATAAGCAATTTGCATACAGTTAAATTTTCTAGGCACTGAAATGAACCAAATAGTACTGACAAATGCATATAAGAAAGGGCTGTGTTTGGGGAGGGGCGAGAGCAGGCTAAAAAATTATCCTGTAGCATTATTAAGACATAAAGTATAGATAGCTCCAGCGTAATAACCACAGCATTCATATAATCATTGCCACTACCTATAAGGATAATGGCACTGCATATGCAGATCCCCCCCCCCCCGGAAGCTGCGCTGAATGGGCTGTGTCAGCATTAGCACACGGCAGCTGCTAGTGCGGCTTAGTAAACAGGGGGTAAGTTTGCTATAGCAGGTCTTTAGCATATGCTTGACATTGTCACTAATTTAAGGGGCATGCTCTGGAGGTTGTTTAGGTGGAGTTTAATTGGCAATATAGGTATGTATACTACAAAAACATTTCCCTGTCATCAATTACACTTGCTCCAATTCATGCATAAATGTTAGCTTGTTTGGAGCTGGGCTTTGGAAGACTGATTGAAGGGCAGTTGAAATGATCTCTTTGGTGTTTAAAAATACCTCAAATACAAAAATTTGAGTTTTGGCATGGCTTCTTAATGAGCTCTCTTTGGATGCATAGATTTGCAAAATCTGGTACTTGCACGTGTAAGTAGCAAATGCTAAAGTTTATGTGTATGTCAGCATTAACACACACAAAGCCTAGAGTGATGCCACTCTTTATTTTAATCAAAAATAAAAAAAAAATAGGCAATCCCAAAATATGAAAGATATATCAGATACCTAGAAAATAGCACAGTCCTGTTACTTTATTTAAAAAGGGAACAAAGGAGAATTCAGTATAGGCTGTAACCACAGCCGAGCTTAAATTTCAGTGACTTTAGCCGAAAAACGGCTCACTTGAAAGTTCTATACATCATTAATAGTCCCAATTTTGTATCCCTTAATTTATTTATTTATTTTATATATATATATATATATATATATATATATATATATATATATATATATATATATAAACACTAATCTTGCATATTATAGTTTATCATATTGGACCAGGATTATGAAAAATTCAATAGGAATCCATATAAACAAAACACCCCCAAAATCCGTTGACTGAAAAACAAAAATCAAAAAATATACATGGAGGGGCATAATCGAACGGGGATGACCATCTCTAAGGGCATCCATCTCTAAGAATGTCCCAGCGAAGGGGAGGGGAAACCGTTATTATCGAAACAAGATGGGCACCCATCTTTCGTTTCGATAATACGGTCGGGGATGCCCAAATCTCAACATTTAGGTCGACCTTAGAGATGGCCAACCTAAATGTTGAGATGTTCGACCTTAGAGATGGTCCTCCCTGGTTTTTGGCGAAAATTGAAATCGAGGACGCTCATCTCAAAAATGACCAAATCCAAGGCATTTGGTCATGGGAGGAGCCAGCATTCGTAGTGCACTGGTCCCCCTCACATGCCAGGACACCAACCGGGCACCCTAGGGGGCACTGCAGTGGACTTCAAAATTGCTCCCAGGTGCATACCTCCCTTACCTTCAGTGCTGAGCCCCTCAACCCCTCCCCAAAACCCACTCCTCACAACTGTACACCACTACCATAGCCCTAAGGGGTGAAGGGAGGCACCTACATGTGGGTACAGTGGGTTTCGGGTGGGTTTTGAAGGGCTCACATTTACTAGCACAAGTGTAACAGGTAGGGGGGATGGGCCTGGGTCCACCTGCCTGAAGTGCACTGCACCCACTAAAACTGCTCCAGGGACCTGCATACTGCTGTCATGGAGCTGGGTATGGCATTTGAGGCTGGCAAATTTTTTTTTACATTTTTATTTTTATGATGGGAGGGAGTTGGTGACCACTGGGGGAGTAAGGGGAGGTCATCCCCGATTCTCTCCGGTGGTCATCTGGTCAGTTTGGGCACCTTTTTGAGGCTTGGTTATGAAAAAAAATGGACCAAGTAAAGCTGACAAAATGCTCATCAGGGACGCCCTTCTTTTTTCCATTATCAGCCGAGGACGCCCATCTCTTAAGCACGCCCCAATTCCACCTTCGCTACGCCTCTGAAACGCCCCCATGAACTTTGCTCGGCCCCCCGACGGACTGCAGATGAGGATGCCCAAAACTGGCTTTCGATTATGTCGATTTGGATGACCCTGAGAGAAGGACGCCCATCTCCCGATTTGTGTCAGAAGATGGGCGCCCTTCTCTTTTGAAAATGCCCCTGATAGTGTTCATATATTTAAACAAAGCACCAGAATATTCAAGAACAGAAAGGAGCGAACTTGGCTTAGCTCATATTCCATTGCTATTTCACTATCTGTTCCAGATGTCCAACAGAAATCCCTGTTTCAAAATCCTTCATCAGGGACACCACTGCTGCATTGACAACAGATCCTCCAATTTTTAATTACATTTTTTTATAAAAAGGCTCTTTCTGCCACAATAACATATGTATTTTATTGAGACCTTAGATGTATTTTCCAAAAGGTTCCATGCTTATTGAGCTGCTTGTAAAATAGGTTGCAAATTGTAGACATCCCAACTTGAAAAATCCTCTTCTGACCTAGATGGTCTATATAAAATTGGGTTTGTCCTATATAATAATTCTCACCTCCAACATTCGGTTTCTGCCTGTGACCGTGGCTCCGTGGTCTGATTCCGGCAGTAGATGAGTGACATTATCCGCAACACACAGCCTTTTCTATCGCTTCTGTTTCTGCTGTTTGTGTGGTCCCGCCCTCAAGGGCGGAACCACATGAACAGCTGAAACAGAAGAGAAAGAAGAGGCTGTGTGAAGCGGCATCCCTACAGTGCAGGAGGTAAAAACGTGCAGGAGGTGGGGAGGGGGGTCCTGAAACGACAGGGGAGGGAAGGGGGGTCATGAACGACACGGGGGTGGGAAGGGGCCCTTCTTTCGCTTCTGTTTCGGCTGTTCATGTGGTTCCGCCGTTGAGGGCGGGACACAGGAACAGCTGAAACAGAAGCGAAAGAAGAGGCTGTGTGAAGCGTGCAGGAGGTGGGGAGGGGGATCCTGAAATGACAGGGGAGGGAAGGTGGGGGTTATGAACGACACAGGGGGGAAGGGGGTCCTTCTTTCGCTTCTGTTTCAGCTGTTCTTGTGGTCCCACCCTTGAGGGCAGGACCACAGGAACAGCTGAAACGGAAGCGAAAGAAGAGGCTGTGTGAAGCATGCGGGAGGTAAAAACGTGCAGGAGAGGGGTCCTGAAATGACAGGGGAGGGAAGGAGGGGTCATGACCAACACAGGGGGGGGGGGAAGGGGGTCATGAAACTTCAGAGGGGGGTCCTGAAACAACATGGGGGGAGGAGATTCCTGGAAATCAACTGGAAGGGTACGGGCAGGTCCTGGAACTGGAAGGGGAGGAGGGTCCTGGATCAGGGGGTAGGGGGGATGGGAAGAAGAGGGAGGGGAAGAAGGGGAGGAGGAGGGGGAGGGGGGCCTTGGAACTCGGAGAGGGGGGAGAGGCGGAGTGGGAAGGGGAGGGGGGATGGGAAGAAGTGGCAGGGGGGTCCTGGAACTCACATGTGAAGAAATGGGAGGGGTTTCAGGAACTCAGACAGGGGTGGAAGGGGGGAGGGGAAGGGGGTTCAGCAAACTCTCGGTCTCGCTGTGTCTCACATATGCACTCACACACTGTCATTCTGACACACACACACTCTCTCACAGACACAATTGCACCCAATCTCACTCTCTCTCTGACACACACACACACACACACACACACACTCGCACAGTCTCTCTCTCTCTCTCTCACACACACAGTCACTCTCACACACACACTCTCTCAAACATACACACTACGAGGAAAACCTTGCTAGCATCCGTTTCCTTAAAAATTGAAACGGGCCTTTTTTACTAGTAATATATAAAGGGAAAAATAATAACACTATGCCAATTTTTTAAAGGATCCTTCTCTATCCCTTGGAACATACCTTATACACTGACTGGAAGATGGCCTACTGGAAAAGTTACTTGTAAATTTTGGTTAATCATGGATTCTACTGTCTGTGCATGTTCAGTGTACAGCATTCTGCTCATCAGCCATGATCGTTTTCTATCTGTGACTAAAGCTGTAAGTATAAACACCAATGCTGCATGAATAAGTTCATTTTCTTGATGATTTTATTGCCTAATAATTGCAACTATAAAATGGATGGTTTTATGGACAAGTGGGATAACTCTCAATTTTGTGGATTTGCAGCTTTTTTGCATCTAGTGCATTAAGACATCAATATTTACCTACTGTATGGCAAGTAGACAAAGCTAAAAGCCATTGGTCACATGGAAAACTGGGCCAACCACCTCATGTGGGTTAGCTTACTTATCCGTAAGACCATCTAAATAGTGATTGTTTTGCTGCAGAGTTTCCATTTTTGGGTAGCTAGCATATCCACAATGTAACACGCAAACATTTAAAATTTGTAGTGTCACAATATTTGTTTTCTTCACTCTTAGAAGCCTTCCCATGTTCTTGAAAAGTGGAGTCTGATGATGACTGTAAATCAAAACACAGACTTTCTAACTCAAAACACAGAAGTTCTGTTTAGTAAGAGACAAAAATGAGGATGTTATAATGCCTTTGTATTGCTCCATAGTTCGACCGCACCTCAAATATTGTGTGTAATTCTGGTTACCACATCTCAAAGAAGATATAGTGGAATTAGAAAAGGTACAGAGAAGGGCAACAAAAATGATAAAGGGGATGGGATGACTTCCCTATGAGAAAAGGCTAAAGCGGCTAGAGGTCTTCAGCTTGGAGAACAGACGGCTGAGGGGAGATATGATAAAGGTTTATAAAATAATGAGTGGAGTGGAACGGGCAGACGTGAATTGCTTGTTTATTGTTTCAAAAAATAGTAGGACTAGGGGACACACAATGAAGCTACAAAGTAGTAAATTTAAAATGAATCAGAGAAAATATTTCTTCACTCTAAGTGTAATTAAACTCTGCCAGAGAATGTAGTAAAAGCAGTTAGCTTAGCAGGGTTTAAAAAAGGTTTGGCTTGCTTCCTAAAAGAAAAGTCCATAAGCCATTATTAAGATGGACTTGGGGAAAATCTGCTGCTTATATCTAGGCTAAGCAGCATAAAATGTAGTGTACTGTTTTGGGATCTTGCCAGGTAGTTGTAACCTGGATTGGTCACTGTTGGAAACAGGATGCTGGGCTTGATTGACCTTTGATCTGTCCCAGTATGCCAATACTTATGTACAACAGTATGAGATCATTTATAGGGAATTCTGATATCTTTTTTGAAAAGTATGGTATTTACCAATGGGCTCAAAACTCTTTGTCCTACAAAAGTTGCACAAATTAATTACTAAACAGCCAAAAATCACAGTGAGCTGCCTCTGGTACTTACCCAATTACAAGCCTCCACCTCTTGAAGTTCACCCTATATATTAGCCCCCTCCTGAAGACACCCCCAATCCTAGGCCCCTCTCCTGAAGATCTTCTAATTGTAGACCCACAAAAAGTCAAGTACTTCCTACTCAAAAGGCCCCCTATTTAAGGCCCTGCTCAGGAGGCCCTCTGCAATTTGTCCCTTCCCCTCCCCTCCAATTTAGGATCCTAAACAGAAGACTTGAGGGGCGAGGTTTTTCATCAGCAAATGTCCCTCACCCTCCAATAGTCCCACAGCCTCCCTATAAATATACTGGTGGGGTCAGGCAGGATTGATCCTCAGTCGCTCCTGTCTTGCTGGCTCCAGTTCAAAATGGTGCCAGCGACCTCCAGATGCGATTTTGAACCTGGCATCAGCAAGGGCAGGAGTGACTGGGGATCACTCTTTACCGTTCCCACTAGACCTCAGGGATATTTTAAGGTAGGCTGAGGAAGGGGCATGAGAGGGTGAGTGAAGCATTTGCTGATTGGAGGGGGGGCATTTGGGCAGGGGAGTCTTTAACTGGTGTGAACTTACATAAGTACATAAGCACCGCCATACTGGGAAAAGACCAAGGGTCCATCAAGCCCAGCATCCTGTCTCCGACAGTGGCCAATCCAGGCTTCAAGAACCCGGCAACCCCCCCCCCCCCAAAAAAAAAAAAATTCTGGGTGGAGGGGCATTTGAATTGGGGATGCTTTTAGGAGGAGGGCCTAGGTTGGTGGCTGGCAATTTACTCAGACTGTCTGAACATTCCTGCTCATATATTGTGAAGACACACTTTGACCTCTGAGGCAGGCGCTTGTGCGCCGAAACACGGCCCATGTCGGGTCTTTTTCACAATAAAGGACTGCCATTGTCTCTTTCTTGAAGGCCCAGTGTTGCTTTTTCTTGGCTGTATTGTACGTTTCTATGCTGTATTACCCTCTCTTTTGTGATTACGTATAACTGGGCACCACCATGTAGGCAACCCAAGGCTGTAAGATGGGAGCCTATCCTATACTGGATCCTTGGGGCCTAGGTTCCATTATAGAATACTGGGTAACCTGGTATCAATGTGCCTAATATTTAGGTGCCTGCAATTACCCTATGCTTTGAATCTGTAGCAACAGAAGTTAACAGCTGTTTTCAACTCACAGACTGCCTTCCACTGATAGTGACTTTATTTCCCTGCAGGTTGACTACAAGGTCTTACAAGGAGCAAACAATGCGATTAGAAATGCATTGCCAAAAATAGGGGCTGCCTGGAGCATAGCGCTTCTTCTTTCATATATCCCAGTGATATTATGGGATACTGTTGTTGGAACCAGTAATGTTCCTGAGGGAATGTGCGTGCTTGATTTTATAAATGCCTGGGGTACCATGATTACCTGTTTGGTATTATTTTTTTATTTACCATTTATCAGTGTCATTTACTTAAATTTAAGCATTTACTGGAATATCAGAAAGCGAAGGCACAAAACCCACAACTTGAATTTGCCAAGAAGTAAAGAACAGGCAACTGTTTTCTTTATAAAAGAAAAAAACCTGTCTGTAGAAGATCCAGTATCACCTTATCTCGTGGCAGAGGAACAAAAATCATTTTCTCTGGATTGGACTCAGAATCAGACTTCATTCACTGGAAAAACTAATACATGTGAGAATAGAGTGACAACAGAATCTGCCACATCAATCAGGCAGCAAAGCAATGCTAAAAATCAGAATGCCTCTCACCTTTCTAAACTAGAAAAGGATAAACAAATTGCTAAATCTCTTGTAATAATTGTGGGTGTCTATTTTATTTGTTGGGCTCCATATGCACTGTTTTTCCTAATACGGGCCATCTGCCAAGGTGTATGTGTGGATCTCTTTTGGTATGATGTCACATTGTGGCTTTTATGGAGTAATTCCTCTATTAATCCCTTTTTGTATCCTGTGTGCCACAAAAAATTTAGGAGAACTTTCATGAAAATTTTGTTCAATGCATCTTAAGGTAAGAAATAATAAAAGGTGTATAGATAAGTAAAATACTCAAGATGCTTGGATCTGAGCACTTATTAGGGGTGCTGTTGAGCCGTGCATCGAGATGGCTACCTGAATCATCTGCTCTGTTTTCTCAAATTGAATATCGGTCTAAGCACTTTTGTTTGCAACTGATTTTTGCTCCAAAATATATACATTGATCCCTAGAATCCTTTCTGCAATGTTAACGATTAAGTCAGGGAAAATGAAGGCTTTAAATCTGATTTGTTCTAAATGTATGAAGCAGGATCCTCAATCCCGATCAAGATGGTGGCAGGGAAAAATTTCTCTTTAGCCTCAGAAGTTTTAGTCGAAGAGCTCTGCGCCTTGCGTGAACTTACCTCAAAACATTATGAAACTACATATGAGCTGAAGCAACTGTTTAACAGCCTTTCAGATTCAAGTTGAAAAACTTGAGACCAGAGCCGACCGAATGGATCTTCATGTGGCACAGCAACATGAACAAACACAGAAACAAATAAGAAAATTAGAGCAAGAGATAGAGGATCTTTCAAATACACATCGTCGAAACAATATACGTATTTTGGGTTTGACAGAAGGAGCTGAAGGCCAAGATATGATCAGGTTTTTGCAGGAATGGCTCCCAGATATTCTGTGCATTTCTAGGGATCCTCCCTTGCAATTCGAAAGAGCTCATCGCATTCCCTTGAGGATGAAGGTAGGCCTTTTACATCCTAGGCCTGTTGTTGCTAAATTACTACGATTTCCACAAGCGCTGCAAATAATGTCTACTGCCCGTACTGCTAAGGATTTGAAATTTGAGGGAAAGATAATTTTAATTGTGCCGGATCTAGCAAAAACAACAGCACGGAAGTGCAAATCTTTTTTGGAAATGCGTTCCACTTGAAATCTATGGGTGTCTACAATATCCTGCCCGCATGACAAATTACTTTCAATAACTCTACAAGATCTTTTGATTCTCCTGAGCAATTACAAAACTACATGATCAATATCAGTCTCAAGGAATGTCCATGTGACTTTATATAGTTTTTTCTGATTAACTCTGATTCTCCATTTGACTCATCCGTATAAGTCTCCTAAGTGCCTCATGCTCTGATTACGCACATGTTTTTTTTAGTTCTCCCCTTTAATATGGGATCTATGTTATATCAGTTGCATATCATGTGACATCAATTAACCATTTGAGTTTGTTTAATATTGGCTCTCAGAAATATGTTTGCAGATTTTATGCAATTTGCTGTATGTGCTTAGACACTATGGGCCTCTTTTACTAAGCAGCAGTAAGCTCAATGAGAGCTTACTGCTCGCTATACAGGAAGTACCACCAGACTACCGCAGCAGCCTGGCTGTATTTCCCACTCCTAGAGCACCGTCATTTCCGGCGCTAGAAAAAATGTATTTATTTTTGTAGCACCGTAGTGTACCCGGCGGTAATCAGCACTGCCCGGTTACCACCAGGTTTACGTGGGAGCCTCAATGGATGGCAGTAAGTGCTCTTCCCAAAAAGGCCGTGTGGCGCGTGTGTAAAACATGCACTGACACCAGCGCTGGTCCCCTTTTGCCACAGCTTGGTAAAAGGGGCCCTAAATATATTTAGCAGTGGTGTTTTGGGTGGCTTTTTGCTCTCACTTGACAGCTCCATTTCTTACTAGTTGAACTGTTGTAGTTCTTTAAGCTGTTCGATTTCTACTGCTCTCAAACATAACTGCACCTTTTCAATTATCACTTTATATTTTTGCGTACGCTTTTACAGTATGAACAAGTTATGTCATTTTTCATATAATTATGAAGCAACTTAATAATAAAAACATTATAAATATGGTTTCTTAGAATGTAAGTGGCCTACACCACCCTATTAAGTGCAAAAAGATTCTCACATTTAAAAAAACGACATTCACAGATTTTTTTTTTTTACAGGAAACTCGTGTTTCTAAGACCTGCTCTGTTTATAAAAGGATCTAATTGGTTTGTTAATTCTTATGATGCTCCATCCGAGGGTAGAAGGCATGGAGTTTCTATTTTAGTTCATAAAGATCTCCCTTTGCAGGTTTTTGAACAAGAGGCTGATCCTAAGGGTAAATGGTTAATATTAAAAGTTTCCTTATATCAGTCTTCCGTGGTTTTGGTGAACATATATGCGCCTAATGTAGATTCTCCTGATTTGTTTTTTGTACTCAGTCAAAAATTGCAAGCTTATGAATCACTGCCTACTATTATGGCAGGTGATTTTAATTTACATTTAGATATCTGGCTTGATAGACATTCTAGAACCAAAGTCTCACCAGCTAAAGCTTCTACTACCTTGCATTTCCTCATTTCTCAATTTCATTTGCAGGATCCATGGAGATTACAACATCCCACTGATAAGGAATACACCTTTTTTCCACTGCCCTATAATACTTTTTCTAGACAAGATTATTTTTCAATTTCTCAATCTATTGTCATCATTGTCTTACACGAATATTTCTCCTATTGTAGAATCGGATCGTGCCCCTGTTTCCATTTCTTTAAATTGGAAAACTCCCTCACTTATCAGATCTCCTTTATGGTGTTTGTCCTGTTACCTTTTAGCAGATGAGGCAATAAAAACTCAAGAATTTTTTCACCTGAATAATTCCCCAGACATTAGTTTATTGACAACTTGGGAAGCCTATAAAGCTGCCCTAAGAGGAGAAATGATTTCTCAACATGCCCATAAGATTAAAGCAGATAATGCTCAAATTATCTTTCTGGAACAAAAAATTAAAGAATTTGAAAGTGCTTATTTTATTACTAATGATACCCTGATCCTGAATAATCTATATAAATCTAAACTAGAGCTAAAAGTGTTAAAGCAGGTCAGGAACTTTTTGAGTATCATTCAAGGCATTATTCTGAACGAAATAAAAGTAGCCACCTGCTTGGAGAATGAGAACCAAAGTGCAGATTCCTGCTATTAAATCACAGTCTAATACCATTCTTTCTTCTTTAAAAGAGATTTCACAGGCATTCCTCACTTTTTATGCTTAGCCCTGTCAATCTGAAGCCCCCAACCCCGAAGTCATCATACAACAATTTTTGTCATCCTTGCAAGGCCCTCATGTATCAGCTTCGGATCATGAATCTTTACATGAACCCATTACTGATACAGAGATTTTACAAGCTATAAAAGACACTAATACTGGTAAAACCCCAGGGCCTGATGGGATACTGATTAAATTCTATAAAGTTCTTAAGAATGACCTCATTCCTTTTTTTGACTCCTCTCTTTAAATCTTTATTTTCAGATAATGTTAGCACTAATAACTTTTCAGAAGCCATTATTACAGTAATCCCTAAACTGGACAAAAACCCTTTATTGGTCCAAAATTATCATCACTTTTCTCTCCTCAATGTGGATTACAAAATATTTGCAAAGATATTTTGCCTCTTGACTTAAAAAAAAAAACAATAGGAACACTTACACACCCCAATCAGGTAGGCTTTATATCTAATCGTCTCATTACTGATAATACTCGTATATTTTTCAATCTTTCACATATTGCATAATCCCAGCTCCACCCCTTGGTGGCATTGTCATTAGATGCGGAAAAGGCTTTTAACAGGGTGGAATGGGAATCTTTATTTTCTGTACTAGCATGGTTTGGGTTTCCAAACTCTTTCACACAAGAAATATGAGTATTATATGCTAACCCCCTCAGCAAACATTTTAACCAATAATATACTTCCAAATAGTTTATACCTGAAGAGAGGAACAAGGCAAGGATGTCCTCTCTCCCACTATTTGTTAAATATAGCTCTTGAACCTTTACTGTTGGCCATTAGGCAACATCCACACATCCCAGGTATTCCATACACTGATAGGGAAGTTAAAATTACAGCATATGCTGACGATGTTTTCTTATATTTATCAAATCATGCTAAGTCTATTCCTAGTCTTTTTCAACTTATTAACTCATTGTCAATTTTCTCAGGGTATAAGATTAATCAACAAAAAACTGAAATGCTCCCTTTGAATTATCTTGCTCATTCAGATATAGCTAAATCCTTTAATCTAATGTGGGCTAGCTGTAAAATGAGGTATTTAGGCATAAACTTATATACCTCTTTAACTGATACTATTAAGAATAATAGTAAACTGATACTCCAATTTGTAAAGTTGTTATTACACACCTAGCATCCTGTTCACCTTTCTTGGTGGGGGAGAATGGAAACTGTTAAAATGATGATCACTCTTAAAGTTAATTTTATTCTGAGTATGATACCAGTTTTATTCCCACTTTCTTTTTAGTCTGAATTGGATAAATCATTGTCACATTTTCTTTGGAAAAATAAGCAACCTAGAATAGCCTCTTAAAAAAATTAAAAATCTCAAACTAAATGGTGGTGTATTGTTTCCTAATTTTGTTACATATCATAAGGCCTTTTGTTTGCAACAACCTTGCTATTGGTTCTATATTAATGCTGCTTATAAACCAATATGGATAGAAATTGAAGAATGTTTGGTTTCTCCATTCTGTCCACAGTCTCTGTTAACTGTTTCAGCTTTTCCCACAAAATGTTTAAATCCAATTTTTCTTAGCACTATACAGTGTTTAAAGAATTTGATTACACATTAGGTCATCCTGTTCACACTACTACCTACATCTCTCTATGGTACAATAGGATTCATAAAAGACCTTTTGTTTTGGAAAGAATGGATTGATTAAGGCGTTAAGATGGTGCAAGACATACTTCAGGAAGATCGATCTTTGTCATCCTTTGCTTTTCTGCAAAAACATTATCAGAGTTTGGCAGAGTTTAAAAAGGGGTTAGACGGTTTCCTAAAGGACAAGTCCATAAACCGCTACTAAAAGGACTTGGGAAAAATCCACAATTCCAGGAATAACATGTATAGAATGTTTGTACGTTTGGGAAGCTTGCCAGGTGCCCTTGGCCTGGATTGGCCACTGTCATGGATAGGATGCTGGGCTCGATGGACCCTTGGTCTTTTCCCAGTGTGGCATTACTTATGTACTTGAAGGATGTAAATGTGTTTAAATGGATTCAGCTCCAGCATTGTCTCTCCAATGATAACTTTCTCAACAAGTTAACCAGAGAAAAAACATCTGTATATAATCTTCCTATAACTCTGCTTATACATGGATTTACTGCTTCAGAAATTTACAAAATGTTATTGTCTGCTGTTCTGCCAAATAATTCAACTCTTCACACTCTGTGGGAAGCAGATGTTGGTCATTTTCGTCGCCCTTCTCTGCACCTTTTCTAATTCCACTATATCTTTTTTGAGATGCGGTGACCAGAACTGAACAAAATATTTGAGGTACAGTCGCCCCATGGACCGATACAAAGGCATTATAACATCCTCACTTTTGTTTTCCTAATAATACCTAACATTCTATTTGCTTTCTTAGCCACCACAGCACACTGAGCAGAGGGTTTCAACGTATCATCAACAACAACGCCAAGATCCCTTTCTTGGTCGGTGACTCATAACATGGAACCTTGCATTACGTAGCTCTAGTTCAGGTTCTTCTTTCACACATGCATCACTTTGCACTTGCTCACATTAAATGTCATCTGCCATTTAGACGCCCAGTCTCCCAGACTCGTAAGGTCCTCTCGTAATTTTTCACAGTCCTATCGTGATTTAACAATTTTGAGTCAGAAGCGGAGCCAGGATGAGGCAAGTTGACTGCGCGGGCGGAGCGAGAGCGGACTTGCGCCGGCACACATTTTCACTGCAACAGGACAAAAAAAATAGGCGCCGGTTGAACTCCGTTTGGGGGAGCGGCTGCTCCCCTGGCGCCCCACCTAGCTATGCCACTGCTTTGAATAACTTTGTGTCATCAGCAAATTTAATTACCTCACTAGTTACTCCCATCTCTAGATTATTTATAAATATGTTAAAAAGTCCCAGCATAGAACCCTGGGGAACACAATATTTGAGGTGCGGTCGCACCATGGAGCGATACAAAGGCAATTATAACATCCTCATTTTTGTTTGCTATTCCCTTCCATATAATACCTAACATTCTATTTGCTTTCTTAGCCGCAGCAGCACACTGAGCAGAAGGTTTCAACGTATCATCAACGACGACACCTAGATCCCTTTCTTGGTCTGTGATTCCTAATGTGGAACCTTGCATGATGTAGCTATACATAAGTACATAAGTATTGCCGTACTGGGAAAGACCAAAGGCCCATCGAGCCCAGCATCCTGTTTCCAACAGTGGCCAATCCAGGTCACAAATACCCGGCAAGATCCCAAAAATGTACAAAACATTTTATATGGCTTATCCCAGAAATAGTGGATTTTCCCCAAGTTCATTTAATAACGGTCTATGGACTTTTCCTTTAGGAAGCCGTCCAAACCTTTTTAAAACTCCGCTAATCTAACTGCCTTTACCACATTCCAGAGTTTAATTACACGTTCGAGGTGTGGTCGCACCATGGAGCGATACAAAGGCATTATAACATCCTCATTTTTGTTTTCCATTCCTTTCCTAATAATACCTAACATTCTATTTGCTTTCTTAGCAAATCTGGGTTCCTCTTTTCCACAAGCCCAGTCTCCCAGTCTTGTAAGGTCCTCTTGTAATTTTTCACAATCTTCCCGCGATTTAACGACTTTTAATAACTTTGTGTCATCAGCAAATTTAATTACCTCACTAGTTACTCCCATCTCTAAGTCATTTATAAATATGTTAAAAAGCAGCGGTCCAAGCACAGGCCCCTGGGGAACCCCACTAACTACCCTTTCAGAAAATGGTACCCTGGAGGATCTGGATTTGAGCTTTCTACCTAAGAGCCTAAATTTGGCTTCCAGAACCTCTCTCCAACATTTTCCTATGTCAATGGTACCCACATGTATCAAGACAGCCGGCTCCTCCCCAGCACTATCTAAAATCCTATCTAGGTGATGCGCGAGGTCCGCCACCTTCGCACCAGGCAGGCGCCAGGTGATCCTCACGTCCACCAGCCACCCAGCTATCTATATGCCTAATGATCGAATCACCAACTACAACAGCTGTCCTAACCTTTCCCTCCCGGGCAGCACTTGGAGACATATCCTCAGTGCGAGAGGATATACATCCCCTGGTGGGCAGGTCCTGGCTACAGAAGTACTTCCTACTTCACCAGGGTGATGCTGTCATTCTAGGAGACCTCCCTCCTCCAAAGTAGCACAGGGGCTACCAGACTGGAGGTGGGACTTCTCTACAACATCCTGTAGGTCTCCTCTATGTACCTCTCTGTCTCCCTCAGCTCCACCAAATCTGCTACTCTAGCCTCAAGAGAACGGACACGTTCCCTGAGAGCTAGGAGCTCTTTGCATCGGGCACACACATATGACATCTCACCAACTGGGAGATAATCATACATGTGACACTCAATGCAAAAGACTGGATAGCACCCCTCTCGCTGCTGGACTGCTGACTCCATCTTAGTGTTTTTGAGTTTTTCAATAATTTAAAATTTGCTACAATATTAAGGATATTAGCCTAATATAAAAGTGTCTTTTAGTTTATATACAGTGGTGTGCTGGAGCGGTCTCTCGCAGGCTCGCAAGAGCCATTTGTTAAGTTTTTAAGAATTTTGGAAGCCGGTTGTTAAAGTAGCGCCCTCCCCCCCCCCCCCCCATGGCTACTTTAACAACTGGCTCCCAAAATGTGGGCTTGGGCCCCCTCCTGAATTCTTTTTACTTTGCTGGTGGGGATGCTGAGCCCTGCCAGTTTAGTAAATAGGCTGCTGATGTTCCTCGCTCCTTGTTTGCAGCTCTGAGCAGCAGACTGGGACTTCTCATGCATGCCAGAGAAGTCCCAGGGTGCTGTTCAGAGCCAGCAAAGGTATGTTTGTGCAGCGCTGCATATGCTTTGTAGCGCTATAGAAATGCTAAATAGTAGTAGTAGTAGTAGTAGTAGTAGTATGCCTAATATGCACACACGAATGGGGGAGAGAGAGAGGCATTCGTTGCTCCCACCAGTCCACCCCTGGCCCCTCCAAATTGCAGGGCTGGCTACGCCCAGAGAGAGAGCCCATTGTTAAAAATGTACCAGCACACCCCTGTTTATATAGTATATTGTATGATTTATTTAGTGTTTCCTTCTTAGATGGTAATGAAATGTATTTAAAACTCTGTAAGAGCACTCCTTGCTTGTTACTGTAATTACAATAACTGACTATAAATGAAGAGCTGTCCTAGGGGTGGGCGGGTGTTGGGGAGGGGGGGGGGGGGTGGGAAGGCTAAACTAGATCCTGCAGTGCCTGCTAGATTCTATCTGTTAATGCAGTGGTACAAAGTTTTTAAAACTAAGTGGAAAAGACTATGGAGATTAGTTGATAAAACTTGCTTTTTACATTTTTATTTTGCCTATCACTAACCTACAATTCCTCCTTTAAACCCCAATCTTTAAGTTCCCAAAGCACAAAAGCAAAATAGTGTTCACTTACCAGAGAAATGTCCTCTTCTCTCGGAACTTCTCAGAAAGAAAGTTCAGTGAACCTTGAGTGTTCTTCTTCCTTGGACTACCTCTGCATTGTGTTGCTGCGTGTGCTCTATCTGCAGAGTGTTTTGCTTCTGTTTTGTCACTCAAATATGTGCCAGCTCTATGCTGCAGTAGCATACGTTTTGCAATTAACAATGTCTAAAATATCAATGGGGTTGATATAATATACATTTATGTTTCCCCAAGCTGTTACAGAGCCCAATATAAATTGCCAGTATTGCTTTTTTTTTTTTTTGAGGGGGGGGGGGGGGGGGTAAACACTGAAGGATGTTGGGGGTAAAATTCCCTAACCCCTTCAGTACAGCACTGCACAACACTAGCACCTTTATATAACCTAGAGTTCCCTGGGAGCAGGTATAAATCCTGATATTGATTTTAGGGGCCATAAATATGTATTCTTCTTCCAAAATGGGGAATGCATGTGCATTTTTTAATCCCATCCTAGTCCCATCAAAACATATCCTGACCATAGTCCCTTGCAATATACATGTATTTGCAATTTGCAAGTGTATATCCTGGTTTTCTAAAATTGGGATTTAGACTTGCATGAGATATATATGTCTAAATGCTGTTTTATGCACATCCAAATTGTGCATGGGGCTTTTAAAATATACACCTAATCTATTTGGATTTTCAGAAGGCATGGGAGAAAGTCCCTCATGAGAGATTCCTGAGGAAATTAAAATCAAGGGATAGGAAGTGATTGTAGACTGTAATAGGAAACAGAGTAGGGTTGTTCTTGGTGGAGTAAGGTAAACACTGGAGTGTCCCAAGGATCTATACAGGGACTGGTGCTTTTAATATATGCATTAATGATCTGGAAAAGGAATGACAAGTGGGGTGATTAATTTATAGTTGAAATAAGATTACTCCAAAGTTCTGAAATTGTAAATAGATTGTGAGGAGTTTGGGGGAAAGAGATGAAACTGGGAGACTTGGGCGCTCATTTTCAAAGGAGATGGATGTCTCATGTGACGAGCCTCTTGTGGCCAACGGCCCACTCCACCTAGTCTCCCTCGGCACAAGTATGAAGAAGTCGTTTTTTTCAATGCTCAACATAAATTATATTGCAGTGTCTCATAATAAAACACAGTCTTCTCATGAACCGCTAAGTTAGTTCTGCAGTATCCTACCTAAGGCTTCCAACAATTTGCCCACATGGGCCCCTTCCCCAGCTCTACCTTCCACCAACACAGTCCTGTGGCTTCTCATTGCCCTAGCAGTGCATTAATGTTCCAACAACACAGGCACAGATTTCTGGGCAGATTCACCCGACAGTACTCAGGTCTTAAAAGGTCTCCAACACGGCTTCTTAAAGGTTTACACAGCCCTACAGCATCCAGCACAAACATGTCTCAGCGTTATTAAAGTCTCTACACGATCTTTCCACTCTTTGCAAACAAAAATTAGTAACAGGAAAATACCCAGCTCTGGAGCTTTTATATCTCTGCCACTAGATCTGGGGCAGCCACTTCCCTTTGCAGTGTTCCACAGACACTGTCCACCCACAGCTACCACAGGAGAAAAATAATGTACAGTGGCCAGCACTAAGCGCTGTCACTCCACAACAATCCAATATTATTTAGGGACTTATCTCAGTGCCTTTTATGGTTCATTCAAGCCGTTAAGCCAATTAAAACGGGCAAGATTTTTTATTTGTAAAATGTAATTCCCTTATTGTTGTAATATTTTGTGTGTGTGTGTGTGTGTGTGTGTGTGTGTGTGTGAGAGAGAGAGAGAGAGAGAGAGAGAGAGAAAGAAAGTGTGTGTGTGTGCCTGTCTGAAAGAGAGAGTGTGAGTTCAGAGAGAGAGAGTGAGAGTGTATATGTGTATGTATGTATGTGTGTGTGTGTGCGTGTGTGTGAGAGTGAGAGAGTGAGTGTGTGAGAGAGAGAGACAGAGAAAGTGTGTGTGTGTGCGCCTGTCTGAAAGAGAGAGAGAGTCAAGGAAAGAGAAGATAAATTTCTCCCTGCTTCTGTTTGTCTTGTAAAAGTACAGGAGGTAATATTTTGTGTGTGTATGTGTGTGTGTGAGAGAGAGAGAGAGAGAGCGTGAAAGAGAGAGAGAGAGAAAGTGTGTGTGTGTGCGTCTGTCTGAAAGAGAGTCAAGAAAGAAGAAGATAAATTTCTCCCTGCTTCTGTTTGTCTTGTAAAAGTACAGGAGGTAATAGTGTCTGAGTGTGAGTGAGAGAGAGAGAGAGAGAGAGAGAGAGAGAGAGAGAGAGAGAGAGAGAGAGAGAGAGAGAGAGAGTGTTTATGTGTGTGTGTGTGTGTGTGTGTGTGTGTGTGTGTGTTTGTGAGAGAGTTTGTGTGTGTATGTGAGAGAGAGAGAGACAGACAGACAGACAGACAGACAGAGAAAGTGTGTGTGTGTGTGTGCGTCTGTCTGAAAGAGAGTCAAAGAAGGAGAAGCCGGTCAAATGATCCAAGTATTTTAAGATCAGATGAAAACATTTTTTCAGTTAAGTTACAGTAATTTTTGTTTCATTTATTTGTGTGGTAGCACTGAGCACATGAATTATAGCATACTAGTAAAAAAGCCCCGTTTCTGATGCAAATGAAACGGGGGCTAACAAGGTTTTCTTCTGTGTGCATGTGGGAGAATGTGTGTCCCTGCCCTCTGCCCTCTCTCCCCTCCCCCCTCTGAGTCCTTCACTGTTACAGAGAGAGCGATTTGATTTCGCGCTTTGCTGTGTTTTCCTTCACTGACTGTTTGTGTTACAGAGAGGGCGGGGCAGACACTCATGGGGAAACCGGATATCTCTTCCCCCTTCACACTTCCGGCTGGAGGCTTCATAGAATGTTGGTGGTGCCTTTTATATAGAGAGATTTGCAAAAAGTAGAGAGTAGCCCAATGAAAGAGGTGCTGTGCCACTTGGAAATTAAACTGTATTGCCTAAGAAACAGTGGTTTTTGCTGAGGGCATTCTCCAAAAAAGTTTAAAAACTCAAGATATATGTTTTATGTACATGTTTGGGTTTATATTATTCATAAATGTGTTCCAGTAACAGCAATTAGTCTTGGTTCCTATTTGTTGTATGATTACTTTTTACCAAAGACTGTGGGATTATAGTTGTGATATACCAGACTCACTAGAGGTTGTGGCAGCCATTTTCAGGAGGCAGCCACTGGGCAGGAGCAAGTGGGCATCGCTGCTATTATTTTTCCACTGGACCACTAAGGAACATGCAGGTAAACCCACACAACCATGGGTGGAAGGGGGCTTGTTGTTCTGGGAGGGGGGAAGGTTGGGGAGGAAGGGGGGGGTCTGGTGGAGGGTCTGTATTGGTTCTGGGGAGTGGGATGGTGGACTGGGCATAGGAAGGGGGTCTCTCACAGCATTCAGGTGTGGGGGGTAGGGGGTCTTGCTCTGCTTCTGGGAGTTGGGGTGGGGGGGTTGGGAGGGAGGAGGATTGGAAGGGGTGGTTCTAGATGTTCCGGGGGGGGGGGGAGGGGATGGCAGCACCTCATGTCATGACCCAAAAATTAACCGGGCACTGGCCAGTGCTCAGAAAGGTGCCTGGTTGACTTTGCTGCATAAAATTAGGACAGCCTATTTATCCTAACATTACGCTGTTGCTCAGCCAGTTATCTAATTGAAAATCTCTGCTAATCGGCTAGGTTTCTGCACCACCCTAACTCTGCCTCCAGCACCACCCACAAATTAGCTGGTTTCGGTATGGATAGTTAAAGGAGATCGTCAATGGCACTGTTCAGTTAAGTGTCACTGAATATCCCCAGATAGTCCTGGACAAGTGATTTAAACAGCATCTCCTGGCCATTTAAATCACTTTGAATATCTACCCCGTTGTGACTTATGTAGGAATAAGTGCACGTATTATTTTGTATTTATTAAATAAAGCATATGAATCATACTATCCCATCTGCTTGGCACAGTGTACATATTTTTAAAAATACAGAAAGAAAATATAGATAAAAGAGTCTAATATAAACTGACAATGCACTAGTCAAAAACGTAACATAAAGACAATTTAACTCAATAAATCATTGATAAATATTAGGTTGAATAATGCTGCAAACTAAATTGATATCAACAAGCAGATGGAATTGGAAATGATTCAGCAATAATAGTTCATAGGGCTTTCAGTGAGGATGGGGATTATTAATGCACCCAGAAATTAAGGGACCAGGGAACACTCTAATAAGAATACATGACAGGGATTTCTTTTCCGTCTTTAGGGGAACATATAATCACTGAAAGCAGGTGTCTGGATGCTATTTAAACAATCAGCTTTCTGTAATAGAATACAACACAAGACACTCACTGAACACATCTCTTCTATGTTATGCTTTTCAATATG
Organism: Microcaecilia unicolor; assembly: GCF_901765095.1. Classification (NCBI taxonomy): domain Eukaryota; kingdom Metazoa; phylum Chordata; class Amphibia; order Gymnophiona; family Siphonopidae; genus Microcaecilia; species Microcaecilia unicolor. Next base: position 470,210,353 of record NC_044031.1, read on the forward strand.
GAATTCACAAATAGTAATGTGAACCTTACAGCTGTAATTTCAACAAATTTCTCTAACTCTCTAGGATACAAAATCAGCAGTAATGATTACTTGTTTTCTTTTAGCACTGTTATCATTTTAGGTTTACTTATATCCATGTTGAGTTTAATAACAGTGCTAGGGAATACACTAGTCATTCTAGCTTTTGTTGTGGACAAGAACCTCAGAAATCTCAGTTGTTACTTTCTTCTAAATTTAGCTGTCTGCGACCTTCTCATTGGTGAGTTACACTATTAATATGCTGATTTGTTTCAATTATGCCAAAAGTATCCTTGTATGTCATGAATTAATCAGGTGTTTTTACAAAGAACTCAGGAGACAGCGAAGGTGACTCAATAATACGATGATGCTATATGGTCATGAAAGTTTATTAATCAGCAATAACGACTTGATACGGCTGGGTTTCCTGGTGCGGCTTTGTAAGAGGAGACCTATAAGTTTATCTTGTTGGGCAGACTGGAATTTGTTGCCAGAGAATGTGGTAAAGGCAGTCAGCTTAGTGGAGTTTAAAAACGGTTTGGATGGCTTCCTAAAGAAAACGTCCATAGACCATTATTAAATGGACTTTGGGAAAATCCACTATTTCTGGGATAAGCAGTATAGAATGTTTTGTACTTTTTTTGGGATCTTGCCAGGTATTTGTGACCTGGATTGGCCACTGTTGGAAACAGGATGCTGGGCTTGATGGACCTTTGGTTTTTCCCAGTATGGCAATACTTATGTACTTATGGATGGACCGAACAGGTCTTTATCTGCTGTGATCTACTATGTTACTATGTTTGAATGATGATTTTAAAATGATCAAAAAGAAAATATTTTTTGTACATTGCAATTGCCTTAATTTAAGAAACACCTTTTGAACCACATTATTTATTTGAGACAGAAGCACTCCCAAGACCCCTAGAGAAGGTTACGGAGGAAATTCCTTATTTTGAATATAAGTGCATTACAGTGAGTTTCCAAGGAAGAAGACCTCAGCCAAATTATTCTAGTTTTCTCTGTGTTCAGTTTTACATGATATTGATTCACTACCAGCCAAGATGAAGAAAGATTTTTTTTAACAAGGAGAGTACCGGCTGGAGATGCAGGTTCCAGTGAAAAGTTGAAACAGTACAGAGGGACAGAATACATTAGAGGCAGCAAAGGGTTGCTTTGGCAACAGTGATGGGGTACAGGCAAGGGGGTTTAATAAGACAGGAGATGGCATGAGCCTATCTGGCCCATTATGTGGGCTTAAGCTTGCTGCCTTATTGAGTGACTCTAAACATTCGCAGACGCCATAGAAAAACAATAGCAAATTTGTGAGGTTTATATTGTTTTATTAAACCTCCTTGGTTTTGCATTCTTTCTTTGGAGGGGGGTTGTGGGGGGGGGGGGGGGGTTGGGGAATTTCTGTGGGGTTCACTTTGGGTACACCAATATGGCGGCTTGGTATGTCCTGAGGACTGGGTTGAGAACTCCTGGGTTAGTGTATATGTCTACACTTGCTACTTTCACTAGAGTTTTATAAAGATAAGCAGAAAGCAATGGGATGCTCCTACTACTGCATTCTATTGGCTTTACCTGTTAGAAAACAACAAGAACGGGAGATGTACAGAAAGACCAAACTAAAATCACAGATGTAAAAAAGCCAAATTCATTTATTAAGACCCTACACGGTCCGTGTTTCGGCCAAGGAGGCCTTCTTCAGGGGTCTATGGATTGGCATATATAGATATTCTTCCAAAGGTTCACTCAAATTAAGACAAATCTTCACCGGGATGGAAGGAAATAGGAAAAGAAGGGAATCAATCTATCATCTTCATTCTGTAATTTTCTTTCGAAGAGAATTCTTTCCTCACTTGTTCAAATTAAACAGCAGGCAATGCCGTTTAGGAACACCCAAATCCAAAATGGCGCATCTGTCCCCTGCAGTCACGTCACGTGCAGAGTGCTCCACCATCCATCCATTCCTAAACCTCCACTCCATGTTGGCTTCCCACAAAAGCCGCTGAGTCAAAGTGAAGGCTTCACACTGAGGCTCGGCAGCGTCTCTATCCTTAAAGCATCAAGAGTCCAAGCGTCAACCTTGGAGCAAAATCTGTTCCTCTGTCCTCTCAGGTTGACGCTTGGACTCTTGATGCTTTAAGGATAGAGACGCTGCCGAGCCTCAGTGTGAAGCCTTCACTTTGACTCAGCGGCTTTTGTGGGAAGCCAACATGGAAGAGACAATCTTACCAGTAATTCTAAGGAAATCCAAGGAAAGCCAAGGAAAGATAAGTGATTAATATTGTTAAGTGCTTCGTGAGTTTAAGAACTATAAAAGAACCATAAACGAGTTAATACAGAAGTTCTTAGTGAGAGTGAATGGAACTAGGGGTATGAGATTGACTAGCACAATTGACATTGATTTTGTACTTTAAAGAGCACTATAGTGATTTTCGCGAAGGAAGCGTACAAATAAAACATTTTCAAAAAAACCACGGAGAGGCTCTATGATTGAGAAGCTCAACCACCCCTTGAGATTTACAAATGCATGTGTAATTTCTCGCATTTGGGCGAGTTAATACTCTGAGAGCCCTCCAACACATATTATATATGACATAGCGAATGACATCAGTAAGGGTCAGATGTGCAGCCAACCTTCTAATTGAACCCCAGTATCCATGTTTTTAGCTTCTGGTTTATTTTGTATTTAGTAGACTATCACCAGGGCATTTATTTTGGGATTAATTTTGTTTCATAAGAATATATGGGCATCTCTAGTGTTTAATGCACACTAAAAATGCTAGGGCGCCTTTGTAAAAGGACCACTGAGAGATTATGCTCAATTGGACTAACAGGCAAGGTTCTTAAATGGTTCAGGGAGTTTTTAGGTAATCGTAGCTATTGTGTGAGAAGAAACAATTTGATTTCTAATTTTTGGTCACCAGGCTGTGGAGTAGCACAAGGTTCTCCTTTGTCACCACCACTTTTTAATGTTTCCATGTCTTCTTTGGGGAATCTACACTTACAATCGGAAGAATTACTACTGTCATATACAGATGATATATTAATGCTTTTACCATGTTCTGATATTTTCCCGTCATAGTACATTTTCTGCTGTCCCTGGACTTTCTCCTGGGCAGCTTTAAATGTTTTACCTAATGTCTCTTGTAACTAGTGTACATAGTCCAGTATTGTTCAAGCACCTCCGCCCCTTTATTAGAGAAGCATTAAGTCATAGGTTAACAGGTTTTACTGCCAAGTCCCCCCCCCCAATCTCCTTTATAGCTTCATTACCTATAATTCAAAGCATAACTTTAAACCTCTGACATTGTGACTTTCTGAATTAAACAACCATGCACAAGAAAATCATTATATGTTAGAAATCCCCCCTGTGCCCATATCTGTCCAAAAATCCTAAACAACTCCCAAAGTATAAGCACTGTCTATGTAAATATTTATGGCTTTGAATTGTCTTAACTTGCAGGCTCTTATATTTAAATCATTTTTATTGATGTGACAAGTAGTATAAACAAAATTGTACAACCTTTACAACTGTTCACCATCCATTTTCTGTTTATCCCCTCAACAAGCCCTCCCCCCAACTCCCTTCCCTCCCCTTTCCCTTGTTCTTAACAGTCTGTCTTCTGAGTTTGTGTTCATTACAAGTTTAAAAGATGACTACGTGCTTGAGGAGTTAGAGTATTCCAAAAGGGGGTCCACCGTTGTTGTAATTGTACTCCAATTTGTGAATTGATGTCTGTTACTCCCGTCCTTTCTGTGCGCAATGTCTGTAGCATTTGTGTCCTCCACTGTTGCAATGTCAGACCCCCAGTTGACAACCATTCTGTCAATATAACATGTTTGCCCATAATTACTGCGCGCTGGGTAAATGCTGTAAAGCCTTTTACTGTGGGTCGACTGTTTATTAGTTGCCCAAACAGAAGGGTCGAGTGATAAGTCCAGCCTTGCTTCCAGATTGAGTTTACGTATTGGATTATTTCTTTCCAAAATTTCTCCACCGCTTTACATCGCCAAAACATATGTCCCAAATCTGCTCCTTCTGCTTTACACTTCGGGCACTCTCCCCAAGGGGAAAGGCCCATGTAGAAAGCTCTTTGGGGGGTATATGTAAGCGCATCGCAAATTTATATTGTAATTCCCAGTGCTTGGATTGATATGTAATTCGTCTGATTGTCAACACATGGGTCTTGATCTGGCCTGCACTAATCTCTGTGTGCAAGTCTGTTGTCCATTGCCTGGATAAACGTACATAATCCGGTTCCTCCACTGTGTCTTTTATATGACGGTGATGATAAGATAAAGGCACTTTTTGTTGGGCCCCCAGGGAGAATGCCGCAGACAGCTCTTCCTGAACATCCTCCGCCAAGGACTCCCAGGGCAATGAGGTCACATAATGTTTCAATTGTTCATAAAAGAACTGCTCTTTTTGGGGTATCCCAAATTCTGCCTGTAAATCAGGAAAGGATTTTATACGCCCCTCATTGTTAAGTACTTGCAATAAATACACTATTCCCCGTCTCCTCCACCTGTGGAACACTGCAAACATCTGTCCTGGGACAAAAGTTATGTTATCACATATCGAAAGGTATGGAGTTACCTTGGAAGAAAAGTGATGTAGATGGCAAATCCACTTCCAGACCGACACTGCATGTGGCATGATTTTTGTAGTTTTCAAAATGTTAGGCATCGGGGTCTCTGCAGAATGCAAATAATTGCTAAAGTGTATCTCCCCAGTAAGTTCTAGCTCCATTGGAGTGTCTGTGAAGTCTTGCGTACCTCGAAACCAATCACTAATGGTTCTCATCCCGCTTGCAATATTTAAGTATCGTATATTCAATAGTCCCAGTCCACCATGTTCCACTGGTATACTGAGCGTAGTGAAAGCCAGGCGGGCCTTCTTCCCCCGCCAGAGGAATCTCTGTATCATGGACTGCAGCTTTTGCATAGTATTACTTTTCAAATATAAGGGGAGCATTTGTAAAACATACAGCCATTTAGGTGCTACAAACATATTAAATAAGGCAATACGGCCTAGTAACGAAAGAGGGAGACCGGCCCATGCTTCTAAGGTATGCTTTGTCTCTCGTAAAAGTTTATGAACATTGCGGTCATACAAATTATCTAGATCTGCTGTAATTTCTACTCCTAGATATCTGATATGCTCTTCAGCTTTCTGAAAGGGGAACCTTTCTCCCCATTTCTCCCCTCTGCTTGGGCCAATCTCCATCACAGTAGACTTAGAGGGGCATAATTGAACGAAAACGCCTATCTCCATGGGCGTTTATCTCCAAGAACGGGTCCGTGAAGGGGCGGACCGAACCGTATTTTGGGAAAAAATAGACGCCCATGTTTTATTCAACAATGTGTGAGCTGGGCGTTTTTGTTTTTCAGCGATAATAGAAAATGAAAGCGCCCAGCTCAAAAACAAATAAATCCAAGGCATTTGTTCGTGGGAGGGGCCAGGATTCGTAGTGCACTGGTCCCCCTCACATGCCAGGACATCAACCGGGCACCCTAGGGGGCACTTTTACAAAACCAAACAAAAAGGTAAAAGAGCTCCCAGGTGCATAGCACCCTTCCCTTGTGTGTTGAGCCCCCCAAATCCCCCTCAAAACCCACTGCCCACAAGTCTACACCATTACTATAGCCCTAAGGGGTGAAGGGGGGCACCTACATGTGGGTACAGTGGGTTTGGGGGGGTTGGACGACTAATAAGCATTAAGCAGCACAATTGTAACAGGTAGGGGGGATGGGCCTGGGTCCACCTGCCTGAAGTCCACTGCACCCCCTAACAACTCCTCCAGTGACCTGCATACTGCTGTCAGGGAGCTGGGTATGACATTTGAGGGTGAAAATAAAAAGTTGAGAAACTTCATTTTTTGTGCTGGGAGGGGGTTAGTGACCACTGGGGGAGTCAGGGGAGGTCATCCCCAATTCCCTCCAGTGGTCATCTGGTCATTTAGGGCACTTTTTGGGGCCTTATTCGTGAAAAAACAGGGTCCAGGAAAAGTGTCCTAAATTCTAGCTAAAAAAGCATACTTTTTTCCCATTATCGGTGAAATGCGCCCATCTCTGTTTGGCAGATAACCACGCCCCAGTTCCGCCTTCGCCACACCTCTGACACGCCCCCATCAACTTTGTCCGCATCCGCGACGGATTGCAGTTGAAAACGTCCAAAAATCGGCTTTCGATTATACCGCTTTATTCGTTTTTGTGAGATAAACGTCCATCTCCCGATTTAGGTCGGAACTTGGGCGTTTTTCTCATTCGATTATAAGCAGGTTAGTCAAGTTTAATTTAAAACCCGAGAGCTGTCCAAATTCTTTAATTCTTTCTAACAGTACCTTTATGGACCGCTCTGGATTTGTCAGGGTTAACAGGAGGTCGTCTGCGTATGCCAGCACCTTGATATTTCGGGCCCCCAGGGGAATGCCACTAATTTCATTCTCTTTCTTCAACTTTAGCAGCAGCGGCTCTAAGGATAATACAAAGAGCAGAGGGGAGAGAGGGCAACCCTGTCTTGTGCCTCTCTCTATCATGAACCTTCTCTCTCGGACTCCATTAACTAATACCCTTGCCTCAGGGCGATAATATAATGTTTTAAGTGCTTGTAGATACCATCCTGAAAAGCCCACGTATTCTAGAGTACTAAATAAATAATCCCACCATACTTGGTCAAACGCTTTCTCTGCATCTAGTGCTACTACCACAGCGGGATACATGTTTTCTGAACAGGTTGCCATGGACATTAATAACCTCCGTACGTTTTGTGTTGCCTGTCTATGTCGCACAAATCCTACTTGCTCCTGCCCTATCAAGTTAGGTAAAATATCTGCTAAACGTTCTGCAAGTATTTTAGCAAGTAGTTTGGTGTCTACATTTAGTAATGATATTGGCCGGTAAGATTCTACTTTATCTGGTGCCTTCCCAGGCTTAGGGATCAGTGTAATCAATGCCTCATTGGCGTATTTAGGGAACTGGCCCTGATTAATCACGTCTTCAAAGTAGTCCAATAGTGCCAGTAATGCGTTTGGTGGTAATAGTTTATAGTACTCCCCTGTAAACCCGTCCGGGCCAGGCGCTGATCTGAGTTTTTGGGTTTTGATGGCCTGTTGTAACTCTAGCACAGTTATTGGGGCGTTTAACTTTTCCATCTCCACTTCTTTTAATTTATCTAAACCTAGTCCCTCTAAGTATGTGTGTACTTGTTGTTTAGTCACCTGTGGTTGGGCTGCATATAATCTAGCAAAATATTCAGTGAACCGATGTCCTATGTCCTCTCTACAGTTAGTTATTCTTCCTTGTGTGTCCTGTAAAATAGGTATCACCCGGGGTCCTCCCCAGTTTTTAATGTCTTTGGCCAGTAGAGCTCCCGTTTTATTTCCAAATCTCTGCAGTTGGTATTTATAATACAGAGAGGACCGGGTTTCTCGCTCATGTAATAGCGTGTTTAATGTGGTCTGGATCGCTTTCAGCTCATCTAACGTTGCTTGTCCAGGTCTACTTGCATATTTTCTTTTTGCTTTTTGCATCTGCTTCTCTAAGTTTATGATACTCAACATTCTGCATTTGTTCCTCATATTGTTGTATGCAATAATGTCTCCTCTTATCACTGCTTTTGAGGCCGCCCAAAATAAGCTGGGTTGGTTCTCTGCATGTTCTTTGTTATTTTCAACGTATTCCTCCCATTTGCTACACAGGTATGCCCTAAAATGGTGGTCATTGTATAGATATGTCGGAAATCTCCAGCCCCCTCCACCTTGTCTATCTGCCGGTATCTCCAGGTCCAGCCAGATTATGGCATGGTCCGAGATCTCCTCAGGTCCTACCTCTGCTGTTTTAACTTTATCTATTAAAGAGCTTTCCACCAATGTGTAGTCTAAACGGGCTAGTGTCCCATGGGCTCTAGATCTGTGGGTATATTCGCGTTCGCTTGGGTGTAAGACTCTCCATACGTCAACAAGGTTTAATATTCTTTGGAATGCAATAAATTCTTTATGTCTCTGCCCTGTATAATGAGAGGAGGTCGTACTCGTGGTATCCTGTCTTGGGTCCGAGACTAAATTGAAATCTCCCACCACTATTACTTTTAAGGCCTTGTATTGCAAGCAAATATTAACTAGCTTATTAAAGAAACCTGGGATATGCTCATTTGGGCCATATAAATTTATTATCATGAATTCTAGACCCTGCAACCATATTTTTGCGATAATATATCTTCCCTGCTTTCCTTGCGCGAGCACTTTAACGTTACATGACAGCCCTTTCCTTATTAGTATTGCTAGGCCCCCTCTCCGCCCCCGTGCTGCTATTGAGTGGCATTCTCCTACCCAGTTCCTACACAATTTGGCATGTTCAATATCATTTAGGCGTGTTTCCTGCAAGCAGGCAATGTCTGCTTTGTGCCTTTTTAATGCGCTCAGTATCTTTGCCCTTTTTATGGGGGTACTAATACCTCCCACATTCCATGATATTATCCGGGCTGGCATATTACAATTTCACTGCTATCATCCGAACCTCCCAGAACCATCTGTACCAATTAGCATGCGGGGCACCTGAATCTTTCCTGGGCACTCCACTCCTCAATTCTAGTCTGTCCTCATTTACATATCTTGAATCTCCCCACAACTTATATAAAATTATTGAACTTCGGGATTCCCTTACCCCACCCCAACTGCCCCCCCTCCCCTTCTTATTAACCCGCTCCGTCCCCTCGAATCTCAGGGGAAGGAGTAAGGCCACTCGTCGTGCCTGGGGTCCCCATCCCGCCTGTAAACATTATCAGTTATCTACCTAGAAAATTACATACACATACCAAACCTCTTGGCGTTTCACTTAATTCACTGGTCACAAACAGGAGGCTGCTATAAGTCAATTATCTTATGTTCCAATAAGTGGTGCTTAGCTTCCGCCATCGTGTTGAATGTCTGCCAAGTGTCTTGTATCTGTACTCTCAACTTTGCTGGGTATTGCATTGCGAAGCGTATCTTTTTTGCAACTAAAGCCGCACAAAGTGGATGATATTGTCTCCGCCGCTCCTGCACTTCAGTTGAGAAGTCCTGAAAAATTAAAATGTTTTTTCCATTGTATTTGAGCGAATCTCTCTTTAGTCTAAATCCTTGCAATACTTCTACTTTATGTCTATAATTCAGAATTTTCGCCACTACAACGCGCGGTCTGTTTTGATTCTCCATTTTCCGACCTACGCGGTGAGCCCTTTCTATTATCAAGGCGCCCATGGTATCCGTTGTAGCTAGTTCCCTAGATAGCCAATTTTCCAGCCATATTTCCAAATTTCGTTGGGGAAGGGATTCATCCAAACCCACAATGCGTATGTTGTTCCGGCGAGCGCGGTTTTCAAGATCCTCTAACTTTTTCGCCTGCTCGGTTAATTGTTGTTGTGTTGCGGCGAAGTCTGGGCCATAACTTCGGGTATCATCCTCTAATGCTGATATTCGGACCTCTGCATCCGCCACTCGCGTTTGTAATCCTTCGAGCCGCGCGTTAATGCCCTCCAGTTTGCGGTCCAAAGCCGCCCACTTGGGTTCCCAGGCCTTTGCAATGGCTGAGGTTAGTTGGTCTAGCTGTGCGTCAGTGAATTCTTTTGGCGCCGTCTCCCCCTCGTCGGCCATCTTGGGTTTACCTCCGCTCGATTTTGTTTTGTCTTTTTTAGTGGTTTTCTGCGCCATTCCTGTCGGAGTACTTCTCAAATATTTGTCCATATGGGTGAGTTAATTTGAGCCAGCGATAAAGTAAGGTAGATTTCTAAGTTTTCCCCGTGTGGCGGGATGGGGGCTCCGGAGCTCTCGCCAGCTGCTGCTACCTAGCTCATGGCACCCACGTGACCCCCCTTGCAGGCTCTTATTAAAGCAAACAGTTCAGTTAGTTGGGAGCCAATAAAAGAAAATGCTTTCTTTTCCAGGATGCTGTCCTGGGCACACACAACATATCCTACTCTTAATGTCCCTTGTTGGTTCCACAGTGCAGATCCATCAGTATACAAAGCCAAGTCAGTATCAGTTAAAGGAATGGGGGAGAGATCTGAGTAGGATTTGGTTTCCAGAGCTATCTGTTGTATACAATCATGATCTCCCTCTGCTGACTCAATTCCTTCCTCAGTAGGGAGCAAGATTGCAAGGTTCATTCCTATACATTTTTCAATAGTTATATAATCTTTAGTCAGAGCCAATTCAACATGCATAACAGGAGTACTGGTCATGTGTGAGCTGTGAGGTCAGTATTGACTGTGAGAGGATGCCACAGTTTGCTATGTGAATGTCCCATCCTCCTGTTGGGAGTATGATCTGCCATCTGCATCAGGTTAGTATACCATTTAATGTGTTATCATTTCAATTGGACATATTCCTCTGGAAGACTTGGCATTTGAAAGGCTTATTATTTTTTGAATAAACTGATAAACTGAGCATTTGTGGACATCCTGGCTCGTTACTTAGGTGACTTCCACTTTTTTGTTTTATCTGTATTTGTTCGTGGAAGGTTTGTTTTCCTTCCTTGTTGTTTGCTTCTCTTCCCCCCCCCCCCCCCCCCCCCCCCCCCCCCCCCCCCCCCCCACATAAAATGGCATTCTTTTCTTTTTCCACTTTTCAGATTTGTTGTAAACATCCTTGCTATATGCTAAGGAAAGGTGGTATATAAACCATAAGTGACAAAGTGTGCTTACTTCTTTGGTGTTTAAAACCATCTGAAATAAGTTTTGGCTCTTATTGGATGTGTACTTTGGCAAAAGCCAGTACTTACATGTGGGTCTAGCAAAAGCTATCTCTTTCATACGTGTTGGCACTTACAATATTCTCTGGATTCTATATATGGCATTCAATATTGTGCATGCAAATCTGGGTGCACACCTAATTTGTGTGCACAGTTTAATTGAGCAGCGAGCCAATTAGTGCCAATAATTGGATTCTATCAATTACTGGTGTTAATTGGCAACAATTTGGATTTACGTATGCATCTTCCTAAGCACTATTCTATAAAGATGTGTGCGTAAGTCTTTTAGGGCCCCTTTTATCCAGCTGTGGCAAAAGGGGGCTGGCGCTGGCATTGGTGCGTGTTTTTCACTTGTGCCAAGGCCCCCTTATACCACAGCTGGTAAAGGGAAGCCTCGCCTTCCTGCAGGAAATGGCCGTGTGGCAAGTAAAGCACTTGCCATGCGGCCATTTTGGGGAGAGCCCTTACCACCACTCATTGAGGTGGCAGTAATGGCTCCCGAGTTAACCCAGCGGTAATCGGGCAGTGCTGGTAACTGGGCAGCACATAGCACTGCCCGATTACTGCAGGGTAAATTCCAGCGTTACAAAATAAATTTTTGTAGCGCCGGAAATGACGGCGCGCTAGGGGTGGGAAGTACCACTGGGCTGCTGCAGTAGCCTGGCGGTACTTCCTGTGTAGCGAGCGGTAAGCTTGCGTTGGACTTACCGTTGCTAAGTAAAAGGAGCCCTTAGTGTGCAACTGATAAAGGGATGTGGTCATAGGAGGAGCATGGGTGGATCAGGGGTGTTCACGAAAGATGCATGCACTATTATAGAATTTGGGGCATCCATGCCTAATTTACATGTGAGAATTTATACCAGGTTTCAGTCAGTATAAATCCTCTTGTTCAAAGTTGGATGTGGATCCCGGCTCTACACAGTCTTCTATAAACAGCACCCAACTCAGGGCAGCATTTATAGGGTGCCGTTTACAGAATCTAGTCCTATATGTACGAAGCTTAGAATGATGCTGCTCTTTAGCACTTACATGTACAAAAGCCCAGAGTGATGCCACCCTGTTTTTCAATGTACTTTTTATAAAATGGCTGTTCTCACTGTGCATGTGAAGTCACAGTAATACACATTTATTGCAGCTTTACGGGTATTTCACAAAATGCTCCATGTTTAGCAAGACTTTTGTAAAATAGGCTGCAAACTGAAGACATCCCAAACATTCCAACTTGGATGCTTCTTTTCCTAGATAAAGAGAAAAGTAATAACAACATGTCATTTTTTTTTTAAGGATCCTGCTGCATGCCTTGGAGCATACCTTATACAGTAACTGGAAGATGGACTGCTGGAAGTGTTACCTGTAAAATTAGGTTAATCATGGATTCTACTCTGTGCGTATCTTCAGTGTATAGCATTCTGCTTATCAGTCATGATCGTTTTGTCTCTGTGACTAAACCTGTAAGTATAAACACTAATGTGGAATGAATAACTGCACCCTCTAGGTGATTTTGTTGCATAGTAATTTTTTTTTGTAGCTGCAAAGGTTCCATTTCATTACATAGCATGTCTACAATATGTTGATTTAGAAGCACACATTTTTCAGTTGTAATTCAATGCCAGTTACATTCAGATACAGTAGCTATATTTTCTGTTTATGGAGGGCATACAATCTAACCCCCCTGTTTACTAAGCAGCGTTGCAATGCCGACACAGTCCGTTCAAAGTGAATGGGCTATGTTGGCATTAGCGCACCGCCAGCCACTGGCGTGGCTTAGTAAACAGGGGGATACGTTTGTACTTGAGGCAATGGAGACTTAAGTGACATAACATAACATAGTAAATGACGGCAGAGAAAGACCTGTACGGTCCATCCAGTCTGCCCAACAAGATAAACTCATATGTGCTACTTTGTGTGTATACCTGACTTTGATTTGTATCTGCTATTTTCAGGGCACAGACAGTAGAAGTCTGCCCAGCACTAGGCCCGCCTCCCAACCACTAGCCCTGCCTCCCACCACCGGCTCTGCCACCCAATCAATCTCCGCTAAGCTTCTGAGCATCCATTCCTTCTGAACAGGATTCCTTTATGTTTATCCCACGCATTTTTGAATTCCGTTACCGTTTTCATCTCCACCACCTCCTGCGGGAGGGCATTCCAAGCATCCACCACTCTCTCCGTGAAAAAATAATTCCTGACATTTTTCTTGAGTCTGCCCCCCTTCAATCTCATTTCATGTCCTCTAGTTCTACTGCCTTCCCACCTCCGGAAAAGTTTCGTTTGCGGATTAATACCTTTCAAATATTTGAACGTCTGTATCATATCACCTCTGTTTCTCTTTTCCTCCAGGGCATACATGTTCAGGTCAGCAAGTCTCTCCTCATACGTCTTGTAACGCAAATCCCATACCATTTTTGTAGCTTTTCTTTGCACCACTTCAATTCTTTTTACATCCTTAGCAAGATACGGCCTCCAGAACTGGACACAATACTCCAGGTATGGCCTCACTAACGACTTATACAGGGGCATCAACACCTCCTTTCTTCTGCTGGTCACACCTCTCTCTATACAGCCTAGCAACCTTCTAGCTACGGCCACCGCCTTGTCACACTGTTTCGTCGCCTTCAGATCCTCAGATACTATCACCCCAAGATCCCTCTCCCCGTCTAACACATTTGTCTCCCGTGGATTTCTACTCCCTAAGTGCATCACTTTGCATTTCTTCGCATTGAATTTTAATTGCCAAACCTTAGACCATTCTTCTAGCTTCTACAGATCCTTTTTCATGATTTCCACTCCCTCCCGGGTGTCTACTCTATTACAAATCTTAGTATCGTCCGCAAAAAGGCAAACTTTACCTTCTAACCCTTCGGCAATGTCACTCACAAATATATTGAACAGAATCGGCCCCAGCACCATTCCCTGAGGCACTCTACTGCTCACCTTTCGCTCATCCGATCGAATTCCATTACTTACCCAAGATTATGAAGAGCTGTATTGGGATTTGAATTTTGGCTTCCCTGGTTCTCAGTCTGCTTGTCTAGCCACTAGGCTGCTACTTCACTCCATAAATATTTCCAACCTGCAGTGCTACAATATTTATGACTTTCAAACCTAGTAAGCCTTGCTATGTACTTGGAAAGTGGCATCTGATGATGGCTAGAAATCAAATGCAGAAGTTCAGTTCAGAAAGAGAATGAGATCATTTAAAGGGAGTTCTGATACTATTAAAATGTACTAGTAGAGAGTTCAGCATTCTAGATGATTATTTATTTTACTTTCTTGATTACCTATTCCGGATGATGAAAACCAAAACTACAAGTTTGTGACAAACATAAATCAGAGATAAAAACATGTAGTAAAAATTGTTCACAGAACAGCAAAAAGCTTTCAAAGCTTACCACTTGGGATCTCCACTTTATCTGTCAACACTCACTACTCTTTATACGCCATTGTCTTGTACTACTTCCACCGAAGGCACACAGGGGCCCTTTTACTAAGATGCGCAAAAAAATGGCCTGCGCGTGTATTGGATGTGCACTGGTCCATTTTTCAGCATTCCAGCAAAAAAGGGCCTTTTTTGTCGAAAATGGACATGCGGCAAAATAAAAATCAGCATGCATCCATTTTGGGCCTGAGACCTTACCACCGCCGATTGACTTAGCGGTAAGGTCTCATGTGTTAACCAGGCGGTAATCTTCAGAGTGCGTACACTGCTGATTACCGCCCGGTTAGTGCCATACAGTAGAAAATAGAAATAATTTTCTCCCGCACATTTTGGATGCATGTCAAAATTAGAATTACCGCCCAGGGCACGCGGTAGCTGGGCGGTAGTTCTAATTTGATGCATGTTGTATGCATGTAGGTACCTATGCACCTTAGTAAAAGGGCCCACTATGAGTTGACTAGGAACTCAGCTTTGCGATCTGCAGGGCTTTGTTCTGTTTCTGTGAGTCTGACGTGCTGCACGTTGTATGTGCAGGACGTCAGACTCAGAAACCAAACGAAGGAAGACGACTTCGGCTGGCGGGGGTTGGGGTCCCCCGCCAGCAAAGGTAGCAGACGGCGATGGCGGGTTGGCAGCGGGAGGGGGGTTGAGAGGGTCATCGGCAGGGGGGTCCAGGGCCAAATCTACGGGGGCCCAGGTCCCCGTGGCCCCATAGTAGCTACGCCCCTGCGTTGCACAGTTATTAGTGAAGGACAATTACATTATACATCAGTTTACTTCAGTGGCACACTGTTGAGACATTCAACACTATTGAGATAAGAACAAAACCTAAACTATTTTTGAATTTACAGACTTTTGCATATAAACTTACAATTATTTGCAGTGTTTGTGGCAGGCAGTGCAATGATGGAAATATGAATTCTTTTCCAGTTGGTGATATTGACACTTGTTGATTTCTGAGCATTTATAATTCATTTTTACACTTATTTAAGCCACTGCCTATGTTTTTTTTTTTTGGTTTGCAACAGCACTTTTATTCCACTTTGAGAAACACAATATAACATAATAAAACATCTTTTCTACACGTAAGCAGAACACACTCTGATACAAAGTGAAATTGATAGATTTTACTAAAGTGCATGTACAATGAGATATGCTGCAGCCAAGATACTGATGTGTTGCTGATGCCATTTATTAGGAATTTTATTTCAGAATGAATACAAGACTGACAAGGAAATGAGAACATTTTAATGTGCTACATTAATAACTTAAATGTTATAAAACAAAGCAGCAACAAATACATTGTGAGGGATTGTAGATCGTAGCACACTATAGATCTGCTAACATAACAACTTCACTGAACATCATGTATTGCCTTAGATGGGACCAGTGTCTGTTTGTCCTCTTGGTCTACGCACATGTTCCAGCTGACCAGAATCAGAAACATCATAGCTGGTTTTATATTTGGCCAAAAGTTTCATCAGAGGTCGCATTTTCAGCCACCATTGTTCCTTTGGAATTCTGTGCTCAAAATCCGTTTCAGCCTTCAGCTGCACCACAGGTTGAAAGTGAAGGTTACGCCTGTGCATTTCTAATTGTAATTTTCAGATACTGTTCAGTACATTAATGAAGAAATATATAGGTACCCCAACATATATTTATTTTTGTTCAAGTACTTAACCCTCCAATACCTCAGATATAAGCTTAAGGGCCCTTTTACAAAGTGGTGCTAAGCACTAACACGTGATTACTGTACGCTAAAAAGGCACTGCTGTGGATGTGCTCAGGCATCCTACAGTTGTTCTGGGATTGGCGAGCATCTGATCATTTAGTGCACGCTAATCACTATCATGCACTAAATCCATTAGCACACAGTAGTAAAAAGACCCCCCTTTTTGAAAAAACTTACTCCATTAGTAATTCTGCTTATTAGTCACCCTAATTGTTGTTAGTGTTCTCTCCTTATTCTGCTGTAAAATTCATGTGTTGTGTTGAATATAATGAGGAAAAAAGAAAGTTCCTATGGTCAGTGAAGTGCAAGCATTAAGGCAAAAGAACTATGAGTCACAAACATATGAGAGCAATATGGTTGTCATGGAAATAGCCTTGAGCTATGTAGCCCTGGGCAGTGAAGTAGAGACGGAGGAGAAAGTCTGTGCAAGGTAGCAGAAAGAATGTAGCTGTTTTTTTATAGATAAGAAATGTGAGAACAGGCTTCAAAGAAAAGGGTTGCTGACGTGCACACATTGGGTGCAGCACGAATGTAAGTGTATTTAAACTGAGGAGAAGATATGTATCTTAAGCAAAGCAAACATATATCTCTGTATTACTGCTAAAAATATATTCTGTAAGTATACTTTGCTTCCAGTGTGATGTTCTCATGCTGCCTCTGTCCAAGGGAGGACAGTTGAAAAAATAAATTTTTTTTTTGATTATTCTTCTTTATAATAGGTGTCAGTTTCTTTGTTTACACACATATAAGGTGTAAATAAACAGTTGTACTTCTCTACTTTTGTAAGTCATGTAAGCCACATTGTGCCTGCAATTGTGGGAAACTGTGGGGTATAAATGAACCATAAATAAATAATAATAATAATAATAATAAATAGAAGCTGCCTTCAGATCACAGACGGACTTTCACTGACTGTAGCATTCTGTCTTCCTGCAGGTTACCTACAAGGTCTTCCAAGGAGCAAGCAATGTGTCCAGAAATGCATTGTCAAAAATAGGGGCTGCCTGGAGCACAGCGCTCCTTCTTTCTTCTTTTTCAGTGCTGTTAACCAGTAATGTTCCTGAGGAAACATGTACGTTTGAGATTTCAAATACCTGGGAATTAACAATTAGCTTTTTGGTATTATTTTTTTATTTACCATTTATCAGTGTCATATACTTCAATTTAAGCATCTACTGGAATATCAGAAAGCGAAGACACAAAACCCACAACTTGAATTTGCCAAGAAATAAAGAACAGACAACTGTTTTCTTTATAAAAGAAAAGAACCTGTCTGTAGAAGTTTCAGTATCACCTTCTCATCTCGTGGCAGAGCAACAAAAGTCATTTTCTCTGGAGTGGACTCAGAATCAGACTTCATTCATTGGAAAAACCAATGTACCTGAGAATAGGGTGCCAGCAGATTCTACCTTATCCATCAGGCAGCAAAGCAATGCTAAAAATCAGAATGCCTCTCACCTTTCTAAACTAGAAAAGGATAAACAAATTGCAAAGTCTTTTGCAATAATTGTGGGTGTCTATTTTATTTGCTGGGGACCCTATGCACTGTTTTTCCTAATAAGTTTAGTCTGCCAAGGTGTATGTGTGAATCTCTTTTGGTATGAGATCACAGTGTGGCTTTTATGGAGTAATTCCTCTATTAATCCCTTTTTGTACCCTGTGTGCCACAAAACATTTAGGAGAACTTTTAAGAAAATTTTATTTCATACATCTTAAATAGGAAATAATGAGAAATGTGCAGATAAAGAGAAATGCTCAAGATTCTTGGATCTTGGAAAAATTATTATCTATGGCAGTGGTTTTCAACCCAGTCCTTGGTTCGCTCCCATCTAGTCAAATTTTCAGGATATCAACAATGCATTTGCATGAGATAGATTTGCATGCCATGGAGGCAGTGCTTCAAATCTGTCTCATTCATATGCATTGTAGATATTCTGAAAACCTGTCTGGCTAGGTGTGTCTTGAGGACTGGGTTTTTGTTTTTGTTACATTTGTACCCCGCACTTTCCCACTCATGGCAGGCTCAATGTGGCTTACATGGGGCAATGGAGGGTTAAATGACTTGCCCAGAGTCACAAAGAGCTGCCTATGCCTGAAGTGGGAATTGAACTCAGTTCCTCAGGAGTCAGGACCAAAGTCCACCACCCTAACCACTAGGCCACTCCTCCAACCATTGATCACTAGTGTCAGTCTGTCTGTGAGATGTACCAACTATGATATAAGATTGTTACTGTATAATATAATTGTCTACTTTGGTATGATTTCAGCTGATTTCAAAAGGTCTAGGGGCCTAGCTTAAAGAGTTTGGCACCTATATTTTTAAAATAAATTATTACCTCAGAGCATTTACATTTAGGCATCTAAAATCACAAAGCTACTATATTTAGGTACCTAACAAAGGGTCTGGACCAGGGGTGGGTACATGTTAAAGGGAGAGTAATTAGGTGCTCAGTGATGATATCCAGTGCTGAGGCCTAACTGAGGTATCTAAATTAAAGTGAATCTATAGCAATCCCAACTGTAGGAACCTTAGGGCCAATATTCAGTTATGCAGTGAACTTACTTTTTTAAACATCAGCTGTAGCATTTAAAAAAATACTTATCAGGTAACTCGAAACTCTTGTTGTTGTTTCCCTAGATTAACTCTAAAGGTCAAGGATGCCATTTTGAACCCAATGCCACAATGAGTAGGATCACATGTTTATGTTTATTTAATACTTGACATACCACCTTTTCTAATACAAGGCCAAGGTGGTTTACAAAAATTCACAAATAAAATAACAATAAGTTAAAGAACTCCATTTAAAATAGGACAGAATTCATTCATTCAAAGGAAAGCTTAAGAAAAAGAAATATAGACTCGGTGTCTCTGAGAGACCATACAGGCAGTGAATGGCACATTAAGTAGTCAGTAGGCAAGCTGGAAATAGTATGTTTTTAGCAATGTTTTATATTTGGGCAGAGAAGGTTGAGCCCTAATGTTAGGAGGAAGGATGTTCATTAGTCATAAAGTTCTACATCTTAGAGACTCTCTTGTTTCTTTAGTTATTCCATGCACACCATCCCATGCTCTCCGATCGCTTGATGCTAAACGGTTAGTTTTCCCTAAATACTACTATTACTAATGCTCCTAAACTTGAGAGAACAAACACTATGAGGAGTATCTAATTTTTAAATAACTAGCGACTCAACTGCCCTGGAATAAGTCAGACTTTTCCTACATGCAACCCCATAGGGCTTCTTCTCATTGGTTCAAAGGCAAACTGAAAAACTGTAGTGGGAAACAACTCCACATAAGTGGGAGAAGAAACCACTACAGAGAAAACTGTTGCCTAAATAAAACTCCCAAACCCAAGTGTTATACTCAACTTTAATCAAAAAGTACTTAACATGGAAAAATACGTTTCTAGGGCTGGAGCTCTGCCATAATAATCACTTATCTGGTGATTATACTTTCCACAAAATGATGTTGGCATAAAATGTCGACGGATTACTTAAAGACGCTGTTTACTGCAGATCCAATCAGCTGATGTTAACAACGAGAAGCCACACTCATCAAAAGAATGTGCCCCATTCAATGGGACCAAGTTTCTCCTCCTGACACAGCTTTGCAAAACAAGGGGGCCCTTGTTGAGGATTTGGGACTTTGAGCAGGCTGCCTTGTGATGTCTGAGTTTTCATGGATATGCACTGAAGAAACAAACAAGCACTTATGCAATTTTGATTTTTCAACAATAATGGAACAGAAAAAAGTCCAGGGCAAAAAAGAAGTATGTTTTTATCTAGATCGGTTTCAGTCACGACTAAGTCAGAAAAAGATGCTCTAACTGACCAGCTGACCACTGGAGGGATTAAGGCATGACCCCCTCTTAACCCACCACTGGTCACTGACCACCTCCCACCCCCTCAAAGATGTGACAGTGAAGAGTAAATACTGCGCTCTATGAGAGCTCCAGATATTATGGCCATTCCTTAGAAAGCAGCAAGTACATGTACGGAGTAGCCCAGTAGTCAGTGCAGAGGATAGTAAAAAATGGGATCCAGGTACAATTCCCACTTTAACTCTTTAATTTCAGTACAAATATGTGAGCCCTCCTGAAACATATAAATACGTCCTGTACCTAAATATATGTGACCTGTAAACCTGAGGGCTATTGTAGTGGTGGACCTTTAGGTAGAGTAGGCTTTCTCTGTTCCTGGAGGGTTCACCATAAAAATATGTAAGGGTTTAGGTGGGATTTGTACCTGAGTCCCTTTGTGTGAAGTTCACTGCACTGGTCACTAGGCTGCCCCTTTGCACTGCTGGGATATCTGTGTGGCCAGTTTACTAGGAATACTGCCAGACATCCCTATAGCTTGTTTTTCTACATTTTTCTCAGGATTTTTTTGTTGTTGCTTTTTTTCAAAAATGGTACCTACAAATGGATGTTTTGATCATGAAAAGTGTAGCTCAAAATCATAATCAAAACAAAAATTTAGATGTTTTTCTGGTTTGATTATTTAATTTAAAATGAGTATTTATATTCTGCTTTCACATTCCAGCTCAAGGAGGATTACAATCATAACATAACATAACATAACATAACATAACATAACATAACATAACATAACATAAAGTACACAAAACAGCAATAAAATGCATTTAAAATCATATCATAAAATGACCATACACTTAACAGATATTTACGAAAAAGTCACGTTTTCAATTTATGTCTATAATCTTTAGAAGAGCTACATGTTTTTTTAGATGTTTTTGGCAAAATGTCTCAATTCAGATTTAGGAAACCAACAAGGAGGAGGAAAAGACCTCACGAAAGTGTTAGACACAGAAACAAACCAGTGAGGTAGGTCCAAAGAGGAAATTTTATTGAAATTGAAAAACGACCCGACATGGCCGTGTTTTGGCCCAAAGGCCTGCCTCAGGGGTCTTGTAAAATCTCTCATGTCGTGGAAGATAATGGATGTCGAAATGAATTCCTTCAGCAATCTTCTATCTTGCAAAAGCGCTATGAAAAAGGGGTAATGGCCGTGTGTACGGCCAGAGTAAATATTGCCACTAAAAGCAGTATTTGTAGTTCACGATTCTGTTCATTGAATTCAGTGCTGTAAATCCCATAATGCACCAAGATGAGTTTGGCAGAAATCCAGGGCAAGCTAAAAAGTCTCCCTTCTGGAATGGGTAACTTGGTAGCTCTGTTGGAGGCTGGTATAAGAGACAGGGGATGATGCTTGGGAGAGAAGGACATGCTGCTGGGGAAGAGGAAGAGGGGAAGAGGAGGGGCCAGAAATTGAGAGAAACAGCTGCAACAGAATCAGCCTCCTGAAGTCACAGTTAAAGAGATGAGAGGGTTCAGACTGGAAGGGGAAATGATAGGCAGTGGCGTAGCAAGGGCGGGGCGGTGGGGGCGTTCCACCCTGGGTGTCAGCGGGTGGAGGAGTGCTCCGTCGAGAGCCAACAGCTCTTGTCTCCTGCCACCACCCTGCCTTTTTTTTAAAAATCCATGCAGCGACGCAGGCAGCACCTCGTGTCTGTCCTGTATGTGCTGTGAAAGGAGAAAATCACCTCGCTGGCGTCGGGCCTTCCCTCACTATGTCCCGCCCTCTTCTGAGGTAACTTCCTATTTCCTTGAGGGCGGGACACAGCAAGGGAAGGCCCGACACCAGCGAGGCGATTTTCTCCTTTCACAGCACACACAGGGCAGACGCGAGGTGCTGCCTGCGCCGCTGCATGGATTTTTTAAAAAAAGGCAGGGTGGTGGCAGGAGAAGAGGGCTCTGTCGGCTCTCGACTGAGGGGGGACGGGACCGGGTCAGGGGGCTCAGATGGGAGAGGGGGAGCTCAGAGGGGTGATCAGAGGGGAGAAGGGGATTGGGGAGGGGTGGGGGAGTTCAGAGGGGTGCTCAGAGGGGAGAAGGGGATTGGGGAGGGAAGAAGGGGATTGGGGAGGGGAGGGGGAGCTCAGAGGGGTGCTCAGAGGAGAGAAGGGGATTGGGGAGGGGTGGGGGAGCTCAGAGGGGTGCTCAGAGGGGAGAAGGGGTCTGAAGCTGGAACTGGGGTCTGACAAGGGGGCAGGAGGGAAAATGGGTCCATGCCTGGGGCAGGTGGGAGAATGGGTCTGGGGCTGAAAAGGGGGGAAGCAAGGCATGTGGTGGATGGAGGGGGCTGGAACTGGAGGCTGAGAAGGAGGGTAGTTGGAATAAGGGGGCTAGTACTGGAACTGGGGGCTGAAAAGGGGCAGGGGCTGAAACTGTGGGGACTGGGGGCTTTAAAGGGGACAGGGAGAACTGGCTGGGGCTGAAGCTCGGGACTGGTGAGAGAAAAGAGCTGGGGTTGAAACTAGGGGCTGAAAAGGGGACAGGGAGAAGTGGCTGGGGGCTGAAGCTCAGGACTGATGGGAGAAAAGGGCTGGGGACTGGTGGGATAGTGGGGCTGAAAAGGGGGGCAGGTGGGAGATGTGGGCTGGGGCTGGAACTAGGGGCAGGTGGAATAAGGGGGCTGGAACTGGGGGCTGAAAAGAGGGGGCAGAGAGAGAGGGGACAGACCCTGGATGGAAGGGGGGGCATGAGGGAGGGCAGACCCTGGATGGATGGGAGAGGGAGGGCAGATGGATTGAAGGGGCAGAGAGAAAGGGCAGATGGTGGGTGGAAGGGGGAGAGAGAAAGAGGGCAGACTGGGGCAAATGGTGGATGGAAGGGACAGAGATAGAGGGCAGATGTTGATGGAAGGGGGAGATAGAGATGGCAGACTGGGGCAGATGGTGGATGGAAGGAGCAGAAATAGAGGGCAGATGTGGATGGAAGGGGCAGAGAGATAGGGCAGACAGTGGATGGCAGAGAGAGAGCGAAGACAGATGCTGGATGGAAGGAAGACAGTGAAAAGAAGATGAGGAAAGCAGAAACCAGAGACAACAAACTGTAAATACAATATATATTTTTATTTTTTTGCTTTAGGATATAGTATTGTAGCTGTGTTAATAAATGTTTATAAATAGAACATGTAAATAAGGTAATCTTTTTATTGGACTAATTTTAATACATTTTGGCTTAACTTTCAGAGAACAAAACCCCCTTCCTCAGGTCAGGATAGGATAGGATACTGTAACAGCACTATACTGTACTGACCTGAGGAAGGAGATTTTGGCCTCTGGAAGCTAAATGTATTAGTCCAATAAAATGGTATTATTTTATTTTCTGTATTTGTTTTATTTCTATTTGTTAATTTGTAAAGTGGTGATTGGTATTTGTTAGTTTTTTCAAATTTACATCCGCTGTCTTTATATTTTGCACAGTACTAGGGGACATTTTCTGTTTCTGTGGTGTTGCATTGTATGCAGAGTCTGGCATCGGGGGTTCAGTTTAATTTTTGTCTAAATAGAAAGTTTATGATTACTTATTCTATAGTGGATTAGGGTGTATCTGTGTTTGTGAAAAAGACATGGCTTTCGGTTGGCATTAACTGTGCAGGATTGACGATCTGTACTATCTGTCTGGTTTCGTTTTACAATAGGTGAATTGATGTTCTAGTGCTCACTGTAGTGTTTAAGATGCTTTCCTTTTCCTTGTGTGACTCGTACAAATGACTGCTTATGGTATGGTAGAATTGCTCTATAGGTCCTGAGTGTTTTGTATTCTCGGTATGCCTAGTACTGGATTTGGGGGGGGGGGGGGGTGTTAAAAATGACCGGCCCCGGGTGTCAACTAACCTAGCTATGCCACTGATGATAGGGAGTAAGGTGAGAGCGAGCCAGCAAGTGAGCATGCAAGAATGTGTATGAATGAGAAAGGGCATGGGTGAAGAAAGAAAAGCTTAATTCATGTCCATCCAATGGGGAAGGAACCTAGCCTCCATATCTCTTGCTCTCCTCTCCCCCCTCCCCCCTCACAAACTAGGAAAGCAAATTTCACCTACGCTCACTGTCTATTTGGCGTAATAATTTAACTGTCATCGCTGATTGGTATCTTATGGGAAAGGAAAGAGCCAGGTGTGACCACTCCTGGCCACAGTGGAACAATCTTACTGAAAGAAAGTGCATATCTTACTCTGAAAATACCATAAACAAAAACATGAACTCACTTAGGAATTAGGGAAGAATTAAAATTTGTTTGCCAAACTGTAATTATGAAAATAAGCAACTAAAGAGATTGGCAGAGTCAAATTTGTTTGCTTTTCTCTGCAGATAAAAAGCCACCGGTGTGTTAGAAAATGTATTTTTCAATGGTATCTCTTGCCTGTATTCTTTTAATATTTCATTAGACAAGAGCAGAAACAGGAACATTATAGGGTTTTCCAAATGTAAGGATAAATAAGAAACAATCTAATAATTTAACTTAAGCTTAATGAAAAGCTATTGACTTCTTCAATTACTCAGGTGCAAAAATTAAAAAAAGAACTATATTAATCATAGAAAGTAAATTTAATTTCCAGTACATTCTCCTCCAAGAACAGTTCTATCAGAATATTTTTGTATAGATAAATTCTCAGTTTGACTCACAGAAAATGTTGCAGCAGGGCACTATGGATAACACAATTACACTATCTAGTTTGGGCACTATGGCTACATTTTGCTCTACAAATCCTTTCCCATACGAAGATGAAGAAGAGGCATTTGCTATGATCAACAGTCACAATAATCAATTTTCAGGTGCTTCTCTGATAACACTGCCTGTCTTGATGTCGGTAATGGTGTCAGTCATCGTTTTTGGAAATGCCCTGGTCATCCTGGTGTTCGTGCTCGAGAAAAGCCTCAGAAACCACAGCAATTACTTCCTGTTCAATTTAGCTATATGTGACTTTTGTGTAGGTAAGTTATTTCCACTGATTATTATCATTAGGATCAATATTTAATGGGAGACAAGCTGGGAGGAGAGGATCCTACCTGGTTATCTCTTGCTGACCTGGTGATCCCCAGATTTTCAGCATCACATAACAGGATAGTGCCACTGAAAATGGGGGGGGGGGGGGGGGGGGGGGCAGACTGCTGTGGCACCAGGGCTTTTTTTCAGGGGGTACTTGGGGGTACTGAGTACCGGCACCTTTTCCATTGTCTGCTAAAATTGACCCATGGTCCTCAAGTTTTAATGAAAGAGCTCAGGCTCTACACACCAACTCTGCCTTGTCATAGATTCTGTGACTGGTTGCAGGGGGCCTAGCTATTGTGGGGTGGGTCACTCAGTGATCTCTCCACCCCTGAAGGGTGGCCTGGCATTTGAGTACCAGCGCCTTTTTTCACTAGAAAAAACGCACTGTGTGGCACTATCCAGTTAATGAAACAGTTTTTGTTTTTTTTATTATTTGGTTAGTGCCAGGGAAGTCTGGGGGTGGATACAGAAGTTATAAGGACATGGCTGATAATCAGTGCCAGTAGGATCACAGAAATAGCTGTGCTACTTGCCCAGGTTGTTATCTGATTACCACAGCTGATAGCTTCTGGCCTTGAGACAAGACTCAGATATTCTGTGCCCGTGCCCAGCTTATTCCTAACAAAGAATATCAAGTTTAAAATCTAGCCATAGCGATTAGTGCTTTAAAATCGCTGTCTGTCACGGGTTGAATATCAGGTCCATTATTTCTAATAGCATGCATATTCTATTCAGTGTGCAGCATATGATACTTGGGAGTTATATCCATGATCACTGCAAGTCCTAGTAATTAATTTTTAGGTGCTTTTCTGCACTGGCGATCCTAGCCGGCATGACACCTGGGGCGGATCGCCGATGCGCCCCCCCGGGTGCAGCGCGGCCCCCCCCCTGGCGGAATGACACCCCCCAGGGTGCACGCCGCAGGGGGGGCGGTGCAGCGGCGCACACCTGTCAGCTGAGTTCGCTGACTTTGCTAACTTCGCTGCAGCTCCCTCTGCCCCGGCCGGAACAGGAAGTAACCTGTTCCGGGGCAGAGGGAGCTGCAGCAAAGTTAGTGAAGTCAGCGAACTCAGCTGACAGGCGCGCGCCGCGGCACCCCCCCAGCAGCGTGCACCCGGGGTGGACCGGCCCCACCACCTCCCCCCTTGGTACGCCACTGCTTTTCTGGTAACACTGGTGGCTTTAATATTGGTTATGATGTCAGGAATTAGAAAGGCTGAAGATTGCATGAGAGACTCCCCTCACAGAGGTGGCTGGAGGTTGCATGAGAGAGAGAACTTCCTCACAGTGGTGGATGGAGACTGCATGAGAGAGCCTTCTCACGCAGGTGGAAGAAGTAAAAATGGTATGAGAACTCAAATCTTCTGTGTTTCTAGGTTTATGTTTTTGGGATACAGTTGACGTAGCCACCTCTAATTCTGCCCTTATGGAGGCTTGTCTGAAGTCAAAGGACACAGATAAATAAATTAAATGAAATGAAATAGACAGTTATTATTTGGAAACCCTTATAGAATATCATAAAAGAAAACTATAATAATTTCCTTCATAAGTGATATAAATCCATTTAACTGGTCTGCATGCAGAGTAATCAGTTCCAACTAATAAAATAACTATTGACAACAGAAAAATATTTGTGTCAACATTCAAAACACCAAACATACAGTTATACCGCCTTGGGTGAATTTCTTCATAAAGGTGGTTAATAAATCCCAATAAATAATAAATAAATAAACCAGTTATACATTCACTGGTGGCCAATGAACGTTTATCTTTAGGTCTTATATGGTCAAAAATATGACTGAATGGCTCAGTACTATCTGTATAGGAAAGGTTATACGTTTAATTTACACCTATAGACTAGTAGGCCTAAGCCAAACATATAGCACCATTTCAGTGAATGCATTGCACATATATCCACTGCTGCTGCGTACACATGCAGGCGACCATTTTCAGCCACTGGCAGTCAGGATATTTTAAATGGTGCATGTAAGTTACAGAATGCCAGCCCTTGCACACGCTATGGGATTCTATGTATCAGTGGCTTTCCTAGGGAGGGGGGCGGTGGGTGCAGTTCGTCCCGGGTGCACACCGCCGAGGGGGGTGCCGCGCGCCTGTCCTCCATTGTTCCATGCTTCTTCTCTGCCCTGCAACAGGTTACTTCCTGTTCCGGGGCAGAGAAGAAGCATGGAACAATGGAGGACAGGCACGCGCGGCACCCCCCTCCCCCCGGCGGCGTGCACCCGGCAGGGGGGGTTGCTTCGCGGGGGTGTCCTTTCGCCGGGGGGGGGGCCGCGCTGCATCGGGGGGGGGGAGCGCTGCACCCGGAGGGATCCTGGGGAACTGGGTTTGACTCCCTTTGCAGCTCCTTGTGACTCTGGGCAAGTCACTTAAACCTTCATTGCCCCAGGTACAAATAAGTACCTGTATATACTAGGTAAACTGCTTTGAATGTAGTTGCAAAAAAACAGAGAAAGTCCCATTCCCCTACTGACACTGAATATGTGGGACTTCTGTGGCTGCCAGAAGTTATCAGGGTCTGGTTGATATTCACTGCCGGTGCCCAGGTAACAAATCAGGGATAGGTAGAACTGAATTTTATGTGGCCTTACTTGCCCGTTTCATTATCTGTGGACGCCAATGAATATCAGAAATGCCTGGATAACTTCTGAGTCCCCCTCCCAGACTCTGCCCTCAGATTGCCCTGGCATTAACTAATCAGATAGTGCCTTAGTGGTCATAGCTAGTATTCAGGAGTACTCCCTGATTAAGCATCATTGAATATTAGAGTTTAGGACGGCCAGCTTGTTTTAACCAGGCAGAAGCCTCTCTTGCCCAGTTAAATCTCTCTGAATATTGACCTCACAGTAGTGAGGATCATTTAAAATACTTCTCAAAAATTGTGATTTTTTTTTCACTTTTCCCCAGCCTGCATCAGCAAGAATGCTGTTCTTTTATTCCTACAAAAATTATTTGTGCTAATCAGAGCTAAGGACTGCAACTGATGCCGTTCTTAAATCCCTTTCCTTGCTATTCATGCTTTTATGTGATGGACAAACCTAACAAATCTGATAGATTGGCAAAATATTATTTTATTATTCCTGATGGTTTACTGTGCAATAACACATAAATATAAATGCTGTAGAAACAATGGTAATATTTTTGCCAACATATTGAAACACGAGAAAAATAGCATTTATGCAGTAATCCAATATTTTTAAATGCATTCTAAAGTTTCACCTTTTATTTGTGAATTGTTTTTTTGTTTTATTTTGGTTTTGCATTTATTTGTTTAATGTGACTTTTTTCAGCTAATTTTGAGAGCCAGTTTCTTTTCTATGTATAAATATATTTTAATATAATTACAGGCAAAACTAAAATACACAAATATAAATTATATGCTAGATTGAAATGAATTGTACACATGGGAACAGAAAGAACAAAAGGCCTCGCATAATGGCACAAGTCCTAAACACTCTATTACAATAGTGGTCTTCATTAATTTTCAAACTTGGGTCTTTTGGATTCTTGTGAGGTGAAGGAAAGCCACAACACTGCTGACCAGTGTGTGTCAAATGTCACCCCCATCAGCCCACCTTCAAACGTCACTGGAGAGAATCCTCAAGGTTGTGGGCTTTTCCAAATGCATTTATCTATTGAGAAATGCCTTGTTCTTCAAGCATACAGCTCTTCTCCCTATCCATCTTGCCCTTTCTGCCCTGAGCCTTGGTAGAGAGGCAGGGTAACAGAAAAAAACAAAAACAATGGGGGCCACTCCAGAGGTTTCTGGGGGCCACCACTGGCCCCTGGGCCTTGCATTAAAGGGCACTGCTCTTTTAGGTAGTTCAAACAGTTACTTTAATTGTTATTTATTTATTTATTAGGACTTATTTACTGACATTTTGAAGGATTTCACCCAAGGTGGTGTACAGTAAGAATAACAGTAAAAATATTCAATTAACACAGTTGTTTGGCTTAGTATACTACTTACAATGTCAACACAATACGTAATAGAACATTTTAATTGATAGTGAAGGGTAAAGCAAAGATGGAACATATAGATAGGTAAGAGAGTAAGAAGAGTTAGAGAGTAATGTGACTAATTAAAAAATAGTTGCACATGAGGTCAGAGAGATGGTTAACATTTAGGAGGTGTTTTACTAAGGCATGCTAGTGTTTATAGCATGTGCTTAAAATAGGTGCAAACTAAATGCTAGAGATGCCAATGTATTCCTATGGGCGTCTCCAGCATTTAGTGTGTGCCTACTTTTAGTGCACGCTAAAAACGCTAGCGTGCCTTAGTAAAAGACCCCCCATAGATGGGTAAGAGAATAAGAAGAATTAGAAAATAGGTGACTAAGAAAGATGCACATGAGGTCAGAGAGATGGTTAAATATTATATTAATTCCCCATGTTGTATTGCCAGCTTGATTTTGCTTGATTACATATTAACTGAGAGTCAACTTTGAAGTGTTTGTATTTTTTAGGTATTATTTGAAGGGCCACCTTCTGTCTGGAAGGTACTGTGGGCCTTGAAAGGGGAGAGTCAGGGTGGGAGGAGAAGGGCTAGCTGGACAGTGGAAAAGGAAACACCTATTAATGGCATTGTATTTCCTTTTTCTCCAGTCTGTGAAGGGTCTCCTCTTGCTGTTGAACTTAGTACAAATGAGAGGTAAAACTAAACTAAAGAGGAAAGGAGGGAAGATACCATACAGACATCTAAATTCTTGAAAGGTATTAATATACAAAGAAATCCTTTTCAGAGACAGGGAAGTGGTAGAACTAGAAGACATGAATCAAAGCTACTGAGAAGTAGACATGAGGAAATACGTTCTCATGGAAAGGGTGGCGGATGCCTAGAATATCCTCCCAGTGGAGGTGATGAGGACAGAATAGTGATGGATTTCAAAAGCATATAGGATAAACACAGAAGGTCAATATATAGAAAGAGGATGGAATCAAAGCAAAACTTAAATGACCTTCACATTTGAAACAGGGCATAGATGGGCGTAACCTGTGTTGGATTGGCGAGTACAACTCTGGCCATCGTGTTGGGCAGACTGGACGACTATACAAGTCTTATCTGCTGCCATTTACTAGGTTACTGTTAAAACACTAACAAGCACCTATGCATCTATATAAAATGGGCTAAAACAGGCAGCTTCTTCACCTTGAAAACCTAGGGAACCCGCAAGCCTGTTTTCAGGAGCTTTTTTAAAAGCCAGTTTGATAAAGTCAAGTAGGCATTGACTTGTCTTTATAAAATACTAATATAATTGGCAGAAACAGCACTTACACTGCAGGCATGGACATTTACACCTGTTCTGGAGTGGGTATCAACATTCATGCCTATCATTTTTCAGGATGCAAGTACAGTAGTGAAGTTTATAATGTATGGGGCCGATATTCAGTCCTTGGAAGGCAGCCTGCATAAGTGCCGTGATCGACACTGACCCTGGATATTCAATGCTGGGCCATTTCCGGCAACCAGAACTGAATATCCGGGTTTACTTTGGCTGCTAAAAAGTTAACTGGCTAGATATTTAGCGCTAAGGAGGGGTGTGTGTTTCTATATATGGCTCTTAAAAAAATCCACGTGGAAAACATTTCCACCTAAGTGTATTCTATAATCCACGCCTAGATTTAGGTGCAGTATATAGAATATGCTTAGGCAGCAGTTATAGCGCCTAAATCTACATGGGTCCATTTACACCAGTGAAAACATTGGCGTAAATTCCGGTGTGTAGATTTAGGTGCAGAAAGCCATATTCATCAACTGCACGTGTAAATTTTGGAATGCCCATGAAATGCCCATTTCTCCGCCCATAACCACACCCCTTTTTGTCTGCGCACATTAGAAGTTAGGTGCAGTGCGTTACAGAATATGCTTAGCGAATTGTACACATAAATTGTAATTATTGCCAATTATTGATTGCTACGTGCTATTATCAACGCTAGTTAGCTTGTTAAGTCAACTAAGTTGTGCGTGCTGTTATAGAATCTGCTTGGATTTTGGCACGGATCTCTAGGCATGCTATATAGAATCCAGGGTAAACAGTTAATTTTTAGCAGTCAAAGACCTGTTAATTAAGTGGCCTATTTTGACCGTGCAACATAACTGGTTTGGCACTGAATATCTGTGCCTAGCCAGCTATGTCGCGCGATATAGCCAGTTAGCAGGATATTCAGTGGGAGATAATTGGTTATCTCCTGCTGAATCTCTGCGATTAGGCACTTAAATGCCAGGAGCTGTTCATAGCCGGTTAAATAGTTTTGAACATTGAGAAGTATGTGTGTGACATGATGGCATGTTCAGTGCTAGTCATCACATACAGGGGTGGTGTTTGGGTAGAGTATGCATGTAAAGTGGGTACTTATACACCAGTTAGAATAGAATTTTATAAAATGTCATTTGTACACCTATTTCACCACATACAAGCAAAAATGATTTTATAATATTACCCCCATAGAGGGTAATTTATCACAACTCAGGTTCAGAATCGAAGTAGATGACTCTATATAAAAACACATAAATGTAAACTTCAATGGTCTGAGAGTCCCATAAATGGCAAAAACAGATCGAGATCGAGGCTGGAGTGGGTTTCGACGGCAACTCCAGTACTGTGAAGTGGGACCAGTGCCGTGCAGGTTTCTACGGTCTGTGCCCCAAAATTGTCAGAGATGAATGAAAAGGGGGAACCTGTGCAGAGTGCTGATATTTGCCAGTAGAACGACTATTGTTTTTCAGCGCTTTCGTCAAATAGAAGATAACCAAAGGATTTTACAGCCGGACCTCACTTTAGACACTCCTATTGTTAAGCACTCTGCTATAACATCAGAGATTCATCAGGCCCCTGAGGCAGGCCTTCGGGCCAAAATACGGCCATGTTGGGTTGTATTTTAGCTGTTTCCAATAAAGTCTTTTTTTGCTATCCTCCTCGGATCCACCTCGCTGTTTTGTTTATTGTTCAAGGTTACGTGAGGATCGTTCTTCCTTTTTGTTTGTTTCGGTCTTTATTTGCCAACATTTAGTATGATGCTATGGGGCTCATTTTCGAAAGAGAAAATGGCTAAAAAGTGGCATTTGAACATTTTTCTCACAAAAATGTCCACATCGATATTTTTAAACCCATTTTCTAGATGTTTTTCTATACAGTTCATCTGCAGTGCATTCAGATCTCAAGAGGGTGTGTCAGGGGCATGTTAAGGGTGGGATTTGGGTGTTTCTAAGACCTGAGCGTGTTGCAGCCATAATGGAAGAAAACAAAAACATCCAGAACTAAAATTAAGACATTTTGAGCTAGACCTGTTTTAATAATGACTAAGCCCCCCAAAAGTGCCCTAAATGACCAGATGACCACTAGAAGAATAAAGAAATACCTTCCTTACTCCCCCAATAGTCACTGACCCCCTCACAGCCCCCAAATATAAAAGAAACAGTACATACCAGCCTCTATGACAGCCTCAGATGTTATAGTCAGTCCTATTAGAGCAGCAAGAAGGTCCCTGGAGTAGCTTCACGTTGGGTGCAGTGCACTGTGGAGAAGGAGACCCAGTCCTATATCCCACTCTATCTGTTACACTTGAGGTGGACGTGTGAGCCCCAAAAACCCCCCACCAAAAACCTACTGTACCCAACTGTACATCACTACAATAGCCCTTACGGCTGCAGGTGTCACCTATATGTGGGTACAGTAGGTTTTTGGTGGGTTTTGGAGGGCTCCCCATACAATATAAGGGAGCAATGGTGACAAGTGTACCTGGGAGCTTTTAGGTAAAGTCCACTGCAGTGCCCCCCTAGTGTGTCCCACTGCTCTGCTGGGATGTCTGTGGCCAGTCTACTAAGGATGCTGGCTTCTCCTACATCTCAATGGCTTGATTTTGTGTGTTTTTCACTCGGATGTTTTTTTTTCTCAAAAATGGACCAAAAAGATAAACTCACGGAGAACAAAAACATCTAGTATGTGGCCGTTCAAAAATTTTTTTTGCTGTTTCAAAAATCGCTATATTTGCTATTCAGATTCTGGACATTTTGAGCAAAACATCCAAAGTTGGACATAGACGGCATATTGAAAATGCCCCTCCTCCACATCTATGAACTTGTAGCTAAAATGCAACTTCATACATCTATGCCTGCTCAGGAACTTGTATACATATATATGGCTGAAGTATATGCATAGGAGCATTTTTAATAACATATGCATTACTTCAAGACTTCACCTGTGCTCTGCCCAAACCATGTCCCCAAACACTCCTACAGTTTCTGCAATAGCACCTGCCTTCTTTTCACTGTGAATGGATCCTATCATCATGAGCAAAGAGGAGTTCAGAAAGCATGTGAAAGATATCTAAGGTCAGCATCAGCCCAGTTCCAAGGCTTGCATAGTAAAGGTTTCTGATTCAAGTCCCTGATCAGCTGGAGAAAAAAAAATCAACCACTTTATCTTATAGAACAAGCTTACCGTGTGCTTGATATGATAGAACAAATATAGGAAACTACAAATTTAAGTATACAAAATTTTCACTGGAAGTTGTTCATAGGTCCGTATGTTTACTGCTTAAGAAACATGACATTGGAAGATATTGATTATTCTTATTTTTCTAGGTGCATTCTCCATTCCACTCTACATCCCTTACGTGCTGACAGGACAGTGGCTCCTAGGAAGAGTTACTTGCAAACTGTGGTTATCGATAGATACCGTATTATGTGTGACTTCGATATGCACCATTGTTCTTATTAGCTACGATCGCTTTCTTTCTATAACTAAAGCTGTAAGTTTAAAAAAGTTTACATTTTTGTTATTCCTTAAGTGTTATTCCTTAAAGGTGGGACGTTATCATCATGGGCTATCATTAAGATGGGTCATTTTCCCATGGTGTGCTATTTTAGAACAAGGCCTGACTGCATAAAACGGGAACCTGTGCTAAAAAAAAAAACCCTGACTTGTGGCAAAATAACCCATCTTAACGGTAGCCCACATTGATAGCTTCCTCTCTGAAAGTACCAAAAGACCTCTGAGCATTATAAGAGTAATGTTTGAGTGTGCATTATATAACCGTGGTTATTGAATCATCATTTTCTTTTCTTTTTTTGTTACATATTCTATGTTAGAGTTCTAACCATTATGATTGTTTATGTGACCTGCTGTGTAAAAAGATACCAAAAGTGGGGTTACAAATAACAGAGATAAAGGCTATAGAAGTTTGGAGGGGCAACTTTCATTTTTGAAAGTTTTGTGTACTATAGGGTCAGTAGAATGGAAGTATGCATTTTTTTACAACTTTAAAATTGCAGGTACCTAAAGTGATGGATATGATTTTTGGGGTTAATTACTTTTTTTTTAATTGATAAAAGTTTCTAATTTGTTAAAGGCTTAGGGGCCCTTTTACTAAGCTATGCTAAAAAGTGGCCTGTGCTAGTTTTGGCTCATGAAATTTATATTATAATGGGAAAAAGGCCATTTTAAAAATGGGGCAGTACATGGCCATGTGTTAATATTAAAATTAGCACATAGCTACTTACTGCGTGAGCCCTTACCGCCACCTATTTAGTAGATGGTAAGGGCTCATGCGCTAACCCTGAGATAATCGGGCAGTGTGGAGCAATGTGGCCGTGCTGCCAGTTACCGCCGGGAATGCCATCCTGTGGTAGAAAGTAGAAAATTATTTTCCACCGCGGGAAACTGCACATGCCAACTTTGGAACTACCGCAGGTCTCCCGTATTACCCTGGTGGTAGGGCTGATTTGGTGCGTGTTACCCATGCGGCAGCCCCACTCTACCTTTGTAAAAGGGCCCCTTAATTAGTCCATACCTGAGGCTGGAATTTTGCAGGATTATTCAATTGATGTCCTCTATCTTGTGGCATAACTGAGTCACATACCCCACTTTCGGGACCAATATGGATAGAAAAACAAAGTCACTAGACAACAAAGGTAGAAAAAAATCATTTTATTTTCATTTTAGTGTTTGGAATATGTCCAATTTGAGAATTTACATCTGCTGTCTTATTTTGCACTGGGTATACTGGAGCTGTAACAGCTTACAGAAATTATTTATAATGAAAAAAAATCACGTTATTTTTTTCTCCTATAGTACTGTAATATTTTCAATGATGTCTGTTTATATGCGCCATGGCTGGTATAAGGGGGTGGCTAATGTGGGTGTGGCTATAATAGGGTTGGAGCCATATGTGGTGACCCCGCCCATAATGAGTACCGGCACCTTTTTTTCTACAAAAAAAGCATTGCCCCTAAGTGATTAGCATGTGATTAGAGCGTGAGCCTTTACTGCCTATAAAATAGGTGATGGTAGGGACTGACGTGCTAATGGCCACGTACTAATGGGGAAATTAGCACATGGCCATTAATTGAAAAAAAAACCCAGCCATTTTACCCATGCAAGGATGTGCTAAGGCCACTTTTTACCACAGTTCGGTAAAAGGACCCCTATGTATGTATTTGTGAATCTGTCTGCACTCCAACCAAACTCTGCCCCTATATATGCCTTCTGGCAAAGTACACGCCATTATGTCAGCACACACACTTTTCCGCCAGTTGCAATTTTATAACAGGCCATTTACATGTGTAAGTGAAAATGGGTGTTTGGAAATTACTTTACAACAGTAGCACTCAATAGTAGAAATCACATAACATATGGATAAATTATGGGCCTGATATTGAAAAGAAGATGGCCGACTGATAGGAAGCACCGCGAGGAGCTCCGCTGAATTGGTCGGTCGCAAGATCGGTTTTACGGCGCTCACGGTTGCATTGTGAGCCCCAGGTGAGCCCTGGACACATAATCTTCTCACTGACTCCGGAAACTCACGGTCCGACGGCATGCTCCCCGGCAGAACAACCCGGGAGGGATCTTTTCGAGTGGATGCCCTGGTTGACCAGGCCTCAGCCTTGCCGATCCCAGGAACCCTTGCACCGCCGTCGCGCCCCCCCCCGGCAGGAATTGCCCTGGAGTTGAGTCACAGCGGAGAAAAGAGTGAGCCCGCCAGCGGCCTCCGACACTGGACGCGGATCGCCTACCGACGGCTCGTGAGGCCCGCCTTGGCTTGGCGTCCCTGACCCATCAACCCGACCACGCGGACGCGACCTACCTGCGTGGCGGCGCCTGAAGCACCCGACCGGGGGACTCTATCGCCGGCCAGCACCACTCATCCAGGTACAGACAGCGAACTAACATGGTGGAACGGATCTCCTTTGACTGCCAAGACAAAGGGATTGAAGTTTTCTGCCACAAATCGTCTGGATTCCAGTGGCTTGGTTGATGCCTTCACTGGTTTGCTTAAGTTCTGGCCATTCAGAAAGGCTCTTCATCAGCAAACCCTGCTCCAGATCGCTCCAGTCCGTCTTTTCCTGCGTGTCCCGGTCCTGCCACTCAGCTCTCCTCTGTTCCAGCCCACCTGATCCAGCTTGTTCCAGCGTGTTTCAGCCCTGCTGCCCAGCTCTCCTCTGCCCATCTTGTTCCAGTCCACCTGATCCAGCCAGCTCCAGCTCGCTCCAGTCCTGCCGCCCAGCTCGCCCAGCCGCAGTCCGTTGGATCCAGCTTCTCCCTGTTTGTTCCAGCTACCTGCTCCTGCCTCTCCCTGCTTGTTCCAGCTACCGCAGTCCGTCGGATCCAGCTTGTTCCAGCTACCTGCTCTGGCTTTTCCCAGTCCGTCGGATCCAGCTTGTTCCAGCTACCTGCTCCAGCCTGCCACTCAGCTCTCCTCTGTTCCAGCCCACCTGATCCAGCTTGTTCCAGCGTGTTTCAGCTCCAGCTTGTCCCAGTCCGTCGGATCCAGCTTCTCCCAGCTCCTCCCTGCTCGTTCTAGTCCATTTGCACCACCTTGTTCCAGCCCGCCTGATCAGCTACCTGCTCCAGCCTGCCGCAGTCCGTCGGATCCAGCTTCTCCCAGCTCGTTCCTGTCCATCTGCACCAGCTTGTTCCAGCCCGCCTGCTAGCTTGTCAGCCATTGACTTACTTACCTGCTAACTTGTCAGCCATTGACTTACCTGCTCTCCAGTCCATCAATTCCATCAATTGCTTGTTAAATAGCTTGTCAGCCATTGACTTACTTGCCTGCTAACTTGTCAGCCACTGACTTACCTGCTCTCCAGTCCATCAATTCCCCCTGCTCGTTTCTGTCCATCTGCACCAGCTTGTTCCAGCCCGCCTACCCCCTGTCACTACACATACACCTGTCACCCCTCAATCACTATTTATGGCCCCTGTCCACATTCTCTTCCTTGCCCTGTCCCTTCCTAATCTTTTTCCCCTCCCCCTACCGCTGTCTACCGCTGGAAATCATTGCCCCCCATGCCCCCATCCCGTCCTACTCGCTACGGCAATACCCTATTCACCCCATCCCTCACCACCTCACCATCTCTCTTGTCCCCCTCCTCCTTCCTAGCTCTTAACCTTCAACACCTCCTTCCTGCCATTAACCCATCACTATTCCTCCTACATGCATCCCGTCTTCATCACCTTTGTCGCCCGACCTCCCCCACCCTCCTCCGCACTCTCTTGCTCCTCCTCTTGCTATCCGCGGGAGACATTAATCCTAACCCAGGCCCCCCTCACCTGTCCTCCCCCTATCCATACAAACGATTCCGTGAGGTCTCCAATCTCGTCCCTATTCCCCTCCTTCCCCCCTCTTCCCTCCCCTTCTCATGTGCCCTGTGGAATGCCCACTTGGTCTGCAACAAACTGCCCTTCACCCACGATCTCTTCATCTCTCGTTCCCTTAAACTGCTCTCCCTAACTGAAACCTGGCTCTCCCCTGATGACTCTGCCTCAGTCGCGGCCCTTTGCCATGGAGGTTATCTCTTCTCCCACACTCCCCGCCCAGCTGGTCACGGTGGAGGCATCGGGCTTCTACTCTCGCCCTCCTGTAGTTTCCAACCCCTCCTCCTACCACAGTCTCACTGCTTCTCATCCTTTGAAGCACACTCAATCCGGCTATTCTATCCATTGCCACTCAGAGTAGCAGTCATTTACCGCCCCCCTAATAAATCCCTCTCTTCCTTCCTTACCGACTTTGATGCCTGGCTTTCCGTTTTTCTCGAACCCTCATCTCCATCCCTCATTCTCGGAGACTTTAACATACACGTTGATGACCAATCCGACCCTCACGCTTCTTGGTTCCTCACTCTAACATCCTCCTTCAACCTCCAGCTATGCTCCACCACCCCTACTCACCGAGACGGCCATTGTCTTGACCTCGTCCTCTCCTCTTCCGGCTCTCCCTCCAATTTCCACGCATCAGCTCTTCCTCTGTCCGATCATCACCTGATCACCTTCACACTTCTTCACCCCCCCCTCAGCCCTGTCCAACTTCAACCACTACCTCCAGGAATCTTCAGGCTATTGACCCTCCCACCCTATCCTCTAGTATCTCTAATCTCCTCCCCTCCATCATGTCCTCTGAGTCTGTCGACAAGGCTGTCTCCGCCTACAATGCCACTCTCTCCTCTGCTCTAGACACCCTCACACTATCCACCTCCCGTCCCACTAAGCGTACTATTCCCCAGCCATGGCTGACCCCTTGCATCCGTTACCTTCGCTCCTGTGCCCGATCTGCTGAACGCCTCTGGAGGAAATCCCGCACCCACTCAGATTTCCTTCACTACAAATTCATGCTATCCTCCTTCCAATCCTCCCTATTCCTTGCCAAACAGGATTATTACACCCAATTGACCAATTCGTTCAGCTCCAACCCTCGTCGTCTCTTCGCCACCCTTAACTCCCTCCTTAAAGTGCCCTCCGCTCTCTCCTCCTTTTATTCCTATGGGCCCTGCTGCAGATAACTCGAGCTAAGCTTTAGTAAAACAAAAACCCCTAAGTGCGCTAAATAGCATGGTTAGTGCCAAACACAAAACTGGCTATCTTGGAGGTGTTCCAGGGGCGGAGTCAGCACTTGGCAACTTAAGTGATAATATTCAGCACTTAAGTAGCTAGGGTTAGCTTATAAATGGGACCTAATAAATATCTGTCCTATTTTTATATGGTAGCCCAGTGTTTTACAACCAGAGTGCAGTGGCACATTGGTGTGCTGCAGCTGATCCCCAGATGTGCCGTGGGAGTTGGGCCGCAACTTAACACTAGAGAGCCAAGTGACATCCACAACAAAGAAAATGTTCCACTCAATGTGGAAACTCAAATGCGTGAAACAATTCTTCCCGAGGAGAACATTTTGCAACCTGATACAATCAAAGCCATGTAGACTACTGCAATGGAATTTATGCGGGATGCAAAGAACAAACCTTAAAGAAACTTCAGACCGCTCAAAACACGGCAGCTAGGCTTATCTTCGGAAAAACGCGATTTGAAAGTGCAAAACCCCTTCGTGAAAAACTACACTGGTTCCCAATCAAAGAATGCATTGCTTTCAAAATCTGCATTCTGGTTCACAAAATTATCTACGGTGAAGCTCCGGGATACATGACAGACTTGATCGACCTACCAACTAGAAACACATCTGAATCAACATGAACGAACCTAAATCTGCACTACCCAAGCTGCAAAGGACTCAAATACAAATCAACTTACGCGTCCAGTTTTTCCTACATAAGCACATCTAAACTTCCGGAAAACACTAAAAACGAACCTGTTTAAAAAGGCATACCCTACCGATCCAACATAAATGCCTGATTTTTGCAACACAACAAAACTAAAGAACGTAATGGACATAACACAACTCTTCCGTTGTACGATTCCCTAGTGTGGCTGTGCCACATGAACTTTATCTTACCACAACATCACTTTGTATTTGTTTACACCGGAGTCTGTAACGCCTCTCCGGTACTATGTAAGCCACATTGAGCCTACAAATAGGTGGGAAAATGTGGTATATAAATGTAACAAATAAAAATAAATAAAAGAAATTATTCCACTTAAAAAAGCATCATCTTAAAATAATATTTGCTTGTTGCCCTTTATTTCAATGTATTTAACAAACATTTCTATTCCCTTCAGCATTCTGGAAGAAGGGGATTATCCTATCAGTTTTACAAATAACCCATGACACTCTCCTAAGGGAATGATGAGGCATGGAAAACATGAAACTATGTAACAGCAGTAATCAAAAACAAAATATAAAGCCCAGCTCTTCCATGCAACTATGCTCTGGGTCTGACTTTAAGCAAACTCATAAAACTGGGCATAATATTTTCATTTCTTTAAAACTAAGTTATATTTTGTAGTACAGGGGAGATTTTCTTGTAAAACTGCAAACTATTTTTGCTCTCTGAGAATAATGCATTATAAGAAAAGTTGAAGGCAATAGGGCAATTCTACTGAACTGAACTAAACATATGTCCTGAGGTCTTGTGCATCATGGCTTGTCATATAGAGCAATCATGACATCTTGTGGCTGCTCTCATTATAACTTAGGTTAATATGTCCTTTTCTACTGGGCTAACCAGGTAGGGTCAGTTAATTTACTCCCTGCGGGGGGCTCTCAGTTCAGTACTTCCTGGGGGGGCTCTCAGTTCAGTAGGGTGGTGAACAATTGATACTATTGTCTTAGAACATGTGTGTTTAGTTTGGTGATTGGCGTATTCCACATTAGGCGTTAGTAAGGAACAGGAGGAGGTTTTTTAAGTCGCTCGTTTTTCTCACTTAGAGTGAGTTTTTTTGAGCGATTGGTTTTCCTCCTCTTCTGTCCCTTACGGAACCTATGATAGTAAACGGACCCCTATGTTGGTAGTGTTAGGTCTGTATTGAAATTTTCGCTACCGGGGGATTTGAGGTTCCATTTGTTTAATTATTTAATTGTCATTATTTAATTGTCATTATAAGGTGGAAAGCGCCCGCAAACTAATTGTGCAAACAATCTGGCATTTATTGATTTACAAAAGTTTCACTCCCTGTATTATTTTGAGTTTATCTCTTTATATATGTAATCTAGAAAAGAACACTTTTTCAGAAGTTACTTGGCAGCAGAATTCCCTATCTTACTTATCTATCTAGTATTATTTGGATTTTGCTCACACCTTTTCAGTAGTAACTCAAGGTGAGTTACATTCAGGTAAAGTGAGTATTTCCCTGTTCCTGGAGGGCTCACAATCTATGCTTGTAGCTGAGGCAATGAAGGGTTAAGTGAGTTGCCCAAGATCACAAGGAGCAGCAGTGGAATTTGAACCAATCACTGTGCTCTAACCACAAGGCCATTCCTCCACTCCACTTAGATACTTGTTAATGTTCTTTGTAATTAGACATTATTTTCACCCCTCCACTTCCATCTGGTCTTTCTAACAATCTTTCTCTCTTTTAGGGATGCTCTTATCAATGGTCTTGCTGAAGACCATGCTCGTATATTTTTTGTAGCGGGACCAACAATGTAGAACGCACTTCCTTTGGAAATACATCAAATTAATTTGTACAGCGCTGCGTAACCCTAGTAGAGCTCTAGAAATGTTAAGTAGTAGTAGTAGTAAATTGCTTCACTTTGGAGGAGTAGCCTAGTGGGTAGTACAGTGGATTTTGATCCTGGGGAACTGAGTTCAATTCCCACTGCAGCTCCTTGTGACTCTGGGCAAGTCACTTAACTCTCCATTGCCCCTGGTACTAAATAAGTACCTGGATAATATGTAAACTGCTTTGAATGTAGTTGCAAAAAAAAAAAAAAACCTCAGAAAGGCGGTATATCAAGTCCCATTTCCCTTTCCCACTATTAATGTTTAAAAAATAAAGGCCTTTTTATTTTGCAAGGCATTTTTCTGATTAACTAAGAGCTCCGTTTACAAAGCTGTGCTACTGATTAGCGCTGCTTTGTAAAAGGAGCCCTAAGATAATTTTATGCTGAATTTTGATTTTTTAATTTTATTTTATAAATTTGTTGTATGTTCTATGTTTTTATTTTATTGTATGATATGTTTTAGTCTCGAGTTATATGTTAACTTTTATGAGTGTAAGTTGTATTGGATAGATGTATTGCTTAGATGTATTGGATAGGCGGGATATAAATTTGATAAATAAATAAAGGGCATTGGAATCCAGGCGTAGCACTTCTTGTTTTTTTAATTTTTTATTTATTAAATTTCAAATTTTTACAAATGAATATCAATTTGTAAGGTAATACAGAGAAACAGTTATAAGGCAATTACAAAATACAAGATATATATATCTAATCATAATATTGTAACTCTTCCTTAGACCACAACAATTATTTGGGAGGGAGTGGATTTAGAAAACTAAAAGGAGCATTCAATAAGGAAAATAGAATTTTAAACCACAATTGGCATAGTCCTGTTCTTTATCCCATCATACTTTATTCGCTGATTCAGTTGTTCCAGTCTGACGGCTAGTTGGATTTTTAGAGTCCAGAAAAACCTTCAGCTGACTTGGCTAAAAAAAAAAAAACATATTTAACACCTAATAAACGTATCACACATTTACAGGGATAAACCAATATAAAAGTTGCGCCCAAAGTTTTTACATCTTCTCTCAGGGTCAAGAATTGTTTTCTTCTTTGCTGGGTCACCTTTGTAACATCAGGGTATACCCATATTTTTTGACCGCAAAAGAGTGCTGAGGAGTTTTTGAAATATAATTTCATAATCATATTTAAGTCCTGCTCAAATACAAAGGATACTATCAAAGTCCCCCAATTAGATATTTCAGCCATAGAATCTTCTAATAATGCTGTTAAATTCTGCAAGTCAATATAATTTCTCTGAGAGGCTATGTTCACCATATTTACTGATTGAGAAGCCTCTCCACGTTTCTGGATAGTTGGAAGGTAATAAACTTTATTACAAGGGGGAATATCTTTAGGAGAGAGCTTCAGAATCTCTTGTAGATATTTTTTGAAGAAATCATGAGACGATAATACAGGTGAAATTGGAAAATTCAGTAGCCTAAGTGTAAGACGTCGATTAAAGTTCTCAATTTGCTCTATTATGCGAGATGTTAGCATTTTATCTTTAACCAAGGTGTCCACAATCAATTTCATTGTATTTACCTCCTCTTTTACCTGAGATACTTGATTTGTTACCTCTATTTTTATTTTATCAAAAGCTTCCGACATTGTAGACAGTTTACTCACTATTGTAGACATTTCTTTAGTAGATTTAGCCACCTCAGCCGAAAGTCCCCGGACCGCTTGCCAAATAGCCGTCAGGGTAACCTCCTGTGGGGCTCCTTGCTCCAGTATGTTTCCTTCTGCTTGTCCAGGGGAGGAACCGCCGAT
Source organism: Microcaecilia unicolor (assembly GCF_901765095.1). Taxonomy (NCBI): domain Eukaryota; kingdom Metazoa; phylum Chordata; class Amphibia; order Gymnophiona; family Siphonopidae; genus Microcaecilia; species Microcaecilia unicolor. The sequence continues at coordinate 470,253,320 of NC_044031.1, forward strand.
CAGGCTCAAACTGTCAGCGTCTTCCGTCTCAGCTTGGCCTGCAAACCCCGCCCTGGAACTAGCAGGACACGGAGGTCGCGTCAGCTCAGGCGGCGATAGCGTGGTATCCGGCCCCAGAATAGACGTCGCTCCTTCGGCGTCACTCAACGCGGGACTCGCCAAACCATGTTCCACCGGGAAGCTTGTCATGTAGCGGTCTAGGGTCTGCTGTATCGGAGACGAAGTAAAGGCTATCAGCGGTTGCCTTTTAATCGCCGCTTTCCGCTTAGTATGAGGCATTTCAACACAGGAAAAATGAAAATGAGGTATTTCCAGCAGACTCCCGAGACGCTCACGCAGCAAGCTAGGACGCCATCTTGCCACTCCCACTGTACCGAGGCGTAGCACTTCTTAACGTGGGACTTTCTTGTGTGCTAAGCCCAGATTCAATGCAGCAATATTTAGGGCTTTATTATTTTTTTTCAGGTCCCATGCTAACTTTCCTCCCCATGCACAGGACCGCCTCCTATTTAGAAGTCTGTAAGTATTCCCACATTAATTCAGCATTAGTCAGCACAAACTAATGTGGATACACTAGCTGGTTAATGCTTTCATGGCCATTCTCTGCCCATACACACAATGAAAAAAGTACATAAGGTCCTTCAAAACTGGGACAACAAAAAAGTGTTTATTCAAGAATGACCCTTTTTGACATGTCAGTTGGACAATCAAGTCAGCTGCTTTTGTTTTTCTGCATTTACACAGATACTTACATGAAGATTGAAAGTTTTGTTTCACTTACTAAAGGATTTGTCTGCAATATTTATCAAAAGAATTTGCATGTTTCTATTGACCCCTGATGCAGGCAGATTCATGCTGAAACATGGCCCATGTCGGGTCATTCTTGAATAAACACTTTTGATTGTCCCAGTTTTGAAGGTCCTTGTGTACTTTTTTGTTGTATTTTTGTTGGTGTACTTTTAAACCCTCTCTGTTTTTCTGCATTCTCTGCCCATGGCCTGCCCCCTCTAAAAAATTATTTTTGAAAAATAGTTAATGCGTGCATAGCGTACACAAACAAGCAAAATACTGTAAAATGCATTAACACATTTTGTGGTAACTTGTTTTTCATGTCTTTAACACCCTTTAGTAAAAGGGCCTCTTAGTTCATTGATGATTTTAATTTGTTTTAAATTATTTGCATACCCCTATGGTACATTACATGAAGGGTGGTATATCAAATTTTAAACTAAACACTTGGGGAGGATAATCATTAAAAGCACCTAACGGGGCAGCTTAGGAGTTATCTACCTAGAATGTGTCTGATGGGAATTGTCCCCTCAGAGCCATCATGGATGGTACAAGCATACAGGAACAGTTTTACCCCTGTTTGGCTACCCACAATAAAAGGAGGTGCAAATGATGTGGCTACAAAACCATGTCATCAATTTTCAAAAGGTATTTTCCCTTTGAAAAGTGCTTACAAAATCTCTGGTACCAGACTTTGTGTACTTTTGTACCCACAGACCTTGTTACACAAATAGATACTGAAAATTACCTCTTGAATAGATTAATACTTGGGGGAGGGGAATTAGTTGTTAAAGTGTGATAAAGCCCAACTTTTACCACACCTTAGTTTACCACAGGAATGACTAACTGGTATCTCAGTACCACAGGTTAGTCATTCACAAGGTACCTGAATAAATGCAGCATACTGCCTGGGAGCATCTGGCTGCAAAAGGCCCTTGCATGGTAAATTGATCCTAGTGCTAGTACCATGAGACTAGTGCCAGCAAGGGCAGTAGCGGCTGGGATCACTCCCGCCCTGAACCCATAGATACCAGGAAATTTTACCAGAAAGATGGGGGGGGGGGGGGGGGGGGATGGGTGCTACGGAAGGGTGCGGGGTTTTTGTGGGAACGGGCAAGCTCTTTGGAGGGATGTTTGTGATGGAAGTTTATTTGGGGGTGATGTAATGAGGGACTTTGGGGGGGGGGGGGGTATGTCAGGGGCTTCTAGTGGAGGGTGGAGATTATAGCCAAGGAGCATCAGACACACATTTGCGGCTTGATTCTCCCTGTAAGGAATAATAATGCTGCATTGTTTGATTTACATAGTAATGGAATGTTTGCATGCATTTGTTTTGAATCTCATTACTTTGTATCTGGTGATAACAAATTAATGTGCATCATAGTAACATAATACATGTTATTGTTGTTTAATATGTGTTAAGAAGCAAATAATGCATGTTATGCCATAACACATCTTAATAACTAACCCCCTAAAAGGTGTGGTAAACTGTACTAACACTGACACAGACTAATGCACACTTGAATTGACACAGGCCCTATTTTTCACATGGGGCCCTTACTAAGGGAGCAATTTGATAATGGTGCATTATCTACATAAGTACATAAGTAATGCCATACTGGGAAAAGACCAAGGGTCCATCGAGCCCAGTATCCTTTCCACGACAGCGGCCAATCCAGGCCAAGGGCACCTGGCAAGCTTCCCAAACGTACAAACATTCTATACATGTTATTCCTGGAATTGTGGATTTTTCCCAAGTCCATTTAGTAGCGGTTTATGGACTTGTCCTTTAGGAAACCGTCCAACCCCTTTTAAAACTCTGCTAAGCTAACCGCCTTCACCACTTTCTCCGGCAACAAATTCCAGAGTTTAATTATACGTTGGGTGAAGAAAAATTTTCTCCAATTTGTTTTAAATTTACTACACTGTAGTTTCATCGCATGCCCCCTAGTCCTAGTATTTTTGGAAAGTGTGAACAGACGCTTCACATCCACCTGTTCCACTCCACTCATTATTTTATATACCTCTATCATGTCTCCCCTCAGCCGTCTCTTCTCCAAGCTGAATAGCCCTAGCCTCCTTAATCTTTCTTCATAGGGAAGTCGTCCCATCCCTGCTATCATTTTAGTCGCCCTTCTCTGCACCTTTTCCAATTCTACTATATCTTTCTTGAGATGCGGCGACCAGAATTGAACACAATACTCAAGGTGCGGTCGCACCATGGAGCGATACAACGGCATTATAATATCCTCACACCTCTTTTCCATACCTTTCCTAATAATACCCAACATTCTATTCGCTTTCCTAGTCGCAGCAGCACACTGAGCAGAAGGTTTCAGTGTATTATCGACGACGACACGCAGATCCCTTTCTTGGTCCGTAACTCCTAATGTGGAACCTTGCATGACGTAGCTATAATTCGGGTTCTTTTTTCCCACATGCATCACCTTGCACTTGCTCACATTAAACGTCATCTGCCATTTAGCCGCCCAGTCTCCCAGTCTCGTAAGGTCCTCTTGTAATTTTTCACAATCCTGTCGCGATTTAACAACTTTGAATAACTTTGTGTCATCAGCAAATTTAATTACCTTGCTAGTTACTCCCATCTCTAAATCATTTATAAATATATTAAAAAGCAGCGGTCCTAGCACAGACCCCTGAGGAACCCCACTAACTACCCTTCTCCATTGTGAATACTGCCCATTTAACCCCACTCTCTGTTTCCTATCCTTCAACCAGTTTTTAATCCACAATAGGACATTTCCTCCTATCCCATGACCCTCCAATTTCCTCTGTAGCCTTTCATGAGGTACCTTGTCAAACGCCTTTTGGAAATCCAGATACACAATATCAACCGGTTCCCCTTTGTCCACATGTTTGTTTACTCCTTCAAAGAATTGAAGTAAATTGGTCAGGCAAGATTTCCCCACACAAAAGCCGTGCTGACTCGGTCTCAGTAATCCATGTCCTCGGATGTGCTCTGTAATTTTGTTTTTAATAATAGCCTCTACCATTTTCCCCGGCACTGGTGTCAGACTCACCGGTCTATAATTTCCCGGATCTCCCCTGGAGCCTTTTTTAAAAGTCGGTGTTACATTGGCCACCCTTCAATCTTCCGGTACCACGCTCGATTTTAAGGATAAGTTGCATATCACTAGCAGTAGCTCCACAAGCTCATTTTTCAGTTTTATCAGTACTCTAGGATGAATACCATCCGATCCAGGAGATTTGCTACTCTTCAGTTTGCTGAACTGCCCCATTACGTCCTCCAGGTTTACCGTGAAGTCAGTAAGTTTCTCCGACTCGTTCGCTTGAAATACCATTTCCGACACTGGTATCCCACCCGAATCTTCCTCGGTGAAGACCGAAGCAAAGAATTCATTCAGTCTCTCCACTACGTCTTTGTCTTCCTTGATCGTCCCTTCCTTGATCTACTACAGGGCTCATAGAAATAAAATAAGCCCTGTAGCAGATAATGTGCGATAATGGTATATGATTACACTAATCATTAGATAAATACCACCTAAATAACATGCGCTGTACCTATGTTACTCATATTAATGTTAGCATAGTTTACTGTGCTTCACTGAATTCACCTCTTGTTGAAAAACTGATTCTTGTACCTAACATAGCATAAGCTGCTAGAATGCAAATGGCAGATGAAATTTCATGTGGACAAATGCAAAGTGATGCACATTTATTTATTTATTTATTTTATTTGTAGCATTTGTATCCCACATTTTCCCACCAATTTGCAGGCTCAATGTGGCTTACATTTGCCATAATGGCGGTCGTCATTTCCAGGTAACAGAATTACAAATGGTGTTGCATTAAGGTGTATACATACATGGTAACATACATGGAACATAATATATATGGAACATATCCTGGTATATATATATATATATATATATATATATATATATATATATATATATATATATATATATATATATATAAAAGCACCATATGCATACATATATAGTAAAGAAGAATACATTATGGTATTGCATGAAGGTTCCTGAGTAATAAATTGGATTGTAACATATATTAGGTCATCGACTATAGAGAGACCCTATTCGACATAAGGTTTAAAGTGGTAGTGCTTGATCATTAATAGCAAAGAGGTTAAGCATTGGGACGAATAATCCAAATCATAGTTACCTGATGCCAGTGGCGTACCTAAGGTAGTTGACACCCGGGGCCGGTCATTTTTTAACACCCCCCCCCCCCAAATCCAGTACTAGGCATGCCGAGAATACAAAACACTCAGGACCTATAGAGCAATTCTACCATACCATACCATAAGCAGTCATTTCTACGAGTCACACAAGGAAAAGGAAAGCATCCTAAACACTACAGTGAGCACTAGAACATCAATTCACCTATTGTAAAACGAAACCAGACAGAATAGTGCAGATCGTAGATCCTGCACAGTCAATGCCAACTGAAAGCCATGTCTTTTTCACAAACACAGATACACCCTAAGCCACTATAGAATAAGTAATCATAAACTTTCTATTTAGACAAAAATTAAACTGAACCCCCAATGCCAGACTCTGCATACAATGCAACACCACAGAAACAGAAACTGTCCTCTAGTACTGTGCAAAATATAAAGACAGCAGATGTAAATTTAAAAAAAACTAACAAGTACCAATCACCACTTTACAAATTAACAAATAGAAATAAAACAAATATAGAAAGTAAAATAATACCATTTTATTGGACTAATACATTTAGCTTTCCGAGGCCAAAACCTCCGTCCTCGGGTCAGTACAGTATAGTGCTGTTACAGTATCCTATCCTGACCTGAGGAAGGGGGTTTTGTTCTCTGAAAGTTAAGTCAAAATGTATTAAAATTAGTCCAATAAAAAGATTACCTTATTTACATGTTCTATTTATAAACATTTATTAACACAGCTACAATACTATATCCTAAAGCAAAAAAAATAAAAAAATATATTTTATTTACAGTTTGTTGTCTCTGGTTTCTGCTTTCCTCATCTTCTTTTCACCGTCTTCCTTCCATCCAGCATCTGTCTTCACTCTCTCTCTGCCATCCAGTGTCTGCCCTCTCTGCCGTCCCTTCCATCCACTGCCTGCCCTTTCTCTCTGCCCCTTCAATCCACCATTTGCCCTCCCTCTCCCATCCATCCAGGGTCTGCCCTCCCTCTCACTCCCCCTTCCATCTAGGATCTGTCCCCTCTCTCTCTCTGCCCCTTTTTTAAGCCCCCAGTTCCAGCCCACTTCTCCCCTCTGAACACCCCCACCCCAGTCCCCTTCTCCCCTCCCCTTCTCCTGTCTGAGACCCCCACCACAGTCCCCTTCTCCCCTCCCCTGTCTGAGACCCCCACCCCAGTCCCCTTCTCTCCTCTGAACACCCCCACCCCAGTCCCCTTCTCCCCTCCCCTCTGAGATCCCCACCCCAGTCCCCTTCTCCCCTCCCCTTTTCCCCTCTGAACTCCCCCACCCGTCCCCTTCTCCCCTCTGAGATCCCCACCCCAGTCCCCTTCTCCCCTCTGAACACCCCCACCCCAGTCCCCTTCTCCCCTCCCCTGTCTGAGACCCCCTCCCCAGTCCCCTTCTCCCCTCTGAACACCCCCACCCGAGTCCCTTTCGCCCCTCTCCTTCCCCACCTCAGTCCCGTTAAAACCGGCGAAGCAGCGTCGCAGGCAGCGCCTCGTGCCCTGCTTGTAAAAAAAAAAATCAAATCTCCTTCCTTCTCCTCATCTTGACGTCGACTCGGGCCTTCCAATACAGGATTGATTGGAAGGCCCGAGTCGACGTCAAGACGTCAAGACGAGGAGGAGAAAGAAGGAGATTTGATTTTTTTTACAAGCAGGGCACGAGGCGCTGCCTGCGACGCTGCTTCGCCAGTTTTTTTAATGTGCGGCGCCGCGGGAACGGCCACGGGAGGCGGTGGGGGCGGAGCACCCCCCACCCACTGGCACCCAGGGCGGACCGCCCCCACCGCCCCCCCCTTGGTACGCCACTGCCTGATGCTGGCGTCCACCTTAGGAGTTAGCACTGAAGAAAAAGATCTAGGTGTCATTGTAGAGAATACGCTGAAATCTTCTGCCCAGTGTGCGGCGATGACCTAAAAAGCAAACAGGATGTTAGGAATTATTAGGAAAGGGATGCAAAATAAGACCAAGAATATTATAATGCCTCTGTATTGCTCCATGGTGCAACCTCACATTGAGTATTGTGTTCAATTCTGGTCACTGTATCTCAAAAAAGATATAGTGGAATTAGAAAAGGTTCAAAGAAGAGCAACCAAAATGATAAAGGAGATGGAACTCCTCCTGTATAAGGAAAGGCTAAACAGGTTAGTGCTCTTCAGCTTGGAAAAGAGACAACTGAGGGGGGAAATGAATGAGGTCTATAAAATCCCGAGTGGTGTAGAATGGATAGAAGTGAATCGATTTTTCACTCTCCCAAAAAGTACAAAGACTAGGAGACACTCAATGAAATTACATGGAAATACTTTTAAAACAAATGAGGAAATATTTTTTTCACTCGAAGAATAATTAAGCTCTGGAACGGCTGGAGGATGTGGTAACGGCAGTTAACATATCTGGATTTTAATAAGTCCATAATCCACTATTGAGATAGACATGGGGGAAGCCACTTCTTGCCCTGGGTTTGGTATCATGGAATGTTGCTGGTATTTGGGGTTCTGCCAGGTACTTGTGACTTGGATTGGCCATTGCTGGAAGCAGGATACTGGGTTAGATAGACCATTGGTCTGACCCAGCATGGTTATTCTTATGTTGTTAACAAAGGTGCAGGCTATGAAAGTGACCTTTACCAATTCCAGGGCTGGAAGAGAACCTTTTCTGTCTTATCCCCATTGTCATGAGTTGGCCAGCAGTGATGTTCACTGTGATGGCAGCTGCTTTCTTTCATTTTTAGGGTTGGTGTGCACTACAGGTTGGTTAACAAGTCTGCTTTTCTAACTGTAAATTCCTTCCCCACGCTATTTTATTTATTTTTTTATTTTTGTTACATTTGTACCCTGCACTTTCCCACTCATGGCAGGCTCAATGCAGCTTACATGGGGCAATGGAGGGTTAAGTGACTTGCCCAGAGTCACAAAGAGCTGCCTGTGCCAGGAATCGAACTCAGTTCCTCAGTTCCCCAGGACCAAAGTCCACCACCCTAACCACTAGGCCACTCAAATGCAGTTATTGAATAGAATCATGAAAATAAATCACAATGATTTGCAATCTCAGTGTCACTCCAAGGCAAATACTGGTTTCTTTCTTACTCTTTTCTTGCTTGATTGCTCTGCTGAAGGTTAGATATGCTGCATCTGCCCATACCCATGCCCAGCTCTGCATAGTTTTTTTTTAGTTACATTTGTACCCCGCGCTTTCCCACTCATGGCAGGCTCAATGCGGTGGGCATTGGAAGGTTAAGTGATTTGCCCAGAGTCACAAGGAGCTGCCTGTGCCGGGAATTAAACTCAGTCCCTCAGGTCCCCAGGACCAAAGTCCACCACCCTAACCACTAGGCCACTCCTCCACCCTACTGTCAACCTTTTTTCTGTGGAAATACTTAACCAGATCCGTGTGTCTTCTCACCATGCCTAGCGCAGCCATTCTTCATTCTTTGACCATCTCAGTTCTCAGAGTTCTCTAGATTTCACTATTCACTCATCTCTGGTTTCCCATATTTTTCATGTTTCAGTATATCATGGCACTACTAGCCTTCAAAATCCTTCTTGAGGCTGATCTTCTGAAAAACATAAAATACAAAGTAGAACATGGTAACTGAGAGTCAAATAAGGAAGATTTCAGGGGCCCAGAAATGAGGGTTTTGCAACCACTAGAACTGTGTGTCACATACACAAAATGTATAATGGGATGGAAAACAGACTCTGTTCTTGTTTCATAGACATGTCCTTGACAAAAGACTTAGGAGGCTAGTTATCAAAGTGCATTAAAGAGCACTAATACATGTTATATTACTATACCACATGTTAAAGTTACCATAGGTTTTGAAAATGCGTGCAAAACCGCTCATTACTATGTAAATTCAATAACACAGCTTACGGTAAACACAGCAAGCTGTGCTATTCCTGGAAAAATACTACCAGCAGAAAGCTAGTGATATTTTTCCATCCTGGGAGTTTTGGGCCATAAAGGCACAGCCCAATGCTCTGGGCTGCTTCTTAAGGATCTGGTGCTCAGCAATAAAGAGCTGCCTCCTTTCTCTTCCCCCATGATATCCCCTTTCCCCAGAGAGAACTCAAGTATTTCCCCCACCTCAGATCCCCATACATAAACATGCATTTTTAGACAAGACCCTATATTGACATATCCTTTCTCTATAAGCAGCAGAATTATATATGATCTGACCTGGATGTTTCAGTTCCTATTTCTACATTCTATCTAAAATGCGTCGTCATGTGCTTTTCAAAACTAAGGAAAAACTCTTTTTTCTTGTTTTTTTTTTCAATTACTTTTCTCACTTTTCCAACATTTCTCCATTATTCTGACTGGTTTTTTTTTAAACTCTTTTTTTGATTGTATAGCATCAATGAGCGCATAGGGGGGAAAGGCCTGCATCCTTAACATAGTAATTTATATTGCAAATAGAAGGATCATCTTGCTCTTCTTCCTCATGTTTCTTCCATAGACAACCACTGTACTCTATTAATTGACGGCATTGAATATTTTTTTCAGGTAGAATTTCGGATGCAACAGAATAATGCACGTATTGCTTTGAAGAAGATGTTGTTTGCATGGATGTTTTCTTTCACTGTCTATTGCCCTCCCATTATTTTCTGGGAGTATATTATTGGAAAGAGTACAGTTCCTCCTGATGCTTGCTTTTATGAATTCAACAACACTTGGGATTTCCTGCTTCCTTTTTCACTTTCTTCCCTAGTAATACCAGCTGTCCTTGTCAGTTATTTCAATATAACCATTTGCTGGAGAATTAGAATAGGCAGCAAAAGCCAGCAAAGCATTCTGTTTCAAGGAGTCAATCAGGTGCCTTCAAAGGCCAGAAAAAAATTGACAAATTCCATATTCTTTGTGAAACCTCAGCAAATCCCTGAAAATGCTGAGGGGTCATCTACTTCTTCACAACCTCGACAACAAAATTCTATATCCATACTGACCCACATTCCATCCTTACCATTAGATGAAGAGCACACAAAGCACACTAATGGCAAAGAATCAAATCTGAGAAATGATGCTACTTCCAAAAGCGTAGGTTCCAATTCCAATTCAAGGCTATCTAAGGACGTCAAAATTGCGAAATCTCTTTCCATCATTGTCTGTATCTTTGCTATTTGCTGGACTCCATATTCTATTCTTATGGTTATTCGTGCTGCTTGCCACGGTACGTGCATAGATCCTTACTGGTATGAAATTGCATTTTGGCTATTGTGGCTTAATTCCTTCATTAACCCTTTTCTTTACCCCTTGTGCCACAGTAGCTTCAAAAGAGCTTTTCTGAAAATTTTGGTGGTAAAAAAATGCTGACAGTGTTCTAAAGAAATGTTCTGCTTATACATGGAGTTTTGCTATAAATCCAGGAATCTTTTCTACTATTACAGTCAAACCAGTAAGAACTGGCCTTTTTACTTTGATGAAAAATCTGGAACTTTGAATAAATGAAGTAACCATGACAACAATGGAACAAAGCAACTTTTTAATCTGAGTCTCAAATGTCAAGCACTTTCTCCTAGTGGTAACCACTTCCCTATCATCAACTCTGCCTGAATCTAAAGCTAGTTATCTTGAGCAATAGCAGTAACCCAAACCCCTAATGTTGACTGGATTATTTAATTGAAATGTCCCTTCACTTTCCACCCTATAGATACTGTGCATGATGAGAGCAGATATCATGCATTTGATTATACAGTTATACGTATTTCTACTGCACAGAAATTTGTAATCTCTGTACAGCACAATAAGCGTTGAATAATTTGATTGTCAGTGACTGATGGGGTGTGGGTATGTGTGCCAGCATGCATGTTCACCCTGCCAAAATGCATCTTTGCCTTCCCTTGAGCTGTACCACCGAACACGGACACATGACCCTGGCTCTGTGGACTGAAAGGACTTGGAGAAAAATGGCATGAGTGGCTTTGAGAATACAGCGGCAAGGCCTGAAGGGAGGCCCAATGTGGTGAGGCTCAACAAAGAATGTTTTTGACTGTTAGTTTACTTTAAATAGTTTCTAATCATACTCTGACTGCTTAAATTGAGGAAATTAGTACCTGAAACATGTTAATGCACACATTTTTCTTATGCTTATATTTTAATAGTAATACTCTTCCTTTTAGAAGGCCTTTATTGTAGTTAATTCCCTCTCTAGATTAAAAGGTACAGATTTGGACCCATATTTTTAGTGTTTCAGGACCTTCCTTATCCTTATGGAATGCACTTCCCACCAGCTTAAGGCTAGAATGTAGCTTGACAAAATTTAAGACTGACTTAAAAACATTTTCGTTTTGAGATGCGCTTAGAACCTAACCTCCCATTTTTACTGGCTTTTGGGTACAAGGACGGTGGGAGCCAATGAATCCCTACAACACACCTTGTCTTTGTAAAGTGTCTTTTTAATATACTCTTTGCCTATCAGTTTGATCTTTATGCTTATTTTTTGTTGCTGATATTGTAACTTCTTTTCTGATTCTTTTCTGTTTTGTTTTAGAGTATATTGTCAACCGCTTAGAAAGTATACTAATTGGGCGGTATATCAAATTTATAATAAAATTGAAAATTGAAACTTGAGTCTTAATTTTGTCATAAACTGAAGCTGCAAATGTTGTTGACATGTATTACAGATAATGTATGAAACAGTCATAAACCATGAAATTGTTTTGGGCAATCACATACTCCTACATTCATCCTCTCCTCTCTCATTTCCCCATATACCTCTCTTCCCAAACTTCACTCTGATGGCAAACTATTATTATTCATTGCTAAATCTACCGCTGAATCTTGGTTCAGTGCCCTCCAGCTTGCTGAGGACAAAGTCTGGAATACCATGCACCTCTCTTGCCATATTTAAAGCCAGCCTGAAAACACTCCTTCTTGAGGCCACTTTTTAAACTTAAACATTTTCCAGCCAATATTCAAAGCGAGTTAACTCAGTAAATAGCCACCGACCAGTTAACTCACTTGGTTGCGGCTATCCGGTCATTTTCAGTGGCACTTAATTGGTCATCCTTGCTGAAAATGACCGGTTAGCACCAAACTTAAAACCGGCTATGTTGGGGCTATTCTGCGGCAAAGTCCGGTTAGGTCCCAATATTCAGACCTAATCGGCCAGGTTTAGCACATAAATAGGACCGTATAAATAGATGTTCTATCTTTATGTGCTAACCCATGGCTGGTTAAGTCTGAGTATTAACTTAACCAGTCATGCGCTAGTTGGGTTTAAGAAAACGCTGGAAATTCAATACCAAAGCCCGCACAGGGCCCAGCATTTAATTTTCAGTTTTAGTGCCGGAAGCAGACAAAATAATACTGGTTAGATCCTGCATATATTAACCTCTCTTTGCCCATGAGCTGCTGCCCTAGAAGGACTTTCATCAGGCTTCACCACTTGCAAATGTGGTAATTGTTTTTTTATAACTTGCTTTTTTATAACTTATAGAACCTTTAGTCAATATTCAGTCCATTTGTTAAATACTGGCCATTCTGGTCTGATTTAGAACCAGATATTCAGCAGCAGGCCATGACCAGAAACCCACGCTGAATATTCATCAGCAACCCCTGGAAATTGCTGATATTCAGAGCTGGTAATCCATTTAGCTATTCAGGCAACTTACGACAGCCTTTCACCTAGCCCAATTCTTATTTATTTAGTTGCAATATTTGCTATACCACCTTTCACTATTTATATCAAGGTGGTGTTCAATGTATAAAATAAAAGCAGATTATACTAAACACACAAATTCAGTCACAGATCTTTGAAGACACAGGAGGTAAAGGTTATGTATAGCACAACAATTTTAACCTAAGGATGATTGTATTGAACAAATATGGGGGGTTTTTAATGAAAGAAAAATAAAAGTAGTCTATCAGGCTTATTTTCAAAAGAGAAGGGCGCCCATCTTCTGACACAAATCGGGAGATGGGCATCCTTCTCTCAGGGTCGCCCAAATCATAATCGAAAGCCGTTTTTGGGCATCCCCAACTGCTTTCCGTTGCGGGGACGACCAAAGGTCATGGGGGCGTGTCCACAGCATAGCGAATGTGGGACTGGGGCGTGCTTAAGAGATGGGCGTCCTCGGCTGATAATGGAAAAAAGAAGGGCGTCCCTGACGAGCACTTGGTCGACTTTACTTGGTCCATTTTTTCTTGCAACCAAGCCTCAAAAAGGTGCCTGAACTGACCAGATGACCACTGGAGGGAATCAGGGATGACCTCCCTTTACTACCCCAGTAGTCACCAACCCCCTCCCACCCTTAAAAAAAAACTTTAACATTTTTTTTGCCAGCCTCAAATGTCATACCCAGCTCCATCACAGCAATATGCAGGTCCCTGGAGCAGTTTTAATGGGTGCAGTGCACTTCAGGCAGGCAGACCCAGGCCCATTCCCCCATACCTGTTACACTTGTGGTGGTAAATGTGAGCCCTTCAAAACCCACCAGAAACCCACTGTACCCACATGTAGGTGCCTCCCTTCACCCCTTAAGGCTATGGTAGTGGTGTATAGTTGTGGGTAGTGGGTTTTTTTTTGGGGGGGGGGGGTTGGGGGGCTCAGTACACCTGGGTATAATTTCTGAAGTCACTGCAATGCCCCCTAGGATGCCCGGTTGGTGTCCTCGCATGTGAGGGGGACCAGTTCACTACGAATGCTGGCTCCTCCCATGACCAAAGGTCTTGCATTTGGTCGTTTCTGAGATGAGCGTCCTCGGTTTCCATTATCACCGAAAACTGTGGACGACCATCTCTAAGGATGACCTAAGGACAACCATCTCTAAGGTCGACCTAAATGTTGAGATTTGGGCGTCCCTGACCGTTTTATCTAAACGAAAGATGAACGCCCATCTTGTTTCGATAATACGGGTTTCCCCACCCCTTCATGGGGATGTCCTGTGAGGATGACCCCAGAAAATCTTGGCCGCCCCGTTTGGTAAATGTGAGCCCTTCAAAACCCACCAGAAACCCACTGTACCCACATGTAGGTGCCCCCCTTCACCCCTTAAGGCTATGGTAGTGGTGTATAGTTGTGGGTAGTGGTTTTTTTTGGGGGGGGGGGGGTTGGGGGGCTCAGTACACCTGGGTATAATTTCTGAAGTCACTGCAGTGCCCCCTAGGATGCCCGGTTGGTGTCCTCGCATGTGAGGGGGACCAGTTCACTATGAATGCTGGCTCCTCCCATGACCAAAGGTCTTGCATTTGGTCGTTTCTGAGATGAACGTCCTCGGTTTCCATTATCACCGAAAACCGTGGACGACCATCTCTAAGGATGACCTAAGGACAACCATCTCTAAGGTCGACCTAAATGTTGAGATTTGGGCGTCCCTGACCGTATTATCGAATCGAAAGATGAACGCCCATCTTGTTTCGATAATACGGGTTTCCCCGCCCCTTCATGGGGATGTCCTGTGAGGATGACCCCAGAAAATCTTGGCCGCCCCGTTTGATTATGCCCCTCCACATCATCCATCACAGCTGCTTTTAAAACTTGTTGTTCTGTGCTCTGATTGGCCCAGGAGCTCAATTTCAGTTTTATTTAACACACTTACATATATATCCCACATTTTCCCACTCAGTTGCAGGCTCAATGTGTCTTACACAATACCGAAGAGGCAGGCTCCGGTTCAGTAAAATACAAATACACAATATAGTAGTAAGCATGTAAGAAACATAAGTATAAGGCAACAAAGAAATAAAGAGGGGGTGGTGATAGAAGTCCAATATGGTCCATAGTTTTGCTGTGTCAAAGGAAGTAGAAAGTTAACTTGGGTCAGGGGGGGTAGGCCTTCTTAAACAAGTTGGTTTTCAGTAATTTCCTGAAGTTAAGATGGTTATGGATAGATCTCACGGTTTTGATGCAGAGCATTCCACAGTTGTGTTCTTATGTAAGAAAAGCTGTTAGAATGTACTAGCCTTTTCTCCAGTCTTAGCCAGGGAGAAGAAAGAGAAAGATCTCTTTGCTGAGGCCCTGTGAACAGTTATATTTGATAACCTGTGAGCACCTATATGTCCTGAACTCCCCAGGTACTATTTAGATAGTAAACAAATGTTTAGGTAGTGATATCATTGTTCCATATTTAAGTATCCTGTTATTGTTTTGCTAATTGCACCTTTTCTGTTCATTGTTCTAATTTTTCATGGCAATAAACATTTTTAGTTTATTGCCTCTGCTTGTCTGGACTGACTACGAATCCTGTTGGTTTTTGTGTTGGGACTGTGAGTGCTTTCCAGGAATGGTGGGACCACTGGGAGTGTGGCCCCAGTAACCTACAAATCACTGGGGATAATTTGAGAGCAGGAGACTCACTCAGATGTGGTTGTGACGCAGTCAGTGGAAGGAGGGTGCTAGTGTACAGCACAAGTGGCAGGTGCAGGCGGACCTGAGCTGTGCTGAGGATAGACCCTCTAAGTGGCTGCAGGGTAACACTAGGCAGGTGTCTAGGCATTCTGGGATAGGCATGTTTGTTCTCCACACTACAGCCCTCCGAGCATTCAGTGCTAGCAAATGCGGGCACTAGTCCGGTGCTAATAGCCTCTAGTGCCCGCATTTGCTTCTGAGCATCGGGGCCCTAGAGATTCAACAGGAGTGAAGTGCTGGGTACTTAAGAATCAGAGGAATAACACCATGAATGAGTTCTTCAGATAACAACAAATCATTAAAGACTTGTCTTGCCCCCTCCGAAGGGACACCACCTTGTAAGTGATGGAGTAGCTTCCGTGTTTCAATGACTTAGAGGGCTATGCTGAAGGGCTACCCATATCAGACAGGCCTCTGAGGAGAAACCAGACAAAGAGTGTCCCAAACTGGAGGATCCAAGATGGCGTCGAGGGAGGACGTACGTTAGTTGAGTTCCCGTTTTACACCAGAATACCTGAAGAAGTAGGCGCGCTCCCCAGAGAATGGGGAAGAAAAAAGGCAAAGCCGTGGTGTTGTCCTCCTCGAACACGGCTGGGGTTCTCACCACTTCTCAGTCTACTTTGGAGAGATTCGGGGTCATAACGTCGGGGATATCGGTTCCTGCTTCGGGAAACAGCAAGGCTTTATTGCCGAATCTCAGTGGAGAGGGAGTGAAGCCTTGCTGTTTCCCGAAGCAGGAACCGATATCCCCGACGTTATGCCCCCGAATCTCTCCAAAGTACACTGAGAAGTGGTGGAGTCCCTCTGTTGGCATGACCTCTCCAAGACCCGGAAACAGTAACGCTTCGCTATGGAGGTCGACAGTGGAAACGCCCAAAGTGGGTTAGGATTCTCACGTGATCCGAGGAGGTCCTGGCGCAGCATTGACTCCGGATAATAAACCAACTGGGGGATTGTAGAGTGAGCTCTTCCCCCCGAAGATATCTGGAGCGATTTCTGTGGAGAAATTGGACCTGGTGAAGCCAAAAAATGTCATAATGGACGCACTATGGGAAGTGCTGCAGAGTGTGAATAATTCTCTTCTTCAGATGTTAAAAATTTTTCAGGAATAAATATGTGATTCTATCAATACTTATCTAACAAAGTAGAAGTCCAAGATAAAAAAATAAAGACTTTGATTTCGGAAATGGTTTCTCTATGAAAATCAGTTAATCTGGTAATGAAGGACAGTCATGTTTCTTGTAAAAAAGTGGAACTTCTGGAGAACCAATTAAGGAAAAATAACTTGAGAATGATTAATCTTCCTAAAATACCCTATATAGAGAGTTATATTACTAGTGACTTTTGCCTTTGATTTAGATAGGAACAATGTTTTGAAATTGTATTTCTGATACATGGCTGATAGTTTTTTGGGTTCAAAGATAAATATATTTCCTGATATATCAAGGGAATCGCAGACTAGGAGGTGTGAACTCTTGGCTTTTAAGCCAAGAATCATTGCCCTAGGTGGGACCTTCCTAGAGCGATTCCTTTGTAAGTGTTTTATTTCCTTACTTATTTGTTGAACCCAAGAAATTACAAGAGTTTGTGGAGTTAAAAGAACAGATGAAGAACCCTCTGCAGCAACTTCCTTTAGTTACCACTGTACCGGCTGCACTTACCGATTAACCTTCCTCCCTCAGAAAATATGAATTTGTAAGATTAACCACTTGGTGTTTTTCTTATTTTCTTTGAGATTGTTTTCCTGATCTTGGATCCCCCAATTGTGGACAATTATATATATTGTTGTGAGAAAATGTTTTTTTCTTTTTCCTTATATTAATTTCTGTTTTTCCTTACATTTACGTGATAAATGTGAATGTAATTAAGTAAAATGATAAATAAAAAAATTAAAAAAAAAAAAGACTTGTCTTGCAAACAGTGTGGGCCAACTATACTAAGCTGTTTTCACACAGAAACTAGGGAAGACCGATCTGGGAACATGTTTCAATTGATACAGGCTATAAAGGGGTGGGAAACAGAGGTGTGCCACCTAGGCCCATCTCAACCTCTATTGCACTTCCACGCACTCACAGTTCCAGATGGCACAGGAATCTACTCTGCTTTGACTGAGGTAGGAGAAATGTCAAGAGCAAAGAGATCAGCATTTGAAATGAAGAAAAGAAACATGCAAAAGTTTCAGAAAAAACAAAGGGAGGAAAGGCAATGGGACAAGCAAGAGTAGAAACAGAGGAGAAATCAGTAAAGAAGAAAACATTTTCCAAATATATAAGAAAGATATAAAATGAGCCAATGAGGAATAAGTAAGAAAAGTAAAGCAAAAATAAAACAGAACAAAAAAACCCCCCACTGCAATTTGTAAAGAAGGAAAAGATCAGCTGAAAACTGAATTCTTAAATGTGTTCTTTTGCTTCAGAAGGAAAAAAAAACCCTGAAATAGAGTCGTAACGTACTATAATGTTTTCACCTACCACCACCTCTTGCCTTCCTCTACTCACTGCCTTCCCAGTTTAATATCCCAGTTCACCCCTGACTGGTATCCTGTGGGAAAGCAAACAGCCAGGTGCAACTAATCATTGCTAAACCAAAACAAGCATACTGAAAGAGCGTTTGCTACTGTCAAAACACAAATTTAACATCACATGGGAACTAGGAAAGAGTTCATTTTTTTTTCAAACTGTAATTATGAACTTAAGCAGCAAAAGAGATTGGCAGAGCCAAAATTGCTTCATTTTCTCTGCAGATAAAAAGCCACCTGTGTGTTGTAAAACCCATTATTTTTCAATTAGCAGAATGAGAAAGAGAAAATCACAGCTTAGAGTATCTAATATATCTCCTGCCTATTCTGCATAAATTTCATTCAGAGACGCAAAAAAAAGAGAAAGTTACAAGGTTTTGCTCAAAAGCAGAGAAAGAAAAAAAAAATCAAATAAAACTTCATATTAATTTTTAAATACTTTTTTCTCAATATCTCAATAGCTGAAAATTTCTAAACAGACTTTAATTTGTCATAGAAAAGAATTCACAGCATATCCTCACCCAAGAACAATTTAACATTTTTTTCTATAGATCACATTCTCATTTTGACACTCAGAAATTTTTGCATGATGGATTACAGAATTACACTATCTAGTTTCAGCACTATATCTGCACTTTCCTCTGTGCATACTTTAGCAGACGAAGAGGAGGAAGAAAAAGCATTTCCTGTAATCACCAGTCCTAGTAATGAATTTTCAGGTGCTACTCTGATAACACTGGCTGTCTTGATGTCGGTAATGGTGTCAGTCATAGTTTTTGGAAATGCCTTGGTCATCTTAGTTTTTATGCTCGAGAAAAGCCTCAGAAACCACAGCAATTACCTCCTTTTCAATTTAGCTATCTGTGACTTTTTTGTAGGTAAGTTATTGAATATAATTTCTAATAGCATATATATGTGGATCTATATGCTGCAAAGTGTAGCTGAGAATTATCAGGATTAAGATAGTTTTCATGATCAATTGAAGTTCCTGAGATGTTATGCTAGATTATTATTTGTTTTCAAACATGGAAAAAAAATCAATGGAAATAATGACAAGATCATTTGGTGGGGTAATTTTAAGACTGTCCGCTTTGGTACTTTTTAACTGTGGACTACACAGAACCAGTTTCAAATGACAAAGCACATGTGTATTTTCCATTTCAAGCTCACCCTTGGTATAGGACTCTTATGCTTGCTTTTTGCACTGGTAGGCTTCCTATAGACAATAACATGCACACGGCTCCTTTTGTAAAGCAGTACTACTGATTAGTGGTGCACTGAATGCATGGGAATTAAATGAGCTTCATCACATTCAGTGCACTGCTAATTGGTAGCACCGCTTTGGAAAAGGAGCCTATAGATTTGAAAGTGCAAAATATGCATTTTATTTTCTGATCTCTTTCATAATACGTTCCCAGGAACACTTTCTCTAAATACAGGTAAAATTATGGAAAACAGCATATACTTTTAATCATGTTGTACAGAATTCTACATGGTGAATGTCAGGATTATTTATTATGGCACTCATTTTCAAAAGAGAAAAACGTCCAAAATGTGGCATAAATCTGCATTTGGACGTTTTTTTCACAAAAACATTCAAATTGGTATTTTCAAAACCAATTTTTAGACGTTTTTCTATGAAGTCCATCAGAAATGCGTTCAAATCACAAGAGAGCATGTCAGGGGCATGTTAAGGGTGGAATCTGGGCGTTCCTAACACTTGAACGTTTTTCAGCCATAATGGAACAAAACAAAACTGTCCAGGACTAAAACTAAGACGTTTTGAGCTAGGCCTGGTTTTATAACAAATAAGGCACAAAAAAGTGCCGTGAATGACCAGATGACCACTGGAGGGAATCAGGGATGACCTTTCCTTACTCCCCCAGTGGTCACTAACCTCCTCCCATCCCCCACCCCCAAAAATGTGATTTAAAACATTACTTGGCAGCCTCTATGCCAGCCTCAGATGTTATACTCAGGTCCATTAGAACAGCATACAGGTCCCTGGAGTAGTCTAGTGGTGGTTGCAGTGCACTTCAGACAGGCGGACCCAGCCCCATCCCCCCTACCTGTTATGTTTGTGGAGGAAACAGCGAGCCCTCCAAAACCCAACAGAAACCCACTGTACCCACATGTATGTGCCCTCCTTCACCCATAAGGGCTATGGTAGTGGTGTACAGTTGGGGCAGTGGGTTTTGGGGGGGGGTGGGGGTTGGGGGACTCAGCACACAAGGTAAGGGTGCTATGTACCTGGGAGCAATTTATGAAGTCCTCTGCAATGCCCCCTAGGGTGCTCGGTTGGTGTCTTGGCATGTCAGAGGGACCAGTGCACTACAAATGCTGGCTCCTCCCACAACCAAATGGCTTGCATTTGGTCGTTTCTGACATGGACGTCTTTGGTTTTGAAAATCGCCGAAAATCAGAAACGACCATGTCTAGGGATGTCCAAATCTAAGGACGGTGAAATTTAAGGATTTGGATGTCCCTGACGGTATTTTCAAAACGAAAGATGGACGTCCATCTTGTTTCAAAAATACAGGTTTCCCCGCCCCTAGATTTTGCCGTTTTGCAAGGACGTCCAAATCGCAATTTGGACATCCCTTTTGAAAATGCCCTTCCATGTCATCTAGAGTTCACCTCTACCAATAGAGTGAGAAGATCACACTATAATTCTCCCTTTGTTTTACCTTCACATAAGGGAATCAAAAGATTTAAATTATTTGATAAACTTTTTACCTTCCAAGCTCCTAAAGTGTGGAAAGAACTACAGCCATGTTTCAATTTTTCATCTACTTCTTTTTTATTTAGAAAGAATTTAAAAACTACCTTTTAAGATTTTCATGTAATTTTTATTTCCCAAGATACTGTCTTAGTATTCTTTCTTAGTTCTTAGCACCTGGTGACTCCTCCCTCTCTTTCTCTGTGCATATCCAGCAGATAGCCAAGACCTGTCGCTTCTTCCTCTATAAGATCAGCAAAATTCGCCCCTTCCTGTCTGAGCACACCACCCAAACTCTCATCCATTCTCTCATTACCTCTCGCCTTGACTACTGCAACCTACTCCTCACAGGCCTCCCACTTTGCCATCTATCCCCTCTTCAGTCCGTTCAAAACTCCGCTGCACGTCTTATCTTTCGCCTGAACCGGTACACCCATATCACTCCTCTCCTTAAGTCACTTCACTGGCTTCCGATCAGGTACCGCATACAGTTTAAGCTTCTCCTTTTAACCTACAAATGTACTCGATCTACAGCCCCTCCCTACCTCTCTACCCTCATCTCCCCTTACATTCCTACCCGTAACCTCCACTCTCAAGATAAATCCCTCCTGTCGGTACCCTTCTCCACCACCGCCAACTCCAGGCTCCGCCCTTTCTGCCTCGCCTCACCCCATGCCTGGAACAAACTCCCTGAGCCCATATGCCAGGCCCCTCCCTGCCCATCTTCAAAGCTTTGCTAAAAGCCCACCTCTTCAATGTCGCCTTCGGCACCTAACCACCATACCTCTATTCAGGAAATCTGGCCTGCCCCTACTTGACATTTCGCCCATTAGATTGTAAGCTCCTTGGAGCAGGGACTGTCCTTTTCTTAATCTGTACAGCACTGCTTAACCCTTGTAGCGCTCTAGAAATGTTAAGTAGTAGTTGTAGTAGTAGTTCTTAGGACCTGGTGGTGTACATTAACAGTTAAGTTTAAAAAAAAAAGACAGAGAAGCACTGGGAGAGGAATAGATGGGGTTGAAGGAGATTGAATGGGGTTTACTGGCTTGAAGAGAGCAGGCTGGACCGGAAGGGATATGACTATGGTTCCACTCCTTTTTTGCCTGCACATGTTAGAAGTTCGGCACACATCATTACAAAATAGTCTTAGTGACTTGTACGCTGAATTTCTAATCAGTGCCAATTAGTGATCATTATTGCTTGTTAAGTGCTGTTATCAGTGTTCATTAGCTTGTTAAGCTTGTAAAGTTATGTGCATTGCTATAAAATCCATGCCGATTTTGGAGCAGATCTTTAGACATGATATATAGAATCTGGGGGATAGCGGCTTTATCATAACCGGCTAGCTCCAAATATTCAACACTTTGCCAGTTAAGTTTAGCAGCCAAATTGGACCATCTAAATAGCAGTTCTAGCTTTGGTCGCTGTAAAGTTAACCTACCAGCACTGAATATTAACTTGGCCGGTTAAGTTTGTCAGCCAAAATAACCCTCAGATATTCAATGATGGCCACTGGAAATGGCCCAGCATTGAATATCCGGGCCCAGTGCTGATCTCCGCACTTTGGCAGCCTGCCTCATGCGCGCTGAATATCAGTGGGTAGGTGCCTATTTTTTTCTTTGTAAAATAGACTCCAAATAGGCATATTTCTGGCACCAATAAATAGGCTCCCTGTTATAGAATTACCCTTGTGATGGTTAGTAAATAGGTCTTGACAATAATAATTGTGAAAAAATTGCAGGAAGACCTTAGGAAACTGGGAGACTGGGCATCCAAATGGCAAATGAAATTTTATGTGGACAAATGCAAAGTGATGCACATTGGGAAGAATAATCGAATCATAGTTACCTGATGCTAGGGTCCACCTTGGGAGTCAGCACTCAAGAAAAAGACCTAAGTGTCGTAGACAATACACTGAAATCTTCTGCCCAGTGTGTGGCGGTGGCCAAAAAAGCAAACAGGATGCTATGAATTATTAGGGGAGGGATGCAAAATAAGACCAAAAATATTATAATGCCTCTGTATCGCTCCATTGGTTAGGGTTCTTGAGCTTGGAAAAGAGATGGCTGGGGGGGGGGGGGGGGGGGAGAGATATAACTGAGGTCTACAAAATCCTGAGTGGTGTAGAATGGGTGGAGGTGAATCACTCAATCAAAAACTACAAAGACCAGGGAACACTCAATGAAATTGCATGGAAATACTTTTAAAACAAATAGGAGGACATATTTTTCACTCAACAAATAGTTAAGCTCTGGAACTTGCTGCTGGAGGATGTGGTAACAGCAGTTAGCATATCTGGGTTTAAAAAAGGTTTGGACAAGTTCCTGGAGGAAAAGTTCATAGTCTTATTGAGATGGACATGGGGGAAGTCACTGCTTGCCCTGGGATTGGTAACATGGAATGGTGCTACTAAGTAGGTTTCTGTCAGGTACATGTGACCTGGATTGGCCAATGTTGGAAACAGCATACTGGTCTAGGTGGACCATTGGTCTGTCCCAGTATAACTATTCTTATGTTATATTTTTCTCCTCGTTGTACTCATCAAATACCTCACTGAATTTTGATTTGTTACAAAAAAAAATTATTGGACTTAATGTCAGTTGTAGTAGAAGAAATTTCCACCAGTTAATATGTTTAAACCATACTAATCACCTCTGAGTAGGAGTGGTAAAAGTGAATTCATTTTCACTCTTTCAAAGAATACAAAGACCAGGGGACACTCAGTGAAGTTATATGGAAATACTTTTAAAACAAATAGGAGGGATTTCTTTTTCACTCAAAGAATAGTTAAGCTCTGGAACTCGTTGCTGGAGGATGTGGTAAAGGTGGTTAGCGTATATGGGTTTAAAAAGGTTTGGACAAGTTCCTGGAAGAAATGTTCATAGTCTGTTATCGAGATGAACATGGGGGAAGTCACTACTTGCCCTGGGATTGGTAGCATGGAATGGTGCTACTAATTGGGTTTCTACCAGGTACTTGTGACCTGGATTGGCCACCGTTGGAAGCAGGATACTGGGCTAGCTGGACCATTGGTCTGACCCGGTATGGCTATTCTTATGTTCTTATGAGGCTGCCATTAAATAATGTGCAATATAACTCATCTCATTAACATGTTTTAACATGTTGACACACATTAGTAAATCTAGCCCTTAGATTGGAAGCCCTCTTGGGACTGAGAAATGCCTATTGTACTTGAATGTAATTCACCTTCAGGTACCAATGAAAAGGGGTGAGCAAACCAATCAAAAAAATGGAGGTCTTTCCAAGCAAAATTTTGTAGAAAAGAATGCACAGACAAAAGTCTACACCGGGGACAAATTTCAAAGACATTGTGCCTGTAAACTAGGCATCCAAAAACTGTCTGCATGTGGTTGGACAGTGCAAATGTCTAACTACATTTAGGAGAGATGTTGCTGGGGACGGGGTTGTGTTTCAGGTTGGACTGAAAAATAAAGATTGTATAATACATCCTCAACTGAAGCACATTACTTTCAATGAAAAAACTACACACTAAAAAGCAGGTACAATTGTCTGATGCCGCTTTGTAACCTTAGGTTTTAGAGTGAAAACATGAATGTAAGAGAAACTGAGAATACAATATAAAACAAAAACAACTATATGGCCTATCCACCATTTGGAAGGCGGTATAACAAATATACAAATCAATCAATAAATCATACAGGAAGCATATGCAGGATAAAATTATCTAAGATTAGCATCAGCCTGGCCCCTTGGCTTGGGTGGGAAGGTTCAAGGTTTACATTTATTTGATTAATCAACCACTTCCCCATTATCTAAAACATCAGATTTATATATTTTGTATCTTTACTTATACGTTTTGTAGACCCCTCTTCACAACAAATGCAAAAAGACTCATCAAGGCAGTTTACTATAATTATCATGTGTTTGATATGGAAACAGAGACAAAAGAAACTGCAAAATTTAGCATATAAGATTTTCATCGAAAGCTTCCCATTTACTGCCAATGAAAACTGATGTGGAAATATATTCATTATTTTTATTTTTTTAGGTTCTTTCTCTATTCCTCTCTATATCCCTTATGTGCTGACAGGACGGTGGCTTCTAGGAAGAGTTACTTGCAAACTGTGGTTATCGGTAGATACTGTATTATGTGTGACTTCAATATGCACCATTGTTCTTATTAGTTACGATCGCTTTCTTTCTGTAACTAAAGCTGTAAGTAAAAAAAGTCTACATTTCTGATCATACATGTATATTTTAAAATTCTTAAATATTGCTAAATACCAAGAGTTGAGTTTTTTTTAATGAAAATGTTTGTTTAATATCACTGAAGCCACACAGTTTAGGAAATATTTTATGCAAACAATCATGCTATGCATGTTAAATGTTCACTGTAATTCTAAATTAAGAATTATGGCTTCTATATATCCAAAATATATCTGGAAAAGGGATTAGAATTTAGCTCATACCTTTCTCAGAAGTCCAAGATGAGTTGTATTCAGTTACTATAGATATTTTTCCTATCCCCAGATGGCTTATAATCTAATGGGTTGATATTCAGCGGGACTTGGCTGGGTAGGAAAGACTTCTACCTATCTAAGTCCCACTGAGTGGATACATACTTGGAATTTCAGTGGCATTATCTGGATAATGCTGCTGAAAAAATGATCAGACTGCTTTACTATCCAGGTAGTGCTAGGGTGTTCCAGGGCAGACCCTGGCTAGAGCTGGGTATTAGTCAGTTAGGAACAATATTCACTAACAGGGTAACTATCTGGATAAAGTTATGACAGCCACTTGCCTCCTGGAAATTCAGTGGTAGTATCTGGGTACAGTCCAGCACTGAACAAACAGGTATAAAAAAAACTCACGTTGGCCAGTATTTAAAGAAACACTTACTAACTACACCAGGCTGAATACTGACCTGTAAGTTTTTCTACTTGAGGGTTAAGAGGTAAATTCTAAAAATGGCACTCAAATTTAGGGGCTGGGAAAAATCTTCTGTAAGTGCTATTCTATAAAGGGTGCTCCCCTTTGTAGAATAGTGCTTACAGTGGATTCTCAGGCCCAAAGCTACTGAAACCTAATGCAAATCTTGGAATGCAAGTTTGGCTTATAACCCTGGTACTCTATAACACTGTGCCTAAATGTTTGGTATGCCCTACACCTGCCTATGCCCCAACCATGGCCGCACTCCCTTTTGGGTTGTATGCGACATACTTTGGGTATGAAGTGTTATAGAATAGTGCATAGGTGTCACGACTCTCGCTGTGGAGTGGAGTTGAATGGGTAGATGTGAAGCGTCTGTTTACGCTTTCCAAAAATACTAGGACTAGGGGGCATGTGATGAAGCTACAATGTATTAATTTAAAAATGAATCAGAGAAAATGTTTCTTCACTCAACGTGTAATTAAACTCTGGAATTCGTTGCCAGAGAATGTGGTAAAGGCGGTTAGCTTAGCAGAGTAAAAAAAAAGGTTTGGATGGCTTCCTAAAGGAAAAGTCCATAGACCATTATTAAATGGACTTGGGGAAAATCCACTATTTCTGGGATAAGCAGTATAAAGTGTTTTGAACTTTTTTGGGATCTTGCCAGGTATTTGTGACCTGGATTGGCCACTGTTGTAAACAGGATGCTGGGCTTGATGGACCTTTGGTCTGTCCCAATATGGCAATACTTATGCACTTATGTACTTATGACTTACACCCTGACTCACCTCCTGATGCTAGGGGGGTGACGGGGTTGGTCCTGTGCTAGCCCTCCAGAGCTCCTTTGGGCAGCATCCCTCAGTACCCTTTGGATGGTGGCCCGATCTGGTGTGTGTTGGCCTGGGGTACAGGTCCTGCTAGGTTGCACGCATGCACTTGACATTCTCTCTTGTTGCTCCAGTGGCGGGAGTCATTGGGTGATGCCTCCCTGTGATGTCATCAGCGGCACCCTTGTTAAGGGCATCCCAGACTTTGCTGGAACACCTTTGCAGTGAGGTCTTCAGTCTTGTCTTGTGTTCCTGCCATGTTCCAGCTGCTGCCTTGTTCCTGTTCCACCATGAACAATAAGAGGAATTCAATTTAAAAATATCCTCTGGGAAAATAAATATGCACATGTATAACCTGATCCTCAGAGTATATTATATTATTTCCAAAAACATTCAACAAATTTTAAAGTTAAAGTTTTAAAAAAAATAATTTTTTTTAAATGTGTGCTCATGACTTCCGGTGACGTCATGAGCTGAGGAGCAGCTAGCATCCGAAGCTCCGAGGCCCCAGCCCCACAAAAACTTAATTTGAACAAGTTTAAAATGTTGCAGTGCGAATACAATTTATGGAAAAATATCTCACAGCCTCACCTCTAACTATGGCGCAAAAATCAGCAAAGAAAGGAGGTAAAACGAACAGCGGAGATGTTAAACAAGCGGAGGAGACTGTGGCGCAGGAGCCTGCATTTACAGAGACTCAGCTTTTACAACTCACGCAAGCGATCGAACGGGCATGGGAGCCAAAATGGATAGCCTTGAACAATAAACTAGAGGCTTACCAGACAACCTTGGATGGATATGGCATTAGACTAGGAGACTTAGAGACCAGGGTCTCAGCGGTAGAAGATGACTCCCGCGGATACGGTCCTGATATTACGACACTGAGACAACAACTCACGGATCAACGAAACCTCCTAGATGACTACGAAAACAGGGCACGAAGAAATAATATCCGCATTGTGGGGTTGGACGAGGCATTGCCAGAACGAAATCTTGAGACATGGTTAGAATCATGGTTATCCAAGGAGTTAGCATTGACGGACACGATGGGCCCAGTTGTGATTGAACGAGCGCACCGCGTGGGTCGAAAGGCGGAAGAACAGGCCCGGTCACGTGTTGTGGTAGCAAAACTGCTGAACTATCGCCACAAGATTGAAATCCTACAAGGGTTCAAAATAAAGCGGGAATCATTAAAATATAATCAGCGCAATATTTTGATCTTTCAAGACTATTCAACAATTATACAAGAGAAACGGAGAAAATTTCACGCAATATGCTCAGCGATGGTGCAAAAGAAGGTGCGGTTTCGTCTACAATACCCAGCGCACTTAAAAGTGTTCACGCAGGAGAGATGGCACACATTTCATACAGAAGCAGAAGCAAAACAGCACCTGATTGACAATAGGATACTCGAAGATATCTGAATTGCGTTCTCATAAGGATTGGTGAGATGCACTGCAAGTCACATATAGTGATTGTTTGTTTGACTATAAAATGTAACTGTAAAGTATGGAAGACAGGTGGGGTTGGGGCCCCCCCGATAGTTCACTGAGATGTCACACCAGATGCCTGGCATGGCTAGACGGCTGGAAATAGGGTTCAAGGATGGGTGGGAGGGAAGAGGGACGGGAGGGGGGAGTGGGAATATTGGGAGGGAGGGACATGTACCAGCTAACCAACATTGGGTTATGGATAAGGAATTATTAAAGAGAAAAGACACTAAGATTACACGAGGCGAATCATTACACAGTAAACATGAAGGGGCCTACATACGGTTATTTATTAACGGACAAACGGAGTTTAAAAAAAAATTAACATAGATATGCCACTCAGAGTAATAACATGGAATGTGGGGGGCATATCGTCCCCTATTAAAAGGAGTAAAATATTAACAGCCCTAAAAAGACAACGAGCAGATATAGTTTGTCTACAAGAAACACGACTTAATGAAGCAGAACATGCAAAACTACAACGACAGTGGGTGGGAGAATGTTATGCAGTTGAGGCAGCAGGACGTAAGGGAGGAGTAGCAGTACTCATCCGTAAGGGCCTGGCCGGTAAAGTACAAATTGTAGAAAGAGGGAAAGAGGGACGTTACATAATGCTACAAGTATGGATACAGGGTTTTGAATTTTTATTAGTGGGAGTGTATGGCCCTAACGAATGTAACAGAGAATTTTATCATACGCTGGGAAGTAGGTGTCTCCAACACTCAAAGAGTCGACTGGTAGTCCTTGGAGATTTTAACTTAGTCCTCGATCCCAAAGAAGACACTACTAACCCTCAATCGGCACACTACTCAGGGCAAAGAGCAGGGGAATTACAAAAGTTTATGGAAATGCTAGGTTTAATAGACACATGGAGGGTGCTCCACCCAGGAGAGCGTGATTACACACATAGATCCAGAGCACACGACACATTATCGAGATTAGACTATATACTATTAGATAGAACCACATTTCCTCAGGTAAAAGCAGCCTATATAGGACCAGAGGAAATATCGGATCACGCTATGGTGTGGATCGATTTGGAAATCCCAGGGGATTGCGTGGGAGGTGCAGGTTGGAGATACCCAGCATTCTTAAACAATGACCCTCAATTTCAAGAGTATTTGTTGACAAAATGGGGTGAATATGCCTCATATAATAAGGAACATGCACAGGAGGATCCGGTCCTGTTTTGGTCGGCCTCCAAAGCAGTTCTTAGAGGGAATATAATTGCATATTGCAGTTTGAAAAAAAAACTAGTCGGGGCTAAGCGCAATTATATAAACAGACCCTCCCAGATCTCGCTAGAACAAATGAAGGCTTTGCAAATCACACTTAATACCCTGTTACACGAAAATGAACGTAGATCCTTGATATATTATAAATATAGATTACACCGCTTTGGGAACAAGGCGGGCCGACTCCTCACTAAAGTTATAAAGAACTGGGGAGGATCCAGGGTAGTGTCGGCAATACAGGACGAACAAGGCAGTTTGACAACAGAACAACAGAAAATAGGAAAAATTTTTACTCAGCATTTTGCAAGAATGTACTCTGAGGAAACATTAGCAAATGCAAAAATTACACAAGAATATTTAACACAGGCAGGCATAGATAAAATAAGCCCAGAGGACCTTGAGATGCTTAATGCTCCCCTTACCCTAAAAGAACTACAACAAGCAATAAAAAAATTAAAACATCGTACAGCACCAGGCCCTGATGGTTACACCGGGGAATATTACAAAACCTTGCCCCAGGAAGCGCAATTAGCACTGTTAGCGTATTATGAGGAAGTAATAGAGGCAGGGACATTTCCAAAATATGCCAATTCAGCGTTAATTACCTTAATACCGAAACCAGGGAAACCTCTGAATAGAGCAGAGGACTTCCTCCCTATATCTTTGTTAAATGTAGATACCAAAATATTGGCAGGAATGCTGACAGAGAGATTGGCAAAATGTTTGCCAAAATTGATCAGCTCTGAACAGGTTGGCTTTATTAGAAATAGACAAGCAACACATAATGTCCGACGCCTACTCTTGGCCATGGCGTCATGCCAGGATAAAGAGGTACCCTTGGCAGTAGTGAGTATAGACGCTGATAAGGCGTTTGATAGAGTGAGTTGGGGATATCTTTTTCAGACTATGGGAGCGATGGGAATCAGAGGATGGTTTGTACAAGCAGTTAGAGCTCTTTACTGCAATCCTACCGCACAAGTATTAGTTAACGGGATAAAAGGAAGTGAATTTGCCATAAAAAGGGGCACTAGGCAGGGTTGCCCCCTCTCACCAGCGTTATTTGTACTGTCACTGGAGCCGATGCTTCGCACACTGATGAGTAAAAGAAAAATCTCAGGGGTATCGATAGCAGGACAGACTTGTTATTAACGGTGACAGACCCATCCAGCTCAATGGCTCCCTTATTAAAAGAAATAGAAAATTTTGGTAGGATTTCCGGATTTAAACTAAATTTAACTAAGTCAGTGGGCCTAGAGGTAGTACCGGACGCACACAGGGGCTGGAAAGATAAATGTCCTCTCACTTGGGAACAGACTTCCATGAAATATTTAGGAGTACGAGTGCCAGCGGATTTGTCCCAACTATACGAATTAAATATCTGTAAATTATTAAATGAGACTAAACAGACCCTGCAGGCCTGGAAGGAACTTCCTATATCTTTGTTAGGTAGGATTGCATTGTTCAATATGGTTATCGCCCCGAAATGGACATATATCTTTCAGACAATACCATTATATCTGAAAAGGGGGGAAGAACGTATACTACATCGTCATTTGCAACATTTCCTTTGGAAAGGGAAAAAGGCACGACTCTCTATCCCTATATTAAGCATGCCAGTGGAGTATGGGGGACTAGGACTATTGAATATAAAGTTTTTGAGTATAGCATGTGGTATGAGGCATATAAATGATTGGTATAGACATACTGAAGACTACACTAATACGTCTTTAGAGCAGGGATTAATGCAGGGGATACATTTTAGTAGCTATCTGCACAGTGCAGGAGTACCCATGCCCCCGGCACTGAGAACTTCGGGGATACTGACCACTGCTAGGGCAGTTTGGGGATGGGTATGCCGTCTGCATCAGTTTTCACCTAAAACTACACCATATTTGTCTATATGTGACAATCATGCTTTTATACCAGGACAAATGTACTCAGTATTTCGGAGATGGGAAACCAAGGGTATTAAATATCTCCTTCATGTGGTGAATAGGGAAGGCCAAATCAAATCTTTTGAGGAATTACAAAAAGACTATGAATTACCAACAAGTGATAATTTCTTTTATGGACAACTAAGGCACTACATATCAACACTAAAATGGACAACGTTGACAGAAGACGTACAAGAAGAACTCTCTTCCGCCTACTCTTTGGAGTCACAGCAGAAAGTACCAATGACATACCATCATAGGCATATAAGAGACACAGCCTTGGAGCTAGATTATCAGAGCTTAGCGCAAGCCTGGACTAAGGATTTACAAAAAAAAGTCACGGCACAGCAGTTGCGAGCTCACATCCTTCACATAAGGAAAGTTACAGATTCCGCTACACATTGGGAAATGCAGTATAAGATGGCCCTTCGATTACATATTCCACCAAAGCGAGCATTCTACATGGGACTTTCACCTTGGGGTGAATGCGCAAAATGCAGCGCCTCAGGTGCAACAGTGGGTCACATGTTTTGGCTCTGTGTGGGAGTCCAGAAATTTTGGAAAAAAATTATTACCATGGTGACTCGAATCTGGGGACAGCATTGGTATTATGACGCGAGCATGTTATTTGGACACCCGCAATTGGGGAAAACAACCAAAAGAGGATATAAAGCATTTGTGCTAAGAGCAGTTCTGATTGGTAAGCAGTCCATATTATCAGAATGGATGTCAGGTCAACCACCTACTTGGCAACAGTGGCGTACCCGGATGATGCGGCAGCTACGGATGGAACGTATGGCTATAAAGGATTTAGACTCGAGACTGGGCAAAGCATTCCAGCAAAGATGGTGCCCCTTTTGGAATACAATGACTCCGGCGGCCAGAAGCCATCTATTAAATTTTTGAGACTGTAAATTACATATAAAAGACCCTTTCAGAGATATTGAATAAAGGGAATAGGGGAAGATTGGGGTAGATTAGGGAGGGAGGAGAACAAGGGTTGGGGAAGGAAATGGGGGGGGGGGGGGGAAATAATAAAAACACATGTTTGTCAAGTTATAAATGATGAGACATTTTGATATATTTCATGTTTATTATTGAATGTTTTATATCTTTACAATTTTCTAATAAAAACAAGAATTAAACATAAATGTGTGCTCATATATTTTCAAGGGATTTGCACAGACCATCCAGCTTATAATCGAAAGTAATTGCCGGCTATTTCCTGACACAAATCGGGATATGGCCGGCGATTTCGCAAAAGCAGCGAAAAGCGTATAATCGAAAGCTACATTTGTGATAGCTTCGCCGCTTTCCCTTCGCCTCGCAGGCGAAAGTTCAAAGGGGCGTGTTGGCGGCAAAGCGAAGGCGGGACATGGGCAGGCTTGGGCGTGGCTACCAGATGGCCGGCTTTCGCAGATAATGGAAAAATAAAACCCGGCGATAAGCAGTATTTCGCCGGGTTTACTTGGTCCTTTTATTTTCACGACCAAGCCTCAAAAAGGTGCCCCAACTGACCAGATGACCACCGGAGGGAATGGGGGATGACCTCCCCTTACTCCCCAAGTGGTTGCCAACCCCCTCCCACACTAAAATTATTAAAATACAAACCTTTTTTGCCAGCCTGTATGCCAGCCTCAAATGTCATACCCAGCACCCTGACAGCAGTATGCAGGTCCCTGGAACAGTTGTTGTTGGTTGCAGTGGACTGCAGAAAAGCAGAGCCCGGCCCATCCCCCCCCCCTACCTGTTCCACTTGTGGTGGGTAATGTTGAGCCCTCCCAAACCCCCCAAAACCCACTGTACCCACATGTAGGTGCCCCCCCTTCAGCCCTTAGGGTTAGGGTAATGGTGCACACTTGTGGGCAGTGGGTTTGGGGGGGGATTTGGGGGACTCAGCACACAAGGGAAGGGTGCTATGCACCTGGAAGCTAATTTGGTTGTTTATAAAAGATGTTTGAAGTGCCCCCTAGGGTGCCCGGTTGGTCTCCTGGCATGTGAGGGGGACCATTGCACTACAAATGCTGGCTCCTCCCACGGCCAAATGCCTTGGATTTCGCCAGGTTTGAGATCGCCGGCAGTTGTTTCCATTATCGCGGAAAAACAAAACTGGCAATCTCAAACCCGGCGAAATCCAAGGCATTTCGCCGGCCCACACCTTATTATCGAAAAAAAAAGATGGCCGGCCATCTTTTTTGAAAATACGGTTCCGGCCAGCTGTTGCGCCGCCGCCAAAATAGATCGCCAGTGACCTATTTCGCCGGCGACGTTCGATTATTCCCCTCCATATCAGTCAAAACAACAATCACAGAGACTTAATCATCGCACACTTTTACCACTTTGTGTAGGATAAATTACCAAATGTCACTAAACTATGATTTTACTTCGTTTGAACATCAAAAGCTCTTAACTTGATATTTTTCCGGGCCTCAACATGGACCATGTTTCTACCATGGAGCTGTTTCAAGGAACCTACTTATAAAGAGCTCAGATCAGTGACTGAGTTTTACTTTCTGTTGCAGGTGCATCTGACCAGTTATTTGCCCCGTGGCATCCTATCGTCTCTGGAATAGGTTCAGTGTTAAAACCACTTTCAGATCTGATTGACCACATGTTGAAGTCAGCAGTCAATAAAGCCAAGTCATATTTATTTATTTATGTATTTGTGACATTTATATCCCACATTATCCTATACAAGTTTGAGTTCTATGTGGCTTACAATAAACAGTATAGGATAGGATACATAACAAAGAATAATGCATAAGAAAGTAATTTGTTTTAACAATCCAATTTTACAATACAGTATCATAAACATACTGGGATAGCTATGGATGTTTAACATTTAGAAAATCTATTATGAACAAGAAATTACACATGAAGCAAAGAGAAGGTTAATGATAAATAGAGTAATAACCAATTCAGGTAGTTAGTTGTTTGAGATATGGTTGTTCTTTGTGAGGGTTTGTTTGAATAGGAACAATTTGAGGATTTTGTGGAATCTAGTATATTCCTGTATATTTCTTATTTTGGGTGGTAAGGAGTTCCACTATTTGGTTGCTAGGTAAGAGAAGTCTGCTGAGTAGACAGTTTTGTAGATCACTTTTTTGCAATTTGGGAGGTGTAGTCTGAGACACTTTCTTGCCTATTTAGTGTTTTTTTGAGGTAGGTTTATTAATGGAACCATATAGTCTGGAACTGTGCCATTTAAGATTTGAAAGATAATGGTACATAATTTGAAGGTGATTCTCACTTTGATGGGAAGCCAGTGTAATTTGATTAGTAAAGGGGAGGCACTTTCAAATTGAGAGATTTTGTATATGAATCTGGCTGCAGTGTTTTGAGCTGTTTGAAGTTTTTTCAACAGGTACTCCTTACAGCCAGCATATATGGCATTACAATAATTGAATATGGATAATGTTAATGATTGTACTAATAGTCTAAATGTTTCTGATGAGAAATAGGGTCTGATCCTTTTTAGTTTTCAAAGAGAACTGAAACATTTTGTGATTACCGAGGAAACTTGAGTATCAAATAAATGTTTGTCTATAATTATACCTAGAATTTTCAGATTATTGTCAATGGGGAATGAAGTGTTGTCAATTGTGAAACTGTTGTAGTCGTTTTCGTAAATTAGGTTGGTAATGACCATGAATTTAGTTTTTTCTTTATTTAGCTTTAGTTTGGATTCTGACGACCAGGTTTCCATCAAATTTAAGCTAAGTTTTGCCTTTTGTAAGATGTCGTGAATGGCTCCCTCTTAAAGAACGCATCATGTTCAAAATATGTACCTTAGTTCAAAAAATCATTCACGGAGATGCCCCAGCCTACATGTCAGACCTGATAGACCTACCATCCAGGAATGCTAAAAAATCATCCCGCACATTCCTTAATCTTCATTTCCCCAACTGCAAAGGTCTAAAATACAAACTAACGCATGCGTCAACCTTTTCTTACTTGAGCACACAATTCTGGAATGCGCTGCCACGCAATTTAAAAACGATCAATGAACTAATTAACTTCCGCAAACTACTGAAGACCTATCTCTTTGACAAGGCATACCAAAAAGACCAACAAATGTGAACCCTTACACATATATCCGGAGTTGTCCTATAATATCTGCTTGTTATACTAATATCATGCTTTAGCATTATCATGTTACCCAAGATCCTTCTGTAATACTAATTGTTTATTTCTTATATATCTCCACCATTCACGATGTATTGTAAGCCACATTGAGCCTGCAAAGAGGTGGGAAAATGTGGGATACAAATGCAATAAATAAATAAATTGTCAGCATATACTGTATGAATGTTTTGAATCCTACTGTTTCTAGTGGTGACATCATTACATTAAACAGAATGGGCGATAGTGGGGAGCCCTGAGGGACACCACAGTCCGGTGACCAAGGAGAGGATAAGGTTCCATTCATTTTCACTTTGTAAGATCTTGATTTCAGGAATCCTTGAAACCATTTGTGGACTGTGTCACATATGCCAAAGTTGTCTAGTATGTTTAGTAGGATATTATGATCTACTACATCAAATGAGCTAGACATATTGAACTGCATTATTAAGATCTTAGACCCTATGCTAACTTATTTTCTGAGATTTGATACTAGGGTAGTAAGGACAGTTTCAGTGCTATAGCATGGTCTGAAACCTGATTGTGATTTGTGTAGTAGGGAGAAATGTGAAAGATAGTCCATAATTTGTACTGCTACTATTCCTTCCATTGCCTTTATCATCAAAGGAATGGAGGCTACTGGTCTCTAGTTTGTTACAACCAGTGGTGTGCTGGTAAATTTTTAACAACAGGCTCTCTCCCCAGTCCACCTCAGCGCCCCTCCCCGGTCCACCACTGTGCCCCCTCCCCGTCCACCTCTGCGCCCCCCCAAAAAAATTGCAGAGCTGAGTATAGCGGGGGAGGGGGCAATGCATTACTCTCTCCAGTAAAAAAAATTAAATGATCCCAGGTTCCAATCTAATTCATGTTTAATGTGGGATAAAATGCCATAAATAAGTAAATAAATATAAACTTTTAATGTTGAGCACCTGATTCTCAAAGTGAACATATTCCAAACACTATAATGAAAATAAATTGATTTTTTTTCTACTTTTGTTGTCTGGTGACTGTTTTTCTGATCATGCTGGCCCAGGATCCGATCCTGCTGCTATCTGTCCTCTTAACTCCGTTTCCAGGGCTTCCTTTCCATTTATTTCTTTCCTCCTTTCTTCTTCATTTCTGGTCCTCAGCTTCTGCCTATTTTCTTCATCCATGTGCAGTTTTTCTCCTCTCTTCCTTTTCCCTCATCTCATCTCCTTCTTCACTCTTCTCTCCCCTCCATCCATGTCCAGCATTTCTTCTCTCTCTCCTCCTCTCCCCTGCCCTGCATGCACCCATATCCAGCAGTGACCCTCCTCTCCCCTGCCCTGCATGCACCCATGTCCAGCAGTGTACCCTCCTCTCCCCTGCCCTGCATGCACCCATACCCAGCGACCCTCCTCTGCCCTGCCCTGCATGCAGCCAGATGTCCAGCAGTGA
Source organism: Microcaecilia unicolor (assembly GCF_901765095.1). Lineage (NCBI taxonomy): Eukaryota > Metazoa > Chordata > Amphibia > Gymnophiona > Siphonopidae > Microcaecilia > Microcaecilia unicolor. Next base: position 470,289,819 of record NC_044031.1, read on the forward strand.
CCCTCCTTTCGCCTACCCTGCATGCACCCATGTCCAGCAGTGTACCCTCCTCTCCCCTGCCCTGCATGCACCCATGTCCAGCAGTGACATTCCTCTCCCCTGCCCTGCATGCACCCATGTCCAGCAGTGACATTCCTCTCCCCTGCCCTGCATGCACCCATACCCAGCGACCCTCCTCTGCCCTGCCCTGCATGCACCCAGATGTCCAGCAGTGACCCTTCTCTCCCCTGCATGCACCCATGTCCAGCAGTGACCCTCCTTTCGCCTGCCCTGCATGCACCCATGTCCAGCAGTGTACCCTCCTCTCCCCTGCCCTGCATGCACCCATACCCAGCGACCCTCCTCTGCCCTGCCCTGCATGCACCCAGATGTCCAGCAGTGACCCTCCTTTCGCCTGCCCTGCATGCACCCATGTCCAGCAGTGACATTCCTCTCCCCTGCCCTGCATGCACCCATACCCAGCGACCCTCCTCTGCCCTGCCCTGCATGCACCCAGATGTCCAGCAGTGACCCTTCTCTCCCCTGCATGCACCCATGTCCAGCAGTGACCCTCCTTTCGCCTGCCCTGCATGCACCCATATCCAGCAGTGACCCTCCTCTCCCCTGCCCTGCATGCACCCATGTCCAGCAGTGACCCTCCTCTCCCCTGCCCTGCATGCACCCATACCCAGCGACCCTCCTCTGCCCTGCATGCACCCAGATGTCCAGCAGTGACCCTCCTTTCGCCTACCCTGCATGCACCCATGTCCAGCAGTGTACCCTCCTCTCCCCTGCCCTGCATGCACCCATGTCCAGCAGTGACATTCATCTCCCCTGCCCTGCATGCACCCATACCCAGCGACCCTCCTCTTCCCTGCCCTGCATGCACCCAGATGTCCAGCAGTGACCCTCCTTTCGCCTGCCCTGCATGCACCCATGTCCAGCAGTGACATTCCTCTCCCCTGCCCTGCATGCACCCATACCCAGCGACCCTCCTCTGCCCTGCCCTGCATGCACCCAGATGTCCAGCAGTGACCCTTCTCTCCCCTGCATGCACCCATGTCCAGCAGTGACCCTCCTTTCGCCTGCCCTGCATGCACCCATGTCCAGCAGTGTACCCTCCTCTCCCCTGCCCTGCATGCACCCATACCCAGCGACCCTCCTCTGCCCTGCCCTGCATGCACCCAGATGTCCAGCAGTGACCCTCGTCTCCCCTGCATGCACCCATGTCCAGCAGTGACCCTCCTTTCCCCTGCCCTGCATGCACCCATGTCCAGCAGTGTACCCTCCTCTCCCCTGCCCTGCATGCACCCATGTCCAGCAGTGACCCTCCTTTCCCCTGCCCTGCATGCACCCATGTCCAGCGACCCCCTCCATCCACCCATGCCCAGCAGTGACTCTCTTTTCCCCCCTGCCACCCCCTCCCGAGTTGTTTTGTGAATTCTTCTTCTCCTCCCTCCCTCCCAATCCGGTCCCTCACCGCCCGCTTGTTTTTTAAATTCTTTGCTTCCAGCGCTGAGTCGCCGACTGTCCTGAGTCCTCCCTTGCCAATTCATGCTTCAAAATGGCCGCCGAAACTTCAGCCGAAGTCTCGCGAGGCCGCCTCTGGAAGTCTCGGCGGCCATTTTTAAAGAGCAAATCGGCAAAGGAGGACTCAGGACAGTCGGCGACTCGGCGCTGGAAGCGAAGAATTTAAAAAACAAGCAGGCGGTGAGGCGGATCCGGAGGGAGGGAGGAGGGAGGCAGGAGAGCCAGAGCCGGCTCGCTATTTGCAACAACCGGCTCACAAGCCGGAAGAAAATTTAACAACCAGCTCTTGCGAGCCGGTGCGAGCTGGCTCCAGCACACCACTGGTTACAAGTTATGGTGATTGAATTTTTCTTGGTATTGGTGTTAGGATAATAGAGCCTTTATTATCAGTGAAAGTGCCATGGAATAGTAGGAAGGAGATATGCTGCTGAAGCAGATTAATGAATATATTAGCAGCTTCCTTCATAAGGTAACTAGGACAAGAATCTAGTATGCATTGTGAGGTTGAGTATTTTAGGAGATAATGTTTTACTGTTAGATATGAAGTGTAAAGCGGGTCAATGACTCAAGAGACCAGGACAACAGACTCAAATTCACAATGCTTTATTGTAGACTCGACACAAATCTGTGTTTCGGCCACAGGCCTGCCCCAGGAGCCTGAAAAATATATTTAAAAAGACAATAAATATAACATACACAGGAGTATATAAATGATGTATAATACACATAAAAATATATATAATAAATAATATATTAAAATGTGCAACAAAGTACATAAAATGGCATTCAAGAAAAAGGTAAAACTGAAATTGATATATGTAACACAATGATGTTCTAAAAGACTACAATAAAATGAATGAGAAAACAACCAAATTAATGTCCTGCACAAAGTGGTAAAACTGTGCAATGATTAAAAGCTTTTGGGATTTTCATTTTGACCATTATGGTCTGTGTATGTCCCTTGAAAATATATGAGTACACATTAAAAACTTTTTTAAAACTTAAATCACTTTATAATTTGCTGAATGTTTTTGGAAATAATATGATATACTCTGTGGATCAGGCTATACATTGTTCCAGCCTTGCCTTGCTTCAAGACCTTGGACCTTGGATCTAGAATCTAGCCTGGCTTCCCTCGGATCCAGCCTTTGACCAAGCTCCAGCCCTGCCTTGTCTCTGAGTTCCTGCCAAGCCCCAGCCCTGCCTTGTCTTTGAGTTCCTGCCAAGATTCAGCCCTGTCTTTTCTCTGCCAAACTCCAGCCCTGCCTTGACTTTGAGTCCTTGCCAAGCTCCAGCCTTGCCTTGTCTCTGAGTCTCTACCAAGATCCAGCCCTGCCTTGTCACTAAGTTCCTGCCAAGTTCCAGCCTTGCTTTGTTTCCAAGTTCCTGCCAAGCTCCAGCCCTACTTTGTCTTCGAGTCTCTACTAATCTCCAGCCCTGTCTCACCTCTAGTCTTTGCCCTTCCTTGGACTCTTGTTCCTGTTCCAACTAGTCCCGTCTGGCCTAGACCTTACTTTCCTCCTTGCCTTGCTTTGCCTTCTGCGTTTAATGTTAGTCTTGTCTGTCTTGTTCGTTGTCTTGTCCAGTCCTGTCCGGATCCAGTTCGTGCTTGCCCTTGTCTTGCTTGTCCGGACCCAGTTTTAGCCTAGTTCCTTATCTTGCCTTGCCCTGTCTGGGTTCCAGTTCTAGCCTTGCTGCCTTGCTTTTCCTTGCCTCTTCTGTATCCAGTCCCTGTCTTGTCTGCTTTGCCTTGTTTAGCTGTGTTTTACTTAGCCTAGCTTAGCATTGCCAATCCCAGCCTTGTCTAGTTCTGCCTAGCCTTGTCCTGTCAAGTCTTTCCTTCTAACTCCAGTCCTGCCTCAATCCTTGTCCTGACTCCTGCCTTGTGCCAGCCTGGGGGACTTGTCTGCCACAGCTCTGGCTGCGGTCCGAGGGTTCACAGTCCTGTGTTTATGACAATAACAGATATATCCATAAACCAGTGATGTGCTGGAGCTGGCTCGCACTGGCTCGTAAGAGCCGGCTGTTAAATTTTTTAAGATCTCGCGAGCCGGTTGTTCTGGCAGGCGAGCCGGCTCCCAGGGGTGACGCAACCCGGCGGTAAGCGAGGTAAGCATGGCAGGAGAGCGCCACAAGCCATGCTTACCTCACCTCCCACAGCCCTCGTTTGCCTGCGTCAGGGTGCCCGCGCCACCCTTGGGGTTTAAATCTTTTATTTACCTCCGTCGTAGTGGCTGCAGTGCAAGCCCTGCCCATCTATAGCCTTCCCTTCATTCCCTGTCAGTGTTCTGCCTTCTTCTGACATCATTTCCCTTTTCCGCGAGAGCGGGACACTGACAGGAAATGAAGGGAAGACTAGAGATGGGCAGGGCTTGCACTGATGCAGTCGCTGTGATGGAGGTAAATAAAAGATTTAAACCATGCAGGGTGGCAAGAATAAAAAGAGGGATGTTGGGGGGAGAAGAGGGCGGGCAGGTGGACATGGGAGCGGGAGGGCAGGGGACAGAAGAGCATCGATGGACATGGATGGGAGGGTAGGGCCCAGGGAGAGAGGAGAAATTGCTTGACATGGAGAGGGAGGGCAGGGGAGAGAGGAGAATTGCTGTATATGGATGGATGGAGGGGGCAGGGGAGAGGAGAGTTGCTGGACATGGGTGGATGGAGGGGAGGGGGAGTTGCTGGACATGGGTGGACGGATCATGGAGGGGAGGGCAGGGGAGAGAGGAGGGTTGCTGGACATGGGTAGATGGATGGGAGGGTAGGGGAGAGAGGAGGGTTGCTGGACATGGATGGATGGAAGGGAGGGCAGGGGAGAGAGGAGAGTTTTAGGACATAGATGGAGAGGAGGGCAGGAGAAATTCTGGACATGGATGGAGGGGAGGGAAGACAGGAAGGAGATGCAAATGGGTGGAGGGGAAGGGAGAGAGAAGAAATGCTGGACCTGGATGGAGGGAAGGGAAGAGAGAGGAAGTGAGATGAACATGAATGGAGGGGAGAGAGGAGAAATGCTGGACATGGATGGAGGAGAGGGAAGGGAGAGAGAAGAAATGCTGGACATGGAGGGAAGAGAGAGGAAGGAGATGAGATGAGGGAAAAGGAAGAGAGGATAAAAACTGCACATGGATAGAGAAAATAGGCAGAAGCTGGATCTACTGGACAGTCAAGTCTGCGGAGGACCCAGCTTTTACTTATGGAGGGCAAGAAATGAAGACGAAAGGAGGAAAGTAAAGAAATAAATGGAAAGGAAGTCCTGGAAACGGAGTTAAGAGGATAGATAAAGAGCAGCAGAATCAGATACTGGGCCAGCATAATCAGAAAAACAAAGTCACCAGACAACAAAGGTAGAAAAAAAATCATTTTATTTTCATTTTAGTGTTTGGAATATGTCCACTTTGAGAATTTACATCTGCTGTCTTATTTTGCAATGTATAGCAATGTGTTTCTTTCTGTTTTTCTGGTATTGTGCTGCATGCAGTCTAACTTCTTAGGATTTCAGGTTAATTTTTGAAGAATTTGAAAAGGGGCTATCTCTGTTCTACATATGTGACTGCAAGGCCAAGTGTCTGAACAGGGATCTGTTTGTTAGGTTCTGAGATTTTGATAACGCATTGCTTTTCAGAGTTGGCAAGACTGTCGGTTCTCCTAATTCCTAGTCTGTATGCTAATTTGGTTTGTGTCATTTTGGGTATACTGCAGAGATTTTTTTTCCTGGTAAAGGGCTTCTAAAACAGACATCATGTTATGAGAATCAGGTGCTCAACGTTAAAGTTTATATTTATTTACTTATTTATGGCATTTTATCCCACATTAAACATTAATTAGATTGGAATCTGGGAGCATTTAATTCTTTTTCCTGGAGAAAGTAATGCATTGCCCCCCCAGGCTCTCTCCCCGGCTATAGCCAGCTCTGCAATTTGGGGGGGGGGGCGCGCAGAGGTGGACCGGGGAGAGAGCCTGTTGTGAAACATTTACCAGCACACCACTGCCATAAACCCAAATTAGTACTAATTAACTGCAATAATTGGTTGCTAGTGCCTAAATGAGTAATTAGTTTATGCACATGCCTGGGCTTCATGCCCAAATGTGGGCTCCCTAGATAAAGTCCCAGGGTAAGTGATTTGTTCAAGATCAAAGGAGTACCAGTGGGATTTGAACCCTGGTTCCCCGATGCTCAGCTCAGTGCTATTAACCATTAGGTTACTTCTCTACTGCTGACCTATAGAGAATCAGCATAATTTTAAAGAATTATCTAGTCTTGAAAAATATATAGGATTTTCCCCAGTGAATATTAATGAAAACATGTTAATTTTCATAATATGACTATCCTAAAATAAGACTGATTTGCAGCATTTCACTATTTCTGGACTAGGTGATTATTTGAGGGTTACTCAGCCCTCCTCCATCTCCCACTAAAGCAAACAGTGTTTACACATTCTGGACAAAAGGGAGAACAGGGAGAGGACTCTATAGTGAGCAAAATAAGAAACAGGTACAAGGTTCAAAGTAGAATGGATCAACATTGCTGTAATGTTCAACATTTATTATACTCTGAAGTGGAACCATCAAATATTTTAAATACCAAGCAGGCACGGTTGGAAATAATTGGAGCTTACATAGGCAGCCAATGAAGTTTAATCAATGAATAAGTTACTCTATCAAATTTTGTCAGCCAATAAATCAACCTTACCACTGTATTCTGAAGTTTAGATAATGATTTCATCATGAGAGAACCGTATAGATTGTTACAATAACTGTATGAAGATAAAATTAAAGCCTGAACTAATATAACAAAATGTTTTTCTAAAAACAGAGATCTTAAATGTTGAAGGTGAAGTTTATAAAAAGTAGAGCTTACCACATGATTAACTAGAACATCATAAGAAATAATGATGTCTAAGTAAAAGCCAAGAACTTTGGAAGATTTCTCAAGATCAGGTGACCCTCAAGGGGAATAATGCTGACTTCGGCCTAACCCCTGGTAAGCCTTTTCTTAGTCAGGAGGTGCCCAGCGCTCCCACCAGCTGCCTTCCAGGTGCTGTGGAGGACTTGCAGCCCATCTGCATATCCTCATAGCTACGCACCGAAGCATTTTCTCTATACACTTTGTATTTTCTCCCAGTTACTTCTTATGGCTCCAGAACACTTTCTCTTCTTGGTACTGTCCCTTCCCAATCTCTCCATCCGAAACCACTGTGTATTGCAGAAGCACATTGCCCCGTCTGCTTTCATCATCTCACCAACTATATTGTCTTCTCCCTTCTTCTCAGCTCTCAGCCTTCAACATTTCCTTCCTTCCATTCAACCTCTCCAATCTATCTGAGTACATCTCGCCTTCTTCGCTATCGTCATGCCTCTCCTACTCTTCTCTGTACTTTCTTGCTCCTTCTCCTGCTCTCCGCTGGGGATATCAATCCCAATCTTGGTCCTCCACATCAGCTTTCATCCTATGCGTGCAGTTCACACCGTGATGTCTCCAGTCTAATTTCTGTTCCTCTCCTACCCCCTTCTTCCCTGCCTTTCTCATGTGCTCTGTGGAATGCTCGCTCTGTCTGCATCAAACTTTCCTATATCCACAACCTCTTTATCTCTTGTACTCTCCATCTGCTTACCCTAACTGAGACTTGGCTTTGCCCTGAAGACTCTGCTTCAGCCGCAGCCCTGTGTCATGGAGGTTACCTTTTCTCCCATAATCCTCGCCCAGTTGGCCGCGGAGGTGATTTTGGGCTACTACTTTCACCCTCCTGCAGATTTCAACCTCTTCTTCCGCCTCAGTCTCACTGCTTTTCTTCCTTTGACATCCACTCCATCTGTCTATTCACTCCTCTGTTTCTCCAGGTAGTAGCCACTGAATAATGTTCAAGCCGCAACACTCAAGTGGCAACTGTCAAAAAGATGCTGAGGCTAAAAGCCGCTTGAATGTTGCGGCTTGAACATTATTCAGTGACCTGGTTTGAAATCACCCCAGAAGCAGGTTCTGTGGGACCGAAATGCCGTGCTCTTTTTGTAGTTGTCGTTGGGAGTTTTACTTACCCTCAGCGCTGTGCCAGCTTGGTGTCAGTTAAGTACTGGGGTTGCTGATTTTGGGTTTTAAATGTGCTTCAAAGATTGTTTATAAAAAAACTAGACTTTGAGCCCGTAAAAACGGGCTATTATAGGAAGGGGGGGTTGAAAGGCCCGCCCCCAACGCCGAGTTCGCCGCTGCCCCTCCCCCTCTGAGTTTGCGCCCCCACCACCGAGCCGTCACCACCCACCTTCCACCCAGCCGGGCCCTCGCTCCGCTATTGAAACAGCGAGGGTCCGGGAACGCAGCACTGAGCTCTGCTGAGCTGCCGACGTCGGCCTTCGTTCTTCTTCTCTGCCTGTCCCGCCCTCGTGTGACGTAACGTCGTCGAGGGCGGGACAGAGGCAGAGAAGAAGAAGGAAGGGCGATGTCGGCAGCTCAGCAGAGCTCAGTGCTGCGTTCCCGGACCCTCGCTGTTTCAATAGCGGAGCGAGGGCCCGACCGGGTAGAAGGTGGGTGGCGGTGGCGGCGACTCGGGTGGGGGGAGCGTTAGACGGCGGTGTCTCTCCCTCAGCAATGCGCAGTACAGACCCTCTGTGTTCCGCCTCCCGTCATCACGTATTGACGTGGGGGCGGGGCAGAGAAGGTCTCTACTGCGCATTTGCGAGTGAGTACGGTCACTCGCCGTTTATATGTTTGATTTTTTTTAAAGACATTTTAGAATTTGAGGCAGATGATTAGTATGTATGAAGTGCTGCAGATCTGGAATAGCTTTGGGCTATAGGAGATTGCATAGGCGATATAATTACTATATGATGCCTCCAAGCTAGATTTACCTTAGAGAGGTTTTCTTGTTGATGTTTAGATTGTTTGAGTGGTTTTACTTGATTTCCACCACTTTTGCTCAGTTAGGACACTCCTTTTCATTGACTCAATTAGAAATCCAATTAATAGCAACATTCCTTGCTATCAATCCTGGGGCAAGCAGTGGCTTCCCTCATGTCTATCTCAATAACAGATTATGCATTTTTCCTCCAGGAACTTTTCCAAACCTTTTTTAAACCCAGATACTCTGGCTGTTACCACATCCTACGGCAGCGAGTTCCAGAGCTTAAATATTCTTTGAATTAAAAAATATTTCCTCCTACTTGTTTTAAAAGTATTTCCATATAATTTCATTGAGTGTCCCCTAGTCTTTCTACTTTTTGAAAGAGTGAAAAATTGATTCACTTCTACCCGTTCTACACCACTCAGGATTTTATATCTCTCAATCATATCCCCACTAAGCCATCTCTTTTCCAAGCTGAAGAGCCCTACCCTTTGTAGCCTTTCCTCATATGAGAGGAGTTCCATCCCCTTTATCATTTTGGTCCCTCTTCTTTGAACCTTTTCTAATTCTGCTATGCCATTTTTGAGATACAGCGACCAGTTTTGAATCACCTCAGTTCTGAAACAAGAGTAGCGCTAAAACAGTCTCAATACCACGTGACTTAGGTCTAAAACCAGATTGTGATTAATGGACTCAGGATGAAAATGTGTCTGGATTATTTTCAAATGCAAAATACACACAATTCTCTTATAAAATTACTGCAACTTATACACATGGGACCAGATTTAGTAAATGGCGTCCAAATTTAGGTGCTGGAACAATCTGTGCTAAACTGATATTCTATAACCTTTATAGAATAGCAGTTACCCCCAGATTCTATATAGTGCGACTTAAATTGTGTGCGCAAATCCAGTTATATTCTGTATTTGCACGTGCAACTTAATTCGTTAACAAGCCAATCAGTGCTGATAACTGCCAGTGAACAAGCAATTATTAACACTAATTGGCATTCATTAGAATTTGCACACACAACTGTGTAAGCGTATTCTATAACGTGATGCGTGCAAATTCTAAGTTGCATAGTTGAAAGAAGGCATGGCCAGAGGCATAGAATGGGTGGGTCATGGGCATTTCTAAAACCTATGCGCATTGTTAGAGAATACACCCAGTCTGTGCCTAATTTAGATGTTGCGATTTACACCAAATATTACTTGGCATAACTGCCTGTGACTAAATTTAGTCTCACAGACGATTGCTTGGTGTTTTCTATAAACTGCGGAAATTTAGGCTTAGGTGTTTTTCATTTTGGTGCCAATTTTTTAGGCATGATATATAGAATCTATTCCTTAGTGCTGATTCCCGAACAAAACTTTGGGCATGAGGACTTAACGCCTGCTGATACCTGGTGTAAATCCTGGCATACAAGTGGGTGCGCAACCCATGAATTCTATAACACTGAGCCTACCTTTTTGGAATGCCCCTTATCCGCCCATGTCTATCCCATGGCCACATTTAAGACAGTTTGGAAACACAGTGTTATAGAATAACACATAGGCAGATGCGCACGTAAGACCAAATTAGGATCAGTTAACATCAATAATTGATTGCTAACGGCACACATATCTGCCCTGTGCATCCAAATTTGGGCAACCTATATAGAATTCGATAGATGATGCTTTTACAGGTAAGGTGGTCAGTTATAAAATTACAATTTGAATTTATACAACAATGATAAACAACAGCACTGTGTGAAGCCCAGTCTTAAGATAGTTTGCTCTTGCAACCATATTTTTAGTTTGTCCTTATGCAGTCTTTTGTAAAATTTTACTGTTAGAAAAGCCTACTTCAATGTAGCTGTTCTCCTGAACAAAACAAATGTCCTTAGGTTGTGTGCTTGACTGCTTGTTATACAGAGTAACAGTGCCATCAAGTGGCTGCTTCCATAATAGCTTATACCTTTTAATGGACAAATGCAATATAGACATCTGTGAAAGTTAGTTCAATAAAACATTATCTACTATTTATTCATTCACTGTAAAAACAATGAAATGTATTCAAGTAGCACTAATTTCATTACCCCCTGTGTTAATCCATTTCTAGTTTCTCAAGTTTCTCAAATTTCCATGCTATACTGCCTATCAAGAAGGTTGTCTGAGTAGTTTACAGAATCAAATTCAACATAAACATGCCAGAAAAGAATTCCATTTGGATAGGAAAGATACACAAGAGTCTAGGACACATCACACACAGAGTACTCATCCATCCAAGACAGTTTGTCATGCCGGCAAGCTCCCCTTCTTCCCCCCTCCAGGGAAGAAGGGATCAAGAAAAAGCAGCCTCAAAAAAGAGTCTTCATGTCAGTTTTAAACCGATTCAGGGAGTCCTGCTGGTGATTATATAAAGAGAGGGCATTCCATAGGGTAGGGGCCATCACGGAAAAAATTCTTTTCCGGGTGGAATTTCTACTGGGATATGGAGAATAATACTTCTATATGGTTATTTTCAAACAACTGAAACTGGGCAATGTCTATTATATACTTTTATATAACTAACAAAGTGGAAGTGGAATCAAAGTAACTCAACAACCTATCTACACATACATCAAATGACCCACTATATTGATAAATGAGTGTATGTGAAAAGACTGCACGGTCTTCTGTAAAGAAGGAAAAGCCTCAAGGAGCTTTTGACCAACAGGTCTACTGAGCTACTGGCGATCAAAACAACCTAACTTGTGGTCAATAAGATCTGTTCCTCATCATTGGCTAAAAACCTTCTTATGTTCAGAAAAAAATCAAAAAATGTGTCCAAAACTCGTGTTTTTTCAAAACAAATACACTACTTCGAACTTCAAGCTTCCAAGTGCAGTTGATAAATACTTTAAGTACACAACATCCTTAATCATGCTTCATCACCACTCATGTGTTTCATAATAGAGATGCTTGAAGTTTAAAAATCAAGTACTTAGCTTGTACACAGTCGTCTCTTTTTGCAGTCATAAATTGCGCTGGTGTAGTCTTGCAGTCATGAATCGCGTTGCTGCAATGACCAATCTCACTATGGATAGCCCTGGACCAACAGTGGCCAGTGTTTTGCTCCAGATGAATTGGGTTATGCTGCTTCAGGGTCCAAGTAAACAGGGGATAAAAAGATAGCATCCAGACAGCGATGTGTAGCTGAAACGCTGTCGTTTATCCCCTGTTTACTTGGACCCTGAAGCAGCAATTACATTGGCTCACCATTTTTTGGTGGATTAATTTTAAAGTTGCTGTATTAAACCATTGCACAATCAATCACCAGCCTTGTCTTGCAAGTACTTTGAACATTTATGTTCCTTTGTGTACAACAAGATCACAGAATCAGAATTTATTTGAGATATCATTGTTTTGCCAAGTGAGATTAGATACAAATAGGGAAAAGATTTTTATGATTGCAGTGCCTATACTGTGGAGTGGTCTACCGAAGCAATTGCATCGTGCTCAGGGCCCTGTTTACTAAGCCTCGCTTAGTAAAATAGCAATATAGGGGAAAAATAAGCAGCTAAGGACTGCAGAAAAGAAGAGCAGACCCATGTAATGAGGTTTAATCAAATTTATTCAACATAGATGAATAAAATCAACATACAACTTTACTCTAACTATCCAACATGGCCATGTTTCACACCGTCTCACAGGTACTAAACATAAACTGTGGCTAAACATAAACTGTAAAATAAATATATAAAAATCCATCACATAATATCACATAACAAGGAGCACCTACACCATATCAAATCTAAAAATTATAAAATATATATAAAAACAATGGCAGCCCAAATGTCAATACAGAAATGATCAACATTACATACCCAGCAGGAGCTTTTTATTTATTTATTTTACAGTTTATGTTTCGCCCCTGATGCAGCCCTTGAGAGGGCAAAAACATGGCCATGTTGGGCAGATAGAGGTAAGTTGTATGTTGATTTTGCTCATCTCTGTTGAAATTTGTTTGAACCTCATCATGTAGGTCCGCTCTTCTTTTCTGCTGTTCTGGATATTGCAGACCATTTGCCTGTGTGCTTTATGGGGCCTGCATAGTCCATTTAGTCTGCCCAAGGTGGCCAGAGTTGAATCTCCTACTCTGCAAAGGTTCCGGTTCATTATGATAAACACTAGTATACGTAATCTCTGTCTCTTCCTGCCAACTTTGGGGCGCAGACTGTAGGAGTCTGCCCAGCACTGGTCCTAATTCCAACTTCTGGAGGTGCTGTTGAATCCCACTCTATCCTTGAACCTGATCTGTTGTTTTTTTTTTGCCATTCACGGGACCCAGACCATAGATGTCTGCCCAGCATAGGTTTTATTTCCCAACCTCTGAAACTGCTGTCAAAATTTACTCCAGCTAAGAGGTCATTTAAGTTTTGCTTTAATTGGATTCCAACCTTTTTCTATATAGTGTTCATCTGTGTGGAATACTATAGAAGATTAGTGTAACACAAAAAATATGTGCCTATATTTTAGGTGTGAGCAATTACTCCAGCCATAGAGTTGACTTAAATGCTCACTCCTAAATGCTGGAGACATTAGAAAAGGTAAAGAGAAGGGCGATGAAAATGATAAAGGGGATGGGAGAACTTCCCTATCAGAAAAGGCTAAAGCAGCTAGGGCTTGTGAGGGCTGTTTTTTCCCGTGTGCCAGGACACTTTTTACTAGCAGGTGAAAAGCCCCCAGACAAACATGGCCATGCGGTAAAAGAAGTCTTATCATGTGCCCATGTGGCGGGGAGCCCATACTGCCATCCATTGAGGTGGCAATAAGGGCTCCTGCGGTAACCTGGTGGTAACTGGGCAGTGCTCGGCAATGCCCGATTACTGCTGGGTTACCGCTGTGCAAGCCATTTCCGGGGGGGTTCTTTTTCCCCCAGAAATGGCACGCTCTTGGGGCAGAACTACTGCTGGCGGTTGTGTTGGGCTGGCGGTAGTCCCAATTTAGCATTCGGTAAGCCCACGTTGGGGTTACCAATGCTTTGCAAAAGACCCTCTGAGTGTAGTGGAATGGGTAGACATGAATTGCTTCTTTACATTTTGCAAAAATACTAGGTCTAGGGGGCACACAATGAATCTGCTAAGTAGTAAATTTAAAAGAACCCAGAGAAAATATTTCTTCACTCATCATGTAATTCAGCTCTCAAATTCGTTGCCAGAGAATGTGGTAAAAGCAGTTAGCTTAACAGGGTTTTTAAAAGGTTTGGATAATTTCCTAAAAGAAAAATTCATAAGCCATCATTAAGATGGACTTGGGAACATTCACTGCTTATTTCTAAGATAAGTAGCATAAAATCTGTTTTACTGTTCTGGGATCTTGCCAGGGACTTGTGACTTGGATTGGCCACTGTTGGAAACAGGATACTGGGCTTGATGGACCTTCGTTCTGTCCTAGTATGACAGTGCTTATGTTCTTATAGTATTTTATAAGTTATATGCATGAATATGAGTCCCAATCATGCTCCACTCAGACTCTGCCTATGTATGCACCTGCCTGTACAATATGAACTATGTACAATATCCCCCAGATTCTATACATGGCGCTCAAAGTTGCACACGCAAATTGAGACATATGCCCAATTTGCACATGCAATTTAATTGAGTAACAAACAATTAACACCAATAATTGGGTGCTAGCAAACAATTATTGGTGCTAGTTGGCAACAATTGTGCATCTTGCTCGGCATGTAGTGAATATGTGTGCATAAATAAATTGTTTAACCAGTCATTAACTAGAAATTAATTGATGCACTCAGCCTGCAGCACCCTTTATTGAATACTGCTGATTTTTTAGCGCCATTTCTACAATTCCCCCCCCCCCCCCAATATGTGTTAGTGGGAAAAACTACACACATTCATGAAAATGCTATTCTCCCATTACACTTATATCTGTATTCACATGTAGACGAGGAAGGTCATTTTTTAAAAGATCACCTAGGTTAATAGGGCAGGAGGGTGCATATTTTTCAGTCTCTTTTACAATGCCACATATGTGCCTACATGTCTTTATAAAATACTCTTACAGAAATAGTGCCTAGATTGTGGGTGCTGACATTTACACCTGGTTAGGAGCAGGCCTAAAGATTAGCAGGTAAAGTGTGCATACATGCAAGTATTTTATAAAAGATATGAAAATCATGACTCTGCCTACTGTGCATCCAAACTCCTCTCCTGAGCATACCTACCCTATGAGTACATGCCTACTTGCAAGTATATTGTATTCATAATATTGATAGTGTTATAGCACTTGATAATCAATTATAATATATTTTATGATCAGTCCTTAATTCCCATCCTGGGAGCAAATTCTGACTCCTTTTTTGAAAAGAATTAGCTCATATGCTGTGAGATTAATTTATGGTCTGTCAAAATATGATTCAGTTCAAAATTTTTTTACTTGAAATTACATTGGTTACCAATCATGGTTCATATTTATTATAAACTGAAGGGTCCTTTTACTAAGCAGCGGTAAAAAGTGGCCTGCAGTAGTGTAGGTGCAGGATATGGGCGCGTGCAGAATTATTTTTTAGCGCGCTTGAAAAAAGGCCTCTTCCCCCCCCTGAAAATGGATGTGTGGCAAAGTCTAAATTGCCACGTGTCCATTTTGGGTGACAAAATGGACAAGTGGTAAAGAATTTGTGTGGTATTGACCTGCACGCATCTGCTCTGCGCGCCAGAAAATAAAAAATATTTTTAGACGTGCGTAGCGGACATGTGCCAAAAATGAAATTACCACAAGAGCCATGCGGTAGTTGGGCAGTAAGTCCATTCTGGAGCACATTGGGCACATGTAAAAGGGGCCCTGAATGTTATAGGTTTTAAAATTTTGTTTTGTGAGGTGCCTCCTATATGATAAATATGGTCACACTCTTGCGGAATGAAAGGTCTAAGTGTAACAGTCAAAATCAATTTTATTGCATTTTCTGAAGTTAGTGGGATAAAATCAATTAAACAATTGGAAAGAAGAAGAAAACACTTTTCTTCTTTACTATATCAGATGGCCACATGGTGGATTCCTTACTGTTATCATTGAGAACTTGTCTTTTGTCAACAATATTTAATATTCAGGAAGAAATTAAAATCTTTTCTATTTTGCGATATTGACCCTGCAAGCTCAAGTTGTTATTAAGTGGTTTGTTTCAGTTATGGCTTATTTGTATTAACCATTTTCTTTTATTATTAATACTGTTATTCCTGGATTTTTGATCTGGCTTCTTTTGTTGTTAACCGACCTTGGACTGTAGAGGTAAAGGCGGAATATAAGTCCTAGTGTAACATAACATAATGTAACATAACAAATACAGTCTAAGCCAGTGGTTCCCAAACTTTGTCCTGGAGGGACCCCAACCAGTCAGGTTTTCAGGATATCCACAGTGAATATTCATGAGAGAGAGCCGCATGCAGTGGAAGCAGTGCATGCAAATCTCTCTCATGAATATTCACTGTGGGTATCCTGAAAACCTGACTGGCTGGGAGGTTCCTCCAGGACCAGGTTTGGGAACCACTGGTCTAAGCTATTTTTTCTTAAAGTAGCAAGAAACAAACAAGAAGGAAAGAACTTTTACTAGATCCACTAGGTAACTCCAATGTAACAGTAAGTACCCCTGTTTTTCCACCATCCACAGCACTATCCCAAGGACAAATCTCATCACTTATTTTTACTGGCAGCCTCTGCCCTCTTTGTTTGTAGGTCTCCTCCAAAAAGTTCTTTAGTTTATTTATTTATTTATTTATTTATTGCATTTGTATCCCACATTTTCCCACCTCTTTGCAGGCTCAATGTGGCTTACAATACATCATGAATAGTGTGTAAATCTCTCTTGTCTAATGCACTCCTATTGCTTTTTCCATAGTTCCTTCATACATAAGACTCTGCAGTTAGATATAGGAGTCCAGATACTACTACTACTACTACTATTAAACATTTCTATAGCGCTACTAGACTTATGCAGCGCTGTACAAATTAACATGAAAAGACAGTCCCTGCTCAACAGAGCTTACAATCTAAATTGGACAGACGAACAGACAGCTAGGGGTGGGGAAATTGCAGTGGTAGGGGTGATAACTGAGGGTGTTGAGTAAGAGAGTCATGGTTAGGAGTTGAAAGCAGTAGCAAAGAGGTGGGCTTTAAGCCTAGACTTGAAGACAGCCATAGACTGAGCCTGACGTACTGGCTCAGGGAGTCTATTCCAGGCATAGAGAGCAGCGAGATAGAAAGAACGGAGCCAGGAGTTAGCAGTGGGGGAGAAGGGGGATGACAGGAGACATTTACCCAGCGAACGGAGTTCACGGGGAGGAGTGTAGGATAGGCCTTTTATAGGGGGGATGGGATTTGATGTACCACCTTTCTGTGGTTATAATCAAAGTGGTTTACATGTTATATACAGGTACTTATTTTGTATCTAGGGCAATGGAGGAGTAAGTGGCTTGCCCAGGGTCACAAGGAGTTGCAGTGGGAATCAAATTCTGCTCCCCTGGTTCTCAGGCCACTGCACAAACCATTAGGCTACTCCTTCATGAGATGAGTGTAATACCATATAAAAAGCTAATTATTTTTAAGCTTTGTGGTTTCCCTAAGATTCCAATTACCTAATTATGTTATTATTTGTTGGCACTGTACCTAAGTGTATGGCCTGAGTTATTTGCTGAATGGAACATAATTAGAAAATAAATATGACTGGCCCAATTGCTCAGTGACAGTAAAGAGTATTGCCAACAAAATGAACGTGGCTCAATCCCTCACAAACGATGGGGAGATAGAGCCATGTTTATCCTTACAGATGACACCTATTAGATAAAATCAGGACTTATAATCAAATGGTCCTGGAAAGAACGCTGATATATATTCCTTGGCCCTTGACCTTCGCTGCTAAGATCAGACAAGGTACATTAGTCAGAATATAACATGGAGGGAAAATGCCTAAGTAGTGTAGAATAAATGTTCATGATGACATGACTTCAGCCCTGAGCTGGAAGCCCAAAGGAGCAGGAAAACAAATTTGAGTCAAAAAACAAAGAAACATTTTCAGATCGCCTGGAAAATATGCCTATCGCAACATTCACCATCATCCTACACTAGGAAAATTCTAACCACATTTTGTTCATGTGTTAAGATAATAGTGTATGACAGTAGCATAGCTACAAGTGGGCCTGGATGGGCATAGGCCCACCCACTTTGGAATCAGGCCCACCCAGCAGCAGCACAATAGTGATGTGGCTGGTAGGGATCCCCAAACCACGCCAGCTGAAGACTACCGGCATATCTCCCTCCAGGGGAGGGGAATCACTTAACACCACTCCCCCTCCCCATTACCATTAAATCCTTTAGTTCTTTGCTGGAAGTAAGCATCAACACATTCCTCCTGTTTGCACCGGCCTGAGCTTTCCCTCTGATGCAAATTCCTGTACATGGAACCAGGAACTGCATAAAGTTAGGACAGAAAAAAAACCTGTCGTCCCAACCATGATTAAATAAAGAATCCCTGTTGAAGCCAGATGTGGTGAAACTGAGACCCCAGTTGGAGTGTTTGTGATAATGGAGATATTCAGTTGAAGTTTAATTGATCAGCACAGAAGCCTTCAGTTTAACAGCACGCTATGGACAATATTGTATTTCGATGTTATCAAGTGAAAGATAAGTTGAAGATAGTTACCATTGACTTCCTTCAGGCCTTAAAGAAGGTAATTCTATAAAAGGGTGGATGATGAGAGGACCCTGTTCTGTAAAGGAATGTAGACACCTTCTTCTCTTATGCTATCATAACTGGGTATATGTGGGAAGTTATTGACGTGGGCTACCATTGAGATGGGTTATTTTACACAACTCATGCTATTTTAGCACAGGTCACATTTTATACAATGAGACCTGGTTACTAATAACCCAGATTAATAGTAAAATAATCCACTTAACAAGAGGCCACATTGATAACTCCTTTTCCTTAGGTGTGATTACTTCTAAGTGATGGAGATGCATATGTAACTTATAGTATTCTATAATTTATAAGTATAAGTTTGAGCCCTGCCAATGTTCTGCCCAGTCTCTGCCTCTATGTACACCCACCTATCGAATATGCATTGTGTAAGATAAGTGCATTTTTAGGGGCCCTTTTACTAAGCCGCGTAGGTGCCCTGCGCCCAATGCGTGCCAATTCAGAATGACCACCCAGCTACCACATGGCCCGGGCGCTAATTTAATTTTTTATGGGCGGTAATCAGCATTGTATGTGCGCTGATGATTACCGCCCGGTTAACGAGTGAGACCTTACTGCTAAGTGAATGGGTGGCGGTAAGGTCTCAGGCCCAAAATGGACGTGGGTCAGTTTTCATTTTGCCGCACATCCATTTTCAGCCTTTTTTGCAGGTGCGCTGAAAAATGGACCTTCGTGCGTCCAATACACACGTCTACACTTGCACAGGCCACTTTTTGGCGCACCTTAGTAAAAGGACCCTAGAGAATAATGCTTAGATGGAATTCTGGCCTATACACACAGTGTGCACATAGACACGCAAATATGCAAGTATTCTAACATTTACATATGTAATACATGAGCATATAATAGCACCTCCTTTATGGAATTACCCCAAAATAGGTGAATAGAAACCATAAACAATTTTTCACGCCATTATTATGGACTAAAAATGACATCTTTATTTTTTCCAGGTAGAATATCGGATCCAACAAAATAAGACACATATTGCTTTGAAGAAAATGTTGTTTGCATGGATGTTTTCTTTCACTATCTATTGCCCTCCCATTATTTTCTGGGAATATATTATTGGGAGAAGCACTGTTCCTCCTGATGCTTGCTTTTATGAATTTAACAACATTTGGGACTTCCTGCTTGGTTTTGCACTTTCTTCACTTGTAATACCAGCTGTCTTCGTCAGTTATTTCAATATAACCATCTGCTGGAGAATTAGAATAGGCAGAAAAAGCAGGCAAAGCATTCTGTCTCAAGGAGCTAATCAGGTGCCTTCAAAGGTCAAAGAAAAGTTGACAAGTTCCATATTCTTTATGAAATCTCAAGAAATCCTTGAAAATACTGAGGGGCCTTCTACCTTCTCAAAGCCTAGACAACCAGGCCCTGTGCTCATGTTGACCCAGATTTCATCTTTACCAGTAGCTGATGAGCAACCAAAACACAGCAATCTACAAGAAGCACATTTTAGAAACACTAGTTGCCAAGGTGCTGGTTCCAATTGCAATTCAAGACTATCTAAAGACATCAAAATTGCAAAATCTCTATCCATCATTGTCTGTGTATTTGCTATTTGCTGGACTCCATACTGTATTGTTATGGTGATTCGTGCTGCTTGCCATGGTACGTGCATAGATCCTTGTTTGTATGAAATCTCATTTTGGCTATTGTGGTTTAATTCTTTTATTAATCCTTTTCTCTACCCCTTGTGCCACAGTAGCTTCAAAAGAGCTTTTGTGAAAATTTTATTGGCAAAGAAATGCTGAAGATGTTCTAAAATAAAGAACTTTTCTGCTTATACATGGAACTTTATTGTAGATCCAGTAAACCTCGCTACTATTACTTGTGATCTAGTATGAAATGACCATTTTTATGTGTTGAAAAAAAATAGAATATGTGGAGGGGCATAATCGAACACAAACGCCTATCTCCATGGGCATTTATCTCCGAGAACGGGTCCGTGAAGGGGCGGGCCGAACCGTATTTTCGAAAAAATGGATGTTTTTGAGCTAGGCATTTGTTTTTTTTAGCGATAATGGAAACTAAAAACGCCCAGCTCAAAAACGTCCTAATCCGAGCCATTTGTCATGGGAGGGGCCAGGATTGGTAGTACACTGGCCCCCCTGATATGCCAGGACACCAACTGGGCACCCTAGGTCAGTGCGGTGGACTTCAGAAAAAGCTCCCACATGCATAGCTCCCTTACCACAGGTGCTGAGCTCCCAACCCCCCTCCCCCAAAACCCACTACCCACAAATGTTCAACACTACCATAGCTCTTAGGGGTGAAGGGGGCACCTACATGTGGGTACAGTGGGTTTTGGAGGCCTCCCATTTACCAGCACAATTGTTACAGGTGGGGGATGGGCCTGGGTCCACCTGGCTGAAGTGCACTGCGGTACCCACTAAAAGTGCTCCAGGGACCTGCATACACGCAGGCCTCTAGGACTTGTTGCTGCTGTATAACATTGGCACACCAGTTGACACCTGAAGACTAATCTCTCCGAAAACGTCCTTTATTGGAATAAGCACGTTTACTCACAGTTAACTGCAGAGGTTGTGCCCCACTGGCAACGTGTCTCCCTGGTACTGAGATTAGCAGTAGGTCAGAGCTGGCAGAATGCTGTACAATGCCCTCTTTCAGCCACATTCAAGGTAAGAACTAAGTTGTCTAACGTGGCTAACACAGGAAAGGGAACTAAAACTGGCATACAAAAATGGCCACTACCGCATGGACTACAACAGGAAACACAACAGGGCACACTCTGACCCAGTAGGCAGGGGGAAAAGCACCATGGGAGAAGAGCCTACCAACTGCCACCATCGTGAGACTGTAACACAAGTTAATGAAATCACAGAGCCCAATACCCTACACCCACCACAATGCAATGCTGATGTGACCCTGTAGTGCACCCGAGAGCCACATCTGACCCAGGGAAAGGCTGTGAGAGGATCGAACACATTCTGCTGTCATGGAGGTGGGTACGGCATTTGAGGCTGGCATACAGGCTGTGAAAAAAGTTTTTAAAGTGGTGTTTTTTTGGTGGGAGGGGGTTAGTGACCACTGGGGGAGTCCGGGGACGTCATCCCCGATTCCCTCCAGTGGTCATCTGGGCAGTTGGGGCACTTTTTTGGGACTTGTTCATGAAAAAAAAGGGTCCAAAAAAGTGACCCAAAATCGTGGTAAAAATGCCTTTTTTTTCGATTATCAGCTACAGACACCCATCTCTCCTCGGCTCATAACCACGCCCCAGTCCCGCCTCCGACATGCCCCCGTCAACTTTATTCGTTTCCGCGATGGAGTGCAGTTGGAAACGCCCAAAATCGGCTTTCAATTATACCGATTTGGGCGCCTTTGCGAGAAAAACGCCCATCTCCTGATTTGGGTCGAAATATAAGCATTTTTCTCTTTCGATTATAAGCTGGTTAGACTATCAACCTCTCTCTGCCTTCTCAGCCAGCTCCTTCCTTTCTGTGCTTTCCTGTCTTCCCTCCTCCTCCTCTCTTCTTCACCCACCAAAATTCTCTTTTTCTCCTTTCTTTCTTCTCATCCTGACCTAGTATGATTGTATAAGCTATATAGAAGTACCAATGGTGCAACTGGTGGTATATTAAGCCACTGTAAATAAATACATATATACATACAAACAAACGTAATTAAATAAATAAATAGGCTATGTCTACTGAAGATCTATTATTACTGTCATTAGTTGTTTCTGCAACTGGCAATAGTGCCCTAGTTTCTGTATTATGTACACCATCTTGACTGGTTTTACCCAAGAAGAGGGTATATAAAGTTCTAAATGAATCAATCAATAAATAAATAGTTTGTGAGAGAAGGGTTTAGGAAGGTTATTTTTGTAATTGTGTGGTGTAATGTGGATATGTGTTACGGTGGTGATTTGGATAAGCAATATATACAGTGCACTCCATTTAAGTGCACGTCGGATAAGAGCATGCTCTGTTTAACTGCATGCCCGTTTTTGGCACCATCAATTTCTATGGGGACAAACTTCATTTTAGCGCACCACTGATAAGTGCAAGATTCGCTTATATGCATGGTTCAAGACTGCTCCTCTGCAGGAAAGACTCCGCATAAGAGCGTGCATGGAATATGAAAGCCGATTGGCACATGACAACCAAGATTTCAAATTTACCGCCTCTTTAACTGCCCCAGGCAGATTAGGGGAAAGAATGTTGTTGAAGCATGCACAGGGGTCATCATCGTCATCGCAGCGGCGGAACTGTAAGACTTTAACACTGGCTGAACGAATAGAAGTTCTTAAAAAATTAGAAAACAAAGAAAGTAATCTATTGCTAAAGAATATGCTGTCAATCCCAGTCAAATTTCACATGTCTTGAAGCAGAAAGACCAGCTTCTGGAAGACTGGCAAAACAATACAAACCCACAACAGAAACGAAAATGTGTGGGGAAAAGCTGAGGAGGTAGAAGATGCTCTTCTTCGGTGGTTTTCTCGAGTCAGGAGCAGACAGTTTCCTGTCAGTGGTCCACTGCTTATGGAGAAAGCTAACCAGCTAGCTGAAAGTGTTGGACTAACTGAATTCAAAGGCACTGTTGGATGGTTAGAAAGATGGAAGGAGAGGAACAACATAAAATTCAAGAAACAGCATGGTGAGAAACAAGACGCTGATGACTTTGGTGCTGAAAATTGGGTTGTTTCAGTTCTTCCTACCATCTTGAACGAGTTTGCACCTCGTGACATTTTCAATGCTGACGAAAATGGTCTCTACTGGCGAGCGATTCCTGATGGAACACTTGCATTCAAACATGCCGAAACTGCTGGAGGTAAAACATCGAAGGACTGACTGACAATCCTCCTTTGCTGCAATATGGATGGGAGTGAGAAGTTGGAACCCCTCGTCATTGGAAAGAGCAAACAGCCCCGTTGCTTCAAGAAAGTTAAGCGACTTCCTGTGTCATACGAGGCTAACGCAAATTCGTGGATGACTGGGGAAATTTGGAAGCAGTGGCTAAAGAAGTTAGACACTAGAATGCGGGCACAAAAGCGTCAGATTTTGCTGCTTTGTGATAACTGTGCTGCACACAGGGATGATGTCAGACTGTCTAACGTCAAGGTGGTCTTCCTGCCACCAAACACTACCTCTCTGATCCAACCTCTGGATCAGGGCATAATAGCCAATTTCAAACAACATTATCGGGCTTTTGTGCTATGTCATCTGATGAGCGTTATGGATGACCAGACTGGGAAGGATAAACGTGCTGTTGAACTGGCTCGTAATCTATTACTGTTCGATTCCCTACATATGCAGAAAGAAGCCTGGAATCATGTTACACAGGCAACCATTGTGAACTGCTACAAGCGGGCAAGCTTTGTTAAGGATGTGGAGAGGGACGAAACAGATGCAGCTGTTGCAAATGCGTCAGATGAAGAGGTTATTGACATCCCAGCCGGTGTTACTGAAGAGGAGTTCCATCGCTATGTAGCTGTTGATTACAATCTACAAACAGCTGAAGACAGCACTGGTGTCGAGATATGCGCCTACACGCAGGCAACAACGGATGATGATGGAACAGATGAAGAAATGAGCAGCGAGGCACATGCTGATGAAATTCAACAACCTCCTCCTGTCACTTTTGCAAGAGCGCTGGAGAGTCTCAACACTGTGCGGGCCTATCTGGGTGACTAATGATAACTTATTAGGGTGGTGAATATGCATAGATATTTGTATACTAACTTATCTTCAACCTCCAATATAAGAAGATTTAACCATGGACCTCAGCGGTGCCCCTCGCTGGATCATTACTTTACACCAGCAAGACTTATGCACCCACCTCCTCATTGGTCACACTGTGAAATCTCATACTCTTTTAAAGCTTTTTTACTTTTTAAAGTATTTTTGTTGAATAATTTTTCTATCTCATAATACATTAGATTAAAGTATTCTGCATTCCTAGTGAGGTCAACTGAAGAAGAACTTTGAAACACGGCCAGTGTTGAGACTGACAAAAGAGACTGAGGAGTAAAATCCAGGATGGTTAATTTTATGCAAACCATTTGGGATACTTTTAAAGCTCATTCTGAGGAAAAGGATGTTACCAGTGGTGTGCTGCAAGGTTCGGTTCTTGGTTCGGTTCTTTTTAACATTTTTGTAAATGATATTGCTGAAGGGCTATCTGCTAAGGTTTGCCTCTTTGTGGATGATACTGAAATCTGCAATAGGGTAGATGCTCCTGATAGTGTGAATAACATGAGGAAGGACCTAGAGGAGCTTTAAGAATAGTCCAGAATTTGGCAGCTAAGATATAATGCTAAAAATGCAGAGTCATGCATTTAGGTTGCAAAAACCCAAGGAAACAGTACAGTTTAGGGGGTGAAGAACTTGTGTGCATGAAAAAGGAGCAGGACTTGGGTGTGATCATATGTGATAATCTTAAGGTGGCCAAACAGGTAGAAAAGGCAATGGCGAAAGCTAGAAGTATGCATAGGGACAGATATGGCCAGTAGGAAAAAAAGAAGTGATGATGCCCCTGTATAAAAATCTGGTGAGACCTCATTTAGAATATTGTGTACAATTCTGGAGACCACACCTTCAAGAAGATATAAACAGGATGGAGTTGGTCCAGAGGGCGGTTAACAAATGCTTAGTGGTCTTTGTCATAAAGTTTATGGGGACAGACTTAATGATCTCAGTATGTATACTTTAATATACTAATGGGTATCTATATTTCAATATAGTTACACTATTTTAACATAAACAATTCAAATTATATAAATATTCATACAAACTTTATTCAGTATATAATCATTATCTACAACCATTAAAATAGTTATACCATCTCATCCACTCACCAATATCTCCACTCTTATAACCCTAACTAAAATCGTCTTCACATTCACACTGCAAATCTTCGTTAGGACCAGCCAACTTTTACATACTTATTAAATCTTGAATTAATACCCATTTGTTGTAACCATTAATTATATTTCACACATTATCCACCATAAGTTGTTCATATCTATTCATGTCTAATTTTGTCCCATTATTCAACACATTTCAGTCTATTAATCCAGATAGATCTCCTCCATTGTACTATAGGTTTCTACTAAGATCTTCAGTGTGGACTCTATTTCAAATTATATAACTCTTCATTTCAAATTATATCATTCACCTGTTCCACGTCACCTTCAATAATTTCGCTACTTTATAAAACATCTGTTCACAATACCAGCTGCTCCTTCCTCTCCCATATTTTCTTCATATGTTGTCCAAAGAAAAACCTCTCCTTCTGTTAAAACCTGACATAGTTCTGTGTTTCGCTATACAGGCATCATCAAGGGTTAAACTGAAACAATATAGTGACGTGGATAGGTGATGATAAGTTATATTCCTAACATCCTATTAATATTTATATAGTTACGTGAATTGTTTATGTTCAAATATGTATACTTTGGAAGTGGGAAAGGGGATATATGACAGAGATGTTTAAATACCTACATGGCATAAATGCACAGGAGATGAGTCTCTTTCAATTGAAAGGACGTCCAGAATGAGGGGGCATAGGATGAAGGTGAAAGGGATAGATTTACAAATAACCTGAAGAAATACTTCTTCAAGGAAAGGGTGAATTCGTAGAATAGCCTCCCGGTGGAAGTGATTGAGGCGAAAGCTGTACCTGAATTCAAGAAAGCTTGGGACAAGTACATAGGATCTTTAAGGGGGAGGAAGGGATAGTAAAGATAAGCAGACTGAATCAGCCATATGATCTTTATTTGCCTTCGTTTTTCTCTGTTTCTATGTTTTAGCCTCTTGTTGGGGCTGGGGAAGGAGACACCACTGAGCCAACAAGGAGCTAAGGTCCCTTTGGGAGGGGTTGGGGGGGCTTCCATTTGTGGCTGATAGCACCTTTATTTATTTATTTATTTTAATGCCACTGCATGCCCACTTTTTAATTTTTTCTTATGCATTGCCACTGTCAGGAATGTGTAAAGTTTAGTTAAGGATGTTATTTGGATGTATGTCCTTCATTTTACCTTAAGGAAATACCATCTGAAATCCTTTTGTTGGCTTAATGTAATATTAATGGAATGATCTTATCCAACAGAGACAGCCAGACTTCGTTTATTAAGTTTCTGTTCCATTGTACCCACAGAGATCTAGACAGATTACAGGTTGATAGGTACATAATCACAATACAGTATTGCTTGTAAACATACTGGATTCTGTGGTCCAACTTGTTACGGATACTTTTTTACTTTGTAATTAAAAATTTGTTTTAAGACCTGTAATTTTTTTTTACTTTTACTTGAGTATTTTTTTAATAAGACTTTCTCTTTTACTTCACTACTTTTGAAGCCAGTACTTTTACTTAAGTACTTTTAAAAAGTAAAGACCCCATCGCTGACAACCAAGGAGTAAAAGGAGTGATCAGAAAGGATAAATCCCCCTTTTAGTAAAGTGCATTGTTTTTGTAGTTTTGTTGGTGCCAAAATTACTGTGCTGTAAGCAGTCTCTGCATTAACTGTTGGAGGAGTTCCCGGCATTTTCCCATACAGAAGCACAGAGATAATACACCTAAGGGCAAATTTTATAAAAGGGGCCAAAAGATGCAGTACACTGAGCACAAGTTCTATAACTGCATCTGGGTATCCAGATTCCTTTATAGAATAATAATGTACGACAGCACTTTTGCTCCAATACTTAGGTTCGCCCACTTATGCTATGGTGCTCATTTTCAAAACAGATGGATTTCTCAAAATGCCAAAACAAAACCCTCATCCATCTGCCCAAAATATCCAAATTGTGATTTTGAAATAGCAAACTTTGAATGTCCTACACTGCAGTGCAATACAAATAGCAAGGGTGTGTATTGTGGGTATGTGTTGGGCAGGACTAGGGAAGGCCCAAAATTAGGATGTCCAGCAGCAACAATCAAACAGGAAGAAATCTCCAAGTCTAAAATGAAGGACATGTTTGTTTAGATTTGTTTCAATCACTTCCAGGGTACAAAAAGGTGCTCTAAGTAAGCAGCTGACCACTGGAGGGATTAAGACATGGCCCCTCATAAATCCCCGATGGTTACTGTTCCCCCTCCATCACCCCTGAAAGTGCCACCTGAAAAGGCAAACTAGGCTCCCTGACAACAGCATGTATTATGGGCACAAGTAGGTCTGAAGGGTAGCCTAGTGGCCAATGCAGTGGACTGTAAACCAGGGGACCCAGGTTCAAATCCCACTTCAACTCTCTCTCTCTTTTTTTTTCACTTATACATTTTGAACCCTCCAGAAACAGAGATATACCTACTGTACCTAAATATTGACATCACCTGCAATCCTGAGAACAAAAGAGGTAGTTCACATTCAGGTACAATAGGTACTTTCCTGTCTCTGGAGAGCTCACCATTTCAAAGAGTTGCAGTGTAATAGGAACCTGGGTACCTTGGATTAAAGTCCAGTGCACTGACCACTAGGCTACCTTTCCACTCTGTGTGGCCACTTTTGTACAAATGCTGCCAGACAGACATTTTTGTTCCTGGGTTTTTTTCTGTTCATATATTTGGACGTTTTATGTTGGAAAATGGCTGTTCATTCTGGACATTCTCATGTATTTTTGAACAGAAAACCCCAACATTTTTCCAGTTCATAAATGACTGTGAGATGCATGGGGTTTTTTGGATGCTATGAGCGGGATGTCCCAATTATGATTCAGACGTTCTTTCGAAAATGCTTCTCCATGTTAATAGCAAGCATAAGTGCACGAGCCTAAATGTGGCAGTTTAACGTGAACTAACACAATTTGAGTAATTGCTGGACATGCCTATGCCCCACCCATTTGCCTTCCTCTTGCAATTATGTGCTAAGCAAGTTGTACACTAAAGTCAAAGAATACTGGTTAGTGCCCAATTAGCACTTAAACGCATAACTGTAATAGTCACGTACATAAATGCTAGCATTTTATAACGTAAGTGTATATATTGGCGACCTGTTACAGAATGACGGGGCTACCGTGCATTGAATTTCTCTGTTTCCAAATTTATTAATGGCTTTCTACCCCACCAATCAGACAATCCAGCTGAACTGCTTACAGGCTAGAGTCTGGTTCCCAAACCTGGTCCTGGAGGCGCCCCAGCCAGTCAGGTTTTCAGGATATCCACAATGAATATTCATGAGACAGATTTGCATGCAGTGGAGGCAGTGCATGAATGTCTCATGAATATTCATTGTGGATATCCTAAAAACCTGACTGGCTGGGGTGCCTCCAGGACCAGGTTTGGGAACCAGTGGACTACACACAAAAAAAGGAGAAATGAAACAGAAAAAAACAAAAAGAAGTAAAAGAGGGACACAACTATATAATTCTCAAAATGATAGCATGGAAGGGAAACATATAGGGAGGGAAGCTGTGCTGCATTGCAGATGATGTGAATGCACTTAATACCACCTACAGACTCGGTGCTAAAAGTTATGCTTTATCTTCTGCATTAACAGCTAATGTGCAGTACTGCACTAGGCATTAAGGGCTGGATTCAGTACAGGGCACTTAAAAATTAGTTCCAGGAAAATCAGTGCCCAGTGATATTCTATAAAGAGCATTCCGGATTGAGCATTCTTTATAGAATAGCACCTAGCAGGGATTCCTGCACCCAACTTTGAGTATGAGGACTTACGCCAGCTAAAACCTGGTATAAATCCTGGCACGCAAGTTGGGCACAGATCCCCAGAATTCTATAACACATCTTTGAAAATGGCACTGACCCGCCTATGCTCCTCCCATGGCCAAACTTCCACAGCCATAAAAATACCATATTTCTATTTTTCTATTTTTGTATTAGTGGCCATGACCATTTTTTTCAAATTACCACTTGTGATTCTATAACTGAGCACATGGCTTACATGCCTGAGCGGCCCTGGGCAAGTCACAACCCTCCATGACCCCAGGTACAAAAAAACTTAGATTGTGAGCCTACTAGGAACAGAGAAAGTACTTGCAAGTAATATGTACAGCATTATATACATCTAATAGTGCTATAGAAATGATAAGCAAGTCAATGCACAGAATAATAGCACATATGGCATAACTGTATTATTCTATAAGGTAGCATTTAAGTGCCTTAGCCTGTAACTGCAAGGGGAGAAGTATATACAGGAGAGGGGCATGGGCATGTCTCCAGTGCTTAACTTATAGACTACCATGAAATATTGACTTGGCATAAATGACCACACCAAATCTTAGGTTTGCAATGTTGATTTACACTAGTATTCTATAATGGCATCTTGGCACACGGATGCCATTAAAGAATTGGTACTCAGCATGTGGCATCAGTGCACCTAACTGGAGGAGCACAGTTATAGAATTGCCCTTTATCTGACCTGCTGCATCTACATGTATAAATAGTGGTATTGCATGCTGGCACAATGGAAATATTTGTTTCAACAAATTCAAAAAATCTCCCTCTGTATATTGAAGGAGAACGCTGGAGGAGTGACGTCAGCAGGTGGTTACAATCCCAGTGACACACATTGGAATGTTGGAGGAGCAAATTATTATATTAGATTGTATTTCCTTTATTGCGTTTATTACATAATGAGGCATATTTTCAAAGCACTTAGCCTTCCAAAGTTCCATAGAAACCTATTAAATCACCTTGGGTCAAACATGTTTTGAGGAAGGAGGTTTAAAAGTATAATGTAACAGCATAACATTAATAGCTATTTTACATTAATAGGTATTTTAATTTCTCTAAAGCAGAGGTTCTCAACCCAGTGCTTGGGACACACCCAGCCAGTCTGGTTTTTAGGATGTCCACAATGAATATGCATAAAATATATTTGCTTGCAATACCTCTATTGTATGCATCATGTATATTCATTGTGAGAATCCTAAAAAGCTGTAGGTTTGTCCCGAGGACTGGGTGGAGAATGCCTGTTCTAAGTATGGTTTGTTGCATAGAGGGTCAGACTACACAGGATGGAGAAGGCAAAGAGCCCTGGATGGTCATGGTTAAGACAATAACAAGCAGATGATCAAAAGCCCCGCGCAGTTCCAAACAGAGCTCTAAAATAGCGATGGAACAGCACGGGGCTTTACTGCACCAATGATCAGAGATAATTGCATGCAAATTTAAGCACGCAATTATCTCTGATCATGGGGTAGAAGTGCGGGTGAATTGTGCCTGAGCATGCACTTATAAATACAACCCTTGTATATAAATGCTGCTTATATAAATACAAGCCTTGTAGTACTTTACTTGTAACTTTTCCATATTATGAACTCTAATACTCTTAGTTTCTTTTCCATTTCCAGTTTCTCCCTACCCTGCCTTTCTTGGCTTTATACAATAGATCAATTTGTTTTCACGGTAAAATAACAGACCTGCTTATTAGTACAAGATCTCTTGAGTTTCTAAAACCAGCTAACAAGGATCAAGAAAGTTAAGCCTAATCACTTTCATGTCATGGGAAAATGACCTCTGAGGGATCTCGCTTTCACACATCTTTGTCTCAGAAGAAACAATAATTCAAAATCCAGATATATTCTTCTCAGGTCTTCTCCATTTGAAGACCTCCCTTTGATTAAACACAGTAGAATTGATTTTCCTGCCTATGTGTGTGTACAGTGTACCTTGCTGCACTCTGATTCTAATAACATTATTTACCTTCAGCTATATATTGAAAACATGTTCCATAAGAATAGCTAGAGGCAAGCAGTAATCAAGAAATACTGTCCCACTGGACACTTGTCTGGCAATTCACATGAATCAAAAAAAAAAAAAACAACTTTGCCCAATATTCAGTGGCCTAGTGGTTAGAGCATTGGTCTTGTAATCCAGAGGTGGCCAGTTCAAATCCTGCTGCTGCTGCTCCTTGTGATCTTGGGTGAGTCACTTAACTCTCCATTGCCTCAGGTACAAACTTAGATTGTGAGCCCTCCTGGGACAGAAAAATATCCAGTGTACCTGAATGTAACTCACCTTGAGCTACTACTGAAAAAGGTGTGAGCAAAATCTAAATAAATACTTGTCTGTGAGTCTCTATTTTTTTTTAATAAATACTGACTGCTGCAGGTAAATATATCCGGATATTCATGACTAGTGGCTGGCATTGAATATCTAGATACTGTGGTGAGTGTCCAGCAGTACACAGGTACACTTAGGAGAGCTGTTTTACTGTCCTAAATTATCAGAATAATTATCCTAATAGCGGCACTGAAAATCTGTTACCAAGAGTCCCTCTCCCAGCTTTCCATTGGCTGGGACACGCCAGACAGGAAATGATGAAAGTGAGGGCAGGACCCAGCCGATGGAAGTCTGCAGGGCTGGCGCAGGCAGCAATAATTGAATCACTGCAGGCGCCGGGGAGGCCTGTAAGGTACACCAGGTACACTCTTTCCAAAAATACTAGGATTAGGGGGCATGCAATGAAGCTACAAAGTAGTACATTTAAAACGAATCAGAGAAAATATTTCTTCACTTAACGTGTAATTAAACTCAGGAATTTGTTGCCAGAGAATGTGGTAAATGCAGTTAGCTTAGCAGGGTTTAAAAAAGGTTTGGACAGCTTCCTAAAAGAAAAGTCCATAAGCCATTATTGAAATGGACTTGGGAAACCCCACTGCTTATTTCTAGGATAAGCAGCATAAAATGTATTGAACTGTTTTGGGATCTTGCCAGGTACTTGTGACCTGGATTGGCCACTGTTGGAAACTGGATACTGGGCTTGATGGACCTTCGGTCTGTCCCAGTATGGCAACACTTATGTATATGTACTTCTTTAAGTATCATTCTTTCAAATTCAGAACTAATGTCTGAATAAGTGTGTTTTAAGATTATTTCTAAAATGCTTATAATTTTTAGCCGATAATAACAAGTCAAGAACAGAATAAATCAGACATAAAGCAGCCCAGATAAACACACATAATTATAGAATATGGGGTATCTGTACATAAATTTAGGTGTGGGCATTTGCACCATGTTTTCATTTGTGCAAATGGTGGCACCTAAATTTATACGCAACCCCTGGGCATAAGCGCTATTCTATACACCATGCCTAACTTTAAGCATAGTTTATAGAACAGTGCGTTTTTCAGTGCTGATTTTTTGGCACTATGTTTAGAATCTAGACTTCTTCATAAGGAACTGATTCAGGAACAAACAAGAGAGGGAGCAATTCTAGATCTAGTCCTTAGTGGAACAAAGGTTTTGTTGCAAAAGGTAACATGTTGGGGCCACATGGCGACAGTGATCATAACATGATCAAATTTGATTTAATAACTGGAGTGAGTGCATACAGGAAATCTGCTATGTTAGTATTTAACTTTCAAAAAGGAGACTATGATAGAATGTGGAAAATAGTAAAAAGCAAAAAGGAGCAGTTGCAAAGGTTAAATGTTTATATTAGGAATGGCAGTTGTTCAAAAATACCATCTTGGAAGGCCCGAGCAAACATATTCCTCATAATAAAAAAAGCAGAAGGAAGGCCAGTGGATAGCCAGCATTTCCTATTACATTTTGCTGTGTATTCCAATGTTCACTTTGAAAATAAATAATAATTTTAAAAAAACTGAGGTGAAGGAGGCTATTCTAGCTAAAAGAGCATCCATCAGAAAATGGAAGAAAGATCCAAATGAAGACAACAGGGAACAGCATAAGAAATAGGAAGCAGCATAAGAAGGTCAAAGAAAGAATTTGAAAAGAAGCTTGTCTTAAAGGCAAAAACATATAACAAAAATTCTTTTTAGATAAATTGGATGCAAAAAGCCAGCAAGAGAATCAGGGGTTGGTAGATTGGAATCTTGCTACTTTTTGGGATTCTGCCAGGTACTTGTGTCCTGGACTGGCCACTGTTGGAAACAGGATACTGGGCTAGATGAACCATCAATCTAATCCAGTATGGCTATTTTTATGTTCTTATGGACCATTAGCCACCTATTTCTATAAATTTGCAAGCACAATTTTATGCTTAACATGCAAAGTTGTGCAGGAAAGTTACAGAATAGTGTCAGTTGTGCACTTAATATAATTGGTCAGTTATTGACCAACGATTGGCAATAATTGCTGTTAATTGGCACTAATTGGTACTAATTAGAAATTAAGGGCCAGATTCTATATAAGGTGCCTAAAAACTCCATGTGGTCAACATGTACGCCTAAGCATATTCTATAAGCGGTGCCTAGATTTAGGCATGGTATATCGAATACGTTTAGTTGATATCTCAGTGTCTAAAACTACGCACATTCATTTACTCCAATGAAAATGTGGCGTAAATCCCTGTGCGTCAATTTGCATGCACTGGGTCGTATTCTATAATTACAAGCATAAACACCCATGAAATGCCCATTTCCCCACCCATAGCCATGCCCTTTTTGAACTGCACACATTAGAATTTAGGTGCAGTTCATTACAGAATGCGCTTACCAAGTTGTGCATGGAGGAGTGGCCTAGTGGTTAGGGTGGTGGACTTTGGTCCTGGGGAACTAAGGAACTGAGTTCAATTCCCAGCACAGACAGCTCCTTGTGACTCTGGGCAAGTCACTTAACCCTCCATTGCCTGCTGCATTGAGCCTGCCATGAGTGGGAAAGCATGGGGTACAAATGTAATAAATAAATAAATTGTAAGTGTTGCCAATTAGTACACATTATTGCTTGTTAAGTGTTGTTAAAAATGCTGATTGGCTTGTTAAACCAATTAAGTTACGTGCCTGGATTTTGGCGCAGATCTTTAGGTGCACTATATAGAATCCCCAGGATAGAGCCCTCTTTACTAAGGTGTGCTAGTGTTTTTAGTGAATCCTAAAAATTAGCACGTACTAACTGTGTAGGTGCCCATAGGACTGCTCAGAACACAGCAGCCAGGCTTATACTTGGAAAAACGCATTTTGACAGCGCCAAGCCACTCAGAGAAAAACTGCACTGGCTACCAATCAAAGAACGTATCACTTTCAAAATCTGCACGACTGCTCATAAAATTATTTACGGCGAGGCACCAGGATACATGACAGACCTCATTGTCCTGCCATCCAGAAACGCCACAAAATCAGAACGATCATACCTAAACCTCCACTACCCAAGCAACAAAAGACTCAAATACAAACCCACCTATACATCCAGCTTTTCCTACTTAAGTGCACAACTATGGAATGCACTACCAAAAGCAGTAAAAACTACGCTTGACCACCTACATTTCCGGAAAGCACTAAAGACAGACCTGTTCAGAAGAGCATACCCCACCGACCCAACATAAAAATACTTGGATACCTGCAACACAACGTAACCAAAGACTGTAATGGACATTACCTGACTCTTTCTCCCCCTTTCTAATTTCCCCCCAATTATACCTATCACACATGTACCTCATTCTACCACAATATCACCTTGTGTATTCGTTACACATTGTATTTGTTCAGACCGGAACCGGCTAACGCCGTAAACGGAACTATGTAAGCCACATTGAGCCTGCAAAAAGGTGGGAAAAAGTGGGATACAAATGCAACAAATAAAAATAAAATTAGCACACACTAAGAATGGTAGCACACCTCTAGCACGGATTAGTAAACAGGGCTCTTAATATTCTACCAGGTAGTTATGCTTAAAGAAGTATTATCCTTCCACACAGACAAAATCATTTAAATTGCTGAAAGCCATAAGGAAATCAAACAGTTTAGCTCTTTCACGGCCTAAAAATATGGGTCAAAGCAACTAATCTCCAGATAATAATTTTATAAAATCTAATTAACTCGAATGCCAAACACACTTTCAATTCACTCCCACACAGGACCCCCAAAAGATTTAACATTTGGACAACAATACAGCATATCAGACAGGGGTGTGCTGGTAAATTTTTAACAACGGGCTCTCTCTCTGGGCATAGCCGGCCCTGAAATTTTGGGGGTGGAGGTGGGGTGTGGGAATACATGTCTCTCTCTCTTCTCCCTTGTGTGGGCACGCTAGGTATACCTTTGCCGAGCCCCACTAGCCAATAAATGGACGGCCACCATTCTCTGCTGCTTGTTTCTGGCTCTGAGCAACATGACGGAACCTTCTTGCACTTGCATGAAAAGACCCAGCCTGATGATCAGAGTCAGAAACAAGGAGCAGGGAGCAGCAGCAGTCTATTTACTTGGCTGGTGGGGCCAGCATCACTGCCAGCAAAGTAAAAGAGAATTCAGGAGGGGGCCCAAGCCCACATTTTGGGAGTCAGTTGTTAAAGTACACATGGGGAGGCCTACTTTATCAACCGGCTCCCAAAATTCTTAAAAACTTAACAAACGGCTCTCGCGAGCCCTTGAGAGCCCGCTCCAGCACACCACTGATATCAGATAAAGTTTCCTCTGCAGACTTACAAGACCAGAATTTTATTGGAGTTACCATCAGACAGTTTTGCTACTTTTGAAGCAGTCCAAGGCACTCCATGATCAACATCATATAAGACTGAGTAACTGCTGCTGAAACTGAGGTCCTTTTACTAAGCCATGGTAAAAAGTGGCTTGCGATAGTGTAGGTACGGGTTTTGGGCATGCACAGAGATATTTTTCAGCGCATGTGCCAAAAATGCCCTTTTTTCTTTTTGCCTAAAATGGATGTGCAGCAAAATCTATTTTGCCACACGTCCATTTTAGGTGTCTGACCTTACCGCCAGCCATAGGCCTAGCAGTAAGGAATCTGTGCAGTAAGGACCTATGTGTGTCAGATGCCACTCGGCGGCGCGTCCGAAAATAAAAAAATTATGTTCCAGACGCGTGTAGCGGACGCGCGCCAAAAATAAAATTACCGCAAGAGGCATGCAGTGGTCGGGCGGTAAGTTCATTTTGGTGTGCATTGGGTGCACGTAGAGCCTACCGCGGCTTGGTAAAAGGGGCCTATGATGGCCTACAGACACAAAAGTAACATTCATACAAACAAGACAACAGCACCTTTGGCTGCACACTGTATTGAGACTAACCATCCTTTTGCAGCATTAAGGTGTGTTGTGTTACAACAACTGAAATGGAGGATCCAAGGGGGAGACAGGAAGTTAATGTTATTACAACAAGAACAGCGATGGATTCACTGTATTAGATCATTACACCCTGGGGGATTAAACACCAGGATTGAATGGAACCAATTCTTCTAATTGAGACATAGAACTTCACCCGTGAACAGGGTGATCCCAGCTTATAGTCCGGTATTTTGATGACAAGACAAGTGCCCCTTTAAGAAGGAGGGGTCTCACCAGTCAGCGTCTGACATTAGAAGATTTAAAACCACCGCCATATTGCCACTCGCTGCAGGCAGACAGATCCAGCACTTTAAGTGAGGAAAAAACTATCATTGAGTACGAGGTCGTTACAACAGAACTACATGGTAAAACAAATGCTGTCTTTTATAGATTTCGATTATAAGAGACCACAGTACCTTGAAGCAGGAGTTGAAACTCGGCCGAAGTTGGGCCGTGGAAGACAGAGATAATGAGTGAACAGCTGGAAGATAAGTGACCCGTACACATTTACTAGTTTGAGTGTTTAGGAGTCACATTTTGGGAGGTTTTTCAGCCTGTGCTGATTAGATGGAGCTCCCCTAGGTTGTGTATCAACAAAGGAGTGCCCATCCGTATTTGAGGCTTTTCCTCCATCAGTTACCATAGCAGTAAATAACACAGAGTATATTTTTAGATTGGGTTTCTGCAGACAATTAGACCAGAAAATGTTCCACTGCAACTCAGAAAATTCTCCTTCAAAATTATACTCCCATACTTTCTCTACTACTGCACAAGAACACACATAATTAAACTTTGCCCCCTCAAATGTCATTGAAACCTTCTTAGGCAATACAATAGCCCTTCAAATCAGAGTGCATATCAGTTGATTTAACAATAGCAGAATATTCTCAACAACGCCTCACTTGCATCCATTGAAAATAATGCTAAAGCCAAAGATCGTTCTCAGCATTAAACTGATCCAAAGTTTTACATTTACCATCATATACAAGCTGATGCACAAACCAAATTCATCTATCCTGCCACTCAGTCCAACTAATTAAATTATCATGTATTTTCAATGCAGGATTATCCCAAAGGGATCTGCACATGACAATTTCAAACACCTTGGTATACGTTACACAACCCTTGACATAACAATCATCAATGGAGAGTGAGGCACAATTTTTTGAACTTGTGTAGTAAACAAATTTCACAAGGAAAAAGGACTTGCTAATTGCCCTTTTCAACTGCAACCATTTGGGTACTTCTTCATCTACACTATCTGTACACCATGTAGCAGCAAAAGCCATCAGATATGAGTAATGATGCAAATTCAGATCTGGAAAGTTGGCTTTACCCCTTCCCATAACTAATTTTAATATTCTAATCACTATTTGTGCTATCTGATTGTTCCATACAAACCTTGAAATATTACATTCCATTGTTTTACTGAAAGCATCCAGATATGGAAGAAGTACCATACTTATTATATAATTTATCTTAGGAGTTATTACCACCTTAACAACATCTATAAATACAGAGGGGGCTATTTTTATAAAGATAGCATCAATCATTTGCAGGAGAGCTACCTTGTTAAGTTCCAAAGAACACTCCACAGAATTAGCATACCACTCGCCCCATAACGTAGCTTATGTGGAGCCCATACAAATGGGAAATCTATTAGATGTTGTCTGTGCATATGTGTATTACGAGGTATTACCACAGACTTTCCCTAATTTATTTTATAACTAGAACATTCAATCAATACCAATAAATTAGACATGGGTATGAAGATAAAGAAAAACATCAACTGCATAAGCAGATAACTTATATTCTCACCTCCCCACTTAATTCCTTTAGTATTACGAGCCATCCTAATTGCTATAGTTAGAGGCTCTAAAGCCAAATTAAACAACAAAAGGGATAATACATCCCACATTGTGACATTTATATCCCACATTATCCCAAACAAGTTTGAGTTCAGTGTGGCTTACAATAAGCAGTATTGGCTACATAACTAAGAATAATGCATAAGAAAGTTATTTGTTGCAAGAATCCAATTTTACAAATACAGTATCATAAACATACTGGGATAACTATGGACGTTTAACATTTAGAAAATCTATTATGAATGAGAAATTGTACATGAAGCGAAGAGAAGGTTAATGGTAAATAGAGTAATAACCAATTCAGGTAATAATTAGTTGTTTGAGATATGGTTGTTCTTTATGAGGGTTTGTTTGAATAGGAACAACCTTGTTTAGTTCCTCTTAATGGAATAAATGATTGGGACAATAAATTATTAGCAAAAACTTTCACACATGGTGCAGAATACAAAAGTTAAGCCACATCAGTATAATACCAATCTATTCCAAACCATTGCAGCGGCAGCCAAGAAAGCAAATAGAATATTAGGAATTATTCGGAAAGGAATGGAGAATAAAACAGAATATCATAATGCTTCTATATTGCTCCATGGTGTAACTACACCTCGAATAGTGTGTACACTTATGGTCACTCTTCTCAAATAAAATATAGCAGAATTAGCACAGATACCAGAGAACTGTGACAAAAATGATAAAGGGAATGCCACAACTCCCATGTGAGGAAAAGCTACAGAGGTTAGGGTTCTTCAGATTAGAGAAGAGACCACTGAAGGAAGGAATAATAGAGGTTTATAAAATAATGAGTGAAATGGAATGGGTATACGTGAATCTCTTGTTTACTTTTTCCAAAAGTACAAGGACCCGTCAGTGGGACATCACAAGAGATTCCAAACCAGGTCAGTAGTGTCTGAAAGCCCCAGGGGAAGAGGAAGGGGTCCTCCAGGAGAGTTTCCTAGCCTGTGACCACATTGTTTGAAGACGGGTCAAGATAGGAAGATTATATTGTGAAGTGTTTACCCAGCCTAGGTCCACTGTGTTTGAAGATGGGCCAAGGTGGAGAACTAGAGTATAAAAGTGAGAGTACAGAAGTTGGGACTGCTAGGAGCTGGTCACCATGGGTGTTATCAAGTGTGAGTTAGTGAGTGAGTTAATTTGGGAAACCTGAAAAAGTAAAGTTCTTTTTTGTTTCCTTTGAATTCTGCCTATGTTTGCTTAACAGATCTGTGACAACAACAGACCTTTGGTATTTTTTGGCTCTTAATAAAAACGTTTGCTTTGAATGAGTCTTCTCTGTTGGCTGTATCTGTGAAGGCTCCAAGCGTGGCCACCACATACACTATCACAACCACAGATTTATAACACCAACTAATTAATGTAGGCAATGTTTAATTTATGCTATAAATGTATGGGTCAATATTGAACCAGCAGCAATCAGCAGTATTATAAACACTGAATGCTGCCAGCTAGTTTAGACTGAGATATTGAGTGGAGGAGTGGCCTAGTGGTTAGGGTGGTGGACTTTGGTCCTGAGGAACTGAGTTCGATTCCCGGCACAAGCAGCTCCTTGTGACTCTGGGCAAGTCACTTAACCCTCCATTGCCTGCTGCATAGAGCCTGCCATGAGTGGGAAAGTGTGGGGTACAAATGTAAAAATAAAAAAAAATATTCACTGACAGGCCATATTGGGACCAGTAGTGACACACTAAAAGTTATGCAGGTATGGCTGGTATTCATTGCAGTACCAACATAGCTACCCCCCCCCCCCCTGATTTACTAAATCATGCTAGCGGATGTCGTGTGCTAATGGGATGTGTCAGCATTGCCGCACAGCTTAGTAAACAGGGGGGTAAATGGGCAAAGATAGAATTGCTATTTAAGCAGCCACAATATAGCGCCTGCATAACTCCCAGCTCTGCACAAAATCCATCCCTGGATCACACCGGTACTGCCCATACAGTGTCGTGGTGGTCAGAGGGGATATGCAAATCCAAGAAGACAGGAGGAGCCTCCACGGTCCTTGATATTGATATGAATATTCTGAATAAACTGGTTTTTGATATTATCTCCCTATTGGTTTGCGCATTTGTCAGCCTCTACTTTTGCTGTTTTGCAGAGGGGATATGCAGCAGCACTACCTGGTCAAGTGTTGTTGAATATCTCCTCCTGATCTGCTCAGCACAATTTAACCAGACAGGAGTTTCTCCTGACCCATTAAATTATTTTGAATATGGAGCCCGCAATATTTTATTTCCCTGAGGAAGCTTCAATTGCAGCACTGCTGACCCCATAAGTGCTTTTGAATATCAACCTCTATATTTAACGAGGTCAATTTTCAGACTGTGGGAGTTAGACTGGCCAACTCCCATGGTCTGCGCTGAGACCCGATATTCAATGTCAGGCCATTTCTGGTGACTGGCATTGAATATCCAGTTTATCTTTGGCCAGTCAGAATTTAACTGGCTAAACTGATATTCAGCCCTGGCCGATTAAATTCAGACTGGCCAAAGATATTCTAGGGTTGCACGTGGCCA
This sequence comes from Microcaecilia unicolor, assembly GCF_901765095.1. NCBI lineage: Eukaryota > Metazoa > Chordata > Amphibia > Gymnophiona > Siphonopidae > Microcaecilia > Microcaecilia unicolor. The sequence continues at coordinate 470,330,227 of NC_044031.1, forward strand.
AATATGGCCGCAAAACCTGGCTGGTGACATTGTAAAAATTGGTGGATAGCCAGTTATATTGCCCGATATAACCAGATATCCACTAGCCGCTAACTGGCAATATTCAGTGGTACATGGCCGGCCATGTGCCACGAAATATTGTCAGATAGCCAGTTCTTCGGCATTTAACTGGCCAGGTGCCGATCTTGGCTGGTCCAATGTTGCTGAATATCAAGGGGGTGGGGGTGGGGGAAATGACTTTTGCTGAAACTCCAAAGAATCAAACAATACTAAATAAAACCACCAGATGTCACTCTAACTCTTTCAATTCATCTCGGTCACAGAAATTCTAAATCCTGACAGGGGCTCAAAAACCTATGGAATGTCTTTGTGAACATTTTGCATTCTGGTATTTGGGATTCATGCTTTTATTCAAGCTGAATTACAATAGATATTTCTAGAAACAAAACGCAGGCAACAAAGCATTTGTTAAAGAGATAAAAAGTCAAAAAGATTTAAAGGGCCAGGAAAGGCTCCTGGTCATTTAAAGTACCTGCCTCGGGCTAATTGGGAATTTTCAGCAGCACTTAACCAGATAGTGCCACTGAAAATACCAAAACCAACTATTTTATGAGCATTCCAGGACTGAGTTGGCACTTAGCCAGTCAAATGCAGATTTTCAACACATAACCAGCTAAGATAATTGCATAAATATAACCGCATGAAAGTCAGTCCATTCTTTATGCAGTTCACCTCTGTATACCTGGAAATTCAAAGCTGGAGCTCAGATAGGACCCAGCATTGTATATCCGAGTATAATGCCAGTGGCGGTAAGGAAATTCTGCCCACTGCCAGCTGAATATCACATCCTATATGTACTGAGCAATAGGAAAAACAGCAAGCAATCTATTTTAAAAATATATTATACATCAGGATTTATATGCGTAGAGGCATATTTTCAATCCCCCAAATTCTATACATGGTGCCTTAAGTTGTACATGCTAATTTGGCCACATGACCAAATTGCATGCACAACTTAATTAACAAGCCAATCAGTGCCAATAATTGGTACTTAGCAACCAATTAGCAGCACTAATTGGCTTTAATTAGAATTATATGCACAAATTTCTAGGTGTATTCTATAACTCGGTGCACATAAATTTTAATGCACATGGCTGAAAAGGGGGCATGGAATGGGCGAGTTGTGGGTGTTTCAAAAAACTATATGCAATATTGTGGAATACAGCCAATCTGCACCTAACTTAGGCACAGGTATTTTAGGCCTGGTTTTTGGTGGCCTAAATGGGTCCGTCTAAATTTTAGTCTTAAGAACGGCGCTTGAGCATATTCTGTAAACTACACCTAACTAGCATTGAGTGCCGATTTTGGTGCACAAATTGGCGCCAGGACTGCCCAATTTGTGTGCAGATGTCCAGTGTTCTATAACTGTGCACAAATGTTAGGAATGTCCCTGATCTGCCCATGTACCTCCTATGGCCGCACCCACTTTTGAGTTGCGCACCATGGGATTTGGGTGTTACTGAACAGTGAGTAGGAAGATGTGCTTCCAATTATTGGGCACACATCTTCAATTGGTGCCCAAATATCGGCGCCCAATTTTGGGCATCATATATAGAATCCATAGGATTATGTGAATTGGGTCTTCATGTGCTCAATTGTTCATTTATACTTGATGTTAGCACTGCTCAGTACATAATTAACACAGCTAATTCTACAGACAGGTAAACGTGCCTTCCTCCCTAGCTGCAAACAGCTGTAGTGGTGATAAGAGAAGTTTCAACATTTATATAGCTGCTAGGAAGTAGCAATGTGATCTGAGAGGGACTTTTAATGACTAGTGACATTGCTAGAGGTAGTCTGCCCTCTACTGCTGGTTTCACCCTGTGACCTGTTTCATCCCCAGACTGTTCAGGGACCCAGTGAGCCCAACAGCAGGCCTGACTATGAGTTAGTATGAGAAAGCTCCAGAGATGCCATCCTAAAGTGTGAGATTTATCACTCTAAAATTGAAGGCCAAGAACAGAGATATTTCAGATGCTATGGCTGAAGTATAAATCTCAAAGATTTAAGCTGTATTTCTTTGGAAATGAAAGAAGCAACATAAAATATTTAGCTTTCTTTGATGCCTCTGAAAAGATATAGAGTGGAGGCACCATTATGACAATTTTCAAGGACTTTGCTCAGGTAACTAACTCCTAACCTAAGTAAATTCTCTGGAATGCATATTTTCTCCTCTCAGTGGCTAAAATATGTACTTGTCCCACCACAGTAGGGTTACTATATGGTTCCAGAAAAAAAAAAAAGAGGACAGATTGAGTCAGTCCAGATTTTACTTTCATTGAAAGCAATGGAAGTAAAACCCGAACTAGCTCAATCTGTCTCATTCATGTGCAAGGTGGCTGCCAAGAAGGAACACAATTTTTCCCAACAGGAGACTGACCTCTAGTGTCTTTACAAGGACATCATGATATTGGCAGAGGGAGGCTCTCCACAGACATCGCAGGTGCACAAAACTCATTCATGGCCATAGGAACCAACTTTTCAAAATTATTAGGGGTGCTAAGCCCAGTGGAAATAACCCTTCCCTGGACACATACAAGTAATTTTATCAATACTAAGGGTGCTCAAGCACCCACAGAGTCCCATTTTCATGCCCCATAAGAACATATTTCTTGCCATACTGGAACAAGCCCAATATCCTGTTTCCAACAGTGACCAAGCCAGGTCACAAGTACCTGGCAAGATCCCAAAACAGTAAAACATTTTTTATGCCACTTATGAAGTAAGCAATGGATTTTCTCAAATCCATGACTTTTCTTTTATGATATTACCCGAACTTTTATTTCAACCCTGCCAAGCTAACTACTTTTAACCATTCTCTAGCAACGGATTCCAGAGTTTAATTAAATGTTGAGTGAAGAAATATTTTCTCCAGATTGCTCTAAATTTACTTAGTCGATTTGTTGCATGCCCTTAGTCCTAGTATTTTTGGAAAGAGTAAACAAGCGATTCACATCTACCTGTTCCACTCCACTCAGTATTTTATAGACCTCTATCTTTCCTCAGTCATCTCTTCTCCAAGCTGAAGAGCCTTAGCCACATTAGCTTTTCCTTATAGGGAAGTCATCCCATTCCCTTTATCATTTTCATTGCCCTTTTCTATACCTTTTGTAATTCTGCTATATCTTTTTTGAGATGGGGTGACCAGAATTGCATACAGTATTCATGGTGGAGTTGCATCATGAAGTGATACAAAGACATTATAACGTTCTCATTTTTGTTTTCCATTTCTTTTCTAATAATTCCTAACATTTTATTTGCTTTCTTAGCTGTCGCTGCACACTTAACAGAAGATTTTAACGTATCATCAACATTAATATGGAACCTTGTATTACATAGCTAAAGTTTGTGTTCCTCTTTCCCACATGCTTCACTTTGCACTTGCTCACATTAAATGTCATCTGCCATTTGGATGCGCAGTCTCCCAGTTTTGAAAGGTCCTCTTGTAATTTTTCTCAATCCTCTTGCGATTTAACAACTTTGAATAACTTTGTGTCATCAACAAATTTATTTGCCATTATTCCCATCTCTAGATCATTATAAATATGTTAAAAAGCAGAGGTCCAAGCACAGACCCCTGGGGAAACCCACTATTCACCCATCTCCATTGAGAATACTAACCATTTTATCCCTACTCTCTGTTTTCTTTTAACCAGTTTTTAATCCTCAATAGAACATTGCCTCCTATCCCATGGCTTTCTAATTTCCTCAGAAGCCTTTCAAGAGGTACTGTGTCAAATGCCTTTTGAAAATCCAGCTCACCTTTATCCACATGTTTGTTCACCCCTTCAAAGAAATGTAGTAGATTGGTGAGGCAAGATTTCCCTTCACTAAATCCATGTTGACTTTGTCTCATTAATCCATGCTTTTATATACGGTCTGTAATTTTGCTTTTTATAATATTCTCTACCATTTTGCCTGACACCATCAGGCTCACTGGTCTATAATTTCCCAGATCACCTCTGGCATTATATTGGCCTCCCTCCAGTCTTCCAGTACCATGCTTGATTTTAAAGATATTACTAACAATAGATCTGCAAGTTCACTTTTAAGTTCTATCAGTACTCTGGGACATATACTATCTGGACCAGGCAATTTGCTACCTTTCAGTTTGTCAAATTGCCCCATTTCATCTTCCAGATTTACAGAGATTTGTTTCAGTTTCTCTGACTGATCAGCACTGAATACCTTTTCTGGCACTGTTATCTCTCCCACGTCTTCCTTGGTGAAGACTGAAGCAAAAAATTCATTTAATCTCTCCACTATGGCCTTGTCTTCCCTGAGTGCCCCTTTTACCTGTCAGTCATCTGGCAAGCCAACTGATTCATTACTACTACTTGTCATTTCTATAGCGCTACAAGGCATATGCAGCGCTGTACACCATACACAAAGACAGTCCCTGCTCAAAGAGCTTACAATCTAGATAAGACAGGTAAACAGACAGAACAATTAAGGATAAGGGAATAAAGAGGTGAGGATAAAGGACAGGGCAAGTGAGTTAGGAGTCAAAAGCAGTGGTAAAGAGGTGGGTTTTGAGTCTGGACTTGAAAACAACCAAAGACATACCTTGCCTGTACCTGGATTACTCTCTTGCCTGAGGTCAGAGGCCTGCAGCCAGGTGAGTCTGCGAACCAAACCCCATGGCAGAATCTCTCAATGCTGTTTCATAAATATCATAACATAACTTAATTTGACTTCATACTTAACCAGCTCATAATCTCCAACATCTGCGCATCATATGCTCTCCGCCTAGTGAGACTCCTGATGCAGGCCTAGCGGCCGAAACACAGCGTTTGTGTCAAGTCTTTTTATCAATGATTCATTTACCAGCTTCTTGCTTCTGATATACCTAAAAACATGTTTTTGCCTCCAACTCAATCTTCTTTTCAAAGTCTCTCTTTGCCTTCCTTATCAGCACTTTGCATTTGACTTGCCATTCCTTATGCTGTTTCCTATCATGATCACAAAAGCATTTTATGGTAAACTATATAGCTAGTGTATTTTTTGTAATGGAATTCAAAGGTTTTAGCTTTGCCCCCTTCCTCCCACTCTTCACAATTCTATATTGACCTCTGTGGTCTGTTCCAGCCTAACCCCAGTCCTTTGGGGCTATATTAACCCACTCCTTGACATCTCTCGATTGGGTGCTCTGATAATACAATTTAAAATGAGGTACACCCATACCCATTTCCTCCCATGGCAGCTGCAATATTCTTTTGGCCACTCTGGGCTTCTTCCCTTCCCATACAAAATGAAATATTAACTTGTGTAGCCATTGAAATGTCAGATCTGTCAACACAGTGGAAAGTGTAGTAAATAGAAAAATCTTTGTAATACAGTAATGTTTATAACATGTACCCTTCCCAATCAGGATAAATACAGACCTTTCCATCTACTCAGTTCCCTGACCATCTCTTGAATGAGCAGAATACAATTATATTCATTTATTTTATTCAGATGTGGAGAGAGTTTAACATCCAGATATCCGATATATATCTTAGCCCATCTAAAAGGGAATAATCTCTGCAATTCTCCCACTTCCCTTTTCAGAACTGTTATATTGAGAAGCTCTGATTTAGTAATACTAATCTTAAAGTCCAGCACTTAAAGAAATTTCCATATAATTTCAATTCTTTAAGAAGAATTGGAATTGATGGTTTGGGGTTAGTGATGGTCAGCAAAACATCATCTGCAAATAGGAAGATTTTGTTTTCATGGGCTCCCACTATCAAGCTTTCTATCCTGGGATTCTGGTGAATCTTTTGTGCCATTAATCAGGCAAAGAGAAAAGGGGACAATGGACATCCCTGTCGTGTTCCTTTAGCCAGACCATAAAGCCCTGAATACTCTCATTGATTTTAAAAATAGCCTGGGGAGATCTATATAACTATTTGATCCATTGAAGGAACCACCCTCTCATCCCTATTTTTCTATCACATGGAACAGAAAAGGCCAATAGACCCTGTCAAAGGCCTTTTCAACATCAATGGCCAGTGGTGTTCCTAGGGGGGCTGACACCCGGGGCGGATTGCCGATGTGCCCCGCCCCCTGGGTGCAGCGCCCCCCCCTCGATGCAGCGCGGACCCCCCGGCGAAATGACACCCCCCGCGAAGGAACCCCCCCGGGTGCATGCTGCTGGGGGGGGGGGGGGTGCCGCGCACGCCTGTTCTCCATTATTCCATGCTTCTTCTCTGCCCCGGAACAGGAAGTAACCTGTTCCGGGGCAGAGAAGAAGCATGGAACAACAGAGGACAGGCGCGCGTGGCACCCCCCAGCGGCGTGCACCCGGGGTGGACCGCACCTACCGCCCCCCCTAGGAACGCCACTGTCAATGGCTAATGCTACCATAGGTTTAGACTGCTGTTCCACATGCCAGAAAAAAATGAACACTTTTCTAATATTATCAGAAGCCATCCGCCCCTGTATAAAACCTGCTGGATCCTCATCTACTATTTGTGGCATAATACATTTTATCCTTTCCACCAGTATTTTAGTGAATATTTTATAGTCTGTACCTAATAGCAAAATGGGGTGGTAAGAGCCACATTCCATGGGCTCTTTACCTGCTTTATGTAGAATAGTCACCTCTGCCACCCTTAGTAAAGGGGTAGCTCTTTTTCCACTCCCATTAAGTTAAATCCTTTGCCAGGGGTCCTACTAGATGTGCACTAAACATTTTGTAGAATATCCCCGTGAACCCATCAAGCCCCGGAGCTTTCCCAGTTGGGAGGGATCTAATCGCTGTTAGGCGCTTCACTTCTGAAACAAACTTTGCCAAGGATACAAACACATCCATTCCCAATTTAGAAAGTTGGACCGCTTCCAAATAATCACTAATCTGGATGTCAGTAGTGTTATGATCTGGAGTATATAGTTCCTTATAATACTCCAAAAATGCTCCCTAATCTTTATGTTACTGCTCAGTTCCTCCCCTGTTTGTGTTTTAATATTCAATATTTCATTTTGGGTTTGGAGATTTTTTTAATTTGTGAGTCAAATGTTTACTAGCTTTATTTCCAAACTCAAAGTGAATTTGCTTTAATTGTTGTACTTTATACTGCACATCCTCCATCTCCAGATCGTGCAATTCTCTTCTAGTTTTAATAAGTTCTTCTAATGCTTCTTCTAACTCTGCTCAAAAATTTGTAATTTCTTCCTCAAATTTGTAATCTCTTCCTCAGTTCCTGTGCTTTTGTGAGCTTGACCCATTTTCTGGTGAATGCAATAGCAATTATTGTTCCTTTTATCACAGCTTTTAAACAGTCCCAGACAATCCATGGAGATTGTCCTTAGTATTCATTCAGTTCTAAATAGTGACTAATCTCCTCCTGAATGACGTTGTACTTTTGAATATGCCAGGATAGTCTCCTTCAATTTCCAATATTAAGTCCTAAATTGTGCTGCATGGTCAGACCATGTGATTGACTCTATTTCCACTCCAGGTCACCCAACCACAGATCTATTCCAGAGCATGTCTTGTGAGATGAGGGGGAAAAAGGTGTCATCCCATTTCCCTTTGTGCCTGTGCCACCATTCATGCACTAATTTGAAATGGACCATAAGATCCTTAAGTTGATGCCTTCCTTCTCTGCACAACCTCTCTGATCCTAAACTGTTATCAAGCTGGGGATCCAATGTGGTATTAAAGTCTCCTCCCAGGAGTAAGATCCCTTAGTATTTGCAACAAGGAGTGTGTTCTGCCCCCATATACATGGAGGCAGATTGTTTATTTTTTGTTTGTATATGTTGGATATTCTTATATCAGATTGCATTGCCTGTAACAGTTTAAGTTGCTTGCGCCTTTAAGGAAGGCAGGAAGTGCCTTTGGACTACAAATATTTGTCTTTATGCAGTGCTCTGAATTGGCTTTCCCTGAGCACATGTCCTAGTTCCCTATGCCTTATGGGACTTTTCTTATTGGCTGGCCTCTTGTCCCTGTGTATGTGGGCTGTAGCCTGCCCTTCTTCCCTCTTTTGGGGGGTTTAGAGTGGTCCATAGAATAGTTTTCTAAGGACTATAAGCTAGCTCTATTGTACATATTGCATATACTCCTCTTTCAAGAGTCCTGAGTCTTCACAGTGATGCTCTATACTCTGGTTAACTGCATGTTAATCTCCTGAGCAGAGGGAGCCTATAGGAGACAGAACACAACAGAGTCAATTAATGCACCCTGGTCCTTATTTGGAGCATAAACATGCACAAGGGTATACAAGTGGAGGAGTGGCCTAGTGGTTAGGGTGGTGGACTTTGGTCCTGAGGAAGTGAGTTTGATTCCCACTTCAGGCACAGGCAGCTCCTTGTGACTCTGGGCAAATCACTTAACCCTCCATTGCTACATTGATCCTGCCCTGAGTGGGAAAGCATAGGGTACAAATGTAACAAAAAAAAAAGTGATCAATTTGACAAATACCTTCCACCTTTATCTTTAATCACCTGCTGGATTGTACATTGCAAGTCTTTAAGCAGCACTATACCCAATCCATAGATTTTCTTGTTATGACCATTGGAGGCACAGATCACCACAGGGCCTGGATCCACAGGATGTGGAGACAGAGGAGGAACCACCACCACCCATACTGAGAAGGGTCATGCTAGCTGTTGTATAACTCTCTATGATCCCTCTAGAAAGTGGATAGTGCAACTGTGTAGAATACATCACTTCTTATTGTTGCTGTGATAAAGCAAGAAGTTGAGACTGCTTATCTGGCCTGAGACTGACTGAATATGTTACATGGTGTCGGAAGTAAATTAGCCATGGAAAGTCACACTTCGATTTCGCTTCCATTACCACTGAGTTTGGCAGGGGACTGCGCTACAAATTTTAAGCATTTCAAAAACCAGTGGCATATTTATGAAATTGTAACTGACCTGGAGGAACAGACAATGAAAAAAATGCACTGTCATTCTCCTGGCATGCATTAGCACAGAAGCGTATGAGCTGTATGAGACCCTGACCTTCCAAAGCGAGGCAGACAAAATTGATGTGAACAAATACCTGGAAGCTTTTAAAAATTACTGCATCAGAGACATGTGAATTAGGAAAGGCACATCTTGAATAGCAGCCTGCAGGAAACCAGAGAATCTTTTGACACATATCTAGCTGAGTTTAAAACTGTAGTAAAGTTGTGTGAGTATGGGTATTTAGAGGACTTAATTATATATGATAGAACTGTTTTTAGCATTATGTCTTCCAATGTATCTTGCATATCTCTATCCATTTCCCTAATCCAGTGGTTCCCAAACTTCTTTGGGGCACCCGAGTAATTTTTCGTGGCACCCCCAAACCACACCGATCTCCCCCCCCCCCAGTCTCCATCTTTTTCTCTGCACAAATATAACAGTGCTAGGGTGTCCCTATAACCAGCCCCTCGAAATGACACACTGATTATGATTTATAACAAATTACCAATCTACCTATGAAAAGTGATTCCGTTATTATATTTCCTCTGTGTACATTTATATGCTGCACAAGCCAGAATGTTTGAAAATATAAGTGAGATTAAATTAAAAAATGCTACCAACAATAAAGAATGACAACATGGATGCAGCAGCTCATAGGTTTGCTTGCTTTGAATGGGAGGGGAAACAGACTGACCTGACATCAACTTATTGACTTCATCCCTTCTCCTGTTTTCTTCCAACCTCCTTGGCAGCAAAAGCAAGTCCCGAAGGCCATCTGCTCTGTGTCCCCAGGGGCCTTAAAAAAAAAAGCAAGCTCGGGGCTGCAGCAGCCTTCAGGCATGTGCTGTCGGCTCTGCTGGTCCTCTGCCCCCGCTGACGTCAATTTCCAGTTCCAGGGGGGCAGAGGACTGGCAGGACTAACAGCACATGCTTGAAGGCTGCTGCAGCCCTACACTTACTTTTTTTGTTTGGCAGGAGGGAGGTCGGTATTTGCCGCAGCACCCCAGAGAGTTCGCACCAGGGTGCCGCAGCTCACAGTTTGGGAACCACTGCCCTAATGTGTTCATCCTTTCTGATTTCAACATTTACATTGACAAACCTGTTAGACCCTCTGATGAATGCTTTGTTTCTTTTCTTCATAAATTGGACTTCTTTCAGTACACTTTCCTATCCATATGGCTGGCAACACCTTGTACCTGGTCTTTCATCCCATTCTAATGCTATTTCCCTCTCCTCCCTTCCTTTTTCTTGGTCAGAACCCTTTGTAATAAATTTCTCCCTTTCCTGTTTCTCACACTTTCATTCCTTCTACTCCCTCTCAATCACCATTCCGACTGGTTGACCCCACTTCTATATCCCCCCAACCGTTCCTCATTTCCTTTGGATTTTGTGTCCCTTCCTCTTCCTGAACAGGTCTTTCTTTGGGTCTACTTTACTACTACTACTACTACTATTTAGCATTTCTATAGCGCTACAAGGCATACGCAGCGCTGTACAAACATAGAAGAAAGACAGTCCCTGCTCAAAGAGCTTACAATCTAATACTTTACATTCTACCTGCTCTTCCTACATTATGGGGCTCATTTTCAAAATAGAAAATATCTCAGAAACGACATTGAGACGTTTTTCTCTGTAGTACGTGCAAATCACAAGGGTGCATGTTAGGAGTGGGATTTGGATGTTCCCAAAATGTCAACACTTTTCTGCCATAATAGAACAAATCAAAAAGGTTTGGGGCTAAAAGTTAGATATTTTGGTCTAGAACTGTTTCAATCACAACTAAGCCACGAATTGATGCCCTAAATGACCAGATGACCACTGGAGAGATTAAGGCATGATTCTCCCCTTACTCCCCCAGTGGTCACTGACCCTCCCCCCACCCAAAGATGTAAAAGAAACTGTAAATATCAGCCTCCATGACAGCTTCAGAAGTTATGACCATTCCTATTAGAGCAGCAAGCAGATCCCTAGAGAAGCCTAGTGGTCAGTACAGTGCACTGTAGAGAAGGGTACCCAGGCCCCTATCCCACTCTATCTGTACACTTGTGGTGGAACGTGTGAGCCCTCCAAGACTCACCATAAACCTACAGTACCAACATATAGGTGACGTCTGCAGAGTATTTACATATAGGTGACCCCTCAGATATAAGGGCTATTGTTGTGGTTTACAGTTGGGTACAGTAGGTTTTTGGTGGATTTTGGAAGGAAGTAACAGTGAGATGTGTAACTGGGACCTTTCATGTGAAGTCCACTGCAGTGTCCCCTAGGCTGTCCCACTGCTCTGCTGGGATGTCTGTGTGGCCAGTCTACTAAGAACGCTGGTCCTCTATACATTACAGTGGCTTGTTTTACTGTTTTTTTCCCTTTGAAAAAAAATTTTTTGGGGGGGGGGCACTGATCCTAAAAGATAGATGCACTAAGCACAAAAACATCTAGCAGATGGCCATTTTTAAAACAAAAAGTTGGATGTTTTTCTGGTTTGAAAATGGCCATGTTTACTACTGGATTTTTGGACATTCTCCGCAAAATATCCAAAACCAGATGTAGGCGTTATATTGAAAATGCCCCTCAATGTCAGATACTATCCCTATCTACTCCGCATGAAATCCCTGTTATCTGGGTGATTTACAACTGCCAAAACACCACAAAGCACCAACTCTGCAGAGCAGATCTAAAATGATACCAGATGCACTCTGCAGACCAGAGTGCATCTGGCATCATTTTAGATCACCATCTAGCCAGTCCTCTTGTAAACATCAAAAACAAAAGGCACTGATCTGCCTACTGAGATACAAACAAAGTAAAAGCAGATCACATACAAAATACCAAAACAAGTAAATAAAAAGACGTGGTTTATTAAACAGTTACCCAACGTGGCTACGTTTCGCCCTCAGGCTGCGTCAGGGGTAAAAGAACTACAAAATAAAAAATCAGAACATATATATACTAAGCTTCACATAAAATATACAATATTCTACATTATATGAAATAACATTTGATATACTAGCACACCAAATTGTCTGCTTTTGTTTTCACATATGTTTTCACCTTGTGCCCTCCTGTTATCAGTTTGTTATGCACATGGTTTTTAATTTCTGTTTTTATTAATTTATGATTACTCTGTTTATTAAAGTGATGATTTGATTATGATTTGTACTAATTTTATAGGTTTAGGAGCCAACTTTATTAGTTTTAATGTTACACATTATTTATTCATATTTTTAAGTTTTAAAGAATATTGTATCTTTTATATGAAGCTTACTATATATATATATATATATATATATATATATATATATATATATATATATATATTCTGATTTTTTATTTTGTAGTTCTTTTACCCCTGACGCAGCCTGAGGATGAAACATGGCCACGTCGGGTAACTGTTTAATAAACCAATTCTTTTTATTTACTTGTTTTGGTATTTTGTATGTGATCTGCTCTTGTAAACATCTGCAGAACCTTTATCATTCCCAATTGTTAACTGTTCACTGTGAAAATTATACTCATTTGATTAATGGGTTCTCCAACCGCCCCATGTGATTGCTCTCTGTCATCTCCCAACTTTCTGTGCTCACCCCTCCAAACCATCAAACTTCTCAGCTTCCAGTTTTTGTTCATTACTTCGCTCAGAAGATACTATCCTTCCAGTTTTCCTTTTCCCCTTCTTCCCAGCCTACCACTCTCACTTCTCCTACTTTTCCCATAGCCACCTGTGATATTGTCTCCCCCCCACCCATTTCTCTTGGTCTACCTTCAATATTCTATCCCTAACTAAATTCTTCAAAGTGGTCACCACATCCAGGCCAACCACCTGCTCTCTTGATCCTGTACTCTTGTCCTGGCTAAAGATCCTATTCCTTAGCTTGCTCCCCCCTTTCCCTTTCAGTGATCAGCAATAACTTTACCAGTGTTACTCTCTCCTCATCAAGAAATCTGCCATTATTTGCTCCATCCTTCTCCCAACCCTTCCCTTCCCTCCAATTACCAACCCATTTCTTTCAAAGTTAACTGAATGGGGTTGCCCTTTCCCAATTGCCACAACACACTGAGGCCTCTCACCTCATGCACCCCTGCCAGTCAGGTTTCCAAACTGGATATTCCACAGAGATCATTATCATATCCATCCTAAATGATTTCCACTCTGCATTTGATCAGGGTGATGCTGTATTCTTATTTTCCCTTAACTTAATCACAGACTTCGATCTTCTTGACAATTCTCTTCTTCTCTTGAGGTTCTCTGCTTTTGGTCTCTTTTGTATGATTTTTTAATGAATCTGGTTCTTTCTTTCCAAGTGGACTTGTATTATTTCACTTCCCTCTTCCTCTTCCACTTCTGACTGTTTAAATCACCTGTCCGAGGCATATGCAGAAGTTCTTAACTGGATAGTGCCACTGAAAATGTTCGTTTTGCATCAGTGAGTTTTTTCTAGTGATGGGGTGGGGTGATCACTGAGGGACCCACCCCACAATAGCCAGGCCCCCTGCAACCAATCACAGAATCTATGACAAGGCAGAGTTGGTGTGTAGAGCCTGAGCTCTTTCATTAAAACTTGGGAACCATGGGTCAATTTTAGCAGACAATGAAAAAGGTGCCAGTACTCAGTACCCCCAAGTACCCCCTCAAAAAAAGTCTTGGTTAGCATCCAAGGCAAAACTGGCTATTTTGGGGACGTTCCAGGGGTGGAGTCAGCACTTGGCTGGTTAAGTGCTGATATTCAGCACTTTACCAGTCAAGGTAACCACATAAGTAGGACTGCATAAGAGTCAGTCCTATCATTATGCAGTTCACTGTAGCTGGTTAAGGACTGAATATCGTACTTAACTGGCTATGTTTATGCTGCCTCTGTATACCTGGAAATTCTATGTCAGAGCCTGGACATGGGGGATAACACTGGCAGCGGTCAGTAAAATGCTGACGCCGTTAGCTGAATTCTGGGCCTTTTGTTTTACATTGAGCTTTGACCCCTGCCAAAGCAATTACTTGTTTATATGGAGGGGTAGGTAAGCAGGACTTCCCAATGTAAACCTGCTGTGCTGTTGAAGGGTAGCTCTGCACTTTTACAGTGCTGGTCTTTCTGTAGGTTGTGGTTGTTGGGTGGGAATGGTTGTTGCCATTTTCACTATTGTGAAAATACTGCAGTGTAAATGATGACTGGACCCCAAATACTGCTTGATAGTATGTCTTATAAAGGGAACGTGGGGGGGGTGGGCACAGTGTATATGTTTCACCTTGCTTCCAGGCTAGCCTTAACCACTGGCTAAACCCTATTACAGAGCAGTGAGCATGTCTCAGTTTATTTGAGGCAGCTGTTTTGCGGATGAGGGTGTACCTTGGTAAGACAAGCTGTCTTTGAGAACGATACTTCAGGGCTGCTCACATGAAGCACTCATCTTTGGGAAGGTGCAAGTGCACTTCTTTATGAAATGCATGTGGCGGCTGGGGAGGGGTATGCTAATTCTTTGCATATAACAAGGGAGATTACAGCTATGGTGATGTACGTCTTGTGATTTGGTATTACCTGCTTTGAATCATGTGCGTTTGGACATAACAAGAAGAATCTTTTCTTTGGCTGGACCAACAATATGGAGTGAATTACTGAGATATCTTAAAAATGAATGACCTGCACTAGCTGAAAAGATATTTGTTAGCCTGGCATATTATACCTCTGATAATGCTTCTTTTTTGATTACCTAAGGGACCTGGATGTTATCTTTTGCATTTGAAAATACTATTTCTTTAGATCACCTAAAGGGCCTGGATGTCATTGAGTATCATGTCATTGTGTATTTTATGTAAATGTTTACATGATTTTATGTATGTACTTTTGTAATCCGCCTTGGACAAAAGCAGATTAAAAATAAGAAATCCAAACCAATCCAAATCCAATATTGTCCTCAAGCTGAGGGAAGGATGTAACCTGATGGATATGTACAGTGTCTGAGGGGGTGGCTGATTCTCCAGCAGCATGGGTCTGATGGTGTCTTTGGGGGCAATTTCTCCAAATGGATTAGTTTTGCGCATACCATGACAGAAATGAATTCATTCCTAAACCAGGATAGGTGGAGTATAATCTCAGTCGCTCAAATTTACTTTCAGTGCTTGTTGTAATACTTGCATTGTGCCAAAGAGAACTTCTTTTTGGAATTCATAACATGTAAAATGTATAGGCAACTTATCCAGGTGCACTTGGAAGTTCTTTATCATCAAGCCTGTAGCACCAAAAATGATGGGAAATATTTTTGTATTTTTCTGCCACATTTTCTTGGGCACAGACTGCATTTTGTGGTACTTGAGGATCTTCCCTCTCTCCATGCGATTCACCGAGTAATCGCTTGGGACCAACACCTCTTATTCTGCTCTCTCACCAGGGTGATTAGCTTGTCTCCTCAGCTTGAAACCTTGGGGTCATCTTTGACTCTTCTCTCTCCTTTTCTGCTCATATCCAGCAGATTGCCAAGACCTGTCGTTTCTTTCTTTACAACATCCGTAAAATCAGCCCCTTTCTTTCCGAGCACTCTACCAAAACCTTGATCCACACCCTTGTCACCTCTTGTTTAGACTACTGCAATCTGCTTCTTGCTGGCCTCCCACTTAGTCACCTCTCCCCCCTCCAGTCGGTTCAAAACTCTGCTGCCCGTCTCGTCTTCCGCCAGGGTCGCTTTACTCATACTACCCCTCTCCTCAAGACCCTTCACTGGCTCCCTATCCGTTTTCACATCCTGTTCAAACTTCTTCTACTAACCTATAAATGTACTCACTCTGCTGCTCCCCAGTATCTCTCCACACTCGTCCTTCCCTACACCCCTTCCCGTGCACTCCGCTCCATGGATAAATCCTTCTTATCTGTTCCCTTCTCCACTACTGCCAACTCCAGACTTCGCGCCTTCTGTCTCGCTGCACCCTACGCCTGGAATAAACTTCCTGAGCCCCTACGTCTTGCCCCATCCTTGGCCACCTTTAAATCTAGACTGAAAGCCCACCTCTTTAACATTGCTTTCGACTCGTAACCACTCGCCTCCACCTACCCTCCTCTCTTCCTTCCCGTTCACATTAATTGATTTGATTTGCTTACTTTATTTTTTTTTGTCTATTAGATTGTAAGCTCTTTGAGCAGGGACTGTCTTTCTTCTATGTTTGTGCAGCGCTGCATAGCGCTATAAAAATGCTAAATAGTAGTAGTAGTAGTAGTAGTAGTCTAAACCAGAGTATAGAATATCACTATGATAAGACTCAAAACTCTTGAACCAACATCTTCTTTAATGCAGTAACCAAATAAAGGTACCTTACAGTTCAGATGTGCTGGACAAGAGTTTTGCTTTGCAAACTGGGAGTCTGTTCTCAACCAGTTCTCCCCATGCATGAGAGAAGCTGAGAATAATTCAACAACAAGCTGACATTGATGCTGTATATACTTTTACATTGGTGAAAAATTTGATGGAGTTACAAGGGCTTGTTAGATCATAGGAGAAGCATGCTGCAGACTAGCCCTACAGATCCATGGAGAGGGGAAAAAGGAGGGGCTACTAGCCCAGCATGCTTAGATAACAAAGCAATACAATAGAAAGAGTGCCCTAAGACACAGGAATCTGAGTCCTGCTTTGGAAATTCAGGATAACAGGGATTTGTAGTCTTACCATTTTAAAGATGCAGGCACTGTAATCTGTTACAGACAATGCTTAATATATACAAAACAACAAACAACCTGTCTCCATGCAAATGGGGGCAGAACACCTCTGGCACTTAGACATGGACACTTACACCAGGTCTGTGGCTGGTGTATGTGCCCATCTTTAATTATAGGTGCGTATTTTATCTGATATATTAGAATCCTCTGAAAGAAAATAGGTGCCTACTTTCTTTGTATCACCTAGGCACCTTCTAGATTCCTAAATACAGACACACTGTTATAGAACTGCCCTCTATTCTGTTACATAGAAGTTCACGCACATAAAGAAAAATAAATAAATTCCATCTAGGCAAATTTCATGTTCAGGTGAAAAATATAAAACAAACATTTTTTCCAAGCAGAGGCTCCATTTATGTTTCAGGTCTGGGCAAATGGCCCTGCTGGCCACCCTCTGATAGGCCCTACAATACACTGTGTGGTTTGGTTCACATTATACAAATTACTCCATGAATTCTATAGGGATAATACAAATCAAACAGAATGCTAGGAATTATTAGGAAAGAGAAAATAAGACAAAGAATACTACAATGCCTCTATATCGCTCCATGATGCAACATTACCTTGAGTATTGTCTGCAATTCTGGTTGCAGTATCTCAAAAAAGATATAGCAGAATTAGAAAAGGTTCAAGGAAGGGCGACCAAAATGACTAAGAGGATGAAACTCCTCTCGTATGAGGAAAGGCTGAAGAAGTTAGGGCTCTTTAGCTTGGAAAAGAGACACTTGAAGGGGGATATGATAGTGGCCTACAAAATCCTGAGTGCTGTAGAATGGTTAAAAGTGAATCGATTTTTTAATCTTTTAAAAAGTACAAAGACTAGGGAACACTCAAGGAAGTTAAATGGTACTACTTTTAAAACGAACGGGAGGAAATATTTTCCCTACTCACTGAATAGTTAAGCTTTGGAACTTGTTACCAGAGCGGTTAGCATATCTGGGTTTTAAAAAGGTTTGGACAAGTTCCTGGAGGAAAAGTCCATAATCTGCTATTGATACAGTCATGGGGAAGCCACTGCCTGCCTTGGGATTGGTAGCCTGGAATCTTGCTCCTATTTGGGATTCTGTCAGGTACTCGTGACTATTGCTAGAAGCAGCATACCGCACTAGATGGACATCAGTCTGCCCCAGCTTGGCTGTTCTTATGTTCCATTTTCTAAGTTATCCTTCCTGTAAGACTTCATTCAGCTTATGGAAATTTACTACCATTAAGAACAGTTCAACATATAGCTGGCCTCTCACTATGGAGCGTGGGGTGCCCCAGAGGTTCTACGCAGAAGAATTTCTTTAGGTGCTTGTTGTTTTAAGTAGTGAGAAAATGAGAAGAGACAGGAAACCTGTGCACCCAATGCAAAATAAGGATTCCTAGTAGACAGAGGGAGAAAGAGTCCTAAACTGGAGAAATTTCAAAAAATGAAGGCAAAAAGGGCACAAAAAAAGTATATTTTTAATAAGTGTTCACAGTCCTTCAAAATCAAGCAAAAGCAATACAAAATTCAATATATAAGCTGTAGTTCAAAGTCTTTGGACTTGAAATATGCCTCAATGTTCTTCTGGATTCTACTTTATGGCTGATGCCTAGGTACACACCTTCTTCTTCAATCTTATCAAGGCTGCAGGTCTTCTTGAGGCATTGGAGCCGACTCTGTGGGTGCTGTGGGTGCTTGAGCACCCCCAATATTGAGAAAATTCCTTATGTGTCCAAGGAGGGGTTATTTTCATTGGGCTTAGCACCCCCAATAATTTTGAAAAGTTGGCTCCTATGTCTTGAGGAGACAGTAGCTCCATCTTCAGATATCTGGGGTACCTAGTTTAGACACCATTAATGTATTAATGCTCTAGATAATAAAACACCAAACTCCACAATACCTCCAGTTTGTGAGGGGTATACCATCTAGGCGAAGATATGGATAAGAGGATTTGCTTGCTCGCCTCCTCAAGAGTGCAAGTAAGAAAAACAGATGACAAAAATAATTAAGCAAACTCCTTGACTGAGAGATGAAGGATTCACCTGGGAAATAGTTTCCTTCCACCACAGTGGTTAGTGCAGCAGACTTTGATCCTGAGTAACTAGGTTCAATTCCCACTGCAGCTCATTGCCCCAGGTACAAAATAAGTACCTACATATACTATGTAAAGTGTTTTGAATGTAGTTGCAAAAAACACAGAAAGGCGGTATATCAAGTCGCATTTCCCTTTCTCTTACCACCACCACCCACCCATTTATTGGATTTGAATGTGGAGTTAAAGAACTCACTACTATAATATCATCTTCAGTATATGCCACCAGGGGCATAGCTACGTGGTGCCACGGGGGCATGGGCCCCCACAGATTAAGCCTGGCCCCCTCTACATTTGACCCCCCCCAGCCCCCCGCCACATCAGGTACCTTGTTTGCTGGCGGGGTCCCCAACCCCCGCCAGCCGAAGAGTCTTCTTCAGCACCGGTCGACTCCGGCGCCTTTGTTGTGCGATAATCTGTTTCTGACACCTTACATCATGCACGGGGCTACATACAGGACGTGCACGGTGCAGGATGTCAGGAGTTCAAAACAGATCATGACACAATGAAGGCGCCAGAGTCAACCGGCTTGTGGGGGTTGGGGACCCCCGCCAGCAAACAAGGTACCTGGCGGCCACAGAGGAGGGTTTTTGCGGTGGCGACGGCGGGGGTCCAAAGTAGCGGGGGGGGGGGGGGTCAGTGGTTAAACAGTGCCCCCCCACCTCAGGCTCTGGCCCCCCTCCCACCGAGGTCTGGCTACGCCCCTGTATTACATATTGTGAATTTTATGCTTATGCATGGGTAACCTTATTGGAAGGCCGAATATTCAGCAAGATTTTAAAAATAGTAGGCAATAAAGGTGTTTTGATTTTGAGGAATACTATATCCCAATGATCTGTACATTTTAGATTGTGATTATTAATCATTGTATTCATGTGATAACTCTGTTTTGTTTAGCAATGTATATTCATTAGGGATATTCTTCTAGGCTTATCTGCCTCTGGGGAACGCTTTTCCCTTCCAGGCTTCTCTGCCCCTGGGAACTTGTTAGCAGCTTGAGTACTGGAAGTGAATACTTTGAGGACTGGGAGTGAATATTTCTGAAATAGCACCCAAGTAGGCACCTGCTTGCCCTCTTCAACTAGATGCCCTGTTATAAAATTGCCCTCATTCAGTATAGCAAAACTAAAATTGAGACATATTTTGAAGAGTCACTGTACAGAATTCTGGACTTTTCACTTTCTCCCCGTGATATATTGCTACATGGAAACAGGGTAGTCCCCTATCAGAGACCAGAAAACAATTGTCTTTTTTTTTTTCAGCCCACAATACCATAGAGAGAGGCATGGGTGTTCCGCCACAGCACTGACCAACAAATAGCTAAGATAATGAACAATGAGGGAACATTTTCAGTGAAGAATGAGCTGAGTAGTGTCACAGATATTACTGTAATAACAGGGATAATTCTCCACACATCATGCTTCACATGCATCCATAAACTTGAAACAATGTCTAGATAGGAAATCCAAGCATGTCAAAGTGATTATAGGGGCAGCAGCTCTCCTTGAACCCAAGTGAGAGTGAAAGATATCTTTGTGCCACTTTAAAATGTATCTGCTGCACAGAGTAAAATGTACCACCATTAAATGGTAATCCTAAACCGCTGCAGGAAGTAACAGTACCAGGAAATGTATAATTGACCTCACATTTAGAAATTGCTGACTGCTATCCTAGAGGAAGGGTAGGGATTGGTGTGGACAGCTTCATGCAGTGGATGGGAGAGAAAAGTACCTTCTCTTGTTGCCATTCTTGGTATATATAAGAAACGTTATGTACTATGCTATTTGTATTCATAAGTGCTGTTAATAATGAAAAAAATATATTTGTATGCATTTCTTCTTCATGAGCTTGCATTATTATGAGAGAAATGTGTGCCTTTAATCTCAAACAGATTTGAGCACAGTTTACAGTCAGTGAATCTATAAAAATACATGCAGTACCCCTGGAACAGACCGGATGATATGTTTTGAAATGGAAGAAACAATATTACTAAATACTCGTTTGAAGCTGAACAAAGTGCAGTACAGGGAAATAACATGACTTAGCCAAGGTCACACATAAAAGCAACAGAGAGCTGAAATTACAACCAAGGGCTCTAAATCCCAGGCCAGGAAGTTATCAGCAGGTCCATGTCATGCCCCATAAAATGTGTGGTTTAATCTCCCTGCATCCTAATGGCATCAAGCCTATAAAATGTAATATTACAAATAATTATCAGTCATAAGGTAATTGGACAAAAATGTAGGAATTTAAGGTTGGCTAAGTACCTGCATATCATACTATCATACATGTATAAGTACATAAGTATTGCCACACTGGGACAGACCAAAGGTCCATCAAGCCCAGCATCCTGTTTCTAACAGTGGCCAATGCAGGCCGCAAATACCTGGCAAGATCCCAAAACAGTTCAATACATTTTATGCTGCTTATCCCAGAAATAAGCAGTGCATTGATTTCATCTTCCTCTTGTGTCAGGAGGGGTAGATTTAGCCCAATTCTACTTTATACTACACTAGAACAGCTGTTCTTAACCTGTTCATTGAGGACTAGTCATGTATTACATGTATTCGCAGTAAGGTCAATATTCAGCAAGATAGCAAATCGATGACATCAGAATAATGTCATCCGGATATTCAACAGAATTTCTCCAAATAAATTTTTCCACCAAATATCCTGGCATAATAGATATCTTTAGCTGGAAGCTGTAGGTTTGCTATGTGTATGGATCAATATTTCCATAAAAAAAATCTCCATGTGGGGAGTAATTTTATTAAGGTTTTAGTGAGTGTCAAATCCTGAAACCACATAGACATGTAAATAGTATGCACGTGGAAAGTATGTCCCTACTTTTACATGATCTGCATGTAGGCATTCTTGGAATTCTATGGCAGAAAAACATCCAAGTATTCGGAACGCCCAGATCCTGCCCTTAACATGCCCCTGATACACCCCCTTGTGATTTGAATGCACTTCTGACGGACTTCATAGAAACATGTCTAAAACTTGGTTTTGAAAATACCAATTTGGACGTTTTTGTTGAGAAAAACATCCAAATACAGATTTATGCCACTTTTTGGGTGTTTTTCTCTTTTGAAAATGAGTTCCATAGTGAAATTAGAAAAGGTACAGAGAAGGGAGACAAAAATGATAAAGGGGATGGGACGACTTCTCTGTGAGGAAAGGCTGAAGTGGTTAGGGCTCTTCAGCTTGGAGAAGAGACAACTGAGGGGAGATATGATAGAGGCTTATAAAATACTGAGTGGAGTGGAAGAAGTAGATGTGTATCGCTTGTTTATTCTTTCCAAAAATACTAGGACTAGGGGGAATGCAATGAAGCTACAAAGTAGTAAATTTAAAACAAATCAGAGAAAATATTTCTTCACTCAACATGTAATTAAACTCTGGAATTCATTGCCAGAGAATGTGGTAAAAGCAGTTAGCTTAGTGGGATTTTAAAAAGGTTTGGACAACTTCCTAAAAGAAAAGTCCATAAGCCATTATTAAGATAGACTTGGGGAAAATCCACTGCTTATTTCTAGGATACAATACAAAAAATAATAGAGTTTATAGCAAGAGTGTCTAATGTCTTCCAAATGGGTTTTTCCAATATATTTTTCTAAAAGGTTAATAAGGGAAAGTCTCATATGGTCACCAGGGTGATTTGTATACCACCAGGGCGATTTGTATACCACCAATGCGGTGTGCCCCTATTTTGTGACAAGTGTAATCATCAACTCACCCCCAACCTACCCTATTTTTTTCTTAATATTTAAATGTTTTTTGTAGATTTTCTCATTAATTTTATCTCATTACTTCATTGATTGAGTCATTTAGTGTTTGCAACATTCACCAACTCCCATGTGTTTAATCAATTGTCAGACGATATTCATACAGTGACAGCTAAGCTTAACACTTTATCATTCACAGCACTTACCTGTGTGTCCGGGTGTCGCTGCTATTTATAAATGATCTTGGTGCCATGTGTGTATCGGAGGACACAGGTTTGTGTATTCGAACCTTTATCTTTTATTCTGGGTCGTAACAAAGCATTCCTATGATTGTATTTAGCCGTAGTGTAGGACATTTGTAAGACTTTATCAGGGTATCCTCTTGTTCTAAATTTCTGTAGTAAAGTTTTTGCTTGGTTTTTAAATATCAGGGTATCACTACAGATTCTGCGAAATCTTAAGAGTTGCCAGAAGGATAGGCTGTCAGTAGTTGCTCTCGGATGATTGCTGTGATAATGCAGAAGAGTGTTCCGATCCGTTGGTTTGATGTATATCTCTGTTCTGAACGATTGTTGGTTTTGGGTGATCAGTATATCCCAAAAATTAATTTGAGTAACTGCATGTTGCATAGTAAACTGTATGTGGGTGTCCCTGTTGTTAAGCTGTAGTTGCTCTCTTATACTGAAATCGCGTTCCTTTCAGAAGTAATTTTATTTACATTTTATTGTGAACTGCTTTGGCCTGCTGGTTAGTAAAAGCGGTATATCAAACCTCTCCAATAAACATAAACATAATTGCAGGTGCCTAGTTATACGCTTTGCAGACACACATAAATAATGAAAGCAATTTACAAAATCCACTTACCTAGGTAAATGAGAAATGAGTGATTTTAAAAAATGGCTCCTTTTCTGCAGTTAAAAGTATGGGCTGATGCTTTGTGTGGCTGTCAGTAACTATTGTTTTGCTTTGACTTCAGCTGCTATTTGCTGCACCTCAGATGTTGCCACTCTAGGCAACCACCTGGTTTGCCTATTGGCTGAGCCAGCCCTGCCTGAAAAATAAGCCCGAGATGTTTCCATCAGATATTTCTCTAACCTCCTTTTTTTTTAAACCCAGCTATGCTAACTGCTTGCAGAACATCTTCTGCTAACAAATCCCACAGCTGAGCATCTGTACCTGATTTTTTGGAACTGACAGGAAGAGATAACAAGTGTTCTACCACTTTAAACAATTCAATTTGATTCATCCTTTATCATCTTAGAAAAATATCTTTTCTTAACATCCAAGATCACATTCTGATGTTTCCTTACAAGAGCCACATATGCTAGCTTATTTACGTCAAGGTGTTGCTTTCTCCAATGTCTTTTTAAGGACCTTCCTAGCATTTCATCTTTCTAGTATCAATTGACAATCATGGGGCATGTATTGATGTCTTGAGTTTACACTATCTGAAGGGGACAACTACATCTAAAGATCTTACTAGCTTGGTGTCCCAAGAATGAATCTAGAGCAGTATTTTTTGACCAGTAGTGCCCGCACCCCCAAGGGGCGCAGAGAGGTCAAACAAGGCACAGAGAAGGGTCTTGAAATTTCAGCCAATATATTAAGTAGAGGAGTGTGGTAGCCGTGTTAGTCCACTTAAGGTTATCAATAGAAATCAAACAAAATAAAACATGGAAAAGAAAATAAGATGATACCTTTTTTATTGGACATAACTTAATACATTTCTTGATTAGCTTTCGAAGGTTGCCCTTCTTCGTCAGATCGGAAATAAGCAAATGTGCTAGCTGACAGTGTATATAAGTGAAAAACATTCAAGCATTGCTATGACAGTCTGACAGGGTGGGAGGATGGGGGTGGGTAGGAAGTATGCATGGGGACATCAAAGTATATCAAGAATACCAATGATATACTTTGAGGTATATAGGGTGGGTAATCAACTGGGAAAACCCTAAAATGTGTTGGCTGTAATTAATTGCGTAAACCTACTGAACTGAAGTTCCTTGTAGTGAATATTCAAATTCCTCTGCAAAAGAACTGGGAAAACCTGAGGCTAAAATCTGCATTCATAACTATTCATTTCTTCTGTATGTCAGATAACACAGTAGGTGAAAGATAGACCACCAATATCTTTCAAGAGCACTGGTAAAGGGGAATGGTCAGTGGCGTTCCTAGCGTCGACAACACCCGGGGCGGATCGCCGATGCACCCCCCCGGGTGCAGCGCCCCCCCCTGGCGAAATGACACCCCCCCTGGGTGCACGCCGCTAGGGGGGGGTGCCGCGGCGCGCGCCAGTCGGCTGTGAGTTCGAATCGCTACGCTAAATTCTCTCGTTTGCTGCAGCTCCCTCCCTCTGCCCCGGAACAGGAAGTAACCTGTTCCGGGGCAGAGGGACGGAGCTGCAGCGAATGAGAGAATTTAGCGTAGCGATTCGAAGTCGCAGCCTACAGGCACGCGCCGCGGCACCCCCCGCGGCGTGCACCCGGGGTGGACCGCCCCCCCCTTGGTACGCCACTGGGAATGGTACTCTGGTAAACTGCAGTTATTCTAATCTCACTGCATGTCAACAGAGAGCTAAATCTGCAGTGCTTTTGGCATGCAAGATAGACTTGTATTTTAACTTCAACAACTTTATTGAAAAAAGTATGGCTGTACTGAGGGTACTTTTATAAGGAGAAACTAGTTGTGTTTGTTTTAATTTCAAATTTGCAGTATCTTTACAAATAATACTTCAAGAAATCAGAAATAATACAAATTTAGCAATGTAAAGATTTCAAATCCACCCAAAACTAGTGCAATTTGTTTTTCTGCAGGTACAATTGTTGAAAAGTTGAAGCTATATAATATTGGTTATTACCTTCTGCTACTAATTATACATTTCTTAATGTTTCAGTAACATTTATAAACTGCACCTTGAGGCAGAGCCACCAGCACTTGAAACGTGATCATGTTGGGTTTGGTCTCCTATTTTTTAAAGATGTTTGATTCTTTTTCTACATATTTATGTAGTTATTTTGTTTATTGCATGTATTTAAATTTATTACAAGTTATGAATTAGAAGTTGAACAAGGTGAGACCAATAATGAAACTCAGTGATTGGCTGCATGCAAAGTATTTATGATACAAGGCATAGCCAGTTGAAACTAATGCTGACATGACTTCACAGTTGAAGGTCCTTTCCCTTGTTTTATATGCACGTTTGTTTGTTTTTGTTTTTGTATCCTGGTATTGTGATACTATTTGGATATTGTATATTATTTTAAAAACTAAAAACAAAATACTGTTTTGCACTAGTTTTGGGTGTGTTTTATTTATTTTGTGATTATTTTCACCCTTTGTTTGGAAGACATACGTACAAGTATCTAAGATTTTATATCCAGCAACTATTCAAGATTTAAATCACCTAACAGGGAAAGCGTAAAATCAAAAAGAGAAAAATACAGGGTATATATACTATCTGCTGGGTATACAACATTATCCCTAAGACCCTCACTCCCAACCACTAATCTCAATCTTCTGTTATTTATCTGAAAGAAATCATAATCAAAATAATAATAATAATAAAACTATAGGAATTCTAATAGGAAATAAGACACTTAGGGCCCTGTTTACTAAGCTGTGCTAGAGGCACATTAGTGCTTTTAGTGCACGCTAACCATTAGCGCGTGCTAACTGTGTAGGTGCCCACAATATTCCTATGGGTGCCTACACTGTTAGCACGTGCTAATTTTGCAGGCTCAATGTGGCTTACAAAGTACCGTAAAAAGGCGTTTTATCCCTTAAAATTGGGCGCCCAACTATACACTTAGGAGGGGATTCTATAAATAGCACCAAAATATCAACGCCAAAAAAAAGTGCAGATTGTTATTCTATAAACAGTAAGGCCAATATTCAAAGCGAATTAAGCGGGCAGAAGCCTCTCATGCCTGCTTAAATACCTTCCCGTCGCCAAACCAGGGATATTCAGCAGCACTTAACTGGACAGTGCCACTGACTGCCCAAACAAAAAGTGGGCAGGTCAGGAGCGGTGTTGGGGGTGGTAGAGGGGACGAGCCCCAGGTTATGTGGGTACCGGCAATATTCAGTGCCAGCATCTACATAGCTAAGCGGTTTCATTTAGGACAGCTAAAAAAAAGCCCCCTCCTACCAATTTACGCTCTTTCCCTCCTTCCCTCCGCCTAGCATGCATTAAGACCCCCCCGAAGACCTCCCACCCCTTGAATCCCCACAACCGTGAAGGTAAGCCCCCCCCCTGGGCTTACCTACATCCTTAGGGGTCCAGCAGGGTCATTGGGGGCAGAAGCGCAGCTCCCTTGCTCCTACCCCTTGCAGTGCCTTCATAAAATGGTTACCGCAAGCTGCCGCAAGAGGTCTTGGCAGCCATTTTACCAAGGGGGGCAGGAGAGGGAGCTGCATACCTGCCCCCCATGACTTATCTTCATGGTTGGGGAGAGGTGGGGTGAGGGATCTTGCGGGAGGGGGTCTTAATGCATGCTTGGGGGAGGGAAGGAGGGAAAGAGGGGACATTGGTAGGAGGGGGCTCAGGGGCTTGATTAAAAAAAATAAGAAAGTTACGTGGGCTGGAGCAGCCCGATATTAACCTGGGGCCGCATAACTCTTATGTAGTTCTGGCTGAAGATTGGCTAGGCCCACATAACTTCTGGCAGCCTACCCACCCAATTAATCCCCTGATATTCAGTGCCAGTGCCCGGACATGGCCTAGCACTGAATATCGGGGGATAATTTAGCCGGTAACTATCAGCATTTTAAAAAACGCTGACCGTCACTGGCTGAATCTTGGGAGGAATGTTCCAGGATGAGTGCCATTTATAGAATAGCACTTAAAGCACATTTCATCACCAAAAGTTGAGCTAAAACCTGGTGTAAATGACAGCACCCAACTTCGGGCATTTTGGCATGGAAATGGGTCTATTCAATAACTCTGCACTCAAGTTTTGTAATACTCTTGACACACCTATGCCGCTCCCATGGCCATGACCCCTATTGAGTTAAGCGAAAGAGCAGTTAGTCACCATGACATATAGAATAGTGCACAAACTTTGACATCAATAATGGTTAGGACCCAACTATTGATGTTGATTGGTTTGCTAGCCAATTAATTTGTCCATGTACAAATTTCAGCACTATATATAGAATCCAGAGGTTAGCACACAAAAGTGTGCATGCAAGTTAAGAATAAGGTCAGTAAAGCTAATAACGTAATATAATAATGAGCTGATAACTGATGTTAATTAGCAATAATTGGCACTAGGTAGTGTTAATTAGCACTAATTGGCATCAGTTAGCAGTTACACATGCAACTGATCTTAGTCGGTTCTATGAAATATGCGTGCAAAATCCATAATGCATGCAGCTGCAAGGGGGCATGGACTGGGGAGGGGCATGCCCAGGATTTGTGCACATATGTTATAGAATAGGTGTAGTTATGTGTCTAACTGCCTGCAGTTAGCCTTTGGGCTGACTTAAATGCGTGCACCGAAAGTTAGACATGTAAATGTGGATTTACACTAAGAACATAAGTACATAAGGGTTAAATGGTCAGTAATCTCAATGGAGAAGGGTAGTTAGTGGGGTTCCCCAGGGGTCTGTGCTGAGACTGCTGCTTTTTAACATATTTATAAATGACCAAGAGATGGGAGTAACTAGTGAGGTAATTAAATTTGCTGATGACACAACGTTATTGAAAGTCATTAAATCGCAGGAGGATTGTGAAAAATTACAAGAGGACCTTACGAGACTGGGAGACTGGGCGTCTAAATGGCAGATGACGTTTAATGTGAGCAAGTACAAAGTGATGCATGTGGGAAAGAGGAACCTGAATTATAGCTACGTCATGCAAGGTTCCACGTTAGGCGTCACGGACCAAGAAAGGGATTTAGGTGTCGTCGTTGATGATACGTTGAAACCTTCTGCCCAGTGTGCTGCTGCGGCTAAGAAAGCAAATAGAATGTTAGGTATTATTAGGAAAGGAATGGAAAACAAAAATGAGGATGTTATAATGCCTTTATATTGCTCCATGGTGCGACCGCACCTCGAATATTGTGTTCAATTCTGGTCGCCGCATCTCAAAAAAAAGATATAGTGGAATTAGAAAAGGTGCAGAGAAGGGCGACGAAAATGATAAAGGGGATGGGATGACTTCCCTATGAGGAAAGGCTAAAGCGGCTAGGGCTCTTCAGCTTGGAGAAAAGGCGGCTGAGAGGAGATATGATAGAGGTCTATAAAATAATGAGTGGAGTTGAGCGAGTAGATGTGAAGCATCTGTTTACGCTTTCCAAAAATACTAGGACTAGGGGGCATGTGATGAAGCTACAATGTAGTAAATTTAAAATGAATTGGAGAAAATGTTTCTACACTCAACGTGTAATTAAACTCTGGAATTCGTTGCCATAGAATGTGGTAAAGGCGGTTAGCTTAGAGGAGTTTAAAAAATGTTTGGACTGCTTCCTAAAGTAAAAGTCCATAGACCATTATTAAATGGACTTGGGGAAAATCCACTATTTCTGGGATAAGCAGTATAAAATGTTTTGTACTTTTTGGGGATCTTGCCAGGTATTTGTGACCCGGATTGGCCACTTTTGGAAACAGGATACTGAGCTCGATGGGCCTTTGGTCATAAGTACATAAGTATTGCCATACTGGGAAAGACCAGTATTTGACCTGTGGTTGCACCAAGGAGCGATTAAAAAGACATTATAACATCCTCAGTTTTGTTCTCCATTCTTTTCCTAGTGATTCTTAACATTCTATTTGCTTTCTTAGTCGCCACTGAACACTGAGCAGAGAGTTTCAACGTATCATCAACAATGACACCTAGATCCTTTGCCTGGGCGGTGACTCCTAACGTGGAACCTTGCATCACATAGCTATAGTTCAGGTTCCTCTTTCCCACATCCATCACCTTACACTTGCTCACATTAAAAGTCATCTGCCATTTGGATGCCCAGTCTCCCAGTCTTGTAAGGTCCTCTTGTAATTT
Organism: Microcaecilia unicolor; assembly: GCF_901765095.1. Classification (NCBI taxonomy): domain Eukaryota; kingdom Metazoa; phylum Chordata; class Amphibia; order Gymnophiona; family Siphonopidae; genus Microcaecilia; species Microcaecilia unicolor. The sequence goes on from NC_044031.1 coordinate 470,359,667, forward strand.
TTCAGAATCCTATTGCAATTTAATAATTTTAAATAAGGGAAAGGGGAAAGGGAAATGGGACTTGATATACTGCCTTTCTGTGGTATTTTGCAATTACATTCAAAGCAGTTTACATATATACAGGTACTTATTTTGTACCTGGGGCAATGGAGGGTTAAGTGACTTGCCCACAGTCCCAAGGAGCTGCAGTGGGAATCAAACCCAGTTCCCCAGGATCAAAGTCCGCTGCACTAACCATTGTGTCACTAGTATTCTATAATGGCAGCTCCACCAAAATGTGTAAAGCCATATTCTATATATTGTGCCTGAAAAATCTGTGCAGAAAAGAAATACGCCTAGGCGTATTCTCTAAAGTCACCTAAATTTTATATAATCGGCTTAAAGTTCCGCATGGTGTATAGAATACGCCGAGTGGCTTTCCATTCAACCAAATTTAGTCACGTCCATTTGACGTAAATTCTGATGCCTAAATTAGGCGCAGAGCAGGTGTATTCTGTAATAATGCACATAGATTGTAAAAACGCGCATGTCCTTCCCATGGCCACACACCCTTTTCAACTGTGACTTAGAATTTATGCACACCACATTATAGAATACACTTAGCGAGTTGTGTGTGTAAATCTCAATTAATGCCAATTAGTGCTAATAATTGCTTTTTAACATCCAATTACCTTGTTAACTAATTAAGTGATGCGCATTGTTATGGTTATGGGATACGCTTTGATTTCCACACAGAAATCTTGGCATGATATATTGAATCTGGGGGTTAGCGCCTAACTTTAGGTGACCTCTCTTAAATTTACCCCATGTGTTTAAGCTGCAGGCACCCTTTTCAGTCATCAGATGATGGGAAGGTGGCTCTTTTGAAGGTTCTGGAGAGGCAGGCATGTGAAGTTGAAGATAATTCCCAGCACAACTAGCAGCTGCATAACCAAAAGTCAACCTTAAGACGGTTGATGCAATCTCATGAAAGGGCCAGCAGGTGGCAGCATAACATATAGATATGGTGTAAACAGAATTTAAACAAACCAAATAGGAATGCCGCATAAAACTACTTTCAAGGCAGGAAAACAGCTACTCTTCTCCCCCTTTCTTGCCTACTCTAGAATAGTAATAGATCAAAAACCCTGGCAGACAAAGCAATAAAACAGAGATTCATTCAAACTCCCTCATTCAAGTGTCAGAGATGCAAGCTCATATAACCTTCTCATCTAAAATTAAATCATGAATAACCTTCATTTTTCAAACATTGATCTCGCATTAAAAGCTAAAACTTTAAAATTCTTACTGGAGAAGTATTACATTCATCCATCTACAACTCAGTAATTGAGCCATGTTTCTTAAATTACATGTTGTGTTCATATTACATTTCAGTAGTAGCCCAAGGTGAGTTACATTCAGATGCACTGGGTATTTCCTTGTCCCTTCTCCCTTAGGAATGAGAATAAGGGGCTTAGTACTTCTTTGAGCAATACTAATGGCATTTATAATACCTATGAAGGCACTCAAATTCTTTTTTCTCCTAGACACATAGAGCAGATTCTATATATAGCACTTAAAAAATCCACGCCTTAAAGATGTCCACCTAAGCGTATTCTATAAGTGGTGTCTAGATTTAGGCGTGGTATGTCGAATACATTTAGGTGGCAATTCTAGCACCTAAAACTATGTGCGTCCATTTATACCAATGAAAACGTGGCCTAAATCCCTGCAGGTAGATTCACACGCACTGGGCCATATTCTTTAACTGTGCTCGTAAATTTTGGAATGCCCACAGAACGCCCATTTCCCCACCCATAGCCATGCCCATTTTGAACTGCATGCATCAGAATTTAGGTGCAGTTCATTACAGAATACACTTAGTTAGTTATGCGTGTAAATTCTGTTTGCCTGTCTTATCTAGATTGTATGCTGTTTGAGCAGGGACTGTCTCTTTTTGTGTATGGTGTACAGCGCTGCGTATGCCTTGTAGCGCTATAGAAATGATAAATAGTAGTAGCAGTAGTAGTAAATTCTAATTGTTGCCAATTAGTGCTCATTATTGCTTAAGTGCTGTTAAAAACACTGATTAGCTTGTTAAGCCAATTAAGTTATGCACATTGTTATAGAATACGCCTAGATTTCAGTGCGGATCTCTTGGCGCGCTATATAGAATCCGGCAGAAAGGGTATCGGGCCAATTCTATGTCAGGTTTACTTGTGTGCTAAATACCTGTGCTTTCACGGGAAAGTATACACTTATGTATGTAAGTGGCAGCAAAGCAGCTGAGAGATATTCTTTAAAAGTGCATCTCGTGCCATCCTTGTGACTAAAATTTAGGCACACCCATTTAAAACCAGGCCTAAATACCCACACCTAAGTTAGGCACATATTGGGTGTATTCTATAATAGTGCGCATAGTTTTCTGAAATGCCCACAACCCGCTCATTCCACGCCAATGGCCATGCTCCCTTTTCGACTGTGCGTATTACAGTTTATAGGCACTGCGTTATTGAATACACCTAGAAAGTTGTGCTTGTAAATTCTAATTAAAACCAATTAGTGACACTAATTGGTTGTTAAGTACCAATTATTGGTTTGCTGGAGTGAAGATTATTAGGTGGCCCGAAACTGTACTTCCATGCTAATATGGTACAGCTTGTATTGTACCAACATTTATCATATTTCTGTTATATTATTATTATTATTATTATTATTTGTTACATTTGTATCCCACATTTTCCCACCTTTTGCAGGCTCAATGTGGCTTACATATAACCGTTAACGGTGTTAGCCGATTACGGTCTGAACAAATACATGGTATGAATGAATACAAAGTGATACTGTAGTAGAATGCGTAGATTTAAGGTGGTTACATGTATGGTCGGTGCGTTGGGGGAAGTTAGAGAGGGAAAGGGGGAAGAAGAGTCAGATAATGTCCGTTATGGTCTTTGGTTACATTGTGTCACATTTGACCAGGTATTTTTATGATTGTTCTACAGTGCTGTTAAATATGTATATTTATGATACTGTTTCATGTTAGTTCTATTATTAGGTATCAATTTGTTGTTTCCAGTTTACCTCGTTTATTGTATTTATGCTTATGTTTAGCCATTTTACTATAGTTATGCTGTTAACAAAATTGTGGGTGCACTGCTGAGCAGGAAGAGTGATGGCAGCTTGGTAACCGAGTTCCTGCTGATTTGCTGAATATATTGAAGCATCCAGCGACATCGCATCATTATCCTTCTTTTTAACATCAAATTCAGAAAGTGCTAACTTGCATATATCATGTCGGTGAACAAGTCAGGGAAAAGACACAGAACAGAGTCATCATCACCAAAAAAAGATCAAGCCACAACAAAACAGAAAGTGAGGCCTCTGAAACACTGCTAGAAGAAATTCGCACCTTAAAGGAAATGCTGCTAGAAAATAAAGAAGACTTACAGGAGATAAAAGAAGACATATCTTCAATAAAATCTGAGTTATCTCAATTCAGATCTCATACTGAAATCTTGGAAAATAAACAAGATGCTGCAGACAATAATATCAAACAGTTAAAAGACAATACAAACGTATTGGGATCCTTAAAAGAGAGATTGAAGATATGAATAATTGTGCGAGAAGAAATAACATCAGAATTTTGGGAATACCAGAAGCAGCTGAAGGTAATAATATTACTAAATGTTTGAAATCCTTCATACCTTCGCTACTGGATTTACAATTTGAACGGTGCTCTGAAATAGAAAGAACTCATCGGGTCCCATCAAGGCCTAAACCACAAAACAAATACCCCAGGCCTATCGTTATAAGAGTGCTCCAATACGAACACGTGGTTACCATCATGCAGACACTCGGATACGTACTTCGATTAAAAAAGACGGATCAACGATTCAATTCTTACTAGACCTTCACGAGAACACGGTAAAAATTTGTAAACAATTTTTGGAATTCCGCCCCAAACTTAAAGAACTAAATGCATGATTTGGTCTTTTATATCCTGCACATATGCGCGTCACGATCAACAACTGCACTAAGGATTTCACAGAGCCAAGCGCCATGGCGTTGTTTATTGAAAATCTCTCTCCCACTGTGACCGACGTGGTATGAATGTTTGTCTGTAACTACATCATGATGGATATTAATATTAATTCTATCTACATATTGTTGTGAATGATATACCTAATACAGCTAATGGCATTTCAACAGGAAAGCTAATATAAGATTCTATATTGATGTATCTTTTCCCTCTTTTCCTGATCTTACAAATCTAATAAGTGAATTCTTCCTTAACACAGAAGGTATAAAAAGAATCATTTATCCAGTGCTTTCCAACGCAATCTTTTTTTCAAAGTCCCTCTTAGCCTTCCTTATCAGCACTTTGCAATTGACTTGACATTCCTTATGTTGTTTCTTATTATTTTCAGTCGGTTCCTTCTTCCATTTTCTGAAGGATTTTCTTTTAGCTCTAATAGCTTCCTTCACCTCACTTTTTAACCACGTCGGCTGTCATTTGGTCTTCCGTCCTCCTTTTTTGCTACGCAGAATATATTTGGCCTGGGCTTCCAAGATGTGGTTTTTGAACAGCATCCATGCCTGATGTAAATTTTTGACCCTCGCAGCTGCTCCTCTGTTTTTTTTTCACCATTCTTCTCATTTTATCATAGTCTCCTTTTTTAAAGTTAAACACTAATCTATTTGATTTCCTATGTATACTTACTTCAAAGCTAATATCAAATGTGATCATATTATGATCACTGTTATCAAGTGGCCCCAGCACCATTACCTCCCGCACCAGATCATGCGCTCCACTAAGGACTAGGTCTAGAATTTTTCCTTCTCTCGTCGGCTCCTGTACCAGCTGCTCCATAAAGCTGTCCTTGATTTCATCAAGTAATTTTACCTCCCTAGCGTGCCCCGATGTTACATTTACCCAGTCAATATCGGGGTAATTGAAATCACCCATTATTATTGTGTTGCCCAGTTTGTTTGCATCCCTAATTTCCTTTAACATTTCTGCATCTGTCTGTTGATCCTGGCCAGGCAGACGGTAGTACACTCCTATCACAATCCTTTCCCCCTTTAAACATGGAATTTCAATCCACAGTGATTCCAAGAAGTGTTTTGTTGCCTGCAGAATTTTCAATCTATTTGATTCAAGGCTCTCGTTAATATACAATGCTACCCCTCCACCAATTCGATCCACCCTATCACTACGATATAATTTGTACCCCGATATGACAGTGTCCCACTGGTTATCCTCCTTCCACCAGGTCTCAGAGATGCCTATTATATCTAATTTTTCATTTAGTGCAATATATTCTAACTCTCTCATCTTATTTCTTAGGCTCCTGACATTCGCATATAGACATTTCAAACTATGTTTGTTGTTCCTATTTACATCATGCTTAGTACTTGACAGTATTAATTTGCAATCTTTTGTCTGATTTTTATTTTTATTTAAGGACACCTGATCTACTACGGTCTCTTTTGCAACCTCACTATCAGGATACCCTATCTTCCCTGTTTTGGTGATATCTTTGAACGATACCTTATCTCGAACCATGCGCTTTTGAGCGGCTGTTGGCCTTCCCCCCAGCCTAGATTTGAAGACGGCCAGAAATGGAGCTTGACGTACCACCTCAGGAAGTCTATTCCAGGCATTTAAGTCAGCAAGATAAAAGGAATGGAGTCTGGAGGAAAAGGGTGCAGATAACAGAGATTTACCCAGTCAATGGAGCTCCCAGGGAGGAGTATAGGGAGAGATAAGAGTGGAGAGGTACTGAGGAGCTGCAGAGTGAATGCACTTGTAAGTCAATAAGAGGAGTTTGAACTGTATGTGGAAATGGATAGGGAGCTAATGAAGTGACTTGAGCATAGGGCTAATATGAGCATAGTGACACTGGCAGAATATAAGTTATGCAACAGAATTTTGAACAGATTGAAGAGGAGAGAGATGGCTTAATGGGAGCCCTGAGGGAAGCAAGTTGCAATAGTCTTAGCGAGAGGTGATAAGAGGGTGGATAAGGGTTCTGCTAGTGTGCTCAGAAAGGAAAAAATGAATTTTGGTGATATTATAGAGAAAGAAATGACAGGTTTTAGCAGTCTGTTGACTATGTGCAGAGAAGGGTCGAAGATGACCCCAAGGTTACAGGCTGAGACAGGGAGGATGAGAGTGTTGTCTACAGAGATAGAGAATGCGGGAAGAGGAGAGATTGGTTTAGGGGGAAAGATAAGAAGCTCAGTCTTGGTCATGTTTAGTTTCAGATGGTGGTAAGACATCCAAGGCAGCAATGTCAGAAGGCAGGCTGATACTTTGGCCTGGATTCCTGCTGAAATTTCTGGTGTGGAGATGTAGCTCTGGGAGTCATCAGCATAAAGGTGATACTGAAAACCAAGGGATGAGATCAGAGTACCAAGGGAAGAAGTATAAATGGAGAAAAGAAGAGGTCCCAGGACAGATCCCTGAGGTACACCAACAGATAGTGGGATAGAAGTGGAGGAGAATCCATCAGAGTATACACTAAAAGTACAATGGGAGAGTTAAGAAGAAACCCAGGAAAGAACAGAGCCCTGAAATCCAAGTGAGGACAGCATATCAAGGAGTAGGCAATGATCAACAGTGTCAAAAGCTGCAGATAGATCGAGAAGGATGAGGCTCTCTGAACAGTGAAAGATAACAAGGGAAACCAAACAAGGAAACAAAACAGGTTTAAGCTACAGAGCCTAGATAACAAGAAAGGAATCTATTCAGGTTCAAACCAGAACCACACACAGAACAGGACTTTGCTTGAGGAGCAAAGTTAACAGACAAGTAATCCATACAGGTTTAAACCAGAACAACACACACAAAAAAACAGACGAGGGCTTTGCTTGAAAGCAAACCTAACAGAAGGTAAGCCATACAGTTTCAAACCAAAACCACTCACACAGGGCTCAGGACTGTGCCCAAAGACACAGATTAACAAGAAAACCAGGTCCCTCAGAATCAAACAACAGTACAACAAGAAAAGGGAAAAATAGACCTGTTGCAAAGGCAATGCAGGAGCTCCCTGGGTCCTTATAAAGGAGTAGGCTGATGATGTCACAAGTAGGAAATGAAGCAGAAGCAGGGAGACCAACGCGAGGCTTGGTTCAATGGACACCAAAGCGAGGCTTGGTTAACAGGAAGAACAACAACAGGAAAAAAGGCAGACTGGAGAGGTCACAGAGCTAGATACAGAGAAACAGTAGGTCTGAACATAAGGGCACGGCCACAACCATGGCAAAAGTCTTACTAGGGGTTTAAGCCAAAGCCAGAATTCCTCCCTCTGAGGGTCAACTGATCTTAGTCAAAAGGCATCTGGAGCGAAGACCCTGAGAGGATCAGGGTGGACCTGGGAGTCACCTCGGTGAAGGCTGTGAGGATATGCAGATGGGGCAAATCCTCCACAGCACCTGGAAGGCAGCTGGTGGGAGTGCTGAGCACTTGGAGCGAAGGCCCTGAGCGGATCAGCATGGACCTGGGAGTCACCCCAGAGAAGGCTGTGAGGATATGCAGATGGGCTGCAAGTCCTCCACAGCACCTGGAAGGCAGCTGGTAGGAGCACTGGACACCACTGCCACGCACCTCCCAGTCAAGAAAAGGCTTATCAGGGGTTAGGCCGAAGCCAGCATTCCCCCTCCCTCTCTGAGGGTCACCTGTGTCAGCATCACCTTATGCTATGCAAGGCCCATAAGAGTTAGCCTAACAAAGGCTTAAGGGCCTTCTCTGTATCAGCCTAACACCTCTGGGAGAGGCTAGAGCAGCTCTGACATTCCCTCCTTCCCTCATAGTCTGATCCCCTGGGAATGTCGTGAAAGACAGGATGTCTCCTAACACCTGTGCTTCCGAGCACTGGAAAACAATAGAAACATACCACTGTGCTAGTTCACAGGAATTCACACTTCCTTGGTGAATCAGGAAACCAAATTATATCATAGGCTGATGTGTGGAAAAAGAATTCAGTATTTAAAACCCCCGAGAGGGACAAAGAGACACAAACATACATTCCCACACACACACACACACACACATACACACACACACACACACACACACACAGCCCCTTGGGTGTGCCAAAGCAGTGCTGCATTATCTTTCTGCCCTAAGCCTATTTGTAGCTAAAATATCTTTTGCTAATCCACCTTTGTGTGCTGTATTATTGTGCTACAAAACCCTCCTGCTACTGAGAAATGAATCCGGGACCAAGGAAAGGAACTCAGAACCAGACACAGGCACATGCTGACATCTGACCTCTGGGGGGACCTCTAACAACCTAGTCCTTGAATCTTTGCTTCGTTAGCTAGTGCCTTGTAGTGCCAGCTCATTTGAGTGTGACAGGCTGATTCTGTATTCAGGATTACTGCATCAGGCTGAACAAGAGGGATCTCTCTCTTTGCATGGGTCAAAGGTGGGAGATGGAACCCAAGAGAAATTTGGTATGCAAAGAGGGAACTTATAAAACATGGGGGGGGGGGGGGGAGGTAACTGCTGCCACCAGACCCTTCCTCAAATTATCATAAAACCTCCTATTAGTTCATCAATTTCCAGAGGCTTCTTCCCTCTCTGGAAACTTTAGTGTGAACATGTGACTTCCTGACAGGTGCTGGAACAGGAAAAAAACAACCTCTAACAATAGAAATAACTAACCCTCTAACTAAACATGCAATAACAACAACTCTGTCCATATTCACATTATATTCTATGTATTACAAACATGTTATATTGAGACAGCATGGGCATAATTATACATATATAAGAAATTATATTAAGTGTTAATTCTGTTTAAAAATCTGGTGTTTAAAAGTTTGGTTCAGTTCTGCAAGTGATGGAGGAATGTCATCTGGTTTAGATTATTTAGAAATTTTACGTTTGCCAAGCTAAAGGTTAGAAAGGTCAGAGACAGAAACTTCTTTCACCCTTGTGAGTGATGGATTGCTAATGCTAGCTAGCACATCTGTATACTAGTATGAATGAACAAAGCATGAGCCAGACATACTGTAGTTTAAAGCTGGTTAAATAATTTTAGAAGTTCTTGATATGTAGATTTTGTTATAAGGAATACTGATTCTGTGTATTTTAGAATATGTCTTATTTTAGAATATGTTTATTCTGTGTAGTTAATATGTAGAATACCTTTTTTAATCTAATGTTTGTTCAACTCTTTGCCTTACGTTCTGAGTAGGGCTGCAGTGAAAAGGTCAGCATATGGTTTGAGTTTTCTGCAGTCCTGGCTGGTTTAATGTATGGAGCTGGTGGGTGAAAAGGGTCAAGAAAAGTCTTGATTAATTATAGGTAAATGTAGGAATGGTCCTGAAAGTAATAACAAACTATAGCTGTATGCCATTAAGTAAGACTGGCCCTTGACCCCTTAATGAATGCCAGAGTTCAGTTAGTAGTTAGTATGAAGTTGACTAGGAATATGAGAATGTCCCTTAGTCCCTAAATGAATTCAGTTTAAGCTATAGCTGAGAAATTAATCATAATGAAAATGTAAGAGACTGGTGCCAAATTGTCTAGCGTGAGAGGCCCCAGGTCATAGGTCAGTTTGAGAAATATCAAACCTATGTAACTGATATTTTAAAGTAATGATTGGCTGAGGCAAGGTAACCAATCTATTCTTTACCATCTGGAAAGTAAGGGGGGGCTAGAGGTTAGAACTGTATATAAGAGGGAGCAGAAGCAGCTTACGTCAGAAGGAACAGACAGAAGAAGGAGAGCTGAAGGAAAACAGACAGCAGAAGAAGAGAAGCAGCTGAGACAGAAGCCATAACATCCAGAGAGCTGAGAGAGAGAGAAGAGAGCTAGAACTGATGTCCTACTCTGTTTGCTGGCAAATAAAGAAGATTTCTCCCTCATTCTGGTGTGTGCTGCTTGACTCCTGAAGTACCACAGATTCTGCTAACAATAGGGGTAATTCATGCATCCATTCCTGCAACAATTCTTGGTGTCAGAAGTGGGATCCTGAACCGGCACCCAACTGACTGAGGAACATTCGCCGGGTATGTATTCTGTATTCTGTATTGTAATCCTAGCTAGGAAACTGTAAACCAGCCCCTCACAAATTGAGGGAAGGGGAGTCTGATCAACTCTCAGCGAAGGCCTTAGTAGCTTTTAGTCTAGTGGAGATTAGAAGCGAAACCGCTTGAGCTTATCTGTATCTGAGAAATTTGAAATTGTTGGGTGGGATTTTCTGTATGGAATGTGTGATGCTTGAATGTTAATGAGTGCGGACTTCTTATAGCTGCGTTTCCAATTAACGCGAGTTCAATTGGCCAGCGACAGAAGGAAGCGATTGTTGTCTGTCTACCTAGTGTCTCGAGAGTGTGGACCCCTTACTGCACTCTCAAAAACTCCCTCCCTTTTGTGTGTTGTAACTGTAAGCATTATGGGAGGGAAATCGTCTAGACAAATTGATACTCCCCTAGATTGTATGCTTAAGAATTTCAAGAAAGGATTTTTAATTAATGATTATGGACAGACTTTAAGCTCAAGTACTCTAAGAACCTTGTGTGAAGTTGAGTGGCCATCTATGGGAGTGGGGTGGCCCTCTAGTGGCAGCTTAGATATTGAAGTAATCCGGAAGGTCTACAGCATAATTGTAGGAGAACCAGAATATTCTGAACAACTCCCCTATATAGATTCCTGGGACAGCCTTGTGACTGACCCTCCCTCTTGGTTGAAAACTTATATGGGATCCCCAGTAAAATTCATGTTAGGCCGTGTTCAAAGAAAGATTAGAAAATCTAAATTGGAAGAGGGAAAGAGCCCCAGGAAGCCTACCACCCAATCGGTGGCTTCCGCCCCTACCCTGTCCGAGAAACCTATACTCTCGGATGACCCCTCAGATCTTGAGCCACCACCTTATGGCCCATTGTTGGGGTTCCGTGCCACCCCCAGAGATCCACGCCGCCCAGCCCAAGCTTCTCCAGCACAGGCTTCTCCGGATAGCTCCTCTTCTGTGCAAACCCCGTCACATCCTAGGGTGGACCTTTCAGCCAGCCTCTACCCTTCTTTGCCACATTCTCCCCTGTTAACCTCCCAAGACCCGCTTTGGGCTGCACCCCCTGACTCCTCAACTCCCGACAGCCTAGCCTTTCCCTCTAGTACCCCTACCCACTCATCAGGGGCCCGGCATCCCTTTCAATGGACTGAATCACCTGTGACCACCTCTCAGTCTATGAGTACCCCTCCCCATCCCTCAGGGGTTCAACACACCTCCACTGAATGGGTTAGACCTGTTGCAATCACCTTTGAGCATGATAGGAGGGTAGCTCCTAGCTCTACCTCAGGTTCCATTCCTACCTCCTCGAGAGTTCTGCCCCTGCGCCAGGTAACCACCACTCGACCGGATCCTAATAATGAGGGTCAGGTTATACAGGCACAGGCCTACCAGTATGTACCCTTCACAACCACCGATCTCCTGAATTGGAAGACGCATTACCCCTCTTATACTGAAAAGCCTCAGGCAGTGGTGGACCTAGTGGCTAGCATTATGGCCACCCATAACCCAACCTGGACTGATTGTCAACAACTTCTCCTGACCCTCTTCACAACTGAGGAGAGGCGGAAGATTTTACAAAATGCTGAGGCCATCACGCGAGCGCGTGCTCCCGAAAGGACACCGGACCTAGAGGAATGGGTTAGAACTCGGTTCCCTCATGCAGCTCCAGCTTGGGATCCAAATAATGAGCAGCATTATGAACTGTTGTCTGGCTATTGCCGGGACTTGCTGGAAGGTATGAGGAAAGGCATAAAGAGGCCCATTAATCTGGCAAAGGTCTCTGAAATTCTCCAAGGGGCAACTGAATCCCCTGGGGCCTTTTTAGAGCGACTAATTGAAGCCTACAGAACATACACCCCATTTGACCCTGAAGCACTAGAAAACCAGAGAATGGTGAATAGTGCATTGGTGGCCCAGAGTATGCCAGATATCCGGAAGAAGTTGCAGCGTCAGGAGGGATTCGCAGGGATGAATACCACCCAGCTAATTGAGATCGCAACCAAGGTTTTCATTAATAGGGATCAGGAGGTGCGCCGAGAGGCTGACCGGAAGATGCAGAAGAAGGCCGACCTTTTAGCGGCAGCCATTACTAATTCCACCCTTAACCGAGGTCGACCTCTAGCTAATGGGAAGCCAAAGTGGGACCCCGGACCACCAGCCAGGCCCCGAGATTCCTTCAATCAATCCCGGCCAAGGGGGGAGAATCCCAGACCAAGATTGGAGAGGGACCAGTGTGCCTATTGCAAGGAAAGAGGGCACTGGAAAGATGAATGCCCCCAGAGGCGCCAGGGACTGAGAAGGGGACCGGGAGATCGAGGAAGCCGAGGCCGAGTTCGAGAGGGAAGATATGAGCCTCCTGAATCTGACATCATCGGGATTGCTGAGATGGCAGAATGGGACGAATAGGACGGACCGGGTTCCTACAAACTGGGCTCCCAGGAACCTATGGTCAAGTTAACTATAGGGAGCCGCTCAATTTCATTCATGATTGATACAGGAGCTGAACATTCTGTTGTGACGGAGCGATTAGCGCCTGTGTCTGGAAAAACTGTTCGAGTGGTGGGAGCCACGGGGGTGCAGAACCGGAGGCCCTTTCTGACGACCCGTAGATGCCAATTAGGCTCACACACAGTCACTCATGAATTCCTGTATATGCCAGACTGTCCAATCCCTTTGTTAGGTCGAGACCTGCTGTCCAAGCTTAGGGCCCAAATTTCCTTTGACTCTGATGGCCAGACTTCAGTCTCCTTTCGGCCCCCGATATCTAGCCCTAAGGGTATATTGAGTTTCTGCTGCCCCCTTGAAGAAGAATGGCGGCTGCATCAGTCGCATGGCCAAGTTGACCTACCCCTGGCAGACAGCTTTCAGGTCAGTGGGGTATGGGCAGAAGATAATCCCCCAGGGTTGGCCCGAAATATTCCTCCTGTCTATGTAGATTTACTTCCAAGTGCCCGGCCAATCCATCTTCGCCAATACCCAATTCCCCGAAAGGCTCTGGAAGGGATTCAAGCACATCTGAATCGTTTGTTATCCCATGGAATTATTCGTCCTTGCCAGTCTCCATGGAATACGCCACTGTTGCCAGTTCAGAAGCCAGGGACTGAGGACTACCGGCCAGTCCAAGACTTACGAGTGGTCAACAAATCCACTATCTCATTACACCCTGTAGTGCCTAATCCATATGTCCTGCTGGGATTGATACCTTCTGGAGCTACCCATTTCACGACACTAGATCTAAAAGATGCCTTCTTTTGTATTCGGGTGGCCCCCGCCAGTCAACTGCTTTTTGCCTTTCAATGGGAAAACCCAGTAACAGGAAGGAAGCTTCAGTATACATGGACCCGCCTGTCACAGGGGTTCAAGAACTCCCCCACCATTTTTGGGACAGCCCTAGGGCAAGACCTTAAGACTTTTAAATCTGAGCCTTCCAGGCGAGTTTTACTCCAGTATGTAGATGACCTCCTGATTGCAGCAGTGACCCAGGAAGAGTGTTTTGAGGCTACCAGAGAATTGCTGGAGCTACTCTTGGATGCAGGCTATAAGGTCTCACGTTCAAAGGCCCAACTCTGTCAGTCAGAAGTGAAGTATCTGGGCTTTTGCATTTCCCAGGGAAGTCGGAGACTGGATGTCAGTAGGAAGCAAGCAGTTGCTGCAATTCCCCAACCCAAGTCCAGAAGGGAAGTTAGGGAATTTCTGGGAGCAGCCAGATTCTGCAGAATTTGGATTCCAAATTTTGCATTGATGGCGAAACCCCTTTATCAGGCCACAAAGGGGGGTGAAAAGGAACCATTTGAATGGGGACCTACTGCTCAACAATCCTTCATTGCCATAAAGAAAGCCCTACTCCAAGCCCCTGCGTTAGGCCTTCCTGATGTGGAGAAACCTTTCTCATTGTATGTCCACGAGCGACAGGGGGTTGCTCTGGGTGTGCTAACCCAGATGATGGGATCCTGGCAGAGGCCTGTTGCATACCTGTCTAAACAGCTGGATGGAGTGGCTAAAGGATGGCCAGCCTGCATGAGGGCCATTGCAGCAACAGCCTTACTGGTCCAGGAAGCTGATAAGTTGACCTTGGGGCAAGAACTGGTTGTTAAAGTCCCCCATGCAGTTCTCACCCTCATGGAGTATAAGGGCAACCACTGGTTTACAAATAACCGCATGGTTAAGTACCAAGCTAGCTTGTGTGAGAATCCACGGATACACCTGGAAACAGTGGCTACATTCAATCCTGCCACTCTTTTGCCAGCATCTGAGGGACCACCGGATCATGACTGTATCCAAACCATGGATGAAGTGTACTCCAGTCGACCAGATCTTAAAGATGTTCCTTGGAGGGACCCAGATGTAATTTATTTCACAGATGGAAGCAGTTACGTGGAGAACTCCAAGCGATTGGCAGGCTATGCTGTGGTGACAGAGGACAAGGTGATAGAAGCAAGAGCCCTGCCCCAAGGAACTTCAGCCCAGAAAGCAGAACTTGTGGCCCTCATACGAGCTCTGGAGCTAGCAGCAGGACTGGTAACCAACATTTATACTGATTCCAAGTATGCCTTCACAACTCTACATGCTCATGGAGCTTTGTATAAGGAAAAGGGACTCATAAATGCCGCAGGCCAACCTGTTAAGTATGGACCTGAAATACTTCAGCTGCTAGAGGCTGTTTGGGCCCCTAAGAAGGTAGCTGTCATTCACTGCAGGGGACACCAAAGGATAGATACTCCAGTGGCCCGAGGGAATCGCCATGCTGATCGGGTGGCCAAGGAAGCTGCTCGAGGACCCTTAGCAAGTACTGTGACCCCCCCTGTTCCAAATTCGACTGCAAGAATGGACGCCTATGTACACCCAAATGGAAGAGAAATGGGCTCAAGAGGAAGGTGCAGTAAGGAGACCTGATGGCTGGTTACATCTCCCTGATACCAGAGTTCTGGTGCCACGCCACCTAGCTTGGCCTGTAGTGTCTCAAGCTCATGATCTGTCACACTTAGGGAAAACAGCACTAGCCCGCCTACTCAGTCGAGAAGTGGTGCTGGAAGGATTGGATAGTCTGGTTGCCACTGCCTCTGCCCGATGTACTCTCTGTGCCCAGAATAATGCTCGTCAGGGACCCCGTATTCCACCAGGAGTTCAGTCCAGGGGACTAACACCCTTTGAGTCCCTAGTTATAGATTTCACAGAAATGCCCAGGAGCGGTAGGCTCCGATACCTCTTGGTCATGGTCTGTACCTTTTCTGGGTGGGTGGAAGCATATCCTACAGTCACTGAGAAAGCCACAGAAGTAGCTCGAGCCCTCCTTAGGGATGTCATCCCCAGGTATGGATTGCCCCTTGCCATAGGTTCAGATAATGGTCCCGCCTTTGTTGAAGCTACACTTCAGGCCCTGTCCCGCGCATTGCGCATTACCTGGAAATTGCATTGTGCCTACCGTCCCCAGAGTTCAGGGCAGGTTGAGCGGGCAAACAGAACCTTGAAAAATAGCCTAGCAAAGATTTGTCAGGAAACCCAACTGAAATGGCCACAGGCACTGCCACTAGCCCTCTTCCGCCTCCGATGCACCCCAACTAAAGGAACAGCCCTCTCTCCCTTTGAAATTGTGTATGGGAAGCCCCCAGCCATTTTGCAGGGAATTAAGGGAGACATAGGGATTTTAGGGTCTGCCCAGGTACAGGAGCAGGTAGCCCTCTTGGCAAGATAATTTCTGAGCTTCAGTCTTATGTGAGAGAAATAAACCCTGTCCCCTTCCAGGCTCAGGTACATTCCTTCCTGCCAGGGGATAGAGTTTGGGTGAAAGACTGGAGGCTCCAGCCTTTGGGGCCCCGATGGAAAGGACCTTTTACTGTTTTGCTTTCTACCCCTACAGCTGTGAAGGTCGCAGGGATAACTCCATGGGTCCATTGGTCTCGAATTAAGTCTGCTGACCAGACTGAGCCCAGTACGGATCAGACGGAGCCTAGACAGTGGAGAGCAGAAAGTGATCCAGCGGAGCCATTGAAGTTGCGCTTGACCCGAACCAAAGAATCTACTAGCTGAAAAGAAGGGTCAACTGCATACTGCAGGAGCTGCTGAACTTCGGCTTCACACTGAGACTCTTTCTTGCCAGATTCTGGCTTTCTTGGAATTTGAGAGCTTGATCCTTGTCAGTTGAGGGTCTATCCCAACTGGTATAAGAACTCAAAGACTGAGAACATTATATTAGAGTAATCTGTGATTAGCACAGATTGTTGAAATATTATTGCTTAATTAGTTTGCTGTATTTGTTTTAGATTAGGAAGAAAGAAAATGTTAGTAGTTTGGATGCTTTTGTTGTTTTCTACTCCTTGCCTCCTTTTTCCTAGTACCCCAACTCGCTCCAATCTTTGGTTACACTCTGTCCAGGAACTAATTAGCCAGGCAAAGATTACTTCCCCTTGTATTGTGTGTTCCCGATTTTCTCCTTATACTACAGATGTCCCAGCTGTTCCTGTCCCTGTGCAGCTCCCAGCTCTTATACCTCCCTACTTTTCGAGTTCAGGCCCTTGGAGCCAGGATTATACTTGGTGGTCCTTTTATAATGCTACTTCCCCCTCTGAATCTTCTCTAAGGCCAGTCTTTACGTCTCCCTATCCAGCCTCTGGAGTGTTTTGTTTAACAAGAAGCATCTCAACTGTTCTTCCCATTCCCTGTAACTATACTAATGTTCTCCCAGAAAAAGGGGAATCTGTGTGGGTAGTCTCTCCAGGTACTCCTATGTGCCCTACTACCATACCTGCAGATTATGACCAGGGTGATTATCTGGCTCCTAACCGTACTACTGAGAAGACTATAGTGTCCCGGCCTATTTTCTACTTTCATAAGTCCCCGGGGTATGAAAGGGTTGCAACATATGAGCAGTCTGTCACAATTGGGGATTGGCACCTATGGTGTACAAAGTCTCCATTTCTTCTTAGTTCCCCCTGGGATAGGGGCTCGCATTATGGGCATCCTAATGTCCATCCTGTGCCAACATTTATTGGGAACTTTCCTCGCCCTCTCCTTGGTCATTACTGGCTCTGTGATAATGTCCTCCACATGATTCTTCCCCCCACATATGATTTTTGTGTATTGGTAACCTTGAATTATTTTCCTAAAGTTATTCCTCTCCTCAGGCCACCATCCCCGCACCGCTCTAAGCGAGAGGCCTTGTCCTTACCTTCCTCCGTTGCCACAGAGGATGAGGCGATTGAATTAGCCCTCCAGTATATTAACTCTACTTATCCTCTGACTAAAAAGAGACTTGTAGCCCTTTCTGCTACGGCCTGGATTCCAATTGGGGGTCCGGTAGCGGGTATTACTGAACTGGGCATGGCTACCCGGAGACTTCAGTCTCTACTCCATGTTTTAGTTCATGAGCTGAACGTGGTAGTCAATGCATTGCAGGATCAAATTAATGAATTAAGTATAGTTTCTCGGTATAACCGTATGGGCCTTGACTACCTCTTTGCAGCCCAGGGTGGCCTCTGCACAGTGCTAAATTCTTCAGAATGCTGTACTATTGTCATAAATAGGACGCATGTAGTTAGGCATGCTATGGATAAGTCCTACAGTTGGCCAGCCTTAATGTGGAGGATTACCGAGGAGGATTAGACCTTACCTCCTGGTGGTGGTCATTGACCTCCTGGATAAGTCCTTTGTTTATTTCCCTAATAGTCTTAGTTTTAGCAGGGTTGTTGTTTTGTTTCCTGGCCTCATGTGCTTCGGCAGTATGCCGTCGAACCTTAACAAGTAGGGTAATGGTGATTCACAAGCCTATTCTTAGTTAGGATCACTATAATCTCCAGAGTTTGAGTTGTGAGACTTATCTCTGCATAAGCTGATTTTAGTCTCAAAGGGGGGAAAGAGACAGCATGGGCATAATTATACATATATAAGAAATTATATTAAGTGTTAATTCTGTTTAAAAATCTGGTGTTTAAAAGTTTGGTTCAGTTCTGCAAGTGATGGAGGAATGTCATCTGGTTTAGATTATTTAGAAATTTTACGTTTGCCAAGCTAAAGGTTAGAAAGGTCAGAGACAGAAACTTCTTTCACCCTTGTGAGTGATGGATTGCTAATGCTAGCTAGCACATCTGTATACTAGTATGAATGAACAAAGCATGAGCCAGACATACTGTAGTTTAAAGCTGGTTAAATAATTTTAGAAGTTCTTGATATGTAGATTTTGTTATAAGGAATACTGATTCTGTGTATTTTAGAATATGTCTTATTTTAGAATATGTTTATTCTGTGTAGTTAATATGTAGAATACCTTTTTAAATCTAATGTTTGTTCAACTCTTTGCCTTACGTTCTGCGTAGGGCTGCAGTGAAAAGGTCAGCATATGGTTTGAGTTTTCTGCAGTCCTGGCTGGTTTAATGTATGGAGCTGGTGGGTGAAAAGGGTCAAGAAAAGTCTTGATTAATTATAGGTAAATGTAGGAATGGTCCTGAAAGTAATAACAAACTATAGCTGTATGCCATTAAGTAAGACTGGCCCTTGACCCCTTAATGAATGCCAGAGTTCAGTTAGTAGTTAGTATGAAGTTGACTAGGAATATGAGAATGTCCCTTAGTCCCTAAATGAATTCAGTTTAAGCTATAGCTGAGAAATTAATCATAATGAAAATGTAAGAGACTGGTGCCAAATTGTCTAGCGTGAGAGGCCCCAGGTCATAGGTCAGTTTGAGAAATATCAAACCTATGTAACTGATATTTTTAAAGTAATGATTGGCTGAGGCAAGGTAACCAATCTATTCTTTACCATCTGGAAAGTAAGGGGGGGCTAGAGGTTAGAACTGTATATAAGAGGGAGCAGAAGCAGCTTACGTCAGAAGGAACAGACAGAAGAAGGAGAGCTGAAGGAAAACAGACAGCAGAAGAAGAGAAGCAGCTGAGACAGAAGCCATAACATCCAGAGAGCTGAGAGAGAGAGAAGAGAGCTAGAACTGATGTCCTACTCTGTTTGCTGGCAAATAAAGAAGATTTCTCCCTCATTCTGGTGTGTGCTGCTTGACTCCTGAAGTACCACAGATTCTGCTAACAATAGGGGTAATTCATGCATCCATTCCTGCAACAATATGATCAAGATTTCATGTTATGCTGTTATTAGTAGTTTTGTATTTATATATAAATATATATATATATATACTTTGTTCTTTGTAATCAGAACGCCTTGTCAGTTCTACTTTTGTTACATTGTGAGCCACACTAAACCTGAATCCTATTTGAGATAATGTGGGATATAAATGTCATAAATAAATAAATAAATAAAATGCAGGTAGCTTCTTCCTTCCTATTGACTGGGAGCAGGGGCGTAGCCAGACTTCCGTGGGAGGGGGGTCCAGAGCTCGAGGGGAGGGGGCACATTTTAGCCCCCCCCCCGCTGCCGCCCCCCTCCCGCCACCATTGTCGCCCCCCCCTGTCTCTGCCGACCCCCCTCCCGCCGCGAACCCTCCACCGCCGCCGCCTACCTTCCGTTTTGCTGGAGGGGGACCCCACTCCCTGCCAGCCGACGTCCTCTCCGACCGTTCTACTGCAGAGAAAAGTCTTCTTCCTTGCATGCTGACGTCCTGCACATTGTACGTGCAGGACATCAGCATGCAAGGAAGAAGACTTTTCTTTGCAGTAGAACGGTTGGAGAGGACTGGCGGGGAGTGGGGTCCCCCTCCAGCAAAACGGAAGGTAGGCGGCGGCGGGGGAGGGTTCACCGGGAGGGGGGTCCTGACTGAAATCTAGGGGGGCCCAGGCCCCCTCAGGCCCCACGTAGCTACGCCACTGACTGGGAGGGCAGGCATAGGTCAGCAATGGAAGCATTGTATTAAAGGACTGAATAAACTGTGCCCAGCATAGAGAATTTAAAACAGCACAAACAGTTACAATTCTCATGATGTTACACATACTTCTGTTCTGTCTCATGGATGAAAATCCTGGAGAAGGACCATGATTGGCTAACAAAGGTATCTATGGGAATAAAGTAGATATTGCATCATTTATGGAAGAAAGTGTTTATGAACAACTTAAAAATTGAAAGTGAATATGGAGCTGGATGAGATACATCCCATGGTATTGAGGAGGCTCAGAGACATCCTCTTAAAGGGTTGTTTAATAAATCCTTGGAGATGGGAGAGGTTCCACTGGAGAAGAGCAGACATGGTCCCTCTAGAACAAAATGGTGACAGAGAAGAAGTGGGAAACTACAGACCAGTAAGCTTCAATTCAGTGGTTGGAAAAGTAACGGAAGTGCTGCTGAAAGAAAGGATAGGTGACCTTCCTGGGTTACAAGATCCAAGACAACACAGTTTAACCAAATTAAAATTATGCCGAACAAATCTGATTGATTTCTTTGACTGGGTGACCAGAGAACTGGATTGAGGATATACGCTCCTCATAGAAGGCTCATAAATAAATTGAGTGTGCTGAATTTAGAACTCAAAATGGTGAACTGGATATGAAGTTGGTTGACTGCCAGATGATAGGGTGGTAGTAAATGGAATTCACTCTGAGGAAAATGGTGGGTAGTGAAGTGCTTCAGACATCAGTACCGGGGCCCATTCTGTTCAACATATTTGTGACTGACATGGCTGAAGGGTTAGAAGAAAAAGTTTGCCTTTTTGCAGATGATACCAAGATTTGCAATAGATTTGACTTCCCAGAGGGAGAGGACAACATGAGAAGAAATCTACAAATATTAGAAGAATGGTCAAATATTTGGCAGTTAAAATTTAATGTAACGAAATGCAAGGTGATGTACTTTGGAGTATTGGAATCCACGGCTGCCGAGAGACATAGCCGGGCCCCGAGGCAGAACCGGAGCACCGCAAGCCGCCCCCCCTACTCATGCTGTCCCCCCACTTTCATGGCTTCTCCCGCTCTCCACCTTACCTTTCGGTCTTTGCCTCCAAGGGAGGCAGGGTTGGCGGGCCCAGCGCCGGCAAGCTGCTTCCTGATTGCCTGCTCCCATCATCTGTCCTCTTCTGCTCCTGTCTGTGCCAGAAGTCAGGACCTGAATGATTGCATTAACGTGATATCACACTAATGCAATCATCTGGGTCCTGGCAGGCACTCAGGAGCAGGAGAGGACAGACCCAGAAGCAGGCAGCAAGAAGAAACTTGCCAGCACTGGGGGAGGGGGGCCCGAGCCCCCCTTTGGAGGTCGGGTCCAGGGAATTTTGCCCCCATCCCCCCCTCTCGGTGGCCTTGTTGAAATCCAAAATAGTTGTATGTGACTGGGGATGAGAGGCTGATATGCACAGAGCAGGAGATGGACCTTGAGGTGATAGTTGCTGAGAATAAAATGGTAAAACATAAAAGGCAGTGGCAATAGCCAGAAGGAGGCTAGGCTGCATACAGAGAGGCATAATCAGCAAACAAAGGAGCTGTTAATGCCCCTGTATAATCATTGATGAAGCTCCATCTGTGGTGTTGTATTCAGTTTTGTAGGCAGTGTCTCACTAGGGACAAAAAAAAATTGTTCAGAGGAAGTCAACAAAAATTGTATGGAGTTTGCATCGAAAGAGATTTGAAGACCTGAATATGTATACCCTACAGGAAAACATGGACAGTGGAGAACGATACAGACATTTAAATACTTGAAAGATAGCAATATACCAAAAAATCTTTTTCAGAGACAAGAAACAGTAGAACCAAAGGGCATGAATTGAGGTTGCAGGGTGGCAGACTTTGAAATAACATTGGGAAAGCACACACAAAAATCAAAAAGGCCAGTGCTACAGAATAACCACAATATACAATGAAAGTAATATCCAGCAGTGAGGATTAAAAGTTCAAAGAAAATGTTTATTCAACAAAAACCCCTGATTTGGCCATGTTTCGCATAAATCGGCTGCTTCAGGGTCATGCACAACAATGTGCTATCTAAATTGCCAAATGGTGCAGCAATACTTAATATGCAGAGATACTTTCCCGCCATAACTAAAAACAAACACTAAAAATTGAAGATGGACAAAGCCATGGGACCGGACAGGATCCATCCCTGGATATTGAGGGAGGTTAGAGAGATTACAATGGGTTCTGTTAATATGTGTTGTAGCTTGAGGCCTACCCACTGGAATGGTGGTGGGCCAAGTTACAGGACTTTGGCCAGCTGAGAAGCCCTGACTAGGCCTGATAACCCACTAATGGCCTTATAGTAGAGAACCTGCAAAAGCAGGACTGCATGATGAGTCTTGACAAAACCTGGTACAACCTTCTGAATGAAAGTAGCACTTATGATGAAGGAATAATGGAAAAGAATGGATAAAATTTGGTCTTTAACATGGAGTTTGTGTAAGATGGCACTCAGATCATAAGATGATATGAAAGATGATATGAAACTGATATGTAAGTATTTTTGTATCAAAAGAGAGAAAGAAACAAGCTGTTGACAAAAATGGAAATGTCACAATCATTTGAAATAGCTAAAACAGATATTTTTGTAACAAGAAAAACAAGTTGTTTACAATAACGGAAATTGCAAAATCTCTTGCAATAGCTAGAACGGAAAGGAGAGGCGGGTACAAATGGGCACCTGCCGGAAAGGAAAATATGAATCAGAGATTGGGCAATATTAAGAAAAAAAAAGGGTCTTGCCATTGACTTACATAGAGACCTTCGCCTATAAAAGGGATGAGATTTTGGTAGATCGTTGGAACATCTTCCAACTCTTCTCGGAGGGCAGAGCTCTGTGCAGTTGAACCCAGATGTACTAAATTGAAGACTTTATTTTGGTAAGAATAAACAGAACCTTATATCTGAAAACTATCTTTGTCTTTATTTTTATTTATTCTATTTACTCTTTACCTATCATTTACACTACCAAATAATACACACACAGGTGACATTCATTGCCTGAACAAATTTGGGTTGATTTTTAATAGTATATATGTGGGAACATAAATGGCCCAAGATACACCTAGATCCTGATAGACAGAAAGCTGTGGTCATGGGAATTAGATTCGAACTGCGCCTTCTGATGCCTCCCCAGAACAGACCCCCATGGGACCGGGTGACACTGGAGGTCAGGGAAACAATTCAAACACTTTTGGATGAACTCACCCTCTTTATCTCTCCGTGTGGAGGGGTCCAGAAGGGGTCTAAAAGGGGGGGCATTTAAACAGTTCTTTTAACGACTTGTTTAGTAAATCCTTAGAGATGGGAAAGGTTCTACGGGATTGGAGAAGAGGAGAGGTGGACCCTCTTCAGAAAAGTGGTGACAGAGAAGAAGCGGGAAACTACAGGCCGGTAACCCTCACTTTGGTTATTGGAAAAGTAATGGAACCATTGCTGAAGGAAAAGATAGTGAATTTCCTGGAATCCAATAGGTTACAAGGTCTGAGGCAACATGGTTTTACCAAAGGTAAATTATGCCAAATGAATTTGATTGAATTCTTTGACTGGGAGACCAGAGAATTGGATTGAGGACGTACACTAAATGTAATCTATTTGGATTTCAGCACAGCCTTTGACACTGTTCCTAATAGGAGGCTCTCGAATAAACTGAAAGGCTGAAATTAGGATCCAAAGTGGTGAACTGGATTAGAAACTGGTTGACAGACAGATGCCAGAGGGTGGTGGTCAATAGAATTCTATTGGAGGAAGGAAAGGTGAGTAGTGGAGTGCCTCAAGGATTGGTGCTGGGACCAATTCTGTTTAATATATTTGTGAGCAACATTGCTGAAGGGTTAAAAGGTAAGTTTTGCCTTTTTGCAGTTGATACCAAGATTTGTAATAGAGTGAACACCCTGGAGGGAGTGGAAAACATGAAAAAGAATCTGCAAATGTTAGAAGAATGGTACAATGTCTGTCAGTTAAAATTTAATGCAAAGAAGTGCTCCTAGGAGGTGAGAGGCTGATAAGCACAGACAGAGCGAGGGACTTTGGGGTGATGGTGTCCGAGGATCTTAAAATAGCAAATTAGTGTGACAAGGTACTGGCTGTAGCCAGAAGGATGCTAGGCTGCATTGAGAAAGGCAGAAGAAAGGAGGAGTTGATGCCCCTGTACAAGTCGTGTACAAGGCCCCACCTGGAGTATTGTGTTCAGTTTTGGAGGCTGCATCTTGCTAAGGATGTAAAAAGACTAGAAGTGATCCAGAGGAAGGCGACAAAAATAGTATGGGGTTTGCGCCAAAAGATGTAAGAGAAGAGACTGGAAGATCCTAATATATGTACCCCAGAGGAAAGAAGGGGCCAAGGAGATATGATACAAATGTTTAAATACTTGAAAGGTATTAATAGAGAAACAAATCTTTTCCAGAGAAGGGGAAATGGTAAAACTAGAGGACATGAATTGAAGTTGCAGGATGGTAGACTTAGGATTAATGTCAGGAAATTCTTTTTCACAGAGATGGTGGTCAAAACCTGGAATGCCCTCCTGAGGGAGGTGGTAGAGACAAAAATGGTGACAGAATTCAAAATGGCATGGGATGAATACAGAAGATCTTCAATTAGAAAATGGATGGTATTAAAAAAACCTAAACTTAAGTGGCTGCATGTGTGTGGATATGTCAAGTGATGCTTAGATGGCGACTCCGGCTGTGATAAACTAGGACCGTGGATAGACTTGTATGGTCTGTGTCCCATATATGGCAATCTGAAATATGATGGGCTGAAAAGGGCTTCAACAGCAACATTGATGGCTAGAACCTGAGGACAGTGCTGGGCAGACGTTTACGATCTGTGTCCCAAAAATGACAAGATAGATAGGCTGGAGCGGGCTTCGACAGCAACTTCAGTAGTTGGAATGTAAGGACAGAGCCGGGCGGACTTCAATGGCCTATGTTCTAGAAACGCCACAGAAGGACCATGATCAAATATTTTACATTCATTGTTGAGACAATGCTATTGAGACAGACATGGGGAAGCCACTGTTTGCCCTAGGATTGGTACATAAGTATTGCCATGCTGGGACAGACCGAAGGTCCATCAAGCCCAGCATCCTGTTTCTAACAATGGCCAATCTAGGTCACAAGTACCTGGCAAGATCCCAAAAAAGTACAATACATGTGTTATGATTCTGCTAAGACAGGCAGAGGAATGAATGGGGCTCGCTTCTGATTGGCCTGTTAGGGATTGAGCTGACATCTGAGGCAGCAGACGTCAGCGGTCAGATCTATTTAAGCCTACCTCTCCTTTCAGTCCATGCTTTAGCGTTTGATCCCGGTCATGTGAAGCCTGTTACCCTCTTTCTGTCTGTGCTAGTAGCACACCGTGCTTTTCTGGGAGTTGTTTTCTCCTCTCATTGCTCGTAGCTTCTCTGTGTGCTGGTTGTTGCCAGGGTATGCTTGTTTGGTTCCCTAGCTAAGCTGCTTTCCCTGATTACCTTGCCTCCCTGTACCTGTGGGTGCTCTGTCTGCTCTGTCTCTGTGTGCTGCTGAGTTATGGTGGGAACATTGTTTGTGTTTTTCCTTTCTTAGCTTTAACCTTTGACTATAGTGTAAGCCCTGCTTCTTCCTGACGTGAGTGTTGTTAGCAGCCCTTCCCTTTATCCTGCTTTAACTCTTTGTCTGCTGTGGTTGTCTTCAGAGTCCTGTAAGCATTGCTCCTTATCTGTATGTAAAGGCAGCTTTCCCTGTTTGCTTGCTTTTCCCTTTGTCTCTAGTGTCTGTTATTTGACTCTGTGGCCAGCCTTGTGTATTCTTGTGAGTGGATTCCCTTGACCCTTGAGTGCTGAGTGGCACAGTCTTGTGTATTCCTATAAGTGGTTTCCCTTTATCCTCGAGTGCTGTGTAGCACAGCTTTGTGTATTCCTATGTGGTTTCCCTTTAGCTTTGAGTGCTGTGTAGCACAGCCTACTGTATTTGTGTGCTGTATGTACAGCCTAGAGTGTTCCTGTGGAGCTTTGCTCCTATAGAGTCTGTGTCCCATTCTGTCCTTGGCTTTCTCTTCCCCTGGTTGTAGCCTGTATCTGCCAGCTTCTTGTCTGTCACCCTTCCCTTGTGTCTCTAGCTAGTGCTGTGTGCTTTGCATGTGCTCCAGTCCCTCCTGGGACCCCTCGTTGTTGTTTTCCCTTTCCCTAGTGTATGACTTGGTTCCAGATCGGTCGTGAGGCCTGTACGCTTGGACTCTGTACGAGTGGGTTCCCGTGCTGCCGTGAGACCCACCTGAGTGGTCTAGCTCCCTTTTCTGCTGGTGCTGGTTGAGTGTCCTGAGTGTGCAGGCCTTTGTGTCTGTGGGTTTGCGTAGTGCCTGTTTGGTCCACCCTAGGCCTTGGCCAATATCCTTCCTAAGCCTCGGCCTAGGCTCACGAACAAATTAACAACATGTAGCATGGATGTTGCTACTATTTGGGTTTCTTTTAGGTATTGTGACCTGGCTTGGCTACTGTTGGAAACAGGATACTGGGCTAGATGGACCATTGGTCTGACCCAGTATGGCTATTCTTATGTTCTTATGTTAATCATGAATTGATAATGAGTGTGACAACTGGGCAGACTGGATGGACCGTTCAGGTCTTTATCTGCCGTCACTTATTATGTTACTATGTTACGAGAGCTCTCTATACACAAGCATGAGTTCTTGCTAATACTGCAGAGTGCTGCCTCGTCATTCGGCTCTTTAAAGTTGCTCCTGTTTAGAAAGCATATTACTGATGTGCGTGACCCTTGAAGCAGCCTAAATAGGCAAAATGTGGCCACGAGGCATTTCCCTAGTAAAGGGTTTTTGTTGAAGAAACAATTTTTTGAACTTTCACTTTTCATTGTTGGGTGAAATATTGGGAAATAGTTTTCCACAGAGAGAGTGGTGGATGCCTGGAATACCCTCCCAGGGGAGGTGGTGGGGACAAAAAACAGTGACTGAATTAAGAAATGTGCTGGATAAACACAGTGGATCCCTAGATAGAAATAAAATAAAATAATTCTTAAATGACGTTTACTCTTTAAATAGGGACTAGAAGAGTGTGACTGCACTGAGTGGCAGGTACAATTCTGGCCACCTTCTTCAGCATACTGGATGGACCATAAAGGTCTTTATCTGTCATCATTTCCTATGCTACAATAAAGGCCCCAAAATTATTTTATGATATAAATGCACTGATAATAAATTTATAAACAAGACAAAGAAAATAAGGTAATACTTTTTTATTGGACTAACTAAATCATTGTTTTAACTAGCTTTTGAAAGCCAGAACCTTCTACCACAGGTCAGAACAATACACTGATAACCCCTTTTTTTTTTTCTCTTAGCTCATCAAACCTCTGAATTACAAAAAAAAACCCCTAATTTTTCAAATTACAAATCCTCAGAATAAGAAGCCCTAGATACGATCCATAACATGTGCTGCTCATACCTTGAGAATAGACCTGCAAACCAGAAGTTGACTGTCTAATTTCTCTAGCCAGTGAAGGGAAAAAGCGGAAGACAAAAGTATGAGACAGCCCTGTGCTGTGTCTGTTAGGTGGAGTGTGGAAGGAGAAACAGGGAAGAGTGACCGAAAAGACTCCACCAATTGATCCACTGAGCAGTGCCGCTCTCCAAAAGCTGCTGCCTTGTGCAAGTGTAGGGATTTCATAGTGGATTGCACTGACCTGGCTATTTGTAAAATAGCCAAACACATGTGGAAGAGGGGGAACAGAGGTGACTAGCAGGCAGAGTGATGATTCAAGCTTATAATGGCACACTTACATGTCAAATAATTTCTCTGCATGAGTTTTATAATACAGTTGAACAATAAAACTTCTGCGTTCATGAGTTTCTGTATGTCAGTGTGAACAAAGCACTCTTGTTTATTGATGATCCTTCCTATATAACACAATCAGAAATCAATATTCATCCCCCTGCTACACATATTTCTTTCTCTTCCTTGTATTAGGTTCAGCATTCTGCTTTTCCTTATAAAACCACTGTATAAAAGACCATCCATGCAAGGGTTAGAATAGTCTGAATGGAAGTGAGCCAAGGTGTATAGCCTAAGATATTTAGAGGAAAATATCTGAATACAGGTTTACCTCATTTATTGTATTTATGCTTATATTTGCTCATTTTATTATTGTTATGCTGCTAACATAATTTACCTGCTGTGCACCGTTTTGAGTGAATATTTTCATAAACATAGTAACATAGTAGATGACGGCAGAAAAAGACCTGCACGGTCCATCCAGTCTGCCCAACAAGACAACTCATGTGTGCTACTTTTTGTGTATACCCTACTTTGATTTGTACCTATGCTCTTCAGGGCACAGACCGTATAAGTCTGCCCAGCACTATCCCTGCCTCCCAACCACCAGCCCCGCCTCCCAACCACCGGCTCTGGCACAGACCGTATAAGTCTGCCCAGCACTATCCCCGCCTCCCACCACCGGCTCTGGCACAGACCGTATAAGTCTGCCCAGCACTATCCCTGCCTCCCAACCTCCAGTCCCGCCTCCCACCACTGGCTCTGGCACAGACCGTACAAGTCTGCCCCGCACTATCCCCGCCTCCCAACCTCCAGCCCCGCCTCCCACTACCAGCTCTGCTATCCAATCTCGGTTAAGCTCCTGAGGATCCATTCCTTCTGAACAGGATTCCTTTATGTTTATCCCATGCATTGTTTGAATTCCGTTACCGTTTTCATCTCCACCACCTCCCGCGGGAGGGCATTCCAAGCATCCACCACTCTCTCCGTGAAGAAATACTTCCTGACATTTTTCTTGAGTCTGCCCCCCTTCAATCTCATTTCATGTCCTCTCGTTCTACCGCCTTCGTATCTCCGGAAAAGGCAGTTAATAAATCCCAATAAATAAATGTGTGTTAAATTAGCTGTATTTGGAGGTCCTTTTACTAAGGTGCACTGAAAAATGGCCTGTGATAGTGTAGGCACAGGTTTTGGGCACACGCAGAACCATTTTTCAGCGCACCTGTAGAAAAGGCCTTTTAAAAATTTTTGCCGAAAATGGACGTGCGGCAAAATGAAAATTGCCATGTGTCCATTTGGGGTGTGAGACCTTACCGCCAGCCATTGACCTAGCGGTAAGTCTCACGCGGTAACCGGGTGGTAATGACCTGCACGCACCAAATGCCACTTGGCATGCGTCCGATATGCGCGGCAGAAAATAAAAATTTTTTTTCAGACGCGCGTATTGGACACGTGGCAAAAATGAAATTACTGCAAGAGCCATGTGGTAACCATGCGGTAACTCCATTTTCGCACGTGCAGATGCTCATGCAGCTTAGTAAAAGGGCCCCTAGGTTTCTAATTTTAAACATTTACTGTCAGCTCCTGAAATTGAATCCGAAATATTATAACCATATACACTTTATCAAAAGAGAGGTGGTTGTGGGTTCCTTTCCATCAGGAAAACGTTACACATAAGACCATTTTGCCATCTTTTTCTGCATCACCAATGTCCAAGATATTGTACTTCTAACATAGTTGTTTTTCCAAAGAAAATAACTTTACTGAAAATGTATTCTGTTATGATGATTTTGAATGCAACAATTTTAGGAACATGAGTCTAAACTGTACACTTGCTGTCTACTGTATATTTACTGTATACATCTAGGGCTGGCTCACTGACACACCTTATTCCTGGAGTACATATGAACTTTATTACTATGGTTTATTGCCCAGTTATTTTACCTTTCAAAGTTCTAGTGATTCTGCTAGGAATCTCTGCAGCCCCTGCTTTTTCTCATTGATCTTTTCTTAAATGGTCCATTCCTATAAGGATATACCCTTGAATGACTCCTTTTAACAGACCTCAGTACTTTGATATCTGAGCTCATGAACTGGTTCTCACATTTCAGACTTCAATGACTTTTCTTCTTACTGGTGCACTTGATGGGTACACTGAAAGTATGACACAAGTTAGTCAAGCTCTCTTCATTCTCCACTCTAGTTGATACACAGTTGGCAAAAGCTTTGGGATTCCTTAAAACCTCTGGAGACCTTCTAATGAATCTAATGATCAATGAAGGGTTTGTTTCCACATTTCTTCTTTAGAGCTATTTTCTTTCCCACTGGGAAGAAAACACCAGCTCTCACCTCCTCCCTACTGGCTCTCTCTTAAAGCAGATCCTGTGATTTCGGCAGCATTTTCATACTTAAATCTGCAGAAACTGTGAACTTTGAACTAAACCCAAGGTATAGTTTAAGACCAAAAGAGATGGAAAGAGATTGGCAGGAAAATTCTGACCAGCTGTGAAATTACATTCCTGGCTGTGCAAGAGGAGTCTGTTTTTCTGTCCTGCTTAGAGGCAGATGTACTTTAACCTTGCTGTTTGTGGTGTTTTAAAGAGTGGCATAGTAACATAGTAGATGACGGCAGAAAAAGACCTGCATGGTCCATCCAGTCTGCCCAACAAGATAAACTCATATGTGTATACCTTACCTTGATTTGTACCTGCTTTTTCAGGGCACAGACTGTACAAGTCTGCCCAGCAGTATTTCCCGCCTCCCAACCACCAGTCCCGCCTCACATCACTGGCTCTGGCACATACTGTATAAGTCTGCCCTCCACTATCCTCGCCTCCCAACCACCAACCCCTCTTCCCCACCTGCTCCGCCACTCAATTTCGGCTAAGCTTCTGAGGATCCATTCCTACTGCACAGGCTTCCTTTATGCATATCCCACGCATGTTTGAATTCCGTTACCGTTTTCATCTCCACCACCTCCCACGGGAGGGCATTCCAAGCTGCATGGCTGAGTTGCATTTATGGCAATGTAAATATCCTGAAAGGAGGAGATGAAACTACCTTCCTGCACAAGTTCTGGAAGACTCCTGCTGACTCAACCAAAGCCTTTCTAAGAGTGGGAGGACTGACACTCCTAAAGTGTAGTGTCTGTTAGTATATCCCAGGATAGTTCTGGCTTCCTGTAGCTGTACTGATGAAGAGAAGTGATATATAATCCTGCAGCACTAATAAATTGTTTGATAAGATTGTCCTTACCCAGACACTGGTGGGAAGATATTAAGGTGCCAGTAAAGGAAAGAACAATTTCAGAATTGATTGGTAGTTCACTAGAATAAGTTCGGCAAAATGGAGCAGTGCCAGTATTTGCACCCTGAAGAGAGGTAAGAAAAAATACTACCATCAGTCACTTCTATTAACAGTGAAGAGGAGCAATAGGTAGGGCAACTGAATTATCATTTTATTTGATGTAGCTAGTACACAAATAGAGACTTGAAGAAAGAGGACACACTGAAGACAGAGATGCACACACCTGAGACAGGATGTTAGACTGTCTCTTTGATTTTGTTGAGACACTGGAGTCCCAGAGGAAACCAGGTGAAGAGGACACCATATTTCCTGAAGATAGAAGGTCAACACTTACTGGTGCCCACCACATCCCAGCACTGAGTGCTGACAAAGAGGTATATAGCTGCTTCAGAGTGTGCACACTGAAACTAAGACCAGTATATGAACAGACACTGAGGTATATACAGGGCTTTTTTTGAGGGGGTACTTGGGGGTACTGAGTACCAGCACCTTTTCCATTGTCTGCTAAAATTGACCCATGGTGCCCAAGTTTTAATGAAAGAGCTCAGGCTCTACACACCAATTCTGCCTTGTCATAGATTCCGTGACTGGTTGCAGGGGGCCTTGATATTGTGGGGTGGGTCCCTCAGTGATTACGCCACCCCTGAAGGGTGGCCTTGCATTTGAGTACCGGCACAATATAGAAAAAAAAGACTTAGGGGCCCTTTTGCAAAGGCATGGAAGGGCTAACGTGCGGGTAGCATGTGCCCAATTGGCATTACCGCTGGGGTAGCACATGTGCCCAGCAGTAATTCCAATTTTGGCATGTGCCAAATCCCAGGGTAGAAAATAATTTTCTACCACGGATGGTGTTCCTGGCGGTAACTGGAAGTGCGCCCATGTTGGCACGCGCTGCATGGTTACCATGTGGGCAGCACATGAGCCCTTACCACTAGATCAATGGGTGTTGGTAAGGGCTCAGGCCGTAAATAGGCGCATACTAGTTTTAATATTAGTGTAGGACCATTTCCCGGCCCATGAAAAAATTGCCTTTTTCCCAGCCACGGTAAAAGATGAGCCCTTACTACCACAGGCCACTTTTTACTGTGGCTTTGTAAAAGAGCCCCTCCAAAGCGGAGGAGTGGCCTAGTGGTTAGGGTGGTGGACTTTGGTCCTGGGGAACTGAAGAACTGAGTTCAATTCCTGGCACAGGCCAAATCACTTAACCCTCCATTGCCTGCCATGAGTGGGAAAGTGCAGGGTACAAATGTAACAAAAATAAAATAATGTACAAAGATCCAAATCTCACTAAGATCCTGGTAAACCCCAGGGGACAGGGGCTTCAAAAGGTATCTATTCCTCAATTTGGGTTGAGTTATATTTTGTGTTTGATCTACAGGGCTGTGAATGGTGAAGTTCTGATTCCTTTACCTACTGTCCACCTTGTTTTTTAAGATCTGCTGATAAAATGTTATTAAACGTTCCTTCTTACAAACAGTTTGGATTAGAAGATATTATATCAAAAATTTTCTATGTGAAAAGTACACATCTATGGAATAGTCTCCCTTTGGAATTACAAAAAATTAAGAATTGCCTTCAATTTAGGAAATTGCTCAGAGATTAATTTTTTTTCCTCAGGCCTTTGGTTAAGGGGTAGTATGGACCTTTACTATTGATTTTCTTATTTTTTAGATTTGTTTTGTGTTAGTTTTGTTTTTATTGGATTATGAATGTTTTTTGTGCACCACCTAGAATCTTGGATAGTGTGGTTTATACATTGTTTTATAAAATAAAATAAATAAAAGACATACCACATAACTTATTCAGAATAAAGCAGTATACAAAATAAATTATAAAACAAAAAAGAAAAATCATAACTCTGTTTTTTATAGAAAGCCTAACTCATCCACATGAGATATATACAAACCAATCTTTTAAGTTATTACTTCTTTGGTTGTGCTATGCAGATCTGCTAAAATTTTGCTTCTAATGTAGGGATATGTTTACTAAAGGGTGTTAAGCACTTAACGTGTGTGCTAACGGGGTTACCGCATGAGCACATTAAGGTGTTCTATGGTAATATTCTTGTTAGCAAGCGTATTGGCGAATTTTACTGGAAGAAGGCATGAAATGGGCATGGCATAGGTATGAAAACATAATCCTGTTGTTAATACATGCTAATGGGAAAACAGCTCAGTTAATGCAGGATCACTTAATGCCTCCTACATAGGAGTAGCTAACAGCTCCCACATTAAAACCTTGCAGTTAACATATGCTAATGACTACATTAGCACATGACCTGTATAAACCATTCCCCCAAAAAGAATAGCATTAGATTTGTAGTTAACATGTACTATAATCCATGTTAACTGCATCCTAATGCCCTTTAGTAAACATATCTTATAGTTAATTATTGTCAAATACATGAGTACACGGAAACATTTTTAATAAATCTTTATATTTTTTAGAATCTGTTTCACCGCAGATTTCATAAATAAAGTGCCAACGAAAGGAAAGCTCTTTGTCAGGTCCATGCTTCTGAAGATATACTACTTAAGAGTGGAGGAGTGGCCTTGTGGTTAGAGTACTGGTCTTGTAATCCAGAGGTGGCTGGTTCAAATCCCACTACTGCTCCTTGTGATCTTGGGCAAGTCACCTAAGCCTCCATTTCCTCAGGTACAAATTTAGATTGTGAGCCCTTCTGTGACAGAGAAATATCCAGATTACCTGAATGTAACTCACCTTGAGCTACTACTGAAAAAGCTGTGAGCAAAATCTAAATAAATAAATTGTTGCATGACCAGTCCTGCAATGATCTTAATTCTCTAGTTAGCATGTACAGAATAGCTAATGAGTGTAAATAATGTGGTTTTTGTTGATAATATGCATTGTGTGCTAACTTTAATATTTAATTCTGTAAGCAATTGGTAACCAATGAAAATGTTTATATAAGGGTGTTATATGATCATATTACTTGAGATTACCTAGCATTCAAATAGCAGTATTTTATAATGTCATAATCATTTTAAAATAGATTGAGTTATTCCTGCATAGGTCATATTACCATAGTCTAACCGTGAAATTAAGAGTGCATGAATCAATGTATGTAGAGTAGATTCATCAAAGTAATGTTTCACTGATCGTAATTGTCAAAGGGTATAAAAGCCATTTTTTTATTACACTTCAGATCTGCTCATTGAAAGTTAGGTTAGAATCAATAATGAGAGGTAAGTATTTGAAGCTATATAAACAGTTTGCACAAAGTATACAGGTTCTTCTCTTTATACATATTTAATTTAATTTTTTTTCATCAATTAGATATCCTCCAAGATCGCAAAACAATATGATTTAGCATTTTCTAGATAGTTGAGGAATTAGATATGAGATCTTTAGGTCTTCTTTTTCCTGCAAAGCTGTCAAAAAGAAAAGAAATAATCTCCTTTATTCATGTATCAGGTGTTCAGCGCTGCGTGCGTCTGGTAGCGCTATACAAATGCTAATAAGAATAATTGAGAACCCAGCATGATTATTATAAGTTCTGTGTAATTTGAATACCTACTTGTTTATATATATACAGTGGGGGAAATAAGTATTTGATCCCTTGCTGATTTTGTAAGTTTGCCCACTGACAAAGACATGAGCAGCCCATAATTGAAGGGTAGGTTATTGGTAACAGTGAGAGATAGCACATCACAAATTAAATCCGGAAAATCACATTGTGGAAAGTATATGAATTTATTTGCATTCTGCAGAGGGAAATAAGTATTTGATCCCCCACCAACCAGTAAGAGATCTGGCCCCTACAGACCAGGTAGATGCTCCAAATCAACTCGTTACCTGCATGACAGACAGCTGTCGGCAATGGTCACCTGTATGAAAGACACCTGTCCACAGACTCAGTGAATCAGTCAGACTCTAACCTCTACAAAATGGCCAAGAGCAAGGAGCTGTCTAAGGATGTCAGGGACAAGATCATACACCTGCACAAGGCTGGAATGGGCTACAAAACCATCAGTAAGACGCTGGGCGAGAAGGAGACAACTGTTGGTGCCATAGTAAGAAAATGGAAGAAGTACAAAATGACTGTCAATCGACAAAGATCTGGGGCTCCACGCAAAATCTCACCTCGTGGGGTATCCTTGATCATGAGGAAGGTTAGAAATCAGCCTACAACTACAAGGGGGGAACTTGTCAATGATCTCAAGGCAGCTGGGACCACTGTCACCACGAAAACCATTGGTAACACATTACGACATAACGGATTGCAATCCTGCAGTGCCCGCAAGGTCCCCCTGCTCCGGAAGGCACATGTGACGGCCCGTCTGAAGTTTGCCAGTGAACACCTGGATGATGCCGAGAGTGATTGGGAGAAGGTGCTGTGGTCAGATGAGACAAAAATTGAGCTCTTTGGCATGAACTCAACTCGCCGTGTTTGGAGGAAGAGAAATGCTGCCTATGACCCAAAGAACACCGTCCCCACTGTCAAGCATGGAGGTGGAAATGTTATGTTTTGGGGGTGTTTCTCTGCTAAGGGCACAGGACTACTTCACCGCATCAATGGGAGAATGGATGGGGCCATGTACCGTACAATTCTGAGTGACAACCTCCTTCCCTCCGCCAGGGCCTTAAAAATGGGTCGTGGCTGGGTCTTCCAGCACGACAATGACCCAAAACATACAGCCAAGGCAACAAAGGAGTGGCTCAGGAAGAAGCACATTAGGGTCATGGAGTGGCCTAGCCAGTCACCAGACCTTAATCCCATTGAAAACTTATGGAGGGAGCTGAAGCTGCGAGTTGCCAAGCGACAGCCCAGAACTCTTAATGATTTAGAGATGATCTGCAAAGAGGAGTGGACCAAAATTCCTCCTGACATGTGTGCAAACCTCATCATCAACTACAGAAGACGTCTGACCGCTGTGCTTGCCAACAAGGGTTTTGCCACCAAGTATTAGGTCTTGTTTGCCAGAGGGATTAAATACTTATTTCCCTCTGCAGAATGCAAATAAATTCATATACTTTCCACAATGTGATTTTCCGGATTTAATTTGTGATGTGCTATCTCTCACTGTTACCAATAACCTACCCTTCAATTATGGGCTGCTCATGTCTTTGTCAGTGGGCAAACTTACAAAATCAGCAAGGGATCAAATACTTATTTCCCCCACTGTATATATTATACCACGTGATCCTTTTACTATGGTGTACTAACAGATTTAGCGCACACACTAATAATTAGTTTGAGCTAAATGATAAGATGCCCATTATATTCCTATAAGCATCTTATCATAGCGTGAGCTAAATCTGTTAGTGCACCTTAGTAAAAGGATCCCTGAATTGTATCTACTTTGCACTCTTTTGTAATCCTCTTTGGACTAATAAAGGATTTAGCAGAACATAAATTTGCAGAATTACAAAAATCCTTGCAGAATACAATACAAACCCATGTAAAGAGTGGGCTTTTCCAGCAATACCTCCATATGAAGAATTGCAGTAGTCCAGGTATGGCAACAAACTGATTGGGCAATGCTTCTAAAGCTTTGACTACTGAGAAAAGAACGAATAGCTCTAAGCTGTCGAAGCCGATAATTAAACATTTTAACAAGGGAATTGATGTGATCTTCCGTTTAGAATCTAATATTACACCCAAGACTTTAGATTTATTTTCAGTCTCTTAAACCTCCCCAGTAGTAAGCTTCAAAATTTGGGGGGTGGGAGGGGGCAAGAATCAAAGTCCCCAAACCAGACCACCTTGTTCTTCTATTAAGTTTGAGAAACTTTTTATACGCTCAAACCTCTACCAGAGAAATATTTTTGATCAACATTTTCCCAGCATTTTCAAAAGTGTCCAGACTAGGGGGAGGAGGGGGGTACAAACACCTCAACATTTAAATAAACAAGGCCTCAAAGAGCATCAACCAAATGTGCAGTTTTCCTAAAAGAATTCCCAGATACTATCATTGGCCACAGACTGTGTGGGTTTTAGCTATTTTTCTCCATTTTTTTTTTGTGAGCAACTTTTTTCTCTGTTTTTGGGAGGGTTTTTTTGTTTCTCTCTTTTTTCTGGAGTTTGATGATTTACTGAGGCCAATGATAATATCTGGAAATTCCTTTGAGAAAACTGACACATTTGGTTAGACCAATGCTCTTTGAGCTTTGAGGCCTTGTTTATTTAAATTTTGAGGTGTATTTAGCCCTCCATAGTCTGTGTTAGCCATTTTGTTAGCAAACTGCCCCCCTGTTTACTAAAGCTTTGCTCGAGTAATCTGCAGCGGGGCCCATTTTATTCCTATGGGCCCTACTGCAGATAACTCGAGCTGAGATTTAGTAAACAACCTCCGCATGTTTCATGCTTTTTGAGAATAATTAATATATCTAAAGAAGTTAACAGATCACCTAGCAGTCTCACATACAAATTGAATAGAAGGGGGAAGAAGGGAGAGTGGTGACCTCTGAGGGACACCACACCCTGGCTGCCAAGATGTTGAGATGCACCATTCTTTGGTACTTTATAAGATCTTTTTCTCAGAAGCAGTCAGTTAACTTTCCCCCTAAACCAACCTCTCCTCTTCCCCCATTCTCTATTTCTGTGGATTACACTCTCATCCTCCCTGTCTCATCAGCTCGTAACCTTGGGGTCATGTTCAACTCCTCTCTCTCTCCTTCTCTGAACATATTCTCTGAACTGCTAAAACCTGTCGTTTCTTTCTCTACAACATCAGCAAAATTCACCCTTTCCTTTCTGAGCATACTACCAGAACCCTTATCCACCCTCTTATCACCTCTCGCTTAGACTATTGCAACTTGCTTCTCCCAGGTCTCCCACTTAGCCATCTCTCTCCTCTTCAATCTGATCAAAATTCTGCCGCACGACTTATATTCCGCCAGTGTCGCTATGCTCATATTAGCCCTTTCCTCAAGTCACTTCACTGGCTCCCTATCCGTTTCCGCATACAGTTCAAACTCCTCTTATTGATTTATAAGTGCATTCACTCTGCACTGCAGCTCCTCAGTACCTCTCCACTTTCATCTCTCCCTACACTCCTCCCCGGGAACTCCATTCACTGGGTAAATCTCTCTTATCTGCACCCTTCTCCTCCACTGCTAACTCCAGACTCCGTTCCTTTTATCTTGCTGCACCATATGCCTGGAATAAACTTCCTGAGCCGGTCCGTCAAACTCCATCTCTGGCTGTCTTCAAATCTAGGCTAAAAGCCCAACTTTTTGATGCTGCTTTTGTTCAGTACCCTTATTTTATCATCCCCACCTTAGTAATTCCCTTATCTCTTATTTGTCTTGTTTGTCTGTCCTAATTAGATTGTAGATTGTAAGCTCTGTCGAGCAGGGACTGTCTCTTCATGTTCAAGTGTACAGCGCTGCGTACATCTAGTAGCACTATAGAAATGTTAAGTAGTAGTAGTATAATTGTGCATTACTGTAATTTTAGAGATGTTAGCAGTTAGCACTGTTAACAGCTAACAGTGAGATATGTAGCTGTCAGTTACTACTGGACACTTGGTTTAGGAGGAGAGAGCAAAGGTTCCATTGATCAGCTAGAAGTGCAGGAACCCAAAAAGGTTAGGAACCCTATTTTAGCCTTATAAAGAGTGATATGCTTGTTATTTTTTAGTGTTCTGTATTCATCTTCTAAAAATGATATCTGTAATCTTGATAGTTGGAACAGAATTAGGACAACCTTTGTAAAGAGGTTGTCTCGCATCCTTTTTCCCCTATTCTATGGAGGATATGTTTGCACTTGACCCCTTCCATTAAAGTTGTTCTAATAACACATGTTCCTTTTGTTTCCTGAAAGCAAGAGACCTAACTATTGGAAATGCCGACATAACATTTCCCATCAGAGTCCTGATGGCATGCACAGTTGTTACATTTCCTTGATTTGCTACTGGGAGTATGCTTTAAGAATACCTATTAAGGTAAAATAAAAAGTAAATTTACTATTGAAATGGGTAAAAGTGCCTGCCTAGATGGACAATGCATTTAGACCCAAAGCATTTCTCAGAAATCTTTTTGAGGTGCTGCCAATTGCTGCTGAAAGTAAACATTGTTTTTTATTTGAGCTCTGTCTGGTTTTGTGTATTGTACGTTCATGTATGCTAGATTCAGAATTTTGCTTTCAATTTTGGATGATGCCACATTGTCACAAGGTTGGAATTCAGCCGCAGCCTGGAACACTCCAGCTAGCTTCAATATGTCCACAAACAACAGCAATGCACCCAGGAATGTTTCACAGGGAGTGCATCTCCCCCCCCACCCACCTCCCCATGCCCATACCTTCAAATTACTTCCACTCCAGTTTTGCCCAGGCAGCAGTAGTGGTGCTCATAGACTGCCTGTGCCTGCAGCAGGACTTTCTCTCTCTCTGAACTGTCCCGCTCCTCACAAGGTCAGAAGGGGCGGGACAGCTCAGAGTGACAGAAAATTTCTGTGCAGGACCAAGTAGCCTATGAGTGTTGCTGCTGGGAGCAGAGGTGATTTGAAGATGCATAGGGGGGAGGGGAGCATGCGGCCAGTCGGGGGTATTACAGAGCTTTGTGAGGCCCGGATGGGAAGTGAGAGATGTCAGATCGATTATCTACATTCTCCCTCCTGCCCAAGAATGCAGATAAACTGTCTGACAGAGGGTGTGTACCCAACACATGTACCTTGAATGGATACGCCACTGCAAACAAACACGTTTCCAAGTTTATTCATAGATTTGATATACTGTTTAAGAGAAAGTACCATCAAGGTGGTTTACAATATAATCAATAATTATTATGAAAAACAAAATGAAGTACAATAAAAATAGGAAAGAGAGGAAAGGAGCGGAGGTGTAAGGGGCATGACTGGACACAATGGTGGTGGGGGCAGGGCAAGAATTCAAAGCTAAGGTGAACAGATGGGTCTTGAGTTGGGATTTAAAAGTGCATAATGTAGTCCTCAGTTGTAGTGACAAGGGGATATCATTCCACAACTGAGGACCCATGACACTAAAAATACGGGAGTGGACTGTAGAAAGGTAAAAGTAGCAGGAAAAGGGGGACTTGTAGAAATTGCTCTTGAGTGGAGCGTAATAGTCAAGGGGGGGGGGGGGGCAGTATGGTGTCAAAAGTCGGGACAGGTAAGACGGCTCACCAGAGTGAAAAATCTTGTGGACTAGGAGAAGGGGTTTATATCGTATTCAGAGAGATACGGGCAACCAATGCTCATCCTGAAGAAAGGGTGTGACGTGGTCATACCGCTTCTCTCCCATAAGGTAATATTCAAAGGACAGGTTCTTATAAACAGCTGCTATGGCATTTTATAAAAAAGTATATTCAGCATTACTGAATGTCCACAAATAAGAGACTTAGGAGCCCTTTACTAAACTGTGTTAAGCACTAATGCATGTTTAATGCAGGAAACATGGCCTAACACTGGACGCGGTACAGTGTTTTGCATTATTTTTGAGGGGCATGTTAGGGGCAGAGAATGGGCATGGAAGCACTATTCAGCTAGCGAGCTGACAGCGCTCACTAACTAAATAATGCTGACTTAATGTGGTAGCCCTTACTGTATTAATTTTTTTTCAGTGGTTGCATGCTGATGCTAATATTAGCAAATAGTCAGAAAATGAAATTAATTGAAAAAGGCTGAATTTATGACCATGCTAGAAATGGGCTTGGTGTGTGGGAAAGTTCCATTGAATAGTGCTGCTTAGTAAAAGGGACCCTTAGAGGGATAGTCATCAAACTATGTAATTTGCCCCTTAATACTGGTTAAATCAGTGGCGTACCAAGGGGGGGGGTGCCGCGCGCCGGTCAGCGTCGTTGGTTTCCATGCTCCCTCTGCCCCGGAACAGGAAGTAACCTGATCTGGGGCAGAGGGAGCATGGAAACCAACGACACTGACAGGCACGCGGCACCCACCCAGCGGCGTGCACCCGGGGGGGTTCTTTTGCCGGGGTGGGGTCCCTTCACCGGGGGGGTTGCGCTGCACGGGGGGCGTTGCACCCGGGGGGGCGGGGCACATCGGCGATCCGCCCCGGGTGTCAGCGCCCCTCGGAACACCACTGGGTTAAATGGCTATATTGCTGGTTGTTGTATCCTAATGCAATGATTGATAGGTCACCTGTATTACATAGTAATGAGATATAAAATATGACTGATCGATGATATTATCAGGTGATAGTTTGGCAAGGTCTCCAGAAGAAGCTACCTGTGAAACAGGTCCCCGTCGGGACCTTAGCCAATTTGCTGAACAGCACTTAACGTCTTATAATTAATGAGAGCATACAGCATATAACTGTTTGTGGATTGGATGGTGTCATTATCCTCATTTATCTTTACTCACTGTGAAATCAGTGTCCAAAGCTAAGTTTTTTTGATATTTATTGTTGGTAGTTCCATAGATGATAAATGAAAATTGTGGTTTTGTTGGACCTATCAGATTATTGAGGGAGGTTTTTGGACCTATGATTACTTTTTGACCATGTGTAGATAGCCAATGTGGCTACATTAAAAGAGGGGCCATATGATCTAAGGGTTTTGTACAATAAAACAGCTGTACAGCTGTATGTTGAATTAATTGTAGGCTTTTAAGCTGATACAAAAGCCAACCCACTAATAAAGAGTTACAGTAATCTATTATACTTATCACATGTAACAATATCTTGGTGGCTTTTAAATTTAAAAATCTATGGAAAGAAAGAATTTTTCTCAAGTAAAAATAAAAAAGAATTATTTTACTACCATAGAGATATATAAAGAAAATGTCAACTTATCGTCCCAAGTCATAAGTACATAAGAATAGCCATACTGGTTCAGACCAATTGTCCATCTAGCCCAGTATCCTGTTTCCAACAGTGACAAATCAAGGCAGATACCTGGCAGATATCCAAAGAGTAGCAAGATTCCACCATCAATCCCAGGGCAAGCAATGGCTTCCCCATGTCTGTCTCAATAGCAGACACTCCTAAAAACTCTCTTAAAGAAGTCAGTGTATCCCTAATCATAATGGCTTGATGTTGAATTGTAAGAATAAATGATGGGATCAGAGACCCATATGGCTTCACTCAACATGATCAGAGACCCATATGGCTTCACTCAACATGTAATAAAACTCTGGAATTCATGGCCAGAGAATGTAATAAAAGCAGTTTAGCGGGGTTTAAAAAAAAGGTTTGGATAGCTTCCTAAAAGAAAAGTCCATAAGCCATTATTAAGATGGCTTGGGGAAAATCCATTACTTATTTCTAGGACAAGCAGCATAAAATGTATTGTACTGTTTTGAGATCTTGCCAAGTACTTGTGATCTGGATTGGCCACTGTTGGAAACAGGATGCTGGGCTTGATGGACCTTCGGTCTATCCCAGTATGGCAACACTTATGTTCTTATGTTATGTAAAAATAAATTTTGATCAACCAACCATTCTTTAATATGATCTAATTTCTGAACTTACGGGGTCTGAAATACTTGGCCCCAGGATTCATGTGCTATAATTAACTGGGTATCATCTGTATAAAAATGTGCTTGAATTCCAAGATTAATAGTGCTAGAGAGGACAGAAAATGCTAAACAAAATCGGCACCTGAACCAACCCATGATGTATCCCAAAGGAGGGTGGGAACACAGCTGGGCCCAAAAAGTATTTTAAAGGTAGATATTCAAAACCCTGAGCTCCTAGGTCTGACTGAATTCTTGAAGGATTCTATTTGGTATGGAAAAAATTGTGCCTGTGGCCTGTAAGTAGACAACTTGGGATTCTAAGCTGGATCGTCACCTGTCCATTCTTATGATCACCAAGCTTGGTAATCATCTCTTTGGGAAAAATATTTATCTGCTCAGCAAAACCTTGAAGCAAGGAGTTTGGGATATGATCTTCCAAATGACTAAGTGACACCTTTTAGTCTTCAAATATAATGACATTCCCCTTGATGGGCTATATAAAATTGATCGGAAAGGTACTTCCTTAGAGTCCTGAGAAGCAGGATGAGCTAAAATCCAAGATAAGGACTCCAAAAATAGTACATGTCCTGATACCTCACCAGGGTTTCAGGGCTGTGTCCCCACTCTCCTTTCACTGTGTGACAATGGCTAGATTCTATTATCTTGGTTTTAAGAAGCCCCTGATGTCTGAAGACAATCTGTCACCTGATCAAGTATAATTCAAATAGCTTGAGAGAGGTTAAACATACTTATCCAAGGGCTCCTGAGTAGTTGATGAAATCACAGGGACTAACAGTCTTGTTATAATCTTCCTTTTGCCATTTTAAGGACAGAAAATTCCCAAACTAGCTTTGAAGTTGAATCAAAGGGGCACCAAAGGGTATAGGTGTACTTCTTTGATCAGCTTCTTCAGTCACATATCCTCAAGCCATTTGCCTAAGGCTGTGTGCCACAGAGACACTTGATTTTAAAGATGTCACTGTTGATGACACACCAGGACACAGGCTTTTCCTCCCTGGAGAGCCCAGTCTTCTTTCTACTAACTCTCACCTGTAGGCCTTGGGGATGTCCCACTTGGGCTCCTCATTCCTTGCTCTGTTGCCCTCCGTCTCACTGCAAGCAGGTACTATGTGCTCTCTCCGGCTCAGACGTTTTTTTGCTGTCGTATGCAGATTTTATCCAATAAACATATACAAATGCAAAGATGACTATGAAAAGATTCTAACACATCCTAACTATACAGACTGCAAAAAAGGGACCAAACAAACCTAAACCATCAAACAGACTGGATCACGACGGAAGCCCTCGATTTACTGGTCATCAATGAAACATGGATCCACGACCAAAAAGATCCCATAATCCTGGAGCTATGCCCTCCAGGATACAAAATCACACACTGGACCAGAAAGGAAAAGAGAGGAGGAGGCATCGCTCTAATTTACAGATCCCATCTCACTACTGAAACCATAGCCAAGTCAATAACACCTCAACTAGAAATTGCCTCAATCAGGATACAAGACAAAGTACTACTTGACCATCCAGCTTATAATCGAAAAACGCCTATATTTCGACCCAAATCGGGAGAAGGGTGTTTTTCTCGCAAAGGCGCCCAAATCGGTATAATCGAAAGCCGATTTTGGGCATTTCCAACTGCACTCCATCGCGGAAACGAATAAAGTTGATGAGGGCGTGTCGGATGCGGGA
This sequence comes from Microcaecilia unicolor, assembly GCF_901765095.1. Taxonomy (NCBI): domain Eukaryota; kingdom Metazoa; phylum Chordata; class Amphibia; order Gymnophiona; family Siphonopidae; genus Microcaecilia; species Microcaecilia unicolor. The sequence continues at coordinate 470,403,685 of NC_044031.1, forward strand.
CTGGGGCGTGGTTATCAGCCGAGGAGAGATGGGCGTCTGTAGCTGATAATCGAAAAAAAAAGGTGTTTTTACTGCGATTTTGGGTCACTTTTTTTGGACCCTTTCTTTTCACGAACAAGTCCCAAAAAAGTGCCCCAACTGCTCAGATGACCACTGGAGGGAATCGGGGATGACGTCCCCGGACTCCCCCAGTGGTCACTAACCCCCTCCCACCAAAAAAAACCCCACTTTAAAAACTTTTTTCCCAGCCTGTATGCCAGCCTCAAATTCCGTATCCACCTCCATGACAACAGAATGTGTTCGATCCTCTCACAGCCTTTCTCTGGGTCAGATGTGGCTCCCGGGTGCACTACAGGGTCACATCAGCATTGCATTGTGGTGGGTGTAGGGTACTGGGCTCCGTGATTTCATTAGCTTGTGTTACAGTCTCACGATGTTGGTAGTTGGTAGGCTCTTCTCCCATGGTGCTTTTCCCCCTGCTGTGAGTGTGCCCTGCTGTGTTTCCTGTTGTAGTCCATGCAGTAGTGGCCATTTTTGTAAGCCAGTTTTAGTTCCCTTTCCTGTGTTAGCCACATTAGACAACTTAGTTCTTACCTTGAATGTGGCTGAAAGAGGGCATTGTACAGAATTCTGCCAGCTCTGACCTACTGCTAATCTCAGTACCAGGGAGACTCGTTGCCAGTGGGGCACAACCTCTGCAGTTAACTGTGAGTAAACGTGCTTATTCCAATAAAGGATGTTTTCGGAGAGATTAGTCTTCAGATGTCAACTGGTGTGCCAATGTTATACAGCAGCAACAAGTCCTAGAGGCCTGCGTGTATGCAGGTCCCTGGAGCACTTTTAGTGGGTACCGCAGTGCACTTCAGGCAGATGGACCCAGGCCCATCCCCCCCCCCACCTGCAACACTTGTGCTGGTAAATGGGAGGCCTCCAAAACCCACTGTACCCACATGTAGGTGCCCCCTTCACCCCTAAGAGCTATGGTAGTGTTGTACGTTTGTGGGTAGTGGGTTTTGGGGGAGGGGGTTGGGAGCTTAGCACCCGTGGTAAGGGAGCTATACATGTGGGAGCTTTTTCTGAAGTCCACCGCACTGACCTAGGGTGCCCAGTTGGTGTCCTGGCATATCAGGGGGGCCAGTGTACTACCAATCCTGGCCCCTCCCACGACCAAATGGCTCGGATTAGGACGTTTTTGAGCTGGGCGTTTTTAGTTTCCATTATCGCTAAAAATAAACAGACACTCAGCTCAAAAATGTCCATTTTTTCGAAAATACAGTTCGGCCCGCCCCTTCATGGACCCGTTCTTGGAGATAAACGCCCATGGAGATAGGCATTTGCGTTCGATTATGCCCCTCCATATAAACAGTGCCATATCCTACAGACCCCCAGGTAACTGGAACGAAGCCCAGACAAACATCATGGACTTCATATCAGCCACATGTACAACTAACTCAAATGTACTGGTCATAGGAGACATTAACCTTCACTTAGAAGATCCTAACTCAAATGGTGCACGCGAATGTAAGGAATTCCTCCAACTATGGGACTTCAAATGGCTACAAATGAAGGCGCCCACATAAAAGGTCACACACTTGATCTACTTGCACACAAATTCTCAACAGACCGGAACTTCAAAATAAAATACGCCTAGGTGTATTCTCTAAAGTACGCCTAAATTTTATAGAATAGGCTTAAATTTCCACACGATATATAGAATACACCGAGTGCCTCTCCACACAACCAAATTTGGTCGCATCCATTTAGGCCATGTTTTACTTGGTGTAAATCCCAACACCTAAATTAGGTGTAGAGCGGATGTATTCTATAATAATGCTCATAGGTTTCAAAATGCCCACAGCTCACCCATAACCATGCCCCCTTTTCAACTATGCAACTTAGAATTTACGTGTATCACATTATAGAATATACTTAACGAGTTGTTCGTGTAAGCCTTAATGTCAGTTAATGCTAAATGTTTGTTAACCAACTGTTAGTGCTGATTAGCTAGTTAACCAATTAAGTTACATGCACTGTTGTAAAATACGGAAATTAAGGCACAATGTATAGAATTTGGTGGATAGCCTATAGTATTGGAGAGTTCTGCAGTCCCTTGACTAAAAGTAAAGGACTCAGAAATCAAATGCCTGCTCTATGTAGATAATCTGGTCATTCTATTCTCTTCTCCAGATGGTTTACAAGAGAACACAAACCTGCAACTTAGTACAAATCATGGGACCTGTTTTATTATTAACCCCAAACTACAGACAGAATCCCAGTAGAAATCCTGCACCTCCAATTCTACAAACAACGACTCTTTGCTCAATATCCAGCCCTTGGCAGTAGGCGACATCTGAGACGCTCAATGCCATGGGCTGAACTGACCCCAGATATGCACGGCTCCTGGCATTAAATATCTGGGTTTCAGCGGTCACTCAGAAGTTAGCCGGACACTGGCCAATATTTAGACCAGTGCCCAATTAACATATGTTAGAAAAGTCTTTTTGCTGCCCTAACTTTATGTGGTTCCTTAGCCAGATAGCAGACTGAAATAGCTGCTAACCGGCTAAGCAGGTGCTTTGCCCACTCTCCGCCCTCAGCCCACCTCTCACCAGTTAGGAGATGCCAATTAGAAGCATCTCCTGCCCAGTTAAGCCTTTTTGAATATCGGGCACACTGTATCTACATAAAGACCCCAAACAAAAGATTCAGATCAAAATTAGGATGCTTCCCCATACCACTCACCACAGAAAAAAGAATGCTCAAATTTTGGAGGAGAAATAGGCACCTCCAGCTTTGACAAAGAGCTATGGTCTGCTTATTCAGCAGGGCTTTCTCTATATGATCATTTCTGGTTTGAGAGAAGTGTTCAAAGAAGCCAAAAAATTTCAGTGGAAATTTGTTTTGGTTTTTCCTATGCCTGAGTAATTTTTTATATGTAAACATGCAGCTGCTTTGTGTCAGGTGGGGGAAAGAGGGGAGGAGGGTTGAGGCGGGCTTGAAAGTTGATTTATTGTATGTGGAAATTGAATCATAACTCATCTCAAACATGAGTTTGATTATACATATCCTCATATAAGAATGACTAGCTAGCTAGATAGAATAACAACAGTGATACAAACCTGCTGTATACCTCCTTGGGAGAATCTCTTCATAAAGGTGATTGATAAATCCAAATAAATAAATTTCATGCACTGGTAGGCACCCTGTGAAGTAACATAAAATCCTGGAAAAATACAGAAACAAATAAACTCAACACCTACAACACTAAGAACCCATATAGCTGTAAGCTGGCCAATGAAAAACAGGCAATACAAACACTGACATGTTCCTTAGAATAACAATACCTCGCCCAATGGGAGCAGAGATTTGAAAATAGAACTGGACTACTATAGATTTCTATATAGAAATAACATGTTAGCAGAATACATGTCCTTGGTCACACATGCAAAGCATAGATATATCCTAACCATGCATAGCGTAACTGAACTGCAATTCCTAAGAAGCCAAATACTGTATCACTGGAGAAACAGAAACAGAAATGCTTTTCATCTTCCACAGTGTGAATTAGAGATGCACATTTCCCAAAACTAATTGAAAACTTCAAAGTCTTCCTACAAAAGGATGAGCAGAAAAATAAAATCCTGGGGGAGCAAGAGAAACAGCAGCTGAATCAGAAACAAATGTTGGGGTCAATATTCAGCTGGTTGAACCAAACAGGAGAGGCCCCTGCCTGGTTTAATCATGATGACTGGGCTGGGAGCAGATGTTCAGTGGCACTTAACCCCTAAATATCTGCTCTGACTGTTGTGGCCGGGGCAGACCGATCTCACAGTTAGGGTGGAGCTGAAAGTTATCCATGTATAGCCAATATTCAGTGCTGGTTCTCTGATAACAATCCGGGCAAATAGGACTGCAGAAATAGCTGTCCTAACTTGGCCATATAGGTGCCCTTTTATAAAGTCGTGGTAGGGTTTCTGTGTGGGTAGTGTGGACCAAATTGGCCCTACCGCCAGGATAGCACAGAAAACTGGTGGTAGTTCCAAAGTTGGTGTGTGCAGTTTCCCACAGTAGAAAATCATTTTATAATTTCTACCATGGGGCATGTTTCTGGCGGTAATCGGCAGCGTGGCCACATTGCCTCATGCTGCCCGATTACCGTGGGGTAGCACATGAGCCTTTACCACATACTAAATAGGTGGCAGTAAGTACTCAGGCAGTAAATAGCCACACTTAACGTTAATTTTAATATTAGCACTCAGCCATTTACTGCCCCATTTTTTTAAAGGCCTTTTTTCCTGCCATGGTAAAATGTGGAACTGGGCCTTCAAGCCTGAGACAACAGGAGTCTTTTATTGAGATCAGATCCGACACGGGCCGTGTTTCGGCGTAAACAACGCCTGCCTCAGGGGTCCAAGTTTAATATTAGCATACACAGGTAGGGAGCTCAGTAAGCGTCAGACGCATGCACAGAAACTTGAAGAGCATTGAGAAACCAACGCAAAGGGCATTTTCCTGGTTTGGGGATCAATTGGCAGGACGTAGCGAGCTACGTGTAGCTGGCGTGGCTACCCAGGGCGCAAGTCCATTGGCTTCCCTTGCAGATGTCACTCAAGTGGGTAGGCCAGGAGCCAGATGGGAGCACTTGGGATGTGTCATACAGGACACATTTGCGGCTTGCGAAGTTCCTGAATCCAGGTCCACTCCCAGGACCCAACACAACACGCCACTGAAACTCAAAGTAATGAGGCCTCGAGTTAAGTACCCCATCTTAGTTCAGGCTAGAAAGCAACAAGACAGAATCAGAAGAGAGGCTCACTAAAAACAAGTGCACCTTGTTCCTTATCCTCAATTTGTAAACAGCATTCAAACTACAAGTTCTCTTGGGTTTTATTACTTTCCCCATTACTATAAGTGATTCCTATCTTGTAGTACATAAGTATGTAAGTGTTGCCATACTGGGACAGACCGAAGGTCCATCAAGCCCAGCATTGGCCAATCCAGGTTACAAGTACCTGGCAAGATCCCAAAACAGTACAATACATTTTGTGCTGCTTATCCTAGTGGATTTTCCCCAAGTCCATCTTAATAATGACTTATGGACTTTTCTTTTAGGAAGATATCCAAAACCTTTTTTAAACCCCGCTAAGCTTTTACCACATTCTCTGGCAACAAATTTCAGAGTTTATGGAAAGAGTAGTGAGTGGCTGCGGTGAGAGGTATGGAAGGAGTGAGTGGTTGTAGTGAGATGTTTGGAAGGAGCAAGTAGCTGCAGTGCTGCCAATTAAATCAGACCTGCGGTCTGGTATTAGTCAATGCTGTTGGAACCTAGCTGGGGCCATCCATACAGGACACCTCTGCCCTCCTTCTGTTCCCCCATATCTGTTCCTCTATGTCTTGTCTACATACGTGTACATCTGCATCTGTTTTTCTGCATGCCTGCTTGCTGGTTCTTCTCATATTTGCCAAAGAAACATCAAACAAAGTTATAGTGCAACTGTGTCTGGTGTGCCACATCCAAGCAGAGGTGTAACTGTTTATACATTTATGTGCATTCAATTTATGTCACCATCTTGCCTATGAGAGTATCCTGCTTCTGTGATTCAAACTGAAACTGGTGATGTGTCTGTTGTCATTACTATACCTGGGGACAAGAAGACGGTTGAGAACCCCTTTTTCTCCTTTATAAAAACACAAACGTCAGCTTCAAAAGCCCCTATCCAGACTCACAGAGGATTAGAGTTCTGATATGACCACCCAGGTTTCTCAAATAATAAAACTACAGTTGTTTCACTTTGGTGGGTTACTTGACTCTCAGGAAAAGGAGATTGGGTGCACCCATAGTACTCATTTTAGGGACAGCATCCCCCTCAGAAGTCTACTCACAGAGGGAATCCATCAGTATACAGGCCATAAAATTACAGGAACCTTTTACCAAGCTGTGGTAAAAGGACCCCTGCGGTGGCATTGGCATGCAGCATTCCAGTAGCGTACCAAGGGGGGGGGCGGTGGGGGCGATCCGCCCCGGGTGCACGCCGCTGGGGGGGTGCCGTGGTGCGCCTGTCGCCCTGTCTCCGAGTTCGCATGTGTTCACTGCTCCCTCTGCCCCGGAACAGGTTACTTCCTGTTCCGGGGCAGAGGGAGCAGTGAACACATGCGAACTCGGAGCCGACAGGGCAACAGGTGCGCGCTGCGGCACCCCCCCCCCCCCCAGCGGCGTGCACCCGGGAGGGGGGGTGTCATTTCACTGGGGGGGGGGGGCGCATCGGCGATCCGCCCCGGGTGTCAGTCAGCGTCGGAACGCCACTGCAGCATTCCCCTTTTACCACAGCAGGTAAAAGGATTTTTTTAAAACCAGAAATGGTCATGTGGTAAGTTAAGCACTTGCAGAGCAGCAATTTCCTATTTAGGAGGCGGTAAGGACTCCCACATTAACCCGATGGTAAAAAAATACAATTATTTTTGGAGAGCTGGAAATTGCATGCGTCACACAGCAACACTACCATGGGCTCCTGCGGTAGCCCAACGGTACAGCCAATTTGCTGCTCCCATTGCTGCATTAGCCCTACCGCGGCTTTGTAAAAGGGCCCCTAAAACAATAAATACAATTCAAAAATGTAATTACTTATTTACAGATTAGTAACCAAGTATAAACAAACTAGGGTGTTATAATTCTAATTGCTTGCCAAAAACACCAAGTTGAACTTCACACTGAACTTGTGAAATACTGACTGAGAAACTACTGACTGAACCTCCACAAAGACACTATTTCCAGGTACATTTTATAAAAATTTCCTTTTCTTCCTTTCTCTTTTCTTCTCTTTCTAATTTCTCTATCCTTCCTTCATTTTTAAATATATTTTTTCAGGCTCCTATATATCCTTCTGTGTGTACAACAAGGATTTCTCATCAATCATCATCTAGAATATAACATCTGCCAAGTATTCATGTGAGTCTGTCTTTAAACTCATCTGTTCTGTGTTTATCTCATTACAGAGACCTAATCACAATCTCTATGTTTCACTAAAGAAACAACAAATTCACTTAACCCTTCATTGCCCCAGCTACAAAATAAGTACCTGTATATAATATATAAACCACTTGTACCCAGAGAAAGGTGGTTTCAAATCCCATCCCCTATGGAAATACCAAAGGTTAATATGTTCACCCTATACTGTTTTATTTTCTCTATTAAATGTGTAGCCCAAACTGTAGCTGTTTTCTGCTGCATGGCATACCGGGGGAACAAGTTCAGACAGATATAACTGGAATGTTCATGTCTACCTCTCTGAGATTTTTAGGGTTCCATGTCAGAACCAGTAAAAATGGGAGGGTATTGACACCTGAATCTGCTTACTCCACCCCTTCACTATCAGCAACTCAGTTCAGGCCAGGGATTGTTTTGAAACAAACATTTTACTAAAAGTATTTAAAAGTCAATTAAATGGAAGAATAATCAGGAAAACACAAAAATTTAAGACAGACAATTTCCTTCTCTTCCTACACCCTCCCTAATTCAGAAGACCCCTTCTCCTCATGAATACCTTCTGGAGCAGGATGTTGAACCCCGTTGTGATCATAGGTGCTTCACCATTGCAGAACCTGGCCCTCTTTGCATCAGAACCCAGGGACACCCACTGATTCCTTCTCTTTTCCAAGATGAAGGCTTCCCTCTCCGTTCTGCTACTGCAAAGCTTATTTCATTTGTTACTCCTCCTTCTCCTTAAGAACAGGTATAATAAGAACATAAGAACATGCTACCAATCCCAGGGCAAGCAGTTGCTTCCCCATGTCTGTCTCAATAGCAGACTATGGACTTTTCCTCCAGGAATCTGTCCAAACCTTTTTAAACCCAGATGCATTAACCGCTGTTCCTACTTCCTCTGGCAATGAGTTCCAGAGCTTAACTATTTGTTGAGTGAAAAAATATTTCCTCCTATTTGTTTTAAAAGTATTTCCATGGAACTTCCTCCAGTATCCCCTAATCTTTGTATTTTTGGAACAAGTAAAAAATCGATTTACTTCTAATTGTTCTACAGCACTCAGGATCTTGTAGACCTCAATCATATCCCCCCCCCCCCCCCCCTCAGTTGCCTCTTTTCTAAGCTGAGGAGCCCTAACCTCTTTAATCTTTCCTCATACGAGAGGCGTTCCATCCCCTTTATCATTTGGGCTGCTCTTCTTTGATCCTTTTCTAATTCCACTATATCCTTTTTGAGATACGGCGACCATAACTGAATGCAATACTCAAGGTGCAGTCGCACCATGGAGCTTTACAAAGGCATTATAGTATTTTTGGTCTTATTCACCATCCCTTTCCTAATAATTCCTAGCATCCTGTTTGCTTTCTTGACCACCAATGCACAGTGAGCAGAAAAATTCAGCATATTATCTACAACGAAACCTAGATCTTTTTCTTGAATGCTGATCCCCAAGGTGGATCCTAGCATCAGGTAACTAACATTCTGATTATTCTTTCCAATGTGTATCACCTTGCACTTGTTCACATTAAATTTCATCTGCCATTTGGATGCCCAGTTTTCCAATTTCCTAAGGTCTCCCTGCAATATTTCACAGTCCACATGTGTTTTAACAACTTTGAATAGTTTTGTATCATCAAATTTAATCACCTCACTTGTCGTTCCAATTTCCATATCATTTATAAATATGTTAAATAGCACAGGTCTCAATATAGATCCCTGTGGCACTCCACTATTCACCCTCCTCCATTGAGAGAAATGACCAGTTAACCCTACCCTCTGTTTTCAGTCTAATAACCAATTCCTAATCCACACCAGAACCTTGCCTCCTATCCTGTGACTCTAATTTTCTCAGGAGTCTCTCATGAGGAACTTTATCAAACGTTTTCTGAAAATCTAGATACACTACATCAACTGGCTCACCTTTAGCCACATATTTATTCACACCTTCAAAGAAATGAGGCAAATTTGTGAGACAAGATTTCCATTGGCTGAACCCATACTGACTCTATTCCATTAAACCATGTTTGTCTACGTGTTCTGTAATTTTACTCTTTATAATAGTTTCCACTATTTTGCCCGGCACTGACATCAGGCTTACCGATCTGTAATTTCCCGGATCACCCTTAGAACCATTTTTTGTCAATTATTTTTATTCAGTTATATATTATACAATTCAAAGAGAGATAATACAAGAAATTGGAAATCAACATAATAATATCAATAACAGAAAAATGCATCACTTTCGTCCACTATAGGAAAATTGGATCCAAGAAAGGAAAAAAAAAGAAACACTACAATACATTATGTTATACTTAGGAAATAATTACTAAATTAATGCTACCCAGATAGCCTACTCCAAGCTGTCATACAATGTACTATCTGTAACTAGACAATAACATTAACCTCTTCTTTAGACAACAAGAAATCCTCTAATTGCTTGGGGTCAAAGAATTGAAATTGTTTAGATTGAAATAATAAACGACATATGCAAGGAAATTTAAGTACAAAATTTGCACCTAATGCCAAAGTCCTTCGGCGTAAAACCAAAATGGCTTTACGCCTTTTCTGTGTTTCTCTTGACAAATCAGGATATATTCTTATTTTAGATCCCAAGAATAGAGAGTCCAAATGACGAAAGGAAAGTTTCAACACAGCATCTCAGTCCATCTCCACAGCAAAGGAGACCACCACAGTCGTTCTCTGAGTAATTACCTCTAGTGAGGATTCTAAAAAGGATGTGAGGTTCATAGCATCTCCTACTTGGGGTTGAGGAATTCCAGATAAAGATTTTACATTGCTTTGTAGATACTGCGCCGAGTTATAGGAGGCAATGAATCCCCAGACATCCCTAAGACTAAATATTTTTTAACCATTTCTATCAGCGTAATTAAAGGCGATCTAGGAAAGCTAGTCAGCCTCAAATTAAGTCTCCTAGATTGGAATACCTGGAGAATCAATCAACGAAAGGTAAAATTTCTATCTTTAATTGAGACTTGACCCACAGATTCCAATTTTTGAATTTTTTCATCTAGAAGTTTCACTTCAGAGGATTGTTGAGCAGTTACCTGTGCCTGGATAAGGACTGCTTCAGACAGTGCCTTAATTTCACTAGTATTTTTAGCTATCAATACTTGTAAAGAAGATTGTAAGTTAAATGTCAGGTCCCAGAGTGACTCCATTGTCACTACGGCTGGTTTTACCAGAGTCCCCAAAGAAAAAGCAGGTAGGGGGGCATTTAAAGACTGGCACAAAGTACTCACTATCTGTGGTGGTAATACTTTTGCTGCTATATGGTCTTCCAGTCGTTTACCCCCGTCATTTCTTCCAGCGTGGGCAAGTTCCCTCCCTGCACGTTTAGGTCTCCTACAATCGGGGCCTGAGCTGCAGGTCTTCGCTTCACGCTGCTCCTTCCTGGCTGAGGGGGAGCAGCACGTAGGACGGGGCTTATGAAAACCCCATCGTCACTGCTGGCCAGCACCAATGTGCCAGCTCTGACAGCGGGAGAAGAGGCTTGCCTGGGACCGGACGCCAACCCAAACTGCTCCAAAGTCGTTTGGTGTTGCAGGTGGGTCCCGGTGGGGGTCGAGGGTTCTCCCGCATCTTCCCTCTCCTTTTCTCCATTGTCCACAGGGATCAGGAGCCTTTCCCAACAGTGCTTTGGTCATGTATTTGGGCGCGTCTGGTGCAATTAAACACTACGCCGCCATCTTGGATGCCTTAGAACCATTTTTAAAAATCGGTGTAACATTGGCCACCCTCAAATCTTCAGGTACTACAGATGATTTTAACGACAGGTTACATATTAATAACAGCAGATCAGCAATTTCATGCTTGAGTTCTTTGAGTACCCTTGGATGTATTCCATCTGGTCCAGGTGATTTACTACTCTTTAATTTGTCAATTTGGCTCAGTACATCTTCCAGGTTCACTGAGATTTCTTTCAGTTCTTCCACATCATCATCCTTGGAAACTATTTCTGGTACAGGCAGATCTCTTACACCTTCTTCCAGAAAGACAAAAGCAAAGAATTCACTTATGGCCTTGTCCTCCCTGAGTGCCCCTTTTGCTCCTTTGTGATCTAACAGTCCCACGGTTTCCCTCGCAGGCTTTCTGCTTCTGATGTACCTGAAAAAGTTGTTACTGTGAGTTTTAGCCTCTGCGGTAAGCTTCTCTTCATATTCTCTTTTAGCCTTCTTTATTAATGCTTTGCATCTGACTTGCCAGTGCTTATGCTGCTTCTTATTTGGATTCTTTTTCCATTCTTTGAAGGACAATGTTTTGGCTGTAATAGCCTCTTTTACTTCATCTTTTAACCATGCTATCTGTCTTTTCTCTTCTTTCCACCTTTGCAAATATGTGGAATGCATTTAGACTGGGCTTCCAAGATGGTATTTTTGAATAACGTCCACGCCTGACTTAGTGTTCTAACCTTAGCAGCCAATCCTTTTAGTTTCTTTTCAACCATTTTCCTCATTTTCTTATAGTCGCCCATTCGAAAATTAAATGCAGCTACAGTAGATTTCCTTTGCAGGTTCATTCCAGATAGTAACTCAAACTTGATCATGTTATAATCACTGTTTCCCAGGAGACTGAACACCACCACCTATTGCACTATGCCCTGCACACCAGCAATGACCAGATCCAAAATGGCTCCACCTCTTGTCAGTTCCTGGACCAGTTGCTCCAAGAAGCAGACATTTATTACATCTAGAAATTTATCTCCCTGGCACTCCCTGATGTAATATTTATCCAGTTAATATCAGGGTAATTGAAATCTCCCATTATTATATTGTTGCCCAATTTGCCAGCTTTCCTAATCTCTGTAAACATTTCTTCATCTGCCTGTTCATTCTGTCCCGGCAGATGGTAGTACAGCCCTACAAGAATACTCCTTCCCTTCACACCTGGAATTTCTATCCATAATAATTCCACTCTATCTGTTTTATGTGGAATGTTTATTTTATTTGAATCAATTACCTGTTTAACATATAGCGCAAACCCCCTCCAATTTGATCCCCTCTATATTTATGATATAATTTGTATACTGTTAATAAAGTGTCCCGTTGATTGTCCTCCTTCCACCAAGTCTCTGAAATGCATATTATATATTTCTCGTCATTTAGTGCTATATACTCTAACTCTCCCATCTTATTTTTTTAGACTTCTAGTATTTGTATACAGGCACTTCAAATTGTGTTTTTTCCTTTGATCTACAAGCTGCCTTGAAGCTGAAAGGGATAATGTTCATCCTTTATCCTGCTCTCTCATTAAGCACAACTGTCTTACTTTCAGCATTGTTGAAACTTCTCTACTGGGATTCCCTAAATGTATCCTTCAAGGATACCCCACTCTGAATCATGTGCTCCTGGGCTACTGTTGGCTCACCCCCCCCCCCCATTCTAGTTTAAAAGCTGATCTAGCTCCTTTTTAAAAGTTAGCACCAGCAGCCTGGTTCCATCCCGGTTAAAGTGGAGTCCATCCTTTCGGAACAGTCTTCCTCTTTCTCAGAATATCGCCCAGTTCCTAACAAATCTAAAGCTCTCATCCCCGCACCATCGTCTCAACCACGCATTGAGACTTCGGAGCTTTGCCTGCCTTTTGGGTCAAGTGCGTGGAATGGGGAGCATCTCTGAAAATGCTTCCCTGGAGGATCTGGACTTCAGCTTTCTACCTAAAAGCCTAAATTTGGCTTCCAGAACTTCCCTCAATTACATTTCAAATACTTAAGTTTGGTATATGCTTATCACTGTTGCTTAATTATGGGTTTTTTTGGACCAACATGCCTTCAGCTATTGGAGATTCTGATAACTCATGCCTCAAGTAGAGCTCACAATTCATAATCATTGGTCCATTTATTTTTTTTTCATCGTGCAAAACAAAATTGTTTGTCACAAAAAATAGAAAGAAAGCATTACTTAGCTTTCAATCTGAAGAGTCCCCAAAACTCTAGTCACCAATATGACCATGTTTTGAGCAGTGCTTTGCATCAGGGTGAAGTGATTCTTCTTCAAATGTATCTGAGCCTCCGTATTATTCAATGGTTGTCAGGTCACTATATCCAGAGCACACTTTCTATGGCCTAAGAACCTTGTCACCTATCAACATTCCTGTGCTCCTTGTGGTGTAATGGTATATCTATCCAAAGACCCAGAAAACATGTGTCTAGTATTTTATACCAGTCCCACTTACACTCCAAGAAAGGTCTCCTCCCACCATTACCTCACAGGTCAGGAGTGCCCTTCCCTGTTCTGGAGACTGCAAGGATATAAAGAGATCATAATACAATATACAAGTAGAACTAGAGGTCTCTGCTGCCTATGCAAGGCAGAACCTTAGAGGTCTCTTCAAATGGTTGCATACAACTATGAAAAAAAATGGACTCAGACCAGCATCATTTTGTCTCTTTTACTTTCTCAAATACTTATGTGCATTACACAGTCATCATACCTGTTTTCTAGATGTCCTGGCTCTAAATCTATTCTTAATCTACTACCTTTCTTTAATGCAAACAACAAGAAACATCAACTACTCTGTTTACAACTATCTCCAAAAGCTAATTTACTCAAGGTGTTCTTTCTTCTCAGTATACCTAAATTACTTATACTAATTACTATTTTAAATAAATCACAATGCCTTTCTGCTTCATAAAAATCCACTTGTATTATATTACCATAGCATTTATGTTGGCTATTTTTGGAACATTTTACATCAGAAAGAGCCATTTCTAAAATAATGTGCTGAATTCAAATATAAAAATATGCAAAGATTCCAAGCATACTTTTAGACATTTTTTTTTAAGTGGATGCTTTCAGGGTGGGTTTGGGAGGAATGTAGGATTTACATGTATACTTTGCAAAAACACAAGTATGCATATAAATCCTAGAAGTCATACTTGCACATATTTGTGCTAGGAATTCTAGGAGAGAGTGGGTACATTGTACGACCACTGGAGCCACCAGGGAGCTTTTCTTGGCCAGGTTTTTTAAAGGGTATTCGGAAGTAAAGTACTGCAGTTCACCTCAGATGACCCTTTCATTTCTATGGTAGAATCAAAAGCTACATTCAGCACTATGAGGGAAGTAAAAAAAAAACAGCACATTAAAAAATGTGGTTTCTTTTCTTATTGGGAGGAGTTCCCTGTCAATCTCCATGCACATGCATGCTGATCCCACTTCTTGTTAGGGTGATGGCTTTAATGCAGATGTTTCCATTTAACACAGGAAAATCCCAAGTAAACCCCCAGTGCTGAAGAATAGCGCTGATTATTGCACTGGCTCTCCAGTAAGTCAGATAGGGCTCTCAGTATCCAAAACATTGCTGAAATAACAGTACACTATGGAGCTCATTTTCAAAAGAGAAGGACATCCAAAAAGAGTCATAAAAGCCAGATGGCTGTATTTCTTGCTGAAAAACATCTAAAATGTATAATCAAACAAAAAGAAAAAAACTGTCCAAAGTGCTAGTACATTTAGATCAAGAAGTTCCCGGAGGGGGAACTTTGGGGGTGTGATGTGGGTGTGAGATGGGCGGTCTTATGGAATGAACATCTCCAACCCATAACGAATAGCAAAATGATTTCCCAGTAGCAGGAAGAAAAACGTTTCCAATTAGACCTGCTTTAAAATCATTTAGGGTAAAAGCAAAGCTGTCTTTAGACCCATATGTGATTTTTGTCAGATTGTCCCAGTATATCCTCCTAGTTTACAGAGATTTGTTTAAGTTTCTCTGGCTCGTCAGCATTGAATACCATTTCTGGCACAGGTCTCTCTCCCACATTCTCCTCGGTGAAGACCGAAGCAATGAATTCATTTAATTTCTCCACTATAGCCTTGTCTTCCCTGAGTGCCCCTTTTACCGCTCAGTCATCTAGCAATCCAACTGATTCTTTTGCCAGCTTCTTGCTTCTAATATACCTAAAGAAGTTTTTACTATGTGTTTTTTTGCCTCCAATGCTAATCTTTTTTTTCAAAGTCTCTCTTTGCCTTCCTTATCAGCACATTGCATTTGGCTTGCCATTCCTTATGCTGTTTCCTATTATTTTCAGTCAGATCCTTCTTCCATTTTCTGAAAGATTTTCTAATAGCTTCCTTCACCTCACTTTTTAACCATGCTGGCTACTGTTTGGCCTTCCTTCTTCCTTTTTTAATACATGGAACACATCAGGTCTGGGCTTCCAGAATGGTATTTTCAGGGCTTTTTTTGAGGGGGTACTAGGGGGTACTGAGTACCGGCACCTTTTCCATTGTCTGCTAAAATTGGCCCATGGACCCCAAGTTTTAATGAAAGAGTGTAGGCTCTACACACCAATTCTGCCTTGTCATAGATTCTGTGACTGGTTGCAGGGGTCCTGGCTATTGTGGGATGAGTCCCTCAGTGATCACCCCACCCCTGAAGGATGGCCTAGCATTTGGGTACTGCCACCTTTTTTTCTAGAAAAAAACGCACTGGGTATTTTTGAACAGCATTCATGCCTGATGTAAATTTTTGACCTTTGCAGTTTTCTTCCTTTTTTTTTTTAACATTCTTCTCATTTTATCATAGTCTCCTTTTTGAAAATTAAATGCTAACACATTGGATTTCCTGTGTGTACTTACCCTAGAGCTTATATCAAATCTGATCATGTTATGATCACTGTTATCAAGCGGCCCAAGCACCATTATCTCCTGCACCAGATCATGCACTCCACTAAGGATTAGGTCTAGGATTGTTCCCCCTCTTGTTGGTTCCTGAACCAGCTGCTCCATAAAGCAGTCATTGATTTCAACAAGGAATTTTACCTCCCTAGTGTGCCCTGATGTTACATTTATCCAGTCAATATCAGGGTAATTGAAATCATACATTATTATTGTGTTCCCCAGTTTGTTAGCCTCCCTAATTTCTGATCACATTTCTATATCTTTCTGTTCATCCTGACCAGTTGGATGGTAGTACACACTTATCACTATTCTTTTCCCTTTTATACATGGGATTTCTATCTATAGGAATTCCAAGATGTGGTTTGTGTCCTACAGAATTTGTAGTCTATTTGATTCAAGGCCCTTCTTAACATATAATGCTACCCCTCCACCAATTCAATCCACCCTGTCACTGCAATATAATTTGTACCCTGGTATGACAGTGTCCCATGCCTATTATATCTATCTTTTCATTTAGTGCAATATATGCTAAATCTCTCATCTTATTTCTTAGGCTTCTGGCATTTCTATATAGACATTTCAAACATTATTTGTTGTTCCTATTTACAACTTGTTCAGCAGTTGACAGTGATATTTTGCAATCCTGAAAAGGTCTGCTTTTTATTTAACGACACCTGGTCTACTATGGTCTCTATTGCAATCTCGCTATCAGGATTTTTATTTTATTTATTTATTTGTTACATTTGTACCCCACATTTTCCCACCTATTTTCAGGTTCAATGTGGCTTACATAGTACCGTAAAGGCATTAGCCAGTCAGTTGATAACAAATACAAGGTTGTATTGTGGTCAAATGAGGTAGGTGTGTGTCAGGCACCATGAAAGTCGAATGGAATGAAGATTGTATATTGTCCAGTACGATCATTGGTTGAGCTGTGTTGCTGGACGTGGGGATTTACCTTGGATTGGTGAGGTAAGCCTTTTTGAAGAGGTTGGTTTTTAGTGATTTTCTGAAGTTTAGGTGGTTATTGATTGTTTTTACAGCTTTTGGGAGTCCATTCCATAATTGTGTGCTTACCTAAGAGAAGGTGGATGCGTAAGTTGTTTTGTATTTAAGACCTTTGCAACTTGGATAATGTAAATTTAGGTATGATCGTGATGATCCCTATCTTCCTAGTTTTGGTGATATCTTTAAAGATACCTTGTTCTTACCCATGTGCTGTTGAGCAGCTGTTGGCCTTCCCCCAGTTTCTAGTTTAAAAGCTGTTTAAATGTTGATGCCAGCAGCCTAGTTCCACCCTGGTTAAGGTGGAACCCATCTTTCCAGAATAGGCTTCCCTTTCCCCAGAACGTTGCCCAGTTCCTAACAAATCAAAATCCCTCCTCCCTGCACCATCACCTCATCCACTCATTGAGACTCCAGAGCTTTGCCTGTCCCTTCGGCCCTGTGCATGGAAAGGGGAACACTTCTGAAAATGATACCCTGGAGGTTCTAGACTTGAGCTTTCTAAAAGCCTAAATCTGGCTTCCAGAACATCCCTACTACATTTCCCTTTGTCATTGGTACTCACTGTCTATAATCTTATCTAGGTGCCGCATGAGTTCTGCCACCTTCGCACTAGGCAGGTAAGTGACCAAGCAATCCTCATGTCCACCAGCCATCCAGCTATCTATATGCTTAATGATCGAATCATCATCTACAATGGATGTCCTACCCTTCCCTCCTGGGCAGAAGCCCCTGGAGACACATCCTCAGTGCAAGAGGATATTGCATCTCCTAGAGGGCAGGTCATGGCTACAGGATCATTTCCTGTCTCTCCAAAGTGATGTTCTCCCTTCAGAAAACCTTTCTCCTCCAAGGCAACACAGAGGTTGTCAGACTGGAAGTGGGACTTCTCTACAATGTCCCTGTAGGCCTCCCTTATAAACCTCTCTGTTTGCCTCAGCTCCTCCAAGTCTGTTATTCTAGCCTCCAGAGATCCGGACCGATTCTCTGAGTGCTAGGAGCTCTTTGCACTAAGTACACACATACAACTTCTTACCAACTGGGAGATAATGAAACATGTGACACTCAATGCCATAGACCGCTTCCCCTCAGTCATAGGCATCACTGACTGCACACAAGTTGCACTCAGACCGCCCCCCAGGTACGCTAGGCCACCATTCTGGAATCTACTGAAGGTTCAACCAAGGTGACAGAATACCCCCCAACGAACCTGGCTCAAGACCCCCATTGTCCACCCTCAAACTGTGGCAGAGGAGGACTTCAATAATAGACATTGGACCACACACAGCATAATCGAGTGGACCTTTGGACAGCTTAAGAATCAGTTCTGATGTCTCGACCGGTCCAGAGGGGACCTCCCCTACAGCCCAGAAAAGGTAGCCAAGATCTTCATGGCCTGCTGCATGCTGCACATCCTGACTCTCAGAAGAAGACAGGCCTTGCGAGAAGAGGAACAGCAACCCCAACAGTAGGCTGAGGCTGCTAAGGATGAGGATCCCCCTTCTCCCCACCCACAGAGCTCAGCAGAGTGCCCACGAGCTGGGGTCCGAGCCAGGGAAAGACTGAGACACACCAATTTCTAGTGAGGGTAAATATTTACTGTAGTAACACACCAACTGCCCATCAACCACCACCATCCTCTCAGTACATACACCCATCATACCCCCTCCCCTTCCCTATCACATCCCCTCCACTTTCCCCTCCCCTCCCCTCCCTATCACACACACACACACATCTTCCCCCTCCTCAGCGCACAGCAAGCCCTGTATCAAGCCACCCAGCCTACTTCCTCTTCTCCTTACCCCTCCACCACCTCCTCATGCCCTCTGAGATGTGCCTCTTCCCCAAGTAGCTGCAGGCATGCTGGCACTCCCAGCAGCAGACAGAGAGTTATCATCCTCCCCTGTGCGGCTCACATTCTGGCACTTGACATGTCTGCTGCCTCTGCTGCCCCTCAAAAATCTGTCCACCTGGCTGGCTGAGGGTCCAAGGTGTTGTGTGGCCCTGCACCAGCAAGGGTGTTTGGGCCTCCTCTGATACTCTAGCTCTCGGGGTTGGTGGCCTGGTATGGTGTGCATAGGGGTCCACGTTGGTACGTTTAGACGGTAGTCAGCCTGTAGATGATCCTGCAGGCCTGATGGAGGGAGGTGGTGTTGCAGCAGTAGTGCCCTCTGTGGCTGACATAGCAACTGTGTAGGCCTGGAGATCCTGGCAAATCCCCAGGAGCTGCTGCCAGATGTCATCAGTGGCTCGCTAGTGCTCTTGGCACATGAGATGCAGCTGCTAGGCAGTATTCTGCTGTGCCTGGACCCCCTGGCCCAGCACATCGACCCCCTGACACAGCAGCTCCAGCTTTTGATGACAGTACTCTGCCACCTCCTGATTCTGGGTCAGCAGTTGCTTAGCTAGTTGGACCACTTGTCGCCTGTGCTTTTGGGGCCCCCTCTATGTGGCCTGGGGATCCTCACCAGCACCTTCACTGTCCCTGGCCCCATCAGCAAATGCTAGCTGGGGGGGGGGGGCGGTGTTCATCCAACAATGAGGCATCCTCTGTTGTTTCCCCTGCAGGGTGCTCCTGCACGGTCTCTTGCTCTGGTGCTCTGCACCTCTGTGAGGGTATAGCTGCCTCTGTGTCTGTTGCTACGTCCTCTTCCTCCTGCTCCTGTGCCTGCTGAGGCTGTGGCCACTGGATCCTGCCTCAGTGTCTGAGTCAGTGTCATCACCTGCATAGGGAAAGTGTAGAAAAAACGTTTGTTACAGTATCTAACCTGCCACTGTGTTGCAGGATTGATGTATATACCCCTCCATGTACACTGCAAGCTCATAGGTGATAAGGAATGCCATTGTCACACAACCCAAAGATGTGTGCCTCTACACACAACACTGCTGGAGCCAGGGGTATGGTGCACTGTGTACCTGAAAGACCAACATGACATGTGTCAGATCAGGACCGGGTCCTCTCTCCGGATGCGCCAGTACCAGCGCCGGAGAGACTCAAGGTCGCAATGGAGTCCAAAATGCCTGCAAAACACAAATTGGTGGAGAAAGAGTTGAGGGGCTGGGCCTCTTTGGCATCACACACATTATTATTTGGACTATCATGTTGTGCACTGCTCCTCGCATAGGCTGGGACACATGGCACCAGACAGATTAGGGGGGAGGCTGAACGGATTGGTATGCATTTAGGCACATGTGCTGTATGAGCTGAGATGACCATGAAGACAGAGGGTGGCATGGTGGCATTTCTGTGCAGGGTGTGTGCTAGTGATCGGAAGTGGGGATGTGCAGTGGGGTATGGCTGATATGCCAACTCTGGCCATCTTCAAATCAAGACTAAACGCCCCTATTCGCTTGTTCAGTACCCATGTCTGTTTTTTATCATTCCCACCTTAAGTAATTCCCTTATCCCTTACTTGTCCTGCTTGTCTGTCCTAATTATATTGTAAGCTCTGTCGAGAAGGAACTCTCTCTCTATGTTCAAGTGTAGAGTGCTGCATACATCTAGTAGCGCTATAGAAATGCCAACATTCCCATCACTATATGTGCATGGCCCAGGATTGGGGGGGAGGGAGGAGGGGGGCAGATGTGTGCAGCACCTCATTGTTGCATAGCATGCATAGTGGAAGAGGGCCCCATACTAACTTCTCAGGACATATTCTGTATATTGTGATGTTAGCACTGTTATTTTTTTCCCTTTCTTCTCTCAAATATGTATATGTCCGGCACAGGAGCACAAGGAGCTCAGTTTCCTCTGGGGAATAGTTGGGCTCCCTCCTCAGAGACCTGTTGCCCTATGAGGCACGTTCCTCCACATACGTTGCTATACTACCGCTGTAATGTCTTGCTGCTGCTGTGAACATTTTCCTGGAACTGTTTTTCAAAGTGTATTTTCAAACAGCGGAGATATTTTGTTCCAAGACATATATTTGGCATATTTTCAATTCACTGGAGACGTTTATATTTGGTTTCAATTATGGCTGTCTATGGATAAACGTCTCTGATGTCATTTAGAAGTTATATTAAAAATGCCCATCTATATTTAACACCCTCCCCAATCTAAATCTCTTATCTCTCTGTCAAAGAGACTGATGTGTCCTGTCTGGCCCTATTGCTTTATCTACATTTCATTTTGCATCCTGTACATGAATGCATGGCCACATGGACTGTGTCACTGAAATCATACAGAGCATCTATTTACATTGGTGTAATATACAGACCTCCTTCACAGGCAGAAGTTAAGAGAGTTTTAACGAAGACATGCTCCATATTGGGATGGAAAAGGGAAGTATTACTGATAGGTGCTTATATGTATAAACATTTATACCTATCAACCATGATATCTAAGAGGAGTACAGCTAATAGGTCAGATGTTGATTGGTTGTCATTTCCAAGGGGTTGAGCCGGAAGTGATTTATATTAAAAAAAAAAAAAGAAAAAAAACA
The DNA here is from genome assembly GCF_901765095.1 of Microcaecilia unicolor. Lineage (NCBI taxonomy): Eukaryota > Metazoa > Chordata > Amphibia > Gymnophiona > Siphonopidae > Microcaecilia > Microcaecilia unicolor. The sequence continues at coordinate 470,424,748 of NC_044031.1, forward strand.
TGCAACTTGCCATTTTTTTTAGGGCTGCATTTTGTAACTAGAAGAATGTGTGACGAAGAAGACTATTTGCCCTGGAACAAATGACGAAACATGGCTATGTTGGCAGTGGCTCTCCTGTATGCAATATGAGCTAGTGGCTCTCCTGCATACAATAAGATGTTGTTTGTTTATATGAAGATCATGATACAAAAAGACATCTTTGAATTTATAGGAGAATCAATGGACACATATGGGGTGTATATATATGTTTCACTAATGGACCAATGATGAGACTTGGTGATCTACTGGTCTCCCTATATGAAACAATTAGGGTGAATTGCCACCACTGCCTGGTCCTAAAAACTTTCTTTAATTTTTTTCTCATTAAATAAGATGAATAAGTGAATAGTGTTAACCCATTAGTGCCCAATGTTCCCATATGTGGGAACAAATATGGGAAAATTATGAACTAATGGGTTAAGAGATTGAGTGTAGTTGTGATAGTGAATATTTTTGATGAACCATTGAATGTTTACAGCATTTGGATTTTTTTGTAATTAGATGTTGATTGGGACATCCCTGCTGCGGTATCATATATAAGTGGCAGATCCTGGATTCTCTACAAGGAGAAGTGTTCTGGTAATTGGTAATGGATCCCATGTGAAAAGGAGCCATACTGAACCTGGTGCTTATGAATGGGGAGACTGTTTTTGATATTACAGGGGACAATCTTCTGGCATCTAGGGATCACCAGATGGTGTGGTACAATATAAGATATGTGTGCAGAGTGTTCATTCAAAATTGAGGGTCTGAAACTTCAGGAACACTAACTTTATCAGATGGAAGAATTCCTCAAGGAGTCATTAGCTGGATGGGAACATCTGAAGGAAGCAGAAAAACAGTGGGCAAAACTGAAAGGGGATATTTTAAGAGCAGTAAACCTTTCTGTAAGGTTCTCAAAAGAAGGAAAGAAAAAGGTAAGGAAACAAAAGATAGTATTCATAAATGAACTTGTAGAATGAAGAAGACAAACAACAATATCTGGAAAAGCTAAGATAAGCTGGTAATGTAGTCAGGAAAGCACAGATGAAAATCAAATAAAAAAACAGCCAATTCAGTAAAATGGGAGGACAAGGCTTTCTTTTAGGTATGTTACCAACAGGAGGAAATGCAAAAGTTGTATTGTGAGTCTCTGAGGTGAACGGGAGGAATTCATAGATGCTGATGAGGATAAAGCAGAATTGTTTAACAAATATTTCTGTTCTGTATTCATAGATGAAGGGCCACAAGTAGGATTGAAGAAAACAAACACATATAGGACTAGAAATAAGGCAGATCTTAAACAAATTTCATAAGACTGTATTCCTGAGGAGTTAGCTAAACTAAAAGTAGACAAGGCAGTGGGGTCAGATGAGCTACATCCAAGGTTATCCGAGGAAATTGGGGATGTTCTTGTGGCTCTGCGCTTTGACCATTTCAATGCTTCTCTAGAATGGTTCTGGAGGACTGCAGAAGGTCAGATGTGGTCTTTCTCCACATATGCAAAAATAAGGAAGAGGCTGAGAACTTCAGACCAGTTAATCTGACCTCTGTGGTGCATAGGTTAATGGAAGCACTACTAAAACAGAGGACACTGCAGTGTCTAGAATTCAACGGATTGGAGGACCCAAGGCAGCATGGTTTTACTAGGGGTAGATCTTGTCAGACAAATTTGATTAATTTTTTTGACTGGACAACCAGAAAGTTTGACATGGTTTATCATAGATGACTTAATAAATAAACTGAGCACCCTTAGTTTGGGCCCTAAAGTAATTGACTGAGTTAGAAAGTGATTGTGTGGAAGGCAACAAAGGACAGTGGTAAAGAAATGTCACTCTGAAGATAAGAATGTTACTAGTGGTGTGCCACAGGGATTGGTCCTTGCTCTGGTTCTTTTTAACATTTTTGTAAATGATATTGTGGAAGAACTGTCAGGTAATGTTCACCTCTTGGTAGATGATACCAAAATCTGCAATAGGGTAAACATCCTGGAGACACATGTGCATGCAGTGTCAAACTTTCCAGAATGTGTCCCTCAGACAGTTGTCTCACCCATCTCCTTGCCAGCTGAGGGGCCAGCTTGCCTCAGGACATTGCAAGCCAATATCTGGCCTCTTGATTCAGCCCAGGAAAGGCCCCACTCCCTGTTGCCCTACTGCCATGACCTGGAACAAGGGGGTGGTAAAGGAGACTGCAGGCCTGTTTTTCCTTTCCTCCCCCCCCCCTCCCCAACTTGAAGAATGATCTAGAATTTAGCAGTTATAATGTAAAGCTAACAAATACAGGGTCATGCATTTGGTCTGCAAATACCCAAGGGGATGAAGTGTTTCTGTGCATGAAAAAAGAGCAGAACCTGGGAGTGGTCATATCTGATAATCTTAAGTGGGCCAAACATAGAAAAGGTCATAGTGAAAGCCAAAGCAATGTTTGTGTATATAGGAAAAGAAAAGGCCAGCAGGAAAAATTTAGGGGGAGTATGCAGGATGCATGTTTTAGGCAGGATTGAAAACACAAATTAAAGTACTTTCAGGTCTATATGCATTATTTTCCATAAGGAAAATACCCACACAAAAGGCACGTGCCAAATTCCACAAGTCCATTGCACCCACTAGGAATGTGCAAAGGAAATGGTTTCATTTCATTTGGGGATTTCCCCTCCTTTTTTTGTTGGTATTTATTCTGTTTCACATTTTCATGTTAATATACATTTTTACAATACATACTGCCTGATATTCAAAGCAATTTAAGCAGGCAGGAGAGGCTCTTACCCGCATAAATCACCCTGGGCCACCCAACTGTCAATATTCAGTGGCAGGTTACCAGACAGTGCCGCTGAAAATCAGCTCTGATCGGCAATGAAAAAAGTGAGCAGGTCAGGGTTGTATTCAGGAGGAGATGGCAGTTATGGGAGTGCGGGCAATATTCAGTGCTGCCACCCGCATAGCTAAGTGGACAAACTTAGAAAAATTCAAAAGCTGTCCTAAATTCTATGCTTAGCTATGCGGGTGCCAGAACTGAAAATTGGCCAGCACTCACATAATTTTAAAAAGGCGTTACCAGGTCCTCCCATCCCTCTTCCAATTCCCTTCCCCTCTGAAACAGCCCCCTTCCAATCTCCCTCCCCCCCAAAATACTCCCCTTCCAATCCCCCTCCCCCTGCAACAATACCCATAAACAAACCATTTTGATGAGGTAGCCGCTAGGAGCTAGAGCGAGTGGAGTTCATTCCTGCTCCCAAAATGCTCCCACTGAACCACCAGGGATTCTAGGTAGGCCTGGGGGTGGGTGGAAGGTATTGCTTTGTGGGAGGAAGGGATCAAACTGGGGGTCATTTCAGGGGCAGGGGGATTGGAAAGGGGCTGTTTCAGCAGGAAGGTAGGATCAGAGGGCCTGGGATAGATTTAAAAGTGCACTAGTGAATATAAAGGGGCCATTTTGCTAAACTGTGTTTTGTGGTAATTTTCCCTCAGCTCGGGCTAATCACGAGCTATTTTTTTTAATGTTTTTGGGAAAGGGTGTGTCATGGGCAGGGAATTAGAATGGAAGCATTACTCAGCAGCATTACTCAGCATGGGAGCACTTAGCGCCTCCTAAACAGGAGGTGTAATGCTCCTGCATTAATATATTTGCAAGTCCCACACATTAATGAAAATATTAGTGTGGGACCTGCAAAAAAACAAATTGAAAATATTCTTAATATATTGCAGTAGTAAATCTGGGCTTAGTAAATCCACATTACCACACGCTAAGCCCAGATTTTGCCATGGCTTAGTAAAAGAGGCCCTAACTTCCTTTTTTCAGTAAATGTAGCCAGTGGCATACATAGTTTGGTTGCCACCCAGGGTGGAGTATCCCCCTACTCCAGGAGCATCACTCCCTGCCCCCCACCCGCCACCTTCCTCCCTCCAAGCAGTAAAGGAGTGCACTGAGCAGTCGCGTGGTTGTTGACTCTGCCGGTCCCCTGCCCTGGAACAGGAAGTCGACGTCAGAGGGGGCAGGGGACCGACGTAGCCGACAGCCATGTAACTGCACAGTGCACCCCCTTACTGCCTGCATCCAGGGTGGACCGTGCCCACTGTCCCACCCTTGGCATGCCACTGAATGTAGCCCTTTCATTATAAACCCTCTTAGGCCTTTTTCAACCTGGATTTGAAGAAACAAGCAAGCACATTGCCCATCCTATAAGTACAACTGTTTTTTTTTCTTACATGAACAAAGTATTTATACAAAGGGAAGGTGTAACTGTGTAAAGGTACATTTTCCTTAGGCCATTTTTTAAGCAAAACAACACTGGTTCTTCAACTTTGAAAACTAATGCAAAGTCCGTGGGTTGAATAAACCCACAGACTTTGCAGCTATGTGAGTGATGTCAAAATCACTCAGGAGGGACTATCACATATTTCGGATTCAATTTGTTTAATAGCAGTGTTTTGACTATGTCTTTCTAAAATTTCATTTTCTTCAGTACATTTCACTGGAGGATAAAGGTATGTTTTTGTTTTCTGAAATGTTTCTTTTAATTGCTTTCACATGTTGAAAAAATTGTTAAAAGATTCAATAATATTTGTACTCGGGGCACAAGCCCCATGCAGACTGTATATCCTGGAAGAACACTGAGGAATTTCTGCTTTCATTTTCATCAAATTTTCATTAAGAAACACCATATATCTGTGAACCCTATCCAATGGAACACCTCCAAAAACAGCCTCAGTTTAGTTTCGGGTTCCATATAAAATGAAGCTACTGTCCTTGCCCTGTGCAGCTAAACTGTTTCTGCTTTTACAGTTTACACCTCTCCCATTTTACGCCCTAATTTGAAGTGATTATCTTGTACATAATCTATTTGAAGCCCCAATGGCATTAATTTACATTTAATGATATCCACATCAGAACTAGTAACACGCCATAGACTCACAAAGATAATCCATGCTATGGGCTTGACTGTATAAAAGGGTGCCTTTGTGAAGTCCAAAAAAGTGCCTATTTTCAGCTTATTTTATAAAGACAACATAGGTGCCTATCCGCCTTATTTTTGAAAGAGAAAGACATCCATATTTCAACCAAAATTGGGAGATGGGCGTCTTTCTCCCATGGGCGCCCAAATCAGTATAATCGAAAGCCGATTTTGGGCGTCTTCAACTGCAATCTTTTGCGGAAACGGGCAAAGTTGATGGGGGCATGTTGGAGGCATGGTGAAGGCAGGACTGGGGCATGTTTATCGGCTGAGGAGAGATGGGCGTCCTCGGCTGATAATCGAAAAAAGAAAGGCATTTTTAGCGCAAATTTGGGTCACTTTTTTTGGACCCTTTTTTTTCACGAACAAGTCCCAAAAAAGTGCCCAAAATGACCAGATGACCACTGGAGGGAATCGGGGATGACCACCCCTGACTCCCCCAGTGGTCACTAACCCCCTCCCACCCAAAAAAACAACTTTAAAAACTTTTTTTCCCAGCCTGTATGCCAGCCTCAAATGCCATACCCAGCTCCATCACAGCAGTATGCAGGTCCCTGGAGCAGTTGTTAGTGGGTGCAGTGGACTTCAGCCAGGTGGACCCAGGCCCATCTCCCCCTACCTGTTACGCTTGTGGTGGTAAATGGGAACCCTCCAAACTGCCCCAAAACCCACTGTACCCACATCCAGGTGCCCCCCTTCAGCCATAAGTGCTATGGTAATGGTGTAGAGTTGTGGGGAGTGGGTTTGGGGGGGGGGTTTGGGGGGCTCAGCAACCAAGGGAAGGGAGCTATGGACTTCAGAGGTAGTTAACTGTTTTTTTTTAATTGTTACAAGTGCCCCCTAGGGTGCCCGGTTGGTGTCCTGGCATGTGAGGGGGACCAGTGCACTACAAATCCTGGCCTCTCCCATGACCCAATGCCTTGGATTTGTTCATTTTTGATCTGGGCGCCTTCGGTTTCCATTATCGCTGAAAAACGATACCGCCCAGCTCAAATCCGCACAAATCCGATGCATTTGGCTGCCACAAACCGTATTATCGGAAAAAAGATGGACGCCCATTTTTTTCCAAAATACGGTTTGCCCCGCCCCTTCATGTACCTGTTCACGGAGATAGACACCCATGGAGATGGGTGTTCGCGTTCGATTATGCTCCTCCATGTGCCCTTATAGAATAAACTCCCATATCAAATTCTAATGCACACAGATTCTGATGCACATTTATATCTGCTCCACAGAAGACACAAATGTGTACATCTACTCATGTGTAAAAAATATGAGAGTGCGTCGAAACCTCTTCTCTCCTCAAACTATACCCCTGGAAATACTTACAAGCTGGTTTGTACAAAAATAAGCACACACTATCCATGTGTGTACTTTTTATGAGCGTGGTGCAACTTTATTAAAGCCCTTTTCTGTAAGTAAAACAGGCTTAAGGGGGAAATGTTTTATAAAATTAACCCTATCTTAAAATTAACCCAAAGCCTTTACTTATCCAGCCAGTTGTCTGAGCACCAGTCTGAATATCGGCCAGCACCTGGAGAACTTCCAGTGGCCACCTCTGACCCAGATATTCAATGCGAGTGCCTGGATTAGGACTGACATTGAATATTCAAGTCAGATTCAACCCACAGAGGTCATCACCTTTAAACTGGAGGCTCATGTTTTCCACACCTTGCAAAATGTCTGCCCTGTTGCAGATTTTGGTGTCATCTGCAAAAAGACAAAACTTTCCCAATAATCTTTCCACAATATTGCTTACAAAAATGTTGGGGGGGGAGTGGGGGGGAGAAGCAGATCAAAGACTGCCCCTATCATCAGAGTGAACACTATGTACCATTACCTTATGTTGCTTCCCATTTAACCAGTTTTTAACGCACACATTAATACCTAATATTTGTCTATGAGGTACACTTATCAAAATGGACAGAACATGTAAACAAGATATACTGATAGCCATGGGCAACTGGAATGCAAAAGTGGGGAACAAAGAAAAAGGTTGAAAAATATGGGATAAACAACATGAACCAAACTGGAGAACATTTGACAGAATTCTGAAAGACTAACAATCTGTTAATCTCAAACACTTTCTTCAAGCAACACAAACAACTTGGATTTTGCTCAGTGGATTGCACAGAAATCAAATCGCTTACATCTGTGGAAGTCAGCAATGGAAAACCTCAATAACATCAACATAACCTGGAGCTAACTGTAGTACAGACCACCAGCTACTAATATGCAAATTCAAATTAAAGACGAAAATTGAGCAAACCAGCTATGAATGTAGCAAAGTATGATCTTGAAAATATACCATTTGGAATTTAAGGGTCCTTTTACGAAGCTGCGGCAAAAGGGGTCTGCGCTGGTGTCAGCTTGTGTTTTTGATGCATGCTGAGGACTCCTTTTACCGCAATGAGTAAAAGGCTGGTTTTTTAAAAAGAAATGGGCATGCAGCAAGTGAAGCACTTGCCATGTAGCCATTTCGGGGGAAACACTTACCACCACCCACTGAGGTGGCGGTAAGGGCTCCCGTGCTAACCCAGCAGTAACCGGGCAGCACGTGGCACTGCCAAATTACCGCTGGGTAAACACTGGCGCTATGAAAATAAAACAATTTTTATAGCACCAGAAATGGTGCACACTGGGGATAGGAACTACTGCCGGGCTGCTGCGGTAACTTACCGCCGCTTTGTAAAAGACTCTATTAGAGACCACTTATAAAATCTATTCACCACATTGGATACTAATGACAGAGTACCAGAAGAGTTATTGGATGGGAAGATATCAAGAAAGTTGTGAAAGAAGAAAGTGAAAAGTCCCTGAAAAGGGTAAAAAAGCAGAAATAGCCAAAATGAATGACTAAAGAAACTCTCAAAATTGCTCAGAAACATAAAGAAGCAAAAGCTAGAGAAGAAAAGGATGCAGTCATGGAACTTAGCCAGAATTTCCAACACGCTTCAAGGTGAGACAAAGAGAAGTACTACAACAATGCATGCAAGGAAATTGAATCAGAAAATAAGAGGAAGAACAAGATTAGCTTTCCTAAAGCTACGAAAGTTAAAGAGAAAATTCCAGCCTCGAATGCTAAAAAACACTCAAGGATTCATGCTGAATGACACTGACAAGATCAAGACAAGGTGGGAAGAATGCAAGGAGTCAATATGTGGTAAAGATCAAGTGAATCGACAACCATTCAATTGTCTCCCCTCAGACAGCCGAGTCCAACTGCCAGCCCTGTTTTCTACAGAGATTTGGACTTTAACTTTTAGTTTCCTGGGGAAGAAGAGGGTCATCCCACCCGCTAACACTTCTTTCCCCAGGTGGAGGCACTGCACGCCAAGTGAATGAGCAAGTGAGGGTCCGACAGAGTCTGCCCTTCGCAGAGGCTCCAGCCCATTTGGATCCCAGACCCAAAAGCGTCCAGGCAAGGGGCATTACAGGTGATGTATCAAATCCCATTCCATTTCCTTTATCTACTCTTTGGGATCTTGCTGGTTACTGGTGACCTAGATTGGCCATTGGTAGTGAACAGGAGTCCAAGTGGGCTGGAGCCCTTGCGAAGGACAGACTCCATTGGACCCTCACTCATTCACTGACGGCGTGAAGTGCCTCATCCTGGGGAAAGAAGTGTTAGCGGGTGGGATGACCCTCTTCTCCTCCAGGAAACTAAACGTTAAAGTCCAAATCCCTGTAGGAAACAGGGCTGACAGAGACTTGGCTGTCTGTGGAGACACAACTGTATACCTCTTAGTCCAAATGACCACGCAGCAGGCAACAGCTTAAACTCAGTTTATTCTTCAACTTCAACCATCAGGAACATCCAACAATATGAACTCTTCATCAAATAGTGCAGTATTTACATAAACCTTCCTCTGGTATTCCCTCAGTGGAACGCCTTTATTCTCCTCTTTTCTAGGGTATATCTTACAAGGTACTCTCAAGCAGGTCTATTTAGACTTTATACAGTTCCACTCTGTGCCTATCCCCAAAGATAGTGTTCCAAAGGCTGTGCTTCTTTCTGTATCAGGTTCAGACCCCCGTGGCCTGACCTCCTCCCAGGATGATCTTTTTGTTGGCTCAACCTGACTACAGTATGGGCTCTCCAAGCTCCGATCCTGCGCTCCTGGGTTGGGTCTCTCCACTGTCCACCCAGAGCTCTCCTCCACTGTTACTGTTCCTCCTAACAGCAACTCTCCTTGAATTTAGCCAGTGATTCACTTCTCTGTTTGATAGGATCCCTCTTCTCCTTCCTGGGTCACTTGGCAGGGGCTTGCAGGCAACCAAAGAACCCTCAGCTTCAAAAAGAAAATCCAAAATGAAAACCAAAAAGGAGCCCCCCCCCCTAAAAGGGCAACTAACTCTTATTACCAGCTAACTCCACCGCCCCTGTCACTCTTCCTTTCACTGCACTTTTTCTTTGCTTTCTATTTCAAAAACACTCCCCTTGGGCTGGGCTTCCTCCTTCCCAGGGACCTCCAAGTCACTTTCCCCAGTGACTCCTTATAAGGACTTACTCTCTCTAGTAATACCAGTTTAACTGGGGATTGCACACCTTTCTGTGGTTACAATCAAAGCAGTTTATATAGTGCTTATACAGGTACTATTTTTGTACCTGGAGCAATGGAGGGTTAAGCGATTGCCCAGAGACACAAGGAGCTACAGTGGGAAATCAAACCTAATTCCCCTCTAATTCAGGCTGCAGCACAGTTAAGCTACTCTTCTACTCCATTCCTTGTTATGTTCAGCCAAATCTATCTGGCTCATAATAGCTTGCAGACCCTACTTCCAGGAACTTATTTAGCCTTTGTTAAACCCAGCTATGCTAAGTGCTTTGACCACATCTTCTAACAAATTCCACAGCTGGAATGTTCAATACACATCACTAATACTTAGTCAACAAAATACAGCAACTTCCTAGAAATGTAGTCCAAAGTAAATCCTTAAGTCTAGAATGATATCAAGATAATGTATCCTCATTTTAAGCCTGTGAATTAACTCATTAACTACTGGTTTTTCACCACCAACTCTGGAATACACTGACTTCCCCACCCTTAGAACCTCCATTTTCTTCCCATTTATCCAGAGTTTATTAACCAACATCCAGTCAGAGTGCAGATAAGCTGGTGTTTAAATTTCACTAGCATTGTCTTGGTACTGAACCCAGAACTGAGAAACAGGTTAATATGGATCCAAACAGGACAGATGATATCAGTAAGGTAATAGCACGTTACTAAGGGGTATGTTTACTAAGGTGCGTTAGCGTATTTAATGCGCCCGCAAATTTAAGGCGCGTTAAAAGCTAACGCACCTATACATTTCTATGGGTGAATTAGCATTTAACGCGCGTACACCATTTACGTGTGTTAAAAATGCTAACGCGCCCATAGTGCCTCTAGCCCTAAATGCTTAGGGATGTCATAGCCTGAGCAATTTCAAACATTTCTGCAGCTCTTATAGAAAACACTGGAAAAAGAGGTGTGGAGTTGTGTGGAGCCTCCCATGGAGACTTCTGCTCTGAAAAAGGTACTGAGTGTGCATGAAGATGATTTGCTTTCTTATACACAATTTACCGTGACTTATGTGCGTCGTTTCTGTCACATATTTGGAAAGTTGGCAGCCACTATTGTCTTCATACCCTTTCCTCAATGTGGTATCAGTTAGAATATTCTCAGTGGGCTCTCTTGCCCTTTTTCAGATGTGAGCGATGTCACCGGGTGAGGCAGACACTGAAACAAGGTTGAAATTGTATTTAACTGTCAAAAGCCAGGACAGGAATTAAGGACTGCATAAACCGTTGCTACCGACAGTGCTGGCAACTGTACTGCAGAACTGGTAGTGCATGTTTGCATTGTGTTTGTAGATGAATCTAAATATCCCTGTATGTAATTTTTATATAGCTCTTATATTTGCCCTCAAAGTTTTACAGATCCCTTTAAAATATGTATAAAATGTTGAGATGTTCCCGTGAACTTACACTTTACTTTTCTAAAAAGTCTCCATGGATATGGTAAATTCTCTTGCCTTATAATCTCTGTCCTACTTTCCAGATCTGTTCTACCTTAAATTAGGATAATAGGAAATGCATTCAAAAGTCATTGTGAGACATTTAGCACTGTGGTTTGTTTCACTGGAAATTTCATGAAATCTAATAAAAAGCTTTGCAAATAGCATACTTCCATGTTCCTATTAAAAAAAAAACAACAACAACAAAGAAATCAAATAACTTTTTTCATTAAAAATACATTGTAAGCATGCCAATATTGGTTCCTAGCAGTTTTCAAATTAAAATCAAGACCTCTTGATCTTTTTCATTTTCAGTGGTTCAATTTTTGTTCTTTTCAGATATTCCTATTTTTGTTCCATTTTTATATATTCCTTTTCTGAGTCTGTCCCACAGGTAAAATGTTCATACTCAGAACCAATGCTAATCTCTGACTCGTTCCTCAACAGCCCTGGTGCAGATTCTCTGGGGGACAGGCATGACCTCCAGGGTCCAAGTCGTAGAGTGTAACTTTTCTAGTACTGTGCCCATAAATAGGCTACACTCCAGGATTGCATTTCAATGGAGATTCTATTGAAAAGTCTTGTTCACAACTGAAGGTAATACATCTTTCTCTGTTAACATCTATAACGAAGGAGCATGAGGATAGATTCAGGGACACGGTAATCAACTAGAGGCCCTTTTACGAAGTGGTGATAAGCCCAATGTGGGTTTACCGCATGGTACTCTGGAGCTACCGCTGGCCCAACATGGGCACTGGCGGTGGTTCCAGCCCCAGTGTCTGCCATTTCCTGCGCTGGGGAAAATAATGCAGTATTTTTCAGTGTGGCACTAACCCAGCAGTAATCGGGTACTGCCATGCACTACCTTACCACCGGGTTAGTGTGGGAGCCCTTAATACCACCTCAATGGATGGTGTTAAGAAGTGGCATAGCTACTTGGGGCCACGGGGGCCTGGGCCCCCATAGATTTGGCCCTGGACCCCCCTGCCAACAACCCTCTCAACCCCCCTCCCACCGCCAACCCGCTGTCGCCGTCGCCTACCTTTGCTGGGGGGGGGGGCGTACCCCAACCCCTGTCAGCCAAGGTCCTCTTCTTCCAGTGCAAGGCTTTGTTCTGTTTATGAGTCTGACGCATGCAGGACGTCAGACTCACAGAAACAGAATGAAGCCTTGCAGATCAGCCAGCGGTTGCAGGATGTCAGACTCAGAAACAGAACGAAGCCTTGCGCTAGAAGAAGAGGACCTCGACTGGCGGGGGTTGGGGTCCTCCGCCAGCAGAGGTAGGCGACAGTGATGGCGGGTTGGCAGCGGGAGGGGGGGTCGAGAGGGTCATCGGCGGGGGGGGGGTCAAAGTTGTTGGTGGTGGGGGGTCGGCAATGGCGGGGGGGGGGGGTCGGCGGCACCGGGGGGGGGGGGGCTAAAATGTGCCCCCTCACCTCGGGCTCTGGACCCCCCTCCCGCCGAAGTCTGGCTACGCCCCTGGTGTTAAGTGCTCCCTCTCCCACATGGCCACGCGGTAAGAGAAAGTGTGGCAGTGTCAGGCAAAACAGCGGCAGCAGGCAGGAAAGAGTGGGGTTCTTTCCTGCCCCCAAAGTGGCCACTAGACCACTAGGGCCCTTCAGTACGGCCCCCTGAGGATTGGAGGGCTGTAATGTCGGGTGGGGGGGGGGGGGGGGGAGAAAGGCACTGGGTCCCCCAGAGCCTCTGGGTCCTCAGGAACTGTCCAGTTGCCCATATGGTCTGTCCACCTGGCCCTGTCCCTCACATGGCCACATTAAAAGGCTAGTTCCTGGAATGCTTCGTACATAGGGTGTGGTTTACTCAAGGCAGTTAAAATCACAGAAAGGAGACAAGCCAAGGAGGAGCAGGGAAGGAAAGTAACTACCCTCCAGCATATGGAGCTAGCATAAATGTGTAAGATATCAGAAGATTCCCTAAGATAGTAAAAGAGATCCTGTCTGAACAGTGGAAAACATTAAACCTTTGTAGCCTGGCTGAAGCATTACCTTTCCTTCTTTGTTATTGTGAGTTTAAGCTGTTTCCCTGTGAACAACCTGAAGTTCCTGTGACCTGATAAGAATTGGACACTTATTAGAACTACTGAGTTAACAGCCTGTGAAAGGAACAGGTTGATGGATTTTCCCTTTTGATTGTACAATAATAAAAAAATTTTAAAATCTTGAGTTCACATTTTACCCACTGCCTAGCTATGTGTTGTGAAGGCCTGTGCATGCTGCCACAGTCAAGCTATCACAAGGGGCTTAAATAAGTTTCTGATAAAAAGATTAATGAAGCTGGTACAACAGAACATCAGGGAGGTAGTGACTGCATGGGAAGAACTTGATCAAAGCATGTTCATGCTTCAATAAGACAATGGTGTACATGTCTTTGCACTTGTGTGTGTCTACTAGGGGAGAACATTTTGAACAAATTCTGTGACTGAAATTAATCTTATCACTTACCTTGAAGGAGTAGCTCTGCGTTTTTCACTAATGGGAAAAGGTGATATAACGGGACAACTGTTATGTTTCATTTCAAATTTAAGTCTTGTATTTTACAAGGTATGTGACAATAGAATTAGGGTGTGGTAACGTGTATTGTTATTGCCTTGTTTTCAATAATGGAATTTAAAAGGCTAAAAATATTTAAATACCTTTTAGCTTTTCAGGCTGTGAAATTTGATAAGGAGATCTTGGCTATGATTAGACTTCTAACTCCTATGCAGGTTTTCAATGAACTCTAATGACCTTTCTTTTTTTTTTTTTAAGTTATTTTAGATTCTGCATAATTTCATTTTATGGTTTGACTGTTCTAACATTGAATATTATGAAGACCTGTAATTCCTGGATTTGACCTGCCTCTTATAGTGTGAACCGCTTTGAACTGCCAGGCTCGAGCAGGTTGTAAGTTTTGTTTTATTCTTATTCTTCTTATTAAAAAGGTGATCAAATTTGCAGATGACACAAAATTGTTTGACATGCTCAGATCATGAGCAGATTGTGAAGAATTTCAGGGGAACCTTACAAGATGAGGGATCTGGGCATCTAGAAGGCAGATGAAATTTAATGGCAAGTGCAAAGTGATCGAGGGAAAAGTAATCCAAACTATAATTACGAAAGGTTGAGTTGCATACTGGGAGTCACCATACAAGAAAAGGATATTGCCATCACTGTAGACAATACATTGAAATCCTCGGCTCAATGTGTCATGGCTTTCAAAACATAAACAAATATTGGGCATCTTTTACTAAGGCGCGCTCACGTTTTTTTTTTTGCGTGCGCTAAAATTCTAGGCACGCTAAATGTTAGAGACACCCATAGGAATGCATTGGCGTCTCTAACATTTAGCCAAAAACATAAGTGGGCCTTAGTAAAAGACCCTCATTATTAGGGAAGAAATGGAGAATAAAACGGAGACTATCATCTTACTTCTATATTGATCCATAGTGCAACCATGCTTTGAATACTCTGTGCAGTTCTGCTTATCTTACCTTAGAAAAGAGAAAAGGGATGGGATTTGATATTCTGCCTTTCTGTGGTTACAATCAAAATGTTTTACATATTAGATACAGGTACTTATTTTGTACCTGGAGCAATGGAGGGTTAAGTGACTTGCCCAGAGTCACTAGGAGCTGCAGTGGGAATTGAACCCAGTTCCCCAGAATCAGAGTCCACTGCACTAACCACTAGGCTATTCCTCCACTAGCAACATTCCATGTAGAAGCCTGCCCTTGCAGATCAGCAATGCGGCCGCACAGGCTGATCTGCAAGGGCAGGCTTCTACATGGAATGTTGCTAGTGGAATAGCAACATTCCATGTAGAATCTCAAATAGTAGCAACAGAATCTCAATAGTAGCAACATTCCATCTAGAATCTACAAATAGTTTCAACATTCCATGTAGAATCTCAAATAGGGAAAGGGAAATGGGACTTGATATACCACCTTTCTGAGGTTTTTGCAACTACATTCAAAGCGGTTTACATATATTTAGGTACTTATTTTGTACCAGAGGCAATGGAGGGTTAAGTGACTTGCCCAGAGTCACAAGGAGTTGCAGTGGGAATCAAACACAGTTCCCCTGGTTCTTGGGCCACTGCACTAACCATTAGGCTACTCCTCTAATCAGATCTTGACTAAAAAAAAGATACAGAGAAGGGCAACCCTATGATAAAGAGGATGGAACAGCTGCTCTATGGAGAAAGACTAAAAACGTTAGGGCAGTTTGGAGAAAAGACAGCTAAGAAGAGATATGATTAGAGGTCTATAAAATCATGTGTGGGGTGGAGCAGGTAAACAGGCAACGGTTGTTCACCCTTTCAAGGAGTAATAAGACTAAGGAACCCTCCATGAAGCTAATAGATAATGTTTTTACAATGAGAAGACAGTTAAGTTGTAGAATTTGTTTTTCGAAGATGTGGTTAAAGCATTTGATATAATAACTTTAAAAGGGGTTGAGATAACTTCCCAAAGGAAAGGTCAATAAATCATTATTAGCCAGGATGACTTGGGAAAGTACTATTTATCCTTGGGTGTAAGTAATAAGGAAAGGAGTAATTCTTTGGGATACTGCAGCATACATTAGACCTGGATTGGCCACTGCTTGATGGTCTTTTGGTCTGATCAGTATGGCAATTTTTAAGTTCTCGTGTTCTTATCCTTATCTACTATCACTATGTAAGAATAGAGCACATTATGCAAGAATCATGTGCACTAAATACAATAGCTTTTGCTAATAATTAAAAGATTACCCAAAACAAAACACATCTTAGAGAGAAAAAATAGATGAGGAAAAATAGAAATAATGCAATTTTTTTTTACAAATGCACACCCTTAGTGACACTATTAGGCTCATTTTCGAAAGAGAAGGACGCCCATCTTTTGACATAAATCAGAAGATGGGCGTCGTTCTCACAGGGTCGTCCAAATCGGTACAATCGAAAGCTGATTTTGGACATCCCCAACTGCTTTCCGTCGCAGGGATGGCCAAAGTTCATGGGGGCGTATCAGAGGCGTAGACAAGGTGGGACTTGGGCGTGCCTAACACTAAGATGTCCTCAACCCATAATCAAAAGAAACAAGGACGTCCCTGACGAACACTTGGATGACTTTACCTGGTCGTGTTTTTCTTATGACCAAGGCACAAAAAGTTGCCCGAACTGACCAGATGACTACCAGAGAGAATCGGGGACGACCTCCCCTTACTCCCCCAGTGGTCACTAACCCCCTCCCACCCTCAAAAAACATCTTTAAAAATATTGATTGCCAGCCTCTATGCCAGCCTCAGATGTCATACTCAGCTCCATCACAGCAGTATGCAGGTACCTGGAGCAGTTTTAGTGGGTACAGTGCACGTCAGGCAGGCGGACCCAGGCCCATCACCCCCTACCTGTTACATTTGTGCAGGAAACAGTGAGCCCTCCAAAACCCACCAGAAACCCATGGTGCCCACATCTAGGTGCCCCCTTCACCTGTAAGGGCTATGGTAGTGGTGTACAGATGTGGGTAGTGGGTTTTGGGGGGTGTTGGGGGGCTCAGCACACAAGGTAAGGGAGCTATGTACCTGGGAGCAATTTATGAAGTCCACTGCAGTGCCCCCTAGGGTGCCCGGTTGGTGTCCTGGCATGTCAGGGGGACCAGTGTACTAGAAATGCTGGCTTGCATTTGGTCGTTTCTGAGATGGACGTCCTTCGTTTCCATTATCACCAAAAATCAGAAACGACCAAGTCTAGGGATGACCATCTCTAAGGACGACCAAATTTCAGTATTTGGGCATCCCTGACCGTATTATCGAAACAAAAGATGGATGTCGATCTTGTTTTGAAAATACGGGTTTCCCCGCCCCTGGATGGGGACATTTTGCGAGGACATCCCTTTCGATTATGCCCCTCTATGTGGAGTACCTGAACTCCAATACTATTCTTGCAGTCTCAAATCTCCCAATTATTTTGAGACCAGAAGTTTGTACATAAGTATTGCCACACTGAGATAGACCAAAGGTCCATCAAGCCCAGCATCCTGTTTCCAACAGTAGCCAATCCAGGGCACAAATACCTGGCAACATCCCAAAAAAGTTCAATACATTTTATGCTGCTTATCCCATTAATAAGCAGTGGATTTTCCCCAAGTCATTTTAATAATGGTCTATGGACTTTTCCTTTAGGAAGCCGTCCAAATCTTTTTTAAACCCTGCTAAGCTAACCGCCTTTACCATTCTCTGGCAACGAATTTCAGAGTTTATTTACACGTTAAGTGAAGAACATTTTTCTCCGATTCATTTTAAAATTACTACTTTGTAGCTTCATCGCATGCCCCCTAGTCCTAGTATTTTTGGAAAGAGTAAACAAATGATTCACGACTACCCATTCCACTCCACTCATTATTTTATAGACCTCTATCATATCTCCCCTCAGCTGTCTTTTTTCCAAGCTGAAGAGCCCTAGCCGCTTCAGCCTTTCCCCTTTATCATTTTCGTCTCCCTTCTCTATACCTTTTCTAGTTCCACTATATCTTTTTTGAGGTGCAGCTGCACCGTGGACCGACACAAAGGCATTATAACATCCTCATTTTTGTTTTCCATTCCTTTCCTAATAATACCTAACATTCTATTTGCTTTCTTAGCTGCCGCAGCACACTGAGCAGAAGGTTTCAACGTATCATCTTGTCTCAGACTCATTGAGCAGTGCCATGGCGAACCTGAAAGGGGCAGTGGTTCCAGGGACTGCAGCCAGGGAGGGGAACTAGGCATGAGTCTGGGGTATAACTGTCTTAAGTCAACTGGAGTTTGGTAGCAGGGAGACAAAGAGAATGGTTGGCAGGAGGAATAAAGTTTCAGATGCCGTGAAGAAGGAAATTGTGAGAAAGAAAGAGAAAGTTATTGGGAGGAGGAAAGAGAGTGGGAAATGAGAGAGATACTGAGTGAGGACAGGGTGGGGGGTTTGAGAAAGGGAGACTAATGAGATGATAGAATAGGAGGACAATGAGAAGGAGACTAGTGGAAACATAGACACACTGCTGATAGCATTCTTCTGGCCGTTGGGCAAGGATATAGTAACATAGTAACATAGTAGATGACGGCAGAAAAAGACCTGCACGGTCCATCCAGTCCGCCCAACAAGACAAACTCATATGTGCTACTTTTTATTTGTACCTTTCCTCTTCAGGGCACAGACCGTATAAGTCTGGCTGCCACTATCCCCGCCTCCCAACTACCAGTCCCGCCTCCCACCACCAGCTCTGGCACAGACCGTATAAGTCTGCCCAGCACTATCTCCGCCTCCTAACCACCAGCCCCCCTCCCACCACCGGCTCTGGCACAGACCGTATAAGCCTGCCCAGCACTATCCCCGCCTCCCAACCACTACCCCTGCCTCCCACCACTGGCTCTGCCACCTAAACTCGGCTAAGCTCCCAAGGATACATTTGGATATGTATCCTTGGGATATGAGTCCAAGGATATGATTTACGAAAATATTTTCACCGACTGGGCAAACAGCCATACTTGAGAAAATGCAGCAGATTTCAAAGTGAAAGCCCAAAATCTGATGAATCAGTGGCAGAGAACTCTTTCAACCTTGCTTCTGCCACTAGCCCTTGAACTTTGGTGGAGATGAATGTGGGAATAGCTTTAAGCTATTGGCTTCTAGATCCAAAGAAAATTTGTTAAGGACTATTTTAAATCATATGTGATGTACTGTTAGAGCCGGTGGTGGGTGGCAGGGCTAGTGGGTGGGAGGCGGGGCTAGTGCTGGGAAGACTTCTATGGTCTGTGCCCTAAAAATGGCAGATAATGGCAGATACAAATCAGAGTTGGGTATACACATAAAGCAGCACATATGAGCTTATCTTGTTGGGCAGACTGGATGGACCATACCATGCCATCATCTACTATGTTTAGATGTTATTATAAAGTTCTGAGGTACTGAACAAGGATAAACAATGCAATGGGGTAAAACCAGGGATTTTGAAGTGTTCAAGATACCAAAACATAACTTTAAGGTATCACATTGCCCTGTATCATTTCTAGGTCTATGACAATGTCACATTAGTGGTATTCATTTTCAAAGCACATAGACTTACAAAGTTTAGTGTAGTAACCTATGTAACTTTGTAAGTCTATGTGCTTTGAATATCAGCCTCAATTTGTGCATTACCATGTAATTATTGTGAGGTTTGCTGTATTTCTTTTTAAAGCAAAATGAGCTTATATGGATTAATGTCTATGAATAATGGAATAGATTAAGCAGGATAAAGATTTACAAACTTTAATTAGTTAGAGAATCTAAGTTTCTGTTGGTAAAGCTGGATTAAAAGCATTTCTTGTCTACGACTGCACGTTTTGGTCTTTATCCCCTCTTTCCTCTTTGTCCTTCCCAGAAGTAGAGGTTATCCAAGTAATGTGATCCCATGTCTAACTAAAGCATTAACAGGTGGTTTCCAATGATTCTGGATGTCCTAGGGTCATTCTGGTGGAGTGTTGACATAAAGGTTATCCTGCCCCCACCTCCCAGAGCCAATACACTTAAATGCATCACCTCCAACATGCACCCCAGCCACACTATCCCTGTATCAGGCAATCAAACCCAAGTATCTCTGAGCCACAAGAAATGGATGCTATAACTATGTTTTACCCTAAATTACCTGGAATTCCATACTAATTCCAAAATTGATAATCCCAGACAATTGAAACAGTCAAAGAGTTAGACCCTTTCAAATACACAACAACAGGGCTGACAGTTAAATAAGGAAGGAAAAAGCTTCAGAACTCACTCGGAGCCATAAATGTCATGCATCCAGGTATATCGGGTGAAGTCACTTCATCAGCTAAAAAAAACATCCCAACAGTAAATCAAGTCAATACAACTTTATATTCAGTGCTTGAGCCCAACCTTTGCAACATTTTTCATAAGGGAAAGGGAACGTGATATACCACCTTTCTGAGGTTTTTGCAACTACATTCAAAGTGGTTTACATATATTCAGGTACTTATTTTGTACCTGGGGCAATGGAGGGTTAAGTGACTTGCCCAGAGTCACAAGGAGCTGCAGTAGGAATCAAACTCAGTGCCCCAGGATCAAAGTCCACTGCACTAACCACTAGGCTACTTCTAGGTGCAAACAGTGCAAAGCAATCTTCACTTTTCTTTCATGCAGTCAATTTCCACACCAAACTGTAGCAGAGCAGGGCCGGCTCAACAGGCTGTTGCACCCTGGACCAACATTTGCTTTTGTGCCCCTATACCCTGCCTCCCACTTGTCCCACCCCATTCTGCCCCCCTGTCCTGTCCCCTACAGCACCTTCCACAATTCCACCCTCCCTCCCTCCCAACAGCACATTCCACAAATTGGGAAGGAACACGGCATCAGAGTTTCTGTACCTGCATCTCTTGTGGGTCCTGCATCTCTCTCCTTCTCTTACCCACTCTCTCCCTCCTCCATCATCTCCCCCTCTGTCCAGCACCCTCCCCCAATGGTTTGCCATCTTCCTCCTCTTTCCCCGGTTCCCTCATCCATAATCTAGCATATCTCCTACCCCCCTACAAATGCAGATCCAGCACCTGTCCCCTTCCCTCCCTCTTCCCTCCTCCCATGGGTTCAGCATATCTCCCTTCTCCCCCACAAGTCTAGGTCCTCTCCCTCTTCTTCCCTAAGCCCACCCCCTCGAGTCCAGAACCTCTCCTTCTTCCCTCAGTGCCCCCCTCGTGAGTCCAGCAACTCTTCCTCTTCCTCTTGTTCCCTCGTGAGTCCAACTGTTCCTCTTGTTCCCTCAGATCCCCCCTCCATGAGTCCATCTCTTCCTCTATTTCCCTCAGACCCCCCCCCCCCGAGTCCAACAACTCTCCCTCTTTATCAATCAGCACCCCTCCATTAGTCCACCACTGCCTTCTTCCCTCAAACCTCCCCAAGTCCAGCAGCACTCCCCATGAAACTAATGCCTCCCCTCCCCCTCCTAGGAAGCCAGCACCTCCCCTGTGAAACCAACGCCACTCCCTCTTCTTTCCTCAACCCCCCCCCCCATCCATCACCGCTTTGTCTTCTCCCCTCCCCTCAGTCCAAACATGCTTTGTTTTCTTTAGTGGTCCCTGCAGTGATAACACACTGCCTGAGCTGTCGCTGGATCCTTCCCTCTGCCGCATGCCACCCTCGCGTAAACAGGAAGTTGTGTCAGAGGGGCGGAACACAGCAGAAGGAAGGATTCAGTGCCAGCTCAGGCAACCTTTTATTGCTGCAGAGGGTGCTAAAGAAAACAAAGCAGGCCTGACACACCAATAGGAGGGAAGGGGAGAAGACAAAGCGGTGCTGGACTCGAGGGGGGGGAGGGGTTGATGAAAGAAGAGGGAACAGCACTGGGTCCATGGGAGGGGGGGGGAGGCACTGGTATTACAGAGGGGAGGGTAGAAGGCAGGGCAATGAGAACCACTGGTTTAACCTATGAGGCTGGTGACGTCACTGGCCAAGGCATTTGCCGCACGTTATCACCGGCACCCTGGACCAGAGTCTCACCTGGTCCATAGGTTAAGTTGGCCCTGTAGCAGAGAAATCACTTATCTGCAGGAACTCTTGGCTGCTGAAGTTGTCCCACCGACAGTGGCCAGTGTCTTGCAATAACTGCATCAGGTTTTTGGAGCTGGTTAAGCACGTTAACAGTAGCACTTTGATGATATGGTCCTATAAACCCTGATGCAGCTATTGCAAACACTGGCCACCGATGGTGGGGCCACTTCATCAGCCAACAGAATTGCTGCAGATAAGTGATTTCTCTGCTACATTTTGGTGTGGAAATTGACTGCATGAAAGACAAGTGAAGATTGCTTTGCACTGTTTGCACCTGTTATACTCTTAGGAAAAATTTTGAAAACGTTGGCTCTAGCACTGAATATAAAGGCGTATTGATTTGAATTTAACCGTTGGGATGTTTTTTTAGCCGATGAGGTGACTTCACCCGATATACTTGGATACCTGACATTTATGGCTCCGGGTGGATTCTGAAACTTTTTCCTCCCTTATTTAACTGTGAGCCCTATTCTTGTTTATTTGAAAGGGTCTAACTCTTTGATTATTTCAAATTGTCTGGGATTTTCCTATTTTAGTATTGATATTTTGGTTCCAGTGGCTGTTTGGGTTTTTTTTCCCCCCTGTTGATCCCATACTAGTTCCTCATTCTATGTCACCTATACTACAACTGATTGCTTTCTTAGAGTGGGCAAAGATCATAGCTATTGATTTTGATTTAGCATTTCAGTTTTGATTTTAGAAGAGCTAAGATATAGAATTTGCCTCCTTAGTGTCTAAAACACTTTAAATTGGGCATTATGCTTGCCTTTAGCAATGCCAGCAGGCAGGAACATGGAAATAAATAGCTCTTTTCTAAGGACATGGTGCACCTTAAAATGATATTGCACAGCACAATGCCACATTAAATGCAATTGCTTTTCAAAGCTATGATTACAAATGTTTTGCATAATATGCCATTTTGCAAGCATTAACAGATCAGCATTAAAAAGCACATAAAAGGCAATTCTATAACTGGGAACGTACACTTATGAAAAACTTGCATGTGTAAATGCACAGAAAAGTAGCACTTATACCAGTAGCATAGCCAGATCTCCATTTTGGGGGTGGACTGGGTGGGCACAATCGACACATTTCTTCTCCGCCCGCTATACCCCGAGGCAGTAAAAATTAATACCTTGGCTGGCGAGGATCCCTGGGCCCTGCCAGCTAAGGAGGCCTCTCTGGAGTCCCTCCTGAGCAATCTCATTCTCGTGGTAGTCAGTAATGCATTTCCAGCTGCTAATGCCGACACCTCCCCACACACACAC
The DNA here is from genome assembly GCF_901765095.1 of Microcaecilia unicolor. NCBI lineage: Eukaryota > Metazoa > Chordata > Amphibia > Gymnophiona > Siphonopidae > Microcaecilia > Microcaecilia unicolor. The sequence goes on from NC_044031.1 coordinate 470,447,539, forward strand.
ACACATCAGCATCCCCCCTCCCCACCCGTGTATGCACATACGGGATGCCAATTAAACTGAGCATGTGTGGGAGGAGGGATGCCAGCACCAGCAGCTGGCTGACTGCTGGGGGGATGAGACTGCTTGGGGGGGGGGGGGGAACTCCTGAAAGGACTCTTCGGCTGGCGGGGCCTGGGGATCCCTGCCAGCTACACTAACGATGCGTGCTACCACTGGGTGGGCCTAAAATGAAACCGGGAGGGTCACTGCCCACGTGTAAATGCACTATGCACTATTCTATAAGATAGTGTGTTAGTCCTAGAACATTATATTTTGTTGTTTGCTAAATCCACCACTTTTTGGTGGATATTGCTCTGTATTGGTATTTTAAATGGGTTTTGTAATGTTCTTTTGATTCAATTAATAAAAACTTTGTTTAAAAAGGAGGCATAAATGTGGGCAGAGTATAGGAGGGGTATGGGCTTGTCTCCAATTTATGCACACAATTTATAGATTACTATAAGTTCCGTGCATTGCATGGTGCTTTTAGGTACACCCAGTTACTCCAGCCATAGACCAGGCATAAATGGTCACTCAAAACTTAGGCACCCCAATGCAGGTTTATGCTAGTATTCTATAACAGAATCTGGGTGCCCAGATGTCGTTATAGAATTGAGGTGCCCACTTCTAGAATTGACCCCAAATATACCTTTAGTGAGGGCCTATCCCTGGCCTATCCATGCATTTTTAGCAGCACAATGCACATAGTGCAACTGAAATTTCTACACACTACCCTGGTACTATCCAGATAGTGCTGGGGTACAGCAATGAGTAAGTTTGGGTGTTCCACCCAGCTATAAAGATAACTGGTGATATTCAGCTCCTACGCAAGGCTGTCCTGCATGAAACCACTAAATATCATTGCTATAACTTAGCTCAACACTCATACGTAGATTCAGTATCGGTGACTATATAGATAGCATCAATGAATATATGTGAATGATTTGAATACCAGAGCTGGCATTTTTTTTAATGCTGACCACAAGGTTTAAATATTGGCCCATAACTTTTTTTTTCTGCAGAACAGTCTGGCCAACTTATCTATACAAATGCATTCAGTACTAATTTAGTCAAAATGTTTCTTCTTTTTCAACCTGTCACACTAAGCCTAAATATGCATCCAGAAAAGGCATTTATTAGCAAACGTTTTTCATTTTTTAGACTGATGCAGCAGCAACCTGTGTCTCACCAGTGGGAGGATAAGTCACACAAGGAAGAGTAGGCCCTTTAGAAGAAAGCACCTGGAATCAATTATTGTTATAGTATGAGGATCTGCAAATTGGTGTACAGCTTTCTTAAAAGGGCAACCTTTTTTTTCCAGTGAAGTATTAGAACTAAACAGGAAGAAGTATTGCTAACATTCAAGACATTATTTTCAAATAGGTTTATACATTAATTTAATCACCAATGGGTTCGAGTCGGTGAAAATAATTTGAATTTGGGAGGGTGAATATACGGAAAAAGAATCTCAGCTGTTATGAAAACAGAAATTCATTGTTCAGGAAAAAAAGATATTACCACACCTTAAATATATATATATATTTTTTTTTTTATTGCATTTGTATCCCACCTCTTTGCAGGCTCAATGTGGCTTACAATACATCATGGGTACTGGAAATAGAAGTGAATATACATTAGGTTTACAGAGGGTTTGTGTTACGTGGTGGTGAATTACATGACGGTGTTAAAGCAAAAGACATTATAAGACAGTACTAGAAGTTCAAAAGATTATACAGTTACACATGTTGATCTTTGTGATATATCTTGTCGAAGATATATATATATATATATATATATATATATATATATATATGGTGTGTATGGAAGACACCATAGATTCTCCATTAATACTTTTCACTCTATCCACAACCCTAAATAACGGTGGTGTGGTTAGTGGGGAGAGCAGTGCTAACCTGCATGGAGTAGCAATTTATTACTGGCCAGATCAGATGGACCACTTAGGTCTTTTTCTGCTGTCATTTACTTGGTTACTAAGTTATCTGAAGACCTGCCCACTGAAATCAGTGTTAATTTTAGGTTTTAATTGATAAACACTGATTTAAAAAAGAAACAAACAATGCCCACATTTACATCCATAATATAAAGAATATTACAAGTAATGTGCATGGCTCTGACATTTAGGCTCACACATGCCAGTTCTATGGCTGACATAAGTGCTTCCACCTAAGTACAAACACGCATATATATCTGGTTATAATACTCGTTACAGAAAATAGGGAGACAAGATATGTAGCCTTAATATAAGGCACCTTAAAAGATGATTTAACTAGGCAGCCCCTTATAAAGTTCTCTTATGTGCATAGTGCAAATGAAAATTCACATATAAGTGACTTGCATAGCATTTTACTATGTAAGTCGCTTATGTGTGATTTTTCACCAGCACTATGCACATAAGAGAATTTTATAAGGGGCTGCCTAGTTAAAGCATCTTTTAAGGTGCCTATCGTTAAAGCTACATACATAGTCCCAACTTTAGAAAAGCGGTATATCAAATCCATAACCCCTTTATCCTTTATAAACGACCATGCAGGGACACAGCCAACTAGTTCCATCTCCAGGCAACAGATCTATTCAATCTTGCCTCCAGCTACCATCATGGAGAAGACTCTACAGACACCAACAGGTTATATGTTTAAGTTCTGTGATCTCGTTTGTAGCTGCTGGGTTAGTTACCTTTACCAGAGTTTGGAGTGTGTGTTAAATTGAGGGCACCATGCTTGCTTTTGTTAGCCTTAGATTTTATTATTAAAAATTATAAGAATCTTTACTACTGCTTGCTATTTTCTCTCTCTGTAAATAAACTACTAGCTTTCAGTAAATAAGTGAATAAACAGGGTTTTTGAGTTTCAGGACCAATGATCAGGTGTGTTTATCCTCTTGACTTCGTGTGTCATCTACACACCTGATGGTCCCTGTTTGTTTCAGCTGATACCCACTCAGTTTCAATACCTGAGGACTTCCACTCATCACCACTAAGTAGGTAAACAAGACAAAGATGCCCATTATCCAGTGGCATAGTCAGGACTTTTCAACAGGGGTTGCGTCTCTAGCTGGGTTGAGGTTATTGCACAGTTCCTAATCATTAGACTCTCACTCTCACACACAATGCTATTATTGTTCTTGTGTACTTTACAGGCTGTTGCTGTAAGGCATACAAAACAAACTGGAGGTGCTAAACTTTATAGCCACAAAAAGAGAGGGAATACAGCATACAGAAGTAACCAAACAAACAAAGCAAACACTGGGCCTTCAGGATTGAGAAAAATGTAGTCCTTTATTTATGATGAAGACCCGACACGGGCCGTGTTTCGCCGTACAAACGCCTGCATCAGGGGTCCAACATAAAAATACATAAAAATATATGTCAAATATAAAATTATAGTATAATGATGGAGGACCAACATCAAAATCATATCTAAAAATTAAAATGCATATACTATCCTACATAAACATACATGCACATATACATATAAAAAATGTAAAATTCAAAGCATTTATATATCTTAAAAGATATAAATATATACAATCCTACATACACATACATGCACATATACATAAAAAATATAAAACAAATAAAAATTCAAAGCATAATTGTCATAGCCTAAAAATATATAAACCATACTTTCATACCTACATCTACACATGTATATCTGTGCATATCCACCCTACATCTACACATGCCATACGTAATGAGTTGATCTTGTTGGGCAGACTGGATGGACCATGCAGGTCTTTATCTGCCATCATCTACTATGTTACTATAGGGGTTCATTTTCAAAGCACTTAGACTTACAAAGTTCCATAGATTACTACAGAACTTTGCAAGTCTATGTGCTTTGAAAATATACTTATGTGTTACATTAATTACTTACTTTCATAGCATAGCTGCAATTGCCAGTTTTTCAAACATGCCAGACACTATGCAAAATAACACACAACCTTGCAAAAAGACACTCACACCTATATAGGAAACTTACCAAACCATAATAGCCCTAACCCACCTATGAAAAGACAGTGCTTATAAATATTACATCTGACCCTAGAGCAACAATATGCCTATTTCTGGAAAACTGGAACAAGATGGACTATTACAGATTCCAACACAGACACTACATGCCAGCAGAATCCTTCACCTCAGTTGCAGATGCAGAACATGCCTCTAACCTGATACAAATCAGGGAACTACAAAAAAAACATGCAGAGAAAAACTGGAATGGAGACAAAACCTGAAAGCAGAGATACCAGACTCTGCATGTTGTACAACACCACAGAAAAAGAAAGAAATACATGTCCTCCACAGAAAAAGAAAGAAATGCACGCACAGTGCAAATTAAAAGCCGACAGATGTAAATTCTCAATACTGACATAATTCAGTCACTAAACTGAAAAATAAAATCATTTTTCTCACCTTTATTGTCTGGTGATTTAATTTTTTTAATCATCTTGTTCTCAGTCTCTGGTTCTGCTTCCCTTTTGTTTCCAGTCTCCGTTCATTTTTGCTATTTATTTTCTCACCTCCTTTCTTCTTCACTTCCTGCTCTAGATCTATATTTGGCACTGATCTTTCACATTGTTACAGGCCTGCAGGGTGAACCCTTGGACCATTGATGAGTCCCTGACCGAAGACCAGGAGGCTCAGATCAACAGCAGATGAGTCACAGTGGAGGCTGGAACCACAGAGAGGTGGACTGAAACTGAAGACTGGAACCACAGTGAGCAGGACTGGAACTAGAGACTGGGACCACCCCAAGCTTGACAGGAACTGAAAACTGGAACCACAGTGAGCTGGACTGGAACCATAGTGAGATGGAGACTGGAACCACAGCGAGCTGCACTGGAACTACAGTGAGATGGACACTGGGACTACCCCAATCTGGACTGGAACCTAAGCAGGAACAAGGCAGAACTGGCTCCCAGGAATTTTCCTCTGGTCTGTAGCCTTTCCAGGTGATGAAGTATTGCAACTGTTCCCACATCCTTCTGGAATCCAGGATGCTCTGAACCTCGTATTCGTCAACGGGGTCAGCATCAACTGGTAGAGGTGTAGGGAGTGCTGTAGCTATTGTCACATGGAAAGTGTTGTGAATTATAAGTTAGCGGGTAGTTTCAGTTGGTAGGTGACTGGACTCACTTGGCAGATCACCAGATAAGATCTTATGAACCGGACAGCAAACTGGATAGATGGGTATTTGAGGAATAGATTCAATGTAGAAAGCCAGACCAATTCTCCTCTATGGAAGCAGGGAGCTGGACGTCTTCTTTTGTCAGCCTGCCGCTTGTACCTCTAGGTCAACTGGATTAAGAGGTTCTGCATCATCTCCCATATCTGGGAGAGGGACTTGATGGTCTCCTTGACCGCAGGGACCTCTGTGGAAAGCGGAGCTGGCATAGATACTCAAGGGTATTGACAAACACTATCCAAAAGGGAGAGGCTCCAGTGGACTCGCTTACATGGTTATTGTAACAGAATTCTGCCCAGGGTAGCAGCCGGGACCAGTCATTGTGCAAGGTAGAAACATAGGCCTGCAAGAAGGCTTACAAAATTTGATTGATTCTCTTGGTTTGACTATTAGTCTGTGGATGGTATCCAGATGAGAAATCTAGTTTAACCTGAAGTGAACTATTGAGTCTCCACCAAAACCTGGAGGTAAATTGGACTCCCGATTGGAGACGATGGACTCAGGCAGCCCATGAACGTGGAAAATCTCCTGCAGGAAATGTTAGGCCAGCATAGAGACTGATGTTAGTCCGGCAAGAGGCACAAACTGGGCCATCTTAGAGAAATTATCTACTACCACCCAGATGGTGGAGAGACCATCAAAGAGAGAAAGATCTGTGATGAAGCCCATCATAAGGTGTTTCCAAGGTTTCTTGGTGGTGGGAATTGTTTCAGTAGAACCCAAGGGTGGACACAGGTTGACATCTGCAGTGCACAGACTGGACAGACCATGACAAATTCTTTTACATCCTTCTTCAGGCTGGGCTACCAATACGAGTGGGATATCAATTCAGTGGTACCTCAAACCTCAGAGTGACCAGTGATTTTAGAGTCATGACCCCATTTAAGTATGGCCTCCTAGAGACGTTTGGGCACACAGAGGGGCATAATCAAAAGGGACGCCCAAGTTTTGCTGAGGACGTTCTTGCAAAACGTCCTGATGGAGAGGCAGGGAAACCCGTATTATCATAACAAGATGGACGTCCATCTTTTGTTTCGATAATATGGTTAGGGATGCCCAAATCTTGAAATTTATGTCATCCTTAGAGATGGTCATCCCTAGACTTGGTCGTTTCTGATTTTCGGCGATAATGGAAACCAAGGAAACCCATCTCAGAAACGACAAAATGCAAGCCCTTTGGTCGTGGCAGGAGCCAGCATTCATAGTGCACTGGTGCCCCTGGCATGCCAGGACACAAACCAGGCACCCTAGGGGGCACTGCAGTGGACTTCATAAATTGCTCCCAGGTACATAGCTCCCTTACCTTGTGTGCTGAGCCCCCCAACACCCCCCCTAAACCCACTACCCACAACTGTATACCACTACCATAGCCCTTACAGGTGAAGGGGGCACCTAGATGTGGGTATAGTGGGTTTCTGGTGGGTTTTGGAGGGCTCACATTTACCACCACAAGTGTAACAGGTGGGGAGGGGGGATGGGCCTATGTCCGTCTTCCTGAAGTGCACTGCACCCACTAAAACTGCTCCATGGACCTGCATACTGCTGTGATGGACCTGAGTATGACATTTGAGGCTGGCATAGAGGCTGGCACAAAATATTTTTAAAGATTTTTTTAGGGTGGGAGGGGGTTAGTGACCACTGGGGGAGTAAGGGGATGTCATCCCCGATTCTCTCCAGTGGTTATCTGGTCAGTTCGGGCACCTTTTTGTGCCTTGGTCGTAAGAAAAACACGACCAGGTAAAGTCATCCAAGTGCTCGTCAGGGACGCCCTTTTTTTCATTATGGGTCGAGGACATCGTCCTTCTCTTTCGAAAATCAGCCTGAATGATTTTACCAGGTGAAACCAGCACTATGACAGTGGTCAGGATCTGAGTGAAGTCTATGACATGCTGGAAGTCATACGTCTCTTCTGAGGTTTCCATCATTTGGGACAGAGCATCCGCTTTGCCGTTCTTCTCTGCAGGCTGAAAGAACATCTGAAAATTGAAGCGAGAAAAGAACAGGGACCACCATGCTTGCTATGGATTGAGTTGGCGTGCTTCCTGGAGATACAACAGGTTTTTATGGTCCATCAGTATGATGAATGGATATTTGGCCCCCTCAAGTAAGAGGTGCCTCTCTTCCAGTGTCATCTTTATGACCAATAGTTCCTGGTCTCCAATTGAATAGTTCCTTTCAGATGAACAGAACTTCTAGGAAAAATAGGCACATGGGAGCAGTTTACCATCGGCATTGGCCTGGGATAGTATGGCGCTGGCCCCTATGGATGAGGCTTCTGCAGATCCTTTGTCAAGTTTTCCACTCCCTCCGGGGTGTCCACTCTATTTAAAATCTTGGTATTATCCACAAAAAGGCAAACTTTACCTTCTAACCCTTTGGCAATGTCACTCACAAATATATTGAACAGAATCTGTTCTAAATAGATTATAGCCTGGTATGTTTGCATCCCATTCATGTCAGGAAGTATTTTTTCACGGAGAGGGTGGTGGATACTTGGAATGCCCTCCCGCGGGAGGTGGTGCAGATGAAAATGCCTGGGATAAACACAAAGGAATCCTGTTCAGAAGGAATGGATCCACAGAAACTTAACCGAGATTGGGTGGCGACACCAGTAATAGAAAAGCAAAGCTATCACTTGTCAGACTTCTACAGTCTGTGCCCTGAAAATCGCAAGGACAAATCAAGCTCAGGTATATATATAAAGTAGCACATACAATGAGTTTATCTTGCTGGGCAGACTGGATGGACTGTACAGGTCTTTATCTGCCATCATCTACTACGTTACTAAGTTTTATTTATATTTGCTATCCTGCTCAATGAACGTGCCTTCTAGTTGGCTTACAATCCAAATAGTACACAAAGAGGGGTGTGAGTTAAGTATAATACAGCACAGTGAGGGAAGAAGGGTAGAACTACAGTATATGATAGGAAAGTGTGGGGGGGAGGGGTTAGACAGAAGGTTGTATCGGTGCTGTTCAGTGATTGCTCAGGATGAGGGGTCTGTGGCGGAAAAGGGTATTAGAAAAATGCATTCTTAAATAAGTATGTTTTCAGGTCTGTTTTAAATGGTTCAAGAGACGTCTGTAGATGGAGGTGTGGGGGGAAGTGAGTCCCACAGTAGGGGCCCTTGCACAAGAAAATCGACTTCAGCTGGTGCGGCAGAGGGGTAGCATGGCAGTTTTTTGGGTTGGCACTTGCCACCTTGTGCCACCCCGTACCGATGCCTATGACCAGCACAGGAAAAAGAAACACCTGTTTTCTAAGTGTTGCTGACAGGGGTTGCGTATGCAATATACGCACCAAGTATGGCTATGCCACTGTTATTATCCCTTCTCTTGTTTGATCTAGCAGCGGAACCTTTAGCTTTAACTAGGTCCTCTATTTTTAGGTGAGAAATTGTAAATTTAGGTGTTTATTTTCAAGCTAATTAGGAGTTCTTTGCAGGTACAAAATAAATTGTGTTTATCAGTGTTTTTACACCACAGGTACTATTGCTGGGTATCTTTGCAGTGGAATCAAATACATGTAGGTCTCTGAAACCTAAGAATTGTTAGCACAAAAACTTGAGCGGAGGATATAAAATATGCCAGGAGAAAGTAACAGGGGAAGTGTTGTTTTTCCAGTGTTTATCCAATCGACACATATGTATATATCAGTTCAAACCTAAAATCAGAAACCCTAGTTATAGCCAAACTTCATGAGAGTTAATTTGCTTGGTTGTGATTACAAATTAGTATCCTATGTGGATATTTTATTAATTTTTATATCTAACCCTGAATCATCCATTCCTGCATGGTTGGCCTTAATAAAGAGATTCTCAGTATTCCCTGGATATATTATTAATTGGAGGAAATTGAAAGTTATGCCCTATAATGTCCTTAGTCACAACATGCAAGTTGATGTCCATAAATTTAAATGAGTATTCTCTCAAGTAAAATATCTAGGGATTGAATTCTATGGTGATATATAGAATATAGTACCTAATAATGCTGACAAGATTATTACTTTGCTAAATAACATGCCAAAACATCTCTTTCTGTCATGGTAGGTATGAATAGAGTCCATGAAGTTATTATTACTCCCCAGATAAACTATATTTTGGGTGTGTGAGCTATTCTTTTTCCAATGGGTTGGGTGCTAACTAAAATTCTGTGGAAAGAGACTCCTAAAATTGTACTCTACACCCTTAAAACACCTAAGGGCCCTTTTACTAAGCCGCGTAAGCGTCTACGCGCATCGAACATGTGTCAAAATCGAGTTACCACCCGACTACAGCATGGCTCTTGCGATAATTTCATACGTCCAATACACGCGCCTGAAAAATATTTTTTATTTTCGGGAGTGCGTAACGGACATGCGCCAAGTGGCATTTGGCGCGCGTAGGTCATTACCGCCTTCTTACCGTGTGAGTCTTTACCACTAGGTCAATGGCTGGCGGAAAGGTCTCAGACCCAAAATGGATGCGCGGCAATTTTGATTTTTGCCGCACGTCCATTTTCAGCAAAAAAAGGCCTTTTTTACAGGCGCGCTAAAAAATGGATCGGCGTGCGCCCAAAACCCGCACCTATACTACAGCAAGCCATTTTTCAGAACGCCTTAGTAAAAGGACCCCCCCTAATGAGAAAGATAGAGCCAGATTTCCTGATTTTGGAGGGAATTCTATAATTGGTGCTCAAAATTCAGCACCTGAAAAAAACTGGCACTAAGCACAATTCTTTTTTGTTTGTTTGTTTCATTCAATTTTTATTAAAAAATTGACAGTGGCAAACAACTTGAATTTGCATCAAACACACACAAAGGGGAACTGGAGCAGTAGCCTAATGGTTAGTACATCAACCTGAGAACCAGCGGAACTGGGTTCAATTCTCACTGCAGTGAGCCAGTCACTTAACCTTCCATTGCCCAGCTGTTTATAATATGTAAACCACTTTGATTGTAACCATAGAAAGGAGGTGGTATATCAAATGTCAACCCTTTCCCTTTATAGAATCACACTCAGCACCGATTCCCATCCTAACTTTAGGAACTAGACATACACCTGCAGAAACCTGGTGTAAATGCTGGCACCAGTTAGGCACCCTTACCCAGGGGCGTAGCCAGACCTCGGTGGGAGGGGGGGTCCAGAGCCCAAGGTGAGGTGGCACATTTTAGCCCCCCTGTGCCACCGACCCCCCCCACCACTTTCAACCTCCCCCACCACTATCGACCACCTCCGCTGCTCCCGCCACCACTGCCGCCAAGTACCTTTAATGGCGGGGGTCCCCAACCCCATTCAGCGCCGGTCTCCGGCACGTTCGCTGATCTGTTTCTGTGAGCCTTGACTCCTGATGTCTTGCACGTCCGTGCAGCACGTCAGGAGTCAAGACTCACAGAAACAGATCAGCGAACACGCCAGAGACTGGCGCTTAAGAGGATTTCGGCTGGTGGGGGGTGGGGACCCCTGCCAGCAAAGGTACCTGGCGGCAGCGGCGGCAAAGGAGGGTCGGCGGCGGTGGCGGGAATGGGGGTTGAAAGCAATGAGGTAGGGTCAGCGGCGGGGGGTTGAAAGTAGAGGGGGGCCTAAGTCTGTGGGGGCCCATGGCCCCACCTAGCTACGCCCCTGCCCTTACCCAGCAATTTATAACTACACGTGCAACTTTTCAGAATGCCCCTGACAAACCCATGCCCCTCCGGTGGACCCACGTGCTTTTTAGATACACAGTATGGGAGTTAGGCGCCCTGCTTTTTAGAACAGCATGAAGTCAGATGTGCGTGCCAATTTTAATGAGTGCCAATTATCATCAATAATTGGTTGCTGGTACCCAGTTATTGATGGTTAAGAGCTCGTTAGCCAATTAATTTGCACATATATCTCAGGCCTCATATATGGAATTCAGAGATTTGTTCTTTATCCCTTCATTTCACACCAAGGTTCCCTTTGCCTACATAATTGTTTGGGAGGTGCAGAGAAAACATTTTCAGTTTGGTTCGTTTTTGGATCAATCAACTTCAGGTTTTTTCTTTCAGATTCTGTTCTAATCTTTTTCTATTTACTGTGGGGTCCTTTTACTAAGCTACAGTAAAAAGGGACCTGCGCTATGAGGCGGGGGCTGCTCTTGCCACACGCTGCAGCCCTTTTCACCAGGGGCGTAGCTACGTGGGGCCTCGGGGGCCTGGGTCCCCGTAGATTTGGTCCAGGACCCCCCTGAGAGGTCAAAATAGGCCGCGTAAATACCAGGCCTATCTTTGAACGCTATAAAGTTAACCAGTTAGCACTGAATATCAGCATAGTTGGTTAACTTATAAGTGGCCATAATAAACCGGAATATTCAATGCCAGTCACCGGATATAGGACAGCATTGAATATCCAGGTTTAAAGCCAGTGGCGTACAGAAACACGCTGCCCGCCAGCAGCTGAATATCAGGCCCAAGATTTTTAAGAACACAACAAAAACTCAAGTAAGAAAAAATATGTCTTAAGTGCAAAGACAGATCATTCCACAGCTTAGTCGCTTGGGATAGGAAGGATTCAGATTATTTGCTTCACTTAAGTCAATGGAACAAGCAATTTGGCAGTCTAAACAGTTATGTTTTACATCCATTTTTTTAATTAAACTTGCTTAAGGGACCCGGCCAGGGCTGACCCTGCTTAGCTTCCTCCACACACCGTCACTGCTGGGCTTTACACTTCTCAGTAATTGGAGCCATTTTGGATTTAGCTCATGTAGGGCAACTCTTATGTTACAGTCTAGTACTACTACTTCCCTATGATACTTCTGCACCCTTCCATGCTCTGTGCTGGGACCTTGTTGCACTTGGTTAGCTGCTGGGTCAACAGTCTGTTCCTCTCCACCAGCACTATACTTTCTTCCTGGACCATTCTTAGCCTCTCACATGCTCCCTGCCCCCGAAGGCTCAAGTTTTATATCTGATATTGGAGCACACTATTTAGTCCTGCCAGCATATGAAATTGTGCTAGTTTCCCATTATGACTCCAACTAATTCCAATCAATTGCCCTTGCAGCGCTGTATACTGCCATAGGGGTACTGAGGCTGCTATGCCTACTGCATCTGTCTGGCTTCCAGCTTCCGCTGGGCCGTCAATAGACAATTCTAGTCTATTACCCCCTTTAATTCCTGTTGTTGTGGGGTCTCCAGGGTCGGCCGCGCTTCTCTATGCTCCGTGTAGTCAACTAACAATGCCTCCTCCAATTACTGTTCCAAAATTTGTAGCCTAGAGATCATCTTCTTTTTTTAAGTGTTCATAATGACTTTTCTCCCCAAACAGGACTTGATCATTCTTTTTGAGCCCTTCTTTCATGGGAAGGGTCTGCTGCTTAAGGACCTCCTATAGCTGGCTCCCTTTCTTCAAGGCTTAATCACGTTGCTTCACAACCACCTGGGTAAATTGTTATGCTTCCTCCAATTCCTTAAGCTGCTCTGGCCCCTTCTTACGCAAGAAGGTAAGGGAGGATTCCAGCAGGGCTACTTGTGCTTGTAACTGGATAGTCTCTTCCTGGTAATCTAAAACGTCCACATATAAAACAGTAGATTTAAAAAGAAGAGGAGTCTCTCGCAGATGGTGTCTAAGGAATTTTATTTCAAAAATCTTCAGGAACATTAAAAGAGACCCGACACGACTTGTGTTTCGGCCCTACTGGCCTGCATCAGGGGTCTAGGAATTGGTATTGTTGTATATATTCCCAAAAGAATTGTGAAAAAACAAAGGTCTCCAATTGATAAAACAGTAAGAAGCTCATGCACAGAACACTGGCTGATTGCCAAATCCACAAGGATCCATGGAGGTTTTCCTCGGTTGTTGTGACAATCTAAAAAGTCCCCCACAGACTGGAATTCCTTGGCTTCTGGCTGCTGGGTAGCCCTTTCAGCATCACTGGCCAAGAGGTTGGCCCGCAATTCCTATTTCCTTGGCCTGTTGCTCAAGGGCTTCCAGCAATTCTTTTTTTTTTCCTTTTCCAGGGCAATTCTTTTTTTTTTTTCCTTTTCCAGGGCAGTATGACGGGATACTTCCTTGATGTGTTCCATCCAGGCTCTATCTTAATGGTGTCTGCCCTTCCACCAGGTTGATGGCCCACAGGGTGAGGATTTACCAGAGCTGCCAAGTTACCCATTCCAGGAGGAAGACTTTTTGGCTGCTCCTGGTTTTAAACTTACATCCCAAAGTAGTGTAGTATTTGTAGTCTATGATTCTATCCATTGAAATTAGTGCTGTAGGTCCCATAATACACTAAGTTGAGGTTGACAGACATCTAGGACAGTCCAAAAAGTCTCCCTCCTGGAATAGGTAACTTGGCAGCTCTGATTTATTCTCTTGTCCTCTCCTGAACTGGGTCAGGCTATGTGACTGCTTTCCTCCAGGGGTCTCTTGGGATACCCCAGGGAGTTTTTTGTTCATCACTCACTGTGACTGCTTTCTGGCTTTTGTTTTATCCATACTTCTTTTCTCTTCCGCAATACCCCATTCCCAAGGCCTATAGTTCTCTACATTTACCGGCCGCTGTTATAGGGCTATCCAGGCTTCTTGCCATTCTTGCTCCCAAACTCCCATCATAAAGCTTGTATCCTTACTCCTTGGTGAGCACAGCACTGGCCTCAAAGCTGTGTATACAGAAACCTTGGCAAAAACAGCTATTCCACTCTAGGCTTTCCACTTCTCCTGTTACAGCTTGGAAGTGCAGCAAGTTCAATCTCTGGCCCCAGCTTAAAGTCTTTCTCTTTCTAGTCTGCTGCGCCTTCCTCAGGACAACCAGCTTCAGCTCTGGCTGTATTTCTACTTCAGACCACGTTCCTAAACTGTTCCACGGCAGCAGCTCAGCTTTTAATAGAAAAATAGCAGTTCTCAGTCTAGCTCCCCTCCTAGAATCTGGACCAGCTTTGCAGACTGCTCCAGCAACAACAGGGATTCTTAGTTTTGCTTTTCACTTTCACAGAGCACCTCTTGCTTTAGAAGCTGCTTCTCAGTTAATTACACCGCTTCCACTTACTGTGTCTTTTCCATCAGGTGCATTCAGCAGCTTAATCCAACCCCAGCTTGTCAGAGCCCTGCCTTTGGAACTTTCTTCTCTGAAGCCAAAACACTCGCCTACTGCTCTTCCAACCAGGAGCAGTCTCCAGGGTTTCACTTGCTTTCTCACTTTTAAAACTTCTTTTCTTCTACTTCTGACCCCTCGAGGCCAGTTTTTCTTTGTTGCTGCAGAGCAATCTCAGCCCTGCAATGCTCTCTGGTACCCACAGAGTAGGGGGAAAAAAAAACCATGCTTGACCGGCTTGTTTTTCCTCTCTCTCTAAGGCAGAGCTACCCTCCTTAGCCTTTTGAACAAAACTCTCCCATCCTCAAGTTGTACCGAAACCCCCAGCCCTGGAGATCCGTGGGTTGTCTCTTCTGCAGAGGCACAAAAATCATCAAGCTGTCACCGTACGTGATTATGTGCGCTGAGTTGGTTCAGGAGGCCTTCATGAAAATACAGCCAGACAAGGGGAAAATGAAAACAAAACTCCTTTTATTAAAGAAAAACAGTACCCTATTACTTCATAGGAACAGTAAGGTGAAAAATAAGGTCTCTTTGGGTTCAGACACAAACTCTACACAGGCCTGTAGCTAGCAGGTCACAAGCCCACAGTACAAACAGCTCCAGGGTTTCACAACAGTAGTCAGCAGGATTCTTATAAAGCTAAAGTCAAAGCTTAGCCTACTACCTTATCCAGGTTCTGGTAGCTTACACACAGCTCCTCTCCATTCTGCTCTGCCAGAGAGCATTTTACTTCCTGCTCACTGTTGAGCCATACCTCCTAGCCAGGCAACCTAGCCTCCCTATGCTACTTTGGCTTTGCAGTTCAGCCTCTCACACTGCAGGTTTAGCACCACCTGCAGTAAAGTGACTGAACTGTAACCTCAGTGAGGGAGTGTATCTAGTGATGCCTGCACTATATCACTCATTCCCTCATATATACTGTACATATTGAGATCTTTAAGTCTGTGCATATATGCTTTATAATGAAGATCACTGACCATTTTAGTAGCTGCCCTCTTAACTGACACCATCCTGTACTGCTCACTCAGGTTTTTGAAGTCCAAATGCATGACCCTGCAATTTTTAGCATTAAATCTTAGCTTCAATCTTCAGTAAGACCCTCCTCATGTAATCTAAACCATAAGGAGTGTCTGCCCTATTGCAAATTTTTGATACCAGACAGGCCTTTAGCAATATTGCTTACAAAAATGTTAAAAAGTATATGCTCAAGAACCAAACCTTAAGGTACCCCACTGGTAACATCCCTATCCTCAGAACAAACTCCATGTACCACTACTTTCTGTCATCTTCCACTCAATCAGTTCCTAGCCCAATTAGTCACATTTTGGCCCATTCCAAGGGCACTAAATTTATTTATAAGTTTTCTATGTGGAACTATGGTTTGATAAAATCTAAGCACACATCTAGCGCTCTTCCTCGATCCAACACTCTGGTCACCCAGTCAAAGACATTAATCAGCTCTGTCTGACAAAACCTGCCACTAGTGAAACCATGCTGCCTCTGGTCCTGCAATCCACTGGATTTCAGAAACCTCGCTATTCTCTGTTTTAGAAACGTTTCCATTAATTTACTTACCACAGAGATCAGACTAACAGGCCTGCAGTTCCCAACCTTCTCATTATTTCCACTTTTGTAGAAAGGGACCACATCCACCCATCTCCAGTCCTCCAGGATTACTCCAAACTCTAGAGAAACACTGAAAAAGTCAGACAGCGGAGCCAGCAGAACTTCCCTAAGTTCCTTCAGTACCCTCAGATTTATGCCATCTGGCCCCATCTCTTTGTCCACCTTTAGTTTAGCAAGCTCCTCATAAATGCAGTCCTCAGAAAATTGTTCAGGATCTATTACATTTCCATCCCTATTTGTATTTGTCTTCTGTAAGTCCTACTCCTGGCCCTTCATCTGTGAACACAGAACAGAAACATTTGTTAAGCAATTCTGCATTATCCTTATCAGCTTCTATGTATTCTTTCCTTTTACCTTTGAGTCTCACAAAGCCACTTTCACACTTCCTCCTATCACTAACATACCTAAAAAATGTCTTGACCCTCATTTTACCGTATTGGCTATTTTTTTCTTCCATTTTCATCTTTGCTTCTCTGACTACTTTACCAGCTTCTCTTTGCTTTTTCTTTTTTTTTTTTTAGTCTGTTTTCATCTTTCTGCGATCTCTTGTAGTATATGAAGGCTGACCTCTTTTTCATTACCTTTTCAGGTACTTTCTTTTCTTTTTCTTTTTCTTTATTTTCCTTACCAAAAGATTTGTTGTCCTTAAAATAGCTCCTTTCAGTTTTGCCCACTTCTTTTCTAAATTTTCCAGATGTTCCCAAGCAGTATAATCACGTGATACGTCTCTAACTTGCTGCTGGCTGAACACTGGATCTCAGTCTCTGCCCGTGTCAAATTTAAAATTATTTTGCTAGAACATAAAAAAGTGTTTGCTCATACCTCACACTATCTTGCTGATCAACTAGTTCATTACCTTCTCACCCATCCTCTTCAGTCTTCCCAGGCTGCTTTGCTCACTCTTCTACCCCCTTCTCACATGTATTTAGAATGTTACTAGAAATTCCATCTTAAACTAATTTGGACCACATCTGTGGAATTCTCTTCTCGAATATATCCATCGAGCTTTCACTGGAAAAATCCAAACAAGCTCTTAAAATCTGACTATTTCAAGTGGCCTTTGGCTAAATCCTCCTCTGTGCTTCTCTGTTCCTCAGCCTATGTTTACCATACTTCATTTGAGCTTATGAGCCCTTCCCCATACACTCTTTCTTTAATCCCATCACCTTCCGTTCCTCCTTCTCCCTTTTTCTCCCCACCTCCTTCCTACGTTTAGTTAATGTTATTGTAATCTGCCTTGATGTGCTATCACACGATTGACAGCATATCAATAAAAAAAGGAAGTTATTATGCTACTAACCCATGATATATCATTCACCTACAATTTTCCTGCTTTTCACTCATTCAGGGAGAGTAACTGTGCACTGTTCAAAGGTAAAATTGGAATCTACACAGTGTCTAGAATTTAATAAGCTGCAGTAGAAGAACAGTATTATTTATCAAGCCTAATTGCAGAGCTCAATTGTCATGAGAAGCAAAGCCTAAGAAAACTTCAGTAACCTTTCATGAAAGAACAGCTTTTGGTTTAGTGAAAGACATAAATTATCATCTTTCTTGAAAAAAAGAATTTTGTTTCTTTTTATAAGTGCTGTTTAAAAAAGGACTATATTTTATACCTATATGAAACATCTTTCTTTACTAAAGCCCTCTGACAGCTGATGAAGTTCAGAACTCACTATATACTGAATCATTGCAAAAAAAAAAAAATTGCATTTCAAAAATTGAGAACAGCAGTAGGTACTCTACCAACAGGTTTGCAAATCACAATTACTGTCAGTTTTAGACACAATTTCTTTTTTGTGCATGCTAGGCTGTCTTATTAAAATAGCATCTTGAATCCAACGTCAAGTTAAAATGTAAGTCTATGGATCTGTCAGCTTTTTTTGGTTTGTCATACACATATACAATCCAATTTATTTCACATGTCATGCAAATGTATCCCAAAATCCTTTGCAAACATACTGCCTGTGAGGTACATTTAAAATGCAGTAAACAAATGGAAAAAAAAAAAAAACGAGAAGGGACATTTTCAATATGTTGTTAAAATGCCAAAAAAAAACCCATCTGTTGGAAAACGTGCCAAAAAAGTGACGCCATAATGGATGGCCTAAAGAAAAGTCTAATGGAGTTCAAAAATACACCTCCAAATCATCCAAAATAAAGACATACCAGTGAGATAGACTTATTAGTATAGTTGTGTCCGCCAATAGAAATAACCAGTGGCAAACGTCCAAATGCAGAAGTAGTGGTCCAGTGTCGAAAAAATGTTCTTGGCTGACGTCAAGACGTCCCCTCCATGTGCAAAGTGACCATATATAGTGCTGCATGTGGAAGGGTGTTTCTCAGTCTGCCCAGAAATATCTCTAAGGAGAGAACCTAATTTCTCCCCAGAGGACTGACTCAGAGCACTTGGTCCCCCTATGTCTCAGGCACAGAAGGGAGATTTTCAAGTACCACCATCACCTGCCACTTCACAGTGTCTCCTGAGGGTATGGAGAAGTATAAGGAGATCCCTGGAAAGGTGAATGTGAAGCACTGTCCCAAGGACCTGTCTGTGCATCAGGCATATGCAAGCACTATACATAGTCAGGGACAGATACAGTGACTGCTGGAGGGAAGATCATCAGGCTCCCTCCCTGTGCCTATGTGCCACATCTGCTGAACAGCCCTGAACATGTCCCCTCCCTTGGGCCCCCCAAACCATAGTATGCAGAAATTAGGGGATGCACATGACCCCCCAGCCTGCTGCACCTGCACAAGAAGTGCAGTGTTAGCAGCAGCTCTCAAATTTAGAGGCGCCCAATTCAATATGACTCCCCCCCCCCCCCACCTTGCTGCCCCTGCCTGTCACTGCCTATGTGTGGAGCAATGCACAACATGTCAATGGGAAAGTTGGTCTGTCAAGGCAAAAAGTGCCATCACCTGAAACCTGTCCCCGTCCTATTGTGTGTTACATGTACTTTGGGATCCATCAGGACCTGGAAGCGTTCCAGTGCCAATATCAATGAATACGGTGAGAAGATCCGGGCCTGATTCAGTGCATGAGGAAGCACCTCAGGGACCAAAACGAGTACCAATAACATTGAATTCCCAGAACAGCCATATTTTTAAGGCCTGAGCATGCAGCTACCATCATCACAGTGTGCCCATAACCACCAGACCCACAACAATGTGTTACATTCAAACAAAACTATGAGATGACATGGGAAGGGGGAGGAAGGCTGTGGGACTGCACACCTCAGTGAGCTAAATCAAAAGTGTGCTTTATGTTACATAAAGCTGCCTTACACATTGAAGCAGGTATAGCAGCCAGAAAAAAAAAAAAAAAAGCTATCTGAAAAAGCATCTGTGGGAATTGAACATCTGCCCATAGTGTACAGCACCCATGCCACTAACTAACACTTTTGATTAATAATTAGCATTAAACTATATGTGTATAGAATGATTAAGACCTTTAGAAATTTAGAAGCTTTGACAATTCTGTTGTATTTCAGTATTTGTAATAAGTTTTAAAAGATATATATTTTTTAGTAACAATATGTGATTCATCGATAAATATAAATTTAAAGATAAGTGATCTTAATTTTATGATTAGTTTATTCAAAAATATGTATTCTGTTTGTTTTCCATAGCTTTTAGATTGTCTGTGGCTAGTTTCTTTCTTAAAATAGTACTTAAAGAAAGCACTGGACCAATGATTGTAGTTCATTTCTTTTATTATATATTGATTAATCTTTGATTATAGTTCAAGATGTTAAAATCGATATGTTTTAAATTCAAATTAAATTTGTTTTATTTTAGACTCCTGACGCAGGCCAGTTGGGCCGAAACACAGCTGTGTCGAGTCATATCACCTTAATAAATCTATTTAGTTTTTTCATTTTGCTTGTGTCGTCTTATTCTTTTTGATTTTTACAATTTATTCACAATTTTATTTTTCATAGTTTTTTTCTTCCTTTTGCACATTTTGTATTTTTCATTTTTTATAAATTTCTTTTTTTCTACTGTTCTTTGGTTTATTTTTGTTTTTTTCCTTTTCCTTTTTTTCGTTTTTTTTGTGTCATCTTCGCTGTTTTTGACCACTAACTAACACACCACACGGCATACATACCTGACAAAGGATCAAGAGGAAAAGACAGCACAGTGACCATAGAAACCTGTCACTGCATCAGCTGCCACCCAAAAAGCAGGCCCCTCATGCCTCAGAGCACACACACAATGGGTATGACAATGTGAATCCCATAGTTCTTTGTATAGTACTATCCAACGCCCATCACTGCCACTGCTGTGGACATTGAACCCCCACCAAATCATGTATTTCCAACACCTGCTCCAGGACCACAGCACCATCAACAAAGATAGCTCCCCTTCTCTTAGTCCCTCAAAGAGCATGCACATGAGTCAGAGGATAGTGTGGATGCACCTGGATAGCATTATGACAGCATAGCTTCAACCCCCCCCAAACATATGTCTCTCCACCTAGCAGGTAGTACACTGATTGTGGCATAGAAATCCCTGGAAAGTGGCCAGAAAGCAGGGAGGGTCACATAGGGTATCCTGCCAACCCCTAGTCAGATGGTGGCTCCCTAGTCATGGGAACCTACACTACTCTCAGGGGGAAGAACTGGAAGCACTCCTGTAGGTCCTGGGACCTACATTTCACTGTACAGCTACCCCACTATGCTATCATAATTGGATTCAGTGATCTGAACTGTGAATTTTCTTCACACATAGGCTACTCTCTAGCAGCACCCAAGGCACCAGCACAGCTACCAACAGCAGCAGCAGTAGTAGCAGAACAGACAGCTGCAGACATGGACCTAGCTTAGGTGGAGGTGGTAGAGGTAGTGGAGGTGAACCTACGTATCAGGGATATACCACTCACCTCAGCATAGGATCCCACACAGCATGGGGAAAGGGAGGAGGAGGCTTCCTATGCTGACTTTCCCCCACTGGAGAAGAAAGAGGGGCCTGAGGACCAGGCCTCTGCTACTGTGGCCATATCACAAGCTATGGTGGCTATTGAGATCCCCACCCCCTGCCCATACAGGCCTCATATATGACCAGAGTGGGTTGCTACAAACTCTGCAGCAGGACCTGCAGAAGGGCTTTGCTGCAATCCAGGACACATTCTTGCTCCTGCTGGAGGTGGTAAGGCTCCTCCAAAAGGAGCAGCCCCCCCAAGGAGTAGTGAAATGTACCAATAATGGCTATATTGCAATTGTTTATTTTTTCAGAGTTTACTTATTTTTATGTAAATAACATGTTACATTTTATATATTGTTCCATGATAAAAACAGCTTTGTGTCACATGTACCTGGAACATCAGGCATGGAGGCAGAGGCTAGCATACACTTCTCTCTTCAGTTCCGGTTCGACGTACCTACACTTTGGACATGCCTACACTTTGGACACGCCTACACTGATGTCAGACGCCTTCACTTTAAAACTAGGAGTTTCCCTCCTCTCTTTGCCTCAGCTACTTCTTCCTGGTATCTGGTGCATTCCTGCTGTGATTATTCCTGTTTTGCCTGGTTTTGACTCTGTGCTTAAACCTGACCTTTGCTGGATTGCTGCCTGCCCTGACTCTGTGCCTGGACCTGACTTTGCTGATTATTGTCTGTCTCTGTCATTTCCTGAGTCCTGCTCTCGTCCCACTTTCCAAGTCCTGCTGGCCATCTGAACCCAGGGGCTCAACTGCTGGGGAACAGTGGTCGCCGCAGTTGAAGTGTGGAGATTTCTGACTGCTTGTCTTCGGATCGGCACAAGGGCTCACTCCATTCCTGGACATTGTGACACTTTGTACAAAATAGTAATTGCACTTCCATGGGAAAAAGAGACTGCAGAGCTTGAGTTGGGAGCTAGGGGCTACAGACTGTGTCCAAAGAGAATGTGTTTAACACAACCATACCTCATACACCTTACTGACAGGGGAGGGAGTTGAACCTGCCACTGCAGGTTCACAGACCACTACAGAAACCATTAGGTTATGCCTCCAGCTGGTCCTTAGGGGAACAAGAAATGTAATGTAAACAAGAACAACTAGTAAGCTTGATTTTGTTTTTCCAAATTTAGAACCTGACAAACATTCAAGCTATTTGGAAGGTGCTATCAGGTTCAATAATGTGGCAGAGCATACATCACTGCATTCTCCTTTTCCACTCCCCTCACCCAGGGCATGGATGTAGGGCAGCTGTGAGTGTGGCCTTTCCCTAGGCTAGGCTTGTGGCCAGGGACAGCCCAATATGGTCCCGGGGACACAATGGTCAGTCAGGTAGTGGTGGGGATGCACAAAGAGTCTAGCAAAGACATGTTTCTGTGCAAGGTTCCTTGGGGAACTCCCGACTTCTTGAATGCCCAGGGTACCCCAGGACCGTGTTAGGCCATCCCTGGCTGCAAGCCTAGCCTGAGGGAAGGTCATACTCACAGCTGTCCAATGGCCATAGCACTGCCAGGTTTCCTCTGTAGATGGGTGGGAGCCTGACCCTTTACGAATACCACAAACACCATGTTGTGTGTACCCATACCTGGACATTTGGAGTCAAAGCAGGTCAAAAGTAACACATTGTGGGACACACTACAGGGCTGACTGGTCACCTACATCATGAATTACCACTGTAGCAATCTGTAGCCTGGGGGGTTCACTGTCTTTGTCCATACTAGGCCTGTGCTAGATACACATGTTTGCACTGTAGCACAGGTAAGGTAACAGTGGTTTGGGTGAATCTAACACAACCCTGTGGTAACAATAAGTATGCTGCCCACCCAGTCCAGTTCCCTACAGGAGCCTGAGACCAACTTCCCTTCATGGGCATTCCATGACAAAGAAGGTTGATACATGAGATTGGCATGGGGCCCCAGTAAGGGCTCAGCAGGTAAATATGCAGGGCTCAATCTGCCAACTCAGCTATATCTGTCTGACCTAACCAGCATGCAGCAGAAGACAAGGTCCATTAGCCCAGCAGGCCCACACTCGTTTAGTAGACAGCACATAGATGATCATAGGCAAGGTATGTTGTCTAGCCCCACAACCAGTCAGGTATGAAGCTGCCAGTGTGTGGTGGCAGGATGCAGATTGTTTGCTCTGTGTTTTGCTGACCATGAGGCAAGAGAATAGTGCTGTAGAGGTGACCCACAGAGGAGCATGCCACCACAGGCAGCAGGTGGGGGTCTGAGCTGGGAAGCCCATTAGATCACTCAAGGGCAGCCACAACTAGGTTCCATGAGGGCCAGGGCAGGCAGGCAGTTACACACAGGATGTTCATCACCAACCTCACCCTTGGGGAACAGATGGCGCAGAGACCCATTCCCAGGGACCACATTCCTCACAGTTGCCCAGGTATGAGGGATTTGAGCAGACACAAGCATCTGTCTTCATTCTAGCACAATATGCACAAATCCCCACAGCACCATTGTCACAAGATTAAAACAATTCAAAAAAACATTAAAAGGTGACACAAAGTCCACAGCTGTTCCTGGTTTGTATGCTGACCACTGCCTGCACCCTATTCAGTCCATCTGCCGGCTTCTATAAAATGCAACAAATTCTGGGTTACCAAACAAATCAGCCATACAGGGTGTCTGGTGATATCCCTGCAAGAAGGAGAAGGGTGAGCTCTAAGCTCAACGCTTACCTGGAGACAATAGCACATGTTGAGTTGTGATGGTTCCTAGCCTCCCCTCTTCGGTTGCCTTGTGCTGGGGAGACAGGATAGGGAGGCAATTAGTTAGTTTCACAGGTGTGTAACATCCCATGATGATAACAAGTCACCTCCCCCTTGGAAACATTAGGGAAACAATGAGGGTCAAAAATGACATCTAAATCTCTCCATTTAGAGGTTGCTTTCCACCAAATGTTCAAATATGTGGGTCATTATCAAATTCTGCAAATCTTTACCCAAAACATCTAACTGCCCACAGCTGAGACATCTTGAATACCCTATTAAAAACATCCATACCAGGATTTTCAAACCTCAACATCCCTTACAAGCCATGACATCTCAAAGAATTCCCCTACTGGGAAGGGAAACTTTAGTCCTGCAGAGGTGGAACTCCTAGTGAAGAAGGAAGTGGAACACATTGGCACTCTCTTTTCCCCTAAAGGGCAAATTGTTGGGGGATACACCAAACAGTAAGAGTAGAGATGTGGAAGACTGTAAAAGAAAATGGAGGCACTGAAGAGGGAATTCAAGGCCAAGCCTGTGGCCAACCTTTAAGAGGCTGACATTCAGAACCTTACTTCTGTGGAGCAAGCGGTTTAATAAGTCCCTCCCAGGACCTCCATCCATGGCCTTGGATGCTAGGACACTTCAACACAGGCTGGGTTGCCAGGCAGTTCTTTTGATATCAAGAGATGCTAGCATCTCTCTCTATCTAATCTTCTCTCCCTCAAGCTGGGACACCTTTCTCACAAATGACAAAAGTACTTGGAGTGACACTTGACAGTACCATGTCCTTTCAACAATACATATCCAATGCTATCAAGACTTGCTTCTATATACTCAAGCTAATCTATCCTGTATGATATCTCTTCTCTGCTTCCACCCTTCGAATTCTCATCCTCTCCTTAATCATCTCTTATCTGGATTATTGTAATTCTCTCCTCCAAGACTCTAGGGTTCATGACCACCATTGACTACAGCTTGTTCAAAGTTTAGCCATGAGACTAGTCATCAATTCTTGCAAATTTGATTATGCTACTTCTTTCCAAATATTGGCACACTGTATCCCATTGTATTATATATAAAAAATACTTCTTTACCATTCTGGGTCCCCTCTTGCGTCTCTTTAGACCTTACATACCATCCAGGTACTTGTGACCTGGATTGGCCACTGTTGGAAACAGGATACTGGGCTTGATCGACCTTCGGTCTGTCCTAGTATGGCAACACTTATGTACTTATGTATGTACTTATCATTCTGATCATCACAACATAACCACCTTGTCATGCTGTCCTTTCGACAGGTAGGCTTTGTTAACAGGCCCTCTCTATATAGATGCCCTCTCAACATTGCACAACACTATTGTAACTCCACCAAAATGTAAATTGTAAGCCACTTTGAACCAAACTTGTTTTTGGATAATAGTGGGATACAAGAATGCATAAATAAATAACATAAATTAAATAAAATGTTCTCCCTTTCCACCTCCGCCTTGAATTCTCACACAAAACCGATCTGAAAACTTTCTTATTCACAAATACTTTTTATGACTAACTCTCATTTTTAGTCACTATGCCCAGCAGGATTGGCACACTATAGCTGATGAATCTGCTATGAATATTCCCTTCCTCCCCTTCTTCCTGAGATTGTCTCTTCTTTTCTTACCCTAATTTTCTCTGACATCTCTGAAGATGTAGTTCCTTTCTATTTCTGATGGGTCTTCCTAGGTGTGATCTATCAAATGTAAATAAAAATTGAACCTTAATCACTTGATACTACTCCCATGTGCACCCGGTGGACCCAAGAGCTTCATTGGTACTTGGAGCCGCAACAAATGGAGCTTTGTTTGAAATCGTCCCAGAGAGTGACTGAGAACGCAGCATGGAGGGAGTTGAACTATAAGTTTTTGTTGCGCCTCCATATCTCGCCCCACAGAGCTTTTAGAGCAACTTTGAGAGAGACAGATGATTGCCCTAAATGTGCGGGAATGGGTGCCTCCCTGGGCCACATGTTTTGGTCCTGTCCGATGGTGCGCTCATTTTGGTTGGCCATGGGCAGACAGGTGCCAGGCATGTGGAAAGTGTGATGGAGGCCTACCCCTGGTCAACTGTTTGATGTTTTCTCAGTGCAGGGACCTCTGCCGGAGGGATTGAGAGCCTTCTTAAAGAGATCTGTGTTGATGGGAAAAAGAACCATCTTGCAGCAGTGGCTCACCCGCGAGGCCCCCTGCATATCGTATTGGCATAGTGCCATGATGCAATGCTGCTCGGTGGAGAAGCAGAGGGCCCGTGACCTAGCCTCTATAAGGGGAGATCACTTTTGTAGGACCTGGTCCCCGTTCTGGGACTCGCTAACTCCCACAGCAAAAATCAGGATTCTGAACTGTTAGGGGAGGGAGGGGAGGGGGAAGAGGATCGGGGGGGGGGGGGGGGGTATTGGTGTGGAGGGTTTGTATGGGAGTAAAGGGGGGGAGGGGGAATATGAAAATTCTATGTTTGGCACTTGTTTTGTGCAGATCTGACACTCTTCTTTGTCAGCTTTTTGTGGAATGTTTTTTGTGGTTTTGATATTTTGTATTGTATGATGTTGTGCCAATAAACAATATAAAAAAAAAAACCTTACACACAACACATGTACACTCAGCCGAATATTAAAGTAGGCCCCCTGTGGCTACTTTAACAGCCAGCTCCCAAAATGTGGGCTCTGGCTCCCTCCTGAACTCCCTTTTACTTTTCTGGCAGGGTTGCTCAGCCCCACCAGTCAAATAAATAGCCTGTCACTGCTCCCCACTGCATGTTTCCGGCTCTAAGCAGCAGGCCGAGACTTCTCGCGTATGGTCTGACCATGCGTGAGATGTCCTGGAATGCTGCTCAGAGCCAGAAATGAGCATTAGGGAGCAGTGGCAGTCTACTTATTTGGCTGGTGGGGCTCAGCATCTCTGCCAGCAAAGGTATGTCTAGCATGCCCACACGAGGGGAGGAAGAGAGAGGGGCATGTGTTGCCTCCCCTAGTCCACCCCTGCCCCCCTCTCAAATTTCAGGGCTGACTATTTACCAGCACACCACTGCATATACTCCTATATGCCACCATCCGTCTGTGAACCCCTTGTCAACCAACACTGGTTCTTTTCCACTCCATTTAATAGTGAACACCAAATAGAAGTATATGTCTGCTTTTTCCTCATTTCTCTCTCCGTGCATTTTCCTTTTCTGCTCTCAGTCTTGAAATTCTCTCTTTGCTCTCCTTTCACTGGTATACCTGAAAAGTCATCCCCTTGCTTTATCTTTTTAGCTCTTTTTTTTCCTCCATACACCCCTACGTCATCATGACCTCTTTCCTTACCTCTTTCATCTTTGCCAGGCATTCTTCCCTGTGCTGTACTTTTTGAATGCTAATCTTTTTGCCTGTACTTTTTCAGACACCTCTTCGGTTCACTATGCTGGATTCCATCTACTGGGAAGGTTTTAAGATCACTGAAGTCATCATCACAGTTTGATACTGATTACATCCCAGTTGGCAGTCTCAGCAAACAGGCCAAAGACTGAACAGACTTAGAGACTGAATCGCCCCTTTATCATATAGGTAGTTCCACCGGAGCAAGGTTAAGGCCTATAGCTTGATAATTTGCCACATTTCTTGATCAGTAAATTCAGTGGAAAATATATATTTCATTTTAAAACATTTTAAATGTTGGTAGTACAATATGAATTTGTATATACATATAATGTATTTTGTTGTGCAGCGGTCTTGCATACCAACATTTAAAATTATTATTAAATAACTACCTGCAAATATAAAGCAGACAGTAGCAAAGAACAGTTGCTTATTTTGCTAATGATCACTAGAGTGCACTGTTTAATAATTAGTCAACATATCAATATGCAGCAGATGTTAAATAATCTGTCCTGTATGCTACTATTTGTAGATATATTTAGTGCAGTAGGAAATTCTCTTTTGCTTTGCAGTTTTCGCCTTTAGAAAGTAGAGGGTGGCTGGTCCTTTTTTTCCCCTTTATATTGTTTTTCTTTACTTTGTCATGCTTGGTATTATGCGTTTTTTTTTCTAAAGAAGTTTGTGAAGGGATCATTTACCAACAGTTAATGTGCTAATACTGTTATTGTAGCATAGTAAATGATGGCAGATACTTATATGGTCCATCCTGTCTACCCAACAAAATTGCTAGAGTTTTTCTGCCATTGTGTGCAGGTTACACTCCTCTATGCCATCTTTACATTTTGATTTGATTATATTCTCTTTCTATAGAAGGATCCTCTGGGTTTATCCCACATGTTTTTGTCTTTCATTATTGGTTTTGTCCTCATCTTCTCCTCCAGAACGGTATTCCAGGCATCTGCTACCCTCTGCTTGGAAAAGTATTTCTTGGTGTTACTTCTATGTCTACCATCCTGCAACCTCAGTTCATGCCTTGTAGTTTCACATTTCTTTATTATTTGTTATTTGTGATCTTTCTGAGCGGTTTACATATATGTATAATAGTTATAATATAAAATCAATGAAAAGAATTCCATTAAGAGAAAATGGGAAGTAGACCATGGACTCAAGAGACCAGGGGGAAAATATTGAATTTAAAAATAATTTATTGTCCAAAGACTCTCTTGAGCAGTGCTGTTTGGTCAGCATACTTTTCCGAGCTGATTGCCCTGTGGCTTCCTTGTTTTCTTAGTGTTTTTTTCTGAACACTATTGTGACCCCTGAGACAGACCTTCCTTGATGCTGAAACATGGACCGTGTCGGGTCCTATGTGTCCAAACAGCAATAAAGCATCTTTTAAAGCACCAACTACTGTGTTGGATTGTCCTTCAGCCAGCCTCTACTCCTTTCTTCTTGTACTGTACAGGTAGAGGTTCTTCCTGTTTGCTGTGCCTATTCCCTGATCTCCCTTTCCACCCCCTCCATACCCAGGCCAGAATGTTCCCCAATCTCTCCTCCCCCATTCCTCTGTGCCCAGCATGCCCCCTCAAACTTCCCTTCCACCATATCCAGCATGTTCCTCCCCCCCCCCAACTCCATTCCCACCTTCCTGCTTGCCCAGTGTGTGTCCCTCTAATCTCCCTTCCCACCTTCCTCCATGTCCAGCATGTCCCCCGATCTCCCCTTCTACCCTCCACATGCCCAGTGTGTCCCTTTAACTCCCCTTTCCCACCTTCTTCCATGCTGCTTCTGAGCGTGCCACTGCTGCTGCCCGTGGTGGCTCCATAGTTAAAAATTGCATCTGTGACCTTTCACGGTAGTCTCATGAGAGTTTGCAGCCACTATTTTAAACCACGGAGCCAGCACAGGACACAGCGGGGAAGATCGTCACTTCGCCAGGGGCCCAGGGCGGCTGTAGTGTGCGGCAACAGCAGCCACTAGACCACCAGGGCGGCTAAAGTGTGCGGCAGGGCAACCAGGCAGCACCTCTGGGCCCCCTGGAGTTTCTGGGCCCTCAGGCACTGCCCAGTTGCCTGAATGGTCAGTTCGTCCCTGTGTGAAGCTCATGAATCCATCTCATCAAGGCAGCCACATTGTACACCCCTCTTGGCCCTAAAGTCAATTCTGGGCCTCTTAGAATGCCAGATAAATGAGCTGACTAAACTTTTATGCAACCCTTTCTCCCGTTTGGCTACCCAGATTGGAGGCACCTGCAGTGGGTAGAGTAGTTTGGGTAAAATAACCGCTTTAACTAGTGCTACATATCCCAGGAAGTCGAGAGGAAGATCTCCCCAATGGAAACACAATTGCCGCACCGCATCTAACTTTGCAATAACATTCTGCTTGTACAGCCATTTGCTGTCTGCACTCAAATAGACCCCTAAATATTTGATCCCCATTCTCACCCAAGCTAAAGGAAATGTAGGCAGACTCACACTCAAACAGGGCTGTGTGATCAGCAAATCCTCAGACTTCCTGAAGTTAATGCACAAGCCAGCAAAGGAGCCAAATCCCAAATGATCCCCTTAATTAAAGGAAGAGTAGTGGAGGCATTATTGATAAGCAGCAGCATATCATCTACGAAGAGATTAATGCAATATTCCATGTTTCCAACCCTAATGCCTTCAAGAAAGGATAATGGAAACCCCTATCGCATCCCTCTGCATAGTTTGATCGTGCTGGTAAGGAAGTCATTAACGAGAAGCTGCGTGATTGAATTGCTATAGAGCACCTTCATCCTGTCCAGAAACACTCCTCAAATACCAAACCACTGTAGGACCCAAAGCAAATACTTTCACACAACTTTTCTGCATCCAGGCTGGCCAGTATCGCATTCCCAGTGGTCCGCTTGCCATCCTGCAATATTTGGCTGACTTTGAGAACATTAGCGGAGGCAAATCTACCAGAGACAAAACCTACTTGGTTGGGATGAATGAACTGGGGAAGGAATTGGCCCAGCCCAGATGCCAACACCGCTGCTATGATCTTTAGATCTTGATTAAGGAGGGAAATGGCTTTAGGAGCCAATCAATTTCAGGTCTTTATCCGGCTTGGGGAGAACCGCTATATAAACATGGTTCAAGGAGGACCCCATATGCTGATTATCCCCGATCAAGTCACTCATGCAGATAAATGGTTGACCAATAAAATCTTGCAGAATTTTATAAAATTCCGTGCCCAGGCCATTTGGTCCAGGTGCCTTAGCCAGTTTGAGCTGTTTAATGATCCCTGCACTTTATAGCCACTCAAAGGCGCATTTAACTGTCCCAATTGGTCCTCGGTAAGAGATGGGAGATCTGGTGATCTAACAAAATTAGTGCAAGATTTCAGAGAAAAGGAGCCCTTATCATACAAAGACTCAAATAAATTAACAAATTCATGCTGTATTGCAAGTTCCTGAGTCTGTATCTCTCCTCTGGTATCTTTCAACTGGCTGATATAACTTTTAGAGGACTGCGGCTTCATCAAAGAGGCTAGCAGTTTGCCTGTTTTGTTCACCTACCTGTACAAGCAATATTTATACAGTTTGATACTGTATAATGCCATTTAGTCCATCAGGGATTGCATTTGTTTGTTAAGAGCAAAGTGGTCTTTGCGACAATTTTTGTCTAACCCTTCGGAACATAGTCTCCTATCTGCTCTTAGCTACACCGATACATCTAAGAGTTCTTTTATCTGCTTAGCATTAAGGTTAGAGGTAAAGGCAATAATCTTGCCCTGAAGGATGGCTTTAGAACCTCCCAATATATTCAAGGCCCCATGCTGTCAGCATTATTGTCAGCTACATAATCCAACCAGGCCTGATGTAAAAACGCCCAGAACTCTGATACAGCGTAGGGTTAATGTACCAGCACGGAGACCAAGCAGCCTCCTTCACCACCACCACCACCACCACAGGACCACATCTACCAGGGAATGATCTGACTGGTCCTCCTCTCCTATTGCTGCTATCTCAACCCTACGAAGCAAGGACTCGGAGATGAGAATATAATCCAAGCGTGCGTGGACCCCATGAGGGTGACAGTAGAAAGTGTAGTCTAATGCCTCTATGTGCAACAATCTACTACTATTAGTACTATTACTCCTTATCATTTCTATAGCACTGTACACTTGAACATGAAGAGACAGTCCCTGCTCGAAAGAGTTTACAATCTAATCAGGACAGGCAAACAGGGCAAATAAGGCATAAGGGAATTACTAAGGTGGGAATGATAAAACATACATGGGTACTGTACAAGTGAATAGGGGTTAGGAGTTAAAAGCAGTTTCAAGAAGATGGGCTTTTAGCCTAAATTTGAAGACAGCCAGAGATGCAGCTTGATGTACTGGCTCAGGAAGTCTATTCCAGGCATATGGTTCAGCAACATAAAAGGAACGGAGTCTGGAGTTGGCAATGAAGGAGAAGGGTACAGATAAAGGAGATTTATCAATGAACAGAGTTCCTGGGGAGAAGTGTAAGGAGAGATATGAGTGGAGGTACTGAGGAGCTGCAGAGTGAATGCACTTATAAGTCAATAAGAGGAGTTTGAACTGTATACAGAAAGGAATAGGGAGCCAATGAAATGATTTGAGGAGAGGGCTAATATGAGCATAGCAACACTGGCAGTATCCAAATGTCCAGAACACCCAGCTACCTGACAAAAAAATTTACACTCCCCCCCCCCCCCCCCCCCCCCCCCCCCGTGGTCTTTAGTAGGTTGTTTAGGGGGTTTGCAATCCAGTAAGGGATCACTAGTAATATTAAAGTCCCCCCCCCCCCAAATAATAAGAGGGCATTTATTGAATGTTGCCAACTTAGCAGCCAGATGTGTGAAAAATTTATGGGAGTAAATGTTAGGAGCATAGACACTGCAAAGAGCCACTGGAGCCCCCTGTAGTGTTCCTGCTACTACCATATAGCTCCCATCTGGATCTCGGTTTAGTAAATTTAGAGTGAAGGACAGAGTTTTCTTTATTAAGATGGCTACCCCCTTTGTCTGTTATTATAGGCATAGAACAGTTCTCTCACAAATCCTTTTTCAACCAAGTGTTCGGTCTTAAGTGTGTTTCCTGAAAAGATCTATGTCAGCACGCTTCCTTTTTAAGGCCTGGAGGATCCTGGTCTTCTTAATAGGCAAGTGGACCCCATCCACATTTAAGGAGAAAACCGTCAAGTTTGCCAATCCCACAGTGCAGCTGACATAATAGCGGAAGCACAAGCCACCATAGAACAGTAATCTGGAGGGCCTTCCAGCTACCCCCCAGACAAAAAAGCTAAATAGGACCAGCAGAACTGCACCCAGCAAAGTGCTCTCAGAACACCACAGGAACACAATAAGTGCCATTGCAGACCAGCTCTATGAAGAGAAACAATTGAAAAAAGCACAAGCTCCCATCACGAGATCTGAAACAGCAGCACTATCACCTTCTTTCTTCTGCTGGTTATGCTTCTCTCTATGCAGCCTAGCATCCTTTTGGCTTTGGCCACTGCCTTGTCTCATTGTTTCAGCACCTTCAGAATCTCAGACATTATCTCCCCATGGTCCCTCTCCTGGTTCATGCATATCAGCCTCTCACCCACTATAACATAAAGTTCCTTTGGATTTCTACACACCAAGTGCATCGCCCTGCACTTCTTAGCTTTAACTGCCAAACATTAGGCCATCTTCCAATTTTTGTTGACTACTTCTCATGTTGTCAACTCCCTCTGAAGTATCCAGGGCCTAATTTCTGGGGAAAATGTCTGGAATACAGTTCCAGCATTTCATTTCAGACTCCAGAGCAACAGGGTGTTCTCCTCCATCTCCTCCTTTCCCTGTGGAGGATGAAAGGAGGCGGTGAGCCTGGAGCAGAGCACAGTCACTCTGCTCCCTAATCCAACCCCTCTTCTCCTGTTGCTTCTGCCACTGACCTTCTGTGTCTCCACAGTTCCACTTCTTTTTTTGTCTGCAAATTAATCCCTGGATGTATCCACTCTGATGCAAACCCTCATTTCCTTTTAACCCTTCAACAATGTCGCTCACAAATATATTGAACAGAATTAGCACTAGTGTTGAACCCTGAGGCACTCCACTACTTATCTTTCTGTACTCTGAGTGAGTTCCATTTACCACCATCCTCTACCATCAGTTTCTGATCCAGTTTGCCACCTCTACTCCCATCCCCAATCCACTCAGTTTATTTATGAGCCTCCTGTGAGAAACAATATCAAAGGTTTTGCTTAAATCAAAGAAGACCACATCCAGCACATGCTCTCAATCCAGTTCATTTGTCAACCAGTTATGGTGCGTCATTTATGACAGGACCCATTGCATAAAATATGTATCACATGCACAAGTGATGTCAGTAAATGACTCCCCAAATTGGTTGAATATTTGGAAGAAACTCACTCTGCTAGTGGATATTGTATGGAAGAAGGGGGGATACTTAAACTTCTACACTTGATTAAATCCTCAAGAGGCAGGCCTTGTTCAATTGAAAGGAAGTTCTGAAATGAGAGGGCATAGGATAAAAGTGAAAGGGGATAGACTCAACAGTAATCTAAGAAACTATTTTTTTATGGAAAGAATAGTGGGTGCATGGAAAGGCCTCCTGGTAGAGGTGATGGAGATAAAGACTGCTTTTCTCATGCTTTCTTAAATTCAGATACAGAGAGAATCTCTAAGGGAGAGGAAGGCAGTGTAGATATTAATAGATTGTCTTTATCTGTTATCATTTATTAAGTGCCTATGTAAGTATATAAATTGGGTGGTGTGGAGGGGAATAATCAAACGGCGCCGGCGAAATAGATCGCTGGCGATCTGTTTTGGCGGCGGTGCAACAGCTGGCCGTAACCGTATTATCGAAAAAGATGGCTGGCCATCTTTTCTTTCGATAATACGTTTGGCCCAGCCAAATGCCAGTGTTCGCCGGGTTTGAGATGACCGGTTTTGTTTTTCAGCAATAATGGAAAAAAATGTCGGTGAAATCCAAGGCATTTGGTCGTGGGAGGAGCCAGCATTTCTAGTGCTCTGGTCCCCCTGACATGCCAGGACACCAACCGGGCATCGTAGGGGGCACTTCTAAAAATTAAAAAAAATATATACAAATACCTTCCAGGTGCATAGCTCCCTTACCTTGGGTGCTGAGCCCCCCAAAACCCACTCCCCACAACTGTACACCACTACCATAGTCCTTATGGGTGAAGGGGGGGGCACCTACATGTGGGTACAGTGGGTTTGGGGGGGGGGGGTTGGAGGGCTCAACACTTACCACCACAAGTGTAACAGGTAGGGGGGGATGGGCCTGGGTCTCCTGCCTGAAGTCCATTGCAACCAACAAAAACTGTTCCAGGGACCTGCATACTGCTGTCAGAGAGCTGGGTATGACATTTGAGGCTCTGGCAAAAAAGGTTTTAATTTTATTTTTTTAGTGTGGGAGGGGGTTGGTGACCACTGGGGGTGTATGGGGAGATCATCTCCCATTCCCTCCGGTGGTCTTCTGGTCAGTTGGGACACCTTTTTGAGGCTTGGTCATGAAAATAAAAGGACCAAGTAAACCTGGCGAAATACTGATTAACGCTGCTTTTTTTCCATTATCCACGAAAGCCGGCCATCTGGTAGCCACGCCCATGCCCACCCATGTCCCGCCTTCACTACGCCGCCAATGCGCCCTCTTGAACTTTCACCGGCTTGGCGACGGGAAAGTGGCAATGGTGTCAGCTTTCGATTATACCAATTTCGCCGCTTTTGAGAGATCGCCGGCCATCTCCCAATTTATATCGGAAGATGCCCGGCGA
This sequence comes from Microcaecilia unicolor, assembly GCF_901765095.1. Lineage (NCBI taxonomy): Eukaryota > Metazoa > Chordata > Amphibia > Gymnophiona > Siphonopidae > Microcaecilia > Microcaecilia unicolor. The sequence goes on from NC_044031.1 coordinate 470,482,287, forward strand.
TCACTTTTGAAAATAAGCCTGATAGAAGTTGTTTTATGGAATGTAAAAATGGTCATAGTATTTTTTTTATTGTTAGCCTCAGAATATTTACCTGCAGCAAGCATTGATCCTTCAAAGTTGAAGAAATGGTACATTTTAGGTTCTCTGTCCTAATGCCCCTTTCATATTCCAACCATGACTAGAATATGTAACAGTAAACAGGCAGAATTTGAAATGGCACATCTTCCATGATTTTGCATGCAAGAAAAATGCAGTAAATTTCACATTTTCTCACATAGGACATAATAATAATGGAGCAGGAAAATGAGAAGTTTGATGAAGAGTAAATATTAGGGATGTGTTTTGTTTGCATTTTCCCAAAATTTTTCCTGACATTTACGTGACTTTTTAAAGTTGGTTTCATACATTCATTTTTAATGCATGCTAGAACTTTTTTTACACACACAATTCAGTCAAATGCATGGGTCATTACACCCTTACAATCAATTTGTGACTCATCAACATTTTTTAGGCATGAACCGTGTACATGCTGATGAATGCACAACCCTAATATTTATTTTATTTATTAGGATTTATTTACTGCCTTTTTGAAGGAATTCACTCAAGGCGGTGTACATTGTCTATTAAACATGAGCAATAGACAATTACAGTAGTAAAAATATTCAAATAGCAATACAAAGTATAGCATAGTATGCTACTTGAAAACTCAAAAAGCAAAAAAACTGCAGAGCAATAAAATAATAATTTAATAACACCCAATATTGCTCATAAAAAAACAATAGTAACCCAAGGGCTTGGGTTATATCTTCCTAATGAGATATTGCACTCTCCAGTCACACAGCTCTGAGCTACTTCTACCTGTTCAACTATTTTCTCACCTCTGCAATAAAGCTGCCTCTCTACAGATTTCTACCTCCAACCACTGATACAGCTCTCAGATTTACAGAGTCTCTGTGCCCTGGGGCAACACTTCCCAACATCTGACTGTGAGTAAATTATCTGTTTTTATTCAATATAAGAAACTTCAGAAAATAAAGAGACTTCAGGTGTGTGCTGGTGTGCCAAGGTTATACTTCAAGATATTGAGACTTTACAATCAACAAGTCTTAAGAGGGTTGACAGTAGGCAAGTATGGGCCTTATAGAAGGTGCCACAAAAATTGTGAACACCTCTCTTTCTAATGGGCAATTACCAACAGCATTAAAAAGGGCAGTGGTTCGCCCTCTGCTGAAGAAAAACAACCTTGACCAGGACAAACTTGAAAGTTACAGGCCAGTATCCAACATCCCATTTCTAGGGGAAACTCATAGAACAAACAGTCTGTGTTCAACTTAATGAATGGCTAGAAAAGAGTAACTGGCTAGATCCATGTCAATCTGGATTCAGACCTGGTTATGGAACAGAAACGATCCTCGTATCCCTGCTAGATGATCTTCACAGAAACAGAGACAAGGGATTTGCCTCAATGTTAGTACTGCTAGATTTCTCAGCAGCTTTTGACACTGTGGATCATGATATCTTGCTGGCACAACTGACAGAAACAGGTATCAATGGAACAGTACTTGCCTGGTTCAGATCCTATCAGACAGGCAACAATCCATAATGTTTGGCAGCAACTCATCACCACCATGGACACTGACCTGCGGGGTACCACAAAGATCAATACTGTCATCTATTCTGTTCAATATCTACCTCAAGCCACTAGCTGGTCTGATTCGGTCAATGGACACTCAGTTCTACATCTATGCGGATGATGTGCAGCTACTCATACCCATTGAACCTGACTTACCTACAGCCTTGAATAAACTGATCACTTGTCTAACATCAATTCAAGAATGGACTAAACACAACAAACTTTGTCTGAACCCAAGTAAAACCAAGCTTCTCTGGGTCCCTAACACAAGTGGATACATACCTGACATCAAAATCCCTTTTGGGAAGTATGAACTCCCCCTCAAATCACAAGTCAGGAACCTTGGAATACAGTTAGATTCAATACTTACTCTGATTTCCCAAGAGCTGCTTCTACTATTTGCAACAGCTATGCTGCCTCTCTCCTTACATCGAGAAGGTAAATCTTATCCCAGTTGTGCATGCCATGGTAACATCAAGACTGGATTACTGCAATGCACTATACAATGGTCTGACTACAAAGGGCCTGCACCAGCTCCAGTTGATTCAGAATGCAGCAGCAAGACTCATAAAAGGTTGCAAGCAATGTGACCATATCACACCATTTTTGCAAAAACTTCATTGGCTACCAGTACAATACAGGGCTAAATTTAAAACTCTATGTCTGATCTTCAAGGCCCTGAAAGGAAATGGCCCCGAGTATTTGAAGAATAGGATGATCCTCCACACACCACCAAGGACACTAAAGTCCTCCCAAGGACTTTCACTAACTACACCCTCTCCAAAAGACATTACACAATGTGATACCTGCAAGCGAGCCTTCTCTGGAGTAGCCCCCACACTCTGGAATGCATTGCCTGAAAGGCTCCGCATAACAGAAGACTACCTCTACTTCAAGAAGCAGGTGAAAGCTTGGCTCTTTAACCAAGCCTTTAATGGAAGAAGTAACTAACTTGTTAGTCTCACTCGCACACACAAGGATTGACTCGGGCTGCACATACTGCAGCAGGACATGTTTATCCACTCCTACCCTAGCTGAGATAATGTTTAACCATCTCTCTGACCTCACGTGCAACTTTCTTCAAATCAATTACCTTACTTTCTAATTCTTCCTACTTTCTTACTCATCTATATGTTACAAATTTGCCTTACCCTTCATGGGCACAATTGGTTTGTCTTGCTGCTAAATGCCATGTTGTTCTGAAGGATCTCATGGTATCCAATTAGCCTTTACTGAGTGTGCTAGTTTGATCCCTGAGGCAGGCGCAGTTTGCGCCGAAACACGGCCTGTGTTAGTTCTCTTCAATTAAAGGACTTTTCTATTGTTCCACTTTTCTTGTTGCTAGAAACCATGGGGGTAATATTCAATGGTGGCTGTCAGCGCTTTTTTTTTTTTTTAAACACTGACTACTGCTGCTGAAATTATGCCCAGATATTCAGTGCTGGGCCATGTCCAGGTACTGGCATTAAATAGCTGGGTATGTGTGGACGGACAGCACTTAACTGGATAAGTGTCAATATTTAGCCTTTAACCAGTTAAGTTAAACAGGACAAAGATAGGCCTGCTATTTATTCAGTCCTATTTGGATGATTAACTTAAATGAATATTGGTACTTAATCCAGTTAAATGCTGACTCCATTCCAGATCGCCTACATGGGGCCTGATTCTATATATGGCGCCTAAAAAATTCACATGGAAAACATTTTCTGACTAAACGCATTCTATAAGCGGTGGCTTGATTTTGGCATGGTATAAAGAATACATTTAGCTGATATCCCAGCGCCTAAAACTAAGCGCCTCCATTTACACCAACAAAATTGTGGCATAAATCCTGGTGCATAGATTTAGGCAAAGAGGGCCATATACTATAACTACTACTTAACATTTCTAAAGCACTACTAGGGTTACGCAGCGCTGTACAATTTAACATAGAAGGACAGTCCCTGCTCAAAGAGCTTACAATCTAAAGGATAAATGTACAGTCATTCAAGTAGGGGCAGTCAGATAGGGGCAGTCTAGATTTCCTGAAAGGTATAAAGGTTAGGTGCCAAAAGCAACATTTCAGAACGACCACAAAATACACATTTCCCTGCCCATAACCACACCCCTTTTTGCTTACATGCATTAGAAGTTAGATACACTGCATTAGAGAATACTCTTAACGAGTCTTGCACATAAATTTAAATTATTGCCAATTAGTGCTCATTATTGCTTGTTAAATGCTGTTATCAACACTAATTTGCTTGTGAAGCCAATTAAGTTACAATCATTGCTATAGAATACGCCTGGATTTTGGCGCAGATTTCTAGGTGTGCTATATAGAATCTGGGGGATGATGTGGACCTTGAAGCTGCAGATGGATCTGCTAGTGAGAAGAATGAGAAGCACACTGATATGCAGAGCCTGAGCCACAGTGTGAAACAGTGTTTTCAGGAGTTGTGTGCAGTAAATTTAAAGAGGTGAGATGATATCTCAGCAAAAATTGATACCCTTCATAAAGACTTGCATGACCTGGGCACTAGGGGGTGTAGGGTAGATAGGTCTGACTGGCTCACAGGACATCCAGAGGTACTCTCTCACACCTATCCCCAGCTGCAGTCTCACTAGCCTTCCATGATATGCTGCAAACAGAGACTGACTTCCAATATCTGGAAAAGCACGGCAGTTTATTTATCTTGGCTAGTAAATACTAATACAATGCAGATTTCTAATAATGGTTCAGTTATAATTCCTATTACTAATATCCTTGCTCTAGATTGGTGATGGCGAACCTATGGCACGCGTGCCAGAGAGGGCACGCAGAGCCCTCTCTGTTGGCACGCGCGCCACCGGTCGCCTCACCGAGACTTTCAGCCCTCCCTCCCACCCGGCATCAAGCATTCCTCCCTCCCTCCCACCCGGCACCAGCCCGCCCGGCCTCCATCCCTCCCTCCGAACCCGAAGAAATTTAAAAGTCTTCCCTTGTCCAAGTAGGCGGCGTCAACATCAGCAGTAGCAGCGAAAAGCGTGCTGCTGGTTTGGCGCGTCTTCAGCCTTCCGTCTCTCAAGCTTTCTGGTCCTGCCCTCATTTCCTGTTAGGGCGGGACCAGAGAGCTTGAGAGACGGAAGGCTGAAGACACGCCGAACCAGCAGCACGCTTTTCGCTGCTACTGCTGATGCTGACGCCGCCTATTCGGACAAGGGAAGACTTTTAAATTTCTTCGGGTTTGGAGGGAGGGAGGGATGGCGGGCTGGTGCCGGGTGGGAGGGAGGGAGGAATGCTTGATGCCGGGTGGGAGGGAGGGAGCCAAGCCTGGTGCTTGGGTGGGAGTGCTGGGTGGGTGGGAGGGAGGAAGGCCTGCCTGGTGCTTGGGTGGGTGGGTGGGAGGCAGGCCTGCCTGGTGCTTGAGTGGGAGGCCTGCCTGGTGCTTGGATGGATGGGAGGGAGGGAGGCCTGCCTGGTGCTTGGGTGGGTGGCAGGGAGGCCTGCCTGGTGCTTGGGTGGGAGGCCTGCCTGGTGCTTGGGTGGGTGGCAGGGTGGCCTGCCTGGTGCTTGGGTGGATGGGAGGGAGGGAGGCCTGCCTGGTGCTTGGGTGGGAGGCCTGCCTGGTGCTTGGGTGGGAGGCCTGCCTGATGCTTGGGTGGGTGGCCTGGTGCCTGATGCTGGGAGGGAGGGAGGCTTGGTGCTGGGTGGCCTGGTGCTGGGTGGGAGGGAGGCCTGCCTGCCTGCCTGGTGCTGGGTGGGAGGGAGGCCTGCCGTTGGGAGGGCAGGGGGGAGAGGAGGGTGGCTGGACATTGGTGGCTGGAGGGGAGGGCAGGGGGAGAGGAGGGTGGCGGGAGGAGGGGCAGGGGAGAGAGGAGGGTGGCTGGACATTTGTGGCTAGAGGGGAGAAGAGGGTTGCTGGACATGGATGGAGGGCAAGAAATGAAGAAGAAAGGAGGAAAGTAAAGAAATAAATGGAAAGGAAGTCCTGGAAATGGAGTTAAGAGAACAGATAGAGAGCAGCAGAATCAGCGACTAGGACCAATATGGATAGAAAAACAAAATCACCAGGCAACAAAGGTAGAAAAAATCATTTTATTTTCATTTTAGTGTTTGGAATATGTCCAATTTGAGAATTTACATCTGCTGTCTTATTTTGCATTGGGCATACTGGAGCTGTAACAACTTACAGAAATGATTTATAAGGAAAGAAAATCATGTTATTTTTTTTCTCCTATACTAGTATAATATTTTCAATGATGTCTGTTTATATGCGCCATGGCTGGTGTAAGGGGGTGTGGCTATCATAGGGGTGGAGTCATATGTGGTGACCCCCGCCCATAATGAGTACTGGCACTTCGCGATAAATAATTAGATTTTGGGTTGCTGTTTGGGCACTCGGTCTCTGAAAGGTTCGCCATCACTGCTCTAGATAAACACTAAGCAACAAAAAAGACCAGAATATCAACTATCCTCTAACAAGATTGGTCAGAACATCAATTGGCTCGGCTCACACTTATAAGAAAAATAGAACACTTCTTATCTGCCCCAAGCAGTAGAAAAATTTCCAGATGTTTTGTGGTTCCCCTAAGGCATCGCAAGCGAAACAGGGTCTCTGTCATGAGAACAAGAGTTCTGATTTACTCTGCTCATCTGCTGAACTTGAATCTGAGGATCCTTCAACTTGAATGAACTATTACTATTACACTGGGGTGCTCCCTATAGAAAGCTAAGTATTTTCTTTTTCCAATATTTAACTGCTTAAAATTTTTTAAAAGTTTGTTTAAAAGACTTTGCCTGAGGGGTTATGATATAATTTGCAGCCAATATGGGGTTTTCGTGACCCATGATATTAACCGCTATTGAAGCTCTATGTTCAGGGTTTTAATGAGGTTTTTTTCTCTGTATTTTTTGGTTATATTGTTTGAGTATGTTTTACTATTTCTTTGGTATGGTGGTCCCTGGTTCTTGTATTTATATTATTTGAATTTTGTGTGGTGGATAGATTGATTTGCATTCAGTTCCTATAGTTTATTGAAGAATTATAAACACCTTACAATCTTGTGCAGTGGCTATTGCTGGAGGAAACCTTGTCCCAGATGCAGCTGTGATCCCTCATAAGGCAATATCGTTCTTTCTGCTCCAGCCAAGTGGAAGTGGCATCCTGAAAGAGTCCAGAGGGTGAGCAAGCAAAGGTGAAAACAAGAGATTAAGTTGTTTAGAAAGGTTCTCCAAAGAGAGACAAGCAGACAGAGAGAGAGACACAGAGAGAGAGAGAGAGAGAGAGAGAGAGAAGAGAGCATGTGCATATTTTCCATCTCCAACCAACCATTAGTATGGGTTAGTCCCCTAGCTGCTTGCATGGCATCTGTAAACAATCTCTGTAATTGGCAGCATGTTCTTCCATCACACCAGTAGAACCAACCCAAGTAAGTCCTTCTTACATGGGTCACCAAGGGACAATGTCTCCAATATCTTCAAGACAAATCCCATCTTGAAATGTCATGTTTTAGCTTGGTTGGTAGTCCTGCTCAGAAAATGGCTGTCTGATGGCATCAAGTCTCAAGCTGGAATAAATAGAGTAGCACAGTGTTTCACAAACCAAGGCTTCAGCAGTGAAATCACAGTCAGAAATCCATCTCAGTTGACTGATTTTGTGCTGCACATAAAAATGCTGGAGTTGCTTCTGCCGCACAGGTGGAGGACCTGAAGACCCACATGGAAGAGCAGAGTGAGTCTCTTACAGATTGAAGTGTCAGCTTTAATAGAAAATACACTTCAACACAAAACTGGCTATGGTAGTGTCCCCAATCATTTCATCCTTTCTTTGGCTTCCATTGCCTTAACCAAGAATTACTTCTGTTTTCAAAAACAGTTCTTCCAGCAATTTAAAGGCACCATCATGGGTGTCTCAATGGCACTGGATATTGCCAATCTTTAAATTGCCTGTTTTGAAAAGAACATCCTTTCAATGAGGAGGTCAGGTTTTAACAGCACTACATTGATAATATTTTTCTTCTTTAGACAGGAGATGTGAATAGGCTCAATTAATTCTATCAATGGTTTAACACCTGACGTGGGAATTTAAAATTCAAAATGTAATATGATTTTCAAGAGATTTATTAATTTACACATTCTCATAAAAAAAACAAGATACCGATTTATCACAACCCATCTAAAAAAAAATCCAACAGACAGGAATACATATCTTCATTTTATGAATTTCCATAATAAGAGTCTCAAAACTAATTTACCATACTTTCAATGTTTGTGGTTATAGAGACTATGTTCAGAATTTTATGACTTTGAGAAGCAAGCAGAGACAATGAAGGACAGATTTAAGAGGAGAGGCTGGGATCGGCAACCTGTTCTGTCGGACATAGAATAAAGACTTTTCATTGAGAACCAAGTCTCCTTGGTTTCTTTTTTTCCATGGTCATCTCTACTCCATTCCTTGCCTTATTGTTCTGTGGGGAACTGGTTCTTCCTATTTTGATTTTAAGTCAGATTTATTGTCACTGTACCTGAATCCATTAGACATAATAATAGGAACAGACCCTTCATTTCTGATGCAGAAAGATAGACTACTAGAATTGTCAAACTCACCTGAGTTATTAGGCATTTAGGTAATGAATAGGTAGTCCATCTTGTGACCAATAGTGGTCTTAGAGGACTAGGTATGTAGGTTAAAGTGGTGATGGCTGTGCCTGGGGAATAATTATACTTTTCTCTCTCTCTCTCTCTCTCTCTCTCTCTCTCTCTCGGTTCTCTCTTTTTGATGATAATAAAAAAACTGAGATAATTCTGTCCACGGAGTGATTTATTGGCATAACACAAGCAACAAACACAAGCAATGTTTCTCAGCATTAATTCCAGTATCTTCTCAAAATTAAAATGCTTATCTTCTAGAAATAAAGACCAAAGTAGCTGTCTGGCACACACACTTCACAAACTAAAGAACTTTGCCTACTTACTGACCCTGACCTCTAGAAGTTTAACATACTGTTAACTGGCTATCTATACTTTATTCATGATGATACTGGAATGTTTCTCCTCACACAGATTACAAGCTGCCTTGATTCTTAGACAGCAAGTCATGTGTAAGCCAACAGCTGGGCTACCAAGGTGAACAGGACTGCGGTTAAGGGTCCCAAAGCCTAACACAGTTGGTAATTCTTAAGGTGTCACTTACAGAAGGAACAATGATAGTAAGCCCTCGGGGCCTGGCACCTGTGAAGCAAACAGGGCAGAAGCCAAACAGCAGGGCTGAAATATAAAACAAAGCAAACATGTAAACCAAATAGCAGAGATCAGTCATTTTCTCTGCAGAGAAAGTAGTAAATTTTAGTTATAAGTGCTGTATACAATTCCTGCCTGTGCATTGACAACAAACTCTGTGATTGGCTATATTGGAGTTCGCTGATACTTGCAGGACTAATCAGACAGGTGTTCCCACTTCGGAGACTGATATACAGTGCCATCAACATAGAGGGACTGAATGTAGCTGAAGAATGCCATGTTTTATCTTTCACTATTAGTTCTTCATAGTTAAAGGCTAGCTTCAGGCAAGAAGTCTCAGGCCATTTTGAGCCAGCACACAGTATGGAAGTAAACATGCTGTTCCTGATCTTTCACACATACAGCTGAATGGCAGAAACTGCTATGTAAAAAGCCCATAGTGCTTTGCAGCAGAAGCCATTTTAGTTTGGTTCAGGCCTCATATGCACACAAAAAAGTTTTGGTTAGGTGATGCCCTAGATCCCCTCTCCCACTTTAAGGTGAGAATGCTACAAGGGAGCATATCACAACTTAAACCTAACTACCTATACAAATGATACAACAGTCAAGACTAAGTGGTCATACTGGTAAATCAATATGACTTCAGAGTAAATATGTTTACTCACTAACAATAATAATGTATGTAAATAATCTGATGAGTAATACTGCAATGGTATTACGCAAGTCAAATCAATAATAGTAATCATTCTAACTTCATGTCTCAGGTTACATAAAAGCATATGTATTATAATAACCTGGGTTAGTATGATACAACTAATACGTAATGTTATTAGTGTTAACATTGGTATAGTCCAGGTGTTCTCAACACAATCCTTGAGACATACCCAACCAGGCAGGTTTTCATGATACCTCCAATTAATATATATGAAATAGATTTGCATACAATGGAGGCAGTGCATACAATTTTATCTTATGCATAGTCATTGTGGATATTTTGAAAACCAGACTGGCTTGGTGTGTTCAGAGGATTGGGTTGAGAATTCCTGGTATAGTCTAATGAAATAAAGTTTATAGGCAAACTTCTTTTGACATTAAGGAGTATTTATTCAGTATGGCAGTAGTGTGCTCTCAGAATTCATGCAGAGACATGGACAAAGACATAGGTCCCTGTGGAAAGACAATGATGGAGAACAGATATATGTCAACTGGTATACAACGATCATGAACAGTATGGGTCACAGGGCAGTAAGGAAAGGAATGATGAATGTGGTAAGCAGATTGTTGTGTAGAATGTCCTTATCAAAATCAAAATAGCAATCAGTACATTGTACAGCTGACCATTGAGCAAGATGGTCAATGGTCAGCTGTACAATGTAAAAGTCTTTATAAGCCAACAAGTAATTCAATTCTTGGGTAAAATTGATTTCATGTCCGTAAAACATATCTAGTATTCCATCTCAGTGTGAACAGGTTCTGGCTCAAGATAAAACAAAGACACTTCATCATAAGTACATAAGTAATGCCATACTGGGGAAAAGACCAAGGGTCCATCGAGCCAGCATCCTGTCCACGACAGCGGCCAATCCAGGCCAAGGGCACCTGGCAAGCTTCCCAAATGTACAAATATTCTATACATGTTATTCCTGGAGTTGTGGATGTTTCCCAAGTCCATTTAGTAGCGGTTTATGGACTTGTCCTTTAGGAAACCGTCCAACCCCTTTTTAAACTCTGCTAAGCTAACCGCCTTCACCACTTTCTCCAGCAACGAATTCCAGAGTTTAATTATACGTTGGGTGAAGAAACATTTTCTCCGATTTGTTTTAAATTTACTACACTGTAGTTTCATCGCATGCCCCCTAGTCCTAGTATTTTTGGAAAGTGTGAACAGACGCTTCACATCCACCTGTTCCACTCCACTCATTATTTTATATACCTCTATCATGTCTCCCCTCAGCCGTCTCTTCTCCAAGCTGAATAGCTCTAGCCTCCTTAATCTTTCTTCATAGGGAAGTCGTCCCATCCCTGCTATCATTTTAGTCGCCCTCCACTGCACCTTTTCCAATTCTACTATATCTTTCTTGAGATGCGGCGACCAGAATTGAACACAATACTCAAGGTGCGGTCGCACCATGGAGCGATACAACGGCATTATAACATCCTCACACCTGTTTTCCATACCTTTCCTAATAATAGCCAACATTCTATTTGCTTTCCTAGTCGCAGCAGCACACTGAGCAGAAGATTTCAGCGTATTATCGACGACGACACCCAGATCCCTTTCTTGGTCCATAACTCCTAACGTGGAACTTTGCATGACGTAGCTATAATTCGGGTTCTTTTTTCCTACATGCATCACCTTGCACTTGCTCACATTAAACGTCATCTGCCATTTAGCCGCCCAGTCTCCCGGTCTCGTAAGGTCCTCTTGTAATTTTTCACAATCCTGTCGCGATTTAACAACTTTGAATAACTTTGTGTCATCAGCAAATTTAATTACCTCGCTAGTTACTTCCATCTCTAAATCATTTATAAATATATTAAAAAGCAGCGGTCCTAGCACAGACCCCTGAGGACCCCACTAACTACCCTTCTCCATTGTGAATACTGCCCTTAACCCCACTCTCTGTTTCCTATCCTTCACCAGTTTTTAATCCACAATAGGACATTTCCTCCTATCCCATGACCCTCCAATTCCTCTGTAGCCTTTCATGAGGTACCGTTGTCAAAAACGCCTTTTGAAAATCCAGATACACAATATCAACCGGTTCCCCTTTGCCCACAATATTAACAATACTGATATATTTGTTCATGATAACAATAATTGCTATGATCATATGAAGCCCACCTTTTCACAGTATGCACATAATTAATGTTTTTATTTTATTTATTTATTGCATTTGTATTCCACATTTTCCCACCTATTTGCAGGCTTACAAAAAACCTATTATGGCATCGCCATTGCAGGAGACAATACAGTTGGTGTTACAACAAGATCATGGATGATGATAAAACGATAAAAGGATCAATGCTCGTTTGTGTTGAGTAAGCTATTGTAAGCTATATAGAAACAGAAAAATGTAGGCAGATAAAGACCATATGGCCTATCCAGTCTGCCTATTCATGCCATCTACTCTCCCTATCATTCCCTTAGAGAACCTATAAACTTGTTCTAAGCTCTCTTGAATTCAGATAGTTTTTGTCTCCGCCACTTCCACTGGGAGGATGTTCCACAAATTTACCACCCTTTCCATGAAGAAGTATTTCCTCAGGTTACTTCTGAGTCTATCCCCTTTAACCTTCATCCTAAGCCCCCTCATTCCAGAGTGTCCTTTCAATTGAAAGAGACTCACACCCTGTGCATTTATGTCACATAGGTATTTAATATCTCTATCATATCTCCCCTCTCCTGCCTTTCTTCCAAAGTGTACATATTGAGATCTTTAAGTCTGCCCCCATACGCTTTATGGCAAAGACCACTGACCATTTAGTAGCCGCCCTCTGGACCAACTCCATCCTCTATGACAATTGTAAGCTAGAGGTTTTAGAGGAGGGGAAAAGGCCAGTGTCATAAATCCCTTTGGGTGGTTGGGGAACTGAGAAGTTGGTATATAGGAGATATAATCCTGTTGAGAGCCTAATGTGTGTGCAAGGCCTCCTGAGCTAGATGAAAATTAGCCTGCCATAGTGTGTGATGGTTGTGTTGTAGACAATATAAGGGTAATTGCAGAAATGCGTTGAATAATAACAGCCTTTCTTCTATCTTCTATAGTATAGGGAGAGGAGGATATATGATACAATTATAGAAAAATGTAGACAAAAGATTGCATAGAATATGAAGAAGTGTGTTTGACTTTTGCACATATGCTGATCATACATCTAGCAACTTTTGGTGCTCCATGGTTAGGGGGTTATGCTGAATAGTTATAGGTATTCCTCTTTTCTCCAAGGTTTTGGGTGTTTTTGTGAACCCTCTCGATTTAAAATTAAGGGGCTTAATATTAGGCAGGCTTAGCCAGCATATGAAGTCAAACACTGGAAACAGCATTTACTTTATTCACATATTCAGTAGGGATGTGTATTCATTTCAGAAGGACATGGAAAACAACATATCCTTGTAATTTCATATTGTTTCTAACCCAAAGGACTGGAGTAAACCCTACAGATTTCTTTTCTGTGTGAAAAACTTTCAGCCTTTTTTACCACTGTTAATAACTATCAGGACCAGCCAACGTTAAACCTGTAACCTGCTGGCTGGAAGGCAACAGAAAAGTCAGATTTCTTTCCAGTGTTATTAAATTTCAGCTTTTTTTTTCAGTGTTAATAAGTACCAGCCTAAGCCAGTCTTGAACCTGTGACCCTTGGGTTAGATATCAGCTGGTCTACTTCGTCAGAGTCTGTTATAGACAGTCCATGTAGTAGCTGTGTCTTGTATATATGCTTTAGTATTCCTGTCCAGAAGTGCCCTAAAAAATACTTCTTAAAAAAAAGAAACAAAAACAAAAAGCCTGCAAAAGACAAAGGAAACTAAAACAAAACATTATTTATTTATTTTTGTTGCCAGCACATCCCTAATATTCAGGGGTAGCATTATCTGTTTAATCAGTGCCACTGAATATACATCTGACAGGCAAGTGCTCTGGCTATCTATCTAAGTGAGGCCTGCTATTTAACTTAATGTCTTTGCTAAAAGTACATGCAAAAATGCTGGCTCCACTTTTGCCCCTTTGCAGTGATGGCTGTTTTACTGATATTGTATTCATCTTAATTTTTCATTAACTTCTATGGTCTATAGTCTGCTGCACTCAGTTTATTAAAAAGGTTAACTGTAGTTACAGATTTTACATTATTGTTACCACCATAATTAGCTCTAATGCTGAAATGAAGGGTGGGCATCTTTTAATAATGGATAATGTGCCATCCAATATGAATTTTTTAAAATTTCATATATCACTTTTCCAATGTTGGGTCTAGATGTTGTATAGCATGGTTACAACATGAAGCTACTCAGCAAGAACTGGTGAAAGAAAGTTACAGTATCATTTCCACATTACCAATGCACAGCAATGATTAATCTTCAGCATTACCACAGACCTTTTCTTTTACTTTAAGCAAAATCATATATTGTTGTAGACCACAGGTGAAAACACTCAGTGTTAAGGATGACCAATCTAATTTGTGGCAACACAATTTCACTGAGTTGAGCAGGGCTGTCAATAGAAATAGATGGCTGTCTAAAGCACTAGGCCCAAGGGATGTCACTAGGCCTCATTAGGTGGAAGTGTAACCCTTTGTTATATCGGAGCCCCTGGGTGAGAGGAGCCCAACATGGAAGTAGTCATGAGCCCATCTCATGCTTGGGAGTGCCCTGATTTGTGGAATCTCAGTGTGGGGGTTGAGCTGATGATTACTATAAGGAAGGACAGTATTGTAAGATTTGTCCTTGGTAGCCTGTGTTTAAGAATTCTATAACCCCGCCAAGTGACCCGATGGAAAAAGAGAGGAGTAACCATCTGATCCAACCCTGACAGAGGAGCAAGATCAGGGCATTGCTGTTAATCTCCTGAGTCAAATAGAGGAGCCGACCTGTGGACTGAGATTGGGGAGTCTCACCGCAAACCGGGCTCAAGGGTAGGACACTGTCTGCCCACAGCTGACCTGAAAGACTTGGACAGTTAATGCTGATCCAAATTTCCTTTGGTAATGTTGCTACATCAAGAAGTTGATTGCGAGGTGTCAACTGCTACTGGTCAGGCGAAAGGGGTTTTGCATTGTGTATTACCCAAGAAGGAAGGTTATATTCTCTTGTGACTTTGTAAGATCAAGCCTGGTTACCATCGTAGCTGTATGCTGAGGACTTTCATGACAATCAATGCTGAGTTCCAGTTGTTAAATAAGTTCAGTTAATTTTCTTGACTCCCCTGACCTTTGTGTAGTTCCTGTGTTGGATCTGAAGGGAATCTGAAGTAAGTAGTGCACACCCAGTCTCCCGAACCCCAAGAACGCTCTTGGAGTAGACCCATGAGCCTAACCCAGCTACGTGAGAGGAGCAGGTTACAGAAGGATGTGATTGCTCCTTGTTGCCATTCTAATGCCCAGCCATGCCATCAAAGGGACACTCCAACACATTGCCCATGTCCTTGGAGAGGTTCCACTTCCCAAGGTTGGCCATGCTTCTAGACTGCCTGGAATACTAGCTGACATGGTAGGAGGCATGAAATAATTACAAATTAAAAACATAAGAACTGCCCCCAAGTTGTGACTCCAGCATAGGTCTGATTGTGGAGGAGTAGTCTAATGGTTAGAACAGTGTGCTGAGAACCAGGGAAGCATAAGGCAAACCCTACAGTTGCTATTTTTGATCTTGGGGCAAGTCCCTTACCCTCTCATGTATCAGGTACAAACCTAGGCCCTGTTTACTAAGGTGCACTAGCGTTTTTAGCGTGCACTAAAATGTAGTGCACACTAATGCTAGAGACACCCATAGGAATATATGGGTGTCTCTAGCGGTAGCCAGGAGCGTAGTCAGACCTCACGGTGGGAGGGGGCCAGAGCCCGAGGTTGGGGGGCACATTTTGAATGCCGCCTTGCCGCCCCCCACCGCCACTGCTCGCCTCCTGCCGCTTCCCCTCACCTCCTTGCCGCTTTCCCCGCAAAAACAAATACCTTTGCTGGTGGGGGTCCCCAACCCTGCTAGCTGAAGCCTTCTTCAGTGCCGGTCTCTGGCGCAGCCAGCGTTCGCTGCCCTGCTCTTCTTTCTTCTTGCTCCTCCTATGCACACTGATGCTAGGAGCATCAGCATGCACAGGAGGAGGCAAGAAGAAAGAAGAGCAGGGCAGCAAATGCAGCTGCGGCTGGCGGGGGTTGGGGACCCCTGCCAGCCAAACCAGGGGCCCGGATGAAATTTACAGGGCCTAGGCCCCATGGCCCCACATAGCTACACCCTTGGCGTTAGCGCGTGCTAAAAATGCTTTGTAAACAGGGCCCTTAGATTGTAAGCCACGAAATACCTACTGTACCCGAATGTAACTCACCATGAGATGAGCTACAACTGGAAAAAAAAAACTCACAGGAAATGTATTTAAATGCCATTTTTTTTAGAAAAGCATAGAAAAGGTAATTGTATATCTGGGCATCCATATTTATGTATCCTTGGCATGTGTTAATGTACAGAATACTAGCACTTACAGATGTAAGTGTACACTTACCTGTAAGTGCTAGTATGGTATCTAAGTGCTTTTCTGTATGTAAGTGGCCTAGTGCATGCATGCAAGGTGGGCATGCATATGGGCAGAGCATGGATGGGCATTGGCAGGTGTCCCACTTACATAAATCTGACTGAATGCTTTAAGGCACAATCCCTGCTGCATTTTGGTGCCCCCAGTTATATCAGGTGCACTTATACTGGGTTTTGCTAGTATTCTGTAATGAAATCTGAGTGCACCAAATAACCTTATAGCAGAGGCTCTCTCTACACGACATCGATTACCTGCAGAAAATGCACAGGTTTAATGTTCTCTCCTCAGCATTTCGGCTTAACATTCACGGTTCAAATTGAAATATCTCTTACTTCTAGTTATTCTCTCAAAGATAAACCTTGAGATTCTTTTTCCTGTTCTAAAAGTTTTTCATGTTGAAGGTAATTCATTGTGGGAGACCATGTTCCCTATTTTATCATGTAGAATTATCCCCTTTACTACCCAAAATGCAATGTTGTCTTCTGACTGGACACTTGTTATAACTGGGGCTTCATAGTCTTCCTAGGACCTAACAACTTCACAGAAGCCCTGGCATTTTTTTATTCACCATTCAAATGACACAGAATTATTCAAAGTTGTTAAATAACAAGAGGACTATGAGAAGCTGCAAGAGGATCTGCAAAACTGGGAGACTGGACATTCAAATGTAGGAAAGGTGATTTGACATTGTGTCATTTCTTTTTTCCCCCTCTGGACCAATATGCAGCATAATTGTTTAATAAAAATTTTCACTAAAACAAAACAAAGAAAATATTTTCTGCACTCATTGCGTAATTAAGCTCTGGAATTCATTACTGGAGGAAGAGAACATAAGAGTAGACATACTGGGTCTGACCAATGGTCCATCTAGCCCAGTGTCCTGTTTTCCAAACAGTGGCCAAGCCAGGTCACAAGTACCTGGTAGAAACCCAAATCGTGGCAACACTCCATACTATAAATCCCAGGGCAAGCAGTTGTTTCCCATGTCTGTCTCAAAAGCAGACTATGGACTTTTCCTCCAGGAACTTGTACAAACCTTTTTAAAACCCAGATACGCTAACCGCTATTACCACATCCTCCGGCAAAGAGTTCCAGAGATAAAACATGTTAATGTTGCTGGGTTAAAAAAAAAGATTTGCACAAATTCCTACAAGAAAAGTCCATAAACCATTATTAACATGGACTATACCACCTCAACAATCCACTAGAATCCGAAAATCATCTTTCTATACCTACTTTCTTAATACTTCTTTCCATCCTTAATCTCTTTGCATCAACAATTGTATCTGACATCCTGGAATGGCAATGCCATAACAGACCTCTGTAAGCCACATTGAGCCTGCAAATAGGTGGGAAAATGTGGGATGCAAATGCAATAAATAAATAAAATAAAGACTTTGAGACATTCACAGCTTATCCCTGGGAAAGGGAGCATGGAATCTATCTACCTTTTGAAATCCTGCCAGGTACTTGTGACCTCGATTAGCCATGGTTGGAAACGGAATACTGAGTTTAATCTGATGCCTTAGGCAACGTTGAGCTGTGCACCCCCACCCTAACAAAAACACTGTAAGACCTACCTTCACTCCTTCCCTACTTCCACCCCCCCCTCCCCCAGTGTCTGGCCTCTTCCCTTTCCCGTATCCTCCATTATGGCACAGTTTGGTGGGCAACACTGCTGCATTCAGCTTCTCTAAACAAGATACAACACAGCTGCCATGGGACCTTGAACAATGATGGAATTTGAGAACGCATGGGATAAACACAGAGGATCACTATATAGAAAACGGATGGAATCCAACTTAAATGACCTCATATCTGAGTTTTAATGACAGCTTCAGAGGTTGGGAAGTACAGCCAATTCTGGGCAGACTTCAGTGTGGGTCCCATAAATGGCAAAACTAGATCAGAATCAAGACTGGAATGGGCTTCCATGGCAACTCCAACAGTTGGAAATTAGGACTGATGCCTGACAGATTTCTATGGTCTGTACCCCAAAATTGGCAGGGAGAGATAAAGAGGCATATTTTCAAAGCACTTAGCCTTCCAAAGTTCCATAGGTTTCTATGGAACTTTGGAAGGCTAAGTGCTTTGAAAATATGCCTCTAAAGTATACCAGTGCTTAGTCATAATGAAGTGGAACCCGTGCAGAGTGTCAGATTCAATTCTGGCCACCTTGTTGGGCAGACTGGCTTGACCATGCAGGTCTTTATCTGCTGACATTTACTACGTAAGGCTTGCCCCCTCCTAACTTCCTGTTTTAGAGAAGCAGGAAAAACCAGACCTTGAGCCTTACATCTGTAGTGCTAAGTCTTGTTTATAGATGCTGACTACTATGCCTTCCTATGCTGATATCTAGTCCACCTAGTGGTCAGGATGGCCTTGGACTTGATGGTCCCAAGAAGCAACAAGGCAGCCGATCCGCAAACTCCAATGTGGAAACAGACAGAGCAGATCAATAGTAGATACAAATCTAATGCAATGCCTGACACAGGCTGTGTTTTGCCCACAAAGGGGCTGCATCAGGGGCTATGTGGTGTATATACTGATCTTCACCATCAAAGGATTAATGCCCTTATGGATAAGGCACCATAGTAGGTAAAAAAACAAACACAAAAAAACAGCACGGTCACTACACAGTGATCAAAACGCTCTCTAGGAGATACTGATGTGTGTCTGTGAGCACCCCGCCATCCCCTGGAGAGCATTTTGATCACTGTGTAGTGACTGTGCTGTTCATTTTATTTTTATTTATTTTTTTACCTATTATGGTGCCTTATCCATAAGGGCATTAGTCCTTTGGTGATGAAAATCAGTATATACACCACATAGCCCTTGGTCTTGATGGATCTTTGGTATGATCCACTATGGAGAATCTGATTTTCTTATGCTTCCCAGATGTCACATGCTGGATTAACTTCGATGCTGAATGTGGAGCATCTCCATCTGTAGAAAACTCGGAGCTTTATTTGGGATACTACCATATGGGCTTAGTATATGGGGGTAAGTCTTTGCGGCATACCATGTAGCCAAGGGGCTACAGCTAAAATAAGCAGTTATGTAAAGGGTTTAAATCTGTTACTTTATATATTCAGTCCTGTGGAACTAGGAAGAATCAGTGTTCAGAGGATATTCTAATGAGGAATGTTAGAACTGAAGAGTAGGTAGGTATTTTGGGCTATTCAGCCTAAGATCATGCTGATGTTATGGCCCATGCATGCTTTAGTGCAATTTTCCACCCATTTATATTTATTGCTGACTTCAGATGGGGGACTTCACATATCAAAGGAAGAAAAAAAAATTGAGGCTCATACATAGGGAAATGATCAGTTAGTGAATGCCATGGTTCAGAGCAGCAATTTCCTTCTTTACGCATTTATGTGCCTGCAGTTCACCTCTTTTGGAACAAGCCCCCTTCTAGAAGTGAATCACAAATCTTTTCATTTTACTGGCAGACCAAAATAGCTGTTCATTTCTGCCTTCACTCCTGCCTCAAAATGAATGAATTGACCCCCTTGTGGATATATTTTGTGCTGGCACTTTACACGGCCCAAATAAATCTTGAACTTACAGGAGACACGTTTTGAGTAACTTGCCTAGCAGTATGTACTTCTAGCCAAATTTTACAAAGAAACTATTTGAATAATTTTCTTCCTTGACCAAAACACACCCCTGGGACGGCCTACTTGAGAAACAGTTAAATGTAGCCACGTTATGAAACTATATATTGCAGCAATGTTCATGCTTCGGGATCTAGGTGATTAAGCCCTTGGGTAGTCACATTGATCCTTCTGGAAACTGTCCTTATACTGTATTTCATTTTCTTTTAGGTTTGATTTTAGCCTGATCATGGTTTCATGGAAATACTATCCCTACAGTCCAGAATAAGCGTTGTTTAATAATCACGTATGGTGATCTTTTTGTGTGGTGACATTCACCTCCTTGCAGCACTTAGATTTTGTTTCTAAGCAATGCGTTAGACATGGTACACTGACACACAATGGTTCCTCCATTTGGCACTTTGTAGGCTTATTTTTACTTCTGTCTCTACACTGTTGCTACATATTACTATTTTGGATATGTTCCATCCCAGCAAGGATATGCCTTTGAAACTATGCAGAGAAAGATTGGCTTTGTTCAAAGGTAGTTTTCTTGTCAAGACTTGGCAGCTCAGAAGTTGTAAAATCAGGTCCTCATGCCCATTTCTTGCCAGAATCCTGTTCTGTGCCTCATGCCCATTAATCTCATTATTTATTCTTGAATAAGAAACAGCAGAAATTCCACACATGAGCTGCCACATGGGACTGAACTGACTAATAGAAAGGATAGTCTTTTTAACATTATTTTACATTTCATATGTAACTACTCAGTGGGGCTCGGATCTCAATCGTATGCTGAAGCTGTCAACGTACAATAGGAGAGAATGTGCTCCAGGAAGGACAAATCCCAAGCCATATACAAGAAGGGTTGCTAACCAGGTCCCGGAGGTATGTCTAACTTGTGCCATTTTCAGGGCATCCAAAATGAATAATGCTTGTTACAGATTTGCTTAAATAGCCCAGTGTAAGCAGCTCTTGTTAAGTGTATTCATCATGGTTATCTAGAAAATCAAACCATTTAGGTGACTTCACAGAGTTTATTCTACACATAGATTAATTTTACCACTATTGCTGACAGACCTCAGTCTTCTAGAGCCTTAGAATAATAAATACTCTATGTCCCTCCCAACTACATGTAACCATGTGGTTTATGCACTGGAAATTATTACTGGGAGCTGCAAATCAGAGGTACAGTGAAGGACAGTGATGATATGGGGTACAAGATATGTGTGAATCCTGTTCACTTGTCAAGAAAGATAAGAACAAGTATTGTCTTTATTTGGGAAAACCTAGATATACATGCTATGCACCCTTGTAGCTTCTGGAAAAAAAAACAATAAGGAGATTGACATTTAGAATAATTTATATTTTTGATTTGGATTTAGCTTATACCTTTTTCAGTAGTAGCTCAAGGAGAGTTACATTCAGGTACACTAGGTACTTTTCCTGTCCCCGGAGGGCTTACAATCTAAATGTATATCTGAGGCAAAATGCGATTTGCCCAAGGCCACAAGGAGCAACAGCAAGATTTGAATCAAGCTTCCCTGGTTGTCAGCCCACAACTCTAACTATTGGGTCACTCCTCCACTAAAAAAGATATGTTCAGAGTTAACAGCATAAATTATTGTTACAGAAATTTCAAGGCTGACAAAAAGCAAACACATTTTAGTTGGACATCTCTTTCAGCTAATTGATCTACATAGATTTGGGTGAAGCATTGTGGGTGTGTGGTTAAAAGCAATGGGCCTGTGTGAAGGATTGGGTGGTACAAGGCAGGGTTTCCTTAAGGACACTCCCTCACTGGGGCTGGACCTAAGCTACCCTAAGGCAGGAAATAGCTTAGATAGCTTGCTGAGTCAGGAAGGTGGGGCTCAGAGGGAAGAGGAAGTTAAAAGCCCTCTGGCCAGTGTTGCCAGGACTGCGGGTTTCTCGCCCAATTGGGTTCCTTTCCGCGAGCTGCTGCGGCTTTTTCACACCGCGTGCGGGTTGCGGGATTTTGGGCGGCTTTTTTAAGCCCTGCCGGCGGTTTTTTCACCCACCACAGTTTTTTTCCCTGTGGCCGCTGTCCACGGGTTGGCTGGTTTTCCCATGGCTGCAGCCAGTAGAAGACCCATGGAGGCGGGCTTAATGATGTCATTTGTATGCAAATGGCCTCATTAATATTTATTAATGGTGTCATTCACATGCAAATTGACTTTGTGCGGTTTTGGGCTGGCTTTGGGCGTGACAAATTTTTTCCATCTGGCAACACTGCCTCTGGCAGCACAGAAGAAGAAGGCCATGAGGATAGAAGTCCTCTGCCCTATGACTCCACCACAGAAGTGTAAGCTGCAGAATCTGCACTAAGGTAGACCAAGTTTATCTTGGAATCCTGCTGATAAGTATAATTTTGGACTTCAGGGCCAAGTTAGGCCCAATTGTTTGAATACTGAAGCACAGAACTTTACTCTAGGACTCCAGGCCAGAGACCAGCAGTTATATGCTGTGTGCTTTGAGAGACAGACTTGAGCACCCCCAATATTGAGAAAATTCCTTGTATGTGTCCAAGGAAGGGTTATTTCCACTGGGCTTAGCACTCCCAATAATTTTGAAAAGTTGGCTCCTATGCCTACAAGAGCAGGCCACGGAAAGAATTCCTGAGAACAAAGATTGACTTTCTTTTCTTTGCATGTTTATTTCTCCTTACCTGTGAAAAGCACATCAATAAAGTATTTTATTTTACTTTTAATCCTCTGTGTGGCTGTAGTTTTATTAAGGTCCCAGGCCTGTCCACTAGCCATGCTGCCACAGCCTGATATTTAAAGGACTCATCTGGGTAGCAGTACCTGCTACCCAGATAAACCACAGCAAGCCAGATATGCAGTGACACTGTCCAGATTCTGCTGTTGAATATCTTAACACCTAGGCACTAACTGGATAGTGCTGGGGCAGTCAGGGGGGGGGGGGAGGGCATTGACCAGGTAACAGATATCAGATACCAGAGTTACCCAGGGACATTGCCCAGACAACTATTAGTATAACTTAGGACAGCAAAAAAAAGTTGTGTTAATTATAGCTGACTAAGGTATATGATAGCAAGTGAACATTGCTGCTATCAGGAAAGTGAGTCAAACCAAAAAAAAAACTAATGAGAGGATTAATTATTTTAGTTCTGAAGAAAGTCAAATCATCACAGTCAATATAAATCCACAGAACATAGCAAAATAGAAACCTTTGGAAAATCTCCACCTAGATACCAAAAGGTAAAAATTGACCATACTAAACTGAAGCCTGAGAGAGACATTCCTAGGCCCTATCAAACCCCCTCAGAAGTTGCCTGGACCTTAGCTCTTTTGAGGGCAATGAATGCAGTCAGATGAGTAGGATTTAAATATATATATCTATATTTAGATGACTGATAGGTCACTAAAAAAGATGCTTCCAGCTGTAGAACACTTGGCCAGAGTGGCAAAAATTGCTTCCTCTTTTTTTTGTGTGTCTCCTAGGAGACATCTGGATAAATCCAGATTGTTTTTTAAATGAATCCAGATTTTTTTTTATTTACAAAATGTTCTTCCCTATGCTTAAAATAACAATAATGGAGACCACAACTAATCAAAAGAGAGTCACAAATCACTAATTTCAGATCAAATAACCAAAAAATAAAAAATAGTGTCAAACTGGAACTACATTCAAATAAACACCCACTGCTGGGAATATAACTGATCTCATCAGCATCACTAATCATGGACTTTATACTGGGTTATTAGGGCTTTTGTGGTGCATCCCATTCCAGGTCTCAACCCTAAGTCCCAGCTTATTCAATCATTTACTCTTCTCATGAGTTTAAAATACTCAACTACACATTTAAATGCACAATGCTACAGAACACTACAAGCAATCAAAAATAGCTCTTAGCTTAATTCAAGAGAATAGCCGTCCATTCATGAAGTATTTTGACTTGACACTCACCAACACTATTCAGTGCAAGCACCCCGCAGTAACGGTTGTCTTTTTGCTAGCGTTTCGGAAGGACATTCCTGCCTGCTTCTGGAGTCTTGACAAACTTGTCATAGGTTAGTGGCTCCTGCGATAAACTAAAGTGTGGTAAAATGCCAGCTTTTACTGTACTTTAGTAACTATCCCCCAGCACCCGGTCAAAATAGCCCCGTCAAAAAAGCCCTGACAAAATGGCTCCGATTAAAAAAAGCCCTCACACAAAATAGCCCTGACAAAAAAAGCCCCAAACAAAAAAGCTCCCGACATAACAGCCACTGTGAAATCGTCCTGCCCACAATATAGCCCCTGACAAATTAGCCCTCCGACAAAAGGGCCTGATCAGGCTACCCAGAATATGGTTGCTGACAAAGTAACCTGAACAGTACCAGACAGGGGGAGAATGTACGCACACTGCAAGAGGAGCTGCCCAAATGTACTTGTAGAGGATCCCTGTATTCAAGGAGAAGTGATCACTAGCCGACCCCGGAAGTCTTGTGTCTGGCTTGTCTCTGCCACATCTCGCCTATATGGTAACAGGAAGTAGCAGTAGAGATAAGAGTTCTGGGTTTGGCTGGTGATAAGTTTTCCTCGAATACAGGAAGTCTGCTGAAGTCTTTGCTTTGAGCTAAAGTTTTTAATATTAAATTTTATAGGTAATAATGATAAAATTAGTTTTAGGTTAAGAGTTTTGGGTTAAGAGTTCCAACACAGTCTATTTGGGTAAATGCCTTTGTTAAGATAAGCTCATTGTCTGTAGCCACAGTTGTCTGAGGAAATAAAACCTTAGAAAGTGATCTAAGCATTGTGGTTGCTTATGTGAGCAATAAGGCTTACATTTTCGCTAGTGTAATTAAATATCAGAACTATATTTCTCATGATACCATCTTTCATTAATACAGTAATATGCAATGCATAATGTTAAAATTTGGTTCTTTCCTCAATTTCCTCGCTACTGATTTCCCTTACATTTGGTGAGGTCAATTGTGTTTTCCTGGTGTTTTCATACATCGCTTTAGCTCTACAGATCAAGGCAATTGATAAGCTTTAAAAAATTCATAGATGCTAATTTGTAGGTTAACACATTTTAAGTTGATTTGGCATGCACTACATTTAAGGAGCATTAAAAAAAAAACTGAGTGTGCACTAATAAATACACATCTCTGGTACACCCCAATCTGTGAACCTATCCAACCAGAAGCCTTGGTTTAATCTGATTGCCTACCATTCCACTATCAGTCTTCAAAGTGGTGTACTATAAAATATATATTCCTATTAAAACAGTACTATAATGATAAACAATTAAAAACTAGTGTAATCCCAACAAACCCCAAAATAAACACATTTTTTTTCCTAATCTTACCTTGCCAAACAGGATAAGGTTGATAAGACTATGAAAATGATGACAATATTGTTTTGTTTTTAGTTAACATGTTGATGGAAGATTAGTTTCCTTAAACTGCAGAACAGATCATGAATGTCAGTTAGTAGCTATAGAATTTTGTTTATTTATATATGCTTTATCATCTTTTTTTGTGATGTGTTATTTTTTTCTAGGGGGCTATTTTGTCAAGGGTTATTTTGTGGGAGGGGCTATTTTGTCTAGGGCTATTTTGTTAGGGGCTGATTTGTCATGGGCTATTTTGTTACAAGGCTGTTTTCTCGGGTTGCCCTATCCCCCTATGATGGTCCAGGCATCTATGTCACAGGGGAGGATGATTTTATATGGGAAACTGAACATTTGGATAATTATACCAGGAGTTCAAATGTAAGGCTTTTGAACTTTCCGCTGACATCTGATATCTACTCTATTTATTTTATAGATTTTTGATAGAACTTTTAAAATATGCTTAGATGGCTTTTTTTTACTTTTGCAACGAATGTATCTTCCTATGTGGGGAAGCCAGACATTTGGGAACTAGATGAACACTTTTTTTTTTTCAGGGTAAAGAAACAGAGACAAAAATGAAGGCAGATAAAGAACATATGGCCATATCCAGTCTGCCCATCCATGCCATCTATTCTCCCTATCACTCCCTTAGAGATCCTATGTACTTGTCCCAAACTTTCTTAAATTCAGATACAGTTTTTGTCTTCTCCACAAGGCTGTTCCACAAATTCACCACCCTTTCCATGAAGAAGTATTTCCTTCATCCTATGCCTCCTTATTCCAGAGCTTCCTTTAAATTGAGACTCTCCTCCTGTACTTCAGATCCACTCGGACTATTCTTCTTGGTGGGTTACCCCTTATCTGCAAAGTGTCAAGGCTGAGAATGGGCTTTCTCAAGAGTTATCTGGATAGCAGTGACATTTAGGGGCCCCTTTACTAAAAAGTGTTAAGAAATGGGTTTAGCGTGTTTTAACGCAGGACTTCCCACATGCTAAGCCCATTTCTAACACAGCACTAAATTAAGGCTTTTTTTTTTTCTTTTTGCAGGTCCCATGCTAATTTTTCCATTTTTGCTTGAGACCTTCAAAAACAGGGGCAGCCCAAGGCAATCTGCCGCCCGAGGCAGGGATGAGATGACACCTGCCCTTGATCTAGCATCTCCCCTCTTCCCTCCTCAAACCTCTTCCCTGTGTTTACCTTATTTTTTTCCAAATGGCAGCAGCAGCAGCGATTCCCATAGGCTGCCCAGCCACCGGCACTGGCCTCTTTGCTACTACATCCCACCTCTGAGGAAACAGTAAGTTACATCAAGAGGCGGACCGCAATGGGAGAAGAGGCAAGTGCTGGTGGCAGGGCAGCCTATGGGAATCACTGCCACTATCAACTTTTGGAAGGTAAAGAATTGAGGAAGAAAGGAGAGAGTGCCGCTTCTGGAGTGTGCTGCCTGAGGCCCCTGCCTCGAGTGGCCTATTGGTAGGATCGCCACTGTGCAAAAATATTCCCTAACATGTTGTTCACACGAACCTTATTCTACCATAACATCACTGTGAAACTGTTCATACTGGAATTGGCGAATGTCTTTACAGTACTATGTAAGCCACATTGAGCCTGCAAATAGGAGGGAAAATGTGGGATACAAATGCAACAAATAAATAAATAATTTGGGAGCACTTAGCACCACCTAAATAGGAGGTGGTAATTGCTCCTGTGTTTAAGTCTGCGTTATCCAGTGAGCATGCAGTAATGTGAATGTGCTAGCTGGATAAGGCTTCTATGCCCATTCCCTGCCCATGACACCCCTCCTGAAAAAAGAAATAGTGTGCACTGATAGGCAAATTATTGCAAAAGGTCACATTAAGTGCACATTTGCGCTGAACACAGTTTAGTAAAAGGCTCCTCAGTTTGGTATCTTGATAATTACTAAGGGCTCCTTCTACTAAGGTGTGCTAATGGATTTAGCACGCACTAAATGCTAAGAAGCCCAGTGCACTCCCTAAAGCATTGAGGAGCCTAGATACTTATCTGATCTTTCGTAAATAACTCAAGGCCCACTTCTTCAAAAAATCCTTCCATGATGCTCCACTGTGAATCAGCTATGAATAGTCATCACTCTTACTCAACAACATCCCCTCCATCCCTTGCCTGGTCACGACCCCAACTTAGCTTCCGCTAATAAATCTACCTCCCCACCCTGCTGCCCTTCCCCTGTCCTTCATATTTCCTCCTGCCTCACTTCACCCCCTATCCTTCTTCAAGCCACTTCGATTCTATGTGATTCAGATCCCCTATCATATTGTATTTCTTAGTTCCATGTAAGCCACACTGAAACAACACTAATTGGGAAAATGTGGGCTAGAAATGCTGTAAATAAAATAAAATAGGAATAAAATGGGCTGCTTAGCATTTAGTGCATGCTAATTGTTTGCGCACCTTAGTAAAAGGAGCCCTAATTTAGCAAAAATGCTTCTAGGCCTGTAGAAACAATCCTATATAATAAAACGCACCTCCAACATTCTGAAGCTGACTGCATGGCTGAGGCATTCCTGCTCTCTGTATCCATCTCCTGAATTGACATCACGTACTTCCGGGTTCGTCACAAGCAGAAGTGACCAACCACACGAGGTTTCTCGGCTTCAGAATGTTGGAGGTGCATTCTATTAAATAGGATTGGTCAGTTCCTTGAAGCACAGCCAGAGCTCAGCGTCCTGCACAGTAACGCTCAGCACCAGAGAGAGAGAGGGGGGGCCTGACACCAGAGAGGGGAGAGGTACCTCTGTCACACGCTCTCTCTCATAGTCAATGTCTTTCTCTCTCTCACTCTCACACACTGTCACACACTATGTCTCACACTGTATCACATTCACTCTCTATGTGTCACACAGTCACTCACACACTCTCTTGGTCTCATACACTCAGTCTCACAGAGAGTCTGTGTCTCACACACACTCTCTCTCTTGCACACACTGTATCTGTGTGAAACACATTCTCTCTCTCTCACACTGTGTCTCACATATGCACTTGCACACACTCTCATTCTCACACACACTCTCTCTCTCTCTCACAGACACACTCGCACCCAGACTCACTCTCTCTCTCACACACACACACACTCGCACATTCACTCTCTCTCTCACACACAGTCACTCTCACATACACTCTCTCAAACATACACACTCCGAGGAAAACCTTGCTAGCACCCGTTTCATTTGTGTCAGAAACGGGCCTTTTTTTACTAGTATACCTATAAATGGCAAGCCCTAAGAATAGATTAAACATTTCTCTTATGCCAGCAGCTCCCAAACTGTGCATGGTGACACCCTGGTGCGTCGCAGCAAATCGCTCCCTACTTTCGCCTCCCACAGGTCCGGCATCTGCCGCTTCCTGCTTCTTCCCCCTTCCCCTACTGCCGCTGCAGTACTTGCAGCTTACATTTTCGGGCTGTCCATGATTCACACAGGCACTGTGGGGACTTCCCTCTGCCGCGAATGGCCCTCACAACAGAAAGTTACATCTGAGAAGGCTGGACGCGGCAGACTGGGAAGACCCCGGGGGGGGGGGGGGGTGAATCACGGACAGCCCATAAATGTAAGCTGTGAACACTGCAGTGGCGACGGCGGGGGAGCAAATACGGTAACCCTACACTTGGACCACCAGTGAACTTTTTGTGAGTCAGTAGATAGGGGTATCCATGGGCCCACTTGAGCCATGAGGAATCTTCAGTGATCTCAGGTGAGGTGCCACATTTCACATCAGATCACACTCTGTTTCCATGCTGCATCTTCACATCATTCTGTACTGGCATAATATTCAGCACTACAAAAGAGAAAAAGTGTGCTAGATTTTCATGCAAATTTTTCTTATATCTGGAGCAATTCTTCATGTAGCAATTTGCATGAGTTTTGCATGTGCACTGCATTAGCGCAGTGGTTTAACATTGATTTTCCCATGCTAATCTTTCTTCCGTCATTGGGAGAAAGATTAACATAGAAAAATCAAGCATAAAGGGGGAGATTTAATACATGGCACCTAATTAAATCAGCGCTGAAATCAGTGCTGACTACGTGTATTCTATAATCGGTGCCTAGATTTAGACACCGATTATAGAACACGCTTAGTTGATATTTTAGCGTCTAAATCTATGCACGTCCATTTACACCAATGAAAACATGGCGTAAATCCTGGTGCATAGATTTAGGAACACAGGGCCATATTCTATAAGTAGGCACAGAAATTTTGGAATGGCCATTTCTCCGCCCATAACTGTAACCCTTTTTGCCTGCGCACATTGTTACAGAATAATCTTAGCGAGTTGTACACCTAAATTCTAATCAGTGCCAATTAGTGCTCATTATTGCTCGTTAAGTGCTGTTATCAGCACTCATTAGCTTATTAAGCCAATTAAGTTGTGCGCATTGTTATAGAATCAGTGCCGATTTCAGCACAGAACTCTAGGCGCGCTATAGAGAATCCGGGGGAAATGCTGCATGAACAGGCAGCACAATGTAGTGCATCTTCCTCCCCTCATCTGGGGATATTAGGCTGCCATAAAATGTTCCCGTACTTGTTTTTAATGTACCATGTAGGAGGGCTTTTTTTTCTACTCTCAACGATCCTACAGTAAGGTTTCAGCATTCTGGATAAAAGATATGAAAGAATTGTAAGGAACAAATCACAGGCCAGTGCCACAGTATATTCTACTTAAAATATCATTACTGGGAGGAAAGGCCAGATAGCATTTTTAAGGGAGACGCGATTAAGGTACAGTAAAAGGCGATCCTTTACTGCACCTTGATATACCACAGAATTCAGCAACCGGTGGTATCTCAGTCCTGCAGGTTGCTAAATCCTCAGCGTTATTTCAGTGGCCTGGGAGCATCGGGCTGCAAAGCCACAGCCTGCTGCTCCAGGGCCACCAGAGACCAGAGCAACTTCTGCCTCAAGCCCCGCCACATGCTCCCAAAAGCTCCAGACCCACGCTGCCAAAATGGGTCCAGACCCCCCCTCTCTCTCACACCCCAAAAGGCTCCATGCTCCCCAAAGCCCCCAGGTCCATAACCCCCATCAATGATCTAAATGTATACCCTTTTAAGGGGTCTGGTCTTTTGGCTTGAGCCCAAGGGGATGTTGTAGCCTGATGTTCCTGGATGGCAAATTAACCTCAGCTAAAAGTTGGAGTTATTTTACTGTGATTTATGGGCCATAACGTGATTTGCAATGTGCACCCAGTATACACCCAAGTCGTGTTAGGCTTTTTACATAGTAATGAGCTGCTTTACATGCCGTGGTAAAATAAGTCAAGCTGTGTTAGTGCCCTTTAAGTCATGTTAAGGGGCACGGAATACTACTATTAAGAAATGTGTTTAATTTACTTTCATTACACAATAAGCTGTCTTGCCATGTTTAGATGTAGCAGGGCTGGGTTTGGTCAAGCACATAGGCAGAAGAATGAGGGGAGTAAAGTCTTTATCAGCCTTATTAGCCAAAGTCACCACTAGTGTCGCTCGGAAAATATCAGATATGTCCACCAAGTCTGCATTATTATCCAGAGTCTGCTGTATTATCAGTTTCATCAGAAAACTCCAGACATTTTTGAGCAAGCAGATAATATACACGATCAATAGATGGCATTAAATCCACAGCCAATGCAATACCGCCAGCACAAAATTTCATAAATATATCTTATGTTCTTTCCCTGACCCTGACCTCCTTCGATTCTCCCTATTAGTAGATCTGAGCTGGATTTATTTTTTATTTCTTTAATATTGAAGAAATGATATTATTTCTTTTCTTTTCAGTTTTCTGTACAAGTATTTGCTATAACCAGCACCTACAGCAGAATTACTCTAATATAATTCTGAATATATAATCGTAATACTTACAGAATTGAAGGCCTAAAAGACGATGGAATTTGGGCTGTTCTGGAGGTGGTTCCAGTCACATGTATATTTATACATGTAAGCTGCTATATTCATCTACTAAGTGGGTATAAATGAAACGTCCACGTTACATTTTCCATTTATATCTGTAAATTCATCGACACTGCCTAAATGGATAGCACCACTGAATTTATGCACAATTTGAAAGAGTCTACATTAGAGGTTTCAAATTATACACTATCTGTCCTGCTGAATATTGGTCTCTATGTAAAATTTGGCCAAATGCTTATTTATGGTGCGGCCCTGGCCTTTTGCAAAAAGACTGGTTAGATTTTTCGTTACTTGATCATGGCAAAACTGAGCAACTTTGTTCTCTGTTTCTACTGCCAAGGAAAGTGAAAATTTCCTTTGTTCTCACCTCCCTCTTGTGACTACAAGCGGTATAAACTTTCAGCTCCAGGAGAGCTCTTACCCCTCCCATCATATTTTTCCAGGAGGGAAATAAGAACTCCTCTCTGGAAAGCTCTGGCTTATTTCCACAGACTAGACTATCCTTTTCATCACTGCCTTCAAAGTTAAAGTTTGACTGACTTTGTTCTAAAACAGTAGCTTGATTTACAAAGCATTCAGATTCATGGTATTCAGATTCATTTCCCTAATAGCAGGCAGTCACAGTGAGAGGGGATGAATCTAATGAGAAAACGTACATGGACAGTATGCAAAGGGTGATTTAGAGATTAGAGCCTAAGGCTCAGAGAGACAGCATGCTCGGACCTCTTTCTTTGTTTTGTAGTCCCTTTTAACACACTTTTCCAGTCTTATTGGTTCTTCATGCAAATGTGGAGCCTTCCGAAAGTGATCATTATGGTTGGCTATAGGGAAGCACACTGGTACAGAGACAATTACAATTTTGCTGGCAGAAATTCAAGTCATCTGGGAAATAATGGCCACTCAGTTTGATGCCACAAAACAAATCCAAACTGACCTTGAGAACCTTTCTGCCCAGTTTCTAGACTCTTAAAACCGGCTTGAAGCTCTGGAGATTAGGATGGGATGTCTAGAACTACAGGCCCCACTGATTCAAAAGAATAAATAAGCCATCTTGCAACTCCAGCAAGCCCCTGAAGAGCTTAGTAACTGCAATAGAAGGAACAATATACAAATATTGGGAGTGCCAAAAGGATCTGAAGGCTCCAGCATGATCAGGTTTCTAGAGAACTAGCTACCCAAATTGATCTTTACCTCAATCCCTTGAAATTCCATCCCCCCCCCCCCCCCCTTATGCCTGTCTCTGGACAGTAAATGGCCGCCACCTATTAACATAACATAAGAAGGACTATATAGAACAGTGGAATGCAGTTCTCTCTAAATGCTCTTTGGATCATGTTACTAAATATTGATATATTAAATAAGACGATACAACATCAAAAGAAAGAACTAGATGATAGAACTGAAATTTTTTTTTTTAAGTCTGGATGCGGTGACTTTTGAACAACAACATCAGGATTTTTTGAAACAAATAGAAGCATTTAGACAGGAACAACGAGCATATAAAATGTAAAAAATACTATAGAGATGAAATGGGCTCTACTTGGGGGTATGTTGACCCCTGGAAAGATAAATCAAAGCAAAATAGGAAATCAAAATCTAAGACAGTGGGTTTTACCTTATCCTTGACTGAATCATCAGGGGATGAAAATTTAGGGGGAAGCTCTGGGGATGTAGACACAGGGACCCCTAAAGCAAACATAGGGCAAGCCATATTGAATACATCAGGGGAAAAACCAACACACAGCTGACAGAATGCATGCCCTAGGAACTAGAAAATATCAATGTTTGCAATTTGTCATCTAAATCCTTGTCACCAGACCAACAAACACCGTTGCAATTGGGCATGTCTTTTGTCCCTGCATCAAGTTATGATCTCTTTGAGATGCATAGATGTGTATATAGATTCTTTAGATAATTACAATTGAGGGTTCATTTTGGGGATAGTGAAGTACAAATAGGGGAGTGAAGTTACCTAGGATGAGATCCACATGGATTCTACCTGATCCAATGGCCCCTATGGTATTAGCTTTTGAGAAATTAGTTTTACAGGATTTAGAGACAGCTGAAACTTGTGGGTCTCCCCTTCATCAGAATTTGACTAGGGTACAAAAACAAGCTTTGGTGAAATTACAGAGGGGTTCATCCATTGTCATAAAAAGGGTGGGATGGTGGTCATGCAAGATAAGGCACAATATGAGAGGAAAGCTGAGAGACAATTAGCAGATAGCCGGTATTATTGTAAATTGCAGGAAGATCCAACGGTATTATTTCAATCCCAGATTAGGGAAGTGTTATACAGGGCAAATGAGAAAGGGATCATCACCAGTACAGAGCTTCTGTTTCTAGATAATAAACATCCTCAGACACCATGTATCTACTTTGTGGCTAAGATACGTAAAACATTAAAGGATCCACCAGGGCACCTGATAGTATCAGGCATTGGTTCACTGCTGGAACTGTTGTCACGTTATTTAGACTCCTTTCTCCAACCCTTAGTATTAAATACCTGCTCGTATGTTCGAGATTCAGCACATTTATTAACTTAGTTACAGGAATACCATATACCTGATACACAGGAGATTTTTTTGGTAACTATGTATGTCTCCGCTTAATATACTAATATTTCTCACGATAAGGTGTTGAAGGTTACACTAAGCAGTTTGCAGGAGCTTAATATTTCTTTGGAAAAGATTAATATTTTGATGTCTTTGAAGCAATTGGTTTTACAGAAGAATTACTTTCTTTTTCAGGACCAATTCTATGTACAGGTAGTGGGACAGCGAAGGGGTCCACACTAGCTCCCACATTAACTTGTCTGTTTATAGATAGATTTGAAATGCTCTGTGTGTACCTGTCACCTTATTTCAGGTATATTGCATTTTGGAAGCGGTTTATAGATGATATTTTGTTTGTTTGGACAGGGATAAGTTGAGTGAATTTATCCAATGGATTAACACTTGTGATCCTGATATCAAGCTTACCGCAGAGATAGACTCTACATCTATTTCATGTTTGGATGTGAGCAGTGCTTTTTTTGTAGGAAAAAAGGTTCCTGTACTCATTATGGGCAGGGCCACCACCTATGGCTCCACCCGTATGATAGCCACACCCATGTTAGTTACACCCCTTGGTGCATATAAACAGGTATCATTGAAAATATTATACCAGTATAGGAGAAAAAAAATAACTTGAATTTTTTCATTATAAATAATTTCTATAAGATGTTACAGCTCCAGTATACCTAGTGCAAAATAAGATAGATGTAAATTCTCAAATTGGACATATTCCAAACACTAAAATGAAAATAAAATGATTTTTTCTACCTTTGTTGTCTGGTGACTTTGTTTTTCTGATCATGTCAGTCCCAGTCTCTGATTCTGCTGCTATCTGTTCCCTTAACTCCGTTTCCAGGGATTCCTTTCCATTTATTTCTTTACTTTCCTCCTTTCTGCTTCATTTCTTGCTCTACATCCATAGGTAAAAGCTCGGTCCTCCGCAGCCTTGACTGGAGGAGGTATAGAGTGGATCCAGTTTTTGCCTATTTTCTCCATCCATGTGCAGTTTTTCTCCTCTTTTCCCTTTCCCTCATCTCTGTCAGTATGCATCTCCTTCCTATTCTTCCCTCCCCTCCATCCATATGCATCTCCTGTCCTTCCTCTCTCTTCCCTCTCATCCATCCATGTCCAGCATTTCTCCTCTCTCCTCTCCTCCATCCATGTTCATCTCACTTCCTCTCTCTTCCCTCCCCTACATCCATGTTCATCTCACTTCCTCTCTCTTCCCTCTCCTCCATCCATATCCAGCATTTCAACTCTCCCCTCCATCCGTGTCCAGAATTTCTTGTCTCCCCTAAATCCATGTGCATCTCCTCCTCTGTCTTCCCTCCACTCCATCCATGTACAGCATTTCTCCTCTCCCACACCCCTCCCCTCCCATCCATGTTCATCTCACTTCCTCTCTCTTTCCTCCTCTCCATCCATGTCCAGCATTTCAACTCTCTCCCCTCCCTACCATCCATGTACATCTCCT
The DNA here is from genome assembly GCF_901765095.1 of Microcaecilia unicolor. NCBI lineage: Eukaryota > Metazoa > Chordata > Amphibia > Gymnophiona > Siphonopidae > Microcaecilia > Microcaecilia unicolor. The sequence goes on from NC_044031.1 coordinate 470,517,276, forward strand.
TCCTCTGTCTTCCCTCTCCTCCATCCAAGTCCAGCATTTCTCCTCTCTCCCTCCATCCGTGTGTATCTCCTTCCTCTGTCTTTCCTTCCTTCCATTTCTCTTCGCTGCCCTCCATCCATGTCCAGCATTTCTCCTCTCTCCCCTCCCCTCCATCCATATGCATCTCCTCCCTGTCTTCCCTCTCCTCCATCCATGTCCGGCATTTCTCCTGTCCTCCCCTCCATCCATCCATGTCCAGCAACTCTCCTCTCTCCCCTGCCCTCCCCTCCCATCCATGCCCAGCGATTCTCCTTTGCCCCTATTCTTCCCTCCCCATCCATGTCCAATGATTCTCCTCTCTCCCCTGCCCTCCCATCCCATCCATGTCCAGCATTTCTCCTCTCTCCCCTCCATCCATGTGCATCTTCTTCCTGTCTTCCCTCTCCTCTATCGATGTCCAACATTTCTCCTGCCCACCCCTCCATCCATCCATGTCCAGCAATTCTCCTTTCTACCCTGCCTTATCCTCCCATCCATGTCCAGGATTCTCCTCTGCCCTCCTCTCCCATTCATGTCCAGCGATTCTCCTTTGCCCCTATCCTTCCCTCCCATCCATGTTCACCGATTCTCTGTCCTCCCCTCCATGTCCAGCGATTCTCCCTTCCCCCATCCTCCCCCTCCCTTCCCCCCTATCCTTCCCCTCCCTTCCATGTCCTGTGACTCGCCCCAGCCTCCACCTGCCCCCTGAGATTATTCCAACCCCATCCCCACCTGCCGGCCCTCAGCTCACCAACTTTCTGTTCTGCCCTCTGCAAATCTAATATTTACCGAAGTCGCAGCACAAACTGGTGTTCGTGAAGACAGGAAGCAGGCAGGCTCAATTCCTCGTCGCGTCCCTGCCCTCTCAGCACAGCTCAGACTCAGTGTCCCGCCTTTGTCGCTTCCCTGCCCTCTCAGCGTCCCACCCTCGCGGAAAGGAAATTACATCAGAAGACGGCGGACGCTAAGAGTGCAGGGAAGCAATGAAGGCGGGACGCTGAGCCTGAGCTGTGCTGAGAGGGCAGGGAAGCGATGAAGGTGGGACACTGAGCCTGAGCTGTGCAGAGAGGGCAGGGAAGCAACGAGGACTCAGGCGAGCCTGCCTGCTTGCTGTCTTCATTACCGCGCCGGTTCGCGCTGCAACTTCGGTAAATATTAGATTTGCTTGCAGGGGGTAGAACGGAAAGTTGGTGAGCCGGCCATAAAAAAAAAAGGTGCCGGTACGCCATACTAGCGCGTAACGGCACAAAAAAGCACTGGATGTGAGAATCAATTATCAACATGGCCAGTTTACCACTACTATATATCGTAAGAAAACAGATTGCAATTCTTTGCTACACTTTCATAGCTTTCACCCTAAACACTTAAGACATAACATTTCAATGGGACAATTTTTAAGGCTACATAGGATTTGTACTTCTGAATTTTAAAAGACAAGCGAAGGAGATGTACCAGCCAGTGGCGTTCCTGGCTTGGATGGCACCCGGGGTGGAGCGCCGATGCGCCCCCCCCCCCCCGGGTGCAGCGCCCCCCCTAAATGACACCTTCCCCCACCTCCGGTGAAATGACACCCCCTGGGTGCACGCCACTGCGGGGTGCTGCAGCGTGCGCCTGCTCCGAGTTCGCTAAACTTCGTTTCGCTGCAGCTCCCTCTGCCCCAGAACCGGAAGTAACCTGTTCCGGGGCAGAGGGAGCCGCAGCGAACAGCGATGAAGTTTAGCGAACTCGGAGCAGGCGCGCACCGCGGCACCCCCCAGCGGCGTGCACCCGGGGCGGACCACCCCCACTGCCCCCCCCACCTTGGTACGTCACTGGTACCAGCGTTTTTTGAACAAGGGTTATCCGGTACGCATAGTAAAGAAAGCATATAAGAGAGCTTTATACGCAGAGAGGACATGGTTGATATTGCAAAACTACAATGTGAGTGTGAACCAGAAAATTGATTAGTTTATTACCATATTCAACAAATGTTTTTGATATTAAAAATTAATCTGTAAGCATTGGCCTGTGTTACAGTACCACTCTCAATTGGATCATACACCAATATTTGCATATAAGAGAGGAAGACATTTGGGGGATCTTTTGATGCATTCTTATACAACACCTTATAGGAGCAATTCAATGGACACTTTAGGACGGCACACTCGATGTGTGCATTGTATATATTGTGCATTTGTGTGGGATACAGTGGAGGTTCCAATACCATGTAGAAGAGGAGTCAAATTGTCTTGAAAAACTTCTGGATACATAATTCTAAGCAACCCCGACAAAGGAAAAATATGATGTAAAAATATACATTTGTTAACATGCATGCAGCTTGTCAGTGCTCATTAATTAATGTAGTGCATTAAAAATCAATTTAATGCATGTTAATCTATCATTTAACATGTGTCAAATCTATTTGTGTGCATTAAAATGTTTATTAACGTGAATGTGTGAAATGAACTTAAAAAAAAAACCTATGTAAAAATCCAAGAAAGGCCAAAAAATTGAAAACGAACCAAATTTTGTTTCTCTTGTGCACATCCCAAATAGGCAGGATAAGTTGGAGTTGAGCATTAAACAAACTTTGCAGGAATCTCTGCGGTATGTCTACTAAAGGGTGTTAAACCCTAATGCGCATTTTGCATGTGTGAAAATGTGTACTGCAAAGTGCATTAAAGTGTTTTGCCATAAGTAGCATGTTTGCATGCGCTAAACACGCAGTATTTATTTTTTTGTATTTATTTTCTAGAGGGAGCCTGTCAGGGGCAGAGAATGGGCGTGGATGCACTATACAGCTAGCGTATTCCATTACTGCACGCTATCTAGTTAGCATGTCTGTAACATGGGGCCTTTAGTGCTTCCTAAATAGGAGGCAGTAAGTGTACCCCCGCCAACTGTTTTCAGGTTACATGTGCTAATGCAAACAGCGCACGACCTGAAAGAGAAATACTGGAAATTGCCCCATATCCTGGGCACACTAGAAATGGGTTTAGCATGCAAGAAAGTCTCACCTTAGCACACGCCAAGCTCATTTACTAGTAGACTTTAGTGGACATCACATACCCCTTAGTCCAAATTCACCATCTTTTAATGATGAGTTGTTTATTCTGTAGTGTGAAGTGAAGATGTGGATAGAAGCACATTGGAACTTTGCATGTTTTATCAATAGATGCCAATTGTTTGTGAGGTACAAATATTGCCTGGTCAGGACTTGTTGATTCTTTACTTGATCTTTCAGACTTAGGGGGTCCTTTTACCATGGTATGCTAGAAAGTGGTCAGTGCTGAATTACCATGTGGGTTTGCCACACGCTCTGACCACTTACTAATGTGGCTGAAAGTTGGCCACAGTTGGCTTTTTTAATGGCCACATGCTAATTTTATTTATTTGTTACATTTGTATCCCACATTTTCCCACCTATTTGTAAGCTCAATGTGGCTTACATAGTACCGGAGAAGCGTTTGCAGACTCCAGTGTAAACAAATACAAAGTGATATTGTGGTTAGATAAAGTTCATGTGGCACAGCCACATTATGGAATAGTACAACGGAAGAGTTGTGTTATGTCCATTACGTACTTTAGTTTTGTTGTGTTGCAGAGATCAGGCATTTATGTTGGATTGGTAGGGTATGCCTGTTTAAACAGGTTAGTTTTTAGTTTTTTTTCCGGAAGCTTAGGTGGTCGTATATAGTTTTCATGGCTTTTGGTAATGCGTTCCACAGTTGTGTGCTTATGTAGGAGAAACTGGATGCATAGGTTGATTTGTATTTGAGTCCTTTGCAGCTTGGGTAGTGCAGATTTAGGTACGTTCATGTTGATTTGCATGTGTTTCTAGTTGGTAGGTCGATCAAGTCTGTCATGTATCCTGGGGCTTCACCGTAGATAATTTTGTGAACTAGAGTGCAGATTTTGAAAGCAATGCGTTCTTTGATTGGGAGCCAGTGTAGTTTTTCACGGAGGGGTTTTGCGCTTTCAAATCGTGTTTTTCTGAAGACAAGCCTAGCTGCCGTGTTTTGGGCAGTCTAAAGTTTCTTTAATGTTTGTTCTTTACATCCCGCATAAATTCCATTGCAGTAGTCTACCTGGCTTAGTACCATTATTTTCATAACACCAATGTGAGCCTTACTGGCCTGTAGTTTCCCACTTCTTCTGTGTCTCTGCTTTTGTGAAGAGGGACCACATCCACTCATCTCCAATCCTGCGGAGCCTCTCCCATCTCTAAAGATCTATTAAATAAATCCTTAAGAGGTCCTGCCAGGACTTCTCTGAGCTCCCTCAGTATTATGGGATATCCCATCTGGCCCCATAGCTTTGTCCACTTTTAGATTTTCAAGCTGTTTATAAACGCTTTTCTCCTATGAATGAGGCAATATCCAATCCATTTCCAGATATTCCCTAGGTAGCCAACTGCGGACCTTCTCCAGGATTTTCTTTCTGTACTGCAGGAATAGGGCATGCAGTCAGCCAAACTTCCATGAGACACCTCAGCGAGTCCTATGGTAGTGGCCTTTTACTACACGATAGGCCCATGTTAGGCCTACTACACCTTAGTAAATGGACCCCTTTGTAACATATTAAATGATGGCAGATAAGGACCAATGCAACCTATCCATTCTGCCCAGAAAGGGGTTGCAAATAATGCTCCATGTATGTTTTTTCCTCCATACTTTGTTAGCACTGCAAACAAATCATTTAATTATTGCTTTGAGCTGAAGTACACCATGCCTTATTTCCATCCTCTTGTCCTTTAGAGATCCTCTGTGTTTATCCCACTTCTTTTTAAATTCTATCATCATTTTTGTCTCCTCCATCTCTCCTGGATGGGCATTCCAGGAAGTCTCACAATTTTTGTGGAAAAATATGTGCTGAGGTTGATATTGAGTCTACCTTCCTGCAACTTCATATCATGTCCTCCAGTCTGGGGGTTCTAAACTAGTAGTGCCCTCACCCATGAGGGGTGTGGGAAGAGGTCAAGTTTCACGTTTATATACCATCCATTGGTAAATAACCATCTAATCAGTTTACAATAAAATTTTTGTAAACGATAGAAAAGAATTACACTACTACTACTACTTATCATTTCTAAAGCACTACTAGATGTACGCAGTGCTGTACACTTGAACATGAAGAGACAGTCCCTGCTCGACAGAGCTTACAATCTAATTAGGACAGACAAACAGGACAAACAAGGGATAAGGGAATATTAAAGTGAGGATGATAAAATAAGGGTTCTGAACAAGTGAATAAGGGTTAGGAGTTAAAAGCAGCATCAAAAAGATGGGCTTTTAGCTTAGATTTGAAGACGGCCAGAGATGGAGCTTGATGTACCGGCTCAGGAAGTCTATTCCAGGCATATGGTGCAGCAAGATAAAAGGAACGGAGTCTGGAGTTAGCAGTGGAGGAGAAGAGTGCAGATAAGAGAGATTTACCCAGTAAATGGAGTTCCCGGGGAGGAATGTAGGGAGAGATGAGAGTGGAGAGGTACTGAGGAGCTGCAGAGTGAATGCACTTATAGGTCAATAAAAGGAGTTTAAACTCCAGATAGGGAGCCAGTGAAGTGACTTGAGTAGAGGACTAATATGAGCATAATGACACTGGCGGAATATTAGTCGTGCAGCAGAATTTTGAACAAATTGAAGAGGAGAGAGATGGCTAAGTGGGAGACCTGTGAGAAGCAAGTTGCAATAGTCTAAGTGAGAGGTGATAAGAGTGTTGATGAGGGTTCTGGTAGTGTGCTCAGAAAGAAAAGGGCGAATTAGAAAAGAAGGCATCCATTCTCCACTTGAGAGAGTCCCTCTCTGTGCCAGCCAGCATTGAGTATTGAGTTTAACCAACAATCAGAAGTAAGTTTCTACATCAGTTTTATATCATGAAATGGATGCTTCCTTTCAGAGAACTAGTGGAAGGTTGCTCCATAGTGATACAGCAATTACAGAAAATGGAGGAACATGTATGCTCAAGACAAATTTGACAAAATGAGGGCACCACTATAGTTCCTACTGTGAGGATCATAGGGATCACAAGGGGATATAGGGTACCAGATATTAGGAAAGAAATAAAGGTGTCTCAGAAGACCAGATTTTCTGGATGAGCATAAGAATTTTATAAGGAGTCCTTGCTAATATCAGGAGCCAACATTTCTGCCTCAATAGAGGGGTAACATGATCCCGCCGAGTAGCACCAAAAAGTAATTTTACAGCTGTGTTTTAGACAAGTTTAAATCATTTAATGTCCTGAAATCAGAGACCATAAAAAAATGAATTACAGTAATCCAAGCTTCCTATAATAAATGAGTGAAGGAGTTTTCTCAGTGCATCACGGGTCAAGAGAGAAGGGTCTGGAAATCTGTGGCAATTTATTGAAACTTTCTAGACAGAGTGAAGACAGTTAAGACAGTTTTCATAGGAATTTGCCCAGGTAACTTAATAGTTTGCTGAGAAAATTCCTGAGGTTGAAAATGTTAGCAGTTAGCACTGTTAGTGGCTAACAGTAACACATGTAGCTGTCAGTAGGCATTAGAGGACCTGTGGTTTAGGAAGGAGGTACAAGGGTTTCATTGGTCAGTTAAAGTGGTGCGAGAACCAATAAATGTTAAGAATCCCTACTCTAATCTATGTAGCTTTATCTCCTTTGGAAAAGATCAATTTGTTCACTAATACATTTCATATATTACATAATATAACTATTTATTTTATATTCCGCAGCCTTACAGTTCTATGAGGATAACAGTGGGAAAAAAACAGACAGAACCAGGAATTATATATCACTTAAAATAATACATTGTGATAAAACAAATACAACATACAAGTCTAGTACAAATACAATCTTTAATTTCATAAAACAGATCTAATTCTTCACCATTAGAAATTCCCAAAACAAATGTCTTAATTTTGACACCTAAAATTCTTATAGTCAGGGGTGGACTGACAGTGACCTGGGTCCCCGGGCAGTGAGGGTGATCTGGGCACCCACCTCCGGGCCGCTGCCCGCCACCTCCTCCCACACTTCGCAGTCCCCCGAGTCTCAGTGGGCCCTTCCCAGTTCTACCATGAAGGTCCTTAGTGGTCTAGTGGTTTCTTCGGGGGCAGGAAACCCCCCAACTCTTTCCTGTCCACCACCGTTATTCTTCCCAGCTCTGCCATGTTTTCAAAATAGCAGCGGAGACTCCCCACAGTAATCTCGCAGGTCTTGACAATCTCGCAAGAATGCCACAGGGAGTCTCAGCAGCCATTTTTAAAACACTGTGATACCGGGCAGAATAGCGGCAGTGGGCAGGAAAGAGTGTTGTTCTTTCCTGCTCCTCCCCCTCCCCCCCACCACCCACACAGAGGCCACTAGACCACCAGGGCCCTTCAAGGTAGGACCGGGGTGGGGGTTGTAGTGTGTGGCCACGGCAGGCAACTGGGCAGAGCCTCTGGGCCCTCGGTCTCTGCCCAGTTGCCTGAATGGTCAGTCTGCTCCTGCTTGTAGTTTCTTCATCAAATGAAGTGGGCAACTCAAATATATAATAGCAAAGCCTGCACAATTAGATGAAATTGTTCTTCCTCAAAATATTTGTGGATACAGCAAAGTTTACGCTAAGTAGAAATGCTTTTCGAACCACCAAAGTGATTTGTGGTTGTCATGAAAGCGTAGAGTCCAAAAGTATACTCAAAAGTTTTACAATAGAAGACAATTGGTATTGTTTTTGAGTAATTCCAAACTTGTTAATACCAGGGAAGCTGTTAACAAATAAACATTTTGCCTTCTCTGTGTTTAATTTTCATTTATGCACATACATCCAGCATTCTATATTATAAACTTTATGAATCATAGTACTTTCTAAAAAGACAGAGGATGGAACAGGGATAAGAACTGTAATGTCATCAGCATAGCTAAGATAATACCTCTTGCTTCTCCAGTTCATAGCCTAAAGAGTGCATGTCTACTTGAAATAAGAGCGGGGATAAGGGGGGAACCCCACAGGGATTCCTCCACCTGTCCGACAGACAGATCTTCATTTTAACCCTTTATGAATGCAGTTTCATAAACCCCTGTAACTAACTGTATATATGACCCGATATCCCAATATTGTCCAGAATTTGCCAAAGAATCACTAAGCAATAATTGAATATTATCCATCAAAGAGCCCACTACAGTTTCTGAGTCTCCTCTACCCCGCCTATCCTCTAGAGTATGCATGAACAGGACCTCTAGTCTCTTCTCATTTGTTTTCTGATGCGAAGCTCTTACCATTTTGGTTGCTTTCTTTTGCACTGCCTCCAACCTCTTTATTTCCTTCCTTACTGAGATATGGCCTCCAAAACTGAATACAGTATCCCCAAAGAGGTCTCACTAATGATCTGTACAGAAGCATTAACATCTTTCTGCTGGTTATGTCTCTGTTTATGCAGTCAAACATACTTCTGGCTTTGTTACACTGTTTTGCAAACTTGAGATCCTTGGACACTATCTCCCTGAGGTCTCTCTCTCCTGCTCTGTGCATATCAGCTTCCCCCCCTCCTATCCCATACAGTCCCCTTATACTTCTCTGCCACAAATGCATCACTCTGCTCTTCTTCCCATTAAAGCTAAACTACCAAGCATTTTACCAGCAATATCGCTCACATAGATGTTGAATAGAATCGGTCCTTGGACTGATTCCCGAGGCATCCCATTCACCTATCTTTCTTTCAAATGAATTCTACCCATTGGCATCTTGTCCGTTAACCAATTTTTAATACAGTTTACTACATCAGGATTTACTGTTCAAAAATACATGAGGTAGTTCTTGTGCTGAGAATGTCCAAAATGAACAGCCATTTTTTCAAAATGAAACGTCCAAAATACGAATGCCAAAAACCCAGGCACAAAAACATCTGTCTGGCGTCATTTGTACAAAAATGGCCACACAGACATCCTTGCAGAGCAGAGGGGCGGACTAGTGGTCAGTGCAGTGGACTTGAAACAACAGGAGCCAGGTACAAATTCCACCTTAAAATTCTATTTCTTCCAGTTCTTGTAGTAAATATTCTATGATCAATCTGTAGTAGGAATGCTGTCTACTAATCACCATATTGGCAAACAAAGCCCAGTGACTACGTTCACCTAATATTGCGATTATATAGACTCGTCATTGCCTAGGGAATTATTCACTACTGTAAGAAAACAGCACCTAACCAAGTTCATTTTCAGCTGGTACTTTCCAAGAAACACTATGCCAAGGTGTGAAATATATTATTTATTATATAGATAGTAATAAAATATAATATTCAGTGGAAATAGCAAACAAACACACACAGTAATTACCATGAGCTTATATATATATATATATATACAGTGGTGGAAATAAGTATTTGATCCCTTGCTGATTTTGTAAGTTTGCCCACTGACAAAGACATGAGCAGCCCATAATTGAAGGGTAGGTTATTGGTAACAGTGAGAGATAGCACATCACAAATTAAATCCGGAAAATCACATTGTGGAAAGTATATGAATTTATTTGCATTCTGCAGAGGGAAATAAGTATTTAATCCCTCTGGCAAACAAGACCTAATACTTGGTGGCAAAACCCTTGTTGGCAAGCACAGCGGTCAGACGTCTTCTGTAGTTGATGATGAGGTTTGCACACATGTCAGGAGGAATTTTGGTCCACTCCTCTTTGCAGATCATCTCTAAATCATTAAGAGTTCTGGGCTGTCGCTTGGCAACTCGCAGCTTCAGCTCCCTCCATAAGTTTTCAATGGGATTAAGGTCTGGTGACTGGCTAGGCCACTCCATGACCCTAATGTGCTTCTTCCTGAGCCACTCCTTTGTTGCCTTGGCTGTATGTTTTGGGTCATTGTCGTGCTCGAAGACCCAGCCACGACCCATTTTTAAGGCCCTGGCGGAGGGAAGGAGGTTGTCACTCAGAATTGTACGGTACATGGCCCCATCCATTCTCCCATTGATGCGGTGAAGTAGTCCTGTGCCCTTAGCAGAGAAACACCCCCAAAACATAACATTTCCACCTCCATGCTTGACAGTGGGGACGGTGTTCTTTGGGTCATAGGCAGCATTTCTCTTCCTCCAAACACGGCGAGTTGAGTTCATGCCAAAGAGCTCAATTTTTGTCTCATCTGACCACAGCACCTTCTCCCAATCACTCTCGGCATCATCCAGGTGTTCACTGGCAAACTTCAGACGGGCCGTCACATGTGCCTTCCGGAGCAGGGGGACCTTGCGGGCACTGCAGGATTGCAATCCGTTATGTCGTAATGTGTTACCAATGGTTTTCGTGGTGACAGTGGTCCCAGCTGCCTTGAGATCATTGACAAGTTCCCCCCTTGTAGTTGTAGGCTGATTTCTAACCTTCCTCATGATCAAGGATACCCCACGAGGTGAGATTTTGCGTGGAGCCCCAGATCTTTGTCGATTGACAGTCATTTTGTACTTCTTCCATTTTCTTACTATGGCACCAACAGTTGTCTCCTTCTCGCCCAGCGTCTTACTGATGGTTTTGTAGCCCATTCCAGCCTTGTGCAGGTGTATGATCTTGTCCCTGACATCCTTAGACAGCTCCTTGCTCTTGGCCATTTTGTAGAGGTTAGAGTCTGACTGATTCACTGAGTCTGTGGACAGGTGTCTTTCATACAGGTGACCATTGCCGACAGCTGTCTGTCATGCAGGTAACGAGTTGATTTGGAGCATCTACCTGGTCTGTAGGGGCCAGATCTCTTACTGGTTGGTGGGGGATCAAATACTTATTTCCCTCTGCAGAATGCAAATAAATTCATATACTTTCCACAATGTGATTTTCCGGATTTAATTTGTGATGTGCTATCTCTCACTGTTACCAATAACCTACCCTTCAATTATGGGCTGCTCAGTGGGCAAACTTACAAAATCAGCAAGGGATCAAATACTTATTTCCACCACTGTATATATATATCTGTGACAGTGCAGAGAATTATATCCAAATTATATCCAAATATATCAGGCAACATAACCATTCCCCTAGACTCTAGACCAGCCCCAAATAAAGAACAATCTTTCTTTTACAAACTGTAGAAATCAACACAGTTGTTCTCACCCTTAGATGTGCTGCAGGCTATCCCGGGTAGAAGCAGAGTCTCCTTCACAGCTCCAGCTGTGACAGTGAACTATCAGGATGGAAGTGACAGTCCCTTCAGCTGAGTCCTTAGCTAGTAATTAGCCCTGATTATTACCTTTCTTTCCTGCAACAAGTATGTATAGGAAGGCTCAGTCTCTAGCACTAAGAGGGAAATCAGAAAACTGATTATACTTTATTGCAGGGCTGCTGAGAGACATAGCTGGGCCCGGGGCAGGGACACCGTCACTCCCTTGGGCCTCCGCCACCTCACTTGGTCTGTCGCCTCAGCCCCCTTACTTTCCTGTGTCTGCTCCTCCCTTGATCTGTCATTCTACTGCTCCTATGTGCTGGGACCTGAGTTATCACGTTAATGCAATCACCCATGTCCTGACACACAGGAGCAGGAGAGAGACAGACCCTGGCGCCAGGCCCCTCTAGGTTAATGCTTGAGGGTCATGCATTTGGGCTGCAAGAACCAAGAATAGGGAGTGAAGTACTACTATGCACAAAAGAAGAACGAGATTTGGAGGTGATTGTATCTGATGACCTTAAGTTGGCCAAACAGGTTGAAAAGGCAATGTCAAAAGCCAGAAGGATGCTTGGGTAGATAGCAAGAGATATGGCCAGTGGGAAAAAGAAGCTGATAGTGCCTCTATGTAAGTCTCTGTTAAGGTCCCATTTAGGGGTCCTTTTACTAAACTGCGGGAAAAAGGGCCCTGCAGTAGCAGTGGGGACTGTCTTTCTCTACTATAGCAGGTAAGAAGCCCCTTAAAAATGGCCATGCAGTAAGATTATTCTTACTTCACTGAGATGGCGGTAAGGGCTCCCGTGTTAACCAGGCAGCGAGCGGCGATGCCCGATTACCACTGGGTTAGCATCACACTATAAAAACATTTTCCAGCATGCCGGAAATGGTGCACACTCGAGGCAGAACTCCCGATGGTGGATGCGTTGGGCCAGTGGTAATTCTGAGTTAGCATGTGGTAAGCCTGTGTTGGGCTTATCGACACTTTGTAAAAGGTCCCCTTAGAGTACTGTGTACAGTTCTGGATACCACACCTTCAAAAAGAGATGAACAGGATAGACTCGGTCAGAAATGGTCAGTGGTCTTCATCATATAGCATATGGGGACAGAGTTAAAGACCTCGATATGTATACTTTGGAGGAGAGGAGGAAAAGTGGAGAAATGATAAAGACATACCTCTGTATCCATAATGCACAGGAGGTAAGTCGTTTTCCACTGAAAGTAATCTCTGGAATGAGGGGGGCATAGGATGAAGGTGAAAGGGGACAGACTCAGGAGCAATGTAATGAAATAGAGAAAGAGTGGTAGATGCATGGAACTGCCTTCTGAAAGAAAGCAAGGGAGAAGACCATAAAATCCCTGGTGGAGAGAAAGAGAAAATAGATGGTAAGGATGGGCAGACTGGATAGGACAAATGGTCTATCTGCCATCAGAGAAACTGTTTCTATTGTATGTAGACTTGACCTTTAAATGAGTTTCATACTTCAAAAAAGGCATTGAGGGAATAATCTACACAGAGTGGCAGTTACAACCCTAAACAAAGGCTGAGAGGGGGATAACCTGCACAGAGAGGAAAGCAAAACCTTTGTCACCTTTCTAATTGGGCAAGCTTGTCTTTACCTGCCATCATTTTTAATGTTACTGTGTTGTGTTTTGGGGAGTTGCCTCCCTGTCACCCAATATTCCATTTTTTTCATGCAGCATGTTAAATTCTTATGAATGTTTTCAACTTTATGAGCATTATGCTTAGAGGCATACTTTCTTTTGAAAGCTGTGCCCATAGTGATTAAAGTAAAAAGAGCTTTTTCTTTTTTTCTTTTTTTTTTTTTTTTTTGTTTGCTGAGAGTTATTGAGGGAAGGGGCAGGCATTTCATTTTTCCATTTTATAAAATGATTTTAATGTGCATCTCTACAACCACATAAAGGTCATTTACTCCCCATTATCACATGTTAATGCCATTATTCCATTTCTGCTACAGGACCCATTTTAAGCAAGTCTCCTAGTTTTATAGCATGGGAATAAAACACTATTTATGTGAAATAACTCCTAAAGAAAATGCGTAAACAGCATGCATGCATACATTAACTGAAAATTGCAAAAAAAGAAAAGAAACAAAGAAGGAATGGAATGGAATCAAGTGGTGCCTGTGTACAGCCAAATTTTACATACCCCTAAAAGGTCATTCAAGTTTTTCTCAGAGTTGGTTAGATAAGGTTTTAAAATAAAATGCATGAACTATAAGGAATAATAATTAGTGCAGATAATAAGACTATAAATTTATTTTGGCATCTTCATGAGATCATGTGAATCTCTTGAGCCTTTGCAGAAACCTTAGTAAGCCATCTGCAGATTTTTTTTGTCATTATTTTTTTTCTTTTTGCTATAGAACACAATAGTTGAAAATACAGATGTGTGTTTTTTTGTGATAGTGTATATATAGTAGTAATTTAGCATGGTACATTAAAAAATATATAAATTATAACACATCACAAATCATTTGAACTGTTTTATTTCTGATTTGCCATATCAGAAGTATAAGTCATAAATATTTTGCATATGCTCATTACAAGTATTTAATCTTGTGCTGATCTGAAGTCAGCTCGTGCAAAAATAAGAAACTGAAATTCAGATGTGTACAAGGGAAGTATGGTCTTGCGTGAATTGAGAGGGATTATTTAGCTGTGGCACAGGTTTCCATGTAATGAGGAATTTGTTTTCGCAGGACTTTTTAATACAATTTATGAATATTTGCTGGCAATGTAATTGTCTTTTCTACTGACATTTTCAAAGCAACACTGTGATTTGTTGGGTCTCCTGAGAGTCTGAATACAAAACTGATAATTATATTAAATATACATAGACAATAAAGTGTGTGTTTACATAACTATGCCCATAAATATCTGATTGAACAGTCATTGTTCTCAAACCCCTTTTAAGCAGCTCTCTGAGGAATCCACTTCTAATGACATGATGGTTTAAAAGATGTTGCTCAGTCTTGTTCCATATTTAATTAACTTTCCTTTTTTAAATTTGTGATGGTGGAGACAATAACAAATAGCTCAGAAAAGAAAGGGAAGGTTTGAAACATAAGTGAGACACTGCCATGCTTTGAGTGGCATAACCAAGGGAAAATATGTATGCAATGTCCATGTTGGTGGTCAGGGACATCCGTAAACCATGGGGAATTTATTATTTTTAGGATGTTCACACCTCACTATTAACATCACAAAAACATAGACATAAAAGGAATCAAAGCGGCTTAGATTGGGAAACAAAATTTTTTTTAATAAGCATGCTGTGTAAAGGGCTTAATTTGCCCTTGTGCCTCTACAGATTCAGTGGAGCAAATGCTCTGAAGAGAATTGCACATTACCATTAAACAGTACATACCTTTCAACATTAATTGAACAGTGGTGTGTCAACGAATGAATTAGAGTGGAATCAGGGTTAAGATGACAAATTCTCATGTAGTCTGATTCAAAGGATTCCAGGTTAATTCTCTTTGATTTACATAATCTTCCATTTTCTCCTCCAACCATTCCAAATTGCCATAAGTTATGATTCATCCATCTTAAAGTGTCTCGGTTGTCAAATTGTAAAGTATTTTCTTTGGCAGCCTACGAAAGTCCAGTGATATCTCAACGATATGACGAGTGGGGGGGGGGGGGGAGCTCAATTGCCACCCTCACTTTCAAGGCCTTTAGACTTGGTATCCCTATCTCTCTTGTTTAACTATTCCTTATTGCCCCTCCAGAACCCTCCGTTCATTAAATGATCACCACTTAGTTCTGCCTTCTCCAAAACGTGCCCATTTGGAATCAATCTGTCATGGCACACACATTCTTCTTCCTGGCTCTTCATCTCCCCCTTTCTCTCTGTAGTAATTCCTCTTTAAAGGATTTTAAAACTGAATTGAAAACCTGGCTTTTCTGTTTAGCTTTTGATGAAACAGTTTGCTGAAATTACCAGTGTTACCCTTCGACCCTGTCCTTCTTTTGTGCGTTTGCTTTACCCTCTTTTTGCAATGTTTATGTCTCTTAACTTAACACTCTGCTTTCCTATACATTAACTCCATTTCATACTTTTTATCCTGTACACCACTCTGTTCTGCCCGTCAGCTAGAGCGATATAGAAAGTTATTGCAAATAAATAAATAAATAAATAATTGTTCATCTGTTCATCATCAAAAGGTGTCATCTGAGTATAAAGGGCTTCCTGATAGTTTCAAGTTTATTTATAACTTACTACCCCACCCATCAGTAGTGCCATCTGGGCAACTTACAGGCTAAAAGATAAGGAGAGCATTGTTGAAAGACAGACATGACAAAAGCAGAAAGAGGGGGACTACAATAGTTGTGATAGGACAGAGGGAAGAGGAAAACACACAAGGGGTATTTCGCAGCCAGTACCCCTGGAGGTAAATTGGCGCTCAGCTGAAGGCATCTGTAAAGAGAAAAGATTTTAGGTTAGTCTTAAACTGATCTAGGGACGTTTGTGGCCTTAGTTGCTCAGGTAACTTATTCCAGAGTTCAGGACCCTGTATTTGGAAAATGGAATGTCTGATCTTGTCATGGATGAGGTCTCTGAAAGTAGAGACTAGGAAGCGATGTTGTGCTGAGTTCCTGAGTGATCATGAATGGATATAGGGCATCATCAGCTGGTAAAGGAAGCCCAGTTCCCCCACGGAGTAGGAGTAGCAGCTTATAATATACAAGCAACAAAGCCCGTTTCATTAAAAATGAAACAGGCCCTAGGAAGGCTCTTGTCTAAGCGATTTCTCCTCTCTCCCCTGCCCTCCCCTCCATGTCCAGCGATTCTCCTCTGCCCTGCCGTCCCCTCCATGTCCCACGATTCTGGCCTCCACTCCATGTCCAGCGATTCTCCTCTGCCCTGCCATCCCCTCAGTGTCCCGCGATTCTGGCCTCCCCTCCATGTCCAGCGATTCTCCTCTGCCCTGCCGTCCCCTCCATGTCCCACGATTCTGGCCTCCACTCCATGTCCGGCGATTCTCCTCTGCCCTGTCGTCCCCTCCGTGTCCCGGGATTCTGGCCTCCCCTCCATGTCCAGCGATTCTCCTCTGCCCTGCCATCCCCTCAGTGTCCCGTGATTCTGGCCTCCCCTCCATGTCCAGTGATTCTCCTCTGCCCTGCCGTCCCCTCAGTGTCCCGCGATTCTGGCCTCCCCTCCATATCCAGCGATTCTCCTCTGCCCTGCTCTCCCCTCCGTGTCCTGTGATTCTGGCCTCCCCTCCATGTCCAGCGATTCTTCTCTGCCCTGCCGTCAGTGTCCCGTGATTCTGGCCTCCCCTCCATGTCCAGCGATTCTCCTCTGCCCTGCCCTCCCATCCGTGTCCTGTGATTCTCCCCTCGCCTCCCATCCCCTCCATATCCAGCGATTCTCTTCTGCCCTGCCCTCCCATCCCATCCCACCCATGTCCAGTGTTTCTCCCCTCCCCTCCATGTCCAGTGACTCTGTCCTTCCTGCTGCCCTGCCTTTAAGCCGTCCATCTTACCTGAGGTCGCAGTGGCGGAAGGCTGGGCTTGCGTCGCCTCCAGTCTTCCCTTACCTTCCCTCTCAGTGTCCCGCCCTCCTCTGACATCATTTCATCTTTATGCGAGGGCAGGACACTGAGAGGAAAGGGAACGTTGGAGGCGAGCTGACATCAGCATGCTGTTATGAACCCAGCCAGCCAGGGAAGCAGAGTTACAAATTATTATATAGATACGGTGAGAGAGAGGCAACCAGTGAGAGGCCCTCAAAAGAGGAATTATGTGGGCAGAGTAATTTTATTTTTATACTGTTTAAGTCCTTTATACAGAGAGTTGCAGTAATTGAGCTCACTGATGGCCAGGGAATGTATAAGTATTTTGAGAACCAGCGGATAAAGTAGAGATTGGATTGAGCGAATTAATTAAAGTTTATAAAATTAGCATCAAATAACCTATGATAATTGGGGTCTGTGTGTAAGTTTGTTATGATTTATGCAAAGAATTCTTGTGCTACTACCTAAAGGAACAGGGGTATTGCAAAAAAGTACTGGAGAAGCAAGGGATGTTGTGTCACTGGAAGTAAAGAGAAGGGTTTTGGATTTGTTTGGATTTAGGACTAATTTCTTGACATGTCCTGAATCCAGTCAGTAACTTGTGTGTTTGGAGTTAATAATAGAGGTTTCTTGTGGGTTAGAAGGGTCAAGGGTGCAGAGGATTTGAATGTCATCTGTGTATATAAACATAGTGAGATCCAGGGACTGTGCTAAGGTCAAAATTGGTGCCAGAAACATATTAAATAATAGTAGGGCTAGAATGGACCCCTGTGGAACCCCAGAGGCAGATGAGAAAGGATTAGAGACTCCAGAGAACTGAAAAACAGCCAAACTCAATCCAAAGGGTTGTGTGGAATGAATGTAAAGAAATGAGGAAAGTGGGAAATACCCTCAGAAACCAAGGCTTCTGCCGAGGTCTAATCAACAAGACACTATTGTCTATAAAAGACTTTGTGCCCATGATCAAGTTTCTTTCATGGGGTAAATATGCCCTACTCCACTCATTCAAAAATGCCCATATAGGAGCGTCATGCAAAATTGCCCATAATAGAGCACAAATATTAAAGCTAACTGAGTAACAAAAATTGTTCAAGCTACAGCATGGCATGCATCAACTTAGCTTAATAAATGCTGGCTTGTGGGTTAGAAGGGTCAAGGGTGCAGAGGATTTGAATGTCATCTGTGTATATAAACATAGTGAGAGCCAGGGACTGTGCTAAGGTCAAAATTGGTGCCAGAAGCATATTAAATAATAGTAGGGCTAGAATGGACCCCGGTGGAACCCCAGAGGCAGATGAGAAAGGATTAGAGACCTCAGAGCAAACTGTATAGGAACAGTTGTATAGGTAAGAGAAGAACCAGGCATGGACTGTGTCTCTGAGTCCAGTCTGGTGCAACTGGTGAAGTAAGATTGAATGATCAACTAAATTGAATGCCCCCGATAGATCTAGCAACAGAAGAAGAACAATTTGTCAAGGTGATGATAAATATAGGTGGTAGTGCCTAATAGGGCTGTTTCAGTGCTGTGGTGTTGTCGAAAATGATGTTACAAATGATGCTTCGTAAACAAGTCAAAACATTTGTAGATGCACTGCAGCTACATTTACACATTTGAACACCCTGATATTCTAGCATAGACTGAACATATAGGGATTAATCCATCAGTTTGTTCCTTAATCAGTTCATTGGTGGAATTCTACAATGGATGTGAAATTAAGGTCATTTTTCTAGTACTGTAACTGTTAAATAAAATTTGCAAGTTTATTTTGCATGCATGCATGTGTATTTTTTTAAAAAAGATATTCATAAGTCTAAACTCTTACCCAATCTTACCTCTGGAATTCCTTGGCCCAGATTGGGTAATCTTATGTGGGCATGTACATCATTCTAAGTCAGTGGTGCTCCAGTATTTTTCAATTAGGCCATACCACATGGACAATGCTCGCATGTGTGACATACCACAAACTTGACACTCCCGAACCTTTGGTCTGACACAGCATAGCAGGTCTTATGAGTTAAATATAAATATGTTCTGCATCCACAAAAGGAGAAAATCCAAAGAGAATCCACTTGCGTGGAGAACCAAAAGATCCCACAAAGAAACTCAAGTCAAGGAGGGGAGTAGGAATAAAAACCAGGGATTCCAGAAACAGGACCGCAAATAATCTTGAGTGAAACAATGTTTATTGAAAATCAAAGTGACTCGACACAACGCTGTGACGTATAATTGCAACTGGATGCTCAATCAGGCTGCTTGATTGAGCATCCAGTTGCAATTATACATCACGGTATTTAAAGACTCTTGATGAAGGCCTTCTGGCCGAAACACAGCGTTGTGTTGAGTCACTTTGATTTTCAATAAACATTGTTTCACTCAAGATCATTTGTGGTCCTGTATCTGGAAACCCTGGTTTGTATACCCACTCCCCTCCTTGACCTGCATCCACAAAAATCATACATCCCCTCAACCACAAGTGCACATCAGAACAAGTGCATTTCTCCATGGATGTCACCATAAAAAAAATATTCTGATTCTCAGGTCATCTGAGTAATAGAAACATGCCTGGTAGTGGAGACATTTATATTACGAATTAATATAAAACCTGAACAAAATCCTAACTCAACATACATGTAGCAAACCTACCATATAACAGTAGCACTAATTCCTATCATTCAAATAGCAAGAGCCCTACCTATAAGTAGGCAGCACCACAAATATTACATTAGGCTCTTGAATGCCTATACACCTACTATTGGTAAAAAAAGAACAAGTTGGGAATGGTATAGATTTCTACACAGAATACCATACTTCAATTACATCCAAAGCATAGACAGACCCTAACCAAATACAAAACAAGGGATCAAAATTAGAAATAGAAATATGAAAAAAAAAACTTGCATTGGGAACTCCAAGAAGTTACACTTGACATGCACCGCAATAAAAATAGAAAGTTTCTTCTTGTACCGAACAAAGTATAAAGACATCTGTAATGCACATTTTCCAAAGCCAACATATTCCAGTTAACAAATTTAAAATAATTTTTTCTACATTTGTTGTCTGGGCATTTAAGTTTTACAATCACATTGGCCTGAGTTTCTCTTCTGCTTTCCTGTATGTCTTCTGCTAACTCTTTTCAGTGGCTGCTGTCCATTTATCCTTTTCTCTCTCTCTCTCTCTCTCTCTGTCTTTTTCTATTCCTTCACTACATTTGTCTCTGAAATATCTACATTTCCCTTTGAGCTCTTTCCTCCCTTTCTTTATTTTTTAAACTGTCCACTCAGATTCCACCCTCTTTTACATCCTCCAGTCCTCTACTTTCTACTTTTTACCTATCAACTTTCCATCTCTCACCGCCTGCCTGGCCCAGTTCCCCTGTTTTACTTCTTCTCCAGCTTCTTATTCCCTTCTTTCACTTTTTCACCATTACCGTACTTCTAACCTCTGTACTCAGCATCCTCCTCTCACTCTCCTCCTTGACCAACCCCCATGGTTTCTACCTAGATAGTTCCACCATGCCCAACATCATCCCTTTCTTTCCATACCCTTGTAAACTAACTTTTCTTCTCTTTCTCTCTCTCTTTTCCCCACCCTGGTATCCTAGCATTTCCTAGTCTACTATCCCTTCTTTCTACATATATGGTCCAGCATCTCCTTGGCCCCTCTCCATTCTTTTTAATCTTGTGGTGTAGCATCTTTCCCCTCCCCGATTCTCAGTCCAACATCTCCCTGTCCCCTCTCTCTTCCCCTCCCCTGAAATCCAGCATTTTCTTGCACCCTATCTCTCCTTCCCCCAAACAGCGCAGCATCTTCTCTCTCCCCTTCCTTCTCAACAGTTCATCTCCCCTCTTCTCTTTTGTCCCCAACAGAAAAGCATCTCCCCTCTTCCCAACAGCACAGCATCTCCCTTTTCCATTTCCCCCCCAACAGTGCATCCCCCCTCTCCTCTTCTGTCCCCTAATAGTGCAGCATCTCCCCGCTCCATTGTGGCATGAGATGCAACAACACAAGTACAATCTGCCTAAATTTGTTCTCGGCTGCACTCCTTCCTCAGATCACAGCAGTATGGAGAGCACTTAATTTGATTTCAGTTTAAACACTGCTGCTGCAACCTGAAGACGAACACAGCCAAGGAGAAATGGCAGACTACTGAGGTTTGTACAGTCATATCTCCTGCCACTCTTCTTCTTGCTGCTGCCGCCGCAGATCCGCTGCCCCATGATACATCTCCTGGGTCCTCATGATGCACTGGTGTACCACAACACCCCAGTTAACAATCACTGGTCTAAGTACTTCAGGCAATTGCAGAAAAGACTTTTTCTGTTTTATCTGCAGACATGCTTTTTTAAAATTAGCATTTGACCACCAGTCTGCCCAGTCTATCAGAGGCTTAGTACACTTTCATGCTGGGCTACCTTGCCTCTTGTTTTTGGAAGCTTGATGCAGTTGAATGCTATGCGCAGGCCATTTCTTTAGTTTCATATGATTGAGCATACAGGGCTCCATACTTCAGCATCCAGGTGCATCACAATTCTTCTGGCTACTACATCTTCATTTGCCCTCGCCATTATATTCTGCCCTGAGTGTGCTTAAATTATGTCACAGTTTTAGTTGCTACCGTCTGGTATTCTAAGGTTAGAAATGTGTTCTTCAGATTTTAGTAAACGAAAAGTGAGAACTGCTAAACATTTCTAGAAGTAACATGAAAAAGAAAGCAGTAATACAAAGGAAGAGCTATAAGCTAGGTACTAATGTTTATGTGTGCAAATTTTTAGAATACTAGCTTACACATTCTATTTCGCCACCTTGGAGATCTCAATGTGGAGTTCCTCAGGGCTCCCCCCTATCACCAACCCTATTTAACATTAAGATGACTCCACCTGCAACGGCCTTATCCAACCATGGCCTGAACCCTTACATCTATGCAGATGATGTAACTATCTACATTCCCTTCAGATCTTCCTTAACCGAAATCTTAGACGCAATTCAGAACAGTTTTGCAATCATGGTCAATTGGGCGAACGCATTTAAGTTCAAGCTTAACAAGGAAAAAACCCAATGCCTCATTCTCTCCTCCCAGTTTAATAAATCTATCCTTAGCTTGGTTGCTGTGCTGAACTATGCCCTCCCTATCGCAGATAGCTTGAAGTTGCTTGGTGTCATTCTGGATTCCCACTTGTCTCTCGACCTTCAAGTAACATCTATTATGAAAAGAATGTTCCTCTCCATGCGGTCACTTAAATGCGTCAAGCAATTCCTACCATGTGACCTATTCCGGACTCTAATCCACTCTCTAGTATTGAGCCATTTTAACTACTGCAATGGGATTTACACCGGCTGCAAAGAACACATCCTAAAGAAACTCCAGATGGTTTGAAACAGCAAAACCCCTTAGAGAGAAACTTCACTGGCTCCCGATAAAAGAGCGTATCGAATTCAAAATCTGTGCTCTAACCCACAAGATTGTTTACGGGGAAGCTCCAGCTTATATGTTCAGCCTGATTGACCTCTCTTCCAGGAATTATAAAAAGCCTTCTCGCACCTATCTCACTCTCCACTATCCTAGCTGCAGGAATCTGAGATACAAATTGCTCTTCTCCTCCTCCTTTTGCTTTGTGAGTCCTCGCTACTGGAATGCTCTACCATCTATATTACAGGAGACTACCGACCACCATCTGTTCAAGAAGTCCCTTAAGACTTATCTATGTGATAAATCATACTCTTCTGTTATTTAACTTCCTACCGGCCCTTGTTTGTACCTCCTGTTGTTTGCTCCCCTCCCCTCTATTCCGACCTTGAATTTGTATGATGTTCTTTTCAAAAATGTTGTTAGCCACATGGAGCCCGCCATGGTGGGAATCTGTGGGATATAAATGTTCTAAATAAATAAATATGTGTATGCCAGTATATTGCCTAAACACTGTAAGTATGTGATTATCTTGCATAGTGTATATGTGCAAGGATGGAATATATATACATGGGCTGAGAATAGGTGGGGGGTTGGGGTGCGTGGGCCAGGAACAATCTCTAGTTGCTTCTAGCCTGGTTGCTCCCTCTTCAAAAATGGTGCCACCAGGTCCCTAGTTGCTGTCTTGCAGTACTACCACTAAAGGTCAGGCTGGCAAATAAGGGATTACTTGGTTATTTGGAGCCATGATCCCCTGCTGACACCATTTTTGAAGAAGGAATTGCTGGGGCGAGAGTGGCCAGGGAATCACACCTGCCCCCTAGATACACTCCATGTATACCCTGTTAGGTACCGTGGAGGTGGAGGGGCAAGAGGGAGCCACAATTTGTAATAAAGGATCAGGGTTATGGGGATGGCTGGGGGAAATTTATTTTTTTTAAGGGAGTTGGGAAAGGGTCCAGAAGGTGTACTATTAAAAAAAAAAAATAGAAAAAAGGATCTGTAGTGGAAGGAATTGGAGAGCACTAATTTTAATGGGATAGGGGATGGAGAGAGATATTTTTATATTCTCCGGCTCCCTTGAAGTTGCTCCTCAGAAGCACTGACCCAAATGTTAGTAAGCCTATGTTCCTGGGAGAAACTTACCACCTCTAGTGATAATCACTTTCCCCAAATAATGCAGCTTGCAAAGATTAACCCAAGCTATTATTAATTTTACATAGTATTAAGCTGCTTTGCATGCATAATGCCTCATTATTTTTCATCATGTGTAGGGGAGAAAATGTTTGTGTTAAGCTATGTCATTGGCAAATAATGCATGTTATTGCCATAAGTAGGGGTTTAAATGATTTGCCATAAGAAGAATCCTGGGGAAAGGTGGGATTTGAACCCCCTTCTTTTTTGTAATTGGGATTATAATTCTCAATGAAACTTTCTGTGTGCCCGCTGAGAAGTTTGAATATCTTCTGTAAATTATTTACATTGTTTTTTAATGCAACGAGCAATTTATAACTCAGGAAAGGTATATTTTACTGCAAGCCTTGCGCTCTGCTGTCAGGGCTGAAAGTGACCATGTGACTTTTTTTTTCCTTGACATTAAACTCTAAAGGCAAACAATGCATAACCAATCACATCTGTTACTGCTCTGTTTACTGTTTCTCTATTTACATAACTATAATCTCAACATGGTAGCATGTCTTGCAAGCTGTCAGCATATGAAAAGCTCGTAATATGCTGGGTCTGCTTGCAAACATATTTTTGACATATTTTAATGTTTGATTGTAAGATTGCATCCTTCACTACCACCATCTGTCTCTATTCAGCCTGTGTATTAGCCTTTATAACAACAGAATATAATGTTTCTTATACATTTTAGTTCTATATAGTCCTTGATTTTGTTTTGTTTTGCTAATTATTTCAAACACATTTTGCCTTCAATATAAAAAAATACATAAATATCTAATTAATTCCAGTCTACAATAAGGAAGCTGTTTTCCTTGCTGATGACTAAGGAGATAATGGTCTAAAGCAGGGGTTCTCAACCCAATCCTTGGTACATACCTAGCCAGTCAGATTTTCAGGGTACCTACAATGAATATGCATGAGATAAATTTGCATCCATCACCTCCATTTTATGCAAATCTCTCTCACGCATTTTCATGATGGATATCCTGAAAACCTGACTGGCTAGGTGCGTCCTGAGGACTGGGTTGAGAACCCCTGGTCTAAAATTAAGGATTCTCAGTTCAGTCCTTGGGATACACCAAGCCAGTCTTAGTTTCGAGATACCCACAATGAATGTTCATGATGTAAATGAATACCCCTGTGTTAAAGAAAAGTACAAATTCATATTGCTTTAAATTGTTAGTGAAGATTTGTAAAATTGTATGGAATCAAAGGTCAGAGAACTTGAATGGCTATTTACAGTGATATGTGCCAGGGAGAAGGTTGCAACTTGCTGGAGGTTCCAAGTATGAAGGTAATATGAAAAATAGCATGACGATCATGAACTTCTGGAGGGCTGGAACATGGCTCCAGAGGATTTATAAGGACTTCCAGTTTGAAAACATTTTTATTCCATCAAGGTCATTCAATAGATGGAATTAGGTTGGAAGGGCAGGGGTGGGGGGTGTCAGAGGGTTCTATATTATTGTGTAGTTTGGTTTATGTAAAACAAAATTATTTACAGGTAAGACACATTTAATGCAAGATTTAATAGCTACCCATTGTCTTGATATTTTCTGTATTACTGAGACATGGCTCAAAGACAGAGAAACTGCTTTTCTTAAGTAACATTCTCCTCTCAATTTCTCTTGTTTCAATAAAAATAGACATTCCCAGTTAGGTGAAGGAATAGCTATAATTAGTTCTAATAAGTACTCAGTAACAGAATTGAAATGTCCATTCCCTGCTTCTATTGAAGTTGTATTTCTAAGATTAAATTTATTGCTGATCTATTCTCCCCGTTCAACTGACCATACCTTTATGGGACCACACTCATTCTTCTTTCTGAACTTGCCATCATTTTGGTATAGGGATGGGCAGCTAGAAAATGCTCATGTCATTTTTGTTTGAATTTCTTGTTTTTGTTGTTATTCTGAACACGTCAATAATAGGGTGCCCTCTTCTTAAAGAGTGCGTACACCTCCGGATTCTATATAATGCGCCTACTGTTCCAAGACGAAATCCAGGCGGATTCTATAACAGCGCATGCAACCTAAGTGGTTGAACAAGCCAATCGGCATTATTAACAGCACTTAACAAGCAATAATGAGCACTAATTGACAATAATTAGAATTTATGCACACAAATCGCTTAGCGTATTCTGTAATGCGGGGTGCCTAAATTTTTAATGCATGCAGGCAAAAAGCGACGGAGCTGTGGGAGTGGAAATGGGCATTTTGTGGGCATTCTAAAATTTACATGCATAGTTATAGAATATGGCTCAGTGCACCTAAATCTACATGTCAGGATTTATGCCATGTTTTCATTGGTGTAAATGGACTTGTGTAGTTT
Organism: Microcaecilia unicolor; assembly: GCF_901765095.1. Lineage (NCBI taxonomy): Eukaryota > Metazoa > Chordata > Amphibia > Gymnophiona > Siphonopidae > Microcaecilia > Microcaecilia unicolor. The sequence goes on from NC_044031.1 coordinate 470,542,839, forward strand.
TAGCCACTGGGATATCAACTAAGTGTATTCTATATACTGCACCTAAATCTAGATGCCACTCAGAATACACTTAGGGGTATGTTTACTAAGATGCGTTAGCGTTTTTAACGTGCCTTGAAATTTAAGGCACATTAAACACTGATGTGCCTATACAGTCCTATGGGCGCATTAGCGTTTTACATGCTTCAACCATTAAGGCCTCCCTCTGAGCACTCTACCAGAACCCTTATCCACACTCTTATCACCTCTCGTCTTGATTATTGTAACCTGCTTCTCACCGGTAGCCATCTCTCTCCTCTTCAATCAATCCAAAACTCTGCTGCGCGACTCATTTTCCGCCAAAGTCGCTATGCTCACATTAGCCCTCTCCTTAAGTCACTTCACTGGCTCCCTATCCGTTTCCACATTCAATTCAAATTTCTCTTATTGACCTATATGTGCATTCACTCTGCCGCTCCCCAGTACCTCTCCACTCTTGTCTCTCCCTACGCCTCCCCTCGGGTACTCCGTTCTGTAGATAAATCTCTCTTATCCGTCCCCTTCTCCTCTACTGCTAATTCTAGACTCCGTTCCTTTTGTCTTGCAGCACCTCACGCCTGGAATAGACTTCCCGAGCCTGTGCGTCTAGCCCCGTCTTTGGCCGTTTTCAAGTCCAAACTTAAAGCCCACCTCTTTTCCACTGCTTTTGACTCCTAACCACTACTCACTTGCCCTGTCCTTTAACCTCACCTTTTATTCCCTTACCCTTAATTGATCTGTCTGTCTGCCTGTCTTATCTAGATTGTAAGCTCTTTGAGCAGGGACTGTCCTTTTTGTGAATGGTGTACAGCGCTGCGTATGTCTTGTAGCGCTATAGAAATGATAAATAGTAATAGTAGTAGTAAGGCATGTTTAAAATGCTAATGTGCCTAATAGTGCGCCTTAGTAAACATATCCCTTAGGCAGAAATGCTTTCTGCATGAATATTTTAGGCACCATATATATATAGAATCTTCCCCACTATGTGTACACAGAGGTCTGTTTATTAAGCTGTGGCAAAAAGTGACCTTGGCATTCATTTACATGGGATTTTCCCATGCACGAAGACCATTTTTACCGCAGCAGTAAAAATAGTCTTTTTTTGTATTTTTGTATCAATAGCCATACACTGTTAAGAAAAAACTGCTCTGTACATACATTTTTGTATGTTTTACAGACCCCTAATGCATGCCGAAACACAGCTGTGTCAGGTCCTGCTCTTCTTATTAAAGATTTTTTTTGAATGACTCTTCTGTTTTCACACCTTCATTTGATGGTCACCACTGCTTGTTTGCCCATGCAGTAACGTTGCCATTAGTGCACAGTCATTAAAAAATGTTATCACGTGAGCATTTGTTGGACATGCCCCTCAAAAATTAACAAACATTTTTTTGCACCCAACTAATACATGCTAATGTGACAGTTGCTGCAGGACACCAGAGCATGTTCCATTGTATGTGATTTTAAGCTGCATGAAGTGTGCGTTAGCGCCTAACAAAACTTAGCAAAAGAGTCTCTTTCATGCGCACTGGTTGACACACGAGCAATACTGCATGTGCCTCTTTAAGAGGAGGGCACACTATTACTGCAGATGACATTCATTTCAAATGACAGCCCATTTCTAGTAATTTACTTGCACTAGGTATACATACAGAAAATCCACCAAAACCCATTAACCCCCCCATTTACTAAGCGTTTGGCAATTCTAACATAGTCCATTCAAAGTGAATGGTCTGCACCACCAGCTGCTAGCAGGGCTTGGTAAACAGGGGGGGGGGGGGATGTTTCCTCATTCTCATGGATTTCAACAATATTTTATCAGCCCTCTCATTCAGCATATCATACCCTAGCCTTGATTTTTTTTCTTTGGATTCAACTTTAGTTTTTCCTAAAGATGTTTATATATATATTCCTTTCCAAAGGATTATGTTTGAATTAGATTTTCCCTCCATAGATAATATACAAGGTAATTCCTAATGGACTAGAATGATGAGAAAGTTTAAGGATTTGGACCCAGAGTTACTACTAGCAGTTAGGTCAGAGGAGTAGTCTAGTGGTTAGTTAACCTTTGGAACTCTGCTGGAGGATGTGGTGATGGCGGTTAGCATATCTGGGTTTAAAAAAGGTTTGGACAAGTTCCTGGAGGAAAAGTCCATAGTCTGCTATTGAGACAGAAATGAGGAAGCAACTGCTTGCCCTGGGATTTGTAGCATGGAATGTTGTCACAATTTGGGTTTCTGCCAGGTACTTGTGACCTGGCTTGGAAACTGTTGGAAACAGGATACTGGGCTAGATGGACCATTGGTCTGACCCAGTATGGCTACTCTTTTCTCCTTTGTTTGTTCAGTTAAACCCCTTCCCTCAGATTTTGAAGCCTGAGCTCTTTCAGCTTAGACAGTGATCTGGAACACTATGGCGCTCATTTTCAAAGCAGATGGACATCTCAAAAAGGCTAAAAACATATCCATCTACCACAAACGTCCAAAGGCAGGATTTGGACCTTTTACACTGCAGATTGTCCAAACAGCAAAGGGGGTGAGTTGGAAGTATATTTTGGCTGGGACTAGAGAGGACCCAAAATTAGGACATCTTTCAGCAATAATGTAAAGGGAAGAAAGGTCCAAAGCAAAAAAGAAGGACGTTTTTAACAAAACCTGTTTCAGTTGCGTTCAGGGTACCCTGATTAAGCAGCTGACCACTGGAGGAATGGAAGCATGACCCCCCCTCCTTAATTTCCCAGTGGTTACTGACCTCCTCCCTCCCACCTAGTATAATTTTTTTATCTTTTAACAAATTTTGTAATTTTGGGAACTGCTTAGCCTTGTTCTGCAAACAGGCAGAATAGAAAGTTCTAATAAACTATAACGATAACATATGTATATAGTACAATCTTTTTTTTCTTTGATATGTACATGAACAATTTGGTATCAACTAATCCTTATTAGTCATAACACTCATTGGTGATCTTAGTTACATAAAAATAAGACCTTGACAGTAGAGGATTAGGCAGAATTAGAAACAATGGAGGCCGTTTACTATGTGGCGGTAAGAACTAATGTGTGCTTCCTGTGTGGTAAAATTCACTACTGCAGGGTGCCTGAGCACGCCCCATGGTAGTATTGGGATCTGCAGTGCTTCCCATGTGCTAAAAAATACTTGTTAGTTTTAGCACTGGGGGGCATGTTTGGAGAGTGAATAGGTTTGCCCAGCGCCAAATGTTTAGCGCATGGTTAGCGTGTAAACCCTTTCTACCTACAAAATAGGTGATGGTAAGGGCTCACACGCTAATTAGGAAGTTAGCATGTGGACATTAATGAGAGAAACACAAAATGCAGCCATTTTACAGCTGTGCTAAAAGCGACCTCATGGGCAGATGATCGAAAGCCCTGCGCTGTTCCAAACAGTGCTCTATAAATAGCACTGGAACAGCGCGGGGCTTTACTGCCCCTATGATCAGCGATAATAGCATGCAAATTTAAGCACGCTATTATCTGATCGTAGGGTGAAGTGTAGGAGGATACTGCCTGAGCACCTTATATGGTGTGAAGACCCACCCAGCATTAGGACATTGTTCTCATAAAACCATCCAAATCAGTACTTTTGAAACCTGTTTTGCAGATGTTTATCTATGCAATTCATCTGCAGTTTGTCCAAATCACAAGCGGGTGTGTCAGGAACACTCTAATCCTGCCCCCAACACTTGGACTTTTTTTTTGTTTTGTTACATTTGTACCCCGCGCTTTCCCACTCATGGCAGGCTCAATGCGGCTTACATGGGGCAATGGAGGGTTAAGTGACTTGCCCAGAGTCACAAGGAGCTGCCTGTGCCTGAAGTGGGAATCAAACTCAGTTCCTCAGTTCCCCAGGACCAGAGTCCACCACCCTAACCACTAGGCCACTCCATAATGGAAAAAAATGAAAATGTCTAGGCTGAAACTTCAACATTTTGGTCTAGACCTGCTTTTAGAACAAGTAGGGCGCAAAAAGGTGCCCTAACTGACCAGATGACCACTGCAGGGCATCTAGGATGCCCCCCCCTTCCACCCCCAAAATTGTGAATAAAAATATTATTTACCAACCTCTATGACAGATTCAGAGTTATAGCCAAGTCTATTAGAGCAGTATGCAGGTCCCTGGAGATGTCTAGTGGTCAGTGCAGCGCACTGTGGACAGATGGACCCAGGCCCATACCTCCCCCTACCTGTTACACCTGCTGTGGAAACTGTGAGCCCTGCTAAACTCACCAGGAACCTACTATAGCCACATATAGGTGCATCCTTCACCCATCAGGGCTATTGTAATGTACAGTTGGGAGAAGTAGGTTTTTGAGGGCTCAGCAGACAATATAAGGGAGCACTGGTGAGATGTGTATCTGGGACCTGTTATGTGAAGTCCACTTCAGTGCCTCTTAGGGTGACTCACAGCTCTGCTGGGATGTTTGTGTGGCCAGTCTACAAGAATGCTGCCTTCTCCTACATCCCAATGGCTGATTTTGTGCATTTTTCACTTAGACTTTTTTTTGTTCAAAAATGGACCAAAAAATAAAAGTTTTGAGCACAAAATAGTCATTAAAAAAAGGCTTTTTCTGCTTTGAAAATGGCTATGTTCCCTACTTGAATTTTGGTTGTTTCAAGCAAAACGTCCACAGTTGGACTTATATTAAAAATGCCCCTCCACCATATACTTTGGAAGAAAGGCAGGAGAAGGGAGATATCAGAAGAGACATTTAAATACCTATATAGCATTAATGCACAGGAGGCGAGTCTTTTTCAATTGAAAGGAAGATCTGGAATGAGGGGGCATAGGATGAAGGCAAAAGGGGATAGACTCAGAAGTAACCTGAGGAAATACTTCTTAATGGAAAGGGTAGTGAATTCATGGAACGGCCTCCCAGTAGAGGTGAAAACTGTATCTGAATTCAAGAAAGCTTGGGATAAGTACATTGGATCTCTAAGGGAGAAGAAGGGATAGTAGATGGCACCGATGGGCAGACTGAATAGGCCATATGGTCTTTATCTGCTTTCCTTTTTCTCTGTAAGCTGCCTTGGTTGTATCACAGAAAGGCAGCATACCATGAATCTAACAGAGATGTAGCAAGCACATCTCAGAAGGAGGCATGTTGTGGATATGGCTTAAGTGGGCCAGAAAAGTATGCAAGCATTTGTGATTGTCAATAGCAATATAAACAGGCTTTAAAAATCTGGATATCAGGCATTTACAGCTGCTTTGAGGCAGATGTAAGTGGCAGCTAGTTCAGATGTGGAGATTCCACCACTTATTGGAGGAGTAGCCTAGTGGTTAGTGCAGTGGACTTTGATCCTGGGGAACTGAGCTCAATTCCCACTGCAGCTCTTTGTGACTCTGGGCAAGTCACTTAACCCTCCATTGCCCCTGGTACAAAATAAGTACCTGAATATATGTAAACCGCTTTGAATGTAGTTGCAAAAAAAACTCAGAAAGGCGGTATATCAAGTCCCATTTCCCTTTCCCCCTTTATTGAGGGAGCAATTTGGACTTGCCTGTCTGGTGCTTTAAACCAGCTCACAGATCCAACAAAACATACTTCACTCAGATCGTTAATTGCCTCTCTCTAGACTCTGATACTTATGCACATAAGTTGTAAAACAGCCGCTGCATGTATATGTTCTCCGCTCAACTTCGTTTCGAGTACAATTGAGCGCTACAGCTTCAGTCTATTGGTAAGACACACATATTGTTTTTACATTTGGATAGAATTAATAATCAACATATGGCAGAGAAGACTCCTGACGCAGGCCAGTATGGCCGAAACACAGCTGTGTCGAGTCCCTTTCTCCCTGCTACAGTTTGGCTAATAAAGTTGATTCTTCATTTTTACATCCAAAGTGTCGTTTTTTTAATGGAATTTTTGATTTTGATGTATTTATTTTTTAAATACATATTTTATGATTAATTTTAAATTTTGACATTTTTAATATATATATTTTTTTATTTTTATTTTTATATTTTTTGTTTTTATTAGTCATCTTTGCTGTTTTGTTTCTTATGTGCTAGCACTTCCATGTACTGAACAAGTGATGCTGCGCCTATTTTGAAAAGCTCTTATTTGGCAGCTTGACCCTTAGCAGTATTACTGCAAGACTACTGCTAGGGGTCAGAGTTCGCATTCTGAACCCAGGCCAGCTATGGGGCAGGAGAGACCAGGGATTGCTCTTGCCCTATCCTGCAAGAGTCAGAAGCCTCTTCAGTAGGGAGATGAAGGGTTGGTGCTGGGGGGCTCCTAATTAACTCTTTCAATTTACAGGGTGGATTGATGAACTGTAATTTGCTGATTTGATGACCCCTGATGCAGGCAATGTGTCCAAACCTGGCTATGTTAGGTTTTTAGTTGTTCAATCTTTTTTTTTTTTTTTTTATTAAAGCAAAGCTTTTATTTTATTTTTTGGAAGGCTTACCTTCTCCTGTTCCTTTCTTATGATTTTTGATCTCCTTTACTCTTTTTTTCCCATTGAGGAGCTACAAGGAGTTCTATCATAAACCTTCTTCTCTTGATAGACATGAGACCAAACTTCTCAATTGTTGTTGCTGGCAGATAGACTGTACATGATAACATCATTGTCTGTGCCCTTACCACTAAAAGTCTACGGCAGCTTTTAAAAAAGACAATTTGCATGTGTAAATACTGGAATGTACACATGTATATCTCCTATATGTGTCACACCTGATTTCAGAAAGCCAATACTTACATGCGCAAATCCACAGTAGGTATAAGAGTTAAGGGGCATGGGTTGAGTGATATGGGAAGGCCTTGGGCAGGACTAAAATCTATACAGGTATTCCCCATTTATAAAGGAAATACATGTGTGTGTGGACAACTTTGCATGGCAGGACCTACCCATGCTCAAAAGCACTTCTAGGTTTTTAAAAGGTTCTTGTTTTGGCTAGCCCTTCATAGGAAGGACTAAGGTTTATCCCACTTTAATCCCCATTGTTTCTGTCCCCTTCCACATATAAGGAAAAGTAAAAGACCGATTGTAATTCTATGGGATTTGTCCACACTTTCTTTGTTTTTTGGGATCCATTTTGAGCCTCTGTGACAGAATGGTGTGTTTTAAGCCTGTAAAACTGCCTTATTTACTGAAGTGTATTTCTCTAGTTTGGCCAGCAGGTGGTATGTTTATGTTTTGCAGCTGCTGCAGAACCAAGGCTGTTTTCTTTGTTTAAGCCTTTTGGAAAGGCAGTCTGCAGTATACTTTCAAAGACTGTTGTTCTGGGCTCTGGTTGACTCAGAGAGCCCATTTTCATTTGGAATGTACTGGCTTTTGCCCAGTCTTAGCCAGGAAGAAAAGGGAGTAGGATCTCTTTGCTGAGGCTCTGTAAACAGTTATATGTCCTGATCTTCCCAGATGCTACTTAGATAGTAAACAAATGTTTAGATAGTATTATAATTGATCCATATTTTAGTTACCTGTTATTGTTCTGCTGAATGCACTTTCACAGTTCAATATTTTTATGACAGTAAACACTGATAGTTTGTTGCCTCTGCCAGTCTGGACTGAAAGAATTCTGGTGGACTGTGTGGTCTGTGAGCGCTTTCTGGGAACTGTGGGTTCACTTCGAATGTGGCCCCAGTAACCTAGAAATCACTGGGGATAATTTGAGAGTGGGATACTCGCCCAGAGGCGGTTGTGACCCAGTCGGTGGGAGGAGGGTGCTAGTGTAGAGCACAAGTGGCAGGTATAGGCGGATCTGAGCTGAGACCCTGTAAGTGGCCGTGGGGTCACCAGGTGGGTGGCTAGGCATTTTGTGACAGCCTCCAAGGTTAAGTGGAATACAAATAACCAGATTACATTAGATCAGTGTTTCCTAAGTTGGTCCTGGAGTACCCCCTTGTCATTCAGGTATTTGGATATCCACAATGAATATTCATGAGACAGATTTGTATACAATGGAGGTAGTGTATGCAAATCAATCTCATGCATATTCATTGAGGATAGCCTGAAATCCTGACTGGCAAGGGGGTACTCCAGGACCAACTTTGGAAACACTGCATTAGATCATACATGTAGGTTTGCAAATGGCTGACATGCACTTGTATTTCACAGTTTACACCTGTAAGTTGCTGTGTTTCCGCTGTTGATTTTTCAAGGTGTATAGCTGCAAAATGGATGCTCCTGTGGCATGTACTGGCAAATACATATGCACTCATGCACATAGAGTGGCAGATCCTTTTCTTACATATCATTAAAATTGAATGTCCTGACCTCTATGTCTCAATTTGATCTCTACAGTCTATGTAAAGTGGGGCAGTTATTCTTATACATTTATGAGGTAATTCTATAAACTGTCACTTTCAGTAGGCACACAAATACTATGTACTGGCACCAATTCTTTAATGGCATCTTAGATGCCATGTTAGAATGCTAGCACTAAGTCAGCATGGGCACACCTAACTTTAGGCACAACCATTTACACCATTGTCACCATTGTCAATGGCAGATGGAAATGGGCACATCTTACATGAACCAAGTGACATGCACAACTGAGATTTTTCCATAAGTTACGAGCATCACTTGGAGACATGGCTTATGGCCTACCCATGCTCCATCCAAGTGTAAACCTCCCATAGTTATGTACTACTTAGGCACTCGCTTATAGAATAATGTCTACGGCACATTCATGTTTAGCTACCAATTATTGGCAGCTATGATGCAAACGACTGGTCAATTTGTAGAATTACCTCAATAAAATATACTTAAATCACTATGGGGTCCTTTTACTAAGCTGCAGCAAAAGGGGGCCTGTGTTGGCGTCAGCACGTGTTTTTGGCAAGCACTGAGGCCCCCTTTTACCACAGCAGGTAAAAGCCTGTTTTTTATTTTTCTTTTTTAAAGAACTGGTCATGCGGCAAGTGAAGCACTTGCCGTAAGACCATTTCATGGGGGAAGCACTTACTACCACTCACTGAGGTGGCAGTAAGGGCTCCTGTGCTAATCCAGCAGTAACTGGGCAGCATGTGGCACTGCCCGATTACTGCTGGGTAAACACCAGTGCTACAAAAATTAAATTATTTTGTAGCACTAGAAATGGTGGTACTTCCGGTTTAGCAAGCGGTAAAGCCCAGCTAACTTTGACTGCTGCAAGACTTTACACCAATCTCGATATCGGCTCTCAATTTTATCAATTCTTTTCAATACTATATTTATGTTTATATATATATATGTGTGTGTGTGTGTATATATATATATATATATATATATATATATAATTCAATACTCTTCTAGAAACAATATATATGTTGTTAGACAGAGGACTCAACGTCTGACATAATCATGTTTCGCCCAACCAGGCTGTCTCAAAGGACTGTCCTCTGCAAACACAAAAACACTGTATGAGGATGTCTTTAATATGAGCCAATCCAACAATGCAAAATCACTCTATGGCAAGAAGGAGGGAGGAGGTAAACAGATCATATAACTATTCAGAACCTAACTCCAAAATTATTAATAAACAAATTTAAACAAAGATATATTTAAATATTGTTGGATCCATCATCAGAAGTGCATCATTCAACCCTTAGGCAGTGATTTTAGCCATTCCAAGCTAAGGTAAAGATGTAGTCATCATCGATCCATGAACTGTAGGTCCTTATTATCTATAGTCAAAGAAGGAAAGAGTACTCATCTTGTATTTATTTCTTCATTTTTCAATTTTACCATATATAAAATTTTTTTTCAAATCAGGAGACTCATCAAACCATAGAAGTACTCTTTCCTTCTTTGACTATCGATAATAAGGACCTACAGTTCATGGATCGATGATGACTACATCTTTACCTTAGCTTGGAATGGCTAAAATCACTGCCTAAGGGTTGAATGATGCACTTCTGATGGATCCAACAATATTTAAAAATATTTTTGTTTAAATGCTATATTAATAATTTTGGAGTTAGGTTCTGAATAGTTACATTAGTAGGAGCTAGTCAGGGAGCTGAGGTTGGATGATGTTAACAGAAAGTAGTATATAACTTCTGTGAAAAAAACGCTGATGCCATCTTGGCGGGAGAAATTTTTGATATAGATGAGCTAAGCTGGTGCTATACGCCATTTAAGTAAGACTATGGATAAGTAATCGACTGTGTGTGTGTGGGTTGTTAATGGCAACAACCTCATACAGTGTTTTTGTGTTTGCAGGGGACGGTCCTTGAGAGAACCTGGGTGGGCGAAACACAATCATGTCAGACATTGAGAGAAAGCAGTGAAACTTAGCTGGCAAAGTATACCACTGAGGTTTTCTAAAACATTTTGACAGTGGGATAGAATTTGTGATTGCAAGTAGAAATCTAATCATATGCATGTATTTAATAAAATGTACACAAGTGCCAATCCCACCCTTTCCTCCCATTTGCCACCCTCGGGCACCCTATGCTGCATGAGAGCCTGCTTTAATGCAAGTATATACTGTGACAATTTTGAAAGTTCCTCCTCAAGCGTATCTACTTGTTCTACTCATCGTTACTACCGAAAAGGCATATGCTAAATCCAATACATGAACACCATCATCTAAAAGTGCTTCAGAATCAGGGAAATCTAGAAATGCATATGCAGGTAGATGCTATGGCAACCTTTCAGCCAGCTAGAAAACTGCACCACAGCTTCGGAAGCTGGAAGAATGGGAATTAACAATACAAATATAGTATTACTCTGGAATGATTCATTAATGGTAGATTAGGTAAAGAAGGTATAGCAACCAGCATAAAAAGTGAATAGAAAACCTGGAATGAAAGCCTCAGAATTTCTGCATTCCAGTATAGTTTCCTACCGCTAAACACTCCTTTCTTTAAGTGGAACTAACTGGGTGTAAACTAGTAGCATCGGAAATAAAGACTTCTGTACCAGAGCAAAGAATGTCCATTATACATGTTTTTACTGTGCGTTACTGCCTGTGACATTTTCCATTTTGCTGTACAGTATTTCATTTGCTGTATATTCCTAAACCTTTCTTACAATACACTTACAGACAAAGGAGGCATTGTACAAATGGATTTATCGTAAGATCTAGAAATTGGCATGTGATGTCAAGGCAAATTTAGAATTTAAAGATCTTTAAGAAATGCTGATAAAAATTAGAGCACTTTTACCGAATTTTTTTTTAGCTTGAGAAGACACTAATTAATATAACATCATGTCAATCAGTCAGTTTTATTCCTGTCAAGATGACAGCTTTGATTCACCAGCAGCATGCAATTCATAAGAGATGCACACTTTGCTCTTATCAGAAATTTCAGGCAAATTGAGACTTATAGAGACACATGATAAAATTCAATACATTGTGTCAGCAGTGTAATTTTATCAGGGCTGCAATGGGTAGCAGAAAAAAAAAAAGAAGGAACGGCTGGAACAATGTTGGGCAGACTGGATGGACCGTACAGGTCTTTATCTGCCGTCATTTACTATGTAATCTCTGTGCACTTTTCATTTGCAAGGGTTCAGGAGACAACATTTTATTAGCTGTAACTAGAAAACAAAAAACATGCAGTCAACTATATAATGGTAAATTGAATTTATTTCCTCTTGGAAAACAATTCCAGTAATCTCCAGGTTCAGATCGCAGAGTAAACATTAATAACAGTAACATACAGGTTAGTTCAACTGCTTCAAGAATTTGGCTGTGTGAAATCCTTTAAGGAAAAGTTGAACACTCAAAGCTTCAAACGGTTTCCAGAAGAAAAGGTTTCTCGGACAATCTACATAACAACTATTGCATATATGGTAATGCTGTCATAATTGCAAGGCTTACAAATATATATACGGGCTTTATTCAAGGCTGAGTTTCTGCTTTGTGAGTCTTCTTTTTAAAGAATCTTCTGCAATTTAAAAAAAAGAGAGTCTTGGATTCAACAGTTTGCATACCAAGAGAGAGATTCTAGGCTTAAGATGAAATAAAAAGGAAGATAAAAATGCAGCTGATCTGAATGCAGCTCTTTTGTTTTTTTTTTGTAATCTTCTTCCTTCAAAATAAAGTTAGTTAAGCTTTTTCCTCACACAATTTTTCTTCTTTGAATAGGGCCCAAGTCCACCATCTTTAAAAGACCATCTTAGTATCAGACAACATAATACATGTGCAACACCTTTATATACAGGAAGTCTATCCGGTGCTCAAAAGTTCAAACACATGGACATTCAACAGTTTTGATAATACAGATTTATGGTACAATACAATGTTTCTGAATAATATACATTAACAACAAAAGTTTCGTGCAAAGAGTAAAACATGATCCCTTTCTGTGCCACAAACAGTTTTTCAGTAAGGGTGATGGTTGCATTAACTACTGTGCTGGGTCATCGTATGGTTCTGTAATAATGAGAAAGAAAAAAGACAAGACAGGTTTAAGCAATTATACTTGCAGTGCATAATGTTCAAGTAAAAAAAAAAAGAGCAGAATCGACATTGTGAAGTTTCCATGCCCCATCCCCCCCCCCCCCCCCCACTATAGTAAATATTGTTCCCAAATGGGTCATCTGAACTTTTAAGTACATAAGTATTGCCATACTGGGAAACACCAAAGGTCCATCAAGCCCAGCATCCTGTTTCCAACAGTGGCCAATCCAGATCACAAATACCTGGCAAGATCCCCAAAACATTTTATACTGCTTATCCCAGAAATAGTGGATTTTCCCCAAGTCCATTTAATAATGGTTTATGGATTTTTCCTTTAGGAAGCTGTCCAAACGTTTTTAAAACTCCGCTAATCTAACCACCTTTACCACATTCTCTGGCAACGAATTCCAGAGTTTAATTACACGTTGAGTGAAGAAACCTTTCTCCGATTCATTTTAAATTTACTACATTGTAGCTTCATCGCATGCCCTCTAGTCCTAGTACTTTTGTTGGGTAATTCTGTAACAATGCCTCAAGTGGGATACCTATTCTAAGCACCCACTTTCCTTTATAGGGCAAGAGTTTAACAGGTGACATACGCACCTATAATTTAGGCACATGCATTTACACCAGCTATAGAACTGGTATAAGTGTTCATGCTTAATTGCTGGAGATATACAAATACTGCCGGATTCTATATATCGTGCCTTAATTTCCATGTGGAAATCGAAGTGCATTCTATAACAATATGCGTAACTTGATTGGTTAACTAGCAAACCCGTGCTGTCAATTGAATGTTAACAAGCAATTATCAGCACTAATATACATTAATTACAATTTACGCGCACAACTTGCTAAATGTATTCTGTAACATGGTGCGCATAAATTCTAAGTCACATAGTTGGAAAGGGGCCATGGTTATGGGTGTGGAATGAGTGTTTGTAAAATCTATGCACACTATTAAAGAATACACCTGCTCTGCGCCTAATATAGGCTTCAGGATTTATGCCAAGTAAAACATGGCCTAAATGGACATGACCACATTTGGTCACGTGGAGGCACAGAAATGTAAGCCTATTTTATGAAATTTAGGTGTACTTTAGAGAATACACCTAGGCATATTTTTTTTCCTTGTGGAATTTTCAGGTGCCATATACAGAATCTAGCCCATAACCTATAGTAAGCCATGAGAATGAGTCCTGCCCATGTTTCCATCTACTTATAAAATATGTGCTATGTAAGATATCTGCTTATTTACATAATAGCACTTAGGTGGAATTTTGGCATTTAAGTGAGTATGTGTACACATACATACGTTTATACCATTATTCTAAATGTTTATATTCATAATCTATGTAACTGACCATCAATGGTTTATTATTTAGTTCTTATTTGTATCTTATTTGTGCTACTCTGCTCTTGCTTGATATTTTGTTTATGGTATTGTACACCTTGCCTGTCGTTTTATTTATTGTAAGCCACATTGAGCTCGAGTATGTTTGGGATAATAGGTAGAAATGACATTAAAAATAAATAAATAAAATGTGTAAATGCTAGCACCCATACTATAGAAATTATCTCCACTGGGGGTACTTTTTATAAGGAGCTACTTACAGTTAGGTTGCACGTATGCACATATTTGCTGATATTCTAATCATGTACATGCAGAAATGGCAACATATGCGAGGTAATAACAATAATCTGGCTGATGGGTGCACGCTACCCGGGCATTATCCCTCCTTCACCTTTGTAAAAGGGCCCCTTACTACATAGCATGGAAGGAGGGCTAATGCCCGGGTAGCGTGCACCCATCAGCACTACCGCCGGGGTAGCACACGTGCCCAGTGGTAATTCTGAGTTTGGCGCATGCAAAATCCCACAGTAGAAAATAATTTTCTGTGTTCTATCACGAGGACATTCCTGGCAGTACCCAGCAGCACGCTCAAGTTGGGGCGAATTGAACGGTCACTGCGTGGGTAACACATGAGCCTTTACTACTAGGTCAATGGGCGGTGGTAAGGGCTCAGGCCATAAAATAGGCACGCACTAGTTTAAATTTTTGCGCAGGCCTATTTCCTGGCCCATTAAAAAAATACCCTTTCCAACAAAAGAAAAGTGTTCTAACGGCTTGATGTAACATTAAATCCAGTAATTGTGCTTGATATTTGTCTATTGATGATTGTAACATTAGTGATCCACATATAACTATATTATATGATAAAACATATTGAATATTCAAGTAACTTATTTATCATGGTGGAATTCTGTGTGTATTTTAGCTAAATATGAATATGCTGCGGCTGAAAAACATAACTCACTTGTTAAGTACAACAAAATATGGTCTCCTTTACTAAACTCACTACGTAATAACCTTTGTCAGAATTGAAATTATGTATTACTCCTGTGACTTATGATTATGATCTGTTATCGAAATAATCCCGGACTTGCCCTAACTTGAACATGTATGCTGATGCTTGTTACTGTTAACTTGTTAAGCTGGCTAATTGCTTTATTTTAGCCATTTGTTATCATTTATAAAACACAATAAAAATATTGGAACTAAAAAAAAAAAATACCCTTTTCCCCAACCTTGTTAAAAAATGGCCCAGTGTGACCCTAAAAGACATGCCCACACCACCACATGCCAATTTTTACCGCGGCTTTGTAAGAGGACCTCTTAGTACTCGAGATTCTTAATGCAAAGGCTGTTTTAATGTGTGCTAGGAATTAGTGTCTGCTAGCACTAACTGTTAGCACACACTAAACTCCATGCTAATTGCTTACCACCAGGGGCATAGCTACGTGGGGGCATGGGCCTCCCAGATTTGGCCCTGGCCTCCCCCCCCGCCGACGACCTTTTTGACCCCCTCCGCGGCCGCAAATCCTGCCCCGCTGCCGCCATCAGGTACCTGTGCTGGCAGGGTTCCCAACCCCCACCAGCCGAAGTCCTCTTCAGCGCTGGTCTCCGAGCCGGCGCGTTGCTGCTGCAGCTGATGTGGAAGGATTCTGTTTCTGTGTGAGTCGTCCTGACGTACTGCACCTTAGGAACGTGCAGGATGTGAGGACGATTCACAGAGAAACAGAATCCTTCCACATCAGCTGCAGCAGCAACGCGCCGGCTCGGAGACCAGCGCTGAAGAGGACTTCGGCTGGCGGGGGTTGGGGAGCCCTGCCAGCATAGGTACCTGAGGGCGGCGGTGGAGGGTTAGCGGCGGCAGGAAGGGGGGGGGGGGTCGAAAGGGGAGGGGCACTGGGGGAGGGTCAAAAAAGTGGTGGTGGTGGCGGCGGCTAAAATGTGCCCCCTCATCTCGGGCCATAGACCCCCCTCCCACCGAAGTCTGGCTACGCCCCTGCTTACCACACCTTAGTAAACATGCTCATAATTTAGGAGAATAAATCCTTTGAATATCACCCCCGTTATTTGTTGTATGAATTAAAAACAAATATACTTGATTTTTTTCTCTACTGATTATTAGTTCAATTAGTGGAATTTAATTTTGTGAAAAATAAATACAGGCTAACAATTGTAAACATGATATATTTCTGCCAATTTTAATGCATAATTAATATTTCTTTCCAGTTTTTTTACAGAGTCAAAATCAGAAGACACTGAATATAGCAGGTACAGATGTTAAAAATTACTTACTGAAAGGTTGTCCTAGTTTGCTAGAAACAACATTCCACATACTTCCTATATCCAGCTAATTGACTGATTTATCAAGCTACATTAGTTGTTAATACAACAGTTAATTAACACCTTGTATATCTCCTTTGCAGAAAACGTGCTAATTTCGGAATTAATAGTTAATATAGAAGATGGTAGGAAAAGGGTGAAAGTGGGCAGAGAATGGGTGGGAACTGTGCTTTATAGTTAATGCAGTGACAGTTACACATGTTACGTTAATACAGCAGATGAGACAGTGCAGTTATCATCATCTAAATAGAATAGCTAACTCCTTCGTGTTATCTTAGGTCTCTTTGCATCTGTAGCACGTTTCAGATCTCTCCGCAGACAAGCTAGACTGTGAAGGCTATTCCAAAACCTTCATCTTTCTTTCCTGTAAGTCCTTCATGTTTGATTTGGAGGTAAATCTTGCTGAAACATATCTTTTTTTTTTTTTTTTTTAGCTGCAAATTCTTCATGGACTGTGGGTCACTGACTACTAGGATTGTAGGATTGTTGATATTACATTGAAAAACTACCAATACACAAAATACATCCTTAGGAAAACGTATTTCAAAAAATGAGTCACTTAATGCAGAGCTTTTTGTAAAATACCTATACAGCCATGGGAAACACAAGTGTATTTGGTGCCTGTACAGGAGCCACAGCTATTTTACAAAGAAACATGTTCAAAAATAGAGGCATCACTTAGGGCTTTGAACATCTAAGTGCCACTTAATGCAAAAGTGCAGAGGGAAGCCAATTAAAAAGACAAACTACAAGCCACAAATTTTAGGATTGTTGTGTGGTGGTTTGTAATGCCAGAGTAGTTAGCACAATTGCCCCCATACTTAGCTCATACTTATGCATGACATGGGACAGGTGTAAATGCTGAAGTTGAAATTTTGTGACTATGCCAAGAATATGCCCCTTTGAAATCTGTGCATCCTGTGGACATGAATGTGTATGTAGCAACTTTTCTAAAATCACTACTTAAACACTATTGGCCACTTACATGTGTAAATGCCATGCATGTCTTCTGAAATAACTTCTATAAATGTTCATGTGGAATAACACTGGATTTAAATTTAAGAACACAGAAATCATGAACTATAAATACAATCCATTTGATTTTGCTTCTTGTATTCCACTAATACCTATGTAGCTCTAAGCAGATGATAATTGAAAGAAGCTAGGCTAATTAACCTAGGGCCCCTTTTACAAAGCGGCAGTAAGACCAATGCGGGCTTACCACTCGCTAAACAGGAAGCAGTGGCGAACCAAGGGTGGGGCAGTAGGGGCGGTCCGCCCCAGGTGTCAGCACAAGGGGGGGGGGGGAGTGCTCCGCTCCCACCTCAAAGACCGCTGGTGCCGCAGTCCCCACCATCCTACCCTACGCTCCCTCCTCTCTGACACTCGGCTCCCTGCATTTTAAAAACCTCAGAATTGGCAGTACAGCGCCTTGCATCTGCCTGCCTGTGATTGTGAAAGAAGCAGAGAGATCGCCTTGTCATCGGGCCTTCCCTCACTGTGTCCTGCTCTCGCGGAAACAGGAAGTTACATCAGCAGAGGGGAGGACACAGTGAGGGAAGGCCCGTTGATGAGGCAATCTCTCTGCACCGCCGATTCCGAGGTTTTTAAAATGAAGGGGGCTGGGTGGCAGAGAGGAGGGAGCTTAGGGTAAGGCAGGTGGGGACTGGGTCGGGGGGGGGGGGGCTCAGATGGGAGAAGGGGGCTGGAGCTGGAACTAGGGTCTGAGAAGGGGGCAAGCGGGAGAATGGGGGTCATGCCTTGGGCAGGGGCAGGTGGGGCTGGGGCTGAAAAGGGGGGCAGATGAGATAATGGGCTGGGGCTGAAAAGAGGGGCCATGATGCAAGGCAGGTGGATGAAGGGGATTGGAACTGGGGGCTAAAAAGAGGGTAGGTGGTATGAGGGCTAGTATTGGAACTGGGGGCTGAAAAGGGGCAGGGGCTGAAACTGTGGGGACTAGGGGCTGAAAAGGGGACAGGGAGAAAGTGGTGGACTGAAGCTCGGGACTGGTGGGAGAAAAGGGCTGGGGCTGAAACTGGGGACTGGTGGGATAGTGGGAGGACAGATCCTGGATGTATGGGAGAGAGGGGGAGGGCAGACCCTGGATGCTGGATGGATGGGAGAGAAAGGGCAGACAGTGGATGCAAAGGAGAGAAAGGGCAGACAGAGGATAGAAGGGAGAGAGAGAGCAGACAGTGGTTGGAAGGGGGAGAGAGAAAGGGCAGACAGGGACAGATGGTGGTTGGAAGGGGCAGAGAGAGAGGGCAGACGGTGGATGGAAGGGACAGGAGAAAGAGGGCAGACGGTAGATGAAGGGGACAGGAGAGAGAGGGCAGATGGTGGATGAAGGGGACAGGAGAGAGAGGACACTGGATGGCAGGGAGAGAGCGAAGGCAGACACTGGATGGAAGGGAGAGAGTGAAGAGAAGATGAGGAAAGCAGAAACCCGAGACAACAAACTTTAAATAAAATATATATTTTTTCTTTTTTTGCTTTAGGATAAAGTAGTATTGTAGCTATGTTAATAAATGTTTATAAATGGAACATAGAAATTGGACTAATTTAAATACATTTTAACTAACTTTCAGAGAACAAAACCCCATTCCTCAAGTCAGGACAGGATACTGTAACAGCTGTATACTGTATTGACCTGAGGAAGGAGGTTTTGGCCTCTGAAAGCTAAATGTATTAGAAATAAACCAATATAGAAAACAACATAATACCATTTTATTTGACTATTTGTTAATTTGTAAAGTGGTGATTGGTATTTGTTTGTTTTTTCAAATTTACATCTGCTGTCTTTATATGTTGCACAGTACTAGGGGACATTTTCTGTTTCTGTATTTTATGCAGAGTCTGGCATCGGGGGGTTCAGTTTAAATTTTGTCTAAATAGAAAGTTTATGATTCCTTATTCTATAGTGGATTAGGATGTATCTGTGTTTCTGAAAAAGACATGGCTTTCAGTAGGCACTGACTGTGCAGGATCGACGATCTGTACTATTCTGTCTGGTTTCGTTTTACAATAGGTGAATTGATGTTCTAGTGCTCACTGCAGTGTTTAAGATGCTTTCCTTTTCCTTGTATGACTTGTAGAATTTACTGCTTATGGTATGGTAGAATTGCTCTATAGGTCCCAAGTACTTTGTATTCTCGGTATGCCTAGTACTGGATTTTGGAGGGAGGGGGGGTGTTAAAAAATGACCGGCCTCAAGTGTTATATACCCTAGGTATGCCACTGATAGGAAGTACCACAGGGCTACTGCAGCCCAGTGGTATTTCCCACTCAAAGCACACCGTCATATCTGGAGCTACAAAAATATATTTATTTTTCTAGTGCCGGCGTGTACCCGGCCGCAAAGGGTTAGCGCAGGAGCCCTTACTGCCACTTCAATGGGTGGCGGTAAGGGCTCCTCCCCCAAATGGCCATACGGCAAGTGCTTTACTTTTTTTTTTTTGTTACATTTGTACCCCGCGCTTTCCCACTCATGGCAGGCTCAGTGCAGCTTACATATACAGTGGTGGAAATAAGTATTTGATCCCTTGCTGATTTTGTAAGTTTGCCCACTGACAAAGACATGAGCAGCCCATAATTGAAGGGTAGGTTATTGGTAACAGTGAGAGATAGCACATCACAAATTAAATCCGGAAAATCACATTGTGGAAAGTATATGAATTTATTTGCATTCTGCAGAGGGAAATAAGTATTTGATCCCCCACCAACCAGTAAGAGATCTGGCCCCTACAGACCAGGTAGATGCTCCAAATCAACTCGTTACCTGCATGACAGACAGCTGTCGGCAATGGTCACCTGTATGAAAGACACCTGTCCACAGACTCAGTGAATCAGTCAGACTCTAACCTCTACAAAATGGCCAAGAGCAAGGAGCTGTCTAAGGATGTCAGGGACAAGATCATACACCTGCACAAGGCTGGAATGGGCTACAAAACCATCAGTAAGACGCTGGGCGAGAAGGAGACAACTGTTGGTGCCATAGTAAGAAAATGGAAGAAGTACAAAATGACTGTCAATCGACAAAGATCTGGGGCTCCACGCAAAATCTCACCTCGTGGGGTATCCTTGATCATGAGGAAGGTTAGAAATCAGCCTACAACTACAAGGGGGGAACTTGTCAATGATCTCAAGGCAGCTGGGACCACTGTCACCACGAAAACCATTGGTAACACATTACGACATAACGGATTGCAATCCTGCAGTGCCCGCAAGGTCCCCCTGCTCCGGAAGGCACATGTGACGGCCCGTCTGAAGTTTGCCAGTGAACACCTGGATGATGCCGAGAGTGATTGGGAGAAGGTGCTGTGGTCAGATGAGACAAAAATTGAGCTCTTTGGCATGAACTCAACTCGCCGTGTTTGGAGGAAGAGAAATGCTGCCTATGACCCAAAGAACACCGTCCCCACTGTCAAGCATGGAGGTGGAAATGTTATGTTTTGGGGGTGTTTCTCTGCTAAGGGCACAGGACTACTTCACCGCATCAATGGGAGAATGGATGGGGCCATGTACCGTACAATTCTGAGTGACAACCTCCTTTCCTCCGCCAGGGCCTTAAAAATGGGTCGTGGCTGGGTCTTCCAGCACGACAATGACCCAAAACATACAGCCAAGGCAACAAAGGAGTGGCTCAGGAAGAAGCACATTAGGGTCATGGAGTGGCCTAGCCAGTCACCAGACCTTAATCCCATTGAAAACTTATGGAGGGAGCTGAAGCTGCGAGTTGCCAAGCGACAGCCCAGAACTCTTAATGATTTAGAGATGATCTGCAAAGAGGAGTGGACCAAACTTCCTCCTGACATGTGTGCAAACCTCATCATCAACTACAGAAGACGTCTGACCGCTGTGCTTGCCAACAAGGGTTTTGCCACCAAGTATTAGGTCTTGTTTGCCAGAGGGATTAAATACTTATTTCCCTCTGCAGAATGCAAATAAATTCATATACTTTCCACAATGTGATTTTCCGGATTTAATTTGTGATGTGCTATCTCTCACTGTTACCAATAACCTACCCTTCAATTATGGGCTGCTCATGTCTTTGTCAGTGGGCAAACTTACAAAATCAGCAAGGGATCAAATACTTATTTCCACCACTGTACAGGTATTTATTTGTACCTGGGGCAATGGAGGGTTAAGTGACTTGCCCAGAGTCACAAGGAGCTGCCTGTGCCTGAAGTGGGAATCAAACTCAGTTCCCCAGGACCAGAGTCCACCACCCTAACCACTAGGCCACTCCTCCACTTGCCGCATGGCCATTTCCTGCAGAAAAGAAAGACTACCCTTTTACCAGCTGCGGTAATAGGGGGACTCGGCGCGTGTCAAAAACATGCACTGATGCCAGCACAGGTCCCCTTTTGCTGCAGCTTGGTAAAAGGGGCCCCTAGGAACTAACAGTAGGAACTGGTCTTAGTTAACAAAACCTGAAGATAACAATCTGTCATACAATTTCATTTAAGTAAAACATATTTACTGAACAACAACAAAAAAAAAAAAACGTTTTTATAGATTTCCTACAATCCTGTCATTAGTCAAGAATCTTAAGCTATCTAGCAGTACACGCCATGATTTCTAGCCTGTTACTCAAAAGAAGAAACCAAGAACATTCTTTGCATTCATCCACTCAGGATTTGGAAAGTGTAGCATTAATTTATAACACATAGAATACCTATTGTGGACTGCGGGAAAATACAATAAATTGTGCATATACCCCCCCCCCCCCTTTTGCAAATTCATGCTAGCAGCTGCCGGTGCGGTAATGCCAACAAAGCCAGTTGAAAGAGAATGGGCTGTTTCGGAATGCCATGCGTCTTTGTAAAAGGGGTGGGGTGGGGGATAATAAGGCACATCACCATGAATGATCTGGAATATAATACAGGCGTGGAAGAGAGGCCTAGTGGTTAGAGCACCGGTCCTGTAATCCAGAGGAGGCCGGTTCAAATCCCACCGCTGCTCCTTGTGATCTTGGGCAAGTCACTTAACCCTCCATTGCCTCAGGTACAAAACTTAGATTGTGAGCCCTCCAGGGACAGAGAAATGCTCAGTGTACCTGAATGTAACTCACCTTGAGCTACTACTGAAAAAGGTGTGAGCAAAATCTAAAATCAATCAAGCTTAAAACAAACAAAAAAAAACCAACCCCTTGCCTCTACTGTAATTGAAGATATAGAGAAGACACACTCATATTTAGTCAAAGAGAATATTAGATAGATGGAAGTATTTTGCATAGTCTGTCATTTTTTTCACAAATATTTGAGACAGCTTAAGTAAATGATATTACAATAGTCTAGCTGTGATGATAATAGGGCTTGGACAACACGTCTAAGGGGGTCTCTTACTAAAGGTTAGCTTTAGTTATCTGCAGCAGATAACTCGATCTAATCTATAGTAAAAGACCCCCTAAATTGTTCCAGTCAGACGTATTTACAAATTCATCTTAACCCTTTGATTAAAAATAAAAATCAGTCCTGCTATTGTGGAAGCTACTTGATGGTTCAAGCGATATATTGTTATCAAGTGTTATCCCTGAGACTTTCAGGGATTAATAAAATGTATACACATTGAATAATCACAATATAGATTTGAGTTAGAACCCACCAATAGGAGCTTACTTTTTTTCCTGGTTAATTTCAACAAATGACTTAATACAATTTTGTATTAAGACTTATGGCCCTTTTTACTACCCGGTGGTAGGGTTTTTGTGAGGGAAATCATCCCTACCTCTGGGCTTTCCCAGGAGTTGGGTGGTAGTTCTGGCTTTCGGTGTGTGCGATTTCTGGCGCTAGGAATTTTTCAAAAACGTTTTCTATTGCCAGGCAGTAATTGCGCAGCCCGGGTCCAGCAGAGCCCTCCTAAATAGGTGGTAAGGGCTCCCTCGGCAAATGGCCTTGTGCCAATGTGTTTTGTTAGCACAGGGCCATTTACTGGTCCTTTAAAGAATATTACTTTTTACCCACAGCAGTAAAAGACGGCCTCGGTGCCAGTGGCCCACCCACTTAGGGCTCAGGCCCATCCAACAGTAGCACACATTTAGTGGTAGCTGGTGGGGATCCCAAGCTCCGCCAGCTGAAGGCTTCCTCCTGATGGTAACGAAAACGCTACTTTCCACGATACCGGCACCTGCACATTCTCAGTTTTCAGCAGACTACCAAGGTGGAAAGAAGCGTTTTCCCACCAGGTGAGATAATTTTTGGGGGGGGTGGGGGGAAACACTTGGTGCCCACCCAGTTCTTGCCTAGGCCCACCCAAAATCTGTTTTCTGGCTACGCCCCTGCTCGGTGCGCATGCGCTGATGCCACCTTCTAGCACCGTTTGGTAAAAGGACCCCTTAGTCAACTCAGGAGAGATATGAACAGAAATTGAACAGATACTGTAACTAATAATGCCTGTATAGATGAAAAACTTTAAAATTGGAAAGAGAGGGATTTGATCACAATTAACACATAAATACACTGAAAAGGATGGGTGACAATGGAGAACCTTGCAGTACTCCATGGGGAGCTTGCCAGGAGTCAGATAGTACACCATCCATTTTAACCCCATAAGATCTACTTGTGAGAAAACCATGAAACCACGTCAATACATTCCCTGTTATTCCAATTCCATATAATGTTTGTAACATTAAACTGCAGTCTATCAAGTTGAAGGCACTTGAGACATCAAACTGCACGATATGATGATGTTGCATGTGCCTAACAGTGGTTCTGAACCCAGTGCTTGAGACATACTTGTAACCTCCGCTCACAGGACAAATCCCTCCTCTCAGTACCCTTCTCCACCACCGCCAACTCCAGGCTCCGCCCTTTCTGCCTCGCCTCACCCTATGCTTGGAATAAACTCCCTGAGCCCATACGCCAAGCTCCCTCCCTGCCCATCTTCAAATCCTTGCTCAAAGCCCACCTCTTCAATGTTGCTTTCGGCACCTAACCATTGTACCTCTATCCAGGAAATCTAGACTGCCCCCAATTTGACTGACTGCACTTTTTTGTCCTTTACATTGTAAGCTCCTTTGAGCAGGGACTGTCCTTCTTTGTTATATTGTACAGTGCTGCGTAACCCTGGTAGCGCTTTAGAAATGTTAAATAGTAGTAGTAATACTGAGTGAGTCAGGTTTTCAGGATACCGTCAGGGAATATGCATGAGATAGATTTGTACAGAATGGAGGTAGTGCATGCAAATTTATTTCATGCATAGTCATTGTGGATATCCTGAAAACCTGATTGGCTTGGTGAGTCCTGAGAACTGGGTTGAGAATCCCTGGCCTAAATTAAAGGTAGCATCTCTGAAAGTGAATGTAAGCATATTTTATATTAATAAAGAAAATCCTGAGGAAACACATTTTGTAATTGAATGGGGGAGAGGAAGAATGAATGCTCATTTTATCAGAAGGTTAAAAGAATCTATCCTGGTTAAAAAAAAAATCTTCAAACTGATTTCTTAAACAATGAATATGGAATAAAGGTATGTTACAGTTGTCATAGCTCTGGGCATGATGTTTTTTTTTTTCCAGTAAGTGTATATGCCCCAATTCCCTGAAACTCTTTTGCAAATCATCATTTCTATAAGTAGGTATCAGACAGGCAGTCTAAATATAAAGGTAAACATAATGAATCTCTAAAGGCTATTAACCCATTAGTGCCCAATGTTCCCATAATAAGCCATACGGCAACAAATTGATTTGTTCCCATATGGGAACATCGGGCACTAATGGGTTAAGATAGATGCTGTACCTTTTTCTTCTTTCCTCAGTTAACATAGATCAGAATAGGTCATTATGAGTCCTTTTACAAAGGTGCACTAGCGTTTTTAACGTACCCTAATCATTAGCGTGCACTGAACATGCTAGCGTGCCTTTGTAAAAGACCCCTAGTGATTAGTGCAGTGAACTTTGATCCTGAAGAACTGGGTTCAATTCCCACTGCAGCTCCTTGTGACTCTGGGCAAGTCACTTAGCCCT
Source organism: Microcaecilia unicolor (assembly GCF_901765095.1). NCBI lineage: Eukaryota > Metazoa > Chordata > Amphibia > Gymnophiona > Siphonopidae > Microcaecilia > Microcaecilia unicolor. The sequence continues at coordinate 470,567,876 of NC_044031.1, forward strand.
CCATTGCCCCAGGTACAAATAAGTACATGTATATATTATGTAAACCACTTTGATTGTAACCACAGAAAGGTGGTATATATCAAGTCCCATTCCCTTATATCCCAAATGCTTACACCAGCACTTGTCAAACTTTCTGTTGCCATAAACCCATTATCAAGGGCAAAGAAAGCTAATGACCCCCGGGTGTACCTTGTTCTCCATGCTGTGCTCCTGGCCCTCCTGCAGCATTGCAGCTAATGCTACCTTCATCCCCCTGCCTTCCATGGAGCCCACACAGGCCTAATTCTAGCATCGGCTCAACAGGAAGCGTGGCCAATGACATATTTGTTTTATGCTTGTCCAAGCCACAGCCCCAAATGCAGGTTTTGCGATCCCATTTGGGATTGCGACTCAGTTCGGGAAGCTCTGGCTTATGCCTTTCGTACTTTAGGATGAGCACTGGAGTATTACATTATCCAACTATGCTGAAATTTCGTTAGAACTGGAAAAAGTCTTCACAATGTGTTCTAAGAGACCCAGATTTGGTAGATCATATTTAGATTTCAATTTTTGATTTCAGTACTCGCCTTTCCAAGTTTGAGCTCAAGGTGAGTTGCAATTAGGTACAGCTGGTATTTTCTGCCCAAGAGGGCTTATAATCTAAGAACTCAATTTACTAATCTGTGTTAATGCATTACTATACATTATTGCTATTTAATGCATGTTATTGCTACTTAACACGGGTTATTTAACACAAGCTCCATTACTGTCAATGGGGTCTATTTACTAAAATGTCCATTAAAGTGCAATAACTCAGGTTAATTAATCTATCCTTAAATTTGTACCTGAGATGATGGAGGGTGATGTGACATGCCCAAGGTTACAAGAACTGCCAGTGGGGAAGCAAGATCTAACAAGGCAAATGTATAACATTTTTCATTTAATGATTCATGTGAGGTTTTTATCCACTTAGATGGGACACTTTTAAATCAATTCTTAGGACCAAATTATAAACTCTAGTGTAGGAAAGAATACGCTAAAGATACACAGATGGCATAACCTGGAAAGATGCATCAAACAGAGAAAATCAATGTATAAAAAGCAAGTTTAAATTTGTTTGTTTGCTCTTGTATAAATGAATCTGTCCTATCAAACTGTGGCGTTCCCTTCTGTTTTAATAATATTTTTATTGTGTGCCGCTGCAATCTTTTTCTAGAAGCGGCGGTATATTAAAATGTTAATAAACAAATGTAACACTGCTGTTGCAATTTGTGAAGCTGAAATACAAACCTATCATCATTTGCAGTCGTCAAGTTGGCAGTTCAATGTATTTCCAGAAACCTAGGTATTATTCGAAGAGTAACAAAAGTGCTCCCTTTTTAGTGCGATACTTAAAAGAAGTAGGAAGAGAACTATATCCGTGCAATCATCCGGGAAGGAGAGACTCCTGCCCCGGTAAATCATGCTAAGTGAATCAGGAGGGGATATTCAATGCACTTAACTGGACGGTGCTGCTGAACATCCCCTTGATTGCCACGCCACTGTCCGGGCAGTGCCAGGGGGGCCTGGGGAGTGCAGGTACGACAACTTTCAGTGCATAAACAGCAGTCCTATCTTTGCCTGGATACCTATGCAGGTATAGCTTTGAATATTGGTTGGTATCACCGCTGATCCACCTATTCAGTGCCAATGACCAGATATGGCCTAGCAGTGAAAATCTGGGTATAACTTAGCCATGGTGGTCTGCGTTTATAAAAACATCAACTGCTGCATATGGAAATAGTCACTGGGTTTCTTCAGAAGATATATCTTAGTGTTAATGTAGCTGGGTTTAAAAAAGGTTTCACAAATTTCTGGAGGAAAAATCCACAAAATGTTATTAAGGTAGACCTGGCAAAAGCATATCCCTGGGGTTAAGTAGAATGGAATCTGTCTACCTTTTTAAGACTCTGTCAGGGCAGGATCTTCCGCAGATAGACGCACAGAGCCTAACCATGCTGAATGCTCCCAAGTCTGTTGAGGAGGTATTATGGGCAATACAGCAAGCACCCCTAGGAAAGGCCCCAGGCCCTGATGGATATAGGGGAGAATTATATAAATTGATGAAGGAGGAAGTAGTAGAACCCCTTACTGCAATGTTTAACACGATAGTGCAAGAACAACGAATGCCCATGTCATTACGAACGGCGCAGATTATAGTTCTTCCAAAGCCAGGGAGAGATGTACAAAAACCTGAATCATACAGACCTATTTCGTTATTAAATTTTGAAGCAAAATTGTTTGCAAAAGTCCTGGCAAACCGCCTGTCCCGAATACTACCAGATGTTATAGAGGACTCGCAGGTAGGATTTGTACAGGGCAGAACCATCACTAAAAATGTAAGGAAGATATTGGTAACACTGGAGGAGGTATCTACAAAGGCCACACCATCAATATTAGTCAGTTTTGACGCCGAAAAGGCGTTCGACAGGGTGGTCTGGGATTTTTTATTTGGCACGCTAGACGCGTATGGCATAAGAGGACCATTCCAGGATGCAATTAGAGCATTATATTACCTCCCACAGGCTCAGGTGTGGGTTAATGGAATTCTGTCCCCTTCGTTCCCTATCCATAGGGGGACCAGGCAGGGTTGCCCCCTGTCACCCTTATTGTTTGTGTTAACGCTAGACCCACTGCTTAGAGATATCCAATGTAACCCTGATGTGCAGGGAATCAGGGTGGGTACAAAAAACTTTAAAATAGCGGCTTTCGCTGATGATTTGTTGGCACATGTGACTTCTCCTGAAACATCGCTGAAGGCGCTATTAGAATGTATGGCAGAGTATGGGGACTTCTCTGGCTTTAAGCTAAACCTGGAAAAATCAGAAGCCTTATGCAGGAAGGAGGCCCAAGTGGGAGAGTGGCACCGACAGCTTCCATTGAGATGGGCAGAGGAATCCTTTCGATATTTAGGGGTGCGATTAACTATGGATACTACCACTCTGTATAGGATAAATGTTGACAAGCTGTTACAGGATACCAAAAGGGTTCTGGAGAGATGGAACCACTTGCCTTTATCACTAATAGGCAGAATAAATCTCTACAAAATGATCATATTTCCGAGATGGCTCTATATCATGCAGGTGTTGCCAATCCATATATTAGGTAAAGATTTACGGAAATTAAATAGGATGTCTAGGCAATTTGTGTGGGGGGGGAAGAAGTCTAAAATGCGATTTGAATATTTATATGATGGATGGGCTCAGGGTGGGCTAGGTTTCCCCTGTATTAAGCGATATAATCAGGCGTGCCTTTTGAGACATATCAGGGATTGGACACTTAATACACATCAACACACACCGACGAACTGGGAGCGAGCGCTATTCGACCCCTGGCATTTGAACTTTCTTCTGCAGGCAAAAACAAAGAATTTGCCAACTACTTGTAGAAGAAGTATACTGTTGCAACCACTGCGACGTGTCTGGCAGTTCCTAATGCACAGCTGGAGACAAGACCCGAATGTTAGTGATCAACTTCCAATACAGGGGAATAGGGATTTCCCCCCCGGGTTAGAGAAAGGGATAATGGCTAGATGGTCGGAAATGGGCATCACTTTATTTGAACACTTAATGAATGAAGAGGGAAACCTGCATAGCTTTCAGAGCCTGCAGCAGAGACAGGTGTTGGCCCAGAAGGACTATTATACATACAGACAATTGCATCATTACTGGCATAGTTTAGATCAGGCAGCCCTGGGCACAAAATTGGGTCAGAAGATACGTGAATTCCTGGAGGGGGATGCACATGGACAGGTATCAATATCGAGCTTACATAAGGCCCTGGTCCCGCTAGGTCCTCCCAGAACATATGAGAAGCTTAAAGACACATGGAGCAAGGACTTGGGATATGAGTTGAAGGGAATAGATTTTGCAAAACTAATCAAAGGTATACCGGGGCAAGTGGGGGGAGCAGAATTACAAGAGAGTCAATTTAGGGTTATTCATCGAGGCTACATAACACAATCCCAGGCTGCAAGGGCGGGATGGAGCTCTGATCCCCAATGCCTTAAATGTCAAAGAGAGAGGAGCACATTTTTGCATGCATTTTGGAGGTGTGATAAAATTAAAACATTTTGGAAAGCGATACAGGAATACCTAGAACAAGTATTGAGGCAAAGGGTGCACCCCTCTTGGAGAGGAGTACTCTTGAACAAAAATAATGCATATGGGATATCGGATAAAAACTTGGAGGGATTTTTATGTAAAGCATATGCAGTGGGCAAAAAATGCATACTGAGACATTGGATGCAGGCAGACCCACCCTCTGTTTGGCTGTGGAGGAATAAGCTACATGAGCTAATGTTGTGGGAGGCAAGGGATGCATATGATAATTTGAGGAAAAGAAAGAAATTTCTTAATGTTTGGACTCATTATTTGCAAAATATATCCCACAGAGCCAGAAGTGCTATACTTAATAGATTAGGACCGATACAATGAAGTTATGAGCCCCTCGTGTAAGTGAATAAAGATTGGACAAGGTCGTACAAGAGTGTCAATAGGATGTATGAAGCTTTAATCCAGAGTGTAATGTTTCATTTTCTTTTGGGGGGGGGGGGAGGGGAAGGGGTAAATGTTAAAAAAGTGATGGGATAGACATGCTGTCAGATAAGTTGCTGTTATAGAAATATTGATAAGTTATACACTGTAAGCATTTACTATGTTTGAATTGACGTTTGACCATCAATAAAAACCGTTTATACTTAAGACTCTGTCAGGTACTTGTGACCTGGAGTGGCTACTGTTAGAAATAGGAAATGGGACTAAATAGACCTTTGATTTGATCCAGTAGGGCAGGTCTTTTTATGATCTTATAGGAGGAATGAGCCACATGGATTTTTTTTTGACAGGGTGGCAGTTTCTTTCTAATCTTTTGGGCTTCCAGCTCAGTAAGAAGCATGGCTGGGATCTAGCATCATCAGATTTCATTTTTGATCCTGAATCTAGTGACAAATCTTGGCTAGGAATTATGTGCGATGATTGGAATTTGCTCTCCTCAAGGATACCAAAGTTGATGAAGGATCCCCTATCCTCATAGACAGCAGATGATCATACCCAAGAGCTGACTCAGATCTTCTGAGCATGTGCAATACTTCTTCTGAGACCCAGTAAGTGTTTTTCAAGGATCGTAATACACCATGCCAGTCTACAATGCATTATTATTTTCAAAGTTAAAAATAGCAGAGGTTCCAGCTGTGGCAGATGCTGCAATGCCCTTTGATCATATGGAATGGATCTATTTGCTCAAAGTGCATTACAATTAAGGAACAGAAGGTAAGTCCCTGTCCTACAGAGGTCTTATATGCACTGGCAATTGAGGGACACACCCAAGATCACAAATATCATTAGTGGGAGACCCAAGATTTGAGCAGTAGCTATTTGGTTCTCAGCCTGGCACTTTCATGTAGAAGCAGCAATTTTTTTAACTCTACGTGTAAGTGGCTCCGCTTGTATACGTTGCTGGTCCATTTGACAAACCAATATGTATAAAGGCTGCCAATTAAGTACTGAGGCCACAATTTAGAGGCAGAAATAAGCACTGGGGTGTTTAAGAAGAATTACTCCCTTAAATCATTTGTGTAAAACCTTAGTTAAAACAAACACTTTTTTTTCAGATCTGTCACGCCTCTGAGCTGGTTCAAAAGCCGAAGAGGAAATGTTTACTACATACGTGTATTCCCATTGTAAAATGGGCAATTGACATAGAGATTTTTGGCCTTCCCTAACCCCGAAAAAGAGTGGAAGGCACCAAGGCTAGTTTCCAGGAAGTCTCAGTTTAATCTTAATAACCACAAAATCTGATCAAAATAGTCTTAAAATGCAGTATACAGGGTGCGCTTTGATTGTACACTGCATTTTGATACTGCATTTTTGATCAGATTTTGTGGTTAGTAAGAATAAACTGAGCCTGTTGGGCCTTCCTGGCACCTTCCACTCTTTTTCTGACTCTTGATTGGCTGTGGAAGGATTGCTTTCCTTTGGTTTTGTTTGTCTGCCCTAGCCATGATCAAACCACACTTTCATCTCATCCTCTCAAAATCCCTGTATGGTATGGATCTCCTCATGTAAAACAACAGTTTTTTGGAAAGATCACCATTTACATGTGTATGCAATCTACATATGTAAATGTTGCTATTTACATGTGGAGATGCTTCAAAAATAATCTCAATGATCACTTACAATATTCACTTCATACTAATTTCAGAACACTATACACTGGACCTTATTCTCATCTACGCTTACAAAGTAGCACATCATCCTGAAGATCCCAACCATAAATGCTATCAAGTTCCTAAATTTACTCAAAGGAAGGTCAACGCCTCAGAATAAATAAGAAAAGAAGTCAAATCATGCAATGGGCAGAATTCCAGAGTGTCAAACAGAGGCTTAAGAAATGTAAAGCAAATGGAAAAGCTACTGGAAATAGGAGTTCGGACAGGAGACAGTGAAAATAGTAATGCCAGAGAGACTGGAAACAGAAATGCCAGCTTATGATCAGGGACAGACCAGATCAGTGTTTAGAAGTGGGGAAAGTTAGGGTTTCATGGCTGGATAGCAGAGACCATAAAAACGGACTCTTCAGACACATTCTTAATATCTGGGTTGAAGCCACCCTGAGGGTGCTAAAAACATGGAGATATACTGGAATTACAACAGACATAAACACAAGAGTACTGAAAACAGGGAAAGAGGCATGAATGGAAACTGAACATCAGCACTCAACAGCAAAAGGATGTCCCATGGAAACTTGGTCCCAGAAAACAGGTAGGCAGATGATCCACAAGATTCAGCACAGAAAATAACACAGCAGATCGGGAAGGATAAATAAAAAATCAAAAGTTTGGTTTATTCACCACTTAAAACAATAAATACATAAATATTTAAAAGCCATGTTTTGTCCTCTCCAGGGATGTCAGGGGCTTGCAAGAATACCCAGAGGTGTAGTTTCACAGTGTCACCTACTGGTAAAGCAACTTCTCTCCCAGAATAGCTAGTAAAACAGTCTGAGGCGTATTTTCAAAGCACTTAGACTTACACTTATAAAGTTCCTATGTAACTTTGTAAGGGGCCTTTTTACAAGGCCTGAGGTAGCGTGGGCACGTGTATTTCCAGAGTGTCTGGAAAAAAACTTTGGGTTTTTTTTTGGCTCGGAAATGGACGTGCGGAAAAGTGAAAACCAGTGTGCGTCTATTTACAATCTGAGCCCTTAACGCCACCCATTGGCTTAGCGGTAAGGGCTCATGCATTACCCATTGCATTCCAAACTGCCGATTATCGCTGGGCACGCCCCTGTGGTAGAAAATAGAAAATTATTTTCTACCGTGTGTTTTCGGCGTGCGCCAAATTCAGAATTATCGACTTCACGCCTTTGTCAAAGGGCCCTTAAGTGCTTTGAAAATGAGCCCCTCTGTTACCTTGCACGTATCCCTGTTCAAGCCCTAGCTCTGTGATGTAACAATAGTTACATACGGAAGGGGCTCTATTTGAACTTGAGCATCGTGGCAGAACCAAATAATCTGATAATTATCTGGTGTGTGTGTGTATGTACATATATACATGTATACATAATGGGAATAAGGGGTATGGGTTATATGTGGGTATATTAGTCATTTCACTGTTACACTAGCTAAGTCATACTGCTAACCAGTTCTGTAGGCAGTCATTAGGAATTAGTCCCGCTGGCAAAGTAGCAGTGCAGTATGATAGAACGGTATGTGTTTTCAGTATATCCACAGTCCTGGGAATACATAGTAACAGAGGTGTGCTGTGTGTCGACTTGTGATTTATAAAACGAACAGCAGCAGCTGGCAGTCCAGGCCTTAATGAGTTAACACAACAGCTGCAGCACTTCTCCTCTCCCCCCCCCCCCCCCCAACACACATTCCTCAGTGCTGAGGAGAGATCAGACAACAGAAGGTTTGGGACTCAGCAGAAGGAAAGGATGAAGCAGGGAAATTAGCCTGGGAGCACAGCGTGAATCCCAGGAGAGACCCAGTTTTGGAAGTTTTGAAGAAAGCAGAGTGGAAATAGAGGTCAACAAACAAGCTCTAGGTGATACCTTTCTGCTGGAATAAATACGTCTGTGACTAGCTTCTGGGAACTGTGCTTCCATCATCAGCTCAATGCAAGAGAAGTTAAAGGTGATGCGCCCTAATATACTGGTATATTACATGCTGCTATTTGTTTTCATAAAGTTGCAAAAGTAAAAGGTTTATGGGGCAAGGGGTGATGTGTTTACAGGTGATAAGAAAGCTGAGGGAAAGGAAGAGCATACTTTACAGCTAGAGGAAACTGTCTAGTAACAAGCTGGGAATTAAGTTCCTCTGGGGCCAGTTTTCAAAATGTTTTTTTTTTTTTGTTACATTTGTACCCCACGCTTTCCCACTCATGGCAGGCTCAATGCGGCTTACATGGGGCAATGGAGGGTTAAGTGACTTGCCCAGAGTCACAAGGAGCTGCCTGGGTGGGAATCGAACTCAGGTCCTCAGTTCCCCAGGACCAAAGTCCACCACCCTAACCACTAGGCCACTCCTCCACTCCTATCTTGACCTTGCTAAAAACGGACTAGGGTTCAGTTCTTAAATTTAGAAGTCTAGTGTCACTAGGCTCCTAAAATGAGAGCAGCTACAAGTACAATGTGAAAGCAGGAAAGATGTTTGGTACTAAGTATTAATTTTCAGTACTAGGCACCTAACTTACAACCCGATGATCGGAAGCCCTGCGCTGTTCCAAACAACGCTCTAAAATTAGCGCCGGAGCAGCACGGGGCAATAATGCCCCTATAATCAGAGCTAATAGCTTGCAAATTTAGGCAAGCTATTAGCTCTGATCATAGGGGTACTTCTGTGGGAGGATTGTGCCTGGGAATGCGCCCAAGGCACAATCCTCCCACAGAATTTGTTTTACAGGTCTGGGCTGTCAAAAAAAAAGCCCAGACCTGTCAAACACCAATATGTATCTATTTAAAAAAAAAATTATAAGCCACCAAATCACCAGCAGGTAATAAAGTACAACAAACATAGGGACCCTTTTACTAAAGCTTAGTGTGCACTAACAGACATTAGTTTAGCATGCACTAACAGAGACTGATAACATGCTAAATGCTGCAAATCCTATTTTATACCTATGGGCCATATGACAGCACAAAGGGTCCTCATACATAGGTAATAGGACAAATATAATTCAAAAGGCAAACAAAATAAAATACATTGATTGATACACCAAAAACAATTAAAGTACCAAACATTCGATTAAATTTTGTTTTTCAAATTGCTCCAGGAAAACTACCCCAAAATTCTATAAAAGTTGCTAAAAATTGAACGTGCAAATTTGGATACATGCTCAATTCAAGCGTTCAATTTCATTGGATAATGAGCTAGTGCCAATAATTGGCATATTAACAATTATTGGTACTAATTAGATATAATTAAAATACATACATGTAGATTTGGGCACGGGTTCTGCACCTAAATTTTCTGCACGAGTTTTAAAAAAGGGGGTGTGAAAATGGGAGGGTCATGGGTGGAACAGGGGCATTCCTAAAGTTTAGATGGGTAGTTCTAGAATGATGGGAATACACACCTAATTTAGGCATGAAGATTTGTACCAGTTTGGCATGATTCCCAAGCATAAGAACTATTCTATAAACTGTGCCTAACTTTAATAAGCTGTGGTAAAAAGGGCCCTGTGCTAGCTGCAGCATGAGTTTTTGCCATGTGCAGAGTCCCCTTTTACCGCAGCAGGTAAGAAGGTAGAAAAAGAAATCGTCGCGTGGTAAGTTCGCATTTGCCTACTGCCACCTGTTCACATGGTGATAAGGTCTCCTGTGCTAACCCAGCACAGCAACCCTTTAGTAAAGGGCCCCTTTAAGCATGGTTTACAGTATAGTGCTTTCTTCAGCGCCAATTTTCTGGCATCATATATAGAATTATGTGTGTTGCCATACTGGGACAGCCCAAAGGTCCATCAAACCCAGTGTTTTGTTTCCAAGAGTGGCCAATGCAGGTCACAATTACTTGGAAAGGTCCCAAAACAGTACAATACATTTTATGCTGCTTATCCCAGAAATAGGAAGTGGATTTTCCAAGTCCAGTTTAATAATGGCATATGGACTTTTCCTTTAGGAAGCTAGTCAAACCTTTTTTTAAACCCTGCTAAGCTAATTGCTTTCACTACATTCTATGGCAATGAATTCCAGAGTTTAATTACACGTTGAGTGAAGAAATATTTTCTCTGATTTGTTTTAAATTTACTACTTTGTAGCTTCATTGTGTGCCCCCTAGTCCTAGTATTTGCGGAAAGAGTAAAAAAGCGATTCACGCCTACCCGTTCCACTCCACTCAGTATTTTATATACCTCTATTATATCTTCCCTCAGCCATCTTTTTACCAAGCTGAAGAGCCCTAGCCATTTCAGCCTTTTCTCATAGGGAACCCATCCCATCCCCTTTTATCATTTAGATACACTTAAAGCAGCTTCAAAGACTCCACAAAATCATACTGCTCAGAATCAAACCAAATTCACACCACTGCCTCAAAGGATAAAACCACCTAAAAATAGATGGTTCACAGTAGGCTCAGGCAGAGTTCGTTATGTGACACACAAGCATCCGCCCTCACAAGTTTTGCCCCTACAGAATTCTTTTGCGCCATTACAGCACTGTGATATGCCTGAAAATAGAACGGATGCAGAAGAAAAAGGAATGAAGGTGGAACAAAAAGATAGGAAGGTACCCAAAGGGTTAAGACACCCCCAAATCACTAAAACACATACCAGGAAATGTAGATGGAATGCAATGACCGCAAATGCTCACAGTCTAAGCAATAAAGTTCATGACCTTCAAGCTCTGATGGTGGAGGCAGACTTAGACATTGTTGCAATCACGGAGACATGGCTAAATGGTTCCCATGAATGGGATGCAAACATACCAGGCTATAATCTATTTAGGAAGGATAGAAAGGGTCGTAAAGGTGGAGGAGTAGCTCTGTATGTGAGAAATGATATCACGGCGACTGAAATGACAGGGACCTGGGGAAAAGAAGAAGCGATATGGATCACCTTAAAAAGAGATGATAGAACCTCAGTCCATGTGGGTGTTGTCTACAGACCCCCGACACAACTGGAAAAACTAGATATGGATCTGATCGCGGATATTCAAAAGTTAGGAAAGAAGAGGGAGGTGCTGTTGCTGGGAGATTTCAATCTGCCGGATGTAGATTGGAAGGTTCCGTCGGCGAAATCGGAGAGAAGTAGACAGATCGTGGATGCTTTCCAAAGTGTTTTGCTCAGACAAATGGTGACGGAACCTACGAGGGAGGGAGCAACGCTGGATCTGGGGCTCACAAATGGGGATAGCGTGTCAAATGTCCGAGTGGGTGCCCACCTGGGCGGCAGTGACCATCAAACGGTTTGGTTTGATATGACTGCTGTAGTGGAGGGCAGCCACTCAAAACTCAAAGTCCTGGATTTCAAGCGTGCTGACTTTACTAAAATGGGGGAATACCTGAGGAAGGAGCTGATGGGCTGGGAGGAAGTACAAGAAGTGGAAGGACAGTGGTCCAGGCTGAAAGAAGCTATAAATAGGGCTACAAACCTTTATGTAAGGAAAGTAAATAAAAGCAAGAGAAAAAGGAAACCGATATGGTTCTCCAAGCAAGTGGCTGAGAAAATAAAGGCTAAAGAGTTGGTGTTCCAGAAATACACAAAAACTCAAGAACAGGAACACGGGAAGGAATACCGGAGGAAACTGAAAGAAGCCAAGAGAGAGGTACGTCTGGCAAAAGCGCAAGCGGAAGAACAAATGTCTAGAAATGTAAGGAGGGGTGACAAAAGTTTCTTCAGGTATATTAGTGAAAGGAGAATGACTAAAAAGGGAATTGTGAGACTAAAAGATACTGCGAACCGCTATGTAGATAGTGATGAAGGAAAAGCAAATTTGCTAAATAGATACTTTTGTTCTGTTTTCACAGAAGAAAATCCTGGAGCAGGACCGCGATGGACTGGAAAAAGTACAAATGATAGTGGAGTGGATACAGCATCATTTACAGAAGAGAGTGTGTATGAACAACTTGTAAAGCTAAAGGTGGACAAAGCCATGGGACCGGACGGGATCCACCCCAGGATATTAAGGGAGCTCAGAGAGGTCCTGGCGGGTCCTCTTAAAGATTTGTTTAATAAATCCTTGGAGACAGGAGATGTTCCGAGGGATTGGAGAACGGCGGAGGTGGTCCCTCTTCACAAAAGTGGTGATAGGGAAGTAGCTGGAAACTACAGGCCGGTAAGCCTCACTTCGGTTATTGGAAAAGTAATGGAAGCAATGCTGAAGGAAAGGATAGTGAATTTCCTGGAAGCCAATAAGTTGCAAGATCCGAGACAACATGGTTTTACCAAAGGGAAATCGTGCCAAACGAATCTCATTGAGTTTTTTGATTGGGTGACAGGAGAATTGAATCAGGGACTAGCTATGGACGTAATCTACTTAGATTTCAGCAAAGCTTTTGACACGGTTCCCCACAGGAGGCTTTTAAATAAACTGGATGGGCTGAAGATAGGACCTAAAGTGGTGAACTGGATTAGGAACTGGTTGACGGACAGATGCCAGAGGGTGGTGGTGAATGGAGTTAGCTCGGAGGAGGGAAAGGTGAATAGTGGAGTGCCTGAAGGATTGGTGCTGGGGCCGATTCTGTTCAATATATTTGTGAGTGACCTTGCCGAAGGGTTAGAAGGTAAAGTTTGCCTATTTGCGGATGATACTAAGATCTGTAACAGAGTGGACACCCCGGAGGGAGTGGAAAACATGAAAAAGGATTTGAAGAAGCTAGAACAATGGTCTAAGGTCTGGCAATTAAAATTCAATGCGAAGAAATGCAAAGTGATGCACTTAGGGAATAGAAATCCACGGGAGACGTATGTGTTAGGTGGCGAGAGTCTGATAGGTTCAGACGGGGAGAGGGACCTTGGGGTGATAGTATCTGAGGATTTGAAGGTGACGAAACAGTGTGACAAGGCGGTGGCTGTATCTAGAAAGTTGTTGGGCTGTATAGAGAGAGTTTTGACCAGCAGAAGAAAGGGGGTGTTGATGCCTCTGTATAACTCATTGGTGAGGCCCCATCTAGAGTATTGTGTTCAGTTTTGGAGGCCGTATTTTGCTAAGGATGTAAAAAGAATCGAAGCGGTACAAAGAAAAGCTACGAGAATGGTATGGGATTTGCGTAACAAGACGTATGAGGAGAGACTTGCTGACCTGAACATGTATACCCTGGAGGAAAGGAGAAACAGGGGTGATATGATACAGACGTTCAAATATTTGAAAGGTATTAATCCGCAAATGAACCTTTTCCGGAGATACGAAGGCGGTAGAACGAGAGGACATAAAATGAGATTGAAGGGGGGCAGACTCAAGAAAAATGTCAGGAAGTATTTCTTCACGGAGAGAGTGGTGGATGCTTGGAATGCCCTCCCGTGGGAGGTGGTGGAGAGGAAAACGGTAACGGAATTCAAACATGCGTGGGATAAACATAAAGGAATCCTGTTCAGAAGGAAAGGATCCTCAGGAGCTTAACCGAGATTGGATAGCAGAGCCGGTAGTGGGAGGCGGGGCTGGAGGTTGGGAGGCGGGGATAGTGCGGGGCAGACTTATACGGTCTGTGCCAGAGCCAGTGGTGGGAGGCGGGACTGGAGGTTGGGAGGCAGGGTTAGCGCTGGGCAGACTTATACGGTCTGTGCCCTGAAGAGCACAGATACAAATAAGTACATAAGTACATAAGTAGTGCCATACTGGGAAAGACCAAAGGTCCATCTAGCCCAGCATCCTGTCACCGACAGTGGCCAATCCAGGTCAAGGGCACCTGGCACGCTCCCCAAACGTAAAAACATTCCAGACAAGTTATACCTAAAAATGCGGAATTTTTCCAAGTCCATTTAATAGCGGTCTATGGACTTGTCCTTTAGGAATCTATCTAACCCCTTTTTAAACTCCGTCAAGCTAACCGCCCGTACCACGTTCTCCGGCAACGAATTCCAGAGTCTAATTACACGTTGGGTGAAGAAAAATTTTCTCCGATTCGTTTTAAATTTACCACACTGTAGCTTCAACTCATGCTCTCTAGTCCTAGTATTTTTGGATAGCGTGAACAGTCGCTTCACATCCACCCGATCCATTCCACTCATTATTTTATATACTTCTATCATATCTCCCCTCAGCCGTCTCTTCTCCAAGCTGAAAAGCCCTAGCCTTCTCAGCCTCTCTTCGTAGGAAAGTCGTCCCATCCCCACTATCATTTTCGTCGCCCTTCGCTGTACCTTTTCCAATTCTACTATATCTTTTTTGAGATACGGAGACCAGTACTGAACACAATACTCCAGGTGCGGTCGCACCATGGAGCGATACAACGGCATTATAACATCCGCACACCTGGACTCCATACCCTTCCTAATAACACCCAACATTCTATTCGCTTTCCTAGCCGCAGCAGCACACTGAGCAGAAGGTTTCAGCGTATCATCGACGACGACACCCAGATCCCTTTCTTGATCCGTAACTCCTAACGCGGAACCTTGCAAGACGTAGCTATAATTCGGGTTCCTCTTACCCACATGCATCACTTTGCACTTGTCAACATTGAACTTCATCTGCCACTTGCACGCCCATTCTCCCAGTCTCGCAAGGTCCTCCTGTAATCGTTCACATTCCTCCTGCGACTTGACGACCCTGAATAATTTTGTGTCATCGGCGAATTTAATTACCTCACTAGTTATTCCCATCTCTACGTCATTTATAAATACATTAAAAAGCAACGGACCCAGCACAGACCCCTGCGGGACCCCACTAACTACCCTCCTCCACTGAGAATACTGGCCACGCAATCCTACTCTCTGCTTCCTATCTTTCAACCAGTTCTTAATCCATAATCAAAGTAGGGTATACACAAAAGTAGCACACATGAGTTGTCTTGTTGGGCAGACTGGATGGACCGTGCAGGTCTTTTTCTGCCGTCATCTACTATGTTACTATGTTGTCGTCCTTCTCTGTACCTTTTCTAATTCCACTATATCTTTTTTGAGATGCCGTGACCAGAATTGCACACAGTGTTCAAGGTGCAGTCACACCATGAAGCGATACAAAGGCATTATAATACCTAACATTCTATTTGCTTTCTTTGCTGCCGCAGCACACTAAGCAGAGGGTTTCAAAATATCGTCAATGATGACTCCTAGATCCTTTTCCTGGTCAGTGACTCCTAACGTGGAACATTGAATCACATAGCTATAGTTTGGGTTCCTCCTTCCCACATGCCTCACTTTGCACTTGCTCACATTAAACATCATCTGCCATTTGGATGCCCAGTCTCCTAGTGTAAGCTCATCTTGCAATTTTTCACAATCCTCTTGCAATTTAACAATTTTGAATAACTTTGTGTCATCGGCAAATTTAATTACCTCATTAGTTAGTCCTATATCTAGATCATTTACAAATATATTAAAAACAACCGGTCCCAACATAGACCCTTGCGGAACCCCACTATCTACCCTTCTCCATTGAGAATACTGACCATTTAACCCTACTCTCTGTTTTTTATTCTTTAACCAGTTTTTAATCCACAATAGAACACTACCTCCTATCCCATGACTTTCCAATTTCCCCTGGAGTCTTTCATAAGGTACTTTGACAAATGCCTTTTGAAAATCCAGATACACAATATCGACTGGCTCACCTTTATCCACATGTTCGTTCACCCCTTCAAAGACATGCAGTAGATTGGTGAGGCAAAATTTCCCTTCACTAAATCCATGTTGGCTTTGTCTCATTAATCCATGCTTTTGAATATGCTCTGTAATTTTGTTAATTATAATAGTCTCTACCATTTTACTGGCACCGACCGACGTCAGGCTCACCAGTCTGTAATTTCCCAGATCAACTCTGGAACCCTTTTAAAAAATCGGCATTACATTGGCCACCCTCCAATCTTCTGTTACCATGCTTGATTTTAAACATAAATTACATTATCACTAACAATAGTTCTGCAAGTTCATTTTTCAATTCTATCAATACTCTGGGATGTATACCATCTGGTCCTCACGATTTGCTACTCTTCAGTTTGTCAAATTGCCCCATTACGTCTTCCAGGTTTAGAGATGTGATTCAGTTTCTCTGACTCATCAGCATTGAATACCATTTCTGAAGACTGAAGCAAAGAATTCATTTAATCTCTCCGCTATGGCCTTGTCTTCCCCGAGTGCCCCTTTTACTACTTGGTCATCTAGCAGTCTAACCAATTCTTTTGCAGGTGTCTTGCTTTTAATATGCCTCCAACGCAATCTTCTTTTTCAAGTCTCTCTTTGCTTTCCTTTTCAGCGCCTTGCATTTGATTTGTCATTCTTTATGTAGTTTCCTGTTATTTTCAGTTGCATCCTTCTTCCATGTTCTGAAGGATTTTCTTTTAGCTCTAATAGCTTCCTTCACCTCACTTTTTAACCATGCCAGCTGTTTGGTCTTCCTTCCTCCTTTTTGAATACATGGAATATATTTGGCCTGGGCTTCCAGGATGATATTTTTGAACAGCATCCACACCTGATGTACATTTTTGACCTTTGCAACTACTCCTCCTCAAGTTCTTTTTTTCATCGTTCTTCTCATTTTATCATAATCTCCATTTTGAAAGTTAAATGCTAATGTATTGGATTTCCTGTGTGTACTTACTCCAGAGCTTATATCAAATCTGATCATGTTATGATCAGTGTTATCAAGAGGCCCCAGCACCATTACCTCCTGTACCAGATCATTCGCTCCACTAAGGACTAGGTCTAGAATTGTTCCTCCTCACTACTATATGTTTACATTTATACCTGCTGTACAGCACACACACAATTTTTCTGGATTAATTTATTCATATCAAGTAAAATTTTGAAAAGTATGCATATATGTGAAAACCCTCATCAGCCTTATCCCTAGGAATGCTTCTGGTCACTCTAGTCAAAGTTATGAGCTCATGCCTTTATGTGCGTAAGCTTACTTGCTTATTGGGCTGGCAATCTTATTGCAAAAAAATTGTGTTAAAATATTTTATCTATAGAAATGTGTCTTTAAATTACCCTTTTGACTAATTTTATCAAGTTTTTTGTGTATGTGATAGCGCAACCACAAACCCCCACATAAAAAGGTGTGTAATAATAGTAGCAGTTCCCTAGGGGTCAATATTCAGCTGGTGGCGGGGAGTGCTTTTTTTTTTTTTTAAATTGCTGACCGTCCTTGGCAAAGTTAGACCCAGATATTCAATGCTGGGCCATGTTCGAGCACTGGCACTGAATATCCAGGTTAACCATAGGGCCAATATGTTTAACTGCAAGATATCAGATAACTTTACCCAGATATATTCATTAGCACTGACTCATTCATACAGCTTGTTAAATATCCAGTTATCATAGGCCTGCTATATATGTGGATGAGTTATCTGGATTACTCAGCCAAATAGCAGTTGAATATCACCACTCTCTAGTTAAAGTTTACATCCACTACTGCAGAGTTTCCCAAGTCCAGTCCTGGAGTACCTCTTGCCAGTCAGGTTTTCAGGATATCCACAATGAATATACATGAACTTGATTTGCATACACTGCCTCCATTATATGCAAATCTCTTTCATGCATATTCATTGTGATTATCCTGAAAACTTGACTGGCAAGGGGCACTCCAGGACTGGACTTGGGGAAACACTACACTACTGTCACACCTCCAACTCCTAATTTTAGATAGATAACTTGTGATGGGACAAGTTGATCTATTTAATGGACCAAACATTTACCTGGGTAAACCAGATAAATGCTTTTGAATACTGACCCTTCTCCTCACAATTCTTTAGAAATACATTTTTTTTCTATGTGCACTCAAGGGCCCTTTTACTAAGCCGCATAAGTGTCTACGCATGCCAAAATTGGAGTTACTACCTGACTACTGAGTGGCTCTTGTGGTAATTTCATTTTTGGCGTGTGTCCGATACGCACGTCTGAAAATATTTTTTATTTTTGGGCACGCGTAACAGACGCACACCAAGTGGCATTTGACATGTGTAGGTCATTACCGCCAGGTCAATGGCTGGCAGTAAGGTCTCAGACCCAAAATGGATGCGCAGCAATTTTGATTTTGCCCCATGTCCATTTTCGGCAAAAAAGGCCTTTTTTTTTTTTTACAGACGCACTAAAAAATGGATCAGCGCATGCCCAAAATCCATGCGCCTACACTACCACAAGCCATTTTTCAGTGTGCCTTAGTAAAAGGACCCCTCAGCTTTTTTAGACATTAAAGACAGGACCATGAATATCTGTAGTTCAAGTTTAAAGTAATAAGAATGCATTTACAAACCTGGCTAACCATACTGTATCTCAGATGTAGTAATATTTTTATAAGCCTGACTGTGTAGAATAACAATTTCAACTTCAAATCTAGTGCTGGAAACATATATTAATTGATGCGTTATACTAATAAAACTGAATCTTGAAACATTGTAAAATATTTCTCCCACGTTTTAATCGCTGTTCTTTTCGCTTCTTCTACTGCCATTGCATAACAGTAAAAGAAAAATCACAGAGCTCAGTACATATTCCATATGAGGTTTCCTTTTTTCGTATTTACTCTACAGCTCTAACCATCTGGATTTCCCCAACACTTGGTGCTACAAAAGATATTTCGCATGACCAGCAAGCCTCAGGAAAATCACGTCTTAGCATCCAAGGGTGTGCAGAAACTGCTCTACAACTGTGAGCAGAGCTACCTACCTTTCGTTCACGAGGTTGGTCAGGAGGTGTCGATTGTGAGGCACTAAACAGATCACCAAAGGATTACACCTCTGGATGATCAACAAATTGCACACAGTATTTGCCTTAAACTAGCAGTGTCTAGTCAGAAAGGTCAAACACCCTATTCAGCATTCTATAATGATTCTAAACAAAGAGCCAGATATGCACAGTGTGCATGAAGCCCTATGGCAAAATTCTTTAGTGAGCACTGCCCACAGATTTAAATTAGACACCTTTTAACAAGATGAATAAATGAGCACTTCTGCCTTAAGATGAACTGTAAGCAACGTACAAAAAAAATCTAAAGATTAAAAGCGGATAATTATTTCAGCAGATGGTTGCGGTGCCATACTACCGAGTTCCTTTCCCCTCTTTGTTCAAGCTCACAAATATCAGCCGTCCATCACTATTGACTAATTATGGGACCACACTTGTCATTTACCAAGAACCCTTTACCTGCGATAGAAGCAGAAGCAGTAAATCACCGCAGATAGTTTTAAGTACAGTAACAGCTCCCGGCCCCTTTGCCTCTTAATCCACACTGAGCTGTAATACAACTTTGTACATTGATAGCAGCTTTAAGGCATCAGGGTTTTTTTTTTAACAAAAGCAATTGTTTTTGAACAGGCTAGATAATAAGTCTTTTGACCTGCATTCTTCTCTGACCCATTAAGGTCACCCCTGTGCTCAGGCATATAGCTGACTTAGGAAATGTCTGCAAGCCCTGCATGTCATCTCCTGCCCACTCAAAATAAAGCTCTCTTTAAATGTGTCTGCACAGGTCCCACAAGACCAGGGAGGCATCCCTGTTGTGGGCAAAAGAGGGACAGAAGCTTCTGGCTTTATTAATGAATGCAGACCATTATGAGTCTGGCTGGCTCCTGCACTGTTCCCAGAAGCATAAACTGTACGTGACTTAAAATGCTGGAATATTGACACAAAGCAAGCCGGGCACCCCGAAGGAAAATTACTCCTTGGATATAATGTAGACTCGTAACAGCTATTAGAGTACAAAACAAAACCCTTTGGGATCAAGCTGACATATACCGCATTCTACCTACTCCCCAAACATTAGAAGAATTTCTTTGTGAAGGCATTCTCAAGGACGGCATTAAACTGACTTTTGTTAGCCATCTGCAATGGCTTTTTGGCTTACAGCTTTTAGTACTAAATTTCTGGTTTGAATCAATAGAAGTACTATATCTTCTGCATTAGTCAATACTTTTGGTTCAATACATGTTCTATTAAATTATACTTTCTAATCAAGGTTTTATAGCTCTGTGCCAAACTTTTTTTTACATTACAGTCTCTGAACTGATTACAGCTAATGGCAACTTTCTAGACTCCCCCACACGAGGAAGAACATGGGTCAAGATGACAAATGCAGTTAAGAGCTTAGTTATACTGTTAAGCCATAAAAGTACTGCTATGTTACTGGAAAAAATTTGGCACACATCGTCAGCAATATAATCAAATGTGCCATGAACTCTCAGAGATCTGGTTGCTATGATGTCACACTAGAAAAATGAACCGTCAAAAGTCTTCAGTGAAATACTGAGAAATTATAGTGTGGCACAGATGTTGGTGTGGCCCTGATAGGCCAACAGGGGTATGGTAACATCCATTATGCTCAGTGTCCCAGATGTTAGTACTGAATCTCTCCTAACAAACCACTCTGCCTGCCAGTGCTGTTTCTGTCTGTGCTGCTCACCTGCTGCTGTGGAAATTACCCACGCCACTGGTAAGCTTTAAAGCATGATTTAATACTTCACACTCTCCTGTGAACGCTGGCACCAGTGGCGCAGTGAAAAGCTCATCACTGACACCCGTCATGCCTTAATGTCGATGATTAGATAAACTAAGAATGGCATAGGCAAGGCTAGACCATTAACATACTAGAGGAGCTCTATGTCCTTAAACGTCAAATGCCGAGTTTGATCTCCAGCAACTAAAAGGATTGTACACAGTGTTGGTAACCTAGCTTAATTCCCGTGAGTTTGGGTTTGTTATTTTTTGAAGTTGAAGGGGGTTTTCTTCCTGAACTCATGGGTAGGTTGTTTTTGGGCTTGTTCTATTTTCCTTTTATTTGACTTGATATACTGCCGATTGCCCACAATTGTCGCCGTGATAACATTGCAAGTAAGTGTGTCAGCCAGCACTCAGTCCCGCCTTTTCCTGTCCTCTCGTTTCCTCGTTGGCTATGGAAGAAGTTAATTACAACATGCACCGACCCTGTACTAGGGCTGCCTTCTGACACCTGGGACATACTTCATAAGACACACAAAAAATTGGGCTTCTTTTTAGGAACCGATATCACTTCTTTTGTGCTTGTTTTTTTTAAGCAGAACGTGCTTATTTTTCCATGACTACCTAGCAACATTGCTTGGAGTGGGATGAGGCTGAAGGTGTTGAAGACACAGCACTGATGGATAGGCCCTTTCCCTACCATGTACTGCTGCACAGGCAACACCTAGCGGGGCTTGTCAAATGCTACATCCTTCTCTTAGCCACAGGAGGTCGCTGCTGGACTTGTACTACACAGGAAAGAGAAGACTGCAAACAAAAGAAATACTAAAGAACATACAGGTTGTTTCCTTTCCAGACTGCCTGTAAATAAGTCAGGAATAAGACTTTAAAAAGGGAGGATCAAGGAAATTAAGAGGAGAATGCAATTTAAAGTGGTACAAGTAGGATGTTGAAACAGAAAAGGAAAACAATTCAAGATCTGTCTTCAATACCTACTTCATGCTTTTGCTACATCATTTGCCATTTTTTCACACAGATTACAATACCTTTGGGATTTTTAGTCTGCCTTTTCAAATGATGCTCAAGACAGTCTACAGCATCATTTGCAGGCGCAATAAAACCCTGCCCCAACAGCTTACCATCTATTTATTTGGATTTAGCTCATGCCTTTCCAGTGGTAGCTCAAGGTGAGTTAAGTTCAGGTATGTTAGGTAGTTCTTTGCACAGAAGGGCTAACTACATGCTAACGCATTATTTATCACAGCTTCAATTTAATGCAATAGGACCTTTGATCCTTTGAACGAATGGGAACAGCATGGTTTTTGTACCTGAGGCAACGGAGGGTTGAGGGGGTAATTCTATAACTTGGCAACTCCACTCAGGTGCACCAATGCTGCATGCTGAGCACAATTGGAGAAAAGATGGCTGAGGGGAGATATGATAGAGGTCTATAAAACAATGAGAGGTGTGGAGTGGAATGGGTAGATGTGAATCGCTTGTTTACTCTTTCCAAAAATACTAGGACTATGGGGCATGCAATGAAGCTACAAATTAGTACATTTAAAATGAACTGGAGAAATTTTTCTTCACTCAACGTGTAATTAAACTCTGGAATTCGTTGCCACAGAATGTAGTAAAAGCAGTTAGCTTAGTAGGGTTTAAAAAAGGTTTGGATGACTTCCTAAAGGAAAAGTCCATAGACCATTATTAAAATGGATTTGAGGAAAATTCACTGTTTATTTCAAGGATAAGCAGCATAAAATGTATTGTACTTGTTTGGGATCCTGCCAGGTACTTGTGACCTGGATTGGCCACTGTTGGAAATAGGATCCTGGGCTTGATGGACCTTTGGTCTGTCCCAGTATGGCAATACTTATGTACTTATGGCACCTGTGTGCCAAGATGCTGCCATAGAATACTAGGGTAAACCCAAATTGGCACACCTACATCTATATTAAAATTTGTATATACAGCATTACAAGCAATACTGCTCAAAGTGGTCTACATAAACTCACATCCAGAAAATACAAAAAACTCATATAAAATCAAATCCATAACTTTGAAATTGTAAACTAAAACATACATATCGTGAGCACATTAGCTGCACCTGTACTCTACTGAGCTGCTACATTAACAAACAGCTACGTCAATGGCCTAAGTGTGCCCCCACAATGCACAAACCTTATTCTATACATTATCCCCCAAATTCTATAAAAGTTGCTAAAAATTAGGCACACGCCCAATTTGCAAGCTCAATTTAATTGAATAACGAGCAAATGAGTGCTGATAATTGGCTTAACAAGAAATGATTGGCACTAATTGGATTTAATTAAAATTTACGTGTGGAAATTTAATAGGAGAGTTTTAAAAGGGAGTGCAGCCATGGGAGGGTCACAAGCAGATTGGGGGTGTTCCCACAATTTATGCGTGTTACAGAATAACGGGGATCTGCGCCTAATTTAGATACAGAGATTTACACTTAAGGTTTCATTAGTGTAAATGGTCATGCCTAAATGTAGTAGTGGTTCCTGGCACTAAGCTATTCTAAAAACGGTGCCTAACTTTTAAGCCCCGTTTATAGAATAGCGCTAAGTGTTATTTTGTTCGGCACCAATTTTTTGGGCACATTTATAGAATTTATGCCTGTGCCCCTCCCATAGTCTGCCCACATGTACACTCCCCCCTTGCAGGTACAAGCTAAGGTACTTATGGGCTACCATACTGAAAAGCATGTAATGCCAATTTTCTCAGCCCTTACGAACACAAGGCACTGATGCCCAGTCATAGAATTGCCCTTCCTGTGACTTACTCAATGTCAGAAGGAATGTTAGCAAGATTTAAATCCTGGCTTCCCTAGTTCTCAGTCCATTGCCCTAGCCACTAGGCCACACCCAGTGCATATTTAGTCAGTCCAGACAAGCAGAGGTAATAAACTAAAAATGTTAATTGTCATGAAAAATTAGAACAATGAACAGAAAAGATGCTTTTGTTTTTCTTTGACTGTAAGCGCCCTACCAATCACCATCCGCTATCAATTACCATCAGTTGTTCCCTTGGACCATTGCGATTATACGTCATCGATTACGTATCTCAACCGTTTTTCCCGCTATTTTCTCCTCTTCTTTTATAAGGGCTGTCATTTGCCGTCAGCTGTTTCTTCAAATTTACTGCTGAACCCTTCATGCAAGTGATCCGTTCCACAATTCAATACAAAGGTCTTTTTTAAGGTATATTTTTTCTCTGAGACATCTGTTTCTCACCCTTGCTATTTCTTTTTTTTCTCTGAGATATCTGTTTCTCGTTTTTCACCTTTGCCATATTAGCCTGTATGCCTTCAATCTGGGTAGTTCATCTATCGGACATAATATTTTCCCCAGATCCTTCTATTACCTTCCACAGATTAATATGTATGTGGATGTATGTATGTATGTGTATATGTGTGTTAGTGTGTGTGTATGTATGTATATATATATATATATATACAGTGGGGGAAATAAGTATTTGATCCCTTGCTGATTTTGTAAGTTTGCCCACTGACAAAGACATGAGCAGCCCATAATTGAAGGGTAGGTTATTGGTAACAGTGAGAGATAGCACATCACAAATTAAATCCGGAAAATCACATTGTGGAAAGTATATGAATTTATTTGCATTCTGCAGAGGGAAATAAGTATTTGATCCCCCACCAACCAGTAAGAGATCTGGCCCCTACAGACCAGGTAGATGCTCCAAATCAACTCGTTACCTGCATGACAGACAGCTGTCGGCAATGGTCACCTGTATGAAAGACACCTGTCCACAGACTCAGTGAATCAGTCAGACTCTAACCTCTACAAAATGGCCAAGAGCAAGGAGCTGTCTAAGGATGTCAGGGACAAGATCATACACCTGCACAAGGCTGGAATGGGCTACAAAACCATCAGTAAGATGCTGGGCGAGAAGGAGACAACTGTTGGTGCCATAGTAAGAAAATGGAAGAAGTACAAAATGACTGTCAATCGACAAAGATCTGGGGCTCCACGCAAAATCTCACCTCGTGGGGTATCCTTGATCATGAGGAAGGTTAGAAATCAGCCTACAACTACAAGGGGGGAACTTGTCAATGATCTCAAGGCAGCTGGGACCACTGTCACCACGAAAACCATTGGTAACACATTACGACATAACGGATTGCAATCCTGCAGTGCCCGCAAGGTCCCCCTGCTCCGGAAGGCACATGTGACGGCCCGTCTGAAGTTTGCCAGTGAACACCTGGATGATGCCGAGAGTGATTGGGAGAAGGTGCTGTGGTCAGATGAGACAAAAATTGAGCTCTTTGGCATGAACTCAACTCGCCGTGTTTGGAGGAAGAGAAATGCTGCCTATGACCCAAAGAACACCGTCCCCACTGTCAAGCATGGAGGTGGAAATGTTATGTTTTGGGGGTGTTTCTCTGCTAAGGGCACAGGACTACTTCACCACATCAATGGGAGAATGGATGGGGCCATGTACCGTACAATTCTGAGTGACAACCTCCTTCCCTCCGCCAGGGCCTTAAAAATGGGTCGTGGCTGGGTCTTCCAGCACGACAATGACCCAAAACATACAGCCAAGGCAACAAAGGAGTGGCTCAGGAAGAAGCACATTAGGGTCATGGAGTGGCCTAGCCAGTCACCAGACCTTAATCCCATTGAAAACTTATGGAGGGAGCTGAAGCTGCGAGTTGCCAAGCGACAGCCCAGAACTCTTAATGATTTAGAGATGATCTGCAAAGAGGAGTGGACCAAAATTCCTCCTGACATGTGTGCAAACCTCATCATCAACTACAGAAGACGTCTGACCGCTGTGCTTGCCAACAAGGGTTTTGCCACCAAGTATTAGGTCTTGTTTGCCAGAGGGATTAAATACTTATTTCCCTCTGCAGAATGCAAATAAATTCATATACTTTCCACAATGTGATTTTCCGGATTTAATTTGTGATGTGCTATCTCTCACTGTTACCAATAACCTACCCTTCAATTATGGGCTGCTCATGTCTTTGTCAGTGGGCAAACTTACAAAATCAGCAAGGGATCAAATACTTATTTCCCCCACTGTATGTATATATATATATATGTATATATATATATATATATATATATATATATATTCTTTTTAGTCACTTCTCAGTCTGGTATTTAATACCATATACACCTTATTCCTACTAGCTTCAAATCATGTGATTCTTTGTACATAAACTCTTGGATACTTTGTACATGCATTTTTGCATTGGATACTTTGTTAATATTTGTACATCTCTTCTTTTTCACAGACCATTTATACACTATTCGCCAGTATTTCTTATTCTGGATCATCATTAGCTGTCTACCTTAGTATTTAGGTTAGTCCTTTTTCGTATTTTTAAATTACGCCACATACATATATATATTTTTTCTTTACTTATTTTTTCTTTACATATTTTTTCTTTTTTTCCCCTAATTATTTATTCACTAGTAAAAAAGGCCCGTTTCTGACACAAATGAAACGGGCGCTAGCAAGGTTTTCCTCGGAGTGTGTATGTTTGGGAGAGTGTATGTGAGAGTGACTGTTTGAGAGTCAGAGTGAAAGTGTGAGTGCATGAGAGAGAGAGTGAGTCTGGGTGTGAGTGTGTTTGTGAGAGAGTGTGTGTGTGAGAATGAGAGTGTGTGCAAGTGTGTATGTGAGACACAGTGTGAGTGTGTGGGCGAGAGAGAGAGTGTGTGTGAGACACAGATTCTCTGTGAGAGTGAGTGTATGAGACCAAGCGAGTGTGTGAGTGACTGTGTGGCACATAGAGAGTGAATGTGATACAGTGTGAGATAGAGTGTGTGAGAGTGAGAGTCAGAAAGACATTGTATATGAGAAAGAGAGTGTGAGCCCTGCCCTCCCAATCCATGCCCATCTGTGCCGTGCCCCCTCCATTCATCCTTTTCCAGCAATTCCCCTCTCTCCCTGAGCCCTGCCCTCCCAATCCATGCCCATCCATGTTCCTCTGTCACCTGCCCCCTCCATTCATCCCTATCCAGCAATTCCCCTCTCTCCCTGAGGCCTGGCCTGCAATCCATATCCATCCATGCCCATCTGTCCCCTCCATTCATCCCTATCCAGCAATTCCCCTCTCCCTGAGTCCTGCCCTTCCAATCCATGCTCCTCTGTCACCTGGCCCCTGCATTCATCCCTATCCAGCAATTCCCCTCTCTCCCTGAGGCCTGCCCTGCAATCCATATGCATCCATGCCCATCTGTCCCCTCCATTCATCCCTATCCAGCAATTCCCCTCTCCCTGAGTCCTGCCCTTCCAATCCATGCCCATCCATGCTCCTTTGTCACCTGGCCCCTCCATTCATTCCTATCCAGCAATTCCCCTCTCTCCCTGAGTCCTGCCCTCCCAATCCATGCCCATCCATGCTCCTCTGTCCCCTGCCCCCTCCATTCATCCCTTTCCAGCAATTCCCCTCTCTCCCTGAGCCCTGCCCTCCCAATCCATGGCCATCCATGCTCCTCTGTCCCCTGCCGCCTCCATTCATCCTTTTCCAGCAAGTCCCCTCTCTCCCTTCCATGACCCCCCCTCGCATCCATGCTCCTCTCTCTCCCATGTCCCAGCCTGGCCCGCCCTCTTCTCCCTCCCCCCCTTCGCATCCATGCTGTCGTTTCTCCCCTGCCCTCCCGCTCCCATTGTTGTACTTTACTGGCCACCCTCTTCTGTCCCCCCAACATGCGTTTTTTTTTTTCTTCTTGTTAAATTTACCTCCGTGGCGGTTCCGGCAGCGAAGCGTCAGGGAAGGAGGCGGTGCTCCCGACGTCTAGGTTTCCCTTTGCTGTGTTCCGCCTTCTTTTGACGTCATCCTTGACGTCAGAAGAAGGCGGAACACAGGGAAGGGAAGGCTAGACGTCGAGAGCGCCGCCTCCTTCCCTGACGCTTCGCTGCCGAGCGATGCGATTCGTTGAGTGTCATTGCTCCGCCCTCGACGTCATCACGTTTGACGCGTGGGCGGGGCAGACACAAAGCGATCTCACCCCCTTCACTTTGTTGGCTAAGAGAGGCTTTATTAGAACGTTGGAGGTGCGTTTTATATAGAGAGATTTATTTTTTCCATTTTTCTTCTTTTTTGTTTTTTCTTTTTTTCTACTTTTTCTTCTGTTTTATACTGTTGCATAATGTTTTAAGAATTATTTCCCTACTATGCATGTATTATTATTATTATGATTTTGCTGTTGTTCTGATCATTTGATATATATTTTGCATTTGTATTTTTATTAATATTCTACATATTATTATAATGTTTTTATGTTGTTTTATATACATGTCTTATTTAGATTTATATATCAATTAATTTTTATGTTATGTCAAATGTTTATTTTTACTGTTTTTATTTGTAGACTCCTGATGCAGGCCTTTTGGCCGAAACACAACAGTTGTGTCGAGTCAAATATACTAATTAATAAAATTTGGTTTTAGCTTTACTGTGATCCAGTCTCTGGGACTCCTGGTTTTGTGCCCACTTTTCTGTTTGTTTTACAAAGTATCCGTGGGTCTTCTTTGAGTTCTCCACGCTTTGTGGATTCTCTATTATCAGCAAAACAATAACAGGTAACTGAAAAAGGATTGCTTATAAAACTATCTAAACATTTGTTTACTATCTAAATAGTACCTAGGGAGATCAGGACATATAGCTGCTCACAAGTCATAAAATATAACTGTTCGCAGGGCCTCAGGAGATTCTTCTCTCTTTTCTCCCTGGCTAAGACTGGAGAAAAAGCCAGTACATCCTAGCTGAATTTTGAGCTCCTGGGCCAATCAGAGCCCAGAACAACACATTTTAAAAATAGCTAGCTACATCACTGCAGATCACCTCTTATTTGTGCTAACTAAAGAGGGAACAGTCAGTTCTTTGTCACAGCTTTAAACATAAATGTGCACCACCTGCTGGCCAAACTAGAGAAAAAATACACTTCAACAAATAATACAGTTTTACAGGCTTAAAAACCCATTGTTTTGTCACACCTCCCTCCTTGAGAGACCCTGGACTGCGGCCTCTACAGATCGTTGGTCTGGTCTCTACAGTTCAGTGTCAGGGTGGTTCTGGCTCTTCCTTTCTAGAGAGTCCATCAGCACTGTCATGTTCATTGCCCTTCCGGTGCTTATAACAGAAGCTTTTACTACACTAATTACATGCTAATGGTTTGAATCCCGTATGCTTCATTTTGTGAATAATAAGGAGTATCTTCTGACAGAAGCTTTTACCATTTTCAGCACATGCAAATAGTTTACTCTTGTGTGGATTCTCTGGTGCTTTGTTAGCTGTGATTTATGAATAAAGCTTTTTCTACGTTGCATGTAAATGTTTTCATCCCTGAAGGGATTCTATGCTGCGTTGATAAGTTCCGG
The DNA here is from genome assembly GCF_901765095.1 of Microcaecilia unicolor. Lineage (NCBI taxonomy): Eukaryota > Metazoa > Chordata > Amphibia > Gymnophiona > Siphonopidae > Microcaecilia > Microcaecilia unicolor. Next base: position 470,596,810 of record NC_044031.1, read on the forward strand.
CAACTGAAATGTTCCTTACTGTAATCTGCTGGGTTGGTCGTGAGCCCTTGAGCCCAGGCCGAGGCCCGCTGATAGTAGGGACCAAGGCCTAGGGAGACCGACCCGCTGCTACACACCCCAACTATCCAACACCCCTAGCCTACCCACACGCAGCACCTCAGAAAGAAAGGGAAATAGGCATTCAAGCGGGCCTCACGGCCGAACCGGAACCGATACACACATAAGGATGGGAGAAAGGAACACCGGAGTCCCCACGGGACCCGAGGTGCCAGCCACGCATTTAATAACCAACCACGGAAACTCCACAGACCCAGGACAGAACCTCCTCCCCCGACTAACAAAGAGAGACACCAAAGGAACCTGAGCGGGGTGCCACACCCTCCCAGGGGACTAGCGCAGGAAGGGCAAACAACACAGCAAGCACCCTGTAACCACAGGAGGCTAAGGAGAAAACAACAAGAAGACTGCTCTGCCACACGAACATCGTAGCCAGGAACCCCCCCAGCACAGAAGGGAAAATGAACACACTAGAACCACAGCAGCCAGACACCGGGACAGGAAACCAAGGAAAACTAGCCCTCAAACCAGAGGTCAGAGGAAAGACACAAAAGGGATGAGGTAAATCCCCTAACTGCACAGAGGACAGAGACAGAGACACAGTACACAAGGGGTTAAACTTACTGAGCCAGAAGTCAGAGGCAGGAGCACGGAGGGGAGAGAACACTAAGTAAACAAACAACCTGAGGGAAGGCTCGCAGACCGGCAGCCTGCCGAGTCTGCGGCCGAACGGGAGTAAAGCCCCCACTGAACAACAAAGCAGCTGGCCTCCCACAGAGAACTGCAAGCAGCGGGGGAGAGCCCAGCAGGAGGCAAGTGAACTGATTACCCACACCCGCACACTGACAGAAACGAGCCCAGACAAAGCAAACTAAACAGCAGGCTGACTACACATACAGACACACACACGCTGCCCCGAGATATCCCAAACAAAGGGAAAGTAATTGAAATCCCTGAACAAGGAACACAGAAACACAACCAGAGTAACGTTCTGACAGAGAACTGTAAAGGCTTTAGGCTGCCAATAAATGTAACACCAAAGCAGGGAAAGCAGGAACATGTGGGCTTAAGTACTATCCACTGACGTCAGCTCAAACCCTGACAGCAAATCAGGAATGGAGTCCACACCCCTCCCCTGCCAGACCGGCAGAATCATAACACTTACATTCCGTACTTGAAACTAGTCTCTCTCCCAGGTGAAAATTAACATTTCTTGTGGAGCTTTCTTCTTGGTTGAAGCTACTGTCATAACAAGGACATGAAGATATTATCTCATCAGTGTTTTTCTGATATTCTGTAATGTTTGCTTTATTGATACAGCTTTTTCCATATTCTTTACTTGTACATATTCCAGTTTCTTTATTATGTTTCAGGTGCTGCATTAGCTCTTTCTTCATACTGAAATCTTTCTTATATTTACAGCATTTAAAATGTGTCTCTTTATACATATTTCCTGTTGTCCTTGTAGTTCTCCCTTTTGACTAAATGCTTTCCCACAGTCTGTACATTTAGATGGTCTCTCTTCAGTGTCAGATCCCTCTAGTAATATCTCTGCTAGGAGGTCAGGTATGGGTTCACTTATCCTGACACTCTTCTGGTAGGCTGCACACAGTATCATGGATGTGTGATTTGCATAGGCCTTTAACATATTTACATAAAGGTACGCTGCTTTCTGTCTTGAGAGTCCATAGATATAACACAGTTTGTATCATTCAGGTGCCTTATAACCTTGTAATGTCCCACTCAGTTAGCCTGAAGTTTGTTCTGATGAACTGGGACTAAACCAAGTACCTGCTGGCCCTCATAAAACTCTCTATTTTGGACCTTACGATCATACCAGGTCTTCTGATTAGTTTGGGCTGCCTGTAAGTTATCTCTGACAACATCCAAAAGGTCTTCTAATCTCTGCTGCATATTAAGTACATATTCAATTACAGGAGTGTCAGAGGTGTCAACTTTCCCCTCCCAATGTTCTCTTATTAGGTCAAGGGGTCCTCTCACCCTCCGGCCATAAAGCAGCTCAAAATAGGGAGAACCCTGTAGACTCCTGGGGTGCTTCCCTGAATGCAAACAGTAGGTAGGGCAAGTACTTCTCCCTGTCTCAGTCTCCTATCTCCACAAAAGTCTTTACCTTATGTTTTAATGATATGGAGTGGTTCGTACAGATTTCACTCCAGTGTGCCCACAGATTCTGGAGAATACTGACCATTTAACCCTACTCTCTGTTTTCAATCTTTTAACCACTACTTAATCCACAATAAAACACTACCTCCTATCCCATGACTTTCTAATTAAATCAGGGGTCCTTCATTAGGTACTTTGTCAAATGCCTTTTGAAAATCCAGATACACAATATTGATGGCTCACCTTTAGCCACATGTTTATTCACCCCTTCAAAGAAATGTAGTAGATTGGTGATCAGGTGTACAAGTAATGTCATTGTACAGCCTCAGGATATAACAGCTCTCCTTGAACTCAGAACTAATGTAAATTTCTGTGCATGAGGCCCTGTCCATGTACAGTGGTCTCCTTAGTCCTCTCATTATAGCTCAAGGAAGAATGTGAATATTTGGAAGGTGTGCCTGAATAATCCTGTTGACTATGGTGAGCATCTCTTATAAGTATGCAACTTTGTTTTCTTCACTAACAAGCAGGGTGTAATCATACACCCAGACTCCGGATTGCTCAGCTTTACATTGTTGAGGAATGTTCTGATAAGATGATGAGGCAAGAGCTGTAAAAATCACAAGGACAGGTTGGGCAGTACTGCTTGACCAAATATACTGTCTCTGATAAACAAGTGGTGTGATGTGAAAGTATGAGGCAAGGAAGCAGAGTTCAAAAGAGCAATAGTTCTGAATTTATTAGGTTTGAATCTACTGGTTGGAGGAATACCAGTTTGCTCATACAAATTGAATATGAGAAGGAATTCAATTAGCTATGGGTTCACTTTGCCAGTACAATGCCAAGTCACTTGGAGTCCCAGGAGAACAGTTGTTTACACTTTCTAATTGATTCTCTTAAGATAATAAGTCAAAGTCTACTTGCAGTCCCGAGTGTAGAAGAATTTCTCGCATGAATGTTTGTCTGCACTAGAAGGGTGTGGCCGTTTTGGCAGAAAAGTAGGATTGCTATTTAGTAGTAATTTATTATGTTGAAATGGAGTTTAAGAATCACAAGTGACTAGGGCTTTAAGCTCATTGATTTTTCTAGCAACATTAGATACTTGTGAGAAGATGCCATTGGCTCGGATGGTCTGACATGAAGCTGATGGACAAACTCTAGTAGACAGAGGTTGTGAATACATATTCCACTGGAATTTGAGGTCCCATTGTGATTTATCATTTTGAGGTGAGCAAATGGTATGATATGCATGGCAGCAGTCATATGGCCTAACATTTACAAACAGATTCTAGCTGTGATGTGTGGGGAAAATTTGACCCTTCAGAGACAGTGCAATAGTATCTGCATTCTGTTTTGCAGAAGGAACATTTTAGCTTATTCCATGTCCAGCAAAAGCTTATATGAAGGAAATGGTCTCTCTGTAGCAAGATTGACTTTCTGAAACTGATGAGAAAACCAAGGGTTTAAGATGATGAATTGTTATGTTCCTGGGGGAGAAACATAGATGTCGATAAAGCTTTCAGCAGCTATTCATTGAGATATAGAAAAAACACATATCCTTGTTTGTACAGGTGAGCTGCCACAATTACAAGATATTTGGTAAAACCCCTGCAGGTCAAGGAGAGACCTTATATTTGTAATAGCAGATTTGCAGAATGAAACATATCCTCTAAGTCGGATGAATCAGAATGTGTGTTGAAGTTGAACGAACAAAAAAGTAGGAGTGGGAAGTGGACCAATGACTCCAGAGACTGGGACAGTAGGGTTAAACAAGTCGAGTGAACATAGCCATTTGCCTTTCATCAAATAGGGTGGAACAGAGAAGAGGGTGTTCATTCAGAAAGTCTCTGACCTTGTCATTCATCCACCAAGACCAGTGCAAGGTGCATCTACCAACTTAGTATGCATAGCTTCACGTAACCCACAGGCTTGCAGCTAACATGTGCTGGTCACTATGCATATTATTACTATGGCCACATAAACATGGCAAAAAGTGTGTGCACAAATGGAACTCTTTCCATAGCTCATTAACAAGTATATTACCCCACACATTAAAATTTTGACTTAATTGTATGCTTCTTTTTTTTTTCTTTTTATGAGTTTTATTGACTAGGTCCAAATGTTTGCTTCAGGCCTGTTCTCTTTACCTATCCTACTGCTCAAGGGAAGCCCTGCATGATCCCCACCCCCCCTTTGGGCTTTCTTCTTCTAAGATCATTTGTCAACTCAAGGTAAAATTATGTATCATACCTGATAATTTTCTTTCCATTAATCATAGCTGATCAATCCATAGACTGGGTTGTGTCCATCTACCAGCAGGTGGAGATAGAGAGCAATCCTTTTGCCTCCCTATATGTGGTCATGTGCTGCCGGAAACTCCTCAGTATGTCGATATCCAAGCTCCATCCGCAGGACTCAGCACTTAGAGAATTACACCCACAAAGGGACACTCTGCCCAGCTCACCACCGCCGAAACGGGGGAGGGGAATTAACCCAGCTCATCCCCACACAAGTGGGGGAGGGGAATCCGTCCAGCTCATCCCCGCGGAGCGGGGGAGGGACACCACACCCGCCGATGCGGGGGGATCTGGCTTATCCTGCAACCGCAACCGCGGGAGGAGCCGACTGACCCTAACACCGCCGAAGCGAGAGGGGTACAAAGCTGCCCTACTGCCGCACGAAGCGGGAGGGAGCGCCGGCAGAATTTAAGTCTCAATCCAGCCCCGTAAAACGGAGGGGAGAGGAATGCAGCAGCTCACTGTAACACAAATTCGTCTCAACTCTTGAAGAATCCATTGAAAAACTTGAACACGAAGTCCTCCTGAACAGGAACTGAAGACTAAACTTGAACCTGAAATGCAACCAGAATATAACCAATACAGATATCTGGGAGGGACTATGGATTGATCAGCTATGATTAATGGAAAGAAAATTATCAGGTATGATACATAATTTTACCTTCCATATCATCATGCTGATCAATCCATAGACTGGTGGGATGTACCGAAGCAGTACTCACCCAGAGCGGGACATTGAAATCCCTGACTGCAACACTGAAGCTCCAAACCGGGCCTCCGCCCGAGCAGCCACAGTCAAGCGGTAATGCCTGGAGAAGGTATGGGCCGAAGCCCAAGTTGCCGCCTTGCAAATCTCTTCCAAGGAGACGGACCCGGCCTCTGCCATAGAGGCCGCCTGAGCTCTAGTGGAGTGAGCCTTCAGCTGGATAGGCGGCACCTTCCCCGCGGTCACATAAGCCGCTGCAATGGCTTCCTTGACCCATCTTGCCACTGTAGGCTTAGCAGCCTGCAGACCCTTACGCGGACCTGCAAACAGGACAAACAGATGATCCGATTTCCGGAAATCATTGGTCACTTCCAAGTATCTGATGATGACACGTCTCACATCCAGATATTTGAGAGCAGAGTATTCCTCTGGGTAGTCCTCCCTACGAAAGGAAGGGAGACAGAGCTGCTGATTCACATGGAAGCGAGAAACAATCTTGGGCAGGAAGGAAGGCACTGTGCGAATAGTCACTCCTGCCTCAGTGAACTGCAGAAAAGGCTCTTGACATGAGAGTGCCTGGAGCTCGGAAACTCTTCTGGCTGAAGTGATAGCCACCAAAAAGACTGCTTTCAACGTCAGGTCTTTCAGAGATGCCCTCGACAAGGGTTCAAAAGGCGGCTTCTGCAATGCTCTTAGCACCAGGTTGAGATTCCACGCAGGCACCACTGAGTGCAGAGGAGGGCGCAGGTGATTAACTCCCTTGAGAAAGCGCACCACATCTGGCTGCGAAGCCAGGGAAACACCCTTCAGGCGGCCCCTGAAGCAAGCCAGAGCCGCTACCTGGACTTTAAGGGAACTGAGCGACAGGCCTTTCTCCAGACCTTCTTGCAGGAACGCCAACACTGAAGAAATTGGAGCAGTGAAGGGAGAAAGTGAGCCTGCTTCACACCACGCTGCAAAGATATGCCAAACCCTGGCGTAAGCAGTAGAAGTAGAGCGCTTCCTCGCTCTCAGCATAGTGGCGATGACCTTGTCTGAGAAGCCCTTCTTTCTCAGATGCTGCCGTTCAATAGCCAGGCCGTAAGACCAAAGGGGGAGGGATCCTCCATCACCACGGTACCCTGATGTAACAGGCCCTGCTCCACTGGCAGCCGCAGAGGATCGTCGACTGAGAGCCTGATCAAGTCCGCATACCAGGGACGTCTGGGCCAATCCGGACCCACCAGGATTATCCGGCCCGGATGCTTTGCCACCCGGTCTAGCACCCTGCCCAGCATGGGCCAGGGCAGGAACACATAGAGAAGCTCTTGTGTCGGCCACTGTTGGAGAAGAGCATCTACTCCCAGGGATCGAGGGTCCCGTCCTCTGCTGAAAAAGCGCGGCACTTGGCAATTGGCCGATGACGCCATCAGATCTAGGCTCGGCTGGCCCCAGCGCTTCGTGATGTCCAAGAACGCCTGAGCAGATAGCTGCCACTCTCCGGGCTCCAAGGTATGGCGACTGAGAAAGTCCGCCTTGACATTCATGACTCCGGCAATGTGGGCCGCTGACAGCTGTTCCAGGTTCGTTCCGCCCACTGGCATAGATTCATGGCCTCCTTGGCTAGAGGGGCGCTCTTGGTACCTCCCTGGCGGTTGACATAGGCCACAGCCGTGGCATTGTCCGACAGGACCCGTACTGGCTTCAACGCCAGTACCGGGATGAACTCCAAAAGCGCCAATCGAATGGCTCTGAGTTCCAGGAGGTTGATAGACCACTTTGCCTCTGCAGGAGACCAGAGCCCCTGCGCTGTCCTTCCCAAGCAGTGGGCTCCCCAGCCCGACAAAGAGGCGTCCGTCGTAACGACAATCCACTCCGGGGTCACCAGAGGCATTCCCGCAGACAACTTGTCTGTCTGCATCCACCAGCTCAGCGCCTTGCGCACTGCTGGGTCCAAGGGAAGGCGCACAGCATAATCCTCCGACATCGGAGTCCAGCGCTGCAGCAGAGAGTGTTGTAGTGGTCTCATATGAGCCCTGGCCCAGGGCACTACTTCCATCGTGGCCGTCATAGAGCCCAACAACTGCACATAGTCCCAAGCCCGAAGAGGAGAGGCTACTAGGAACTGGTCCACCTGAGCCTGAAGTTTGACAATCCGATTGTCTGGCAGGAACACTCTGCCCACTTGGGTGTCGAATCGAACTCCCAGATACTCCAGGGACTGAGTCGGGCGCAGCTGGCTCTTCTCCCAGTTGATGATCCATCCCAGGGAGCTCAAAAGAGCAACTACCCGGTCCACAGTTTTGCCGCACTCTGCATAAGAGGGGGCTCGGATCAACCAGTCGTCCAGATAAGGATGGATTTGTACTCCTTCCTTTCGCAGGAAGGCCGCGATGACCACCATTACTTTGGAAAAGGTCCGCGGAGCAGTAGCCAACCCGAAAGGGAGGGCTCTGAACTGGAAGTGTCGTCCCAGGACTGCAAAACGCAGAAAGCGTTGATGAGGAGGCCAGATGGGAATATGCAGGTATGCTTCCTTGATGTCCAAGGAAGCCAAGAACTCTCCTGCCTTCACTGCCGCTATAACAGAGCGGAGAGTCTCCATGCGAAAGTGCCGCACTTTCAAGGCCCGATTGACCCCTTTGAGGTCGAGGATAGGCCGGACAGAACCTCCTTTCTTTGGTACCACAAAGTAAATGGAGTAACGTCCCTTGCCAAGCTGATTTTCTGGCACCGGAACGACCGCACCCAGGCGGATCAGGTTGCCCAAGGTCTGCTGCACTGCCACAGCTTTGACCGGAGACTTGCAGGGAGAGAGTACAAACCCGTCTCTTAAGGGTCGGCAGAACTCTAGCTTGTAGCCGTCTCTTATGACTTCCAGCACCCAAGCGTCTGAAGTTACTTTGGTCCACTCGCCCAGAAACGAGGACAGCCGTCCTCCAATCTGCACTGGGCCATGGACCAAGACCCCGTCATTGGGTACAAGACCCTGGGGGAGGACCGGAGGGCGTACCTCCGGGACGGCGGTCTCTGCGAAAGGAATGCTGCTTGGGGGAGAAGTTCCTTTTGAAGGAAGAGGGGGCAGAGGAGCCCGACTTGCCCGGGCGGTACCGACGGGCTTCTTGAAACCGTCCTCTGGAGATCCCGGGGCGAGCACTGGCCCGAGCCCTGACCTCTGGTAACCTCTTGCCCTTAGACGTGCCGAGATCGGTCACAATTTTGTCCAGCTCGACCCCAAAGAGCAGCTTGCCTTTAAAAGGCAACTTAGCCAGGCGGGACTTAGAGGCGTGGTCCGCAGACCAATGTTTCAGCCAAAGCCAGCGCCGCGCAGAGACTGTCTGAGCCATGCCTTTAGCCGAGGCTCTCAAGACATCATACAGTAAGTCTGCCAAATAAGCCAAGCCCGATTCCAGGGCCGGCCAGTCAACCCTCAAGGAAGGATCCGAGGGGGAAGCCCGCTGCACCAACGTCAGGCACACCCTGGCCACATAGGAGCCGCAAACTGAGGCCTGCAAACTTAAGGCAGCCGCCTCGAAGGACAACCTTAAAGCCGCTTCCAATCTTCTGTCTTTGGCGTCCTTTAGTGCCGTGCCACCTTCCACCGGCAACGCCGTTTTCTTAGTCACCGCAGTGATTAAAGAATCCACGGTAGGCCAAACAAAGGCCTCACGCTCACTTTCAGGCAAAGGATAGAGGCGGGACATAGCCCTAGCCACTTTGAGGCTCGCTTCCGGGACATCCCATTGAGCCAAAATTAAGGTGTGCATGGCATCATGCACGTGGAAGGTTCTAGGCGGGCGCTTCGTCCCCAGCATAATGGCGGAGCCAACAGGGGCTGAGGGAGAGACATCCTCCGGAGAGGAAATCTTCAAAATGCTCATGGCCTGCATTAACAGGTTGGGCAAATCCTCTGAGCGAAAGATCCGTGCTGCAGAGGTGTCATCCGCTCCATCCGAGCGGGAATCCGTCTCCTCCAAGGAATCCCCAAAGGACCGTTGGGAGAACTCAGATACGCTGCCCTCATCTACATCAGAGGAAACAGCGTCCTCTAAGGCCTGGGCATCCACCCGAGGGCGTTTACTTCCGGGGGCCTCAACCCCTTTATCGGACAAGGGAGAAGGGGCAGCGTTTTGCATAAGAAAGGCCTGATGCAGCAGCAAAATAAACTCGGGGGAGAAACCCCCCAGACTGTGCACTTCAGCAGCTTGGGCCACAGCCCTACACGCACCCTCAATCGGCGCTCGCAAGAGCGGGGGAGAACCATGCTGCGCATCCAAGATGGCGTCCGGCGCGACACTCCGCGAAGGAGCCGCGCGGGAAGAACGGCGCTTAAATTTAGCCGCTTTTTTGCCGTCGCCCAAATCAAGGGCGGCCATGGCATGAACGTCTCCCAGCTCAAGGGCGGCCCAAGAAGAAGCCGTCCGAGCAGAGTGGCCGGCCAAGATGGCGGAGGCGAGCAGCGGGGGATGGGCGTTTATGGCGGGAAAAACCGCCGCGCCGGAGGAAGACCCGGGACACTGACCGGCCTCCAAACTGACACCCAACAAGGGCGAATCAGATTTTAAAACCCCCGCATCCCCGTTAGGAGCGCACACGCGGTCCGGGGAGCGATTCTTCGCGCCCTCGCCCTCCGACGCCATAGGCCACGTGGAGATCAATCGGGGAACCCCCTGCCCGCTATAAAAAGGTAAAAATTACCTGCTTCTCGCTCCGAGCTGTAACGACCTGGTGTCCCAGTGAGTAGCTGCAATAAACGTTTAAATAAACGTCGAAATAAACGCCCTTAAAGACGTTCAAAAATTTTTTATTTTTTTTTTTTAACGGAGCCAGCGGGAGGGGGGAGAAAAGGAGGGACCTGGCGCCACCAGGTTTGCACTTGCTCAAGAAGAGCCCTCAACCCCAGGCACTCAACAAAACCTAAGAATTAGGCTTGGAGGCCTAGCCAGAGCTGCTGCTGTGTGTGACCACCACCTGCTGAGATAGAGAACATACTGAGGAGTTTCCGGCAGCACATGACCACATATAGGGAGACAAAAGGATTGCTCTCTATCTCCACCTGCTGGTAGATGGACACAACCCAGTCTATGGATTGATCAGCATGATGATATGGAATCTGCTATCCCTCTTCTCTAGCTCAAACTTCTGTCAATGTGAATGTTTATGTTGAATCTTTCACTTAGGATCCCTCCTTCTTTCCCCTTTTACTGTTCCATAAACCATTATATGTTATTGATATACCCCAAGTCATTTCAAATAAATACATATTTCTGAGAAGTTCTGAGAGAAGAGGACATTTCTCTGGTAAGTGAACACTATTTTGCTTTGTGCTTTGGGAACTTAAAGATTGGGGTTTAAAGGAGGAATTGTAGGTTAGTTAAAGGGGGAATTGTAGGTTAGTGATAGGCAAAATAAAAACATAAAAAGCAAGTTTTAGCAACTAATCTCCATAGTCTTTTCCACTTAGTTTTAAAAACTTTGTACCACAGCATTAACAGAATCTAGCAGGCACTGCAGGATCTAGTTTAGTCTTCCCACCCACCCCCTCCCCAACACCCGCCCACTCCTAGGACAACTCTTCATTTATAGTCAGTGTAATTAGGGTAACAAGCAAGGAGTGCTCTTACAGAGTTTTAAATACATTTCATTACCATCTAAGAAGGAAACACTAAATAAATCATACAATATACTATATAAACTAAAAGACATTTTTATATTAGGCTAATATCATTAATACTGTAGCAAGTTTTAAATTATTGAAAAACTCAAAAACACTAAACTGGAGTCAGCAGTCCAGGAGTGAGAGGGGTGCTATCCAGTCTTTTGCATTGAGTGTCACATGTATGATTATCTCCCAGTTGGTGAGATGTCATATGTGTGTGCCCGATGCAAAGAGCTCCTAGCTCTCAGAGAACATGTCTGTTCTCTTGAGGCTAGAGTAGCAGACTTGGTGGAGCTGAGGGAGATGGAGAGGTACATAGAGGAGACCTACAGGGATGTTGTACAGAAGTCCCATCTCCTGTCTGGTAGCCCCTGTGCTACATTTCTGGCAGTCAGCTTCTAAGCTGGCTTTTGTCTGTTCTTCCTGAGTTAGCTCTGTCTCTGTGTGCTGGCTACTTCCAGCATGGCTCTGATTGCTCCACTGTGCTGCACCTGTGTATGTTGAGCCTCGCTATGCTTCAGTATGCTTTCTGCCTGCTTCTTGGTTTGTGCTCCCCTCGCCCTCTGGTGGCCAGAACCGGTGTCTGCCATAGACTGTCTTGCTGTCCCTACCCATTCCAGGCTTCAGCCCAGTCCGGTCCGGATCTTCCAGGCTGCCAGACTTGTCTTTCTTGTTTGTGCCTGAACAGCACCCGTAGTTGCCTTGAGATTGCTGCAGTGAGCCTCAGGTGCTGATGGGCTTTATTAATCATCTAGAAACTTCTGTGTTTGCCTTTGCATCGTCTAAGGTCCCTGGGTTTGTTGGTGCTTTGTTGCACTTCTGCCTAGTCTGGTTTCTTGTATAGTTCCTTGTCTGATTCTAGTTAGTCTGTGTGTAGTTTAGCTTAGGTTTATTGCTTATTTCTTAGTCTTGTTTCTGGTTGGTATTCTTGGTCTAGTTTCTGTTTGTCTGTGTCTCTTGCTTAGTGGCTGCTCTGCAGCTTTCAGTCCTGTCTCTTGTCTGTCAGTATTTGTACCCTGTTTCAGTGGCTGCTTGGCAGCTTTCAGTCCTGACCCTTAAGCCTGTCTATTTCCTGCCTAGTGTAGTATTGTCTGTCTGTGAGTCCTAGCCCAGCTTCCTGCCTTGCTGTCCATGTATATTCCTTTCCCCTCTGACCCTCAGTCCCTGTTCAGCCTAGTTGGTATCCAGTTCCTGCCCTGTCCATTAAAGTCCTGCCAGCCGCCTACACCCAGGGGCTCAACTCCTGCCTGGGGAAGGGCGGTCAAGTGCAGGTGAAGTCTAGCTGTCCCTGTCAGAGTTTTGCCTTGTCTCTGGTGTGGGGTGGTTTTGCCTGCCGCTGCTGCTCCTCGGCAGTGGCCCAGGGGCTCACGAATCTAGTTTCTGCCTGGAAAACGTGACATCTAGTCCTTAGTGGAGCACATGATCTGGTGCGGGAGGTAATGGTGCTGGGGCCACTTGATAACAGTGATCATAATATGATCAGATTTGATATTAGTTTTGAAGTAAGAATACATAGGAAATCAAATACGATAGCGTTTAACTTTAAAAAAAAAGGAGACTATGATAAAATGAGAAGAACGGTGAAAACAAAACTTAAAGGAGTGGCTGCGAGGGTCAAAAATCTACATCAGGCTTGGATGCTGTTCAAAAACACCATCCTGGAAGCCCAGGCCAAATATATTCCGCGTATTAAAAAAGGAGGATGGAAGACCAAATAACAGCTGGAGTGGTTAAAAAATGAGGTGAAGGAAGCTATTAGAGCTAAAAGAAAATCCTTCAGAAAATGGAAGAAGGAACCGACTGAAAATAATAAGAAACAGCATACGGAATGTCAAGTCAAATTCATAGCGCTGATAAGGAAGGCTAAGAGGGACTTTGAAAAAATGACTGCGTTGGAGGCAAAAACACATAGTAATATTTTTTTTAGATATTAAAAGCAGGAAGCCGGCAAAAGAATCGGTTGGACCACTAGATGACCGAGTAAAAGGGGCGATCAGGGAAGACAAAGCCATAGCGGAGAGATTAAATTAATTCTTTGCTAAGGTCTTCACCGAGGAAGATTTGGGTGGGATACCGGTGCCAGAAATGGTATGCAAAGCTGATGAGTCGGAGAAACTTAATGAATTCTCTGTAAACCTGGAGGATGTAATGGGGGCAGCTCTGCAAACTGAAGAGTAGCATATCTCCTGGACTGGATGGTATTCATCCCAGAGTACTGATAGGACTGAAAAATGAACTTGCAGAGCTATTGTTAGTAATATGTAATCTATCCTTAAAATCGAGCGTGGTAACGGAAGATTGGAGAGTGGCCTTTTTAAAAAGGTTCCAGAGGAGATCCGGGAAATTATAGACCGGTGAGTCTGACGTCGGTGCTGGGCAAAATGGTAGAGACTATTATAAAGAACAAAATTACAGAGCATATTCAAAAGCATGAATTAATGAGACAAAGTCAACATGGATTTAGTGAAGGGAAATCTTGCCTCACCAATCTACTACATTTCTTTGAAGGGGTGAACAAACATGTGGATAAAGGTGAGCCGGTTGATAGTGTATCTGGATTTTCAGAAGGCATTTGACAAAGTACCTCATGAAAGACTCCAGAGGAAATTGGAGAGTCATGGGATAGGAGGTAGTGTTCTATTGTGGATTAAAACTGGTTAAAAGATAGAAAGCAGAGAGTAGGGTTAAATGGTCAGTATTCTCAATGGAGAAGGGTAGTTAGTGGGGTTCCCCAGGGGTCTGTGCTGGGACCGCTGCTTTTTAACATATTTATAAATGACTTAGAGTTGGGAGTAACTCATGAGGTAATTAAATTTGCTGATGACAGAAAGTCGTTAAATCACAGGAGGATTGTGAAAAATTACAACAGGACCTTATGAGACTGGGAGACTGGGCGTCTAAATGGCAGATGACATTTAATGTGAGTAAGTGTAAAATGATGCATGTGGGAAAGAGGAACCTGAATTATAGCTACATCATGCAAGGTTAGGAGTCACGGACCAAGAAAGGGATCTAGGTGTCGTCGTTGATGATACGTTGAAACCTTCTGCTCAATGTGCTACTGCGACTAAGAAAGCAAATAGAATGTTAGGTATTATTAGGAAAGGAATGGAAAACAAAAATGAGGATGTTATAATGCCTTTGTATACCTCCATGGTGCGACTGCACCTCAAATAGTGTGTTCAATTCTGGTCGCCGCATCTCAAAAAAGATATAGTGGAATTAGAAAAGGTGCAGAGAAGTGCAACAAAAATGATAAAGGGGATGGGACGAATTCCCTATGAGGAAAGGCTAAAGCGGCTAGGGCTCTTCAGCTTGGAGAAAAGACGGCTGAGGGGAGATATGATAGAGGTCTATAAAATAATGAGTGGAGTGGAACAGGTAGATGTGAAGCATCTGTTTACACTTTCCAAAAATACTAGGACTAGGGGGCATGCGATGAAGCTACAATGTAGTAAATTTAAAACGAATTGGAGAAAAGTTTTCTTCTTTCAATGTGTAATTAAACTCTGGAATTCGTTGCCAGAGAATGTGGTAAAGGTGGTTAGCTTAGCAGAGTTTAAAAAAGGTTTGGACGGCTTCCTAAAGGAAAAGACCATAGACCATTATTAAACAGACTAGGGGAAAATCCACTATTTCTGGAATAAGCAGTATAGAATGTTTTGTACTTTTTTGAGATCTTGCCAGGTATTTGTGACCTGGATTAACCACTGTTGGAAACAGGATGCTGGGTTTGATGGACCTTTGGTCTGTCCCAGTATGGCAATACTTATTTACTTGTATACCTAGTAGGTACACAAACTCCCTGGGCTTCAACATCTTGCTACAGTAACATAGTAAATGATGGCAGATAAAGACCTGCATGGTCCATCCAGTTTCCCCAGATCTTGATCTACCTTTTGCCATTAGAAATATGTCCAGCGCTGGCCCTACTTCCCAACTACTGGAGTTGCCGTTTAAGAACCACTCCTGCCCAATATAACTCATCAACTGCTATGAGGTCATTTCAGTTTTGATTCCATCCTCTTTCTATATTGGGATTTTCTGTGTTTATTCCACATGATTTTAAATTCTGGCACTGTTTTTGTCTCCACCTCCTTCACCAGGAGAGTATTCCGGGTATTCATCACCTTGTCTGTGAAAAAGTATTTCCTGATGTTACTCCTAAGCCTACCTCCTTGCAACCTCAAAGTCCTTTAGTTTCCCTATCTCCGAAGCAGATGTTTCTTTGAATGTTAATACCTTTCAAGTATTTAAACATCTGTAACACATCTCCCGTATCCCTCCTTTTATCCAGGTCTTCAAGTCTCTTTTGGCACAAACTCCTTCCTTTTTAATTTTTTTTGTCATCTTCCTCTGAATCGCTTCAAGTGTTTTTATACCTTTAACAAGATATGGACTCCAAAACTTAACACAATCCTCCAAGAGAGGCCTTACTAATTACATGTACAGGGGCAATAACACCTTTTTTTTTTTTTTTTTTTACAGACTACCATCCTTCTGGCTATGGCCACTGCCCTGTCAAATTCTTTTACCACTTTGAAATCCTCAGACACTATCATCTCTAGGTCCCTCTCCTGGTCCATGCGTATCAGTTTCTCACCCTCTTATCTCATACATCGCCTTTGGATTTCTACTCCCCAACTGCATCACTCTGCAGTTCTTAGTATTACATTTTAAATGCTGAACATTAGACCTTTCTTCTAATTTTTGTAGATGTCTCATGCTGTCCACTCTTTCCAGCGTGCCCACTCAGTTTCAAATCATCATGTTATCTGCATAAAGAATGTTGCTCACAAATATGTTGAATAGAATTGGCCCCAGTACCGATCCCTGAGGTGCGCCGCTACTCATTGTATTTTCCTGTCAATAGATTCCATTTACCCCCACCCTCTGTCATCTGTCAGTTAAAAAGTTTCTAAATCAGTTCACCACTTTGAGTCCTAACTTCAGTCTGCTCACTTTATTCATGAGGCACAAAAACCAAGTAGAATACATCAAATGCATATCCTCAACCTAATTCTCTGGTTACCCAGTCAAAGAAATCAAACATATTTATTTAACATGATTTTCTCTTGGTAAAAAACAAGTTACTTCTCACGTCAGAGGTTATAACCCACTGGATTTCAGGAAGTTCACTATCCTATTTTTTAGCAGTGCTCCATTACTTTTCCAACCACCAAAGTGAGTCTTACCATACAATTACCCTCTTACATATATTTTTTATTGTAAATGAGATCTTGCCACTGAAAGTGGAGCACAAAACTCTTGAGAGTTCTATTTGCTGATCAAGTCCGGAGTGTGTTTTGGATTTTTTTCCCTCCTTTTTGCTTCAAAATAAAGTTGAAGTGGTGCTTGCAAATAGCCTAGAACCAGCCTGGAGATTCATTGAGGCACAGAATATTGTATCTGAAGGTCTAAGACCAGAAGTGGAATGCTCTAGGGTGTTATTCCAAAACAGCTGGGAGCTAAACCAAAGAGCAGGATTTGGAAGACATCCCAGTCTTGAGTTTCCCCTGTGTGAGAGAGTGTATTCGGTAAAAAGATATTTTTGCAGACTGATTGCTGGAGAAGGGTGCAGCAAGAAGGAGAGACTTAAAAAGAAGAAATCAAAGAAGTCACAAGAAGAGGCGTCGTTTATAGAATAGTACTTAGTGCCGGGAACCATGACTACATTTAGTGTGTGACTATTTACACCAATGAAACCTTGGTGTAAATCCCCATGCCTAAATTAGGCACGGATCACTTTTATTCTATAACAATGAACATAAATTAAAGGAACGCCCCGACCCACCCATGGCTGTGCTCCCGTTTTAGACCTGTGCGTAAAATTTATGTAAATTTTAATTGAATCCAATTAGCACTAATAATTGCTTAAGATCACAATTATCAGTGCTAATTGGCTCATTATTCAATTAAATTGCATGTGCAAACTGTGAGCATGCCGAAATTAGCACATGTAATTTTTAGCGCTTTTTATATAGAATTCAGGGGTTTATGTGTGTGCACAGTTATAAAATTACTCCCACAGGTCATACTGTGCTCTACCCTTTTGATGCTTCTTTCACTATATATTATGAAAGCATCTGTGCAGTAGGGCACATTGTAATTTATGTATCCAGGAGTAAAACTTATGTCCAAAACATATCTTAACCAACAGATCTTTCAGAAAATTCTATGTATCCTACATACAATATTAAAATTAATGTTGGCTCTCTGATGACTTCAATCTAATTAGGAAAACATGGCAGGATTGCCAGTTTGCTTAGTATAAACAAAAGAACTGGTAGAATCCTAGTAGGAGAAGGAACACAATATTTCTATATACATAAGGTATTTTATTAAAAATATTTAAAATGCATATATCTATACCACATATTGGTAAGAAATTCCTTTTGTCAGGTCTGAGGCTTTTGTTAAATCTGAAGCTTTTCACATTAACTGAGAGGAAGTACAGAACTGACCAGGGTGACCTTTCCTTTCAAATGGGCCCTCCCAATCAATCCAGTCTGTGAGAGTTAGTGTAAGTGTGACCTTTGCCTTGAATTGCACCAAATTCAATGTATTTACCTCAGTATTACTTCCATTACTCTTGGCTTGATGTACTGAGGATGCAGGGATACCCTTTGCTTTAGGCTATACATAATGTAATGGTATGAGATTGATTATGCAGATGGCTTTGCCCACTGGGAATGACCATGGGAGAAGTTAGTGATAAGAACATAAGAGCAGCTATATAATGGTCAGACCAGTAGTCCATCTAGCCCAGTATCCTGTTTTCCAAACAGTGGCCAAACCAGGTCTCAAGTACCTGGCTGAAACCCAAATTGTGGCAACACTCAATACTACAAATCCCAGGGCAAGCAGTTGCTTCCCACGTCTGTCTCAATAGCAGACTATGGACTTTTCCTCCAGGAATTTGTCCAAACCTTTTTTAAACCCAGATATGCTAACTGCTGATACCACATCGGCAAAGAGTTCCAGAGCTTAACTATTCGTTGAGTGAAAAAATATTTCCTCCTATTTGTTTTAAAAGTATTTCCATGTAACTTCCTCGAGCGTCCCCTAGTCTTTGCACTTTTGGAACGATTTACTTCTACTCATTCTACACCACTCAGGATTTTGTTGACCTCAATCATATCTCCCCTCATCTATTTCTTTTCCAAGTTGAAGAGCCCTAACCTCTTAGTGATGTCACTAAGACTACAAAAAGAGAGGTATAGGATTGAAAATGTGTCATTTGTCTCTTTTCTGCCACTCATAAGCAAGCTGGGGTTCAATAGACAGGAGTCTCAGGCCTTATGGAGGACTGAGATCAAGTTAAAACAGAAGAATTAGCTGCCTTTGCCTCCTTTATGGCCCTTTCTATCCTGAAGATGGGAGGGGAGTACTGGGGTCCTATGATTGATGATGTTTGAAGTCCATTGGGATAGCTGATAGGAAAGTGTTCTTCCATGTACTCTGTGCCTGCAGTAAAAGGAAGAACCAGGATCAATGTGTGTCACTGGGAGAAAAGATAAGAAGTATGGTTTTCCTTCATCCTTTCTGGAGGAAACAGGTCATAAGACATAAAAATAGCCATACTGGGCCAGACCAATGGTCCATCTAGCCCAGTAGCCTGCTTACAACCGTGGCCAATCCAGGGCACAAGTACCTGACAGAAACCCAATTAGTAACAATATCCCATGCTACCAATCCCAGGGCAAGCAGTGGCTTCCCCCATGTCTATCTCAATAACAGACTATGGACTTTGCCTCTAGGAACTTGATCAAACCTTTTTTTTAACCTAGATACACTAACTACTGTTACCACATCCTCCAGCAGCGAGTTCCAGAGCTTAACTATTTTTTGAGTGAAAAAATATTTCCTCCTATTTGTTTTAAAAGTATTTCCATGTAATTTAATTGAGTGTCCCCTGGTCTTTGTACTTTTTGAAAGAGTGAAAAATCGATTCACTTTTACCCGGCTCCACACCTCTCAGGATTTTGTAGACCTCAAAAATATCCCCCCTCAGCTGTCTCTTTTCCAAGCAGAAGAGCCCGAACCTCTTCAGCCTTTCCTCATAAGAGAGCAGTTCCATCTCCTCTATCATTTTGGTCGCTCTTCTTTGAACCTTTTCTAATTCCGCTATATCTTTTTGGAGATACAGCGACCAAAATTGAAAGCAATAATCAAGGTGAGGTCGCACCATGGAGAGATACAGAGCCATTCTCTGGCTGGGGTAATCTTACAAAAGGCACATTTAGAAAGCTCCTCAAATAAAAATAAAAAAAATCAAATACTTGTTTGTATATGCACCTCTAGTTTAGATTGTGTTATGGATCTGGCGTTTATAAAACAGGCATTATATACAAGCCGATATATCTTGATTGCCTAAGTGTCCTGTTGTACAATTACCCTCTACAAATGTGAATTTGGTTGGATGAAAAAAAGAATCATTTCAGGGCCATTTCAAAGATGCATTATAAATCTGTATTTGTGTACTGAATTTTTTTTAAAGGATGCAAATAATTGTCATGCATATCACAATTAACTAACACTGTTGTTCTGAAATGGGTAATGTCATGCTCAAACACAATTTACATGGGGGTCTTGTTCTTGATGTGCATGAGCTTAGGAATGTGAACATAACTTTATTTTAGGCACTCTATTAAAACATTGTCTCAAAGCTTTTAGCTGGGAAGGATAACTTGCATTTCTCTCTAGGCTGGTGGCACTTGACCCGGTTCAGATTTTCAAGAGGGTACTTAACAAGGATATAAAAGAGAATGTTTGAGTTTTTCTGGGACAAGAAGGCCCGATGGAGTTCTAAAAGATTTTGCATATACCTAAAGTAAGCAGTTTAAAATACTGAGTTTTATTAGAGTGCTTGTTACCTAATAACAGTGATAGAAAAATTTTCCCTCCCTGATTACGAATTATGGATTCAGAGCATAGATTAAGAACAAGTCCTTGGTTTCAGAGAAACAAACAGATTATGGAAAAAACTAGCTGTTAAGAAGATACTTTTTTTTTTTTTAAATAGGACTAACTTTCGAAGGCAATACCTTCTTCTCCAGCTCAGAAATGAGCAAAAGATGACAAATATCAGAATATATCAACCAACAAAACTCTCCCAATGTCTTCCAAGAGCAAGCTAGACAGGGTCTATTAATTTAACCACAATCATTATTACCAGTATCACAATGCAGAGACAGATGTAAGGTGGACATTAAACACTAAGGGCCTCTTTTATCAAGCTGTGCAGCAATGCTGACGGATCCTATTCAAATTGAATGGGCTTTGTCAGTATTACTGCACCAGGAGACGCTAGTGCAGCTTGATAAAAGAGGCCTTAAGCTGGAGGAAAAAAGCCTTGGAGCCCCACCTCCAGCAGTAAATTTTAGCAAGGCTTTATGGGCAATTTCTTCATAGGCATAACAAAAACCCATGAATGATTCACACTCAAATCTGTGCCCCTCCGTTTCAGTCGTTATAATTCCTGAATATATGTTGCCAGAATATACATTATCATCTTTTGCTCATTTCTAACCCAAAGAAGGTATTGTCTTCAAAATGTAGTCAAAATATGTATTGTTAGTCCAATAAAAAAGATATAATTTTTTTGTTGTGTTTTGTCTATTTATTATTTTCAAGGTGGACTAACACAGACACACTAATTTACCCCTAAATGGATAAAAGTGCACACGAAGGAGAAATACGGTATTATGAACACTTAAGGGAACAATGTAAGTTATTATTTAAACACAAGTATATCACTGTAGAAATCAGATGGTGATTAAATCTTCAACAACAACAAAAACCATAACAGAATAAGAGAAAAGCAGTTCAGTGCCTAATTTCAGACAGATTATATTTAGCTAATCTTAAAGTAAATATATATAAAAATAGATTGGGAGAGTGAGTTAGGATATGGGTATCTTCTCACTTCTACCACCTTGCTAGAAAATAGCTATGCAACTCTGTACAAATAACATGTTAATCAGTAAAGCTAAATTAATGTGCCCTCAATCCATTTCAACCTGATAGAGGGGATGCAGTGATGTATGAACGATATTGCACATATGGCGGTGGTGTCCCATGGTTCACTCCTGTTGGGAACCTGTATACAGTATAAGATGCAATTGTTTCACCATGGGACAAATGAAATGTTTCTAATCTAGACGTAGTAGTAGATAAAACTATCCCTTGAAAATTTCTTTGATAACAAATGCTGTATAGTGCATTGCAAATAATACAGAAAGCAAACAAACCGCCTGCCCGCTTACCGACGAGTCATTTGCATAATAGAATTTGGAATATTCAGACCCTGAAGTTGGTAAAGTTAGGAGAAAGAGGACAAATATTAGTCAGATTCCTATTCTTGCAAATTATTCACGTTAATGATCTGTCATTAAAACTGCACATCTACATACTTCCCATCATTCTTCTTAACTCGGCTTAATACTACTACTACTATTTAGCATTTCTATAGCGCTACAAGGCGTACGCAGCGCTGTACAAACATAGAAGAAAGACAGTCCCTGCTCAAAGAGCTTACAATCTAATAGACAAAAAATAAATAAAGTAAGCAAATCAAATCAATTAATGTGAACGGGAAGGAAGAGAGGAGGGTAGGTGGAGGCGAGTGGTTACGAGTCAAAAGCAATGTTAAAGAGGTGGGCTTTCAGTCTAGATTTAAAGGTGGCCAAGGATGGGGCACGACGTAGGGGCTTAGGAAGTTTATTCCAGGCGTAGGGTGCAGCGAGACAGAAGGCGCAAAGTCTGGAGTTGGCAGTAGTGGAGAAGGGAACAGATAAGAAGGATTTATCCATGGAGCGGAGTGCACGGGAAGGGGTGTAGGGAAGGACGAGTGTGGAGAGATACTGGGGAGCAGCAGAGTGAGTACATTTATAGGTTAGTAGAAGAAGTTTGAACAGGATGCGAAAACGGATAGGGAGCCAGTGAAGGGTCTTGAGGAGAGGGGTAGTATGAGTAAAGCGACCCTGGCTGAAGACGAGACGGGCAGCAGAGTTTTGAACCAACTGGAGAGGGGAGAGGTGACTAAGTGGGAGGCCAGCAAGAAGCAGATTGCAGTAGTCTAAACGAGAGGTGACAAGGGTGTGGATGAGGGTTTTGGTAGAGTGCTCGGAAAGAAAGGGGCGGATTTTACGGATATTGTAAAGAAAGAAACGACAGGTCTTGGCAATCTGCTGGATATGAGCAGAGAAGGAGAGAGAAGACTCAAAGATTACCCCAAGGTTTCGAGCTGAGGAGACAGGGAGAATGAGAGAGCCATCAACAGAAATAGAAAACGGGGGGAGCGGGGAGGTGGGTTTGGGGGGGAAAATGAGAAGCTCGGTTTTGGTCATATTTAATTTCAGGTGGCGTTGAGACATCCAGACAGCAATGTCAGACAAGCACGCTGAAACTTTGGTTTGGATGCAAGGTGAGATATCAGGGGTAGAAAGGTAGATTTGGGAGTCATCAGCATAGAGATGGTAGGAAAAGCCATGGGATGAGATTAATGAACCAAGGGAAGAAGTGTAGATAGAAAAGAGGAGGGGATCAAGAACAGAACCCTGAGGTACACCGACAGGCAGAGGGATAGAAGTAGAAGAGGATCCACCAGAGTGAACACTAAAGGTGCATTTTGCTAAATGATAGCATGTTAGCATCTGCTGGAAAGGTCCATCTACGTGCTTGTCAATCTGCAGTTGGATAAGAAAACCTATGTGTATCAACAGAAGCAGAAGGATCGTGGAGCAGGTATTGTACTGTTGTTCCTTTCTGCACTATTGTTTGTAATTTTAAAGTGTTTGCCGCCTTAGTCTGCTAGTCAATGAAGGAAATGGGGATGAACTTTTGTCCCCGCATCACAAATACCAAAATTCATCATGTGACATTAAAATGTAAGGCTCAAAAAGAATTAAAAAAAAACACTTTTTCATTGAGAGGACAAGGGACACCAGAAACAAACTTTCAGCAGGGACAGGAGGACCCAAAATAGTAGCAGAACCTAAGTATGCATGGGATAGACACATGGAGGCCAATTCTATACCTGGGCACCTGCATTTACATTCCACTTATATGCATAAATGTACTGAATAATAACACATGTATAAGTGCACATTGACCCATGGTAGAGCTAGTAGGGGACCTAAGGTGCTATTCTGGTAAGGGTGTGCATATGTGGCATAGCACATAAATGCAAGGGGGCATATACGTGGGCGGACAATGGGCAGCACTGCCACTTATGCGCATTACTTAAAAGTTACACTGGGTTTATGGCATAACTATGGGTGCATAATTGTAAGGTATGCCTATACCAGTTTACACTAATACTCTATAATGGAATCTGGATGCCCACATGTCGCTATAGAACAGGTTTTCATCATGTGGAATTGGGGAACCTAAATGGGGTGCCCAGTTATAGAATTGTCCGTAAGGGACTTCAGTTGCAGGAGGAGGGAGAACACTAGACATCAAGTTCAGCCTCAGATAGCACAGTCAGCACCCAGAGAAAGGTGAAGTGGGTGGATTAACATGTTCTTATTTGCATAAGAACATGTTTCATAGCACCATAGTCCTTTAAAAGGGTATTATTCAGTTGATTTTTGTGTTGACCCCGAATGTCCTCATTTCTTTAAATGAACTATTAAAGAAAAAAAAAAGATTTGTAGCTAGATTTCCCCCTCCCAGGCAAAGACAGACATTTCAAATACATAACTTTAATTTCTGCGTACATGGATGTGCTGTAGCTATGGTGAGACTAATCTACATCCTTTGCCTTTTCACAATTTGCCACTACAAGTCAATTTTAATTCATTATATTAAAACTGAATAATTAGGGAATAAGCCCCTTTAAAATGGAGCATTTAATTTGATCCTGAACTAAAAGCAGGTCCTGGCTATCCATCATGACACAGCACACACTTGCAGAGATTTAAAGGTAGGCTATAAACATGTACACAGAACAATCCATCCAGACAATAAAGAGGCAGGTAACAGGAGGACTCCTATATAATCAGTTCTCAAAGGAACATGTAATAAAGAAGTGGCACTTATTCTAATTTAAAGCTCTTACAGTCCCTTTACCTAAATAAAATTTATGAAAGAATAGCTTCATTAAAGTGACTACCCACTTCTCTCCCCCCCTCACAAAAAAAATCTCCATAGAAAATCTGTAACAAGAAGGCAAAATGCCTTCCAGAACATTTCTACCATACCAAAATGAAACTTGTCTGAGATTTCTCTTATGATCTGCTACAGGTTGTAATCACATTTGTAGGTGTGTTTCACTCAAGTGATAGCAGTAGTTGGGAATGACCAGTCAATCTGTCAGTCTTTCAGTAGACATAGGTTTTCTTGTGCATGTGCAAATCTATGCATACAGAGAAAGCATGAGATTTATAGGGCAACAGATAACTGAAAAAAGGAGAGAGGTGAAGAATAAATGAGGTACTGGTGAGGTTCCTACTCTCCAGAAGAAGAGACTGGGATGGGCTGCAGTTGCGGTACAAAGGAGATAGCAGACAGTGTAGACCACAGAGCTGACAAAGATTTTCACCCTCAAAAGGCAAAACATTTGTATGAAACCACAACAGCACTGTAACTTGCTGAGTGTGTGTGTCTTGTCTTACCTGACTCCACAGCCTGCCCTCACTCATGTTACCACAGTCTCATAAGGGATTGTGATGTCTGGTATATGACTGCTTGTTTTAGGGACCCTTCCACAGAATCACAAAAAATTGCCCTTATTCCTCTCCCACCCCCAAAAATGTGATTAAAAACATTACTTATCAGCCTCTATGCCAGCCTCAGATGAAATACTCAGGCCTATTAGAGCAGCAAGAAAGTCTCTGGAGTAGTCTAGTGGTGGGTGCAGTGTGCTGCAGACAGGTGGATCCAGGTCCATACTTCCCCCTACTTGTTACACTTGTGGTGGAAACTAAGCCCTACAAAGCTCACCGTAAACCCACTGTACCCACATATAGGTGCCCCCTTCACCCATAAGGATTATTGTTGTGGTGTACAGTTGAGGGTAGTGGGTTTTGGGGGGCCAAGATAAGGGAGCAACGGTGAGATGTGTACCTGGGAGCATTTATTTAAAGTCCACTTCAGTGGCCCCTAGGGTGCCCCATTGCTTTATTGGGATGCCTATGTGTCCAGTCTACTAAGAATGCTGCCACCTCCTACATCCCAATGGCTTGATTTTGTGTGCTTTTCACTTGGACTTGGACCAAAATGATAAACGCACAGAGAACAAAAACATCTAGCAAATAGCCATTAAAAAAAAAAAAGATAAGACTTTTTCTGTTTTGAAAATGGCTATATTCCCCACTTGAGGTTTGGATGTTTTTAGCAACATGACCAAAGTTGGACTTAGATGTCATACTGAAAATGTCCCTCCACCTGTAACTGTGAGTGCCCAGATATGGCAAAGGCATGTGTAACTTAACAGTTATGTGCAAGTTGTGCATAAGGGAAAACCTCACCCATGCCTCTGCCTCTCCCTCTCCCCATGACACTTAGGCACATCCTTACAGAACTGCACGTAAGCATTTTGCTGCCAAGTTCATAAGTGTACAGCTACCCGCGAACGTGGCACGTAAATGATGGCTCACTGTTATACAATTTCCCTTTGTGTGTCATTTTGGCATGTATAACAAGATGCATGTCTGTTAGGTGCCCATTTTTAAAAATGTAAACGTTTAAAATATGACTTCATTATTGGAATACTTTTCAGATTTCTTATTGATCTATGGCATATTGGGATTATGAAGAGCCATGCCTGCTTTTCTAACACCTGTTCTGATGCATTCTCATGAACAAAAGCACCAGACTACACTAGGATCAGATTTGTTAAACTGATGTTATAGTCTTATGCCATTTTTGGTTGGCTACACTAATGGAAAAATCTTGTACATTATAGTACCTTCTTGTCTTTACTATCGAATTTCTCAGCAGGCAGCTCCAGTCATCCATTTTCCTGATCTTAAAGTTTCTAAATCAATTCTTACACCTAAACATTTGTGCTTGGTTTCCCTTTCCAACTCTAAGCAGTGTGGTACTGTAACCACAGGCCCCAGTTTTCTGCAGTAGCTTTAGGGTTCTGTGGCACGAGTGGAAAATTCTGCAATTATGTGATACATCTACATATAATTTTATGTTAAAACTAGTAAAAAAAGCCCGTTTCCGAAATAAATGAAACGGGCGCTAGCATGTTTTTTTTTTTGTTTGTTTTTGATATTAAGGGATACATATGATTTAAAAAAAGGCAAAGATGCTTTTTTTGTTAAAGTTTTCAGAGAGCGTGGCAGGCTGCAAGGGTGTTTTTTTTTAATTAGTGGTTGAGCATTGAGTATTGTAGAACCTCACCCCCACTTCTGTATTTAATTGTTCTTTTAGAGAGAATGTGTGTGTGTGTGTCACAGAGAGAGTTCGTCTGTGTGTGTTTGTGAAAGTGAGAGAGGTTGGTGCAAGTGGGAGGGTGGGTGCGAGTGTCTGTGTATTTGTTTTAGAGATTGTGTGTGTGTGTGTGTGAATGTTAGGCTGCAACAGTGATTTTTTTTTTAGCCCTGTACAGAGCACCCTTCCCAGGACAAAGCTTTTGTGCACACAGAACCCCCAGCCCCACCAGGCAGCTAAAAACGTGCAACATGCGCATGGTAATCATTAGGAGGAAAAGCAAGAGGACGCGATGTTGGTAGAAATATAGACCCGGCTTCCCTGCGTTTTGTTTTGTAATTACATTTCGTTATACCCCGCAGCACCGGGTCTTTCGTGTACCCTCTGTTCCCCGTAGAGGCTTGTGGCGCCCGCTGGCGTTATTTGAAATATACAGGCCAGCCCCCGTCGACGCCACCTCTTGCCTGACTCAGGAGAACGTTCAGCCGATTGGTCGGAGCTGGTTCCTCGGGGCGATGGTGGTAAAATGCCTTTTCTGCGAGTAGCAGGAGCACGCTGAAGCCGCTCTGCTCCTCCTCTGGGGTCTGACGTCGCGTTCCCTCACGTTTTGGAAGGCTGGTGTTGGGCGCCATTTGTTTCGTCGGCGCAGTGGCAGGTGATTGTGAGGCAGGAGGAGGAGTAGGGAAACAGTCCCTTTCGGTTGCGTTCCTGCCGTTCATGTTTGCACAAAATTGCTCCGCCCGCGATGTCATGACGTTCGACACGAGGGCGTGACAGACAGACATGGTGAGTGGAGAGGCTTCACCACTACGAACTAACGAACCCTTGATAGAAGTGGCTGGAGCTTGGGGCCTGAATAGAACGGTCAGGTAGAGAATTATGTCTGGAAAGGGCGTGGCTGGGGGCGTGGCTGAGGGCAAGTGTATGAGTGAGAGTGAGAGTGAGTGGTGGCTGACAGGCTACAACAGTACAGGGCTTTAGTGTTTCCGTGCCACACTGTGAGCTTCAGAATTGGAGGTGAGAATTATTAATATAGATATTAAACTTTTCCCATCCTTTAGAAAGTACTTTTCTAATCTTTGTGTCTCCAATCTATTTGGGTGGGGTTTTTTTTTTTTTTGGGGGGGGGGGAGGACCTTAGCAATCAATGCAGGAAAGGGAGGTGGTGGATTAGAGAGTACAAGAACAGGAGGGAACTGGGCTATGAGGAGAAAGGGGCTGTCAGAGGAGGGAAATCAAGAAGGGATCTCAGACAGAAGAGGTAAAGGTTCAGGAGATAAGGGGATGGAAGCGCAGAGAAGGAGAATCAGGACGCAAAGGGAACAAGTGGAGAAAAGGGGAGGACAGGGGGAATCAAGGAGAGATGAGGGGAAGATATGGATTCAGGACCGAGAGAGCAATGGACAATCCCCTCATTCACATTCCAAAGTTCCTCTAATCTTTTCCCTCTGCTGGCACTCACGTTTTCCCTACCCCTCCTCCTTCCACCTCACAACACACAGCCTTTCGAATTCTCCCACTCACTTTTCTCACCCTGACTTCTCTCTCATCACTTGAACTCCACAGTCTCTCTGATCCCCTTACACTGTTGTCCCATCCCCTCCTCCTTTTATGCTCTCTTTCCCTCTCCCATGACCCTTTCACTCTCCCTCTAACTTCCTCATTCACTCACCTTTCCTTCCCTTTTCCCTCCAATCCCATCACTCACCTGCTCCTTCACTCCTTCAACCACCCTCCCATTCAGCATGGCTGTAGGAGGACAATGGCAGTGCTTTGGGATGCATCCTTTTCCGTGTACACCTGAGTCCAGTGCTGCATGTTATTTATTTCATTTATATACTGCTTTTGTAACTAAAGCTAATTTAAAGTGATGTATAAGAACCAAATACTACATACACTACAATGTAATAATGTTATATTGTTCCTGTTTTAATGTGTGTATTTCTGTCACTGTATCATGTTATTACTATTACTAATTTGAATATCTCCAAGTTCATCACATTGGTTGTAATTTATGCTTACATCTGGTCATTTTATTGTTGTCCACTATATCAATATACTGTACAGAGTGAAGGGAATGAATAAACATGAAACAAAATCAACGAACAAATCAACAAAATCATGATTGTTTTCTACAACCTTTTCTTGGTGCAGGTAAATATTATTTGAAAGACTCTACAGATTTCATGTGTAAGTTGGACAAAGTGAAATGTGATTTTCTACACTGCATATTCACTACTCTAGATGTTACTTCACTTTATACAGTGATTCCTCAAAAAGAAGCACTGCCGGTATTAGAAACGTTTTTGGAACAGGATTTGGTTCCTCGGGTATCCACGAGTTTTCTGCTAAAATAAGCAACATTGGTGATGGAAAATAACTTTTTTCAATTTGAGTCTTAGATTTTTCAACAATCTCTGGGGTAGCAATGGGGGGCAATGATGGCGCCCTAGGTTGCTAATTTATTTATGCTGATATTTGAAGAAAAGTTTATATACACTGCAAGAGCATACAAATATGCTACATTTTGGGGTAGGTTTATAGATGACATCTTTTTTGTTTGGGAAGGTGACATTGAAGAATTGCTTAAATTTACACAATTTCTTAATACATGTCATGAAAGGATAAAATTTATTCTTCACTTGGATCCTGTGTGTCTTTTTTAGATATGCAAGTGAAAAAAATGGAAACTGGTTTTTGTACTATAGTACATCATAAGGAAACAGATCGTAACACATTTTTAGATTAGAGAGAGCTATCATCCACCAACACTGAAAGACAGTTTACCATTTTCACAATTCATCAGGTACTGGCGGTTATATATACAAGATGAGGAATTTATTTATTTATTTTATTTATTACATTTGTACCCCACATTATCCCACCTATTTGCAGGCTCAATGTGGCTTACAGAGTGTTATTATGACAAATTCATGAGAGGATAATAGATATAGTCGGAGGTAGGACGAAGATATTTAAAGAGCAATCCCGAGATCTATTTCATAGATTGCAGCAACAAGGTTATCCTTCCCGAGTTTTAAAACAAGCCTATAGGAGAGCAAAATATAACAACAGGGAGTGGCTGTTACAATCACGGGAACATGATGAAATTGATCAATCAGTTCTGACATATGTATTGAGATATTGTCCCTTATCACCACAAACTATGAGAGCTGTAAAAAAATTTTTGGAAGGTGCTTGTGACAGTTCCAGTGTTTAGGAACTGGTTAGCTTTCAGGTGTGGTAAGAATCTAAAGGAGGTTCTATGTTCCTCAAGTTTACCTATACAAGAAGCATCAATGAGAGATAATAGAGCACTTAAAGGACATAAGTGCTGCTGTAATTGTTCAGTTTGCAAAGTGATGATTGAAACTACAGGATCCGGTCAGCAAGAAGAAATATTGATTGAAGTCAGACACGACATGTGGAACAGATCATGTTGTCTATTGTTTGATTTGTCCATTTGACAAACTGTATGTGGGACAAACTATTTGCAAACTGTCAGTGAAGTTAATCGAACACTGAAGCATGATTGTTACGTATAAAACAGCTTTATCCCTTGCTGCTCACTGTATTCAGTTTGCCCATGATTTTGATTATTTGCGTTGCCTTGTTCTACAGTGGATAGCACCTCTGAATAGAGGCAGCGATAGATGGAAGATATTACAGCAAGAATAGAAATGTATTTGGAACCGTCCGGTTTAAATGCTCATATAGAATAGTGTGACTTTTTTAGAAAAACATTTTTTTTGAACAAATGCTTTTTTTGTGTTTCTGTATTTTGATCGCGTATGTCTGACTTCAGGGTATAAAAAAGAGGAGCCATGTTTGCAGTTTTGTGAGAACCATTATTACGCAGCGAGCTTACGATTAAGAAGTATGAACTGTTTAATTTAGATTTTGTTACAGAGCTGAAAGATTGAGTCTGATATTTTGGTTTTGTTCCTAGTCCCAGATGGCAATATCCTGAAGCAGCATAGTGAAATGCTAGCCATCGTTGGTCTGTCATTGTGGGACCAGAGACACACAAGTGAAACTGGGAGATGGCTCTATACCAGATCATTGTGAGAGAAGAACTTTATAAAATAAGTGTGCTTTATGATATTTAAAACACAAATTGATAAAGTGGAGAATTGGAAAAAGTGGAGATTGAAGAAATTTGGATCAAGTGATGGACATTAAACATGACTGTTAAGGAAGATCTTTTCATGCAGATAATGAAAGCTTCAGCTCCGAAGGTATTGAATGACCGGGATAGTGGATTAAATGATTACTTCTAGCTACTTTTAAGTGAACTGACTAGGTTATCATTTTGTTTCACATTTTACTATTGTTTCACTGTTAATATAATGTAAGATTTTTTTTTAAATGTCAGGCTATACCTGTTATACACTGCCCTGAATGAACCTTCATAAAGGCAGTTAATAAAACCTAATAAACTAATATATACATATATACATAAAATAGAAAACTAAAATTACAATACAAAAACTTAATTTATATTAAAACATAAAAATGAAAATGTAAATATATTTGTTCATACCTAAAACTGAATACAGTCAAACAAAAAAAATCATTTAGAAGAGAATGAAGAATTCGGGATTTTTCTAAATGTCAGCAAATTGGTTTTGTGATCCGGTTGAATTGGTAGACTGTTCCACAATTGAGGAGCAGCTGTCAAGAAGGCTTGGGATCTCTATCATACCCTGCAAATCAGCAATCTAGAAGGGACTATCAGCTGACATCATTAGATCTTAATGCTGTCTGGATAATACCTCCTTAAGCTAATTAAGAGTTCTTTGAGGGTGCAAAATATCAGTGTTTATTGGTGTTTTCATGCCACAGGTGCTGTTGCCAAGTATCTTTTCTGGTGGAATCAAATATGTATATTTGTGTCACTTATAAGTTGTCAGAGCAGAAAAGGCACAAAAAACTGGGTGGAGGATATAAAATGAGCCAAGGAAGGGGTGAGAAATTAAGGATAGTGTTTTTTTTTTCTGGTATTTATCTAACAAACACCTATTTTGAATATTTTTGCATCAGTCTGCTTTATCTGTGTTTATTGGTTAAAACCTAAAATCTGAAGCCTTATGTATAACTACACAGGTCTATTCGTCTGGAGAACTCTGAAGACCAACATCAGGATCTTAACTTGAATCTGTTCTTTTATTGGCTACCAACTCAGGCTAATCAAGTATGGGCAAGAACTTTCCACTCTTACTACAGCAAGTGATGAGCTGGACTGCAGCATTCTGGACTACCTGCAGTCTTCTTAGGGGCCCTTTTACTAAGCCACGTAGGTGCCTATGCGCATCCAACTCGTGCCAATTTAGAGTTACCACGTGGCCCGTGTGATAATTTCATCTTTGATACGTGTCCGCTGTGTGTGCCAGAAAAGATATTTTATTTTCTGACGCATGGTGAAAATCAGGCGGTAACTCCGACTTGACGAGCGTAGGCGATTATCGCACCGTTAAAGTGAGAGACCTTACTGCTAAGTCAATGACTGGCGGTAAGATCTCAGACCCAAAATGGACATGCGCCAGTTTTTATTTTGATGCATGTCCATTTTTGGCAAAAATTTTAAAAAGGCCTATTTTACAGGTGCGCTGAAAAATGGATCTGCGTGCGCCCAAAACATGCGCCTACACTAGCTCAGCCCATTTTTCAGCGCATCTTAGTAAAAGGACCCCTAAGAGACTTTCCTGGAAGACCTATATACAAAGCATTACAATAACACAGGCAGATTAGTTGAATATTTTCCTGTCACTCTGTTTATCTTTGTGGATGATGGCAACTGTGTGCTGGGTTCTTCAAATTATAATACTTAGTTTTTCAGATTATTTTCTCTTTTCAGTCTCAAAATGACATTTCTTTCTGAATTTTTTTTTTTTTTTTTTGCATTGTAAACTGCTTTGTTATGTCTATAGGAAAGGTGGTACATTAATAAACCATAAACCACTCTTTGTTTATATGCTTATCCTGTATTTAAGTCTATGATGCATCAGTGTGGTGACAGCAAAGATTCTAATGAAGATTAAAGAATCAACACTGATTTACTTAAGATTCACAGTAGTAGCAGTGAGTAAGTAACAATGACTTTCAAACAGCACATGCTTATTTCTCATCAGGAATGAGCTACATGTAAAACCAGAAAGTAAAATGGAAACTGGAATAATTTGGTTTGCTCATTGTTAAGTGATTTATTAAAAATAAACTACATTACTAATGCTATTGCTTTAATACCAGCTCACCGCTAAAAGCTTTGAACTATTTAAACTATCAGAACACAGGCACCAAATTAAAAAAAAAAAAGAAACATTTTTAACAGAGTTTGATTTTATAGTCACAATGAGGTTCTCTGAGGCATGCATTGCTGAACCATAATCACCCTTCTCAGATGGTTGAAAGCACACCGCCTTCGGCCTCATACCATGGTATACAACGCACCTATGGCATGCAATTATGATACAATGCATGTCCTGTTGTGCTTCACTGCCCAATTGTATAAACCAGCAAAGAAAGGAAACCATCAAGAAAATTTGAGACTGGGAAGAACTTGAGGTAAAAGTGATTCAGAATTTCATAGCATTTAATGCTGAACAGTTTCCTTCAATTGCTAGCCCAGGAAGTCAAGGAGTGCATCCATTAGTCTGTAGCTCAGAATCAAAGCCATGTTCATGTTCTTTCTTGTTCACATCATCTCACCAGTCCCACATGGTTGACAAAACATAGTGCAAACAATGAAATACCATATGGATAAATATCTTATCTATAAGAAGTGATAGGTAGGAGTAAGAGTCATTTTAGAAGGGTTAAGCTTATTCATATGCATAAGCAGGCATACATGTCTAAATAGCTACTTACACATGTGTATCCCCAGTACGCACAGATTTGAAGGTGGCATGTTCTCAGCATGGGTTGAGTATACCATTAGAAGTATATATGTATTTCCTACTTTATAAACAAAATACATATATAGATCAAAAAATTTGAGTATGATATTTACACCTGTTCCGAGAAATACATAACTAACAGCTGTTGGTTTGAATATGGGATTTGAAGGAATGATTGAGGCAGGATTGTGTTTAAATTTCTGGTAACAATGATATAAAAGAAAGTTAAAAAATTTTTTTGAAGTTGTGTTTTGCAAAATCAGGCAGCACTTACATCTGTAGGTGGCCAAATTGCTGCTACATGAGTAACTGCCACTACTTAGACATACAAAGCCCCGAGTGATGCCTATATATTTTCTGTGGCTTTATAGGTGTTTTACAAAAGCCTCTGTGGTCAGCAAGGTTTTAATGGAAAACAAAATACATTCACTGGGTATCCCTTTTTTTGTTTACATGACCAATGCAAAACCAGGCTTACTGCCTCATAAATAAACATAAAAGGAATGAAAAAGGCTCTTAAAAAACATAATGCAGTATGTTTCAGCTGTACCAGTCCGGGAGAAAACTGAATACTTTACAAGGTATGATAGCTGCTGCTACACCAATGCAAGAATTGTTTTAGAGATGACAGAGGTCCCCATTTTCAGATATATGCAGTAGACTCTCAGTGGAGGCAAAAGAGGAAAGACAGAGTGGATGAGTGACCTAGTGGTTAGAGCAATCACTGAGAATAGGGGAAGACAGGGATGAAATCCTATTGATAACTCTTTGTGACCTTTGATAAGTCAATTCACCCACTGTTCCTTCTGGAACAAACTAAGGGCCTTTTTTTTTTAATCAAGCTGCACTAACAGTGCAGCTTATTGCCGCGCAGGAACTGTTAGTGCAGCTTATTGCCGCGCAGGAACTAACAGTTCCTGCGCGGCAATGCCGACAGAGTCCGTTCAAAGTGAATGGGCTTTGTCAGCATTACCACACTGGGAGCTGCTTGATAAAAGTGGCCCTTAGAATGCAAATGCTCTGAAAACACTGTTCCTGAATGTAACTTGCATTGAACTAATAATGAAAAGGCATGAGCTACATCAAAACGATACCAAAAAGAGCAGGAATTTGTGTCTACATAATTTTAAGTTCTTATTGGAAGTGATCAGCCAGGCTGAGTCACATTTGCTCTAAATCACCACCATGAAAGGTTTCTAATGTGGGTATAGCCCTAATGTCCTCCTTGATAAAGACTGAGGCAAATTTTATTTTTTAAAGTTTTTCTGCTATTGACCATATCCTGTCTGATCACTCCTTTTACCCCTTGGTCATTCAACAGTCCAACTAACTCCATCATGGGCTTTTTGCTTAGGATGCATTTGAAAAACATTTTAGTAATAGTTCTTGCCTCCTCAGTAAGTTTCTTTTCAAAATCTTTCTTGGCCTGCCTTATTATCTTTTACATCTAATTTGCCAGTGCTTGTGCTCATCCCTATTTTCTTCATTAGGTCTGCCTTCCAGTTTTTAAAAAAAAAAAATGTCCTTTTGGCCTTCACCACCCCTTTATTCTCACCATTAAATTACACTGGTTACAGCTAGTAGAAGTGAAAACTCATAGGAATGATGTTATTCCAACTATGGGTCTGTCTACCTTCCTTGAGACTTCCTGGACATCATCATCTTGAGAGCCAACCTGTTGGTAACTCTGTATCAACAATGTTAAAAAAAAAAAAACCTGTTTCATAGAAATTGAGAATTACCTATTTTAGGGTAACAGTGAGAGGTGTACCTTGGAGCTTTTATATGAAGTCCACAGTAGTGCCGCCTAGGGTCTCCCACTGCTCTACTGGGATGTCTGTAAGATTACTGGTTTCTCCTACATTCCCATGCAATGATTTAGGAATATTCAGGCTATTGACCCATCTATTATGTCCTCCAATATTTCAAATCTCTTCTCAACCACAATGTTATCTAAGTCTGTCAATGAGGCTGTCTCTTCCTACAATACTATTCTCTCCTCAGCTCTGGATACTCTCGCTCCTCCCATTCCCCATTCTGTAAGGCGTACAAAATCCCAGCCTTGATTGACCTCTAGAATTTGCGACATACGCCTTTGGCTGAAATCCTGTGCCCATGCTGACTTCATACATTTCAAATTCTTGCTGACCTCCTTCCAGTCTGTTCTTTTACTTGCCAAACAGGACTACTACATCCAGTTGACAAATTCTCTTGGCTCAAACCCTCGACATCTCTTTGCCACACTGAACTCTCTCCTCAAAGTGCCTTCACCTCCACCTCCAACTCCCCCTTCACTTTCCCCCCAGACTCTGGCTGAGTACTTTCATGACAAGGTTCACAAGATTAAACTTGAATTCTCAACCAAGTCACCTCCACCTCTCCCTTCCCTTAGTCCATTCTATCAATCGTCCTTCAAACCCTGCCTCCTTTTCTTTCTTTTCTGAAATCACTGAAAGGAAACTGCTATTTTCTTTCCTCCTCAAAACTACCTACCTGTTCCTCTGATCCTATTCCCACCCATCTAATAATCACTATCTCTCCTACTGTCATCCCTTTTATTTGACATATCCTCAATCTTTCACTTTCCACTGTGACTGATCCTGATGCCTTCTAACATGCCATAATCACACCACTCCTTAAAAATCCTTCGTTGGACCCTACCTGTCCTTCCAACTATCGTTCCATCTCCCTTTCCTATCCAAGATACTTGAACGAGCTGTTCACTGTCGTTGTCCTGGCTTTCTATCATCTCAAGCTATTGATCCACTTCAATCTGGCTTTCACCCTCTTCATTAAACTAAAACAACTCTTGCTAAAGTCTCCAGTGACCTGTTCCTGGCCAGATCCAAAGATCTCTATTCTATCCTCATCCTTCTCAATCTATCTGCTGCTTTTGATACTGTTCATCATCACCTACTCCTCGATACACTGTCCTCACTTGGCTTTCAGAGCTCTGTTCTTTCCTGGTTTTCTTCTTATCTCTCCCATCGTACTTTTAGTGTATCCTCCACTTCTATCTCACTATCAGTTGGTGTACCTGAGGGATCTGTTTTGGGACCTCTTTTTCTATACTTCTTCCCTTGGTACTCTGATCTCGTCCCATGGTTTTCAGTATCACTTTTACGAAGATGACTCCCAGATCAACCCCACACCAGAAATCTCAGCAGGAATCCAGGCCAAAGTATCAGCCTGCCTGTCTGACATTGCTGCCTGGATGTCTCACTACCATCTAAAACTAAACATGACCAAGACTGAGTTTCTTACCTTTCCCCCTAAACCAACCTCTCCTCTTCCCTCATTCTCAATCTCTATGGATAACAGTCTCATCCTCCCTGTCTCATCAGCTCGTATCCTTGGGGTCATCTTTGACACCTCTCTCTCTCTCCTTCTGTGCAGACTGCTAAAACCTGTCATTTCTTTCTCTATAATATCACCAAAATTCATCCATTCCTTTCTGAGCACACTACCAGAACCCTTATCCACACTCTTACACCTGTTGCTTAGTCTACTGCAACTTGCTTCTCACAGGTCTCCCACATAGCCATCTCTCTCCTCTTCAATCTGTTCAAAATTCTGCTGCACAACTTATATTCTGCCAGTGTCACTATGCTCATATTAACCCTCTCCTCAAGTCACTTCACTGGCTCTATATTCATTTCCGCATACAGTTCAAACTCCTCTTATTGACTTACAAGTGCATTCACTTTGCAGCTCCTCGGAACCTCTCCACTTCTCTCTGGGAACTCCTTTGACTGGATAAATTTCTCTGTACCCTTCTCCTCCATCGCTAACTCCAGACTCTGTTTCTTTTATCTTGCTGCACTATATGCCTGGAATAGACTTCCTGAGCTGGTATGTCAAGCTCCATCTCTGGCCGTCTTCAAATCTAGGCTAATAGCCCACCTATTTGATGCTGCTTTTAACTCCTAACCCTTACTCACTTGTTCAGTACCCATGTTTTATCATTCCCACCTTAGTAATTCCTTTATTTCTTATTTGTCCTGTTTGTCCCAATTAGATTGTAAGCTCTGTCGAGCAGGGACTGTCTCTTTATGTCCAGTGTACAGCAATGCGTATGTCTAGTAGTGCTTTAAAAATGATAAGTAGTAGTATTTTGTGCATTTTGCACTTGGACTTTTTTTTCTGAAAATGGACCAAAAAGATAAACGCACACAGCACAAAACATCTAGCATGTGGCTATTTTCGGAAAAAAAAAAAAAAAAGACGATTTGCTGTTTCAAAAATGGCTATATTTCCTACTCGGATTTGGGACATTTAGCACAAAATGTCCAAAGTCCAACTTAGACATTATAACGAAAATGCCCCTCCACGTGTCTTTCTAAAACACTAACGTAAGTGGTAGAAATGGAATCTATTTGTTTTGGTGTGGACATTTTATACCTGCTCAAGAGGAGGTGTGAATGTAACTGGAAAGCAGGTGTAAATGTCTGCATCTAGATTACTCAAATATATGCAAAGATTAGAATACTTTATGTACTTGTGAACGCTACCCACTCTCTATCCAAGCTTCACCCCTGTATAAGCCTACCTGCAAAGTATATGCCATCATGTCATCCTGCATACTTTTACACCAGTTGGTATTTTATAAGAGGCACATCTACGTGGCCACATATGTGTAAAATTCATTATATACAATTAAAAATTCATTATATACAATTACCCTCCTATAGTCTGGTCCTTTTTGTTGGCTATTTGCCTGGTAATGATGTAAATCACTGCTGCTTCAGTCGGCGCTTACCTCAAGTCATCAAACAATCCTGAATAGCAGAGTACATTAAACGAACCTCGTTCTCTTTGTTCAAAACAAAGAGAAGGAAACATTCTGGGGCCCTTTTACGAAGTGGAGGTAGAACTACCACTGCTTTGCCATGTGCCAATCTGGCACTACTGCTGGCTCACCGTGGCAGCCGGGGGTAGTGCTGCCTCCACCATGCACTATTTCCAGTGCATCAGAATATTTTATTTGTTCCACCAGGGGCTTATCCGGTGGTAATCAGGCAGCACCGCACTCTGCCTGGTTATCACTCGAGCCCCTACTACCTACTAAATAGGAGGCAGTATGGGCTCCCCCAGGAAATGGCCACGCAGCAAGTATATATTTACTGCATAGCCATTTCCTTTTTCTCAGAAACCCCCCACTGCCATAAAAGAGGCCTCGGCACAGGGAAAATCCATGTAGAGAGGACACCACAGGGCCCCTTTTACCGCAGCATAGTCAAAGGGCCCCTAAGAGTCAAGAACCAAATTGGTGTTACAACAGTAAATGTAAGTTTACTACTACCAAGTCTAGGATTATTAAATTGGTCAAATTGATAATTTCTTTAAATCAGTTCACTTTCAATTTCTTATGTTAACACTTCTCTTTTACAGGTGCAACTATGTTAAGTGGTGAATCAGGATATCAGATAAGTTTTATTATACAAATAACTTTTCTTGTACTATTATAAACATTTTAAAGAAATGCCTTTTCTCTCAAGAAATAACTCTGTGTCTAATTTTTGTCTTTCAGACCCTAAGGGACTTGGAACCTTCTCTATCAGGTAAGTATTTCACTGTACTATATGTCTCAGTATCTTTTCCTTCTCTCTCAGGTGTTCATGTTCATTTATTTGTGAAAGCTTTGGTCTCTTGAATCTTCTCTTTTCACCTTATTTGAACGGTGAGGCCCAGTGCTTCACGTCATCCTCTGGATGTAGACTCTGGAACCATGATCTACTACTCAACTTCAATAAATCAAAAAGAGATTCTTTCTTCCTGTCTTTCCTTCAATTTATTCTTTCTGTGAGGGAAGGGAATACTTGGGCCAGCTAACTTTTAAAATAAAGAATTAATTATGGTCCTTAACTCAGGCGCCTTTTATTACTTTGTCCCTAAACTGGGAATGGAACAGGTATTTTTCAGTTCATATACAGCACCAAACTGACCCTCGTGCCTTGCCTTATTACTTAGGCAAGTAAACCAGCACTCAGGCTCTGTAGGCCAAACACTCATGTCCTGCAGGCCCACCTCCAAAATAGCTGTGCTGTGAACAATTACAATTAAAATAAATCCTTGTTTCCCCTGAAACTCTCAGACCTCAATTCTATTACTTAATTCAATCATTCCCTCTCTCATGCAGCACTTCACTAAAGTCACAAAATATAAAATTACTTTTTTTTTCTTAAAAAAACAAAACAAAAAAAACACCTCTACAGCTAAGGTCAGCCCTCCCTTAAACCCAGTATTAAAAATATTTTTGTAACTAACAATCAGCTGTTTTGTTCAAAAATGTTCTCTCTCACACAGAGCTCTCTGTCATCCACCCAACCTCTCTGACAACTTCAGCCTTTCTGAGAACAGCTAGCGAAACTGTTGGTAAGTGTGACAGTGATTCTGAGTCATCAGCTGACCTCTGTTAGCCAATCAAACCACAGTACAAAACATTTTCAAAGGCATGGAGCTAAAGCCGGCAGGCCCAGAAATTGAGGCCCTGGCTTTGGTTTGGGCCCTTTTGCGGCTCCGGAGTTTTACTGCCCATGCATGAAAGGTCACACATGCTCTGGAGAGCAGACCAGGCCCAGACCAGCCATTTTCTTACTTGCTTCCGGCAGAAAAACAGCCCACAGGCCCTACACGTGCCATACTGCTGGCCACCAATGCCTACGACTGGCCCATAGAGCGGCCTCTGCTGCCCCTGGAGCCAGGAAACCCCTTCCCCAGAGCCAGGTAAAATATTTCTATTTCATTTATTGACCCACTGGTTACAATATGTGTTTCCTTATTTAAGAATTTGTCATCTGCATGATTTTTATTAATTACCATTACATTTAATTTTGTATGTTGTGCTCATAATCAAAAGTTTTGTACCTGGGGCAATGGAGGGTTAAGTGATTTGCCCAGGGTCACAAGGAGCTACTAGACTATCCATTTAGGCTACTCTTCCACTGTGTGTGTGTGTATGAATATATATATATATATATATATATATATATATATATATATATATATATATATATATATATATATATATATATATATATATATATATATATATATATATATATGAAATGTATAATTAAAAAATAAGAAGTCTTTAGAGAGCATAACTGCATTCAATAAAGTTAGGTTCATTAATTTTACCAATTTTGTCCTGAAATATTGCCACATATTGTTTACAAGATAATTCATGGAGATCCTACAGCTGACTAATTCAGATGTGATTTGCTTCTATATTCCAAGACCTGCTCATGTTGAGGGTGTTGCTGAGGGGGACATAAATATGTCAGGGTGCAACAATCACAAGTTTACCTTGTGAGCTGGGAGCTGCGCTGGGCATTTTCAGACTTGGTTTGATTGGTAACTGAGGTTACCAGTGTCCTGCTCTTAATCTCTCTTAATATCTTCCTGATAAACTATTGCTCATTTATTCTATTTCACCCCCTTTTTTATTCTATCCTATTAACACAAAAAGCAAAAAAAAAACCCAAACTGTCCTTTCACTTGCAGAGGGTCTGACCTTTATAAGTTCCTTATTTGTCTCTATCCTATTGCCTATATTGCACTGTGATTTTATATTTTTTATGCTGGTATTGTCTTAAAGGGATTTTAGAGAATTGTGTTTTATGCTGGAATTGTCTTCAAGGTGTTTTCACTGGAACTGTGTTTTAACCTGTGCCAAGTGTTTTAAACCTGTGACTTAATCTGGTGACATTGAATCTGGTGTCTTAAACCTGTGACTTAATCTGGTGACATTGAATCTGGTGTCTGTTTTCATTAGAATTGTGTGTTGAATCTACACTGCCAGAGACTTAATTTAATCAATTTTGGCTACATAGCATCTGGTGACTCATAGCTCTGGAGGAGAGGCAATTTTGTTTTGAGCTGGGTAGTAGAACCTAAGTTTACCTTGTGAGCTGGGAGCTGCGCTGGGCATTTTCAGACTTGGCTTGATTGGTAACTGAGGTTACCTGTGTCCTAGTCCCACCCACCCACCTCTAGGTAAACTCCCTTTATATAGGGCAATCAAGGGACAAGTATCTTCATTACACTTAATTGGTCAATCCTAATTCTTGTTATTCCCTCTCATAGTTCACCTTTTCACACTTGTGAATCACATCATTATGACCTTCATTCAGTGCAATATATGCTCTGCTTTAATCCTTAGGCAAACTATCTGGAACCTTACAGCTTGTCCTATCTGTCTCCAAACATCAGCCTTGAAAGAAGAGATCAACAAACTCAAGAAAAAATTAACTACAATTAAAGAAGCATCCAGGATTACTCATTTCCCAGCTAATTTACCAACACAACTGCCTCAGAGAATGAACCATCAGAGGAATAGATGGGTCACAGTAGGCTCTGGTAGACTAAGATCTGTGACACAGAAACACTCGCCCTTCCAAGCTTTGCCCCTGCCAAATTCTTTTGCAGCGTTGCATCATTATGATAGCGAAAAAAGAAGTACTGTGGAAGAACCAGAGGCAATGAAAATAGCACAACCCCAGAAACATCCCCCAACTAATGACAGAATTGTGAAAAGCAGAACATTATTACTGCTTGGAGACTCCATTATCAGATGCATTAACTTAGGAGCACAGTTCAGGGGTTCCAACGTAGTGAAATGTCTTCCAGGATTTTCAGCTACAAGATGTACAGACCAAATACTGAAAGTGATCCGAGCAGAGAGCGAGGCTTCTAACGCTGATGTTGTAATTCACCTGGGGACAAATGACCTAGCCAACAATAGCAAGTTTACAGCAAAGAGAGCATTCCAGAAGTTTGGTGAGGGACTGAAATCTTTGGTTCGGACTGTGGCTTTTTCTGAAGTAATTCCTACGTTGGGGAGGGGAGAGGAAAGACTACGCAAAACAGAGGAATTCAGTAAGTGGCTTGAGTCTTGGTGTAAAGAAGAAGGTTTTAGATACACAGGAGAATGGGGTAATATGTGCAAAAATAACAGGCTGTACTGTAATGATGGGGTACATCTTTCTATGATGGGAAAAAGGATCCTTGGGGATAAATTCAGACAGTATGTTTCTAGACATTTAAACTAGAGGGTGGGGGTGACAAAAGGAAAAAGGGGATTTTGGAAAGTCACCCCCAGAATGAACACGATGGCAGAGGGAAAGGTCATGTAAATATAAAAAAACACCCAAACTCACTAAGCACATGGAAAGCTATGTGCACAAATGCTCGTAGTCTAAGTAAAAAGGTTCAAGACTTGCAAGCCCTGATGTTTCAAGAAAACTTGGATATTGTTGCTACTACAGAGACGTGGTTCAACGATTCTCATGAATGGGATGTGACCGTACCGGGCTATAATCTTTTTAGGAAGGACAGAGAGGGCCGAAGAGATGGAGAAGTGGCTCTGTATGTGAGAAAATATATCAGAGCAGCTGAAACGCGGGGAACCTGGGGAAAAGAAGAAGCTTTATAGATCATTCTGGAAAGAGAAGATGGAACCTGTATTCACACGGGAGTTATCTACAGACCTCCTGCGCATACCTATTGTGGAAAATATACGTAACCATCCTAAATACAACTTTTTGATCTAAGAATGAAAGAAAATAATAGCTGTTTGTGACGGGTATAATACAAG
This sequence comes from Microcaecilia unicolor, assembly GCF_901765095.1. Taxonomy (NCBI): domain Eukaryota; kingdom Metazoa; phylum Chordata; class Amphibia; order Gymnophiona; family Siphonopidae; genus Microcaecilia; species Microcaecilia unicolor. Next base: position 470,639,516 of record NC_044031.1, read on the forward strand.
AATTGGGGTTTTAGTGTTAATGCACTGCATTGGCTACAAACATTGGAACGCTTTTGCCTCTGCATCATTGAAAAAGTGGATTTGGGATATGCAGAAGAGTATGATTTTGTGTAAGCTTTTGGAAATAAGTTCAACCTACTTGTACTTTTGATTTGTTAAGAGGGAGATTCTATATGTGGCGTCTAAAAAAAAAACTGGTGCTGAAATCAATGCCAACTAAGCGTATTCTATAATTGGCGCCTATTATAGAATATACTTAGTTGATATCTTTGTGCCTAAAACTATGTGCATCTATTTACGTCAACGAAAACATGGCACAAATCCCAGCTCATAGATTTATGTGCACTGGGCCATATTCTATAACTACGTGTGTAAATTTCAGAACGCCCACAAAATGGTCATTTCCCCATAACCACACCCCATTTTGCCTACGTGCATTACAAGTTGGCACAGTTCATTACAGAATACGCTTAGCGAGTTGTGCGTGTAAATTCTAATCTGTGCCAATTAGTGCTTGTTAAGTGTTGTCATCAGTGCTCATCAGCTTGTTAAGTTATGCACATTGTTACAGAATCCGCTTGGATTTTGGCACGGATCTCTAGGCGTGCTATATAGAATCTGGCGGTAAATGTCTCTATGGATGGGCATCTGCACAGCTATTTGTGCTTGATAGGTATCAAGTGTATTATTAAGGTTAGGTTCTGGGAAGGATCAGTAGACTAGTACATCGATATACCCAGATTCAAAAATAGTCGGTGTGGCTAAGTAGACAAGGCTTTCAAAAACGTTACATATTTTGTCAACTGAATAAGGGGAAATGCCTTAAGCAACTGGAAAGATGACTGATCTTATCACTGCTCTTATCTTTTTTTTAGAGGGGTATGGACTATGGTTGTTTACTGGCATCTGCAATAAAATATCTATGAAAAGGAATCACAGTAAGCACTATTGTGACCCCCCCCCCCTCCAAAAATGGATCAAATTTTTCATTAAGCATAGTAACCATATAAAAATGCAAAGGTCTTTCAATGAGTAGAGGTTTAGTGCCATGGACTAAAATACTGGAATGGACTATAATGCACAGTAACAGTCAAAACAGAGTATACGGCACAGCATATTTTAGAATTCTTTACAATACTGATCATTTATGGTTTCCTCCACTACTCCAGCCACAAGTTCAAGAAGCTAAAAATAAGGCATTTCTATTTATTTCAGAAAAATCTAGTCTGAGGAAGCATTTCCCTAAAGCAGGGATTGCCTGTCTCAAAAAAAAAAAAGAAAAAAGGACTCTGTGAAAAGTGGTAATGAGACATGCTAAACAATGCAGCCACAAAGTTGTAGACTGTTCGGCTACAGGCCAGAAAATGAATCCAATTTTTCATTCTGTCGTCATAAATATTTCAGTGCAAATAGTACTGATTTTGTGCAACTGTGGCTAAGCAAAGGGCCTCAGTGTGAATATTAAAAAAGAGAGAAAGAAGACAAAATTAAAGGTTACCAACTAATTTCTTGTTTAAATGCAATAATTTTTTTTGGGGGGGGGGGGGGGAGGGGGATTGAGACAACACGTGATGCAAACCAGAAGAGGAAAAAAAAACATTTACTCTGCTCTTCTTCTGACAGCTTCTCATAAAATATCAGCAGTCCATCTATCTTTTAGTACTCCAGGCTCCTCTGGAGAGCAGAAAATAGTAGTTTAAAGCTCACTTCAGTGCCAGTCTGCAGGAGATTGCTTTCCACAGGACCCCTGTTGATGGAGGCCTAGGGGAAGAAGCCCAGGAGTTATTCAATCAGCCCGAGACTCAGGGGCAGCTGGGGGTCCTTTGAGGGCTGATTATAAAGCTGCCCTCCTGTTGCCTGCCTTGGAAAAGAACAAAACGAGCAGCCTCTTGCTGAGCGGATTCTGTGAGAAGGAATTTCACCTGTCATGGAGTCTGTCAGAATTTCCAGGATTTATCTTTGTGCAAAATTAATAAAATACCAACTAAGATTTCATCCTGCCTACTAAGCTGTGTCATCTCTAAGTGATTCTTCACCTAAGAAAAACCTGCAAACAGAGCTCCAGCCATTCTTGTCCTCCATTTATATTTGGGGGCCTTGGCAGAATGCTATTACTGTTTTATCAGATTTAAACAAAACAAAAAAACCCACAGTTGCATACAACACTGAAGAGTAGAGAACTAGCATCTTAATTCACAGACTATCAACCTTTTTATAGTGATTCTGAATCCTCAGAAACAAGCTAATGTCTAAAGCACAGAACAATCTACTTTCTGCTGTTTTACAATGCTAGTCCCTTATGGCTTCACATCTGTTATACTCACATACTGGTGATGCAGGTCTGGATCTGATTTACCATTTTTAACTCTTCACAGACAGCGGAACACATGAAGTTCTATAGATTCATCCTATTAGAAACTGTGTTACGGTTTCTGTTTGCCATGCATATATATTACAAGCAAATCCTGGATAAGAAATTGATCCTTAAACTCCAATCTAGGCAGTCTACAGTTAAGAGTCCTTATTTCATTTGCTTAAGTAAATAATTTGAAAAATGGTTTAAATCAGCTGGAAACTGTAGATTCAAGTGTCTTTGAGCCCCAGGGAATAATTTTGAAACAGGGTTTAAAGTGATTTCAAGAACATTAAAAAGCTGCATAAGGAAAGCATGTTTCACAAATATATATTTACTGAGCAAACCTCTGAACCCTGAAGCTAAAAGTTTATTGTCTCCAAACAAACCCTATGCCCTCCAGGGATTGGAGGGGTTGTCTGATGACTATAAAGGTCAACTATTTGCAAGTGCAGAAGCTTTTGTTACAGCTGCCTCAACAGAACAATTAATGAATGAATAAGTAAACTGTATACTGTGTCAGATGATGAACGTTCTGAGCGCAGTTATTCAATCACAAAATAGAAAAGTGAGGAAAGGTAGCTCTAACATTAATAATTCCTTTTACATTCTACCTAATGAGGAGCACGGCTCACCAATCAACAGGTGCTCAACAAAAGCAATAATCACTACCTTTTACATGTGAGATCCCATTTTAATGAACTCTGCACCTGAACATTTCTTAATCTCAGCAACCACTCACTTGTCAAGTGACCTCCCAGAAAATGAGACTGTCTTGGTGGTGTAATTACAGTATCTTGATAATATATTGAACATACAGGATAAAATAACTTTTAGAAGGCAGCAGTTGTCACAACAACAAAACTCCATAAAGGAGACAGAGAACACTGATGCACAGATGGTGGGAATGGGACACAGGGTGTCCTCAGCAGGCTACAGTACATGTGCCTTACAGCCATGGAAAAATAAGGGGTCCACACTAGGACACAATCATGAATTATAAGTGGGTATGGGCGTCTCACAGTGAATATACTCTTCCAGTTTTCCTGCATGATCACTTTTCACCTTTACTAACTCAACACTGATAATATTGAATCTTGTCACAAGTTTTCTAGATGTGCCAGACTCATTCAACAAACATAAATGGGGCAGGTTATGTTACTGTAACAACTATCAGTCACTGCAGAGAAATAAATTTAAGGGACGTTATGGGCCACTGAAGCTCTACTGAAGGCTTCTTTTATCTCTGATAGTTGCTTTCAGCTGTTAGTAGAGGATAAGGTTTGCACCCAAGAAGCTCCAGTGATTTTTTTTAACACCTTGGTTTATCTTTCTCATGGCTTCCTTTCTAAATCCTTCTTTGCTTCTCATCTTGAGGAATTTTCCGATTCCCATGACACATCTTTTGGTGTCAGCCTAGTGGAGCATCAGGACATGTATTTTGAACATTCAGTGATTTTAAAGGCTTAATTTACCTCGTCTTTCACTTTAACTGAAAACCTCTACTCTATGTGCTAAATTATCTACCTGTCGGTGTGCCAACGGATTTTATTCTTTTGCAAACTGCATTGCTACGAACGGTACAAAAGGCGGTCTATCAAATTTTAATAAACTCAACTAAACGACAGCACGGCCAGCATTGGTTTTAAGTACTATTCATCTTGCCTACAAGATTTCAGGCTTTCACACAGAACACTGCTCTCTCGCCTCACTTTCTAACGATGAAGCCGTACTCTTTGTAGCTTCAGGGCAAAGAAGCTGCTACTTGCTATAGACTTGCTGCAAATATCACAATAAAGGATGCCAATGTGGATTTCTTATAAAATACAAGTTCAGCTCCAGAGCTGCCTTGCCTTAGCAAACTCAAGGGCGAACAATCAATCCTGCTGCAAATGCACAGCAGCAAGCCATTTCATACAGCTGTCCAAACGATCAAATACATCAATGCATCAAGACTTGTCTGAAATTAATGCTTTTCCCTTTTCGTGTGTCTATAATCAATGTTCTCCTTTGCTTTTCCTCAAAACTTATCAGCTTAATTGTTTGTGCTGGCAACAGTATTTGCTCTGCACTGAAATAAAAAAGCCCACAGCTCAGGCTGATCCTGTGGTGCTACAGTATTTGGCTCTAGCAATGCAGAAAACCAAGATTCAGAAGTTGATCAGTAAGTCAATAGAGAATTAATCTCCCTGGGGTGACCTGAAGAGGTGATGGGTTTAATCGAAGGGATAACAACAGAGGAGAGCTGAATTAAACAGCAAGGAAAACTAGTCATATAGTTGTGACCCCAGAGTCACTAAAAGGGCAATTCTGCCTGTACTTATGTGCCTATTGAACACTACAGACACACTACTCTTTAATAGGGGCTATTGAGCAATAGTGTGCATGATTAACACCAAGGAAAACAAATGGATAAGTGGCAAGAAGAGTGAATTAAATTTTGGGTGGTAGAAGACAGATGATGGCTTTAAGGAAAAGAAATAGACAAGGAGATAGAGGTATGGGAAGAGAGAGAAAGAGGAGGGAAGTGAAAAGGTAGGTAATAGGAATATGGGATGTTAAAAAAAAACTGGGGAGGAGACAGATGAATCTTTACATAAACTTCTAGCATTGGATATACACCTTGACAGCTGAAGATTGCTCTGAAAACAGGAAGGAAAGAGGAGGAGGGAAATACTGGAGAGACAGGCTAAGCACAATGAAGAAAGAGAATGGTAGTAAGAAATGAAAGGAAAGCAAAAATCTGAGAATTTGGAAATGGGGAAAAGGATGAAGAGCCAGAACTGATTACACCACAGCTTGACTACTGTAGAGCCTGTATAGTGCTCAGATTATAGAGCCTGCACTAACTCCAATCAATTCAGAGTGCTGCAGCACCACCGCCAGAGGGCTGCAACTGGCGTGACTTCATCACACCCTTTCAGTACAAAATAGATTGGATACTTGTACCCTACAGGGCCAGAATTAAATCTATCTCTGATTTTCAAGGCCCTCAGATGAAATGGGAGTGGGAGCAGCAGATCAGAGTCAAACAACACACAGAGGTTAAAAAAAATGTTATTGTTCAAGTTTTGAGGAAAAAGGGGTCCTTTTACTAAAGCATGATAAGCCACATGGCGATCCGGCACTACCACACTGGAATGTTTTTGTGGAGTTAGCGCCGGGGACTTACCTGGTGATAATCGGGCCCTTTTACCACCAGGTTAGCACGGGGGCCCTTACCGCCTCCTAAACAGGTGGCAGTAAGGGCTCTTCCTGGAAATAGCCGTGTGGCAAGTGGTTAACTTACCGCAAGGCCATTTCCTTTAATAATAATTTAAAAAAAGGCCTTTTACCCTCTGCAGTAAAATGGGGCTTCTGCATGCGGCAAATCCATGTGCTGATGCCACCACAGTGGTCCTTTTACTGCAGCTTGGTAAAAGGACCCTCTAAATGACAAAAGCCCAACATGGCTACACTTTGCAACAAACAGCAAAATAGTGGGCCTTACATACCATAATACATGTTAGTTTAGGTTAATATAGGATACTGATAGAATTGAAAACTGAACTTTGTAAGTTATCTTTAAAACCAAGCATGGTAAAAGAAGATTTGAGGGTGGCCAATGTAACACTGTTTTTTAAAAAAGGTTCCACAGGTGATCCGGGAAATTATAGACCTGTGAGCCTGACTTTGGTGCCGGGCAAAATCGTAGAGACTACTATAAAGAAAAAAATTTACAGAGCATATTCAAAAGCATGGATTAACGAGACAAAGCCAATATGGATTTAGTCAAGGGAAATCTAGCCTCACTAATCTACTACATTTCCTTGAAGGGGTGAATAGACATGTGTTTAAAGGTGAGCCAGTCGATATTGTGTATCAGATTTTCAAAAGATATTTGACGAAGTACCTCATGAAAGACTCCTGAGGACATTAGCAAGTCATGGGATAGGAAGTAATGTCCTTGTGTGGATTAAAAACCGGTTAAAAGATAGAACACAAAAAGTAGGGTTAAATGGTATTCTCAATGGAGAAGTGTAGATAGTGGAGTTCCCCAGGGGTCTGTGCTGGGACCGCTGCTTTTTAACATATTTATAAATGATCTAGAGATGGGAATAACTAATGAGGTAATTAAATTTGCTGATGACACAAAGTTATTCAAAGTTGTTAAATCAAAAGAGGACTGTGAAAAACTGCAAGAGGACCTTGTGAGACTGGGCATCCAAATGACAGATGACGTTTAATGTGAGCAAGTGCAAAGCGATGCATGTGGGAAAGAGGAACCTAAACTATAGCAACGTGATGCAAAGTTCCACATTAGGAGTCACCGACCAAGAAAAGGATCTAGGTGTCATTGTTGATGATATGTTGAAGCCCTCTCCTCAGTGTGCAGCAGCGGCTAAGAAAGCAAATTGAATGTTAGGAATTACTAGGAAAGGAATGGAAAATAAAAATAAGAATGTCATAATGGCTTTGTACCTCAAATACCATATGCAATTCTGGTCACAGCATCTCAAAAAAGATATAGTGGAATTAGAAAAGGTACAGAAAAGGGCGATGGAAATGATAAAGGAGATGGGATGATGTCCTTATGAGGACTGACTCATAAATGGCTAGGGTTCTTCAGCTTGGAGAAGAGATGGCTGAGGGCAGATATGATAGAGGTCTATAAAATACTGACTTGAGTGGAACGGGTAGACGTGAAATTGCTTATTTACTCTAGAACTAGGGGGCATGCAATGAAGCTACTAAGTAGTAAATTTAAACAAATTGAAGAAATTATTTATTCACTCAACGAGTAATTAAACTCTGGAATTCCTTGCCAGAGAATCTGGTAAAAGCAGTTAGCTTAGCAGGGTTTAAAATTTTTGGATAATTTCCTAAACGAAAAGTCCACAAGCTATTATTAGAATGGACTTGGGAAAGTCCACTGCTTTTTCCGAGGACAAGCAGCATAAAAATCTGTTTTACTGTTTTGGGATCTTGCCAGGTGCTTGTGACCTGGATTGATCACTGTTGGAAACAGGATACTGGGCTCGATGGACCTCCAGTCTGTCATAGTATGGCAACATTTATGTTCTAAAGCACGCAAAACACCTCATTATTATATAAACCAAATAATGTGGCCTGCAGTGAACAAAGGTGGAAAACAAGAATCCTTCATCTGCCCGACGGCACACCAACATTTTTCACGGTAACCTCTACCCCCCCTCAACATCCCTGACTCTTACCAGGGGTGTCTAGTGGTTGGGCAGAAACAAGCCCTAGATACTGTTTTCATAGTATGAAGTTCTGAATAATTTGTTTTTGTTAATTTTGATGACATGATTTTGTCTGTTATTTTGTCTGGTTTTGTTAGTTTTTATTTTATTGTGTATGTGGATTTGTACTTCGCTTAGAATTTGAAGATAATGTGGAATATAAACAAATATTATTATTGTGGAGGAGTGGTCTAATGGTTAGTGCAGCAGACCGATCCTGGCGATCTGGGTTCAATTCCCACTGCAGCTCCTTGTGACCTTGGGCAAGTCACTTAACCCTCCATTGCCCTAGATTGTGAGCCATCTAGGGACACAGAAAGTACCTGCACATAACGTGTACAGCGCTGCGTATGTCTAGTAGCGCTATAGAAATTATTAGTAGTAGTTATTACTCTTGCCCCATCACCTGACCAGATTCAAATTGAGCCTCTAACCCTTAGCAGTAGTCTCTCAGTATTACCGTTAGTGACCTAGCTGTCTTCTGATCAACCTCTTCTATAATTACCTTTTAGTCTAGGCACCATAATGGTTGTACCACACTCTGTTGATGGTTTACAGCTCACAGAAATGAAGTTTTTGAGGATCAGACTAAGTTGATCTCAAGTCTCTAAGAGGGCAATTCTATAACAGGGTGCCTATTCTATAAAAGAACATAGGTGCCTACTTTCTTTAATAGAATACTAGCATACTGGGTATATACAGTACATGCTTAAAAGTTTTGAGTGAGTACATGCCAGCCATAGAGCTGTTGTGTTAGCACCTACATTGTCCAGATATGCATGTAAGTTGTAGCATTCTACAAGATACATGCATAAGTGTGACTCCTGCCCATGCTCCACCCCTGTGTATGCCCCTTTGCAAATATGAACTACGTCACTCTTGCAAGTATTTAGAGAACGACGTTCAGGCAGATATTTGGCAGTTATGTGAGGACATATCTACACAAATGTCATTATTCTAATCATTTATGCACTAATATGTTATAGAATTATTTAAGCCCTATAACAAAAACATGTGTTCTCTGGTAACACATTGCCTGGAAATACGGTGCATTTGCAATATGTTAAAAAAAAAAAAAAAAAGCAAGCATCATTTTTGAAGGGCTCAAGTGAATCACTTCTGTCAACCTCTCCCCCTCCTTTATGTGTTTCTTCATTTGAAGATTTTCATTTCACATTGGAAAAAGTGATGGAAAGGGGGTCCACTGATTGGTTACTTGCTTTAGAAGGAGGTCCTATAAACAGAGGTAGAGCTAAATCTGCCCTTTCCTCCCAGTCCCCCAAAATCATTCTGTTTATGAACAGATATTTAAATGCAAGTTATACTCATTAGCAAAAGAAGAAGAAAAGACAACATGAGAATCATGCCAGTAAGGGAAATGGATTTGATAAACCACCTTTCTGTGGTTACAATCAAAACAGTTTATACATTATATACAGATACTTATTTTGTACCTGGGCCAGTGGAGGGTTAAGTGACTTGCCCAGAGTCACAGAGAGCAGCAATGGGAATTGAACCCAGTTTCCCCTGGTTCTCAGGCCACTGCACTAACCATTAGGTTATTCCTGGAACCTGTTTGTTTCAACACCAACAGGAAAAGAGGCAGGCCAAGAAGTTATCGTAGGCCTGCACAATAGAGAAGGCAGCGCCAGACAGACAGGAAAGCTCCAATCAGGTGTGGGGGGGGGGGGGGGGGGGGGGGGGGAAGGGCCAAAGGGAAGAAAAGGCAAGGATGGGGCTCTCACGCCATTCTGGAGGTGACTCCTGGCCTTGACAAGTGAGAAGTCACTGTCGGGAGACATGGCAAAAAAGACCCAGGGAGCCAGTAGAAAATGGTGTGGGGAAGGGGGAGTCAGCGCTGTTTTAAGGTACATGCAAGGGCCCTTCTACAGTGAGGGAGGCACATGCACAGAAAAGGTGGCCCCCTACTCTTGCACGGAGGAGGGAGATCCCGAGCTGATGGAAACGAGCCACAAAAGACTTTGAATGGCTGGGAAGGTACTGTGGACTCAGGTATGCTTGTGATGGCAACCTGATGCAAGAAGACCATGAGTGACCCATGCTTGAATGGTTGGGGTTGGACATCGTAGCCTTAATAGTAGTGGAGCTTAGGCATGGCCCCCCAGGGATGGGAATGATTGAAGTAGCTCATGGGTTATATATACAAAAGTTAGCATAGGATGACTGCTTAAGATAGAAGATGTTGTAATAGACAGACATGGTTAAACTGTTGTTAAATTTGAAACCCCCCTCACCCCGGTACCATACATTAATTCCCTGTTGGTATAGTGGTCCCTGGGAAGGAGCAATCCCAGTCACTCCTGCCCTTTTGGCGCTGGTCTCTCAAACTGACACCCCTAGCGGTAGTTTTGCTCTACTACCACTAGGGGTCTTTTATAAGGAAAACATGATCACTAGTGGTAGTGGCACAAGACTACCACTAGAGCTGTCATTTTGAGGGAGAGCGCCAGAAAGGCAGGAGCGACTGGGATTTTACTGTGCGGGAAGTACAAGTTTTATGTGGTATCTTTTGGGGGTTGATTCCACTAATTTTATTGCAGGTCATGTGTTAATGTTCCCATTAGTGCACAGTAAGTGTAATGAGGTAGCTGGCTAACGCTTTCATGTCCACGCTCCACTCATGCTACATTCCCCCGAGGGGAAAAAAAATCTGTAAGACACGGTCTAATCTGCAGAAACAGGAAACTACTGCAAAACCACTTAATGTACTTGAGCAGCAGCCTGTTTCCATGCATTAACCGCGTGTTAATAGTTTAACACCCTTTAGTAAAAGTACCCCTTGAGTTAGGTCTCAAAGTAACACCATAATACCCACCTTGAGCTACTACTGAAAAAAGTGTGAGCAAAATCAAATAAATAATGTGATAGCCAAGACAAGTCCATTTATGTCCTCATTTCAGTGAAGGGACACAGCTCAATTTTTTTTTGTACTCAATATTAAGGTCAAACCCAAGCAAATAATACAGGAAAATCTGCTAGACGATACATGCCAAAACAGCAAGAGACAGACTAAAATCTTTCTGAGGGATACAATACCTGCAGCTCTGTTTGGAAGAAGAACTTTTGTGGACACTGTGTGCAGTCATAAATCTTGTCCTCTTGTCCATGGGCCGAAAAGATATGTTGCTGCAATTTGTTTGCTTGAACAAACACTGAAATGCCAAAACAACGACAATGTGGTTAGTTTATTTGGGATCATGATGGTCCTATGTAAAAGTAAATGTCCCATACTGTAAACTAGAGTATACTTTAGTTGCTTTTTCAATATAATTCAATGAAAATCTTCAAAATCCAAGCCTTCCCTTACTGAACAGCGACACTCGTGTGTATGTATATGAAAATATTTAGGGGGCCTTTTACTAAGCCACGGTAGCATTTTTAGTGTGTGCTAAATGCTAGACACCCCCACAGGAATATATGGGCACCTCTAGCGTTTAGCGTGTGCCAAAAACGCTAGCGCGCCTTTGTAAAAGGCCCCCTAAATGTCTTGCAAGAGTGTGGTTTACACTTTAAAGATTAATAGAAACCACAATTCCTTATGACAGTGGTTCCCAAACCTGACTGGCTGGGGTGCCTCCAGGACCAGGTTTGGGAACCACTGCCCTATGAGTAATCTACAAATTATTTAAATTTTGATATTCCAGAAAAATGAATTATGAACACAAATTGCAAACAACCAAGAGTCCTGCTTCTATATTTGCCTCGGGTGAACAGTAAGTAAAACATTTCCTCTTTAAAGTGTCTTAATGTTCAAAAATGGTAACCCCCCCCCCCCCAACTACATTGGGGACTGATGGTTATAGATGCCAAGTAGACCTACATTGAAACACTCTCTGGATATTTGTGAGATCAGCTGTGCCTACAACACACAATGTAAGGGTTTCAATAATACAAATATGTTTGGTTTTAATGACTAGAAAACAAGGCATTAAGACTATGCAACAGTTTACCAGGGAGACATACTATTAATAAATAAATAAATGCCAGAGGCAGTGTTTGGGTTGGCAGCTCTGACTTCTGATAGATGCCTTGTGTATAGTGACCTAAAAAGATTTGCTGTTATAAAATTAATCTGTAGAAGCAGGACAATTGATTAAAGATGCTGGCACTGGACTTTCCCCCAGATTCTATATAGCGTGCCTAGAGATCCGCGCCAGAATCCAATCACATTCTACAACCATGCGTGTAACTTAACAAGCGTGGATAACAGCATTTAACAAGCAATAGGCATTTTACATGCAAAACTCACTAAGTGTATTCTGTAAGGAAGTGTGCTGAACTTCTAACGTGCGCAGGCAAAAAGGGGCATGTTATGGGCGGGGAAATGGTCATTTCATGAGCATTCCAAAATGTATGCGCATAGTTATAGAATATAGCCCAGTGCATGTAAATCTACGTACCAGGATTTCCGCCACGATTTCATTGGTGTACATGGATGCACATAGTTTTAGGTGCTGAGATATCAACTAAGCATATTCTATAATTGGCGCCTAAATCTAGGTGACAATTATAGAATACGCTTAATCAGCACTGATTTCAGTGTTGATTTTTTGGGCACCATATATTTATTTATTACATTTGTATCCCCCATTTTCCCGCATAGCAGTAGGCTCAATGTGGCTTACAGGTTCCGGACAGGAGAGTACCAACTCCGGGAATATATACAGAATATTTAGAATCTCCCCATTATGGCTATCTCCAAAATTATTCTAACTACAATTCCACTGGAAAATATCAGAACATAATTTTGTTAATTACACATTTTAGTTGCATTTCTCATTAGGAAAGAAATCTGTACAGCTTTATTAATATTTTTTTGGCACACTCAGGGAGGAGGAGGGTGGGAAAAGTTAAAATTCTACTCGTGATACTTGAATCAATGCAGTAAACAATAGATATATTTATGGTTTGATATTTAATAGGTTTTCTATCTTATACTCCTCAGCAAAGATATATATATATTATATATATATATACATACAGAGAGAGAGAGAGAGAGATAGATAGATAGATAGATAGATAGATAGATAGATATAGACTGAAGTCTAACTAGCTAACTATATAGTGTGCTCTCTCTCTCTCTTCATATATACACCATGTTTGAAAAAAAAGAAAAAAAAACAGAACAGGACAATTTTTCTGTATAAAAAAATAAATGGCTGGGTGTACATTAAAATAAAACTTGGCTCACAAATAGGCCTGTGATAGCGCTATAAAATGATGATGTAACAAGTACATAGTGTGATGCATATTCTTTGCAAATCATGTAATTATTACATTACATAAAACTCATATATCACGCAAAAGCCATCAAGTTCGATGCAAGTAGCAATAACCAAACTGAAGTATACTTCAAGGATTACAGTACAAAAATTAAACAATAAAAACAATAAAAAGGTAAATGATGAGGCCAAGCCCGGAAAATATCTTTTAAAGAGAAATGTCGTCTAAAGTCTTCTAAATTGAAAATAATCATATGTGTGTCTAAGAAAAAGAGAAAGAGAGTTCCAGAATTGTGCTGCTTGATATGAAAAGGAAGCTTGGAATATTCTTTAGCATTATTTACAGTTGGTCCACATTCTTTTTTTTTTTTTTTTGCTGGAAGATAAGCACATAACATTTCTGAAACACATGAACAAAAACACTTCTTAAAATGATTCCTGAAAAACAATGGTCACTCAGTGAACAGAAAAAAACATTTGCAAAATCAATATAACCGTATCCTGGAGGATGAGAGCATTTGGGTCACTCTGTTATTAATAAAAATGTTAAGTAGCGATAACTATCTCTGTGCATGCTCTGTACCAAACAATGAACATTTCAAACATTTACTTTAAATTGTCAGTGCAAATAACAAAATTTGGCAAATATTTGTAGGCAAATTGATTTTGAGCATAGCTTTCTTTGCATTGTGTTATTGTTTTCATTTCTTCATATGATCTTTTGAAATACTTTTATTTTGTGTACCCTTCCGCCTCTTTATGGCTACTTAGCAAATTGGATGGCTCAATATTATTCATATAACCTTTGAAAATAACTAGATAAATGACTGCGCATTTACCGCCTGTCCACAAATGCACAGCTCACTTTGAATATCAGGCTAGAACTATTTTTTCATATAAACAGTTTTTATTGATGATAATCACCATTGTGAACATAATCAAACATCTCGTAAACATATGAACAGGTCACAGTTGCATGTATACATTGTAACTGCATCATCAATATTTTATACACCCTTTTTCTCCCCTCCCCCCCGATTAGCATCTTCACCTTCATCTATTTGCTTGCTTCATAGTGTCTAGTCTTTCCTGCTCCCATTACAACAATTATGTAACACAGAAGAACAAGACCCCCTTTACAGTGGTCAACTTGTAACTATACAAAATAAATTTTTATATTAATATCATACAGTGAACATATGCGTTTCCTTTATATTCCCCTCCCCCCCCTATCCTCCCTCCCTCCACCCTCCCCTACTGGACCTATTAACAGTTTAGAATCCTGCTTCTTCCAACTGATGTGAGGGTGTCCCAAAACGGGGACCATGTTTTACAAAATTGGTCTCCCCTTTTTGAAGCCAAGTCTCCCACTCTTTTCTTTTCCAGCATGCAACATTGCATCATAGCTCCTCTCCATTGCGGGACTCCTGGGGGCTCTGGCTGTAACCATAATTGTGTAATTGTCCGCTTGCCCATCAAGGTCGCCCTTTTCAAAAAGGCTTTCAGTCCCTCGGGTGACTTTCCTCGGATATTATAAACTTCAAAGAGTTGGCCTGGTGATGGGTGCCATTGTATTTTCCACATCTGAGACACATGATGTCCCAGCGTTTTCCAGAATTGAAACACCATTGTGCAGAACCAAAACATATGTCCCAAGGAGGCTCCCACCTGTCCACACTTTGGGCAATCATCTGTAGTTCTAATGGTCGCTTTAAAGGCTCTATGTGGTGAGATATAAAGCCGTAAAATAAATTTGTATTGCATTTCCTGCCATGCCGCGTTCTCTGTCGTCTGGTATACACCTGTCAGGCACAGTTTTATTTGCTCGGAATTGGGTTTCCATCTCAGTTCTTGGTGCCACTGCTGTGAGACGCTTGTGTAATCTGAAGTCCCCTGCGAGTCTCGAAGGTGGCGATGGAAGTAACGGAGGGGTACTTTTAATTGGGCCTCTAGGCCTAGTATATCATTCATAGAGTCCCATATTTGCTGTGTAAGGTCTGTTGCAGGTATTGACCTAACATAGTGTTTAAGTTGTAAGTACTGAAAGTGGTCTTTCTGTCCCAGTCCGAATTCTTCACACAGGGCTCTAAAGGATTTAATATTCCCATCTTCCGATACCACTTGAAACAAATATTTGATGCCACAGTTCTCCCATTTTTTAAACAAGGCGGAGCCTCCCCCCTCCGGGAATGCTAAATTGCCTTTAAGAGGAATCAGTGGAGTTGCTGCTTTATTCCATTTGTACATCTTACCCAGCCATTTCCATGTTTTACGCAGGGGATTTAAGATGTACCCATACTGACCCAACGGTAGGAGTTCCTTTGCTGGGGCGTGGAGCCAGTAAGCAAAATCCATTGGGGCTATCAATGTGGTTTCTACACTTGTGCACGAGAAAAACTCTTTTGCTCGAAACCAATCTGATAGATGCCTCAGGCCACATGCTATCGTTATGAGTTTTAAATCAAGCAGTCCCAGTCCCCCTCCCGAGCAGGGCTTCATAAGATTTTTCAAACCTGTGCGTGCCCGTTTACCCTGCCACAGGAATATAGTGAGGGTTTTATTGAGCCATCTCTCCTCTCTGTATCCCAGCGAGACTGGGATCATCTGGAAGATGTACGTCCACCTCGGAAAGATGAACATATTATACATTGCGATTCTCCCTTTCAGGGATAAGGGTAGACCTTGCCAACCATGTAGTGTTTCCTTTGTTCTATTTTTCAATGGGCCTATGTTTTCCTTATATAAGTTCGCTAAATCTTTTGGAATGATGACCCCCAAATACTTAAGGTTGTCTTCAGCCCACTGGAAGGGGAATGGGTCAACCCACCCCTCCTTCACCTCCTCCTGAATCGGGAGGGCTAATGATTTATGTAGGTTTAATTGTAATCCTGAATAGAACCCAAATTCCTCTATAACTTCAAGCAACCGTGGGACTGAGGTTCTTGGTTGTGTGAGTGTAAGAAACATGTCGTCTGCAAAGGCTAGCACTTTTATCAGTTGCCCATGCAGTGTTACTCCCCGTATATCCTGGTCTAGTAAAATCGTGCGTAGAAGTGGTTCCAGGTAGAGAAGGAACAGTATGGGGGATAATGGACATCCCTGCCTTGTGCCCCGTTCTATTCGGAAGGGCATAGATCTAGGGCCATTAATCAATATTTGTGCTGTGGTGTTATTATAGAGTGTCTGGATTGCTTTCAGAAACCAACCACTCAGCCCAATATACTCGAGTACTTGAAACAGGTATTCTCCATTAACTTTATCAAAAGCTTTAGCCGCGTCTAGGCTAACTAACAAGAGGGGGTCACCCGTAACCTGTCCATAAGCCACTGTAAGTAGTGCTTTCCGAACTTGCCTTACCGCTTGTCGGCCTTTAACAAATCCCACTTGGTGCTCTCCTATTAGATATGGAATATGAGCTGTCAGTCGGTTTGTGAGCACTCTAGATAAGATCTTAACATCTACATTGATGAGGGAAATGGGTCTATAGGAGTCTACTAGATCTTTTGGTTTACCCGGTTTGGGGATTAATGTTATTAAGGCTTCGTTCTCCCTTGATGAAAAGGATCCCCTAGTCACCACTCCCTCAAAATAATCTACCAAGGCTCCACACAATTGAGGGGCTAGCATCCTATAGTACTCATTAGAGAAGCCATCGAGACCTGGGGCGGAGCCCAGATTTAGGGATTTCAATACTTTAAAAACCTCTTGTGCTTCAAGAGGGGCTAGCAGTGCTTGGCGGGCTATTTCTGTTAGTTGGGGCATTTTTGCATCTTCTAGGTAGTCTCGGGTCAGGGGACCCCGCACCCTATCTTTGGCACTATATGTTTCCTTAAAGTGTTCCTGGAATGTATTAACTATATCTTGTAATTTAGTTAGCTTATCCCCCTTGGAGTTCGTTATCATTGAGATAAACCTTTGGGAGGTTTGTGTTTTAGCCACTCTAGCTAATAGTTTTCCTGACTTATTCCCAAAGCGTTGGAAGTTCAGCCGTCGAAACATTAATTGCTTCGTGGCTTGTTCGTGAATAATTGAGTTGAGTGCTACCAGGGTTGCTGACATGGAATCCCTGTTGTCTGGAGTGGGGTGAGTTATGTATTTCCTCTTTGCTTTCCTATAGTCTGCTTCTAATCGCAAAATGCCCGCAGCTAATCGTTTTTTCCTAGCACTCTGAAACGCTATTACTTCCCCTCTCATAACCGCTTTGGACGCTTCCCAGAATAATATAGGCGAGTCGCATGTAGGGTGATTCGTGTCCTCATACAGTTTCCATTTCCCCATTAGGTGATCTAGAAATTGTTTGTCACTGTAAAGGTAAGCGGGGAATCTCCAGTGGTTGATTGTTTTCCCCCTCTCCCTTAGGTCGAGTTCTACCCATATCATACTATGGTCTGAAATTTCCATAGGGCCAATAACTGCCTGTTGAACTTTAAAGAACCAAGATTGTGATATGAGAATATAGTCGATTCTAGACCAGGATTGGTGGGCTTTTGACTGATGGGTATAGTCTTTTGTAGTAGGGTGGAGGGAGCGCCACGGGTCAGTTAAATGCAAATGTTTGCAGAGTGCTGATATCCCCTTCCCCTTGCCCACCCCTGGTACAGCCGCGGGTGATGACCTATCCAGGGACGGGTCCTGCACCTGATTGAAATCTCCCGCCCACACCCAGGGAGCATCAGTGTATTGCAGCCCTAGTGCTATTAAGGACTGGAAGAATCTTGGGTCATAGGAATTTGGAGCATATATCGCACACAAATAAAAGCTCTGACCTTGATAATTAACTCGAAGTAGCACTATACGTCCCTCTGTGTCTTTGTATATTAGGGTATTGGTGCAAGGTAACCCTTTACGTACTAGTATTGCAACCCCACTCTTCCTGTTGCCCGAGGAGGAGAAATGGCTCTCACCCACCCACTGTTGACAAAGTTTTCCATGTTCATTATCTGATAATTTTGTTTCTTGCAGACATGCAAAGTCTATATTATGTCGCTTTATCTGAGATAGGATCTTATATCTCTTCACTGGCGATGTGATGCCTGAAACATTCCATGACAAGATCTTTACTCCAGATTGATTAATGATTTTCTAGCTTTGGGGATACTATCAGTAGTATTTCCTGACTTACCCCCGGGGGCCCAGCCTCTCCCCAGGAGCATACCTGCTGTATTTGGAGACCAAGATTCAAATTAGCTCTCATGTAATCATAGGTACCAGTAATATCCTTTCCCTTTACCCCACTAATTATCTTTCCATTTGTTCCCTTTATTATATCGTCCCCCACCCCTATCCCTCCCCTTATCCTCATATCTACCCATTCTTCCCATTCCCCTTCTCCCAAGAGGTGCCCTGAAAGGACTTTTCCCATCAAGGCCTAGTCACAATGTGCTGAGTGCCCCGCTCCCCCCCAGACATATCATTTTACCTTTAACCTTAGGCAATTTGAGTTCTCAGAAAGTGTCCTCAAATCTGGCATAGTGATCTTATCAAGTACAGAATCTGCTCACCACAGTTTTGGAGCAAGTTCATGTTGGTGTTGTAGGTGTTTGCAGCTCCTGGTTAATAAATTGTGTCGCTGATTGTTCTGAGGTGAAGGATATCCATTTTCCATCTTTCATGATTTTCAACGTCGCTGGGTACAGGAGCATAAACCGAGTATTTTTATTAATGAGTGAGGAGCAAATTGGGTGGAATTTTCGTCTCCTCTCCTGTACACTAGCTGAGTAGTCCTGGAATATTCTTATTTGGCTGTCCGCATATCTTAAATTGTCTCTTTTCTGCCGGTATCCCTGTAGAATCTCTTCTTTATGGAGATAATTGAGAACTTTTATTATGACCACTCTGGGTCTAGACCCCGGTTGACCCGGTCTCCCCAGTCTGTGGGCCCGTTCAATGCAAAGATGGCCTCTGCTGTCTGATATGGCAAATTCTTTAGAGAGCCATGTTTCCAGCACTGTGCTTAAATTTTTGTCTGGTATGGTTTCAGGTAGGCCCACCAGTCTGAGGTTGCATCGCCTAGTTCTGTTCTCTAGTTCGTCTAGCTTCTCTGCTTGGATTGTTAGTTGTTGCTTTAAGTTAGCTATATCCGGCTCATGTTGCTGCCATGTGTCCTCTAAGTCTGATACTCGTTTTTCAACCTCCGCCGTTTTGCTTGTTATTTCCGCCAAAGCGCCATCTATTTTCCCCAATCGGCTCTCTAATGCTGTAAAACGGGGTTCCAGTGCGGTTCCTACCGCTGTTACCAACTGTGCCAGCTGTCGGGCGGTAAATTCAGCCTCGCCTCGCGGGGATGCGGTCGCCATCTTGGAATCGCTGTTTGCCGCGAGCAGCTTTTCTTTTTCGCTTTTTGAGCTTTTCCTTGTGCTTCCGGGCGGCATAGGAACGAGATATTGTTCCATGCACCTTCCTCCGTTCGTTTACAAAGTCCGATCGGTTTTTTGGGGGTTTTCTTTCGGCGGTTTCGGTCGGGGGCGAGCGGGGCACTCGGAGCAGCACAAAAACGCTGTTACTGCTTCCACCGCATCACGTGACCCTCAGGCTAGAACTATTTAAAAGATAATTGCACACACATCAACAAATTACCAGAAGTTGATGAAAATTAATTAGGATTTTTCATTTTTTTTCTTAAAGAATACCACAATGTAAGACTTTGAGGGGTCCTTTTACTAAGCCGCGTAAGCGCCTACAAGTACCCAACATGCAGCAATTCAGAGTTACCGCCCAGCTACCGTGTGGCCTGTGCGGTAATTTTATTTTTTACACATGGCCATTGCTTTCAACTTGTTGAGTAACCACTAAGTGATTGGAAGTCTTTCTTATTTCATAAGGAAGAAGTTTGGTTGCTGTACACAGTACTCATTGCATATCAGAATATATTTGACCCCTGACGCAGGCGCTGTGCGCCGAAACACGCCCATGTCGGGTCTCTCTTGGAAAACTGATGTTTACAATTAAAGGAACTGTATCCCATTTCTGAAGGCTCTTGGTGCTTTCTTTGTTATATCACAGACCCTTTGTAGTCAGACCAGTGTAGAGTGCACTACAGTAATCCAGTCTTGATGTTATCATGGCATGCACAACTGGGATAAGATTTGCCTTCTCAATGTAAGGAGGGAAGCAGCGTAGTGATGCAAATAGTAGAAGCAGCTCATGAAGGTTGCTTGGATTTGGGGAATCTAACTATATTCCAAGGTTCCTGACTTGTGATTTGAGGGGGAGTTCATGCTTCCAAACAGAGGTGTTGATGTCAGGTATGTGTCCACTTGTGTTAGGGACACAGAGAAGCTCAGTTTTACTTGGGTTCAGGCAAAGTTTGTTGTGTTTAGCTCATTCTTGAATTGATGTTAGACGGGTAATCAGTTTATTCAAGGCTGTAGGTAAGTCAGGTTCAATGGGTATGAGTAGCTGCATATCATCCGCATAGATGTAGAACTGAGTATCCATCAACTGAATCAACTTGGCTAGTGGCTTCAGGAATATATTGAACAGAATAAGTGACAGCATCGATCCTTGTGGTACCTCACAGGTCAGTGCCCATGGTGGCGATGAGGTGCTGCAAAACATTATGGACTAATGCCTGTCTGATAGACAGGATCTGAAACAAGCAAGTACTGTTCCATTGATACCTGTTTCTACCAGTTGTGCTAGCATATCATGATCCACAGTGTCAAAAGCTGCTGAGAAATCTAGCAGTACTAACACTGAGGCAAATCCCCTGCCTCGGTTTCTACGAAGATCATCTAGTAGGGGATATGAGGATAATTCCCTATGTTTCCATAATCTTGTGGGCTATGCTGAACTGTCATCGTCCTTGTCATCAAAGGTTGTATGATATTGAGAGAATCTTGCAACAAGTGTTAAAGCGACAATCACCTGAAGGTCTTCTGCTGAAATTTTGCCAACCAGCATTGTTGCAGTGTTAATCTACTAGAATACAAATTGTATTGGGGGGGGGGGGGGGATTGTCATTAAACTACATATTGATGGCACCTCAAGTCTATTTTTAATGCAGCAGTTCTGTTCTAGGGTCCCACCAACTAAAACTTGTGTGAACCAGAGCAATTCACTAGGGGTATGCAGCAAGAACATTTTTTTGTAGTGTTGCTTTGAATGCTGTCTAGGGGAATGTTCTTTTTGTTCAGGGGAAGGAAGTTGGATTTTTTTTTTTAATTACATTGCTAATTACATTAGCAATTAGTGCACACACTTTCAGAAATATTGGTGGTGCAGAAATCAAAAGTTTTGCTGATTTAGCCAAATATACACTACAGAGTCACAGAGATTTCCATCCACTTACTCAATCTCTTAAAGAAAATGATATCAAATAGAAATGGGGGTTTTCCAATTACACTCACTTTTGAATATAAGGGACAACAATGGAGGATTCAAGATTTGGATACTGCTTTGGAAATTGCTTAAGAACTGAATTACAAATCCAACTTAAGTTTAGATTGCTTTATCACTCATGAATCAGAGGGGAAAATCGTGATCCTGAAGATTTCTACTTGATGTAAATAATTTAAGATACCGCCTACTACTGGGAGAGTGGTAAGATGGCAACCTGAAATTCGTATGCCCAATGGCCCAGCTGCCGTCTGAAGTTTTGTCTTCTTTACGTAAATTTCCTCTCTGCAATTGCAGTTACCTTAACTGAGGGGAAGGGGCCATCCGGCGGTCAGCCGCCGATGACCAGCGTTTTGTCCCCTGAGCAGCAAGTGTGGGACCGCTGTGCGATGAACTGCCCACAGATGAAAGGGTTGGCGAGTCCTTTGATTAGCACCAGTGAAGGAGCGTCGACGCTCTTGGACCTGGAAAAAACAACTCCATCGCTCCCGAATTATTCAACCACCATGTCTAAAGGAGTGGAGGAGTGAGTTAGAGGCATATGCTGAAACGGAGGACATTTACAGCAGAACCCGAATCGGCAGAACCACTCCTAAACACCTAAGAGAAATCAACTTTAAGTTTTTGGCTCCCGTGGAGGTTACATTGAATACCACCGGGAAGGCACTTCGGGACCTAACGGTGGCAGTAAATAATTTTGTTTCAGATATAATTTTATTAGAGAGTTGCATGGACAATTTAACTGAACCCTTTGAGAGTGAAAAATTGATATAACAAATGATTCTACACGAGCAAGAAGTGGTTATGATTTTGAAAATGATAGACCATAAACTTTGAATAATAAAATGAATATTATTATAGATGATTAACATCGAGATTATTGTTTTTCCCAGAGTTCCGGGTATGACTCCAAAAGTTTTCCTCAGAAATATTTCCTCAATTATTACTTTAAAAGGAGTGAAGCCTGTGAAAACTGGGATTACTTTAATCAGTGGGATTTGAATTAGAGGCCTAAGTATATGTATTGTTAAATAACTTCTGGTTTTTAAAAGATAAAGAATGTAATCAGATGTATTATTTCTAACTAATATTGGACAATAAGTATGTTTTCAATGAAATGATTTGACTATACACCGTATTGGCCTTGAAGAAACCAACCAGATGATCAATGTGGAATAATGAATTAGACAAGTAATATCGGGATAATAAGGTTAATACCATGGTTTTTTTTCTGTTTACTGTTTAATTGATCTCCTTGTCTTGTTTCACTCTCCCTATTTAGTGGTCTAAGGAAGAGAATAGAATTACCTGACTGAAATAATTCCTATATATTACTTTCTCTGTATTTCCAGCAAGTTGCTTTATCGCTTGTAAAAATTTAAATGGTTATAAATAAAAAAAAATAATAAAAAAAAAAGATACCGCCTACTACTAATATACCACAAGAAATGGATTTGATACTGTTAAGTTACAATAGGGATAAGTACTGGCTTTTTTGGGGGGACGTTTCTTTCTTCTTAGCTGTAATAACTACAACTTGAGCTTTTTTTAAACTTTACATTTTCTATTTTTCTTTGGCTACCACATACATGCTATAGTTTTGTGTGCAGGAACAGCCGGAAGAGCCTTTCTTGTTTGCTATTTGCCTTTTCTTCTTACTTTTTTTCTTCTTTCCTTGGAGTACAACCTCGATGGCCTGGAGGGTCTATTCCTATTGGGCATATTTGCCTGTCTGCTTGTATAATTTTCTTATTTTGTGGTTGTTTCTTTCATGGTTTTGGAGACAATGGGGGTCTTTTACTAAAGCTTAGTTTGAGTTATCTTCTGCAGGGCCCATCTTATTCCTATGGGCCCTGCTGCACATAACTCGAGCTAAGCTTTAGTAAAAGACTCCCATTGTTTGGTATCCAAATGTCTGATTGAGGGTGGGGGCATGAGAGCTGTAGGGTAGAGTTGGGGGAGGAGGGGAGGAGGAGGTTTCTTTCAGTTTATATGAAGGGATATATACTTGGATTGTTGATCTTTGAGTCATTAGGATTCAACATGCTCAAGATAAAAATGTTTACCTTTCAATACTGGAAGCAGTAAGTGGAGAGTTGATTTTCTTTTAATTGTTTTATATTTTTGTTTTTCTTTGAATCTCAATGTTGGTTAATACTTCGAATGTCAGAGGGATTATAGACCTATTAAGAGGAAGAGAATGTTAAGCTCCTTAATGAAGATAGCGTCTTCCATCGCCTTCCTGCAGGAAACTCACCTGTTACCCTTTGAACATGAAAAGCTACAATAGGAAATGTTAACTTGGGTTATTTTTGTTTCTTTTAAATCTAATAAGAGAGGTGTTGCTACTCTATTTGGCAAAAATTGTCCTATGCAAATTACTACTTCAACAGTAGATAAAGGCCAACCTATTACATTATCTAACTTGTAAGCCCCTAAACACTGGAGCTGCACAATTTTTCTCTCTTGCCGCTTAAAGTTAGTAGCAAAGGTGCATTATGTTTGGGAGAAGATTTTAATTCTATTCTCTTCCCAGATAATATGTTGCATAATAAAACAGTAGCCAATTGTGACCCTAATATCCTACATATGCATCTTAAGCAATTACAACATTAGGATGCATGGAAGGCACTAGGTGTGAATGTATCTGGCTATACATTTTATTCCTCGCTATGATACCTATTTTAGAATTGACTGCTGGTTTGTTTCTGCTGATGTTTTGGATGAGTTGAGAATGTTTAACATTGGTCCCGCCTTATTCCTCCTAGTAGATGATCTTATAACAGATTTGTACAAGCTTGGCAAGAGTATTTAAAATTCAATTGTACCCAGGATATGGTATCTTCAACAGTTGACAACCAGTAGAAGAGGAGATGATCCGTAAACCAGCAACAGTAAAGAAAGAAGCAGACCAGAAAGAAGCGCTGAACAAATGTATTAAGACAGATACACAATGTGGCCATGTTTCACCCTATGGCTGCGATAGGGGTGGAGAACTATTGGGGATAAAGCAACCAGCACTTCCCTAATAGTTAAAAATCAGTCCAAAACTGCAAAGCAGTACTTCTGTTCACAAAGGCAGACTTAGCACCTCATAGACAGCATTGGTCTTATAATAGGTGACAACTTGCTCACCCCAAGCTTGTGGAACTGTTTGTACAAGCTTGGCAAGAGTATTTAAAATTTAATTGTACTGTCACAGTCTGTCACGATAGACACGGTGACAGCCACCGGTAGTGAGCCCTTGTGCTGTTCCAAGATCAGAGGTACCAGGCCAGTAGACATGAATTGTATTGCAGGATAGCAGTCAGAAAGCCCAGTTCTTCACCTGCGATGGCCGCCGTTCTCCAGCGGTTGAGCATCTGGGTGCTGGCGACCGACAGGACGTGAGGAGGGTCTGAGCAGGAGAGACTACCTGGAAAGGTACCAGGAACACGAGTAGTCTAGGCAGCAAGGGAGTGAGACAGGGCAGTGACCTCAGCCAGAGGGTAAATACTGATACAGGCTGTGGTACAGGCAGGCAGCAACAGCAGGCTACAAGATCAGACAGGAGGCTGGCTAGCCAACAGCAGAGTCAGGTTCAGGCTTACAGGTTCAGGCAGGCAGCTAGCAGAAGGCAGAGTCAAGTTCAGGCTTACAGATTCAGGCAGGTGGCTAGCTGAAAGCAGGGTCAGGCCCAGGCTAATGGTGCAGACCGGCGGCTAGCAGACAGTAAAGTCAGGTCCAGGCAATAGGTTCAGGTAGGTGGCTAGCAGAAAGCAGAGTCACGTCCAGGCTAACAGGTACAGAAAAGGCGACTAGCAGAATTCAGAGTCAGGTCCAGGCTACAGGTTCAGACAGGTGGCTAGCAGAAAGCAGAGCAAGGTTTGGACTTACAGGTTCAGGCAGGCAGCTAGCAGAGCAAGGTTTGGACTTACAGGTTCAGGCAGGCAGCTAGCAGAAAGCAGAGTCAGGTCCAGGTTAACAGGTTCAGGCAAGCAGCTGGCAGAAAGCAGAATCAGGTTCAGGCAGGTGGCTAGCAGAAATGGGCAGAAAATGGCAAATGGAGAAAAACAGCAGCTTAACCAACAGGAAAGTAGCTAAGGCACTGGACCACGACCCGGCTCAGATGACCGTCAATGGTAGCTGTACCCTCACACGGGAAGCCGCAGCAGAGAGGGAGGAGCCAAGTGTTCTGCATCAGCGCCATCGCGGCTGGGCGGTCCAGGGGATAGGTCAGCCACAAGCCAGCATGTCAGGCCAAGTGCGCTAGTGCTGTTGTGGCCGGACGCACCGCAAACGACCTCTGTGACCCCGGGATTGTGACATGTACCCAGGATATGGTATCTTCAACAGCTGAACCACACCATTAGCATTTGTGTAGATTCTTTACATCATGATGTTTATCTAACTAGTGTTGAACTAAAGGAGCTGATTATGTTTGACAATTTGAGATTTATGCTCAGTATGCCTCACCTCGATAGGTCAAGAATAACAACCAACATAAACAAGTCGACAAGGGCATAATATAATATAAATCACAATTTTTGAATTAAAATAACTTAACAGTTTGTTGAGGCTATGGATCACTTCACTCGGCACCTTCAACAGTTTAGGCATACCACAGACAATTGCATAGATCCTTTACATCATGATGCTATCTAACCAGTGTTGAACTAAAGGAGCTGATAATATTTGACTGACAATTTGAGTTTACTTGTCTCTCATTCTTAAGAGTTCTGTCTCCAAACACAATTGTGTCCTTTGGAGGAGACTCACAAACACACACAGGATAGAACTATCGTAAAATCTCAGTAAGAGGTCAACTTAACTCCTTAGAAAGCTCTAGAACAGTTTCATATCTTTGACTCAAGGCATTTTTACAAATATGAAAATACACTCACTAAACTTTTATGTAGCAGCTACAAAAAAATTAAAGAGAAAAGGTGGATTGTTAGCCTTAAGAATGAGGATCCTTTGCTGAATTTTATTCTTCTCTGTATTCTTCTAATATCACAACTGGTGAACAGATAATTTTACATTGGTTAGATTCCCTTCAATTACCTATGCTTTCTGAAGACACTAGAGAGATTACTGACAGGCCATTTACCACATTGGAAGTACAATAGGCAATTAAATCTTTGAAGCACTGTATAAGGCAACAGGTCCAGATTTTTTACTGGCAGAGCTCTATTGAGTTATTTCAACTCATTTTACCCCACACCAAGCAGAGCTGTTCAACAGTATTTCAAAGAAAAGAAAACTCCCTGATTCTTTTTATGAGGCTTCCATCACAGTAACCTATCTTTTTATTGAATACCAATTAAAATATTTACAAACATTTTATGTGCTCATATTATTATACTCACTGTCATTCATCTAAAACAAATAGGCTTTATTAATGGTTGCTATAGAAACATAGAAACATGATGGCAATAAGGGCCAAATATCCCATACAGTCTGTCCTTCACCACTAACGCCTCCTTTTCCTAAGGGATCCCACATGCTTTCTTAAATTCTGACACAGTCTTCATTTCCATGACCACTACCGGGAGGCCATGCACCACCCTTCCCATGAAAGAGTATTTTCTTAGATTCCTCCTAAGCCTATTTCCTCTTAACTTCATCCTATGCCCTCTCATTCCAGAGTTTTCCTTCATTTGAAAAAGGCTCTCCTTTACATTAATGCCACTGAGGTATTTAAATGTCTCTATCATATTCCCTCTCTTTTGGCTCTCTTCCAGCGTACATATGTTGAGGGTCATAAGCCTCAACATATGGGGAAACAATGCTATAGTTGGGGAACAGAGATCCCCAGAAAATAAATAAATAAATAAAGGCTGAGCAGAAGCATAGCCTAGGAATGGACTATGTGCAACTAGGTCTATTCACACCAGTGGCATTCCTAGGGGGGCTGACACCCGGGGCGGATCGCCGATGCGCCCTGCCTCCCAGGTGCAGAGCCCCCCGGATGCAGCGCGACCCCCCGGTGAAAGGACACCACCCGCGAAGGAACCCCCCCTCCGAGTGCATGCCGCTGGGGGGTGCCGCACGCGCCTGTCCTCCGTTCGTTCCATGCTTCTTCTCTGCCCCGGAACAGGAAGTAACCTGTTCCGGGGCAGAGAAGAGGCATGGAACGAACGGAGGGCTGGTGCGTGCGTGGCACCCCCCCCCCCCCAGCGGCGTGCACCTGGGGCGGACCACACCCACCGCCCCCCCCTAGGAACGCCACTGATTCACACAGTGAAAAATTACAGCAGTGTTAAGAATTAAGAGCATTTTATGCTGGTCAAGAAGAGAGAAACCTCTGTGTGCTGAGCTTTTTAACCCAAGGGAACAGTTCTGGTGGGTTAAACTGGGAAAGGGTGGTGTGGCACATGTTACATGCATGGAAAGGTAGTTTAAACCTTTTCGTGCAGTGCTCCGCAAACAATAGAAACAACACTGACCGGCTGAACCTGGAAGAGAGGGACTGCCCATGACAAATTACTGCTGTGTGGAACCAGAGAAGGGCTTTGGTAGGAGTAAATCCTCACTGGTATATGTTTGATGTGCTATTGTCTGTAAAGAAAGGGGAATATTACTTTGTTACTGGTGCTTTTGTGTATGCCAAGAATAAAGGCTTGTCTTTTCCATTTGTTACAACCGCAATGAATGATTGGTTTTGGGAAATGCTGGGAATTGTGGTCATTTGATGAAAAGGCTTCCATACGGTTAGGTTGAACTAGTTCTAGGGGAAGTAGGAACAGCAGGAAGGCTACAGCTCCCTCTCAGTACCAGCTATACCTGTGTGAGACTCCCTCAGGGACCGCTCACTCACCTTAACCTGTCGTCACCCTGACTTGCACCCTAGGGCGCCCCTTAGTGGTGACAAAATGTATGAACATCCATGCTGTTCATATTGAGGTAATCAAATCTATGGCACATCAAGCATCATACATGTACTTCAAAGATTCTTTTCAATGAAAAGAACAGACAAGCAGATCTGCTTTAACTACTGATACACCTTTATGGGTGCTTGCAGAGAACTGAACATTATCTCTGAAAATTTACAGTCCCACCATCAAAAGATACCTTTGTGACCAAATATGCACTTTTTTCACACATGGGAGGGCCTTGAAAACATATGATTGGGATTGCTTGATGTATTCTCAATTCCATACCCTCAGAAACTGGGCCTACTTGAGTCAGCCCAAACTCCAGACTATTTTCCTTGCACTCAACCATTAAAAATACAAGACTTTTGGTACCAGTATCCACTGATCCTAAGTCATTGTTGATCCTAACACCAACTATACTTTTGACACAAAAGACTGGAGTGATAGCAATTCTGCATGTGGATGTCAACAAAAAGTATCTCTATAAATGACAATGAAGACAAGTTCAAGACCCCATTAACACCTTCTGAAGCTGACAGAAGTGCGAGTATCTTCCAACCTGTCATGTTTCTATGTTTCTAACCCTGCAAAGCTGCAGTAAATGACAGTCTAGGAAACCTGATCCATGAAAGTATCCTTGACCTTAAGAATAACCAAGCTTAGTGTAACAACTGGCCTATAGGACTTGTTAACTTAAGACCTTTTCCAATATTCTTTGCGCACCATGGAGAAACACAAACTTTATGGACTGCTGTACACTCCAGAAGACCAAGGACTCAGAGACTTTCTCTTTATGTTGTTGTTGTCTTGTTTCATTTTAGACCTTGTGGAATGAAGAAGAAATACTTTGGACAACTGAGAGATCCTCATTCATTCTATATTATTATTCTGGACGTGAGCCCTTGAGCACATGCTGAGGCCTAGTATAGGATTTTGGCCAAGGCCTAGGATAGACCGAACAGGCCCTATGCACCACCCCAGCCACAAAGCCCCGCATACACATAACAGCTAACAGGCACCACCAGAAAATGGGAGATAGAACATTCATGTGGGCCTCACGGCCGATCGGGAACCTACTCACACAAAGTCCAAGCAAGTGAACCTCACGGCCGACCAGGAACCCAGTCACACTCTGGGAGGGAAGAAAGAACAACAAAGGGTCCCCAAGGGACTGAGCACAAGCAGCGCACACTGTGCAGGGTAGAGACACAAGGAAAAGGGTGAGAGATAGAATCTCTAAAGGTATACAGAAGGCTGTGCCACAGGGCGATCAAGAATACAGGAAGCCCCAGAAGGGAACGCTCTATGCTGTACTATACAGCACTCAAGAGAAAAAGGAAAACTACTTATAAGAGTACACAAAGCTGGCCCCACAACACACAAGGGAAAAGGGAACAGTAATCAAACAGAGGACGCTGCCTTGACACACACAGACCAGAAAAGAAGCACTGCTCACCGGAAACAGGAGACAGATTCAGCAAACAAAGAGAACTAAAACCAACAAACAGGAGCAATATATACAAGGACAGAGGGACTGCCAAATGGAGGCAGAATCACAGGGAGCATAGCAAAAGCTCAGCACAACAAAGGGAACAGAGAGAGAGAGAGAGAGAGAGAGAGAAAACTAAACAAACAAACTGGAACAATACAAGGCACAAGCTTACCACAGACAGAACAACGTTAGAGCAGCAGAAAGCAGACCAGGTGTAGGGGAATGAGGCAATCAAGCGCATGCTGGGAATACCCAGCACACACACAGAATAAACAAGCACCGAGGAGAAAGGCTAAACTCCAACATGAACACAAGCGCCCAAGCACAGGCTGGCTTCAGATGAGCAAACAAAGCAATCAACGCTAAAGCAAGGATTGCAGGGAAAGGCAAGCTAAAATGGATCAAGCTTCTGACGTCTGCTGGCTCAGCCCCCTGACAAGCCAATCAGGAGCGAGTCCCAAACATTACCCTGCCTATCCAGCAGAATCATAACAATTATGGATGCTCTCCCGGTAAAGGTGGTGAGGGACAAAAACGGTGGTGGAAGTCAAAAGTGTGAATTCAGAGGATCCCTACAAAGCAACTGGATGGAATAAAAACAAAACTTAAATGACCATCACACTTTAAACAAGAACACAGAGGGATGCAACCTACATGGAGTAGCAAAAGTACAACTCTAACCCCCTTACTGGCCAGACTAGATGGACCATACTGGTCTTTGTTGTCATTTACTATATGTTTGATTCTTTATAAGCATAAAGAATGTTTGCCCCAACAGTTGTGTGTATCCATGTTTATTTTTACAGTAGTAGCTCAAGGTGAGTTACATTCATGTACACTGGGTATTTCTCTGTCCCTGGAGGGCTCACAATCTAATTTTGTACCTGAGGTAATGGAGGTTAAGTGACTTGCCCGAGATCACAAGCAGCAGCAGTAGGATTTGAAATGGCCACCTTTGGATGTCAAGACTGGTGCTCTAACCACTAGGCTACTGTACTTGTGTTTGTAGCATGTAATTCAAGCTAGCAGTAACTTCCTGTTAGAACTTGTAACCTGCTTTCATAAGTCACACCTTGCATGTGACTCATTTCCTCCAATTACTGCAAAATCTGTGAGGTTCAGGCTTCAGTCCAAGCTATACATTCTGACCCTATTTGTTATTTTCTCAGCCCCATAGTCTTAAGGGTCAGGGCGCCGCCACACCATGCTCACCTTGCTCGCCCTCCCGCTCCCATTGTTCAACTGCCCGCCCTCTTCTCCCCCCCCCCAACATCCCTTTTCTTTTTTTTTCCTTTTTAAATTTACCTCTGTGGCGGTTCCGGCAGCGCAGGGTCTGTGAAGGAGGCGGCGCTCCCGACGTCTCTAGCCTTCCCTTCGCTGTGTTCCGCCTTCTTCTGAAGTCATTTCCTTGACGTCAGAAGAAGTCGGAACACAGCGAAGGGAAGGCTAGAGACGTCGGGAGCGCCGCCTTCTTCACTGACGCTGCGCTGCCGGAACCACCACAGAGGTAAATTTAAAAAGAAAAAAAAAAAGAAAAGGGATGTTGGGGGGAGAGAAGAGGGCGGGCAGTTGAACAATGGGAGCGGGAGGGCAGGGGAGAGACGAAAGCATGGATGCAAAGGGGGAGGGGAGAAGAGGGCGGGCCAGGCCAGGCCAACTGGGACATGATGGGACATGGGAGCGAGAGGAGAGAGAGGAGCATGGATGCGAGGGGGGGTCATGGAAGGAAGAGAGGGGAATTGCTGGATATGGATTAATGGAGGGTGACAGAGGAGCATGGATGGGAGGGGCAGGGCTAAGGGAGAGAGGGGAATTGCTGGAAAAGGATGAATGGAGGGGGCAGGGGACAGAGGAGCATGGATGGGCATGGATTGGGAGGGCAGGGCTCAGGGAGAGAGGGGAATTGCTGGATAGGGATTAATGGAGGGTGAGAGAGGAGCATGGATGGGAGGGGCAGGGCGCAGGGAGAGAGGGGAATTGCTGGAAAAGGATGAATGGAGGGGGCAGGGGACAGAGGAGCATGGATGGGCATGGATTGGGAGGGCAGGGCTCAGGGAGAGAGGGGACTTGCTAGAAAAGGATGAATGGAGGGGCAGGGGACAGAGGAGCATGGATGGGCATGGATTGGGAGGGCAGGGCTCAGGGAGAGAGGGGAATTGCTGGATAGGGATGGAGGGGGCAGGGGACAGAGGAGCATGGATGGACATGGATTGGGAGGGCAGGGCTCAGGGAGAGAGGGGAATTGCTGGAAAAGGATGAATGGAGGGGGCAGGGGGCAGGGGACAGAGGAGCATGGGTGGGCATGGATTGGGAGGGCAGGGCTCAGGGAGAGAGGGGAATTGCTGGAAAGGGATGAATGGAGGGGGCAGGGGACAGAGGAGCATGGATGGGCATGGATTGGGAGGGCAGGGCTCAGGGAGAGAGGGGAATTGCTGGATAGGGATGAATGGAGGGGGCAGGGGACAGAGGAGCATGGATGGGCATGGATTGGGAAGGCAGGGCTCAGGGAGAGAGGGGAATTGCTGGAAAAGGATGAATGGAGAGGCAGGGGACAGAGGAGCACGGATGGGCATGGATTGGGAGGGCAGGGCTCAGGGAGAGAGGGGAATTGCTGGAAAAGGATAAATGGAGGGGGGCAGGGGACAGAGG
This sequence comes from Microcaecilia unicolor, assembly GCF_901765095.1. Lineage (NCBI taxonomy): Eukaryota > Metazoa > Chordata > Amphibia > Gymnophiona > Siphonopidae > Microcaecilia > Microcaecilia unicolor. The sequence continues at coordinate 470,671,690 of NC_044031.1, forward strand.
AGCATGGATGGGAGGGCAGGGCTCAGGGAGAGAGGAGAAATTGCTGGACATAGAGGGGGCGGAAGAGAGATGAAGGAGATGAAATGAGGGAAAAGGAAGAGAGGAGAAAAACTGCACATGGATGAAGAAAATAGGCAGAAGCTGAGGACCAGAAATGAAGAAGAAAGGAGGAAAGGAAAGAAATAAATGGAAAGGAAGCCCTGGAAACGGAGTTAAGAGGACAGATAGCAGCAGAATCAGATACTGGGCCAGCATGATCAGAAAAAGAAAGTCACCAGACAACAAAGGCAGAAAAAAAAATCATTTTATTTTCATTTTAGTGTTTGGAATATGTCCACTTTGAGAATTTACATCTGCTATCTTATTGTGCAATGTATAGCAATTTGTTTCTAAGAATATTGCTGACAATTCCTGTCAGTGTGGCAAGTGGTGAGCGTTCATTTTCACGGGGGGGGGGGGGGGGGGGAGGGCCGCCGCCGCCAACTGATAGTCTGCAGGGGGGCGCCAGAGACCCTAGGCACGGCCCTGTTAAGGGTATTCTCTACACCCAGTGGTGTGCTGGAGCTGGCTCTGTCCAGCTCGCAAGAGCCGCTTGTTAAATTTTGACAGCTCTTGCGAGCCGGTTGTTGTTGGGGGCGAGCTGGCTCCATTGCGGGAGGTAAGCATGGCAGGAGGGCGCCATCACAGGCCATGCTTACCTCCCCTGCCACTCCGAAGCATGTCCAACGATGTCCTTCGCCCCCACCCTCCCCTCCCGCTCCCATCCGTCTTTTTTTAATTACCTCCGTCGAAGCGCGCGCTATTTAAAGGCCTGATGCGTGCTGGCCGTCTCCAGGCTTCCCCTGCTTGCTTCGGATGATGTTCGTGCCTTAGTCCCGCCTTCATTCTGACATCATTTCCTTTTTTCGCGAAGCCGGGACTAAGGCACGAACATCATCCGAAGCAAGCAGGGGAAGCCTGGAGACGGCCAGCACGCAGCAGGGCTTTAAATAGCGTGCGCTTCGACGGAGGTAATTAAAAAAAGACGGATGGGAGTGGGAGGGGAGGGGAGGGAGGAGAATCACTGGGTATGGATGGGTAGAGGGGGCAGGGAAGAGAATTGCATGGATGGGTAGAGGGGGCAGGGGAGAGAGTTGCTGGGCATGGGTGGGTAGAGGGGGCAGGGGAGAGACTTGCTGAGCATGGGTGGGTAGAGGGGAGCAGGGAAGAGACCTGCTGGGCATGGATGGGTAGAGGGGAGCAGGGAAGAGACCTGCTGGGCATGGATGGGTAGGGGGGGGCAGGGGAGAGACTTGCTGGGCATGGGTGGTGTAGCTGGGTCCCCCATCCAGGACCCAGCCAGGCTCGACCCTGCTTAGCTGCCTCTTCCTCCACACGACTGTTGCCTTCACTCCACAGCAGTCTGGCTCCTCTGGGCTCCAGGCCCTGCGAACTCCCAGGACTTCCTCCTCCCTCCGTTCCTTTCACAGAGGCACATTCAAAGCCCAATGTTTATAAGTAAGAGTTTTTATTTTCTTGCTTCAAATCAACACAACACCCTTCACTCCAGGTTGTTTAGGCTAGCAGCCCATAGCACCCATTCAGGTTCAACACAGTCAAATTCAGGTTCAAAAACAGTCCATATAACTTCAAACTCAGGTTCAACACAGTCCATATAACTTCACTTTAGCTCAAATTATTTCACTTAGGGAACAGTACATTATCAGAGGGAAAAACCCAATAGCTTGGTAGGTTGCAGCCCAGACCTTTTAGTATGAAACAGTTTAAACAGTCTTTCTTGCACCTTCTTACAGCACGGTTACACAGCTTTATTCCCACCTGGTTCAGGCTGGGGTTTCAATTGTGCCCAGCTCTCTTTCTCGCCCACAGGCTGCACCTGTTTCCTCTTTAGTAGAGATTTCCCCCAGTACCTCAGCCTCTCTCCTCCGGTCTTCCACCAGTCTCTCCAAGGTACAGCTAGCCACCCTCTTACAGCAGCTTTTTGGGTTTTAGCCAGGGCTCCAATCTCCATCTGTTCCTCCCCTAGCCCTTCAGTAATCTCCATTTTATCCTCCTCTTCAACTTCCCCTGCCCCCAATCTCTCCAGCTGGCCCTCACCTTCTTCAGAGACCATTTCCCAATCTTCTATCTCCTCCCCTAACTCTTGCACAGCCGGGTGGGGAAGAGAAGGATTCTGGGACTGGTAGTTCCTCCCCGTCTTCCTTAACACAGCCAACCTCTCTGCCTCCGGTAGCCCAGCTTTCTGAATGTGGGTGTTGTGCACATGAAATCTTCCCCGTTGGGATTCCGCGGCTCCCTGTACCCCTTTTCTTCGTACCTTCCCGGATCCCCTTTCACCTGCACTCTCACATACCCCCATCCTCAACTGATTGCTAGGGATTTCTATTTCTTCACTAGCAATCCGTGACAGGACATCGGCATTGGTTAACAGCCGACCCGCCCGGTGCTCCACTCGGAAGCGGTAGGGTTGCAGGGCCAGGTACCACCGGGTAAGACGGGCATTGTTGTTCTTCATATGTCCCAACCATTTGAGAGGAGCATGGTCAGTCACCAACGTAAATGCTTGGCCATCCAAATAGAAATGACAGGCCTGTATGGCCCACTTGATGGCCAAACATTCCCTCTCAATGGTGGAATACCTCGTCTCATGTGGTAATAACTTGCGACTCAGGTACAGGAGAGGATGCTCTTGTCCCTCATGTAGCTGGGATAACACTGCCCCCAACCCCACCCCAGAGGCGTCCACCTGGAGCACGAAGGTTTTATCAAAGTCCACTGCCCTTAGTACGGGCTCCTGACACAATATCGACCTTAACTTATCAAAGGCCTCTTGACTTTCCCCATCCCACTAAAGAGTGTTAGGGCTCTTACTTTTCAACTTATCTGTGAAAGGGGCTGCTATTGAGGCGAAATGGGGAATAAACCTCCGATAGTAGCTCACTATGCCCAAAAATCGCCTTAACCCTTTCTTATTCCCCGGACGCGGAAACTCCCTAATGCCAGCCACTTTGTTGCACAAGGGAGTGATATGTCCACCCCCCACCATGTACCCCAAATATTTCACGCGTCGCTGGCCGAAATGACATTTCTGGGTGTTTAAGGTTAAACCTGCCTGTCGGAACGTATCCAGTACCCCTCGGAGCCGGACTACATGGGTGGCCCAGTCCTCACTATGGATGATCACATCATCCAAGTATGCTGCGGCATACTCCTGATGCGGATGTAATATTTGATCCAACAACCGTTGGCAGGACGCAGCTGCTGAGTGCAACCCGAATGGCATTCTTTTAAACTGATAAAGTCCTACTAGGGTAGCAAAATCAGTTTTTGGCCGTGCTCCCTCCGTCAGGGGTATCTGCCAATAGCCCTTGGTCAAGTCCAGGGTAGACAGATACCTGGCGGTTCCCAGACGATCCAGTAATTCCTCAATGTGGGGCATTGGGTAAGCATCCGGGGTGGACAGGGCATTGACTTGGCGGAAGTCAATGCAGAACCGCCAGGTACCATCAGCTTTTCGTACGAGCACCACTGGGCTTGATCAGGGACTGAAGCACTCCTCAATTACCCCAAAGGATACCATCTCCTTAACCTGCCGCTTGGGAGGTGAGAGACGATAGGGCCGCTGCCTCACTACTCTCCCTGGCTCTGATATAATATCATGAGTTATGAGTGGTCTCCCCGGGACGAGCGGTCAACACATCCCGAAACTCATCTAGGAGTGCCCGCAGATCCTGCTGCTGGGGTTCACTAAGGCCTGGATCTATCTGGGGTTCCCCCCTCTGTGAGAACTCTGTAATCTGGGGCCCCAGGTCTTCTTCCCCTTCCTGTATCCCCCGACTCAATAACCCCTTTCTCTCCCCCACCAGGGCTTCAGAACGTTCACATGATACGTTTGTATCCTGCCTTGCTCATGTCTCACGGCATAGGTGGTGGGACCTAACTGTTTCTCTATCGTTACAGGCCCTTTCCACTGGCTTGTGAATTTATGTGGTGAGTCAGATATCAATACCAGCACTTTTTGCCCCACCTGAAATGTCTGATTAGCACTCTTCCTATCATAATAGGTCTTTTGGGTGACCTGGCTTCTGGCTAGCTGCTGCTGCGCCCCCTCCTGTACCCTCCTCAAGCGCTCCTTTAGATCAACCAAATACCTATTAACTTCCTTATCCTGCTCCTCGGGTGGCACCCACTGCTCTTTTAGAATGTCCAGCACTCCCCTGGGTACTCTCCCATACATCATCTCAAACGGAGAGACCTTTAGGGAGGCTTGTACACTTTCCCGGCACACATACAACACAAAGGGAAGTAACAAATCCCACTGTTCATGATGGATTCCGAGTCCCTTTCTTAACAGCATTTTCAAGGTCTTATTGAAGCGCTCTACCAACCCATTAGTCTGGGGGTGGTAGGCCGCTGTTCGGAGGTGCTGGATCTCAAATGCCTCCCATACCTGGTTCAGAGTACGTGACAGAAAATTTGTACCCCGATCTGTTAATACCTCCCTGGGAAACCCCACCTCACAGAAAATCCCTATGAGATGGGAGGCTATGACTTTTGCTGAGGTGTTGCGGAGTGGAATCGCCCAGGGAAACCTAGTAGCCATATCCACAATCACCAGTATATATGAGAAACCCCGCTTGCTCTTGGCGATGGGACCAATCATATCCATAACCACCCGGGCCATTGGGATAGCTATCTGAGGCAGAGGACAAAGGGGTGCTCGGGCAGGCACCTTCTCCGACATCTTTTGGCACTGGGCCGGGGAGAGACTTGCTGGGCATGGGTGGGTAGAGGGGGGCAGTGGAGAGACTTGCTGAGCATGGGTGGGTAGAGGGGGGCAGGGGAGAGACTTGCTGGGCATGGTTGGGTAGAGGGGGGCAGGGGAGAGACCTGCTGGGCATGGGTGGGTAGAGGGAGACAGGGGAGAGACTTGCTGAGCATGGGTGGGTAGAGGGGGCAGGGGAGAGACTTGCTGGGCATGGGTGGGTAGAGGGGGGCAGGGGAGAGACTTGCTGGGCATGGATGGGTAGAGGGGGCAGGGGAGAGAAGAAAATTGCTGGGTATGGATGGATAGAGAGGGGCAGGGGAGAGAGGAGAGTTTCAGGCCATGGATGGAGGGGAGAGCAAGAGAAATTCTGGACATGGATGGAGGGGAGGGAAAGGAGAGAGAAGAAATGCTGGACATGGAGGGAAGATAGAGGAAGGAGATTAGATGAGGGGAAAGGAAGTGAGGAGAGAAACTGCACATGGATGGAGAAAATAGGCAGAAGCTGGATCCACTGTACAGTTAAGTCTGCGGAGGACCAGAAATGAAGAAGAAAGGAGGAAAGAAAGGAAATAAATGGAAAGGAAGCCCTGGAAACGGAGTCAAGGGAACAGATAGGGAGCAGCAGAATCAGATACTGGACCAGCATGATCAGAGAGACAGTCACCAGACAACAAAGGTAGAAAAAAATAATTTTATTTTTATTATAGTGTTTGGAATATGTCCACTTTGAGAATCAGGTGCTGAACGTTAAAAGTTTATATTTATTTACTTATTTATGGCATTTTATCCCATATTAAACATGAATTAGATTGGAACCTGGGATCATTTAATTTTTTTTTCCTGGAGAGAGTAATGTGTTGCCCCCCCCCCCCCCCCGGGGTATAGCCAGCTCTGCAAATTTTTTTTTTTTTTGGGGGGGGGGGGCGCAGAGGTGGGTGGGTGGGGCGCAGTTGTGGACGGGGGGGGGGGGGGGGGGGGCGCCGAGGTGGACCGGGGAGAGAGCCTGTTAAAAATTTACCAGCACACCACTGTCTACACCCCTTCTTAAAGACCAGAATTCTCCTTCATGTGCTCAAGAGCAAGCTGTTCATAGCCTCTGTCCCTCTCTTCCACCTCGAAAAAGTATCTTCTCGTTACCAAATATCCAACATTCTTCTTTCACCAATCATACATCCTTCTCTCACTGCAGTAATTCAGAATCCATCTCTCCGGTTACTTAACATCTACCCCTACAGTCTGGCAGTCGATTGATCAGCATCTGCAGTCTCTCTCTCCCCCAGAACCAAACCATCCAGGTGTTCTTCCTATCTCTCTTCCTCCCCCTCCGCCAGACCTAAACCCTCATTACTCTCGCTCTCTCTCCTCTCTTCCCAAGCCTAATCCCTCCAAGTATTCTTTTCCTCTCCTCCACAATATTTTTGCTCTCCCTGTCACATTTGACTATCCCCATTCACTTTTTCCCTCCCACAAGTCCAACGCCTCTGCACTTTCTCTCCTTCTTCCCTTCAGCCTCATTCCCACCACATATAGACAAATTGTACTGGCTTCATCCAGGCCTGTGTCAGCCTATGTCAAAATCGTCTTTTTCTTCTGATCGGTGTGGTACAGTCCAGACACTACCTTCTTGCAGGATCAATATAATGGTACTGACATTTAGTTCTTGTTCCTGTGGATCCATGATGTGACCACTGCCTTTCCTTTGTTGTCAGATCATCCACAATGCCAAAATTCTGTACAGAATATTAAACTTTGGCACAAAAAACTGAATTCTGAATATATTCAGTACTGCACAGAATTCCCCAATGAGTAAATACCTAGAAACGTAGGAAAAAACAACTGATGAAAGGAAAAAAAATTGAAAGTAAACAGAAAATATTAGTGACCATAATTGACAATCACATGTGGCATAAATGGTATGCCAACAGACAATCAATGTAAGCATTTGACATTGATTGGACCCATATGTATAAAACAGGCACAGCAGAAAAGCTGCCAGGCAAGAACACCAGGCAGACAGCATTTGAATTAATGCTTATATAGCCACACCCTACATAGCCATGCAAGCATTCAATAGTGAGGAAAATAAAAGTATACTCACTACCCAAGTCAAACACCAGTGCTTCACCTTTGACACTACGTAGCCCCCAAAGTTACCAGTGTACCTGCCACTCTGATGGTGCTATGTTTTTTTAAATCTTTGTGGCAGGATGCTCTGGCAATTCCTCTACAGTATCTAGGCCTTTCCTGTGTTGACCTGTAAAATAAAAAATAAATGTCAATGAACAAACGTATATAATGCACTTAGGAGGTCTTATTCAAAGGCGCGGTAGCGTTATTAGCACGTGCTAAATATAAGAGAAGCCCATAGGACTATAGGGGCATCTCCAGCATTTAGCGCGCGTTAAAAACACTAGTGCACCTTAGTAAAAGGCCCACCTAGAGCACTACAGCTAGTATTTCTAGACTAGTACAGATAGGACATATCAACTATACAAATGTAGCTAGCATTTATTCTGACCTACCATCAAACATGAAAACAGACCAAAAAAAATCACTTACAGAAGTAGGCAGGAGGATACTCATTACTACATTTTTCTAGATACCAGTACTGGTTCTGGAGCATCAGCTGGAAAAAAAAAAAGAGGTACGGCTTGGCACCTTCACAATAATTCAAGCAGGTCCTACAGCTGCTATTTTAGGATCAGCCATACAATGAAGAAAACCATAAGAGGGTTGAATAATTATAGCTCCATGTGTGACCACAAGGGGAGCAATGTACAGGCATTTAAAGATTCCTGACAATTTCAGAAGGCTGGCACCAATAATAGGATAAAGGATTTCACAGCAGCTGCTGTAATAAGGCAACAGATGTGATCTAACATCCTATTCACTTTATCTACAAAACATGGATTAGTGTTTGATCACTCTGTGAAAGAACATCCTATTTAATGACCACTGTAGAAACAAGGAATTGTTTGGTCTCACAATTAATGTATAACAGCTAACTTTGCAAGAGTACCTTCCCAGGGACCCTTCTCAGAGAGTAAGATAAAACACAAGTAGCATTTTTTTATTTCTTTATGAACTGAGGTAACTGCTTCTTACATTGCTGCTTACCGATATTACCTAGGTATAGCTACTAGGAGGTTATTTTTATAACAGACTGACTAGGTTGAGAAGGTAAGAAGGTGCTTATTTCTAGCCTACTTTATAAAGACACAAAACCGTCTACAGGGTTCTTTTAGTAAGCTCTATTAGGTAGCTAGAGTGGGTTTTACCACAGAGTAGACAACAGCACAGACCTGTAATAACATCTAATGTACATTACAATAGCCAGTGTGGTAAAAATTCCACGCTAGCTGTTTAATGTCAGTAAGGATAGGAACTGGGTGTACCTTGGGTGGGTTGGAAGCATGGTCGGCTGCGATAGCTAGTGTACAGGTCACTAACATGTGCTAGCTGTCACGGCTGCACTTAAGAATCACCTCAAGAGGAGGCGTTAAGTGTAGATATCGTACTGGCAATCTAGTAGCATGGTTGCAGACTTGTGAAGTGCCTCGGTGGTACATCCCTCTAGCCTTCTAATTCCTTCTTCTGATATCTAATTTTCCCTTCAGATCCCCCTCCAGCACACCCTCAAATATAATCACCCCCCCCCCCCCCGACAGTCAAACCTTCATCCCCTGATGGAACAACCTTGCCCCCAATGTTCTACTTGCACTTGAGCTGCCACTGCAAGTAACACAGTGCCTGTGTGGTAATTGCAAAGCAGATGCGGACATTTCACCTGCTTGAGAGAGAGAGCAGCAGTACACGTTAGTGCATAAAGTACATGCATATACACCTATTTTATAAACAATGTTTAGTTCACAACTCTGCCTGTGTTCTGTCCAAGCTCTTCCCCAGGACATATTTACATGCTGGTCGAGTAAAGGTACATGCCTTCTTGGCACCATGCATACTTTAATGTGCATGACCTCTATGATAATTGCTAAATGGCCTTCTATGCCCATAAGATTCAAATGAGTTGAACAGGGCTAATAGGCTTCCATGATAGCACAGGTGGGCAACTGGAGTTCTGGGTCTGCACTGTCCCTCTTGTTCCCTGAAGAAGAAGAGGTACAGTAGATCCAAAGATATATAGATTGTAAGCATAAAACAGATCCACAAAGGTGGCTAATCAATATTTTAACATTTAGATTAACAATTATTTAAATAATAAAATTACACTAACCCTACATTAAAACATGGATGTCCATACAATCAATCCAACACAGTTTATGGTTTATTCGGATTTGATATACCACTATGACCGATTAGCAGGTCACAATTATCAGTGTGGGCATACTTTTGAGACCTCCCTTCTTCTAGTTTGAGCCTACATGCTTTACCCTGGGCAGGGGCTTTTTATCTTCCTCCCCTCCCCTGAGTCCTGCTCTCTAGCTATGTCCCTGTAAAGTTAGGCTGGACTTGCTGTAAGTATTTTGGTGATCTGGGGGTCTTTTCTGCATAACCCTTCACCCACCCTCCTCCTCATTTCACCTTTTCTTGGTTGAGCACTGGCCTCTGTTAGGGCTACTTCCTGAGAAAGGAAGTTCACATTTTGATGCTCCTTGTCTGCCCTATGTTGTCCCTAAAGATGAAAAGTTAAAAGCTCAGGAATCAATGCATAGCCTTTGCAGTGGTCTCCTTGTTGAAAGAAATCTACTTACGCAGCTCATATTCTGTTATCAGGGTAGTAGTAGGGATATAAATGTAGTGAATAAAAAGTAAATAATAGAAGACTTCCAATGGCCATTTTGTAGCCAGTGTTACCTTCTCAATTACTCTATATGTTGTCTCATGTGGGAAGAGTTTCCAGCTTATAAACACCACTGGATGTTCCTGGCCATCCTTATTGGGTCAAAACTACTACTGAGGCACCCAACTGCATTATGTAGGGGTGATTGAAGTTGGGGCTCCTAAGTGTTGGCTCTGAGCAGAACCCCCTTCAGTTCCTAGAATGATCCTTCAAAGAGCCTCCTTCAACGCCAGGAAAACTTTCTCCAATTCTTCTGACCATCATATCTGTGGTGCCTTCTTTCACAGCAGACAGGTTAGTGGTTCTGCATTTTCAGCAAGTGTAACCAATGAGGCTAAAGAAGGTTCTCACCTGTTCTTTTCTTGGGAATGGGCATTTGTATTTTGGCCTCTACCTTCTATATATGTGGGTATATCCCAGGGAATGAAACTCTTGTCCTCCAAGCAGGTACTCTGGATTTGCCATCAAGATGGCATTCTGCAGGCATGCAAGGACTGCTTGAGTTCACTTTAAATGTGTCTCCCAGTCTGCACTATAACTCACAATCAGGGCAATTCTTTAAATGGGAACCTAGAAGTACATGCCACTTGTGTGCAGCATTGGTGCCAATACTCGGCAGTGACATGTGCATATGCATTAGGCGCTATCCTATAAGGAACCTAAGTGCTACAGTGCATAACTCTGAGGGAGACATACATGTGGGCAGAGCATGGGTAGGCCATGGGGATGTTTTATAGCTATGTGTGTAGAATACTATAAACTACATGCGTGACTTGACACTCCAAGGCACAACAATTTCTGCCTGCCATTGACGTGGTATAAGAGCGCACATCTAAACATTGGAGAACCAATGCTGACTTTATGCTAATATTATACAACAGAATCTTGGCACCAAGATGCTGTTAAAGACTTAGCACTATGCACATGGCATTGAGGCACAAGAACAGAAGAATAGCCATACTGGGTCAGACAAATGGTCCATCCAGCCCAACATCCTGTTTCCAACAGTGGCCAATCCAGGTCATGAATAATTGGCAGAAATCCAAATAGAAACAACATTTCATGCTACTGATCCCCGGGCAAGCAGTGGCTTCCCCATATCTACCTCAATAGCAGACTACTGACTATTCCTCCAGGAACTTGTCCAAGCCTTTTTTAAAACCCAAATATGCTAACCATTGTTAGCACATCCTCTGGAAATGAGTCCCGGAGCTTAACAATTCATTGAGTGAAAAAATATTTCTTCCCATTTGTTTTAAAAGTATTTCAATGTTAACTACATTGTGTCCCCTAGTGTTTGTACTTTTTGAAAGAGTAAAAAATTGATTCACTTCTACTCGTTTTACACCATTCAGGATTTTATAGACATCAATCATATCCCCCTAAGCCATCTCTTTTCCAAGCTAAAGAGCCCTAAACTCTTTAGCCATTCTTCATTTTTGTTGCTCTACTTTGAACATTTTCTAATTCTGCTATATCTGTTTTGAGATAGAGCGACCAGAATTGAATGCAATACTCAGGGTGTGGTTGAACCATGGAGCAAGATAGAGGTATTATAGTATTCTTGATCTTATTTACCATCCTTTTCGTAATAATTCCTAGCATTCTGTTTGCCTTTACTACTACTACTAACATTTGTATAGCGCTACCAGGCATACGCAGCGCTGAACATGAGACACACAGAGACAGTGCCTTTGTGGCATACATTGTCTTCAATGACACTAAGATCTTTTTCTTGGGTGCTGACTCTTAAGGTGGACCTTAACATCTGGTAACTATGGTTTGGATTATTCCTCCCAATGTGCATCACTTTGCATTTGACTACAATAAATTTCCCAATTTTCTAAGGTCTTCCTGCAATTTTTCACCTAGACTGAGGTGTCAGTTTACAGAACTGTCCCCCAAATCATCAAGCTATGCCATTTTATAACAGTTAAAGGCCCACAGGAGGTGGTTAATCAACTGCTGAACATAGCAGGAGAACCAGGAAGTCCAAATAGCAGGACAGTAAACTGTAACAGCCCTTCAGAGGTAGTAATGGCCATTCTCTTTTTTGCTGCTGGAGTAAGAGGTACCTGCTATTATTAGGTCTAGTGTAGAAAATAAATTGGCTAGACCTAGTCATTCAATAACTTCCTTGACTCAAAGCACAGGGAGCTTCCAATTGTGAGACCTTATTATCTTTCTTGAAATCAGTACATAAGCTGAGGCTCTGATCTGGTTTTGGGGATCATGCCAAGTCTGAGCATCTCCCTTACTTCTTTGGCTACTGCTTGCTGTCATTTTTCTGGAATCTGGGACTATAATAATATCAAGGCAAGCAGATGGATTCTTTCAGGAGTGCTGGAGATGTCTGCATTTTGACTCAGTAGCATTCTATATTACCCATCTGCACGGTTAACAGCTGATACCTCAAAGAGACTTGTAGATGTTCTGGGTTCAATGAAACTTTGAGCCCAAAATCTTCTTGCTTGACTAAAGCACAAGCTAGTGTGACAGTAGTGACACACTTCTTCAAGAGGTGAATTTGGAAGATCTGGGCCTTTATCTGCTTGTAATCCACAGGCCGTATTCTTGTATATGAACTCGACAGATTTTGCCAATGACAGAGTAGCTTACACTCCAATGAAAACAATACTAAAACATGGTCTCCTGGTTAAAAGATCCATTGGACTGTGGAGCAAGCATATTCCTGGGTTTGAGATTTCTCAATATAAAGCCTCATCTTTTGTCAGATGCTCCATCATCTGAATCATATAGAGGCCCATTTTCAAAGCAAACAGACTTACAAAATTACATAGGTTACTATGGGGCTCATTTTTTTTAAAAGAGAAAAACCATCCAAAATGTGTTATAAAGTAGCATTTGGACAAATTTCTTCACAAAACATTCAAATTGGTATTTTTGAAACCTATTTTGCAGATGTTTTTATTGTTACATTTCTACCCCGCACTTTCCCACTCATGGCAGGCTCAATGCGGCAGGCAATGGAGGGTTAAGTGACTTGCCCAGTCACAAGGTGCTGCCTGTGCCAGGAATCAAACTCAGTTCCCCAGGACCAAAGTCCACCACCCTAACCACTAGGCCACTCCTCCACACTATAAGGTTTTTATCCATAAAAACCCTATAGCAAGCTATACACCTAAACACAGTATCATTTAATTTTTATTTATAAAGTAAACGTGACTTCAGATCCCTGGTGCTGTTCTTTTTCTTTTGAACAGCACCACTCCGCTATGTCGCAGGGGGTTTTTTGTTCAAACTTTCCCAATGCGGTAACATACGGGAATTCTCATGTCTAGTCTACTTATTTTTCTTTGTCAATATATACTATTCGTGATCATTGCACTTATCTTTTTCTTCGGGCGTTTTGTCTTTCTACTCGGTTCGCTCTACAGTGTGCTCCTGTTTCGCAACAGCTTCATAAGGAGCTGAACCTTCATCTATGTTGCCCTTTATATCATGCTCCATCCAGTATATCTTCTGATTGTTTTCAGAATTAGAGATTAGAACTGATTGAGCAAACCAAAGGAAGTTAAATATATAACATTAAGGGATGTTTATCCATGCAATTTGTCTGCAGTGCATTCAAATCACAAGGGGGTATGTTGGGGGCAGGGCTTAGGGTGTTCCTAACACTTATATTTTGCAGCCATAATGGAACAAAACAAAACTAACTAGGGCTGAAACTTCAACGTTTTGGTCTAGACCTGTTTTTAGAATGAATAAGTCACAAAAAGTTGCCCTAAATGACCAGTGGTCACTGACCCCATCCTACCCCCCCCCCCCCCCCAAAGATGTGATTAAAATATTACTTACCAGCCTCTATGACAGCTTCAGATGTTATAGCCAGGTCTATTAGAGCAGCAAGCAGGTCCCTGGAGTAGTGTAGTGGTCAGTGGAGTGCAATATAGAGAGGAGGACCCAGGCCCATATCCCACTCTGTTACACTTGTGGTGGAAAGTGTGAACCCCCTCATAATCCCCTCACAAACCTATAGAGGTGACCCTTTCACCCATAAGGGCTATTGTAGTGGTGTACAGTTGGGTACAATAAGTGTTTGGAGGGCTCAACTTACAGTATAAAGGGGTAACGGTGAGATGTGTACCTGGGAGCTTTCATATGAAGTCCATTGCAGTGACCCCTAGTATGCCCCAGTGCTCTCCTGGGATGTCTGTGTGGCCAGTCTACTAAGAATGCTGGCTCCTTCTACATCCCAATAGATTGATTTTCTACATTTTTCACTTGGACTTTTTTTTTTTTTTTCGAAATTGGCCCAAAAAAGATAAATGCACAGAGCACAAAAACATCTTGCATGTGGCCATTTTAGCAATAAATAAATAAACATTTTGCTGTTTTGAAAATGGCCATATTTTCTATTCAGATTTGGGATGTTTAGCGCAAAATGTCCGAAGTCCAACTTGGACATCATATTGAAAATGCCCCTCCATATAACTTTATCTGCTGTCATTTACTATTTTACTATGGTGCTCATTTTCAAAGCACATAGGCTTACAAAGACCTGTACGGTCCATCCAGTCTGCCCAATGAGATAAACTCATTTTACATGGTGTGTGATACTTTATATGTATATCCGAGTTTGATTTGTCCAAATACCAGAGTTTGATTTGTCCCCATAATCTATAGTCTACTAGTTTCTGTTCCAGGATCGACTTCTCTTCCCTGGTCTTCCAGACCACATCCAGCATTCCCCAGGTCTCCTTTCATAAAGTAACTGAAATGCAGAAAAACTAGTTGAATTGTAGCAAACAGTATGTATGCAACAAGGAATCTCAGCTCTTGCTATCTTCTGTGACAAATTTGCCCAATATTTGTTTGAGAGTTGAGCATTCCCCAAGGCCATCCATGTATGACAATAAACTTAAGTGCAAAGGGTTTCACTTTCAGGAATGCATAAACTTGCTGTATTACTTGAGACACAATATGGGGTCCTCCTGGTCAGTTAAGATCTCCTTAGGCTATTTGACTCATGAGAAAATCTTTATAAAGCCAATTGCGAGTATTGCTGTGTTCGCATTATTTAACGGTACAGCCTCCAGCACTCAAGTGCCATACAGGATACCAAGCATATACCAGTTTCCCAGATGATCCTCTCCAATGAGTCAACTAAGTCAAAGTGGGTCTTCACTACCTCCAGATGGTCTTTTCCAATGGTCCTGCTAAGTTGAAGGGGGTCACCACAATAAGTATCAGCACTAAGGAAGCAGGTTGGACTCCAGCAAGTCAAGTTAACTTATATATAGGGAAGAACTGAAAAGAAATATGAACTTTTTATGTAGCTCTGACCAATAGAATTGGATCAGAATTTGCTCCTGTGATTTTTCTCTCTCTAAATTATCAGTTAGGAGATGCCTATGAATCCACTGAAGCACTTACTGGTGGTAAGGTCAGGGTACTAAGAACTGCACTCACTTCTCCCTCTAAATTTCTCCTAGTTACCTTTCATATTAGATCCTTCTTAACTTCAAAAAAAAGGCAGAGATGAGGTCTGAGCTTCAAGATCATTTCACAGGTCCAGAAAGTTCCTAGTTCTTTTAGGGTCTCTTCTTTCTTTGGTGGATAGCATAAAAATCCTAGAATGCTACATTTATTGAAAATTAATATTTGAGACCTAAGTTTCTTCAGTGGTTAAGTTGCATTATTTGGCTCTTTGCCAGTTGCTTGGTCTTTGGTCATGCTTAGATAGCACACAGGGGTTCCAATCCATCATAAATACCTGATCTCTGCAACACAACAAAACCAAAGTACGTAATGGACATAACACAACTCTTCCGTTGTACGATTCCCTAATGTGGCTGTGCCACATGAACTTTATCTTACCACAATATCACTTTGTATTTGTTCACACTGGAGTCTGCAAAAGCCACATTGAGCCTACAAATAGGTGGGAAAATGTGGGATACAAATGTAATTAATAAAATAAATAAATAAATAAATAAAGGCTATACTATCTTGTACTGAGTTGATTGGATTATGGGAACATTTTTTACAATGGTGCAAGCTAAGCCATTGTCAAGAAATCA
This sequence comes from Microcaecilia unicolor, assembly GCF_901765095.1. Classification (NCBI taxonomy): domain Eukaryota; kingdom Metazoa; phylum Chordata; class Amphibia; order Gymnophiona; family Siphonopidae; genus Microcaecilia; species Microcaecilia unicolor. Next base: position 470,687,303 of record NC_044031.1, read on the forward strand.
CAAATTATTTAGACATTCAGCAACCCCCCCTTCAAATATGACCTTGCTACATCTCTTCTAGTAGTACAACACTGGCCTCATAGTTGTCTGACTTTAAGATTCCCATTAATTCCAATAGGCTAACATGGTCCCAAAATTTAAACCTGTTATCTTTCGGCAGTAACTTGTACTTCATAAGGAAGTAACTCATCAAATGTACTGAAAGAGAGCTCCCTCCACTAGGACAAGCTCGAAAACTACCAACCAGTCTCTAACATCCCTTTCCTGGCAAAATGAATAGAACACTCCTTTGAGACCTCTAATGTCCTCTCAAGGAACATCGCTATCTGCACCCTCATCAAAAGAAACTGCACGTTGCGATACCCACCAGTGAGTCTTCTCAGCAGTTTCCCCCCCACACTCTGGAACTTACTCCCAGAGGGGCTACATCTAACTCAAGACTACCTCTACTTCAGAAAGCAAGTGAAAGCCTGGCTCTTCTCCCAAGTTTTGAATGCATGTGGTGTCTGACCATATATTCACTCTACACCTGGACAAGCTTGCTACACACTCTATAACTTAGATCAGTTCCTTATATCTTGTTTAGTACCTAAACCATGCCTTGAGTTTAGTCACCCATCTATTTATCCCAATTGACTTTGTACTACCCATCTTGTCCCCATCTATATCTGCACTTGGCCCCTGGCTACACAGTAAGATGTCTCATTTTATTTTATGAACAGCGTTATCATCATCATCTGTGATTCGAATGTTATAAAGTGTGCTTATTAAGTGTTCCATTGCTAGTTAATATGTTGACATTGTATTAATATCTATGTTATCTGAATGTTCCTTCATACTATTATGGTATTGTTTGTATTGTACTGATAGTTATCATATTTCTGTTATATGATTGTTCTACAGTGCTTTTAAATATGTATATTTCTGATACTGTTTCATGGTAGTCCTATTACTAGGTTTTAATTCACTGTTTCCAAGTTTACCTCTGACTGAATTTATGCTTATATTTGGTAATTTTAACAGCATTGTTATGCTGTTAAAAAATGTAAATTTTATGTTAAACTGTACCTGCTGTACGTCATCTTGAGTGAATTGCTTCATAAAGATGGTTATTAAATCCCAATAAATAGATAAATAAATTTCTTTGCTTTTACCTACTTGTCTTTGGAATTAACACCTTGTCTCTCTCCACACAAGATCATGCTATTCCAAATTTAGAAGGGGATTAAAAACCTTTTAATTCCCCAAAGCATTCAGGAAGGTTGGGCTCAGGGAGATTGAGGGACAGTTCTCTATACTTTTTATTTTCTGATAACTCTGTTGTTACTATAATTTGTCTAATATGTCTACCTGCTGTTTCTTTGTGCAGGGACCTAAAGTAATTTTAGTTATCTTATGTCTTACGTTTTTAGTGTATTCAATAAGAGCAAATCACTGTGGACATGTGTCATTTTTATTTCAATTGTGAGCCATATATAAAATATAATAATTTAATATAGGACAATTTATAAATATATAAACTGCTCTGATATTGTTATTATGAGGTGGTATAGCAACTAAACTAGGTTATGGACTGGCTTCTCATCTATCCTCTGGTCTCCTTTCCAGGTAAACTTAAGTGAATCAACTTGGCCTAAATCCTTCTAAAGGCCACCAGGTTACCATCCTCATCCCATTTGGGTAGACTATCTAAGGGTTCCCGAAGTACTTCATTATCCCTATCCTTTTCTGGACTTCTATCTACAGAAACCCCTAGATTTTTGGCACACTGGGCCTTCTTCTGACATCATTGCCACTGGAGTTTAGTATCTTAATTTCCCTAGCATACAAGTCTCGTTCTTCCAGATGGAAGACTTCCAGGAATGACTCCTTCTTGGAGTCAACTGGTCTAGCATTAAGCCAGGCTAACAAAGTCTAAAAGTCTAGGAAGCACTGTCCCAGGATTATAAGGGAGAACTCTCATTTTGAGGCTGGTCCCATTACTGTTTTTAATGAGACCTGAGTAGTGGGATACTGCCATTGATCCCCATGGACATAGACCTGTCTCTGTCTGTTCATAGTGAATCTGACCTCTTTTAACCAACTCTCTTTGAGTAAGGGCCATGACACTACCAGAGTTTACCACAGCTTGGGTGATTCCACTGGATCACAAAATTATCCAGTGCAGAGTGTGGGGCATCAACAATGTTACAGGTGTGGGGTTTCATCAGGTTAACATCCATAGCCTCTTCTTCAGTTCCTGGGTATTCCTAGTCAAAACTGCATTTCTCCACAACCAAAGCAGGGTGGCAATTCAGGGTCCTGGGACCAATATGTGGCTGGAAACTGTTCTTTTTCTAAGGCTGACTCTAGATGATCCACTTTTTCACTCTGGGATAATTTTATATCTCGCTGCCTAAGGTGTTCAGGCATTAATTGAGTTTGGTGGAAGACAATGGCAAGTTCCCCAGGGCCCCCTATAAACTGTGAATATTAGCCCAGCTACTGCCACATAGGTGGACTTAAACCACCTAGAGACTATTCCAATAGAACTAATTTGGCCATCTTGATTACAGTTTTCCCTTCTAATTGAAGCCACTTCCTTCCTATATCTTTCAAAGCTACAAGACACCTTGTGGAATTTAATCTATGTGGAGGGATTCTCCTTGGGACTGATACCTATAAACTTCTTGCGTGCATGTTTCACAGTCAAACATTGTAGCCTTGACTTTGGCATAGCTGTTGCTCATGAGAAGTCCTCTCAAAGTTTACTAGGAAGCAGTTGGTATCCTCAGCAGAGGTCTGCTTGGGTATTACCAGAAGTGGAGAGGTAAGTGGAGCTATGGTAGCTTGCATTGCTTGGGCCAGCTGTGTTAGGAAGATTGTTGCTGTGTTCATTGGTAGGGCTTGCTCCCGTACCTCTGTAGAGCTTGCTGCTGTGTTCACTGGTTCTACACAGCGCTCTTCAGTGGCTTCTGTCAGGGCTTGGAGCAAGCACTGCATGATTGGCTGAGCAAATGCCAGTCTATAAAGTACAAGTCTGTAATAAAATTAATGTTCAACCAAGTCAAACAAAAAAAAAAAAATTCTCAACCTCTCCAGTGCTAACTTTCCAAGGCTACTTCTCTAACTGATCAGAACTAAGCTCTTCATAGCCCAAACGAACAGAGGTTACATAGAACACAAGAGCTGCCGTATAAAGTCAGAAAAAGGGTTCATCTAGCCCAGTATCCTGTTTCCAAAAGCGGTAAGTCCAGGTCAAGTACCTGGCAGAGTCCCAAAAAGTATTTCCAGGCTGCTTAATTTTGCTGAACAAAATTTCATGTACACAGAGAAATTAGTAATTGTAAATAATTTTGTTAACAATAAACATAGTTTTATTTTCCAAGAACTGTATTTTACACTCTGAATACAAGAAATACTAGGGGCATAATCTCACATTAGTGTGCCTATATAACATTTCCAAAACAGTGCCTGTTTATTAGACAGCAGAATGTAAAAAAAAAAAAAATGTAGAAGGGTGTGAAGATTTTTACAAAGCACTGCATTTGCAGAAATAAGGGCCAAACAAGCTGCTGATGTGACCTTTTTATTGGACTGACTCAATCTATCTGTAACTAGCTTTCCAGGGCCATACTCCCTTTATTGGCAATAAGCTAGTCCTAGATATACAGAGCAGGTGTTAGGCATAGGAGGACACAGGGCAGAAATTTGCAAAGGAGCCCCAATGTCTGCTAGCAGGGTGTGCTGCCTTCAGTTCTGGGCAGGCTTGGGCACCCTATGGCATGAGGACCCAGGGCAAGTGCTCTATATGGGCCCCCTCTAATACCGGCACTGTAGATATATTAAGTCCAATATAATGGTTTGACCCACAGCTCATTTTTTGGCCTTTATTTCTATATAGTTAAGAGGATTAATAAAACAACCACAATGAATACATTAGGAATAAATAAATATTCACACAGTGAGGTTAGCTGCAGTTCTGCATGAAAGTGCCAACATATACAGCTCCTCCTGATTTGAGGCAGCTTAGATCAGTGAGCTGAGAACATGGGAAGTCCGTATGCATATAGGTTCCTTTGAAAATAATGAGGCTTGTGTTCAATATCACACTTTAAATCTCATTAATGCATGTTAATGTGGAATAGTGTGTATTTAACATGTTTTGTAAATCTCGCCTGTAGGTTGTAATCTCTCTCAGGCAAGGAATTACCTATTGCATCTAAAATGTATCTCGTCTCGGATTTGGAAAGGAGAGAAATTAAATACAAAATCTCAATCCAAATCCTACCTGTAAAGCAGACAGGGCATTTAAAAGTGCCCCCCATTCCTTCAAAGCTGTGTTCTATCAAGTGGCACTGCAATTTGGCTGGTGAGTCAAATGTCTGGCTGCAGAGTTTGCATTCATGATTCAGCCCTTCATCTGGCAGAGAAAACAAAGGAAAAGGCAGAGTCAATTAAATCATTTATAAAGAGAATTCTGCCATTAATAAACTGAACAATTTTTGGAAATTTTATGGTGCTAATATTGCATTGCATCTGGTTTTTATCAATCAATGTCACTGCCTGGGAGCTGCCTGTGGAAAACCTGAATGTACATCAGCTAGACTTTTCAGGAGAAAAATGTATCTAAAGATGACTTCCTAGATAGTCAGGAAGAATATACACCTAAAGTTGATCCAAAACAAGGTACAGTGGTTAACAATACCTCCTATGCATATACTATATAACAGACAAAACAAATAGAACTTTATACAATCTATGAAGCCAAAAAAGCCACCTCTTCCAATGGCTCACAGTTGCTACAGGTGATTATACCGAACTATCTATGTTGCATAACTCAAGATAACCAACTGTACTTATAGACACATCAGAAACCTGATTTTCCATAAGGCTTCTAGGAAGGAATTGGTACACTCAAGTCAGGACAAACATAATCTCTTGAGTAGTTTACAAAAGGCTCACTCAATGTAAAGCCTTTTGTAAAATATGTATAAGGATGCTAGGAAATACATTTGTAGATCGCAACCTGTAGAGCAAGAATGACCATTTTAGAAAGAAACACATTCAGAAGGAGAAGATAATCACTCAGGGTTCTGAACTTGCAGTACTGGCATTTACAAGCGTAACTACTGCCAAGTGTAAATGCTGATTTTCCTATTTATGCATTTGGGGCCTGGGCTCTTGCGGTAATTTCATTTTTGGCGCGCGTCCGATATGCACATCTGAAAATATTTTTTATTTTCGGGCGCATGTAACGGACGCACGCCAAGTGGCATTTGGTGCATGCAGGTCATTACCGTCCGGTTACTGAATAAGTCTTTACCTCTAGATCAATGGCAGGCAGTAAGGTCTCAGACCCAAAATGGACGTGTGGCAATTTTCATTTTGCCGCACATCCATTTTCGGCAAAAAAAGCCCTTTTTACAGGCGCGCAAAAAATGGATCGGCGCACGCCCAAAACCAGCACCTACACTACGGCAAATCATTTTTCAGTGTGCCTTTGTAAAAGGACCCTTAAATATCAGCACTCATACAAGTATCTGATCTTTCTAAACTGGACATCTAAGAGGAGGCAATTAAGGAGCTGAGGGGTCCCTTTTACTAAGCGGTGGTAAGCCCAATACAGGCTTACCCACTCGCTAAACAGAAAGTACATCAGGCTACCGCAGCAGTCTGGCGGTACTTCCCACCTCTAGCATGCCATCATATCTGGTGCTACAAAAAAAAAAAAAAAAAAAAATATATATATATATAAAACATAATATAATTATAATATAATATAATTATATATATTTTTGTAGGCCCGGAGTGTACTCAGCATTAATTGGGCAGTGCCATGTGCTGCCCGGTTACCACTGGGTTAGCGTGGGAGCCCTTACCGCCACCTCAAAGTGGTGGCAAGGGCTCCCCTCCTGAAATGGCCATGCGGCTAGTGCTTTACTTGCCACATGGCCATTTCCTGAAAAAGAGACTTCCCTTTTACCCGCTGCAGTAACAGGGGACCTCGGCACACGTGAAAAACATGTGTTGGCGTTGGTGCCACCGCAGGCCCCCTTTTGCCACAACCTGGTGTAAATCCCAATGCCTAAATTCGGCCAAGAGCAAGTGTATTCTATATCAACGAGCATAAATTTTAGATATGCCCAAGTCCCGCCGATTCTATGCCCATGGCCGTACCCTCTTTTCAATTATGCAACTTTGAATTTACGAACACCACGCTACAGAGCATGCTTAGCAAGTAGTGTGCATAAATTCTAATTAATACCCATTAGTGCTGATAATTGGTTGTTAATATCCAGTTATCAGCACTGATTAGCATGTTACCCAATTAGCTTATGTGGATTGTTGTGGAACACACTTCGATTTCTGTGCACATATCTCAGAGCGATGTATACAATCTCGGGGAAAGAGGGTAATTCTGTAACTGTGCATTTATTTTTAGCCACCAGGACTACATGCAAATGACCAGTATACTGGCATATACATGCTTATGTGCACAAATGTACATAAATGCCAATATTCCGGCTAGACATTGTTGCCTAAATACAAAAATGCATAGTTTGAAGGTGGGCATGTGCCTGGGTGGAGCATGGCCAGGGTGTACAGTTACTATTTGTTTTTAACAATCTAGGTAGGCATGAGTGGAGGAGTAGCCTAGTGGTTAGAGCACCAGTCTTGACATCCAGAGGTGGCCAGTTCAAATCCCACTGCTGCTCTTTGTGATCTTGGGCAAGTCACTTAACCCTCCATTGCCTCAGGTACAAAATTAGACTGTTAGCCCTCTAAGGACAGGGAAATACCCAATGTATTTCACCTTGAGCTACTACTAAAAAGGTGTGAGCAAAATTCAAATAAATAAATAAATACCAACTCTGTGGTTGGTGTAAGTGCCCATACCTACAATACAGGCATGCATTTTCTCCGATATCCTAGTATTCTATAAAGAAAGGGAGCAGACTATTCTTTATAGAACAAGCTCCAAATTGGGGCATTGTTACAGAATTACCCTCAAAGGTCTACTGACACTGCCCTTCTTATCTAGAGAAGCCAGCAATAATTATGTCTTTTTTTTTAAATGACAACAGCATTATTTTTAAACCTTGACACCTCATTTTCTCATCTTAATCCTCCTGATGGTGAACAACTGTTCAGAAGAGCAAAATGAGAGACAAATAAAGCACCGAACAGTCTTAAAAATCCAATCAAGATAATCATCTTCTGTTCTTGACAAAGGTGGTGACTGCCAGCAGACAGTAATTGGAAAAAGCGACCTGGCTCATTTATTAAAGTGAAATTCAGAGCCCATTGATTTAATAGCCATTATATAATATTCAATTAAGGAAATAAGTTGGCACATCCTTTTTTCTAATAAAAGCTATAGTTAAGAAACAGGTGATGCCCCTAGAATTTTAGACCATTTCTTTGTACTTAGAATACCTGCTAATATGACTTGCAAAACAGGTGTTAGAGTAGCAATTATCTGATAAGGGAATAGGAAGCTGAGCTGTAGTGCAAAAGAGATATCTTAATGACAAAATGAGCCTCGTACGTAGCCTGGGCAGAATGAGCACTGAAAATGTTTTCATATTGAAAACAAAAACAGTATCCTATTTTGACACAGAAGACTTAAATTTTACGATGTAGTCATAGTTCATGCTTAAAATTTTTCATTCTGGTGAAAAAAGAATGAAGCCCCGGTATTGTAAGTGCCTGCTGAACCTACCTCTATCATCACTTGCAGGGTAATCAACAACTTCCCCTCGCATAGTTATGAAATGCATTTCAGTAAAATGTTCACTCACCTTGAACTACTACTGAAAAGGACTGAACGGCTGAGCTCAATGACTTCCAGAATCAAATGGAATATATTACAAGCTAAGGTGAGTAAAGTGAAATTATGACTGTACCACTATAATCCATCTCATATATTCTGGGTTCACCATACAATAAAACTCATATTTGATGCATTTGTTTGATTGGAGTCTGCCTTGTATATTCCGGAGTATGCAAAGATGCATTATAAATTAAAGCGAATTTTAAAAATGACACTTAGGGGTTAGTTACTAAAATGTGGTAAAAGTTGGCATTTTGCCATACACCTTGGTTTACTGTGGAAGTCACTAACCTGCATGACCCAGTGCTCCTAGGGAGCATTCTTAAAGGGACTGGAACTAAACTGTGGTCCGCTTCCCCCACCAAATAAACCACCCACCCTCCAAACACTTCACCCAGAGACCCTCCGAAAAGATAAATTTTAGGGACCTTGCCCAAAAATCTCCCACTCTCCACTTTACTCTCGTGGTGCCCTCATATAGCACCTTGAACCCAGGTGATAATACCATGAGACTACTGCTAGAGGTCTCTGGAGCCATTTTGAACCTGGTGTTGGCAGAAGCTAAAGCAACTAGGGGTTATTCTTGTCCTGGAACCCCCAAGACCACAAAGCATTAGATGAGGAAGGCCCATAGAGGCCTACAAAAGGGTGGCAATCTTGGGGGGGAAATCTAGGAAGAGGGGGATCCCAAGAGGAGAGGGGAAGCAAGCTTTGCTCCAGCCCTTTTAAGATGCTGCCCAGGAGCATTGTATATGTCTCAGGGGATCCTGCAGGGTTCTTCTCTCTTGTCAATCTTGTTCAACCTTTTCTTGAGGAGATTGGATAGAGTGTTGAGGCCCCTCAGTATCTCCTATTATTCTTAAGCAGATGACATCTTACTGTTGTTTACTACTACTTATTTCTATAGCAATACTAGACGTACGCAGTGCTATACACTGGACATGAAGAGACCATCCCTGCTTGACAGAGCTTACAATCCAATTAAGACAGAGAAACAGAACAAATAAGGGATAAGGGAATCACTAAGGTGGGAATGATAAAACATGGATATTGAAAAAGTGAGTAAGGGTTAGAAGTTAAAAGCAGCATCACAAAGGTGGGCTTTTAGCCTAGATTTGAAGATGGCCAGAGATGGAGCTTGACGTACCGGCTCAGGAAGTCTATTCTAGGCATATGGAGCAGCAAGATAAAAGGAACGGAGTTTGGAGTTAGCAGTGGAAGAGAAGGGTGCAGATAAGAGAGATTTACCTACTGAACGGAGTTCCCGGGGAGGGGTGTAGGGAGAGATTAAGAGTGGAAAGGTACTGAGGAGATGCAGAGTGAATGCACTTGTAAGTCAATAAGAGAAGTTTGAACAGTATGTGGAAATGGATAGGGAGCCAATAGAGTGACTTGAGCATTGGGCTAAAATGAACATAGTGATACTGGTAGAATATAAGTCATGCAGCAGAATTTTGAACAGATTGAAGGGGAGAGAGATGGCTTACTGGGAGACCTGTGAGAAGCATTGCAATTGTCTAAGCGAGAGGTGATAAGAGTGTGAATAAGGGCTTTGGTAGTGTGTTCATAAAGAAAAGGATGAATTTTGGTGATATTGTAGAGAAAGAAATGATAGATTTTAGCAGTCTGCTGAATACGTGCAGAGAAGGAAAGAGAGGAATCGAAGATGACCTCAAGGTTATGAGCTGATGAGACAGAGAGGATGAGAATGTTATCCACAAAGATAGAGAATGGAGGAAGAGGAAAGGTTGGTTTAGGGGGAAAGAAAAGAAGTTCAGTCTTAGTCATGTTTAGTTTTAGATGGCGGTAAGATATCCAGGTGGCAATGTCAGACAGGCAGGATAATACTTTGGCCTGGATTCCTGCTGAAATTTCTGGTGTGGAGAGGTTGATCTGGGAGTCATCAGCATAAAGGTGATACTGAAAACCATGGGATGAGATCAGAGTAGCAAGTTGTGTTCCAGTGGAACACTATTTAGTTGATACTTTCACCTACCTGTACATAATAGCCTAAATTTATCACGCCTAAAAAAAAACGGCGCTAAAAAAAAATACACCTAAGCGTATTCTATAAACTATGCCTAAATTTAGGTGCAGTTTATAGAATACACCTAGCACCTGTCGGCGCAACTAAACGTAGTCACTGGCAGTTATGCCATGTAAAATTTGGTATAAATGCAGACACCTAAATTAGGTGTGGAATGGGTGTATTCTATAACAACGCGCTTAGTTTTTAGTAACATCCATCCATGATCCTCCCATTCCATGATCATGGCCACATCTGTTTTTCAACTATGCGCCTTAGAATTTATGCGCATTACTTTACAGAATATGCTTAAGACAGTTGTGTGCATAAATTCTAATACCAATTAGCATCAATAATTGCTTTTTAATTGGCAATTGTTGATGCTGATTGGCTTGTTAGGTAATAAGTTGCATGTGCAAATCCAGGATACGACCAGATTTTCGTTTGTGACTTAAGTCGCACTATACAGAATCTGGGGGAATATGTAAACTGCTTTGATTGTAACCACAGAAAGGCAGTATATCAAAATCCCATCCTCTCCCCCCCCCCTTTCTTTTTTCCCTAATCCTGAGAAAATAAATGTTGTTGATTTGTATATTGTTTCTAAAAACTATAAATAAAGAATTAAAAAAAATTTCACTTCATTCAGACAGTGAAATCTTGGGCATTACAACAAAATGAAAAAGTAAATTAATAGAACTATTAAGAAAACATTTGTCAATTTGGAATTATCAGGAAGGATTAAACCATTTTTGGACCCACAGTATTTGCAATTAGTAAGAAGGCTACAATTCTAATTTAGCTTATTGCAACATTTTATTATTAGGTTTGCCGGATAGGACAATATGCAGATTTCAGATTGTACAAAATGCTGCAGATAAATTGATTTTGGGAGGTAAATCCTCAGATCATGTTACCCACACAGTTGTTCCCGATAAATGCAAGAATTGATTTTAAACTCCTGACTATAGTTTTAAAATGTTGCATGCATGGTGGAAGCCTAGTTCCAGAATATCTCAGTAATCTGACCTCTTTATATATACCAAATAAAACTTTGTTCCTCTCATGAAATTTGATTGTTTGTTCACCTAATTCTAATTGTTTAGTTGTCAGAAAGCATAGATCAGTAATGAGCAGAGGACCAGACATTTGGAACAAGTTACCAAAACTTTGAGACCCATAGACCTTTACCACCAAGACATCATTAGAAAGCACATCTATTTTATTAATATTTATCAATAAAATGGGTGTGTGTTTAGAATTCTTTTTTTACAGGTACTTGCTTATTTCTATTTTGGTTGAGAAATGTTGTCTTGGGACTTCAGCCCAATTTCTTGTAATAATGTATCTTGCAGTAATTTTTGAAAGCTGTATTATTCAATTTACATGAGGCATTCTATATGAATTTGCATGCTTTGCATACCATTACTATTTTTCCTGTGTTAGACTAAACTAGGGCCCTGTTTACTAAGTCACGTGTGCTAATTAGGCACCCATAGGAATATATGGGTGTCTCTAGCATCAGAACGCACTAAAAACTCTAGTGCATCTTAGTAAACAGGGCACATAATGTGTTACAGTAATACAATACATGTATGAGGCAAATAAAGTGTGTTATTGACTTAGGGGTTCCTTTTAGTAAGGTGAGCTGAATAATGGCCTGTGGTAGTGTAGGTGCTGGTTTTGGGCACACGCAGAATCATTTTTCAGCGCACCAAAATTTTTGCCGAAAATGGATGTGCGGCAAAATGAAAACTGCCGCGCATCCATTTTGGATCTGAGACCTTACCACCAGCCATTGACCTAGCGGTAAAGTTTCACACAGTAACCGGGTGGTAATGACCTAAGTGCGCCAAATGCCATTTGGCACACGTCCGATATGCGTGGCACAAACTAAAAATTATTTCTCAGAAATGTGCCAAAAATGAAATTACCGCAAGAGCCACACGGTAGCCGTGCGGTAACTGCATTTGGCACGCGTTGGGTGCGCGTGGCCACTTATGTGGTTTAGTAAAAGGGCCCCTTAGTAACTATCCCTCTTAATTCACTGCCATGTCTCTGAGGAGATTCCTTTTGGGGGACGTGTATATATTCCAACGTGGCATTTGGTCAAACAGTGGACATTGTCAATTCAATAGAAATAGCTCCAACACAAAGAAACAATCTAACCAGCTTCTACACTGTGGATCCTATGTTTATGCTCTTCTCTGTCCAATAATAATAAACTCCAGTGTGGTTATAAATAAGCTGTTATGTCTGCAGCCATTGGGGGCCCCCTTATATTGTCTGATCCACACTACAGTCAGCTCTGAGGACCAATTTGTTACAGTTTGTAAGTAGAATTCTTTCTAGCAGCCACCCAAGAGACTGTCCAGAAGGACCTTTAGCCTTCGACACTGAACATACCCATAGGCTAAGTACCAGAACTTTAAACGCCCTCTCTATCAGTCACAATATAGCAAGAACTATAGTAAAAGCTCTGTTCAGAGCTGGGGTAAGCGCGGCCTCCATATCCAGGTAAGGAACAGAAACTGCCTGCAAACCAGTGTGCACCATTAGGATATTCAACCTATTCCTTTTTGGTTTGAAAGACAGACAATTTTGCCCCACAGCAGGGTTTTTTTTTGTCCCTTTCCTTTCATTATTCTCAGAGTTAATTTCACAGCAGCCTAGAGGTCCAAGAAAAAAATAAGTTGTGCCAAGGATGAAAAACATAATGCCGCCAGCGATGAGTTCACTCTAGTTAACAGCAGTACAATGGGTTGTGCATGGCAGGTAACTCAGGCTGGCTGAAAAAAACCATTCAGGAACAAGTAAACGTTTTACAACTTCATTTGCAGATGTATGTTATATAGCCATATACATTCACACACAGAGGCATACATATGGTGCCGACATCCAGGTTCAGCTTAGGTTACTTCAACTTATCTGGATATATTTGAGTGAATTTTCACTGAGGTGATATCGTATATTGCAGCTTCACGATATCCTGATTTTTGGTTTTTATTTGAAAAAAAGGCTCTCCATATGTAAATAAAGACATTTATATGTACTGATTGCATATCTCTGCAAAATGGTGATTTTAGAAAGCCACTATTTACATGTGGAGATTCATATGACGCAGGGATTTCAAGGGGCGTGGTTTGGGCAGGACAAAAATCTACACCTGTATCCCTTATTTCATACAAAGAACACTTCTATGAGGAAAAATATCCCTCTTCTGCTTTATACCAGCTCAGAGCCATTCACAGATTTTTAAAATGTGCTCATTTTAGATGAGAGATTGAGCAAAGCGTTAAGAGTAGCCACACTGGGTCAGACTAATGGTTCATTTAACCCAGTATCCTGCTTCCAACAGTAGCCAATGCAGGTTACAAGTACCTGGCAGAAACCCAATTAGTAGCAAAGTGGTCTTAGTGCAGGATTTTTCCATACAATAAGGGCATTTTTACTGCAACTGTAAAAATGGTCTTTTGTTATTTTTTATGTTAATGGCTATGTGCTGTTACTAAAACAAGGAGGAAAACCAAAATCTTCCACAAAAAGTCAAAAGACAAACAAAAGTGGAAGTCACCAAAGCATAAATGTTCAAGACTGTAAATAAACATAAACAGTTCAATAATAATAATGTTCATAATGTTTATTCATCCATAGTTGGTAGAACCTCAATCCAACACACAGAAAAATACCCAACACGGGCTGTGTTTCGGTGTGGAAGCTTTCTTCAGGGGTCTTGCTATAAACCTTGCACAGACAGACAAAAAGAGGTTAATACCAAAAATGAAGACTTTGTTGCCTAGTAAAACACAGAAAAACATATGAACCTCTTTTTATCAGTCTGTGCAAGGGTTATAGAAAGGCCCTGGAAGGCAGCTTCCACGTTGAAACAAGGCCTGTGTTGGGTCTTTTTCTGTGTATTGGACTGAGGTTCTACCAACTATGGATGAATAAACATTATGAACATTATTATTATTGGACTGCTTATGTTTATTTACAGTCTTGAAAATTTATGCTTTGGTGACTACCATTTTTGTTTTGTATGTGCTAATGTTGCCATTATAAAAAATTGACGTGTGTGCACTTACCACCAACCATTTTGTAGGCAGTAAGGAATCACATGCTCTTCCTGAGCTAATCAGTTAGGGGGAAATTCTATATATGGTGTCTTAAAAATAGGCGCTGTAAAACCACGCGGTTAGCATGATCCTATAAACTGTGCCTAAAGTTAGACAAAGTTTACAGAATATGCTCATACACCACTCTTGCGACTAAAGTTTAGGTGCACCAATTTAGGCCACCTAAAAGCAGGCCTAAATACCTGCACCTAAGTTAGGCGCAGATTGGGTGTATTCCATAATAATGTGCATAGTTTTTTGAAACGCCCCACAACCTGCCCATTCCACACCTATGGCCATGTCCCTTTTACAACTGTGTGCAATAGAATTTACGCACACTGCGTTTTAGAATACGCCTAGAAAGTTGTGCACATAAATTCTAATTAAAGTCAATTAGAGCTGCTAATTGGCTGTTAAGTACCAATTATCAGTGCTGATTGGCTTGTTAAATCAATTAAGCTGTATATGCAATTTGGCCATGCGGTTAAATTAGTGTACACAACTTAAGGTACCATATATAGAATTTGGGACTTAAGTGCACAGTAATGTAGCTGTGCTGATTAACCTAGGAACACCCACTCTCTGCCCCCAACCATGCCCCCCATGAGAAAAATTTAAAATATTTGTTAGGGAGCACACATTTGGCACTTATCACAGGATGCCTGAGCATGTCCCACAGCACACCATGATGAGCTAAGTTAAGCACATTTTATTCTAAATACGCTGTGGTTTAATTTGTCTCCAAAATGAACTAATATTCAAAATTAATATTGCAGCCTCATTACTTTATTGACAGCACTTACAAATCTAGGAGGTATGTTTACTAAGGCGCGTTAGCGTTTTTAACATGCCGTTAGACGCCAACACGCCAATACATTCCTATATTTTAACGAGCGTTAAAAATGCTAACGCACCTTTAGCACGCCTTTGTAAATATAGGCGCTGGTTTGTAAACTGGGGTATCTACCCATGAAATTGGCACCACTTACATATGGAAGTTGCAAAATCACCATTTCCAAGTGGAAACTGAAGGGCTCGTGCTGCTCATTTTAGCTACGTATATATTTTAAAAATGGATACTGGCAAATATACAAGAAATTCTGCAGTTATTTGAGAAACGGCTCAATATCTGTATTAAAAGTCTGGGTATCATCTAGGCTTGGTCATGTTTTGGGGGAGTGGGGGATGGGTTTCTTTATATATTAAGTAGCCGTTAAGCCCGTAACAACGGGCTAGTTTTTTGTTTTCCTATGCCTCCCCCTGCTCTCTCCCCTGCCCTCCCCCCAGGGTCTGTTTCCCTCAGTTCCGCCCCCTCCTTCCCTCCCTGCTCCCTCCTCCTCCGATTTCCACACCCATGTCCAAGCCCTCCTCCCTATTGGGCTGTACTGCTGGTGGAGGCGGGGCTTGGACTTCTACACTCTCAGCGTTCCGACTCTAATGCACATTTGCAGGTGAGTCGGTCACTTCCCGTTTATATGTTTGATAAGGAAATGACGATCTAGTTTTATCTTCTCTATACAAACGTCAAATTTGAGTTTGGTAATGCTGTTATCCTGGACATTTGGAATGTATTCTTGTATCGTTTATTTTATATTGTCATCAATAAAAATTGTTTCAAATAAAAGTCTATTATATTAAAGATAGATATATGCATATATACAGATATAGATTTTCATGTAATGTGTGTGCTTATTTTATGTGTATGTGGTGAACTCGTTAGTGTCAAGAGTTAACCAACTAATGTATTATTTATTAAATTTGTGAGCCACTGAATGGATAGCTTTTTTTTTTTTTTTTTTAACCACACAGTTCATTGCCCAGCCAGGGGTAATCTGTTTAAAATTAGGCTGAGCTAGAGGCATTAAACAGGCAGGTTTTCAATTTAGCCAGACAGCAGCTGTATTCCTCTGCTATCAGGTTAAAGCTTTCCAGACATCTCAGCCACAGATATTACAAGCCTAAGGTATCCGTATAAAGACATAAGAAGGCCCATTTTAAATAGAACACAGAGATTAGAGACCTGAGGTGCCTGGTCAAGGCGGGCTCAAGTCTTATATCTTAGAGGGATATCTTACCTTTGACTGGATACTGAAATGTCTGGTTAAAAGTTACCCATTCACTGGCCCGCAAATTAAAAACAAAATACAGTGGAACCTCGCTATAATGCATCCTGCAATAACGTGAACTCACAAATAACATGAACTCACTTATAACGCAATCATGTCATGGCTCCTCCCCCCTCCCATTTTTTTTTTTTTTTACATACAACTCCTCCATCAGCTCTCTATTTCAGTCTGGCTACACCTGAATGAAAAACACTCCAGGCAACACCTTGCTATATTGGTTCACCCCCCCCCCCCCCCATCGTGAAAGGCACTCTGAGCAATGTTTGACTACACTGGGGGGGGGGGGGGGGGGAGAACACTTGGGCAATGTTTGGCTATGATGTGTGTGTGTGGGGGGGGGGGGGGGGGAGTTACCCTGCGCCTCCATAAAAACAATTTGGGCTATAATGCGACTCCGCTTCTTACACAATAATATTTTATGGACCCCAATCATCACGCTATAGCAGGGTTTCACTGTAATGCATTAGCCAAGTTAACTTGTGACACTAATGAGTTCACCACAGTCACATAAAATAAACACAAAGACTATATATCTATAACGGAAAATAAATATCTGTATAAAGGCACATATCCATTTTTAACAGAGTGCAGTCCTCATTTACAGAGTTTTCATAAGGCACCTACTGGCACATATATAATGTAAATAAAACGGGCAATAGTATAGTTTTAGTGTCCACAATTCTGTGTGCAGCGAGCACATAGGGCTAGATTCTAGATATGGCACCTGAAAAATTCACACTGAAAAAAAAAAAGCCTAGGCGCATTCTATAAAGTACACCTAATTTAGGCGTACCTTATAGAATACACCTACATTTTTACATGGATTACAGGCTATGCAGAGCGCCCATCCATAGGACTAAATGTAGTCACAGGCAGTTATGACAAGTAAATTAGGCATGGAGTGGGTGAATTCTATAACAACATGAACACCCATGAGCCTCTCATTCCACACCCCTGGCCATGCCCCCTTTTCAACTATGTGACTTAGAATTTCCATGCATCATGCTATACAATACGCTTAGACAGTTGTGCATGTAAATTCTAATTAATGCCAATCCTATATAATAATTCTCACCTCCAACAGGATGTGCTTGGGACCATGCCTGCCGGAAGTGGTCTGCTAGGCAGGCACACATGACATCAGTGACAGACAATTTGGCAAAGCAAAACAATCTGAGTGCTGGCCATTAGGACACAGGGTTGATAGGAGAGTTTTAAAAGTCTGAAGGCACCGAAAGTGTTAAATGGGGGGAGGGGGGAGTTCTGAACGACTGAAAGACATGAACATTTGGGAAAGGAAAACAATCTGAATGCTGGCCATTAGGACACAGGGTAGATAGGTGAGTTTTAAAAGACTGAAGGAAATGAAAGTGTTAAACTGGAGAAGGGGGGAGGAGGTGTGAATGACTGAAAGACATGCAAATTTGTGACAAGAAAACAATCTCAATGCTGGCCATTAGCACACAGGGTACATAGGAGAGTTTTAAAAGACTGAAGGAACCAAAAGTGTTCAGGGAGGGGGGGGGGGGGGGGGGGGGGGGGGGCAAGTTCTGAATGAATGAAAGAAATGAAAATTTACGAGAGGAACACAATCTGAATGCCGGACATTTGTACACAGGGTAGATAGGACACATGGAGGCTCATTTTCAAAGCACTTAGCCTCCCAAAGTTCCATAGAAACCTATGGAACTTAGCCTCCCAAAGTGGTTTGAAAATATGCCTCTTTGAGGCATATTTTCAAAGCACTTTGGGAGGCTAAGTTCCATAGCTTTCTATGGAACTTTGGGAGGCTAAGTGCTTTGAAAATATGCCTCATTGTTTTTTTAAATGAAGGATGTGAAAGTATTACATCTTGGGGGACGGGTGAGGAGGAAAGCGGTGGGGTATCCGGATACTGGGCATTAGGGCCACGGGGGTACATAGACTTTTGAAAGCCTTAAGGAACCCAAAGTGTGGGAAGGAGGAGGAAAAGGAGGGGAGGGAATGGGGTGAGGGGCATTAGGAACAGGGGAGGGGGCCCTGTCACACACTCTCATTCTCACACACACACTGTCACACAGACAGTCTCACTCTGTCACACACCCGCACATTCACTCTGGCTCTCTCAAACATACACACTCCCAGGAAAACCTTGCTAGCGCCCGTTTTATTCGTTCCAGAAACAGGCCTTTTTTACTAGTTGTCAATAATTGCTTAAGTGGCAATGATCAGTGCTGATTGGCTTAACTAATTAAGTTGTGCGTGCAAATCCAGAATACGACCGCATTTGCATGCATAACTTAAGTTGCTCTATACAGAATCCGGGGGATAATGTTTATAATGCTAGCGCATACCCACTTAACAGCTGTTGAGGTGCTGAAGCACTGTTCTGCAAATATTCACTTAGTTTAGTATCAATTTGCAAGGGGGGGGGGGGGGGGGGGGGGTGTAGACATGGGTGGAGCATGGATGGGTCAAAGTAGGATCCCCACATCTCTTACCACATTTAGGCACACACAATAATGCCAGCTCTATGGCTGGTGTAACTGCAGGTGTCCAAATGTTAGACGTGCTGATACCAGGTTACACAAGTATTCTATGCCTGCAGAAGGAATGGATCCTCAGGAGCTTAGTCGAGATCGGGTGGCAGAGCCGGTGGTGGGAGGCAGGGCTGGTGGTTGGGAGGCAGGGATAGTGCTGGGCAGACTTATACGGTCTGTGCCAGAGCCGGTGGTGGGAAGCGGGACTGGTGGTTGGGAGGCAGGGATAGTGCTGGGCAGACCTATACGGTCTGTGTCCTGAAGAGCACAGGTACAAATCAAAGTAGGGTATACACAAAAAGTAGCACATATGAGTTATCTTGTTGGGCAGACTGGATGGACCGTGCAGGTCTTTTTCTGCCGTTATGTACTATGTTACTATGATGGAATCTAGGCACCCCAGTTCCCTTATAGAATAAGCACCAAAAAGGAGGTGCCCAGTTATAGACTTCCTGCCTACAGAAGGCTATTTTATAAGTAGGCAGCGAGTTTAAAAAGGCTGGTACTTAGGCATTAATTTATAAAGACACAGGCACATATATCTCTTTATAAAATATTAGTGTTAGCAACAGAAATTGTACTTACATTGCAGGCATGGATAGTTAATGCCTGCTCAAGAGCTGGTGTAAATAACTGAACCTAGATTATTTATATATGCTACTACTACTACTACTACTACTACTACTACTACTATTTAGCATTTCTATAGCGCTACAAGGCATACGCAGTGCTGCACAAACATAGAAGAAAGACAGTCCCTGCTCAAAGAGCTTACAATCTAATATGCATTTAACTTAAGGGCCCTTTAACTAAGAAGTGCTAAGAAATGGGTTTACCACATTTTAATAGGGGACTTTCCTGCACGTTAAGCCCGTTCTAATGGGTCTCTAAAATAGAGCTTTTTTTTTCTTTTTGCAGCTCCTGTGCTAATATTTCCATTAGTGTGCAAGACCTGCAAAAATATTTAGGAGGCAGTAAGTGCTCATACGTTAAGTCTGCATTATCCAGTTAGTGCGTGTGCAAATGCACTAAATGGATAATGCTTTCACTCCCATTCCTCACCCATGACACATCCACTTCTAAAACAATTACAAAAAATAATAATAGTGCATGACTAGCGCAGGCCGATAGGCAAATTACTGCAAAACGCTTTAGCACATTTTGCAGTAAGCCTTTTCTTGCTTGCAAAGCCTGCATTAGGGCTTAGTGCACTTTAGCAAAAGTGCCTCTTGGTATATTTTATAATCTGTGCATATATGTGCAAACTCCACCCTTGTACTGTCCAAGTTTTATCCCTGTAAATGCCTACCAGCAAAGCAGGGGTGGACTGACCGTGATCTGGGTCTCTGGGCTGTAAAGGCCATTGGGACCCCGGCTGCTGCCCGCCACCACCCCCTCCCACACACTAAAGCCCCTTCATGGTGGGACCGGGGAGGGCGCACTGAAGCTCAGGGGGGCTCTAGTGTAGGTGGTGGCAGGTAGAGCCTCTGGACCCTTGGGCACTGGCCGGTTGCCTGAATGGTCAGTCCGCCCCTGCAACAAAGTATGCAACATTAAAGTTAACGTTTTATACTGGTCAACATATGTGCAAGAATAACTTAATAAAATGATCCCTCCAGTGTGTGTGTGTGTGTGTATATTATATATATACTAGTAAAAAAGGCCCGTTTCCGAAACCAATGAACGGGCGCTAACATGTGTTTTTTTTTTTTGTGTGTGTATATGTGTCACAGAGTTATTTTGTGTGTGTGTGTGAGTGTGTGAGGGTGCGGTGTGTGTGCAGGTTGTTGATGTGTGTCTTTTTTTGTTTTGTTTTTTGCTTGGGGGTTGGGGGATGTGCTGTGCTGTGCTGGCAAAGTGGGTTGGATTGGTGTGTGGCTTTGAGGATTTGTTTCTGTTGTATTGTGTGTGTGTGGTTTTGTCTGTCAAGGAGGTTTGTGGAGGGGGGGTCTTTCTGTTGGTAAAATGTAAATGTGGTTGTAGGGGGGGGTCAGTCTTTGTTGAGTGTTTTTTTTCCCATGTTTTTTTTTTTGTGTTGTGCTGAGGCAGCAGTGTTGTTTTAGATGGGCGGAAGGTTGAGGAGCACGTTCTTTGTCTGTTGGTATTTTTTGGCCGTTTCAGGGCTGCTGTAGGGGAATGCTGGAAGAGAAATGTGCTGTTGGAAGCAGCGCCATCTTTTCCATTGGGCTGGGGTTCTGGGCATCCTGGAGGTGGGTGACGGCTTGCCTGAGGACGGGGATGGTTGTTTTAAGTTGGCGGAAGGGAGAAGAGCGCGGTCTCGGGCCGTCGGGGGGTGATCCGGTATGTTTGGTCCATTTCAGGCCGGCTGCAGGGGAATGCTGGAACATTTATGCGCTGCAGGAATCAGCGCCGTCTTTTTCCGGGTGCTCGGGGAATCCCCGAGGTGGGAGACTGCTTGCCTGAGGCTGGGGATGGTTGGGCACGTCCTTGGCTGCTTCGGCAAAAGGGGAAGAGGAAGGGTGTGGGGAGTTACCTGCAGCCGCCTGAGAAACCGGGTATTCTTTGTTTGTTTTGTATTATTAGTTTGCATTTCTGTTGAAGAAAGAGTGGATGCCTTTCGAATGATGGAGGTGGTGCGTCGGTGTGCGGTTGTTTCGTTAGTTTGGCAGCCAGTCTCCAGCGATTCCTAGGCAGGGAAGGAGTACTCCTCCCCCTTCCTTGGTCGCTGTTTGCTGCTGGCTGGATCGCGGGTAATCCTTCCAGCTGGGCCGCAGCTTGTCCTGTTCGCCCACGTCCCAGATGGTGATGGGCACGTTGTTTTCCGGTTCCTCTGACTCCATGTCAAGCGATCCCAAATATAGTCTGTGCTATAGGCCCTCTGGCACTCTTCAGTACTGGCATTAGGCATTTAAAAATTTCTCCCCCCCTCCCCCGGTCTATTTTTGCACATACCCACAGCAGGAATATTCTTCTCTCGTTCCAGCGGTGGTTCTGTGCTCTCCGTGCTGCACAGGATAATGAGCCATTCTGCTGGGGAATGCTCCTCCCTTATTGTCACGTAGTTTCCTTTGATTGGTCCGTCTTACGTTGCCTAGTGTTGCCTGGGAACGGTGTTGTGATGGTCCTTTGTGTTTCAGAATGTTGAGGGTGTTTTTTCTGATTGGTCCGTCATGCGAGGGCGGGGCAGAGAGACATGGTCAGTGTTGTGGCTTCACCACCATGAATCCATGAACCCTTCAGTGAGTGACTGGGTGACTTCAGAATGTTGTCTTCAGAACGTTGAGGGTGAGTTTTATTATAGTAGATATATATATATCTTCTAGAACCACCCAAATCATACATAGACACATACACACAACAAACTGTTCTGAAGAACAGTCTTCCAATTTCAAATCTTAAATAGATGCAATTGATTTAAAGCACTGCACTGAAGCTTCTTAATGGGGCTTTGACCATATGTCTCCATGATTGGCTGTAGATCACTGACTCTTGATCTCCTTTCACATTAAATTTAAAATGTTACTTACTATGCTCTACATTCTGATCCAGCTAACTAGCTGATTATCTCGCTCTTTATGTTTCCAACCATAAGCTGTATTCCACTCAAGCATTTTTATTCACTATTCCTCCCTACTTCCAGAGTTGACTTGACATTACACGTTTATTCAGCTTTGCATTTTTTGCCTCTTCCCTTTTGATGTAATCTGTATAGACTCATCATAACATAAATTCAGTAAGAGTTTCTACTACAAAAAATATTAATACAAACTAGTAAAAAAGGCCCGTTTCTCACACAAATGAAACAGGCGCTAGCAAGGTTATCATGTAATGGTGATTATGTTTTTAAGGGAACTGTTAGGAGAAATGTTCTGTCATGATAAGTAATAATTGGGAAGGGTGTATAATGAGTAATATGCTCCAGGGGTATGAGATACGGATTGTTTTATCTATGGTTTTTTTGTTTTAATCTTTCTTTTTTTGTGATTTTTATTTATAGTATTTTTTTAAAAGATAAAGAGTATGCAGACTTCATCCATGTCCAGCATTTCTCCTCTCTTCCCTCCCTTAAATCCATGTCCAGCATTTCTCCTCTCTTCCTTCCCCTCCATCCATGTGCATCTCCTTCTTGACTTCCCTCCCCTCCATCCATCCATGTCCAGCAACTCTCCATTCTCCCCTGACCTTTTCTCCATCCACCCATATCCAGCAAATTTCCTCTCTCCCCTGCCCTCTTCATTCATCCATCCATGTTCAGCAATGCTCCTCTCTCCCCTGCCCTCCCCTCCATCCATGTCCAGGAACTCTCCATTCTCCCTTGCCCTCTCCTCCATCCACCCATATACAGCAAATTTCCTCTCTCCCCTGCCCCCATTCATCCATCCATCTCCAGCAATTCTCCTCTCTCCCCTGCCCTCCCCTTCTGTCCAGTGATCTCTTCTCTCCCCTGCCCTCCTCTCCTCTCCAGTGATCTCTTCTCCCCCTGCCCTCCTCTCCAATTCTAGCCATCTCTTCTCTCCCCCTGCCCTCCCATCCATGTCCAGCGATTCTCCCTGCCCTCCTTCAGCTCCCTGACAGCCCTCCTCTCTGTTCCTCCCACCCCCACGCGCGTTTAACCCTTTCACTTTCAGGCGCAGTGAAGAGGACAACACAGCTTCTCCCTTCCCTCACACAGTGTCCCGCTCTTGAGGAAACAGGAAATGCATCATCGCAGAAGGCGGGACACTGTGTGAGGGAAGGGAGAAGCTGGACACGAGCCCGCTGTGTTGTCCTCTTCACTGCCATCACTGCGCCTGAAAGTAAAAGGGTTAAACACGCGCAAGGGGGGAGGAACGGAGAGGAGGGCTGTCGATCGGGGAGCTGACAGCAGGAAGGAGCAGAGGGACCGTTTGAGAGCTGCCTGGCTGCAGCGCTGCTATGCCAGGCAGCCCTGCATTTGGGAGGGGGGCAGCAGCCAGGGGAATGTTACGGTTGGGCTGAGGAGGCTTAGCCTCCCCAAGCTTCTTATACGGGGTGCCTATGACTGTCCTCCCATCCATGTCCATCAATTCTCCTCTGCCCTGCCCTCCCCTTCCTCCCTCCCCTTGATGTCCCGCGATTCTCTCCGACATCTCACCTCCAGCGTTCCCTTCCCCCTCATTGTTCCGCTCTCTGATGTCATTACGTTTTGACACGAGGGCGGGGCAATGAGTGGGAATGGATGTTACAAACCCAGGCATCCAGACGTAGAATGTTGGAGGTGCAAATTATTATATAGGATGTTTGTGAAAAAGCCAAGTGTTTAAACCATGCCTAAAGGCAAGATAACTACAGATAGTTTTCAGTGCTCAATAGCTGTTTGACCATTGACTGTATTGAAACACCAGTAAACCATGGCCTGTTGGGCTAACTGGTCACTTGACACCCTCTTTAGAATCTCTTTCTTTGTTAGCAACAATGATCACGCCTATACTTAGTTTTCATTATCTGTGCATAATATTAGATTCTCATCTTACTTTTGAGCCCCAGGTATCATCATTACGTAAGGCTGGATTTTTTTCTTCTGCGGCAACTACACACTGTGTGTCCATTCTTTACCCATGTCGCCTTTCATTCTCTAATTTTAGCCTTATTCAGGCTTGATTATTGTAACTGCATTTATCTAGGAATATCGCAAACTGTGCTCAAGCGACTTCAAACACTTCAGAATAAGGCTATGCAACTTTTGTTTCATCTTCGAAAAACTGATCAATATTTAAAAGATCATCGTTGGCTTCCAGTTCCTTTCTGTGTTCAATTTAAGAATCTTCTAATGGCATTTCAAGCTTTTCCATCAGGATACTCCATCCTATCTTTCTACTTTCATTCTTCTCTACTCCTCTATGTGAGTTTTGAGATCACTACCAATCACAGTTTGGTTTTGCCTGGGCCCCATGCAGCCCAGTTGGCGAGCACTCGGCATAGTGCTTTATTTTTTCTTGTTCCATCAATGTGGAACTCGATGCCTATGTCAGTGCATGGTGAACTCTCCTTGAAAAAGTTTAAATCCCTGCTCAAGGCTTGCTAGTTTGAACAGCTTATAACATTATGAATCGGTGAGTATTGGCCAGAGTGGTCTTTGGCACCAATTGCACAGAGGTTATGAATTCATTGTTTGGTATCCTTGTTTAATTGGTATGTTTTTCCCCTATTTTTGTAGTTCCTTTTCTGTTATCTATGATTTTAATTTGTAAACCATTTTGCACTGCTAGTCAGTTAAAGCAGTATAGAAAATTTGGAATAATAATAATAATAATTCTGTTGAGAAGGCATTCCAAGCCACAGGACCTTTGCTCATTATGGACCAATTTCTTTTTCTCTGGAATAACATCTTTTTACACTTGGCACTGAAAGTTTTAAAAGTCATAAGTCAAATGTAGACCTCACATCGAATTGTGTAAAAAAAAATAAAGCAAATAAAATATTCAGGAAAAGATCATGCAATATTTTAAAAACTAAATTAATAATTTAAAGAACCCTAGAAGGAGAGTTTAACCAAATATGGAGTCACATGTTCTGTGATTCCCCCCCCCCCCCCCGCCCTGCACCAGCTTCACTGCTGCATTCTGTAAAACCTGAATTCTGTGTAAGTGCCTTTCTGATGAGTACAATAATGTAATATTGAAATAATCTAAATACAATAAAATTGTTGCTTGAGAAATCAGTTGTGTTGACACTCCAGAAAAGGTTAGGGTCAGATTCTATAAATGACGCTCAAAAATAGGCACTGACAAAGATCAGTGCTAAGCGTAATTCAATAAAAGGCGTGCACCCTGCATAGAATCGCGCTTAGCACAGTCTCCCATGTCCTAACTTTGGGTGCCAGATTTACACCTGCTGAAACCTGATGTAAATCCTGGTACACAATGGACGCAGTGGCTCATTATTCAGTAACAACACATGCAACTTTTTGAATGCCCCCTCATTTGGAGACACTTTTTATGGGATTTAGGTACCTGGAATTATAGAATAGCGCACAGCCAGATGTGCATAAAAATTCCAATTGGTGCCAAGTATCACCAATAATTGGCTTAGAATCCAATTATTGCTTGTTAGCCAATTAAGTTGCACGTAGGTTAATTAGAAATCCCTACCACAGAAGTATGCCTCCACACCAACCATCCTCCTAAAAAGATCTACATGTCCCCCCCCCCCCCCCGCAAAAAAAAGGATAATTGTTAACCATGTCCCTTTTTGAACATTTATACCTAAAAATATCTTAAACCACCCCCACCCGATAGAGGCTCCCACAAACCTTTTCTTACCGATAGAAGCCCTTAATTCTTTGTTGGGGCAGGAGTGAGTTTCAGTCATTGCCCTGCTGGTGCCATCATTCAAAATATCACTGGTCGACCAGAGGTTTTCTTTTGCAGGAGGGGACCTTTTGGGAGCGGTGTTTGGTGTAGGAGTTGTTTCTGTTTTGGAAGAATTCTACATTTAGGCATCAGTGGAAGAAGGGGTTGGCTGAGATTGTGCATTCCCAAGGGCAGTAATACATGTAGTCTCCTGCCAGAAGAACAACTCCCTACTGCAGCATTCACGTACCACAGCTGAGTGAATATCACAGGAATTAACCCCCATGGTAAAACTGGGAATTATTATCCCCTTTAAATGCAGTTTAGAAAATAGGCCACTGAAGTTCCAAAATAACAATGAAAACATGGAGGGAGAACAAAAGGTACAGTTGCTAAAAGTTTAATACAACAGCATAGCAACTGATGAGCTTTCAATATCTCAAGAGAAAGCGTCCTTATTTTTTACAGGGGTAAATTCTATAAGGGATGCTAAAAGTTAGGCATCAAAAAAACTGGGCACTAAGCTAGCATTCTATAATGGCAGAGCTATAATCTATATTTGCTACAGAAGAGGAGCCTAATGGTTAATGCAACTCCATGTGACTCAGGGAAAATCACTTAACCCTCCCATTGTCCTAGGTACAAAATATGTATCTTTATATAATATGTAAACTACTTTGATTGTAACCACAGAAAGGCAGTATATCAAGTTCCATCCCTCCCCCCCCCCCCTTTTAAAGTGCAGTGTTATGCATCCAGGGCTGGTGTTAGACATTCAGGGGCCCAGGGCAGAAACCAGGGAGGAGGCCCAAAAGCTGGCCTTGAGCCTACGCCTCCTTTAGCTCGAGGCAGATTTGGGGCCCCCTCATTGTATGGGGACCTAGGGCAAATGACTTGTTTGCTACCCCCCTAATGTCGGCCCTGTATGCACCAAACTTTAGCTGCAACCACTAAGGAAATTAGTGGTTGCACCTTAAGAAATTAAGAATAGCCATGCTGGGTCAGATCAATGGTCCATCTAGCCCAATATCCTGCATATGATGTGTACAGCGCTACGTACGTTTAGTAGCGCTATATAAATGATTATTATTATTAGTAGTAATATCCTGCTACCAACAGTGGCCAATCCAAGTCACAAATACCTGACAGAAACCCAAATCGGAGCAGCATTCCATGCTACCGATCCCCAGGCTAGCAGTGGCTTACATACATACGTTTATTTGAATAGCAGACTATGCAGTTTTCCTCCAGGAACGTGTCCAAACTTTTTAAAAACCCAGATACTCTAACCACTGTTACCACATCCTCTGACAATGAGTTCCAGAGCTTAACTATTCCTTGAGTGAAAAAATATATTGTCCCCTGGATTTTCTACTTTTTGAAAAAGAGTTAAAAAAAAAAAAATCAATTCATTTTTAACTCGGTGTAATTGGTGGGGGTCTGTGGCAGCTGCAACTATTCTATAAATTACATGCAAGAATAGTCAGAATGCCCCTGACACGCCCCTCTCACATAAATGTAGGCATGAGAAAAGTTAGGCATGGTGGTAGGGGCATGTCTGTTATGTGTGCAACTGCAATTTAGCACCAATAGTGCTTGTTTAAACCAATTACAAGTAATTATTTCCAATTTAGTAACAATTAATTATGTTATGCGTGTAACTGACCTTTTTTTTTTTTTTTAACTGCACACCCAACTAATCACCTAGCTCTCGGTACCATTTATAGAATTTTAGGCTATGTGCATACCTTATTCTGAAGACCACACCTGCCTCTTGAGTTATCAACACCTCTCAGAGGAAGTCACCAGGAGAGTGGTAACAATGTAATGTAATTTGTGATTTCTGTGCACACTGTGGGGTCCTTTTACTAAGCAGTGTTAAGCCCACCGCAGGTTTACTGCACACCAATCTAAAACTACTGCCTTGCTACCACAGGAGCCCGGCAGTAGCTCCCATTGCTAGTGCGCACCGTTTCCAGTGCTACAAAAATACGTCCTATTGTTGTAGCGCTGGAACTTAAGCAGCGGTGTGCTGCCCGGTTACAGCTGTGTTAGCGCAAGAGCCCTTACCACCATCTTAATGGGTGGTGGTAAGGGCTCTCACCGAAATGGCTGTGTGGTAAGTGTTTCACTTACCACAGCCGTTTCTTTTCTTCAGGAAAAGACAGTCTTTTACCCGTGGCGGTAAAAGGGAGTCTCAGCGTGTCACCAAAACCTGCACTGATGCCAGCGCAGGCCCCCTTTTACCGCAGCTTAGTAAAAGGACCACTGTGTTATTTGCTATGTGTTGTTATTGCAGCTTAAATTTCTAACTAAATGTTGAATTCAAAAAGAAAAATCTTTGTTCAAAACTAAGATTTATAGACCACAATCTACTACACGTTTTAACTCTCCTACAATTCACTTCAACCACTGTTCATTTTCCTGCTTGAATGCACTAGTTCATTCACATGGCCTACTTCCATGCATTCTGCACGGACAATCTGAAGCATATTCATTGCGGATACTCTGAAAACCTGACTGGCTGGAATTCTCCAAGGACAGGTTTGGGAACCACTGATCTATACCTTATCCAAACTGGGTGAAGGCATTTCCACCCAGTTGGACCTGTGTGTGTACTTTTAAAATATGAAAGTATATACCTAAGATAAAATGAGAAGAGCAACCAAAATGATAAAAGGGATGAAACTCCTCCCATATGAGGAAAGGTTAAAGAGGTTAAGGCTTTTCAGCTTGGAAAAAAGAAGGCTGCAGGGGGACATTGAGGCCTATAAAAATCCTGAGAGGTATAGAATGGGTAAAAGTGAATTGATTTTTCACTCTTTTAAAAAGTACAAAGACCAGGGGACATGCAATGAAAGTACATGGTAATAATGGCTATTCTTATGTTTTTAGTTAGTGAGACCACATCTTTACAATTGTAATATGAAATAGCTATATCTTAAATAGAGTATACACATATCTGATGAAGTTGACTCTTCTCCTTGATATCTCATGCCTAAGTGAACCAGTAGTAAGGGCTCTGAACTACAGACCACACTTATCAGATACTTTTGTTCTGAGTGAATACTAGGGGTCGGGGACTTTCCTTAAGTTTCAAGTTTATTAGGATTTGATATACCGCCCATTAGTGCAATTCTACGAGCGGTTTACATATAAATAAAATTGAAGTAAATTGAAAGAGAAATTAGAACTTCATTAGTGATATGACAAAGAGGCAAAGAAGTTGCTGAACTAGGCTGCATACTGTACTCCTGCAAGGCACCACGGCAAGCAAGCAAACTCCTTTCTGCTAAACGACATGGTATAAAAAAAAGATGGAAGCCAGTTGGCAAATTTCTTCAAAGTCAGAAACTGCTGTAAAAGCTTTACAGAGAGTTGACAAAATTGCTCAATGGGTTACATTTAAGACTATCAAAATGTAAATTGGCAACAGTTGGAATGTCTGCTTATAACTGTATTTGATTTTAGAGATATAACAACATTAAAAAGTGTCAGAGGTATAAGTGGAAGGAGGTAAAGACTAGACTAGAAAAATCCATTTGTTTCCATGGGAGTTTTCCTCTTTTAATATAGAACTTTGTATTCTACTCATGCTCCTGAAAAGAATACAGCAGCAATTTAAGTCTGTTTATATGATATTTTATCATTTGAATGTGCTATTTGGTAATTCGAAATCTCTGAATTGCGGAAGTCTAATACAATGTTTTCTATTTAAAAAAATGAAACAGTCAGGGCTAGGTTTACTAAGCGGCACTATGGGCGCATTGGCGTTTTTAACATGCGTAAATGGTGTACGCGCATTAAATGCTAACGTGCCCATAGAAATGTATAGGCGCATTAGCGTTTAACACGCCTTTACAGGCGCGTTAAAAATGCTAATGCACCTTAGTAAACACCCCTCAATTTTGATAATTTATGCTCCATGTTTAAAATATGCCTCATTTGGTAGATTATAAAGCATGTTATGACATACACACAGATAATTTATGCTTCTTGCATATATCTGTAATGAAATACACCTGGGTTGATACCTGGCCTAGATTAACCCTGACAGGCTGGTCTGGAAGACTAAGCATTCAAATGGCAGATGGTGTTTAATGTAAGCAAGTGCAAAGTGATGCACGTGGGAAAGAGGTAACGATTGGCATTGGTGACATTGTATATAACTAAGGGGCCCTTTTATTAATGGACATTAAGCCCTTACCCCCTAATTCTATAAAAAGTGCTAAAAATGCATGATCAAATTCTGGGGCCCTTTTACAAAAGGACAGTTGTGGTAGTGCTGACTTGCACCTTAAGAAAGCGGTGATTTGGCCATACCGCTGGGCTTCTGGGGAAGCCTGATAGTATTTTTGACTTGTCGAATGCCAATTCCAGCACTAGAAAATATATATTTTTAACTTTCTAGCACTGGGAGTGTGCCCGGCGGTAATCGACCAGCACCGCACGCTGCCTAGTTAATGCTCAGCTACCTACAGAGCCCGTACTGCCTCCCAAACAGGAGGTGGTAAGGGCTCCCCCAGAAAATAGCTGTGTGGGACATGTTTAACTAACCAGACAGCCATTTCCTTATTTAAAAAAAATAAACGCCTTTTGCAGGTGACAGTAAAAGGAGGCCTCAGTGAACGGCAAACCCATGTGTCAATGCCACCGCAGGGCTCCTTTTACCACTGTTTGGTAAAAGGAGCCCTCTGTAAAAAGTGTTAAAAAATGCATGTGTGCATTTTAATTGAATGAGCTAATTAGCACCAATTGGCTTAACAAGCACTAATTAGACTCAATTAACATTTAAGTACCTAAATTTTACATGCAAGTTGGAAAAGGGAGAACAGAAATGGGAGGGTCATGGGCAGATCGGGGGTGAAATCTTAGTTATGCGCGTAATTACAGAATAAGGGGTTTAGGTATGAGCAGTTGCACTAGATTTTCATTGGCACAAATGGCTGGACCTAAATACAGGCATGATCCCTGGGCATAAGTGCTATTCTATAAACTGCACCTAACTTTAGGAGTGGTTTATAGAATACTGCTATGTGCTTTTTTTTAGCATCGATTTTTTTAGGTGACATTTATAGAATTCTCCCTTGATGTGCAATTAGTGCATGCTAACAGGTTAATGCAGAACATGCTAGTGTTTTGCAGTAATTTGCTTGTTTGCATGTGCAAATCAGTGCATTACCTATGTTTTAGAAATATTTTTGGAGGGGCATGTTGGGGTGGAGAATGAGCGTTCCCGCATTATCTAGCTAGTGTGTTCTGATTAGTATGCTCTAACCAGATAGCACAGAGAATGCAAAAGCACCTAGCACCTCCTAAATATGAGGCCTTAAGCATTCCCATGTTAACTGTATGCAGGTGCCTCAAGCTAATTACATTAGTGCATAACCTGTGTTGAAATATTTATAAAATCTCTTCATAAATATCATGTTAAGTTTGGGCTTAGAGTGTGAGAAAGTCGTGTGTTAAAAGAGTCAAGCCCAGATTTCACCACACTTGAGTAAATGGGGCCCCTAAAAAAATATTTGTGAATATTTTATCTTATTTTGTTTAGTTGCCTTATTATTTTGAATTTATGTTTGGCTGTTTAATTTTGTGCTTGTTTTTATTGTAACCCACTTAGAACTTTAGATAGGAAGGATAAATTGTTTTTGCAATAAATAAGCACTGTGTTGAACAAAATTCTATACAGAAAAGAGTCAATTAAGAAGCCAAGCTCCTAAAAGGCATTTCCAAAGTATATTTTCAACACCTGAATATTAGATAAAATTGCTAGTGGTTTATATTTGTCAGCACACATTCAGTTCGTTTGGACACTTTAAAAAATGTTAGTACGTGCATACAGCTATGAGTTAATATGCATAGAGTGGATTTGCATAAGTTAAAAAGATTTAACATGCGCAGAAAAAAAGATATGAAAACAAATTTGTGAAATCACTTGAAAATTGGGAAACATCTGAAAAATCCAAAGTCAAACCTAAAATTATTTGGCTATGTGCTTCCCCAGCAATTGCTCCCTACATCACTCTTCTAAAATCCCTAGCCAAAATGAAGGCGATGCAAAAGCCTACAGGGATATTTTTGTAAAAATATACATGTACTCCCATGTAAAATTAGGAAAAATGTATGGTTTTTATACTGCTCAAACCATGTCCAGAACATGTCCCCTTAGAATCTACACGGTTAATAGTGACACTGTAAAAGTGAACACTTATATGTGTATACCCCTAATTCCCCTAATGATGCCAGTTCATTGAGACAAGTGAATCTGTTTGTGTGAAGAAGTGGAACAGATGGTTTGATTTTTACTATTAGGGGTATACCGTGTTTTTACCCCTGATGCAGCCTGAGGGCAAAACGTGGCCACGTTGGGTAAATATTTAATAAACCACTTCTTTTTATTTACTTGTTTTGGTATTTTGCATGTGATCTGCTTTTACTTTGTTCGATGAAAAAGAAAGGAAAACAAATTAATGTGTAAAATGGTAAGATAAATTAACTCAGAGACTTTGCAATGTTTAAGAGAACTAAATGGGAATATGTACTCTTAGGGTCCCTTTTACCAAGCTGCGGGAAAAGGGGCCCTGTGGTAGCATCAGTGCGTGGATTTGCCCTGCGCTAAGGCCCCTATTACTGCAGTGGGTAAAAGGCAAAAAAAAAAAAGGAAATCACTGTGCAGTAAGTGCAACTTGCCATACGGCCATTTCTGGGGGAAGCCCTATGTAGGAGGTGGCAAGGGCTACTGTGCTAACTGGGCAGCACACAGTGCTGCCTAATTACTTCCAAGTAAGTCCCCAACGCTAAAAATAAAAATGATTTCCTGTTGTGCTGGAAAAGGTGTGTGGTGGGAGCAGCTGTACTGCCACCTCCCATGATATGCCGGCGGTAGTGTCAAATTGGCACATGATAATGTCGTGGTAGCTCTACCGTGGCCTTGTAAAAGGGCACTTTCAGTGTGCCTTAAAATATTTGGTGCAAGTGCCGACTTCAAGATGGCGTTGTGAATGGATGCACCTGTGTTGGCTCCTGAGGTTGCTCCGCTGATCAGCTTCTTCGCTGCCCCTGTAGCCTTGTCTTTTCCAATGGGGAAACAGAGGGGAAAGGTTAAGGAACATCCCTCGGTTCCTGAAACATCTTCAGCGTGGAGGCAGACGACTCTGCAATTTCCGAAGCAAAAACCGGGTCCTCAGGGAACTTCGACCCCTACTGCAACTCTCGATGCGTCGGCGTCGATTGAGAGCGCTAACGGGGCTTCCCTGAGCCCTGTGGAGCGTATTGCTCCGCCTCAGCCTTGGAGGGATTTGCTAGCAGCCCGAGCAGCGACGGAAACCGAAGGGGTTCAACCTAACCTGTTCGAGGGAAGGTCTGCAGCGACTGAGAACGGACCTCAACCACGAGAATTATTCATTCAAACAGCTCTACAGGTATTACCTCAGGATATTGTTTCTAGATTGTCTCGTGCTGAGGCTCAACCTCAATCCCTCCCTGTTGCTAGTGGTGTGGTTAGACCAGCAATTGTGACATTAGAGTCACTATGGGACATGGTTTATAACATTCAAACCTCTATGCAAACTACATTAAAAGAAAATACTGATGATATAAAAATCCTTTCTGAAGCTGCGCTACTCCAAGCGCAAGTGACTGCACAGCAATCCTTGAAATTGGAAAATGTGACTATTACATTGCAAGAAATGGGAACTTTAGAAACTGTATTGGTTAAGAACAATAATTTTCTGCATAAACAAATGGAGTACTTGGAGAATCAGGCTAGGAGACTTAATCTTAGGTTTCTTAACTTTCCCAAATCTCCTCTAATTCCTCCTGTGGAAATGGTAAAAAAGTATATGGTAGACATTCTTGGAATGAATAAGGATTCGCTACCCACCATAACACGGGCCTATTACATCTGGAACCCGAAGGGGGTTGATGGAAACCTCCCAGCAGTGGGGGATGGAATGAATCTGACTTCATTCCTGGAGAGTTCACTGGAAATTATCACTCAGAGGTCAACTATGCTGGTCACTTTTGTGCTGGAGCCTGATTGCAATGCTGTTTTAAGACTTTCCCTAAGACATTTAGAAAACTTGTTTTTGGGCTCAAAGGTCCGTATTTTTCCAGATCTCTCAAAGCCTACACAAGTTAGGCGCAGGGCTTTTTTGGAGCAGCGCCCTAGAGCGTTGGCATTGGGAATAAACTTTGTATTACGATTTCCTTGTACATGTAATTTACTGCTTGAGGGTAAACACTTTCAGTTTGTAGACCCAAAACAGTTAAAAGAATTTCTTGATGCTAGAGCAGATATGAATGTTATATGTCCTCCCTAATTAGCAGGCTAGGGTTGGTAACCCGAGGTAGCAACCATTATATTATTTCTTTAAATGTTTTATGCTATTTAAGTTTCTGTATTCTTGGAATCTAATTTTCCTTTAATTGTGGACAAATAGGCCTTAAAGATTTTTTTCTTAATTTTATTATGGATTCCCTGAGTGTAATGCCGATTGCATATTTACAGTATATAGTGAAATGTTGAAATATATTAATAAATAAATACATATTTGGTGCATCCTAAATCAATTTAACCCATTAACCTAATTAATGCACATTAAAATATTTTTATTCTAACAAATGTATGAAACAAACCACCACACCCCTACCCAACAATACTAATGACAGAGAATCAATACTAGTTTGAAAAAAGAAAGGGCTTACCAAGATTGTGAAATCTATAATTTTCAAGGGCATCAAAAATGAAGTCAAACAGTAAAAAAATTTAATGACTTGGCCATTACTCAGTTTTTATTGTTAGAAAGCATGGCATGATCTTCTCAGTTCAGAACGGGTGTAATTTGCTTCAGCTCCAGCTATTCTTAAATGCTAACAATAGTACACAGATTCAAAGAGCAAAATGGTTTAAAGAAGGCATCAACTATACAGCTACCAGTATCCAATTAGTAACAATTAGCAATTAAGGGAACAGCAGGTTACAACCATAAGACATCAAAATGTAAACAAGGGTAAAACAGCAACATATAGTACTTGGAGAGATATAAATGTAAAATTTTAATTGCTTAATTTATCCCCTCTCTGAATACCAGTTGAACACCAGTACTTAAGTGTAAAGACGCTTTTGATGTGTATTTGCTGAAAGGTAGTTGACAGAATCCCTAAATTGAAATAAAAGTGTGCAAATTGTGGCTAGAAGCCATAGGCTCTGAAGTACAGTATGTTATAACTGAAAAACAGATTGAATCGTTGAAAATTCAAAAATAGTGCTATTTGATTTTTACAAAGAAAAAACCCCCAACAACCATTTATTAAACTGTAAATCTGTTGGACAGCTAACAGATAAATTGAGTAGAAGATGTGTAGATACAGAGCAGCTGTGGAAAGAAGCTGTAACAAGTCAGGTAGCAGGAAGCGATGCATCTATACAGGTTGATGACTGGAAGTGAAGATGCCAGGAGACACACTGGAAATGATGGCCTTATTGTAAAGAGTATTTAATGGATTGAAGTCATGCCACAGATGGGTTTCTGAGCTCCTTAAAGATGTTAAATGACAACTAAGATGCTTGGAATTCATTGACGTAAGATCCAGGCTGTTAGATAAAGCAAGAAATGATATTTTTAAACACCATTAGAGATGCTAAGAAGAAATTTTATTGCCTACCTATTGAAACATCAACTAATAAGCCAAGGGAGATGTTAGGAGTAGAATAAAGATGGTTAGGTTGGGAGGAAAAGCAGATGATGATCAAATGGAAGCCCCAGACACTGAGTCAAAAGAAGAGTATTTTATCTAAATAAAATTCAGGATGTGTGTGAAACTAACAGATTGGTTCAAACAACATGTGAATGCACTAATAGGAAGAAAATGTTGACGGAGCAGAAGACAGTTAAAGTAGTATTTTTATTTATTTATTTTTTTTAGAAATCTTTGATCTTTTTGCCCTAAAAAGATCTACAGTAACTATTAAAATCAAGCCATGCCACTACTTGATTATTAGATCCCATTGTTACTAATGTATCACAAAGACGTTCGGAGGTGGATGCTAGATACAATGAATGTCTCCTTAACAAAGGATCAGTTGCCTAGATAATTGATCCTCAGATCATTGAGATAATTGATCCTCAGATCATTGAGATAATTGAGAAAGTCTATTGTTACCCTACCTTACAGAAAGGTTCACTGGATCCTAATAAATGTGCCAGCTACAAGGTTTTTTTTTTTTTGTGTTAAAAATTGTAGAAAATCAAATAGAGAAGCAAAATAGGTGAATTCTTAGAACCTACAGAGGCCTTAGATATTAGGCAAGCAGGATTCAGAGTGAGTTCTGTGGTAGAATCTCTGCTGACTGCTGGGACAAATGCAGTTTACCAGCATTTGGATGAAAATGAGTTGGTATTGATAGTTATCCTACACTTATCCAGAGCCTTTGATTTGTTGGATTCAGATATTTTAGTCTCATGGTTTATGCAAGTGGGATTGGTAGGTAAGGTGTTAGACTGGACTAATTCCATTCTAAGAGCTAAAGCATGAGAATACATTCTCAACTGTAACGGGTGTGACATATGAAGTGTAGGGTCCCATAGTATTCCCCATTATCACCGCTCCTTTATTTCCCTTCAGTCTCTGGGAAAATTGATTGATCTTATAGGTTTCTCTTTTGGGGGGTAATTTTATAAAGTCATTTATATGTGCATGTTACAATATGTTCCAGATTCTATTTAGCGCACCCAGAGTTACGCATGTTCCCGTGCATAAATCTAGGCATATTCTATAACTACATGCATAGATTGTTTTAACTAGCTGTTAAGCATTGTTAACATCTCTTAATAAGCAATAATGAGCACTAATTGGCAAAAATTAGAATTTACATGCATATATTGTTAAGCGTATTCTGTAAGGCACTGCACCTAAATTTTAATGCACACAGGCAAAAAAGCGCATGCTTAGGGACATGGAAATGTGCACGTCGTTATAAATATGGGCCAGTGCACGTAAATCTACATGCAGGGATTTACACTAGCTTTTTGTTGGAATAAATGCACACGCGTAGATTTTGTTGCATGAACTACAACTCAGCGTATTCTAAATACTGTGCGTAGATTTACACACAGTATCTAGAATACACTTAGGTGTAATTGCCTAATATGCGATAACTTTAGGCACCATATATAGAATCAGGCCCTTATAAGTATGCCATTCAATTATTATGGTCCAGATTATAATTTGTTATCTTTCTAATTCTCTCATAAATATTTAATCATATTAAATTTGAGATACGCAGAGATTATTTTCAAAAATGCGAATATGTTCAGAAATCAAATTGTGCCAAAACTGTCAATTTGACTAAGGCACCCTGTGCATACTAGATAAATTCAATGCACTTATTTCTGCTGAGGTGCCCCTCTATTGGACATAGGGGCCCTTTTACTAAACTGCAGTAAAAGGGGCCCTGAATTAACGGCAGTGGCCATTTTTGCAACATGGCAGGGCCACCGCAGCAGGTAAAAAGCCCTCCCCCCCACAAAAAAAGAAATGGCCCTGCGGTAAGTCATTTCGGAGGGAGCACTTACCGCCTGAGGTGGTGGTAAGGGCTCCTGCGCTAACCCAGTGGTAACCGGGCAGCATGCGGCACTGCCCTTCAGAAATATTTTCACAATATTTTCGCTAGTGCCAGAAATGCCGCCACTGGGGTTGGAATTAACATAGGTGCCCGTATTGGGCCGCTGGTAGTTCTGGGTTGCCACACAGCAACCCTTTAGTAAAAGGGCCCCATAGGGAGCAAACACTGCCTTTGAAGAATGGATTCATGTGGAGTATATGGTTGGACAACAATCACAGTTTAAAATTAGGAGGACTATACTTTTGAAGGATTATATTCATATAAAAAAGATGAGTACAGTGCTTGATCTTTTGCAAGGATATTTACACATGTATCTTGCGTACTCATAGAAAACCTGAGAAATCTGGGGCATGCACATGGTAAAGGTGTGTGATTGGGTGGGATATAGGTGGGACCAAAAAAACCCCACCTATATTCCCTATTTCAAAAGTGGAATGCACATCTCTGCTCACCAAGATCAACTTTGGGATTTACAGCTACCCCCGAAATATCCAAGTGCTTGTTTTGGACAGCGCTATATTGGAGGAATTAGGGGAGGTCACCCCCTTAATATCCTTGTGCTCCACAACACAGCCCAAAACTGATAGTGAAAAATGATTGTGCAACCTGGACCTAAATGGGGAAACGTAAACATGTAAGTGTCCAAAATTGCTGACATACATGTCTATTTGTTGGCACTTACACATCTTTGTTCTGAAATTCCAACATACATGTATGTAACTGCAGAGAACATTTCCTCTGTTGGTGATTTAGACACTGACAGTTGTAAAGTGGCTGCTCTCGCCTCATGTAGCCGGCACATTCATGTTCATTCCTGCATCCATTTTAGAAATGGCTCTGTCAGCAAATCCATCCAAAATACTATCGGAATTTGACATGTCCCAATGTGGACATGTCAATGCCAGTTTATACATTTTATCTAAAATCTGCCTTCACCCCAACTGTGAAAGATGTAAGTATCCCATTATAAACTATAAAATGTGAGTGTGCTCTTGGTTGCAGAGGCCTGTTCTAAACCCCAAATTTCAGCAGGGGCTCAGCAAGCATATTATAAACTTCATATATTACAGTAACTGAAACCATCTGAAGAACAATTGTCACTTCGCTCAGCCATCAAGGCCTTAACATTGATGTTCTGGATTACTGTGATTCCATTTATGTTGGTCATCCAAAGAAATATGCGTGGAAAACTTCAAGCAATTCAGAACACTGTTGCATGGATAGTGATGGATCAAGGGAAAAGGGAGAATGCATGCCCTTTGTTGGCTCAGTTGTATTATTTTCCAGTTGTTTAGTGAGCTAAATTTAAAATTTTATTATTGGCCTATAAATTGCTGCATAGTAGTCATCTGGCATGTTTCAGAAACTGGTCACAATGGTTTAGAACAAACAGGCCATTGCATGTTGGAGGGTCAGTTTTGTTGGGAGTGGTCTCAACAATGTTGAACAAATTAACATATGAGATCTGTTGGGAACCTAATCTTTTGATTTTCAGGAAAAAAAATTAGCTTTCAGTTTTCTGATCATTAAAGACAAATAGTGAGGTTGATAGTATCTCCTCTATGCCTTTAGGTTATAAGGGGGTATTTGCAGATGACATAGGGTTATTCAAAGTTCTTAAATCACAAGAGGATTATGAAAAATTGCAAGAGTACCTTACGAGACTGGGAGATGGGGCATCTAAATGGCTGATGACATTCAAGGTGAGCAAGTGCAAAGTGATAACTACATAATGCAAACGGTAACAGAATTCAAACACACGTGGGACAATCATAAAGGAATCCTGTTCAGAAGGAATGGATCCTAAGGAGCTTAGCCGAGATTGGGTGGCAGAGCCGGTGGCGGGAGGCGGGGATAGTGCTGGGCAGACTTACACGGTCTGTGTCCTGAAAAGGGCAGGTACAAATCAAGGTAAGGTATACACAAAAAGTAGCACATATGAGTTTATCTTGTTGGGCAGACTGGCTGGACCATGCAGGTCTTTTTCTGCCGTCATCTACTATGTTATGTTACTATAACTACATAATGCAAGGTTCCACATTAGGAATCACTACCCAGGAAAAGGATCTAGGTGTCATCATTGATGATACGTTGAAAGCCTCTGCTCAGTGTGCAGTGGCGGCTAAGAAAGCAAATAGAATGTTAGGTACTATTAGGAAAGGAATGGAAAACAAAAATGAGAATAATGCCTTTGTATCGTTCCATGGTGTGACACCTCGAATACTGTGTGCAATTCTAGTCACTGCATCTCAAAAAAGATATGGCGGAATTTGAAAAGGAACAGAGTAGGGTGACAAAAATAGTAAGAGGGAAGGGATGACTTCCCTATGAGAAAAGGCAAGCTATGGCTATTCTGTTAGAGAAGAGATGGCTAAGGGGAAATATGATAGAAGTCTATAAATGCTATTCTTGACCCACTACAATCTGGTTTTCGCCCTCTCCACTCAACCGAAACTGCGCTTACTACAGTCTCCAATGACCTATTACTGGCTAAATCCAGAGGTCAATATTCCATCCTCATTCTTCTTGATCTTTCCGCTGCTTTTGACACTGTCGATCACAGCATACTTCTCGATACCCTGTCCTCACTTGGATTCCAAGGCTCTGTCCTTTCCTGGTTCTCTTCCTACCTCTCCCTCCGCACCTTTAGTGTTCACTCTGGTGGATCCTCTTCTACTTCTATCCCTCTGCCTGTCGGCGTACCTCAGGGTTCTGTTCTTGGTCCCCTCCTCTTTTCTATCTACACTTCTTCCCTTGGTTCATTAATCTCATCCCATGCTGATGACTCCCAAATCTACCTTTCTACCCCTGATATCTCACCTTGCATCCAAACCAAAGTTTCAGCGTGCTTGTCTGACATTGCTGTCTGGATGTCTCAATGCCACCTGAAATTAAACATGACCAAAACCGAGCTTCTCATTTTTCCCCCCAAACCCACCTCCCCACTCCCCCCGTTTTCTATTTCTGTTGATGGCTCTCTCCTCAATCACTGGCTGATTACTTCCACGACAAAGTGCAAAAGATCAACCTTGAATTCACTACCAAGCCATCACCCCCCACCCCCCCTCTTCACCCATTAACCCTCTCCCTCAACCAACCAACCCAGGCCGCCTTCTCCTCCTTTCCTGAGATCACCGAGGATGAAACCTCCCGCCTTCTTTCCTCCTCGAAATGCACCACCTGCTCCTCTGATCCCATCCCCACCAACCTACTTAACACCATCGCCCATACTGTCAACCCCTCCATCTGTTGCATCCTTAACCTCTCTCTCTCCACTGCAACTGTCCCCGACACCTTCAAGCATGCCGTAGTCACACCTCTCCTCAAAAACCCATCACTCGACCCTACCTGCCCCTCCAACTATCTCCCCATCTCTCTCCTACCCTTCCTCTCCAAAATATTTGAGCGCGCCGTTCACAGCCGCTGTCTTGATTTTCTCTTCTCTCATGCCATCCTCGACCCACTCCAGTCCGGTTTCCGCCCTCTCCACTTGACAGAAACAGCACTCTCTAAAGTCTGCAATGACCTGCCAAATCCAGAGGCCACTACTCCATCCTCATCCTCCTTGATCTTTCTGCCGCTTTTGACACTGTCAATCACAATTTACTTCTCGCCACACTGGCCTCATTTGGGTTCCAGGGCTCTGTCCTCTCCT
This sequence comes from Microcaecilia unicolor, assembly GCF_901765095.1. Classification (NCBI taxonomy): domain Eukaryota; kingdom Metazoa; phylum Chordata; class Amphibia; order Gymnophiona; family Siphonopidae; genus Microcaecilia; species Microcaecilia unicolor. Next base: position 470,728,460 of record NC_044031.1, read on the forward strand.
GGTTCTCCTCCTATCTCTCCCACCGCACATTCAGGGTGCACTGCCATGGATCTTCCTCCACTCCCATCCCGCTATCTGTTGGAGTTCCCCAGGGATCTGTTCTTGGACCCCTTCTCTTCTCTATCTACACCTCTTCCCTAGGCTCACTGATCTCATCTCATGGCTTCCAGTATCATCTTTACGCTGATGACACCCAGCTCTATCTCTCCACACCAGACATCACCGCAGAGACCCAGGCCAAGGTATCGGCCTGCCTATCCGACATTGCTGCCTGGATGTCCAACCGCCACCTGAAGCTGAACATGTCTAAGACCGAGCTCCTCGTCTTTCCACCTAAGCCCACTTCTCCTCTTCCCCCACTCTCTATCTCAGTTGATGGCACCCTCATCCTCCCCGTCTCATCTGCCCGCAACCTCGGGGTCATCTTCAACTCCTCCCTCTCCTTCTCTGCGCATATCCAGCAGACTGCCAAAACCTGTCACTTCTTCCTTTTCAACATCAACAAAATTCGCCCTTTCCTCTCTGAGCACACCACCCGAATTCTCGTCCACGCTCTCATTACCTCTCGTCTCGACTACTGCAACTTGCTCCTCATTGGCCTCCCACTCAGCCATCTATCCCCCCTTCAATCCATTCAGAAATCTGCCACACGTCTCATATTCCGCCAGAACCGATATACTCATATCACCCCTCTCCTCAAGTCGCTTCACTGGCTTCCGATCAGATACCGCATCCCATTCAAGCTTCTCCTCCTTACTTACAAATGCACTCACTCTGCTGCTCCACCCTACCTCTCTACCCTCATCTCCCCCATTGCTGCTCCACCCTACCTCTCTACCCTCCTCTCCCCCTACGTTCCTGCCCGTAACCTCCGCTCACATGACAAATCCCTCCTCTCAGTACCCTTCTCCACCATTGCCAACTTCAGGCTCCGCTCATTTTGCCTTGCCTCACCCTATGCCTGGAACAGTCTTCCTGAATCCCTACGCCAAGCCCCCTCCCTACCCATCTTCAAATCTTTGCTTAAAGCTCACCTCTTCAATGCTGCATTCGGAACCTAACCTTTCGAACATATAGGTTGCCCCAATCTGTCTGACCTATCTGATTAACTGTACATTTGTCTTTTTAGATTGTAAACTCTTTGAGCAGGGACTGTCCTTCCATGTTAAATTGTACAGCGCTGCGTAACCCTAGTAGCGCTTTAGAAATGTTAAGTAGTAGTAGTAGTAGTACTACCCCTCTCCTCAAGTCGCTTCACTGGCTCCCTATCCGTTTTCGCATCCTGTTCAAACTTCTTCTACTAACCTATAAATGTACTCATTCTGCTGCTCCCCAGTATCTCTCCACACTCGTCCTTCCCTACACCCCTTCCCGTGCACTCCGCTCCATGGATAAATCCTTCTTATCTGTTCCCTTCTCCACTACTGCCAAATCCAGACTTCGCGCCTTCTGTCTCGCTGCACCCTACGCCTGGAATAAACTTCCTGAGTCCCTACGTCTTGCCCCATCCTTGGCCACCTTTAAATCTAGACTGAAAGCCCACCTCTTTAACATTGCTTTTGACTCGTAACCACTTGTAACCACTCGCCTCCACCTACCCTCCTCTCCTCCTTCCTGTACACATTAATTGTCTATTAGATTGTAAGTTCTTTGAGCCGGGACTGTCTTTCTTCTATGTTTGTGCAGCGCTGCGTATGCCTTGTAGCGCTATAGAAATGCTAAATAGTAGTAGTAGAATGGGTAGACGTGAACTGCTTGTTTAATCTTTCCAAAAATACAAGGACTAGGGGGCATGCAATGAAGTTACTAAGTAGTAAATTTAAAACAAATTGGAGAAAATATTTCTTCACTCAACTTGTAATTAAACTCTGAAATTTGTTGCCAGAGAATGTGGTAAAAAGCAGTTAGCTTAGCGGGGTTTTAAAACAGTTTGAATAATTTCCTAAAAGTCCATACGCCATTATTAAGATGGACTCAGGAAAATCCACTGCTTATTTCTAGGATAAGCAGCATAACATCTGTTTTACTCTTCTGGGATCTTGCCAGGTACTTGTGACCTGGATTGGCCACTGTTGGAAACAGGATACTGGGCTTGATGGACCTTCAATCTGTCCCAGTATGGCGACACTTATGTTCTTAAGATAGTAACATTTGATTTCAAAAAGCATATCTAGTACTGCCTTTTGAAAGATGAACATGCTTGATCAAATACAATGGGGGAAACCCCATGCAAGATCTAAAATATTAACATACATAGTTCAAAGTTAGTAGGGATGCAGTTGATGCCTCTTCTTGAGAAAACAGCAAATGTACCGGTGTACAAGTGACAGAGCACAGTAAGTACCACATGCTAACTACAATGTGCTATCCATGCCCACTCTCTACTTTTAGCCTGTCCAGTTCCCACCCCCAACACAGTATGCAGGTTAATGCATGAATTAGCTCATGCTGTCGTACCAGCCCAATAATAGTTACTGCACTTGTACCCTAACATTACACACTAATTTGTGTGTTAATTGCTCAACACACTTTAGTAAAAGAGCCCCTATATATGTGTGTCTGTGTGTGTAGAGTGTATACTACCTAAAGACAGAGATACACAAAAGATCAAACAAGAGACTACTACAGACCAGTTCCAGAATCTCATTCTTTTGCTCTTTAAAAGCTATATCATTTCTACTGGAACATGTGTTGAAGCCTTGATGATTATGTTACTGCTGACAAGCTTCAACTCTATGCTAATTTAACCTGCTTTCTATGTTCTACTTTGTGTCCAAACAGATGTGGTACACTTTTCTTGGTAATTACAGTTAAGCATAGTTAGCATATTTACAAAAGACACTCTGCAGATCAAAGAATATGAGCCCCTTTTGGTACAAGCTATCATCTGTCTGTATCACTGTAAATATATTTAACAAAAGTTGGACAATTTTGGAAGCCCAAAGTGAGCTTTCATCCATTCCTCTTTCCATTCACCGTCTCCCACATTTGAGCACAGGATCCCTGCTCTAGTTTCCCTCCACCATACTGAACGTTAACAGCCCTCTACTGAAATTTAAATTCTCTTCCTTAAGGCAAGGGGCCTTACCTTTAAAACAGTCTCTCCCTCCTCTAGTAGTTATTTTGTGGTTTGCTTTCATGGGACCTGAATGTTTATGAGAGATGAGCAACTACAGAGTGAGAAGAATTCAAGCCTTAATAACACTTCGAAGTAGAAAACCTACGTTAATTACTATTACCGTATCACCATTTTTTTCTGCGTATTAGTGTTATCTATATACACTATGGGGTGAATTCTATATATGTTGCTAAAAAATGCTATTCTATAAGCTGTGCTTAAAGTTAGGTGTGGTTTATAGAATAGCACTTATGCCCGCGCAACCGAAACGTGGTGCAAATGTACATGCCTCCATTAGGCACGTATTCCCCTTTAACAACACATGTAAATGTTAGGAACGCCCCATCCCACCCATAACCCTCCCATTTCTTTGTCCCTTTCACAACTCGAACATAAAATTTACACAGGTAAATACCAATTATATTTAATTAGTGCCAATAACTGCTTATTAAAAAGCCAATTATTGGTGCTAAATAGCTCATTATTCAATTAAATTGTGCACGCACAATTTTTGGTGACTTTTATAGAGTTAGGGGGTCTATTTTTTCTAGCACAGTTAGCATGCTAGCAAGTTATGACACTAATCTGGAATCTCATACTTTCTTCACTAATTTGAACAGCGTCAAACTAAGAATAGATATACAACACTATTTAAAAGCAACCATTACATACATTTAAGTAAGTTAACAGGGCTGATCATAAGAAGCAGTAATGAGTGTAATTGCAACATCAATACAGAGGTCTATGGTGAAAAGGAATGCTAGAGAGTAAGAGAATGACTGGAAGAGGGTTACATAAATCAAAGCCAAGACTAATATGAAGTCACTCTTCCCTGATGAGGGGGCAATACAATTTCACTACTGATTGCATTTGGAAGCCTATATTATTGTGGTCATTCTATAAGTGGGCACTAACTTTTTCTTGCTGATTTGGATACTGGCATATATGCACATAGGTGTTTGCATAAAAGCCGCATTGGTGCCCCCAAAATAAAGGCACAGCTACATGTATGTCAATGGCTTGTGTAAGTTGGCACACCTTAGCACGTCACTTGGCAACATGCCCATGACCCACCCATGCTTTGCCCAGTTGTATGCCCCCTCGCAATTACATGCTAATCAACTCTGGTGCATACATTGTAGAATAGCGTGTAGCAGTGTTTCTCAAGTCCAGTCCAGGAGCACCCATTGCCAGTCAGGTTTTCAGGAAATCCACAATAAATATTCATGAACTTGATTTGCATATACTGCCTCCATTATACACAAATCTCTTTCATGCAAATTCATTGTGGATATCCTGAAAACATGACTGGCAAGGGGTACTCCAGGACTGGACTTGGGAAACACTGGCGTATAGCACTTACAAAAGAGTCCAAAAGTAGGGTAGGCTGGCTCATCCAAAAAACCGCAAGGGAAAGAAGCTTGTTCAAAAGTATAAATCTTTATTAAAAATCACCAAATGATGCGACACAGCTGCCGTGTTTCGCCACAAAAGCGCCTGCTTCAGGAGTCTTATGATGTATGTTATGAAAAGGTAGATAGTATTTTCAAAACCAAGTACAAATGGTGGCAAATTGTAGTTATCCTTTCAAAACTCTGCCAAGCAAAGCAGACAGTAGCGCAGGAAACAGGGACGCTCAACTGTTGTAGGGGCATGGGCGCCCGGTATAAGAGGCTTGGGGAGGCTATGCCTCCCCTGCTGCAGCAGGATGGATCAGCTGTGGAGTCCCGCTGCTCTGGGGGGTTTAAACTGTTGATTTACCTCCATCCTCACAGCAGGAGCTGCAGTGAAAGCCCGTCTTTAGCCTTGTGTAACCAGTTGTAGAAATTGGTTTATGGCTTAATTTGTTTACCTTACTGCTGGGAGAGCGGGGGGGTTGGCTGGAGGTGTCCTAGGTTGCCAGGGAGATATTTAACGAGGATGACTTCCTGACCTGCATTGAGGACAGATCGGATACTGGGCCAGCATGATCAGAAAAAGTCACCAAACAACAAAGGTAGAAAAGATCATTTTATTTTCATTATAGTGTTTGGAATATGTCCACTTTGAGAATTAGGTGCTCAACATTAAAAGTTTATATTAACTTATTTATGGCATTTTATCCCACATTAAACATGAATTAGGGTGTTTTGTGGCTCTACATGAGAATTGTGATGATATGATCCCTTGTTTCATATTGTGGACGGTCTGCATTTTCTGTATGGGTGGTATATTGGTGTATTAGGTTCTGCCCAGTGTAATATTTATGGTACAGTAAGGTTCTGAGTGTGTTTTTGCACAAAGTTGTGCATAGTGTTTTGCAGTTGAGCGATTGTGGTTAGAATATGCTTTGAGCAACCACTTTATTCTTTGACATATGATACATATCTAATATCTAAATTTAATAAATGGTATTAATTGCGACTTTTATTTTTATTTATTTATTTTTTCTGTGTGTTAGACAATTATGAATTTAAGCTCCACCCCTGGCCCCACCCTAACCCCGCCCCCTTTAGCCTCCCCAAACAGTTGGGCCACCGACTGCCTATATGTAGGGGGCAGCTTTAAGAAAGGCACCAGCTCTGCCTAAGCCTTAGGGCTGAGTCATGGGGAACCCCCCACCACCACCAAGAGGTTAAAAAAAATCAAAAAACAATTGGGTTACATATGGGAATCTTTCAAATAAATAAAAAAGTGTTGAAATAAAAAAAACAAAACAAAATACATAGCCAGTCATAAACCTCACAAGTCTGATACTGTTTTCAATAGCGTCTGCAAATGTTTGGGGTCACACAATATGGCAGCTGCACAGAGGAGACAACTTCAACAGGCCATCTCTTGTCATAAAACCTCCTTGATGTTAACATCAGATGCCAAATTATAGAATTGCCTTTCATGTCTTCTGCACATCTGTGACCTCCTGATGTTTCTTCGAGCCCTATTTTTCTATGATTGTTAGAACTCCCGAGTCCATGTGACTGCATCAGTGGCTAATGCTGAAATACATAGGTATTCAAATAATCTATTAAACATTCACAACATTCAGTAAGGACTAGCGCCCAAGCAATGCCTACTAGGAATAATTAGTAATACAGAGCAGAATCCAAGACTTCTTGTTTGTCATTTGTATTACTGTATTATCCATTTTCTGTCAGATATGAATAGTATATAGCAAGCTCGTTTAAACATTCTACCACTTCAAGACATAATCACATTGTAAACACATGCCATAGGCTGTGGAATATTAAAACAATAATACCGTATTGTGATTGGATATTGCAGCAAGCATTAGAGTGTAGAATGCTTGCTATAGCTTATTGTCATGGCAACTTGTTTTCAATACTACTGTTCAGAGCTCTGCAAACACAAAATACTTAATTCTTCTTTTATTAATGTTACCCAAGAGCAATAATGCACCTTTAAGTGGAAATGTGCACTGCATGCTGGCGACATAAGGGCAAGCAACATTCGCATGCTTGTGGCTAAGCTATTTCTGGCAGGGCATTGCCATCACTGACAGACACTCTGGAGGCAATGATACACGACAGAGTATGTATGGAAGGATTTTGATAAATAGCCTGGGCATGCTGAAAGGACAAGAGCTTTCAACATCCAAGAAATGACTCAACATCATTTAACACACAATGGACTGCATTTCTACAATATACCAAGTTAGCTGACCAAAACATAAGAGTGGACACTTTTATAAGAGAGATCATGTTTAAAATCCATTTCTGTTTTTGCCAGCTTAGTTTTAAAAGGATGTTATATATACACCCAATTTCACATTTTTGCTATCTTTACTATGCTTATGTCCTGAAACCAAAATAGCCTTGCAGATTTCTCTAGTTATTATGCAAATCTTCTATGTTCTACTAGAAAAGAACAGCATTTATAAAGGACATCCAAGTTGGAATACAGATGTCAAGGTTAGTACACCACAAGTGGTATCTGAATTTCAGAACAGGCTCAGCAAAATGGACGGCCATTTTAGAAAATGAAATGTCTAAAATATGAATGGGACAGAACAGGGACATGGACAATAATGTGGCAGTCGCAAACCGAAGGCAAATTGCTCCAATGAAGAACATTATTCTGAACACCATCTGCGAGAGGTTCCGTTGCTCTACTTTTTTCTGCTCAACAATGTAGCAGCACACGAACATCCATGTTATCAAATGGCAACATTCATGTGCTACGACATGAATGTTTGTATCACCCATTTAATAACATGAATACCCATATTTCCCAAAGCTGTCACAGAGCCCGGTATCGCTTGCCAGTTTTACTTTTTTTTTAGGAGGGTGGGGGGCGGTCAACCTTTAATTCCTTTCTAGTGGAGTGTTGCTTAATAAGAGCACTTTTCTGTAACCTAGACATCCTGGGTAGCTGGTCTAAATGAAGTCTCTTTGCAGACAAAGATGTTCATTCCCCTTCTGAATCAGGGAATAGACATCTATATTTTGGCCTCTCCCTAGTCCTGCTACAAGACACCCAGACCATGCCTCCTTGCCATATGGATGCATTGCAGTTTTAGACATTCATATCCTGGCTTTATAAAATTGGGATTTAGATGTCCATGCAATATGGACATCTAAATGACCATACATGGATCTCTAAAACATGAAAACAGCTTCCAAAATAAGGGCCAAAATTAGCAATTTCATTTGAAATGTTAGTAGAGCAAGACCACTAGGATCAATGTACCAAAATTCACACAAATAAGTTTAGCATGTAGGCACTCTATTTTGAAAGAATTTACATATGGAGATTGCATAAATGTGTAAATAGTAAATTTTAGGAAGCTGTTATTTACAAGTGGAGATTCAGCCAAGTAGAAATTTCAAGAAAGTGTGGTGGGGCAGAGGTGTAGCCAGACCTTGATTTGAGGGGGAGGGGGGGGGGGGGTGCTGAGCCCAAAGTGGGAGGGCATATTTTGCCTTGCCATCCTGCTGCTCTCTGTTCCCACAACCCCACATACCTGAGAAGCCTTCCTGTGGTAATATTCGGCATCACACTGCGTGCTCTGCATTCCGCCCTGACGCGCATGCTCGGTTTTAGAGAAATTGAGCACATGCAAAGTTCATGCATGTTCTATTTCATTAAAACTGAGCATGTGTCCGAGGGAGAGGGAAGCAGGGCAGGTAGAATGGTGGTAAATATCAGCACAGGAAATCTTCTGAGGGCGGGACTTAACCAGGCAAACCATAATACTTTTGGGGGCCAAAACCCAAATGCTACTCCACTGTGGTGGGGTGGGACTTGGGTGAAGCAAAAATCTACAAATGTATTTCCCATTTCAAAAAGGGAATGGGCGAAAATATCCCAGGCAGATTTTACACCACGTCATAGCCATGCATAGCTTTTTTTTTTTTTTAAAATAAAATGCTTGTTTCAGATAGGGCTTTACATGAGAGATTATAAGGCAGTCATTCCCCTTAATTCCCTGGTGTTTATTTCTGCCTCCAGAATGAAATCAGAATTGAAAATAACAGCCTCATTACTTAAGGATGTAGTTATCAACACTGGCTGCTGCTAAGACGTGTCATTTTACAACTAACTCATGCTATTTTAGCACAAGTCCCATTTTATGCAATGTGACCTAGTTATAAATAACTGGGGTTAACTGTAAAATAATACATATTAACAGTAGCCCATGTTGATAACTTCCCCTCTTAACTGGCAGCATGTACACGTGTAGGTCTATAAAATGGAGCAAGTGAATATATGAGCAGAGCTTTTTCTAAAATACCACTGCAACTGAGTACATTTCGACCTGGAAGTCCAACTGAACACATTTTGACCTGGAAGTATCAATTACAATCTCTACTTTCTTTGTAAAATGAGTCTTCACATTTTTTTTAGCAAGAATGCTGAAGTTGTATTTGTAGTGCTATTCATGCAAAACACATAACAACTAAGAAAACAGTGGCCATATTGTTTTTAAAACATGTACATTAAAAATGTATTATAAATGCTGGCAGAAAAATATATAACCTCTGGGTTTTGAGATACCCTTAAATATGTGATATGGTATGTTCACAAAGTGGAATGTTGGGGACCCTACTGGCTCATCAGCATGATAAAAGAGTATTCTAATGATTTCTCTAGAAGGCTCCTTACATGGAAAGCCACAGGACCTGTGGCGGTACAGAGATAATAATTAGAAGTTTGAGGGATGGAAACTTGTCTCACCTACTTTCTGTCAAGCTGATGAGATAGGGTACCAAATTCCCTAATTTGTGGTGTACTGGATTAGGTCCAGGACCAAAGTAAACAAGGGTTGTTCCAAGGTCAGCATTTCCCTGCCTCCGAAAATCAAGCTGAGGTTTAAAAAGCCAAAGTCTCAGGTCCTGTGGAGTGTGGACCCTTAGCACAACAACTCAGAAGAAGGGCAACATGAACAGAGAGGTGCTGTGACAGAAAAGAGTGATATCCCAAAAGTGCAACATGAACAGAGAGGTGCTGTGACAGAAAAGAGTGATATCCCAAAAGTGCAGGAAGATTTAACAGGCTATCTTTTTTTACTTTCAAAAGAAACTCTGTGAATAAGATATTGCACAGGAGCCTATGACAAGCAGGAGAACATGTTTGGGAGGGGAGAAAAAGTAGAAGAAGTAGTTGCAAGGGTCCAATGTTTGGATGATGCACAAATCTTATTTAAAAAGACCATTTTGGAAGCCCAGATGCAATATATTCCACACATTAAAAACGATCAGCATGGTTTAATAGAGGGGTGGGCAAGGTGAAGAAAGCCAAAAAAGCATCTTTCAGAAATTGAAACAGACCCTAACAAAATAAACAGGGAAACAAACACTGACAAGTTAAATGAAAAAGACTACGAAAGCACCTTAAGATATACTTTGAAAAGAAGTATGCTGTAAAGATAAAAACTAACAATAAAAATGTTTTCAAGCATATCCAAAGCAAAAGCAATAAGCAGGCAGTTGGACTACTAGACAATCAAAGGATAAAAAGATAAAGAGGATAAAAAATAAACAGTTTATATGCCTTGGTCTTTACTGAGGAGGATGTTGGAGTCACACTCAAACCAGTAATCTTTGATGATTTGGAGTAACTGAAGCACATTACTGTAAATCTACAAGATGCAAAAGATCAATTTGACAAACTTAAGAGCAACAAACTGCAAGGAACTCAAAACATGAAATTGAAAAGCTTTTAAAACAGAGAACAGTAAAGTTTTTACAGGACCTGAGGCAACATGGTTTCACTAGAGGCAGGTCTTGTCGATAAATCTGTTTAATTTCTTTGACTGGGTGACCAGAGAGTTGGATCAAGGGTGAGTGCTAGATGTGATGTATATAGATTTTAGCAAAGCCTTTGACACAGTTCCGAATAGGCGACTAATAAATAAACTGAGTGCCCTTGGTATGGGCCCTAATGTGTCTGACTGCGTTAGGAACTGGTTGAATGGAAGGCGACAGAGGGTAGTGAGGTAAATGGAGCTCATTCTGAGGAAAAGCAAAGATACATACCTGTAGCAGGTATTCTCTGAGGACAGCAGGCTGATTGTTCTCACATGTGGGTCGAAGTCCGCGTCGGCCCAGGAATCAGCAATTTTGCAAGCAAAAAATTAAAAAGTTTGCCAGAACCTTCTGGTGCGCGAACCGCACATGCGTGGACAACTTCTCACCCGTCACGTGAGTGTTCCCGCTCAGTTTAATCAAAAAGTAAATAATAAACGAACAACAACTCCAAAGGGGAGGTGGGCGGGTTTGTGAGAACAATCAGCCTGCTGTCCGCAGACAGGTATGTATCTTCGCTTTCTCCGAGGACAAGCAGGCTGCTTGTTCTCATATGTGGGATATCCCTAGCAACCAAGTTCACTCAAAATAATAAACATTGGTCAATTGGGCCTCGCAACGGCGAGGACATAACATAGATTGACCTGAAACCATAAACAACTAATTGAGAGTGCAGCCTGGAACAGAACAAAAATGGACCTAGGGGGGTGGAGTTGGATTCTAAACCCCAAACAGATTCTGCAGCACCGACTGCCCAAACTGACTGTCACGTCAGGTATCTTGCTGGAGGCAGTAGTGAGATATGAATGTGTGGACTGATGACCACGTTGCAACCTTGCAAATCTCCTCAATGGAGGCGTAAGTGAAGGATATGCAATCTGCTAGCTAATTGGAGATTGTGCGTTTTCCGATGGCGACTCCCCTCCTGTTGAGATGAAAAGAAACAAACAACTAGGCGGACTGTCTAAAGGGCTTTGTCAGCTCCACGTAAAAGGCCAATGCTCTCTTGCAGTCCAAGGTGTGCAAACTGCTTTCGCCAGGGCGGGTATGAGGACGGGGAATAAATTGTTGGCAAGACAATTGACTGGTTAAGATGGAACTCCGACACCACCTTTGGCAGGAACTTAGGGTACGTCCGGAGGACTACTCTGTTGTAATGAAACTTGATATAAAGTGCATGCACTACCAAGGCCTGAAACCCACTGATTCTACGAGCTGAAGTAACAGCCACCAAGAAAACGACCTTCCAGGTCAAGTACTTCAGATGGCAGGAATTCAGTGACTCAAAATGATCTTTCATCAGCTGGGTGAGAACGACGTTGAGATCCCATTACACTGGTGGAGGTTTGACAGGGGGTTTTGACAAAAGCAAACCTATCATGAAGCGAACTACTAAAGGCTGTCCAGAGATAGGCCTACCCTCTACACGGGAGTGATAAGCACTAATCGCACTAAAGTGAACTCTTATGCAGTTGGTCTTTAGACCAGACTCTGACAAGTGTAGAAGGTATTCAAGCAGGGTCTGTGTAGGACAAGAAAGAGGATCTTGGGCCTTGCTGTCACACCAGATGGAAAACCTCCTCCATTTAAAAGAGTAATACCTCTTTGTGGAATCTTTCCTAGAAGCAAGCAAGACTCGGGAGACACCCTCTGAAAGACCCAAGGAGGCGAATTCTAAGCCATGAGAGCCAGAGACTGGAGGTTGGGATGTAGAAGCGACCCCTCGTTCTGAGTGTTGGAAAACAGTCCAATCTCCACGGTTCTTCGGAGGACAACTCCACAAGAAGAGGGAACCAGATCTGACGTGGCTAGAAGGGTGCAATCAGGATCATGGTTCTGCAGTCTGGCTTGAGCTTCAGCAATGTCTTCCCTACTAGAGGTATGGGAGGATAGCATACAGAAGGCCTGTCCCCCAATGTAGGAGAAAAGCATCTGACGGTAGTCTGTCGTGGCCCTGAAGCCTGGAACAGAACTGAGGGACCTTGTGATTGATCTGAGCGGCAAAATGATCTACCGAAGGGGTGCCCCATGCTCGGAAGATCTTGCGGACTACGCCCATATTCAGTGATCACTCATGAGGTTGCATTATCCTGCTCAACCTGTCGGCCAGACTGTTGTTTATGCCTGCCAGATAAGTAGCTTGGAGAAACATGCCGTGACGGCGTGCCCAAAGCCACATCTGGACGGCTTCCTGACACAGAGGGCGAGATCCGGTGCCCCCCTACTTGTTGGTGTAGTTCATGGCAACCTGTCTGAATTTGGACAGCCTATCTCTGAAAGCCTTTAGAGTGTTCCAGAAAGCTCTTAATTCCAGGAGGTTGATCTGCAGACCTTTTTCCTGAAAGGACCAGGCTCCCTGAGTGTGGAGCCCATCTACATGAGCTCCCCACCCAAGTAGAGATGCATCTGTCGTCAGCACTTTCTCTGGTTGAGGAATTTGGAATGGTCAAATTGGATCGAATCGTCCACCACTGAAGATAATTCCGAAAGCTGGTGGACAGTTGGACTACATCCTCTAGATCCCCCGCAGCTTGAAACCACTGGGAAGCTAGGGTCCAGTGAGCTGATCTCATATGTAGACATGCCATGGGTGTTACATGAACTGTGGAGGCCATGTGCCCCATAAGTCTCAATATCTGCTGAGCCATGACCTGCTGAGACGCTCGAACCATGGACACCAGGGACAGAAGGCTGTCCGTCCTTGCCTCGGGAAGATAACCTCGAGCTGTCTGAGTGTTCAACAGAGCTCCAATTTTTGGACTGGGGTGAGATGGGACTTGGGATAATTTATGACGAACCCCTGTAGCTCTAGCACCCGAATAGTCATTTGCATGTACTCCAGAGCACCCTCCTTCAAGGTGCTCTTCACCAGCCAATCATTGAGATAAGGAAGCACATGCACTCCCAGTCTGCGTAGCGATGCTGGGACTACAGTTAGGCATTTGGTAAACACTGTGGGCGCAGACACCAGGCCAAAAGGCAGTACATGGTACTGAAAGTGCTGTGTTCCCAGCCAAAATCGAAGATACTTCCTGTGAGCTGGAAGTATCGAGATGTGAGTGTAAGCATCCTTTAAGTCCAGAGAGCACAGCCAATCGTTTTCTTGAATCATGGGAAGAAGGGTGCCCAGGGAAACCATCCTGAACTTTTCTCGGCTAGAAATTTGTTCAGGGCCCTTAGGTCTAGGATGGGACGTATCCCTCCTCTTTTCTTTTGCACAAGGAAGTACCTGGAATAGAATCCCAGCCCTTCTTCCCCTGTTGGAATGGGTTCGACCGCTTGGGCCTGTAGAAGGGCGGAGAGTTCCTCTGCAAGTACCTGTTTGTGCTGGGAACTTTAAGAATGAGCTCCTGGTGGACAATTTGGAGGTTTGGATTTCAGATTAAGGGTGTATCCTGACCGGACTATTTGAAGAACCCACCAGTCGGAGGTTATGAGAGGCCACCTTTGGTGAAAAAATATCAACCTCCCCCCATCCGGCAAGTCACTCCTGCCGGAAGACCCCTTGCACCCCCAGACAACCCATCCAGTGGACTGCCAATGCTGTGAAACATAGCCCCTGTGGGGGTTGGCAGCAGGGGGAGTCTTGCTTAGGGAGTTTTGATGCCAGAGGGAAGGTCTAATTTGGTGGGGACTTGATTGGGGGGAGGGGGACCCAGTCCTGTTGACCTACGAGTATCAGGCCGGGATGCTCTTGGGTGGTAAAATAATCCCAACGAAAAGCTGGAGTTATTTTATTGTACTTTTTTGGCCCTAATGCAAGTCATGTTAGGGCATTCGCATAATAATGAGCTGTAAAATATGCATTTACATATTCTGCATCTCATTACTCCCTAACCTGTGGTGACAAATTATGACATGGTATTTTAAGTCAAATAGGGTTAGGGCCAAATAATGTGAATTATGACCCAGTGCCACTTGATGACCCCCACCCCCCCACCCCCCTTAGCATGCTAACAGCTAAATTTTCCAGTCCATCCTCAGTCCCCAGCTATAAAACTTCAGTCTGAGGTTTCTGGAAGTCCCTTGCATGGTGATTCATTGTATTCTGTACCTGCCAAAACCTGCTGCTTACACTCTGCCTCCTACTGTGCTCTGTTGGCAATGTCCTTACCTTCTGCTACTTCTTTATGGTTTTGTCCCCCTCCCCCCTACTTCTGCTTTCTTGTACACCATTGGGTAAAGGAAATAGATAACTTGACCTTGTCTCTTTAGATGCTGGAAAAATAATGTGGATGTATTTCTTTTCTTTTTCCTCTCTACTATTAATTGAATTGTAATCCACCCAGATGGAATACCAATGGGCGGTACAGAAAATACAAATAAACTTGAAACTTGAAAATACTCTGTTCATACTTTTCTTAAGTTTCATGCTAAGTTGCTGACATAGAATTTGGGAGAAGTAAAGCAGGTGTAAGATCCTCTAGCTGCTTTCAAAATGTTTCAATATGATTGGTGAAATGACTCGTATGTCTGCCTTCCCCTACTCCCATAACAGCTCTGCTCTGTTTGGCTCCATAGGCTATATCGCAATAGTTATAAAAACAAATGTGGATGAATGAGAATTTGGTTTATTCAACCCCTAGAGTCATTCAGTTTGCTTTTAAGGCTTAAGAATTGAAAATGCACTTATTCATTGCAGTTTATCATTTATCCAAAACCGAGTGTTCATCCCTAGTAAATATTTCCAATAAAAAATGTAACACTTAAAAGTCTCTCAGCTCTTTCACTGTCTCTTTGCCAGCAGAGACACAGATGCTACTCTATGGTTAAAAAAAAGAAAAAAAAAAAAAGAAAGAGTTTTAGAGCGGAGTGGTACAAAATATCTTTTATAGGGGTTGCAGCAAATTGTCTTTGCAGTTTATTTATGGCTTTCTAGTGGCACAGCCTAATCTTCCAGTCACTGTCAACAAAGAGCATTAAGCAACCCCCATGGTGTCACCTTCTGCACCTTGTTTTAAAACCTTTTACCTATGCTAAGGAAAAATGGAGTGGAGGAGTGGCCTAGTGGTTAGGGTGGTGGACTTTGGTCCTGAGGAACTGAGTTCGATTCCCGGCACAGGCAGCTCCTTGTGACTCTGGGCAAGTCACTTAACCCTCCAGTGTCCCATGTAAGCCGCACTGAGCCTGCCATGAGTGGGAAAGCGCGGGGTACAAATGTAACAACAACAACAACATAAATAAATTCCCCAATAAATAAATAAAACATTAATGTTGTCAAAAATGGCACTTAAAAGGTACCAAGTTCTTTTGATATCAGAAATTTAAACAGATCTAGCGAATAACTATGCATTATTTTTGTTAGACAATTAAACGTGTTCTCTATCACACAACAAATCTGTGTTAGACCTTATGTAGTAGGGAGGGTCTTGTAGGTATTGTAACAGCCATTAGCAATCTTGCAGTGTATTTATTAGGTCATAATGGGGTAGAAAAGTTCTCAAAACTAACCCATTTTCTGTACTTTTCTCAAATTTGCAGGGCTTCTCTTGTAGCTCACAGAAGGAAATTAATAGTGGCCCCTTCGCTCAGGACTTTTGTGGGCTTCAGTATCCATCCACCACTTCCAGATTCACTACGCAAACATACTTCTCTTCTGCTAACCATTGAGCTCGACACACTGCAGTATCTATTCAAACTATACTCCATTTCTATTTAAATGACAAGTATGAAAACCAGAAGTGCTGATGTTTTTAAACACAACACAGCTATACTAAGGATAACCTGCTAAAGTAATAATTTGTTGGTGGTGAAAAGGACTGGTTTAATCTAAAATTCCTGCAATTTAATAACACATGCATTTGCATCCAGAATTCAGCAGCTGCAATGTGCTTTTTTTGTTCTCCTAAGGAGGAAGAGGGAGACCTTGGGAATCCCTAATTTCCTGTTTACTAAATACAAGCAGCACAAACTGTACAGCGTAGATATATTTTGATCTCTCTATTAACAGCTACCTCAGTTTTTCTTTTAAGTAGGAAAACTTGGTTACACTTTTTCACCATCTTTGCCCAAGACAGACCAGTAAACACAATTCCTCTCTTTATAATTAGCCTTTCTCCCTGTGGGCCCCAAAGTAAGTCTGCATGCTGTAGATTTAATATCCAGTGCTATATCCATATGTGCTGCCCTTGCCTAGTCCCAGAGCATATAAACTCCCCTATTAGCAGCCTTGACTGCTTAATTATGCATTTTTTTGTACCCGTCTGCCTGTAAAATGACTGTGTCTAACCTTTTTTCGCTTGCACCATGCTGGCCATTCTAATGAAATCGGCATAGGGGAAAGGGTCTGATTTGCAGTAATAGAGGTTGGATCACACTGGCAATCTGTCCTTAGTGGGAGTTACAAAAGAAGTCAAATGCCTTCATCTGGTTCTACCCTATGGCTCCCAAGGTGATTGAGTTCACTTCCTGATGCTTCCCAAGTTTTCCTCAGGCTATCCAATCAGCACATTCACCAGGGAGCCTGGCCTAGCTTGCAACAGTCTCTGTATCTAGTTACAGGCCCATCAGGGACAGTCAACTATCCACCCTCAAGCCTTCAGATGAAAACCTTTTCTAACAAGGCCGCCCAGCGCCAATGAAATAACACGCATCTGCATATCCACTGGGTCCCATGTTTCTTGTGCTCATGGATTATGTATCTTGCAGCCTCTAATAAAGAAATGCAGTTCTTTGTTTAATGTTTATCTTGTGCTTGTTAAGCAAATGCTAATGTTGTATTGGAATGCTTTAGTGCTATTTGGGTTTTTGGTGATTTACTACAAGACAATCTGCTGTGAACTAAATTTAGAGTGAAAAAAAAAGCAAAATAAAAAAATATTAAGCAAAAAAAAAAAAAGAGAAACACAACCCCTGACAGAAGGCGAGAGAGAGAGAGAGAGAGAGAGAGAGAGAGAGAGAGAGAGAGAGAGAGAGGCTCTAGGGGTGTGTAGCTTTCCTAACCTCAGGCTGACAATACCCACTTTATCACTGGTCAGTCTGAGACCCAGAGGTAAAGCATCAACCCCAGTACATTTCTGAAAGGAATGAGGTAACCTCTCCTTCTGTAAAAGGTAAACAGTGTCCTGAAGGGTAAATGAAAAGATAATAATGAAAAAAAAAAGTGCTCTATTGTTCTGCTCTCTGCCTGTGCTGTAATGCTTGAGCACTGTGCAGCCTTATTCACAGACCACAGGGAAGCCCTGCATTTAATTGTTCATTCTTGGCTCTAAGAAATGAGAACAAAACAAAACGGGAGATGTGGGGAGGGGGGGGGGGGGGAGCACTTTTGAAGGCGGGAGGGGCATACTTGTATGTTCCCTGTTACACAAACTTGCCCTTTATTTATCCTTTACCAAGATGGACTTACTGATCTCCACAAGGAACCAACTGTTCTCAAGTGCCTTTCCAAGGACAGCCCTAGAGCTCTGTGCATGATTTCAAAATGAATCTGTGGACTCAAAATCAGTGATTTAGTAAATTAACAGCTAGAGTTACTAAGTTGCTCCTGCCATGTTAATGCTTGTTATTGGTAACTAGGTTCCACTATATAAAATTGGAGTTGCAGAAAACCAACAGGCATTAATGGGGTAGCATAGGTTAGCAACTAGTTGTAAATAGTGAAAGACTGTGCCCTGAATAATATTAAACACTGGTTTGTTAGGAGTAGAATCAACATAGGGTTTTTTTTTTATGTAGGTGAGCTGGCATTTTTAGCGCATGTTAAAAATAGGCACGCGCTAAATTCTAATGACGCCCATAGGAATACATTGGCATCTTTAGCGTTTAGCGCGCGCCTATTTTTAACGCGCGCTAAAAACGCCAGCACGCTTACATAAATGACCCCCTCAGTTAAGTCTGCCATGCAGTCTCTCTCAATCTGTACCTCTGTGTTGTCATCACAAAATACACACATAAAATTAACTATCTTGGCCCTCTTCTTAAACCTGAATCCCTCTTCCTCCAACACCTTAATTGCCTGCCAGTTGGAACCTGCTCATTTTCAAAAGAGCAACAAGAATCATAGACTCAAGATTTAAACTCTGAAGGAAATGGCTAATCTGAAGGTAACCATTTTTTTTTAAAATTCCTGTGGAAGCAACATAAGGAATATGAAAGTTCAGGGAACATTTATGCTTAGTGCGGTATGTGTGTTTGTGTTTTAAGGTACATGCATTCTGTGTCTCTGAGGTACAATACAACAGGCTGTCAACAAAACTGGTCTCATACATACAGATATACACAGCTGCTATTAAACAGGTTTAAAAAAAAAGCAGAACAGATGTAAAACTTTCATAGAATATGCATCCCATTTTGCCAATATGTTTACCTTTATGGTTCATAGTTTGAGAATAACAGCAAGTCGAAGCATTCGGCCCTAGGAACAAAGGCTCAGGTTAATCTGGGTGTTCCTGTGTTTGGTAAGGCACTCATTCTACCCCATGTATTTCAGTCTGTGCAGCCTGTTAAACTCACCTGCAAGCAGCATAGCCTACTACTTCCCCAAGAAACAGTTAAGACCAGGACACATTTAACAGAAAGACAACAGTTCAAATTGAAAAGTAAAATTGGTGCAGAAGACTTCAACAACATTGATGTCAGCATATAACAAGGAAGGAAAACAGCTGACAATCTAGTTATAATGTAGGGATTTTGACTGGTTGCAACACAATCCTTATTATCCTCCCCCCCAAAAAAACATTTTTCCTGATATGGCCACTAGGAATATCTTTGCTTGATGCTTCCTGCACTAATACATTAAATGTAAACAAACGAAACCTGTAAAAATATATGCTGGCTCATAACTGCAGCAGTCTTTTCTGGACAGGATATCTACTAGCACTTAACATCCTGTCTGGAATCACTGACGCCTTCAGTCAGTACATTAGCCACAAATAAAGCTCCCTCTATTCTAAGTCTACTGATTAGTTGTAGTTTATCAAATGAGCTTAGCAAAGGCCATCGCAGGATACTAGACATCATGAGACCATGCTACATTCTAAGTGCAAATAAATAAATAAAAGAGAATACCTGTAAGACGTTTGGACAGCATTAAAGGAACGGTAATAGATAGTTTCTTAGGAATATAAACTTGATTTTCTTAGAATTACTGTTTCTTGAATCCTTCTCTTAGGATTTCTTCCTCATTAGTTTTAACATATCTTATTTTTTTCAAAAGAAAATTTGTGAACTTTTAATTATGGCATCTTAGGCTGTTTTTTTTTTTTATTCTAAATATCCATCCCCAAACCCATAATTCATCTGTTTTTGCTCATGCTTTGTATGTTATATGTTATACAACGCTTATATTCCACAAATATCAAAATAAGTTCAATGTGGATCACAGAACCAAGATAACCAGAAAGAAATCTGGGAACTATAAACTACAAGCTATAACCTATATATAAATTACTCTGGTGTTTAAATACACTTCCAAAAAGTATCAGCATCTTGATTTGCTAAGATCCATAGTGATGAAAATGGCTAAATGGGTTCTTTCAAAAATGTAACCCCCAGTTAAATGGGAGACTTGTGCCATAAACTATGCAGTTGGCCAGTTTCATTAGAAATAGGGGATACAGAGTCATGTAAGAACCTTAAGGCTCAGCTAGTCTTTCCATAACTACTCCTGATGAAGTGCCAGAGATCCATTTGGGTTCTCCCTTAATTATCTTTATCTAGGGATCCTCTTTGTTTACCCCAGGCTTTCTTCAATTCCATCACTGTTTTGCCTCCACTGCCTTAATTAACGGGAAACAGTTTTCCGTGGGATTCTATATACCCCATCAACATTTCTGTGCAGAAATCAAAGCGTATTCGTAAAAATGCGCGTAACTTAGTTAACAAGCTAATCAACTGACAATTAGATGTTAACAAGCAATTATCAACACTAATTGGCATTAATTAGAATTTACACACCCTACAGTAAGCGGATTCTGTAATGTGGTGTGTGTAAATTCTAAGTCACAGTTGAAAAGTAGATGTGGAATGGGCGAGTCATGGGCATTTTTAAAATCTGTGCGCGTTGTTATAGAATATACCTGCTCCATACCTAATCTAGGCATCGGGATTTTTTACACCAGGTTTTAGACCGGTGCTTGGCGTATTCTATATACCGCACAGAAATTTAAGCCTATTCTATAAAATGTAGGCGTACTTTAGAGAATACACCTAGGTGTATTTTGTTTCTGCACAGACTTTTCAGGTGCCATATATAGAATCTAGTCCTTTATGCATCCACTACTCATTCTACAGCATAAAGAAGTATTGACTGACATGGAGGCATATTTTCAAAGCACTTTGGGAGGCTAAGTTCCATAGGTTTCTATGGAACTTTGGGAGGCTAAGTGCTTTGAAAATGAGCTTGATGGTGTCTCTTCTTATTATTTCCCATTTGTTTGGGAAGTGTACCCTTTCTACCACATTTTTAATCAGAACCTAAGATCTGCAGATGCTTTATTTAATTAATTGGTCTTTAAAACAAAATTTAAATGGGAGTTATATCTGGTTGCTAGAGATAATCTGTTTTATGCTCTTAAGGGGTTAGTTACTAAGGTGTGTTAAGGCAATAATACATGTTATTTGCCTCTTAACATGTTTTAAACAGCAACCTTAGGGCTCTGCTTAGGGCGGACTTTGACTGAGTGTGGGCAGGAGAGCGTGGGAGGGGGATTGGTATGACGGCTGTGTTATCGGTGGTTATGGGTAATGGAAGGTATGGCTCGTTGGCGTCTTAATTGTTGTAAGAGTGAGATGCATGGTGTAACCTCTTTTTTGAGGCAGATACAATTATCGGGTCAGCAAGGGATTAGAGAGTTTGAGTTGAAATTTGGATATTAATGCTCGATTCATTCGGAATAAGTTACCAGTTATTTATGATTTGTTGAATGTGGATCAGTATGATGTGTTGTGTGTGTCTGAATCATGGCTGCTTAAATTGGATGTAGATGGGGTTAGACAGTGTTGCCCTGCTGGTTATAAGTAGGAGTAGCTTGTTGCTCTAGGAAGAGAGGTGGAGCTCTCAATGCAGAATCAGGCTGTAGGCTGTTGATGCAGAATCAGGTTATGAAGGTCATTCAACTTTCTTTTACACAGCTCCATATGTTGTTTAGATTGAAGCCTATGTTGTCACTAGGTGACTTTCAGGATGTATTACAGAGTATAGTTCTTCCTAGATTGGATTACTACAACGCTCTGTAGCTCGGGCTGTTTAGTGAGAAGTGCAGGGCATTACTGTTGGTTCGAAAAGCGGCAGCAAAACTTGTAGTTGGGATTCCTAGGTCTGTACACGTAACACCTGTGTTGAAGCAGCTGCACTGGCTGCTAGTGCTTTTTTAAATTCACTTTAAGGCACTAGTTTTGATTCAAGCCTTGTATTCAGCAGCTCTGCTTTATTTTACTCAAGCTGTTCGTGCATATTGCCTGAAAGCGCAATATGCACGAACAGTTTGAGTAATGCATTTATTTTTGGACACAGTAGTAAACGTTTGTTATGTTGATACAAGCTTAAATGCCTTCGCTAATGCTGTGGTTTGTTTATGGACAACTTTGTATATACAGCAATGTGGTTCACTTTAAGAAATTGTTAAAAATGCAGTTGTTTGTCAAAGTTTTTATATAGGAGCAACTGGTCTTTATATTATTGATGAACAGCAGTACTTGCAGTTTGTGGTTGGTTTTGTGATATAGGGTATGTTGTGGTTGTTTTTAAGTTTTGTTTTTTATTATGTATGTTTGATTTGTAAAGGCGATACATAAATTTTTAAAATAAATAAATAAGGTATATTACCATAATGCATGTTAGTTTAAGTTACCACAGGAAACATAATAAATGAGAGACAAACCACATAAATGCAAGCAAAACATATTATTATGTACACTGCAGCACACAATGAACACTGCATGCTGCGTTATTCCAGGAAAAATAATGCCAGTTCAATGCTCCCAGGTGGCATCTTAAATGGCCTGAAGTGGAACTTGCTTCCCTCTTCCTCCCAAGATCCCTGCCACCCCCCCCCCCCCTTCATAGACACCCTCCCTTACTAAGCCAATTTGTACCACACCTTCCTAACTACACCTCTTAGTCCATAAAGACCGAAAATCTACTAGGGTTCAATGAATCAGAGCCAACATGGATTTAACAGAGGGAAGTCTTGCTGCACCAATCTGACACATTATTTTGAAGGTACTAATAAGCATAGTGATGTGTGCAAGTTGAGACAGTATGTCTGGATTCTCAGAAAGCTTTTGACAAAAATCCCTTGTGACAAACTCCTAAGAAAATTATGTTTAAACTGTTTTATTAACAATTCTCACAATACAAAGTGATGTAGAATATGCATATAGCATTGTTTGATATATAAAACAGCATTTTTACAACATATTCAACTTCGCCAAACACTTTTCATCCCCAATTTTTTCCCCCCCTTCCCCCTCCCCTTTTGATAATTCCTTGTCCCATGCTAACATTAGGTTTTGAGTGGCTCTTGTTCCTAATATCATACTCTCGAATACTTCATTAGGTAAAATAGTGCTTATCACAGAATATCAGTAACTAAACATCAAAACTCTAGATCACTGCCAAGCTTAGCCATTTACGTCTCACTCAACCCCTCCAAACCCTCCCCCCCCAATACCTCCCCCCCTTGCAAGCAGAATTCCACTTTAGATTAAATTATCTACTCCAGGCTATCCGTATTCTCCATTATTCTACTATTTATCAGGCATTAACAAGCAGACTACGTCCCCTCGGACTAAGCATTTGCAGGTATGGTGTACTCCTAAGAAAATTAAAAAGTCAGGGAAAAGTGATGTTCTATTTTGGATAAGGAAATGGTTATAAAATAGGAGTGGGATTAAATGGCCAGTTTTCTCAATATAAGAAGGAAAATTTATTTATTTATCGTATTTGTACCCCACCTTTTCCCACAAGATGCAGGCTCAAAGTGGCATACAAGTGACTGAAAAGGCTAGTGCCAATCCAGTGAACATACAAATACAATATTAAATAGATAAGTAATCAGAGTAGAGAGAAAGAAAAAGAGTAGAGATAAAGGAGTCCAAAATAGAAGAGTAACCCAGGAATTGTACTGGGACTGGTGTTTTCAGCATTTTTGTAAATGAGTTGGAAATGAGAAAGACAAATGATTAAATTTGTAGATGAGACAGAATTATGTAAAGTTCTTTAATCATAAGCAGATTGTGGGAAATTGCAGAAGAAACTTTTGATACTAGAAAACTGGGCATCCAAATAGCAGAAGAAATTTAATATGGACATGTGCAAAGTGATGCATTTATTGCATTTGTACCCCACATTTTCCCTCCTAGTGGACGGTTCAATGTGGTTTACAGTTAGAAAGAGGAGCTTCAAAGGCGTAGATGGAAAAGATGACGTGTTTTCTTGGGGGGGGGGGGGGGGGGGGTCAAGTGTTCTGGGTTTTCTATGTGATTGATTCTGGTCCAGTTTTAGTTCTTTCTTTCTTTTTTGCTCATATAGGGAAAAGCAATCCAAATTATAGCTACAAGGTGCTAGGTCCATATTAGTCACCACCTAGAAATGGATCTAGGCATCATTATAAACAGTGTATTGAAATCATCAACTCATTGTGCAGTAACGGCTAAAAAAAAAAGTCAAAACAGAAAAATTATGCTCTTTTTGATAATTTTCTTTCCTTCACTCATAGCATATGAATCCAGAAAATGATGTGTTATGACCAACTACCAGCAAGTGGAGATTGAAAGCACTACTGAACTCTGTCTAATACGACGGCGAGACTTCTGGTCAGTTAGTATTTCTCATAACAATGCAGAAGGAATAATTAAACAATCCACCACACATTCTCCTGCTCCACAGGGGTTAAACGTACCACATCATTAACAGAGTAAACTGGAAACATGAAAAGAGAAAAGCTGAGGAACAAACAGGGTGGACTTCTGGACTCGCATGCGACAACTAAAGGAAAGAAAATTATCAGGTAAGAAGTTAATTTTTCCTTCCTTGTCATCAACAGCAAATGAATCCAAAAACAGATGGGATGTAGCAAAGCAGTCTCTTAAATAGGGTGGGAAGCAGAGACAGTGACAGAGAAGACTGAGGACCCAAACAATGCATTTGATCGAGCCGCGACATCCACCTGTTAGTACTTCAAAATGTGTGCAAAGAAACCCAAGTAGTTGACCTACAAATTTCTTCAAGTGAAAAAGCATGAGACTCCATCCAGGAGGCAGAAAGCCCTCTAGTAGAATGAGCTTTCAATGACAAGAGACTTTATTCACAAGAACATAAGAGGAGGAAATGGATTCCTTAATCCACCTAGTAACTGTAGCTTTAGAAGCTGTGTGGCCCTTGTTTTGATCCCTCAAAAGAGCAAAAAGATGATCAGAGAGCAGAAATCATTAGTGCAAGTTAAACAATGAAGTAAAATGTGCCGCACATCAAGAGAAAACAGGATCTTGTACTCCTTGTCACAGTCCTCTTTCCCAAAGGAAGGCAGAAACAGAGGTTGGTTAAGATGAAAGGCAGAAATGACCTTAGGTAAAAATAGAGGAACTGTCCTAATAGAGACCCAGATTCCGAAAGGAAAGAAAATGTCCCTACAGGATAGGGCCTGCAGCTCTGAAATCCATCTGCCTTTAAGGTAAGGTCTTTAAGAGTGGTATACTTTAAGGGTTCAAAAGGGGCCTTTTAGAGAGCTCAGAGCACCAGATTTAAATTCCAAGAAGGACAAGATGAACAGGAAAGCTGAAGAAGTAGAACACTTGTGCGTTTGCAGCAAGGTAGCAATTCTCTGTATACCACTTCTTCCTCAACTTTGACCTCTCAATAGCCGGGCTGTAAGAACAAAGAGGGGTAGATCCTCTATCTGAATGGGTCCCTGAGACAGCAGGGCTGAAAGAAGGGGAAGCTGGGATGGAATGTCAACCAGGAGTTGTATCAGATCTGCATACCATGGTCTTCTGGGCCAATCTGGACCAATGAGGATCACCAGGCCCTGATGAAGAAGGATCTTTTGGCGGACTCTTCCTATTATTGGCCAGGGTGGGGATATGTAAAGTAATTCCTGCACCTGCTATTTTTGAAGACTTGCATCCAGGCCTTCCAATCTGAACTCTCTTCTTCAGCTTAAAAATCTGGGAACTTTCTCATTGCACCTGGATGCCATGAGATCTTACTTCTGTGAGATGATGCAAAACACTTTCTGTGACAACTCCTACTCTCCAGAATCCATAGCATTCCTGCTGAGATAGTCTGCTTGAACACTGAGACTCCCAGCAATGTGGGCCACTAACAACATCCTTTTCTACCCACTGAATCAAAAGGTGAGTCTTCTGAGCTAGAGTGGCACTGTGGGTACCGCCTTGCTTGTTTATGTATGCCACCATGGTGACACTGTCTGATGAAATCCTTACTGGGTGCCCCTGGAGAATGCTGTGAAAGACTTTCAGAGCCAGACAAACAGCCCTGAGCTCTAGGCAATTGATTGGTCAGAGGGCTTCTGCCCTGGACCACAGGCCTTGAGCAGTGTGATGGAGACAATGAGCTCCCCAACAAGTCAGGCAGGTATCTGTTGTCACCATCATCCAATAAGGGTTCACTAATGAGGTGCTTCTGCTGAGACTGTGGGCTTGAAGCCACCAGTCCTTACTGAGCCGTGCCTGTGGTGTCCAAGGACGATGGCCAGGGAATTCAGCAAATGTGCTAAATCAGGGTGAACAACCTCGGCCCCTCACCAGGTCAGGTTTTCAGGATTTCCATATTGAATATGCATGAGATCTATTTTCATACAATGGAGGGAGTGCATGCAAAAACTCTCTTGCATATTCAGTGGGGAAATCCTGAAAACCCAACTAGATTGCAGCCCCCGAGGACCGAGGTTGGACACTCTATGCTAAATATTAGTGCAATGAGTACCCTTAACTAAGGTTAATGCACTCTCTGTTTGTGCTGAACAATGTCATGACTTGGGACCCTTCTGAGAGTCACCTATAACGTTTGCCACTCCTCTTTTTGACTTCTGTGAAGAAACTTAAGTTCTGTATCACCACCACCTTTCTGAAATCTATCATTCAGAGTTATACACAGACTGACATTATATGGTGTAGAACTGCAAATTCCATCTAAAAATACTTTTGAGCAATACAGACTTTCTGTGATATTATGAGGATGGAGCAGCATGTTATTGTGTACCAACAAACAAGAAGCAAAAGTAGATAACAGCAGACAAGACCTCTAGGGTGTATGCAACAAAATAAAATAAGTTTTGCATTGTCACCCATTCCTTCTTCAAGTCAAACTCAAATATATTGGAATGACAGTAGACAATGCAAAGTCATTGCCACTAAGGGTCAAACTGATAGTACAGCTACCTGAAACATCCATGAAGATGTCCTTAACACTGGAAACAGAACCAGTTTACAAGATTGCAAACACTGTGGCTTTGGGCTGAACTGATGGTACAGCTGCCTTCAACATCCATGAAAAGTTCCTTAACACCTCAGTTAACATGATCTCAACATATAACACCCCTAGATAAACAAAAAGAGGAGCTTGGCAGCCATATCATCTTGCTTTCCACCCCCCCAGAGAAACAGCAAAGGGAGCTCAGCAGCTCCATCACATCATGTCTAAACTGGAGGTGATAAGTTGGGACTGCCAACCCTCTCTTGTTTTTTCTGAGGCTGGGATGGTCCCATCCCAAGAGGGGTTCATTGACCAAAGCATATCATCTCTCACCCCCAGAGAAATGGCAAGAGAGGCTTGGTGGCTCCATCATATGATCTCTCAATCAGAGGTGATAGGATGAGACTGACAAGCCCCTCTTGTTTTTCTAAGTCTGGGATGCTCCCATCCTAAAACAAAAACAGCAAGGGGAGCTCAGCAGCCCCAATATATCACCTGTCACCCCCAGAAAAGACAGCAAGAGGGGCTTGGCAGCCTAAGCATATTACTTCTCACTCCCAGAGAAAACAGCAAGAGGGAGCTCAGTGGCCCCAACGTATCACCTCTCATTCCCAGAGAAAACAGTAAGAGAGGCTCAGTGGCCCAAATATATCACCCCCACCCCCAGAGAAACAGCAAGAGATGCTTGGCAGCTCCATCACATCATCTCTCAGTGGGAGGTGATAGGTTGGGACTGACAAGCCCCTCTTATTTTTCTGAGTTTGGGTTGCTCCTACACCAAGAGGAACAGCAAGAGGGACTTGGCAGCTCCAATATATTACCTCTCAAACCCAAAGCAACAACAGGAGTGGGAGGTGATATTTTGGGGCAACCAATTCCCTCTTGCAGTTTTTCTGCGGCTGAAAAGATCCCACTCCCCAGAGGCACATCAAAAAGGGCTCAGTGGCCCCAGCATCTAAACTTCCTGTCCCACCCTCAAAGAAACCACAAGAGGAGCTGAAATTGACACATTCCCCACTCTCTGCCTTTTCCTTTGTGTTCTCTTCTTTCCCCAAACTTCCTTCACGCCACACCTCCTGCAGCCTGCTCAACCAATCAAACTGCATCAAGCAAAAAGTAAACAAGAAAAAGCATGGCTGTAGGGCTGGAAATTCACTAAATCCCCTGAAGGTCCTGACGGCATGCCACTGAAGACAGTAATTATATATCCAAGGAACAGGGGACCATTGGAACAAGAGGCACTATTGTAAGGGTCTCAGATGAGCTCTTGCCCAGGGAACTACATCTAGAGTCACTGCCATGGACCCCAGAACTTGGACATAATCCCAGACCCGGGGATACTGAAGCTATAGTAAAATGTGAATCTAGGATTGGAATTTGAGCCTTCATTGATCCAGAAAGAAGACCTTGCCCTGTAAAGTGCTGAATCGAACTCCCAAGTACTCCAGACTCAGAGAGCTGTAAGTGGCTCTTGGAAAAATTGATGACCCACCCTAGCAATTAAAAAAGACTGATTATCTCAGAGGTGACAGTCAGTCTCACCTGAAAAGAAGAGGCTCTGATGAGCAGATGTCCAGGTAAGGATGAATTCATATTCCCTCATTCCGTACAAATACCACCACTACTACCATTATCTTAGAGAAGGTTCTGGGAGCTGTGGAAAGATTAACTGGCATTGCCTGAAACTGGTAGTGTCTCCCCAGGACTGCAAACCTCAAGAAACATTGATGAGGAGGCCAAGTTGGAATATGGAACTATGCATCCCTGAGGTCTAAAGACATAAGACATTCCCCTGTTCACCATTTTGAGATTGAGAAATGGACAACAGGAACCTTCTTTCTTTGGGACCGCTAAATACATGAAATAAAGGCCCTGAACTTGTTCTTGAGGAGAATCTGGAAGAATAGCCTCCAAGGTGCACAGGCTGTGCAGGGTGGAAAGAACTGCTTTTCTCTTGTGCAAGGCTTTGTACAGGGATTCCAAGAAAGAATCTGCAATGGCATAGGTGAGATCTAATTTGTAACCTTCTTTGATAATGTCCAGTACTCACTGGTCTGACGTTATCTTGATCCATAAAAGTTGGACAGACAGCCTCCTATCATTGGCTGCAAAGAGTGGACCTGAACCCCATCATTGTGGAGTCCAAGAGGTTGGAGAAGATCTGGAGGACTATTGGGAGCGTCTTCTGTCCCCATGACAGGATTGTTTGGGCTGATATTAAGACTGAGAATGCCTAGGTCTGTACCTTTTCACATCTTTAATTCGAGGCCAAGATTGAGAGGATCTGAAGGACTGCCTTGGCTTATCCTCAGGCAGATGGTGCAACTTAGAGTCCCCTAAATCCTTAACTTCCTTCTCTAAGTCTTCTCCAAAGAGTAATTTGCCTTTAAAGGGAAGCTTGTAAGCAGCTGCTTAGAGGCTGCATCAGCAGACCAATGGCGAAGCCACAATAGGCACCTGGCCATAACAGATAAGGCACTCTGCTTCCAAATAAGATCATATAAGGAAACTGCTAATTATGACAAACCTGTTTCAATACTAGGAATTTCAAGGGAGGCATGAGAAACTGGCTCCAAGTGAGTGTCAGCAGTGCACTGAACCCAAGATAAGCAAGCCCTAGCAGCACAACTTGCAGGGACAAGGCAGTAACTTCAAAAGAGCTTTACAGAGGATTCAAGTTTCCTATCCTGAACATCTTTAAGTGCAATACCGCACCTCAAAAAGGAGGGTTGTTTTCTTTGTCACAGGTGCCAATAAGATATCTACTTTAGGTAACTTCAGCTTGTCCAGCTCATCCTGGGATAAAGGATAAACAGGGACCATAGCCCTTTCTACCCTGAGGCTGGCACCGGGGGGGGGGGTTCCCACTGAGCTGAGATTAACTCTTGCATAGTTTCATGAATAGGGAAGGGCCTAGGGGGTCTTTTAGTAGAAGCCATCATAGGATTAGAAGTAGAAGGTGCTTGAGAAGCAGGAGAAGAAATGATCAATAATTCTAGAGCTTTACTTATAAAGGAAGGTAATTCTGCTTGAAGGGAACATGCGTACAGTAGCAGTGGGATCATCAGACGCATCCAAAGGGATTTCCCCTTCCTCCAGCATTTCTGGTAAGGCAGAGGGAACAGATATTGTGGAAAGGCCCCCTTCAGAAACAGAAGGAGATGAAGGAGAAACAGGGTCCATATCTAGAATAGAATCTATTCTTCTTTTCTTAGCACCTATGGTTAGAGAGGCAAAAGGAGCACGTTGCTGGGAACTGGTATTAGGGAGAGATTGTTTCAGTAGAAATGCCAGGTGCATGAGAAAAACAAAGGTAGGAGAAAAAGGGACCTGAGAAGGTATGGCTGGAGAAATATTAGAATTATAAAGCGGAAACGCAGAGGTTTAAAATAGCCACAGGAGCCTGCTCAGCTAAAGATTCAGACTGAAGCCCTGTGTGGGAACTCGATGCGCCCATCATGATTCTCACTGATAATGTGAGGAAAAAAGTGTCCGTAGAAATCCTGCTGCCAAAAAAAGCTACTAGCATTAAAACCGCCACTACAGGATGCCTGTACGGGAAGAGAACGGCAGTAGAAAATGAGCCGCAGCAGACGAGGAGCTGACAATAATTAAGAATTTATAGGCATACTCACCTGCAGCTGGCTCAAGAAGGGATCAAGTTTCTATGCTCAGAATGCTTGATTTTCTGACTGAAAACTCAACCCCCTCCAAACAAAAAAGCCACACACAGCGAATTCACTGGGCTACAGAAACCAAGCGTGTCTATTTTCCTTCAGACAGCCTCTTTTCTTTTCATGTTAAAAAAAAAAATCCTGTGGGGAAGGAAAGGCAGCAGAAGGAGGGGAGTGGGGGGGGGGGGGGGGGGGGGGGAGGGACCTGGCACCACCAGATATACCCCAATAAGGCACCAGCAGCAGCCTAAAATACCCTCAGGCTCAACTTGAACTAGGGTCAGAACAGATACCATAAATTTTGAAGAGACCAGAAGTTGATGGGACACCATCCACTGCTTGCTGGAGATAAAGAGATACTGACTAGAAGCCTTAACATCCTATAACACAGAGTTCAGTTGTGCTCTCTGTCTCCACCTACTGGTAGATGGACATAAGCCATCGTTTTCTGGATTCATATGCTGCTGTTGGACATGGAAGTTTAGGAACTATGAAGAAAAGAAAATGGATCATAAGGATCTATGTACAATTGCATCTTGAGTGCTATATGCAGTTCTGATTGTCATTTCTTAACAAAAAAAAGAGAAAAAAACTAGAAAGGTAGAGAGAGGTGTGAACAAAATGATAAGAATAAATGACTGCTCTATGAGGAAAAGCTAAAGAAATGAGGGCTGTTTAGCTTGGAGAGGAAACAGCTAAGGGGAGATATGATGGAGGTCTATAAAATAATGAGTGGAGTGGAACACAACACAAATCAGCTGTTTACTCTCTCAAAAATATACAAAGGCAAAAGTTCACACCACGAAGTTATGAAGTAGCACAGTTAAATTGAGGAAATATTTTTTCATTCAATGCACGATTAACATCTTGAATTCTTTCTCAGACAATGTGATAAAAGCAGTTAGCATTGATAGGTTTTAAAAGGGTTGGACAAATTCCTGGAGGAAAATTCAATAAACCACTACTAAAGGTGGACTTAGGGAACGGCACAGCTTATGCTGAGCATAAGCAGAATGGAGTCTACCTAGTCTTTGGAATCCTGTCAGATGACCTGAACTGGCCATTACTGGAAAACAGAATACTGGGCTAGAGGTACTTTTGGTCTCACCCTATATGGCAATTATGTATTATGTTCTTAACTATATGCCAAGAAATAAATTCCTAGGGGTTCTTACCCTCAAGCTAATATTTGGGAACAGAAACACACCATCCCCTGATTCTATCTAGGTCACACAAATTTGGGCACACAGATCACATGTGTGTGCAAATTAATGAGGTAACAAAGTGTCAACAATAATTGGAATTCATTGGAATCAATTTGGATTTGCATGCGCATCTTGCCTATTCACCATTCTACAACATATACTCCTAAATTTCATTGCATACAACTCAACAGGGGATGTGGCCATGAGAGGGACATGGGTGGGTCAGGGGCATTCCCAGAAATTAGGCACGATGTTATAGAATACTTGGATTTGTGCACTGAACTGCTATCATTTGGGTGTAAGGATTTATATTTGGGTGCGAGGACTTATGCCTGATGAAACCTAAGTTGGGTGCAAGAATCCACTCTAAGTAATATTCTATAAAGGTCACTTAGCACTAAGCGTGGATCGTAATGGCACCTACATCCAAGTGATCAACAAGAGTATGCTTTGAGATATGCCACTACATGTGATATACCGGGCCCAATATTCAGCCGGCATCAGGAGGCACGTTTGCTGTCCACTGCCAGCGTTAAACCTGGATATTCAATGCCAGGTCATATCCAGCGACCGGCATTGACTATCCGGATTTATTTTGGCTGCTACAAAGTTGCTATGTCAATATTCAGCACTAGCCAGTTAACTTTTTAATGGTCAAAGACAGGCCTGCTATTTAAGAGGCCTATTTTGACCACTCAACATTGCCAGTTTGGAGCTGAATATCTATGCCTAACCAGCTATGTCGCACAATATAGCCAGTTAACAGCTAGTCACTGACCTGGATATTCAGTGGGAGATAACCAGCTATCTCCCACTGAATATTAGCGGTTAGCCAGCTAAATCCTATTTAACTGGCCAGGAGCCATTCTTGGACAGTTAAATAGCACTGAATATCTGGGGTTAGTATACAGTGTCCTTGTCCAAAGTTATATGTTGGGCAGATGTCGAGGAAATTAAAAATAAGATTAATCAAACTCTGCAGTGCTTTACATAGAAATATGAGAGAGGCGCCCATAGTGAAGCATCGCAAGACTTGCAGGCATGCTTTAGGTAATCTTAAATGTTTTGCGATAGATCGGGTTCTCCATAATGTGAGAGGAGGTGATCACTATCTGCAATTATTGAGAAGAGGACAGCGTTGGATTTTTAAATTACAGTGCAACTGAAGGGATTAAATTCTTGCATTGAATGGCACCATTTTATTAATGACAAGTTGAGTCAGCATGGATTTGATTGGCTATGTTTTAAATACCACCCTTAAAACACCGAGTTGCCATTTTAAAAGTGCTCAGAGAGGCTAATGAAAGCAGAAGTAATAGTGACTATATGGCATGTATCAAAAAATGATTTTATTATTATGCTGATAAAATGATTGAAATCTAGCTCTATTTATTTATTTTACAGAGTTTTAAACAAGGTCTGGCATATCTGAGCCAGTGGAAGTTAAGTGATATTGGTGCTCATTTTCAAAGCACAGTGTGAGCACTTGGAAAAAAAAAAAGGGGGGGGGGGAGTTGGGCCGGGAAATGGAGGTGCAGCAAAAAGAAAAAAGTGCACTTCTATTTACGGCCTGAGCCCTTAACGCCACCCATTGACTTAGTGGTAAGGGCTCACACATTACCCGCGCATTAACTGTACAGCGCATGCCAACTGCTGATTACCACCCCCGCAGTAGAAAATAGAAGATTATTTTCTACTGCATGTTTTTGGCGTGCACCAAACTTGGAATTACCACCAGGTGCATGCGCTAGCCAGGCGGTAATGCCGATTTGATGTGCGCTGCACACGCATAGGCCCTTACGCACCTTTCTAAAAGGGCCCCATAGTAACCTATGTAACTTTGCAAGTCTATGTAATTTGAAAATTTGCCTCATTATATATTATTGTAACAAGTTTTTGAAGGAGCCCAGTTTGGAATTTGTTTTAATTTATGTGTGATTGTGACACTATATAAAATAAGAAAGGTTTTTTAAGCCAGTGATTGAGAATAGCAGGTAGAAATATAGGAAACCTGTGTATATCTGAGTCTTTTTCCTTCCTGTTATAAGAAATTGGTTTTCTTTTCTTGCATGACAAATTGTTTCTACTAAAGGGAGTCATGGTTCTGAACATGAATCCAGTGGAGTTTAATTTTTGTTTTGTTTGGTTTAAATATACCTAACCCCACACTTCCTTTTGGGTGTTTGCCAATATAAAAGCTAAGTTACCAGTGTGACCCTTTCTAAATAATATTGGAAGGGAATGGAAATTTTAATTAAGATAAAATGAAAGTAAACATTTTTTTTGAAAAAGAAATTTTGGATATAAGAATTTAAAACAAAAAAGGTGGAGGTGAATTAGACTTATGATGGTATAAATCCAGGGTTCTTTTCGTAAAAATAGCACTGGTAGAAAACTGAAGTCGTATTCCTCCACATACCAATATAGTTCTGAAAATTGTGATCATTATATTCAGTGAAAACATCTAACACATCTTGCAATTTGGTGATATTTGTATTTTTTGGCATGCTAATCAGTCACAGAGAATTGCAGTTGTGCTCACCTAACTTTGTGGGCGGTTTCATTTATTATACCTGGCCCCATATGTACCTTCCTTTGTAATATTTCTTTAAAAAAAATCAGAACATGCACAAATGATTTAATGTAATTCTTGTAAACCAAGGGTTGGCAACCTGTCCTCGAGGGCCATAACCCATTTGGATTTTCAGGATTTCCCCAAAGAATAGTCGAGGAGTACTATGTCTTTTGATCCAATGTTTTTACTCCATACACACTAAAGGAAGTTTTGTTGGTGATTCTGGTGATGATATAAGAAAATAGTCCCAATAACAAACAGGATTCTTGGTATTTTACGGTCCCCTTAGATCTAGTGAATAAGAGGTGGAGTTGAATGAGAAGTGAGGGTGAAGTAGTAGAATGATAGTAATTGAATGGATGGATGCAAGTAAACCATAAGGAACTAGAAGAGTTTAAAATTTATATTATTTTGTTGCAGATATAAAGTGAATGAAAATTTATAAATGAATAGTCACTAGATTGTTATTTTATGCATATATTGTGACTAGAGAAAAATAACGTGAGCTCATAATAGGGAGTAGCAAAGAAAATGTATGAGATCTATTTGCATACAATGGAGGCAGTGTATGCAAATGAATCTCATGTATATTCAATGGGGAAATCCTGAAAATTTGACTGGGTTGCAGCCCTCAAGGACTGAGGTTGCCCACTCCTGTTCTAATTTCTTAAAAGACAAGAAGTTTGTATATTATCGACTCCTAAGAACATTGTTTTTCAAGTTTACCAAAGGTTTCTATTAGAGAACAGAAAATTTGCCCAAATAAGGTTCATAAACATTGGAGAAGTGAAATAATATATATTGATTCAATTGTGGAAATTATTTGTGACCATAAAATGTACACTGCTGAATCAGGCCAAGATTCCAGCCTGTTCAGTTTAATTTTTTGGCATTTGCCTAACAGCTTTTCAATAGCTAGGGTTACCATATGTCCAGATTTACCCGGACATGTCCGGGCGTCCGGACGGGTTTTGCCAGTCCGCCCATTTGTCCAGATTTCTGGACAAACGGGCGGGCGGCGGGCCTATCCTAGCCTCCCCTCCCCTTACTATGTACTGCCCTGGTGGTCTAGTGACCTCTTCGGGGAAGGAAAGAGCCCCCTCTTTCCTGCCCGGAGCGCTGCCCTTGCCCTGCATCCTGTTGCTGTGATGGTCTCTGGACTCAAAATGGCTGCCGAGAGTTGAAGCGGCCTCGCGAGAATTCAACTCTCGGTGGCCATTTTGAATCCCGAGTCCGTCACAGCAACAGGATGCAGGGCAAGGACAGAGCTCTGGGCAGGAAAGACGGGGCTCTTTCCTGCCCCGAAGAGGTCATTAGACCACCAGGGCAGTAGATAGTAAGTAAGGGGAGGGGAGGTGACAGGGGGGGGCAGGGGAGGGAATATGTGACCTGGGGGGAGGGGAATATGTGACAGGGGGCGAGCTGAGGATGTGAAAGGGGCGGGGCATGGGCAGGGCATGGGGGCGGGACGTGTCCTCTTTTTGAGAGGACAAAATATGGTAACCCTATCAATAGCAAATCATCAAAATGGGACTGTATGGTCCAACCTAAAAACATAATAAGGGATAAGGAGAAGATAAAGGGGTGTCCAAGGAGCAGAGAACAGAAGAGAGACAATGACCACTTCCTGCTGTCTTCATTCAATCAATCCATAGGCCTGCTCAATTGAGCTCATGATTCAATCTTGCAACCGAACATAAGAACATTACAACTGCCATACTGGATCAGTCTAAAGTATCTTGTTTCTAACAGTGGCCAAACCAAGTCACAAGAACCTGGCAGAACTGCAAAAATTAGCTACATGCCCCAACGGAAAAGTAGTAGCATTCCCAAAGGTCTACCTTAATAATGGGTTATGAACTTTGCTTCCAGGATTTTGTCCAAAGCGTTTTTTACACAAGGCTACACTAACTGCTTTTACCACATCCTGACAACAAGTCCCAGCACTTAACTATGCACTGACTGAAGAAATATTTCCTCTATTTCTTTTAAATATACTACTGTATAAATTTATGATGCGTCCTATAGTCTTTGTACTATCAGAAAGAGTAAGCAATCGATTTGTGTTTACCTGTTCCACTCCACTCAGGATTTTAGACTTCAATCATATCTTCCCTCAGCTGTCTCTTCAGCCATAACCTCTTTAGTCTTTCCTCGTGAGAGCCATCCCATCCCTTTTATCATTTTGATTTCCCGTCTTACCGTTTATTAATTCCACAATATCATTTTAGAGATGTGGTGACCAGAACTGCACACAAAACTCAAGGTGTGGTCCCACCATGGACTGATACAGAGGCATTATAGAATTGCTTGCTTTATTCTCTATACCTTTCCCAATGACTCCTAACATTCTGGGGTCTTTTACAAAGCGGCGGTAAGCCCGACGTGGGCTTACAGCTCGTTAATCCGGAACTATCACTGGGTTACTGCAACAGCCTGGCAGTAGTTCCCACTCCCAGCGCTTGCCACTAACAGCGATACAAAAATATTTTTATTTTTGTAGCGCTGGTGTTCACCCAGCGGTAATTGGGCAGTGCCACACGATGTCCAGTTACTGCTGGGTTAGCGTAGAAGCCCTTATCGCCACCTCAATGGGTGGTAGTAAGTGCTCCCACCCAAAATGGCAGCGTGACAAGTGGTTCACTTGCCGCACAGTCATTTCTTTTTTTTTTTAAAGAAAGGACCGCTTTTTACCCATTGCGGTAAAAGGGGGCCTCAGAGCGCATCAAAAACATGCCTTTTACCACAGCTTTGTAAAAGGACCCCTCTTGTTTGATGTTTTTGCCCACTGCCACACATTGAGCAGAAAATGGTATACAAGCCTCAGAAAATGCTACCTAAACTGCTTTAATACCTTAATGGTCAATTTTGCCTAGTGCAGTATTTCACTAGTCTCGCAGCATCTAAAGATTTCTGTAGATGGTTTCAAAATTCCAGTGAGACACACAAACACACACAAATCCAGGGTATAAAAGGTGCCGTGTGGAGTGCAGTCGTGATTTAAGTTTCCCTCTTCTGAGTTTGAAACACAGTCCATTTGAATCTCAAAGGTATGAGCTAAAAACACAAATGCACTGTATTTCTCTCATTTGAACAAAAGGTAAATGAGGGCTATGCTGTATGTATAGATCTCAGGAGCCCTATTATTGTTGAAGAAAATTGATCATTTAAAACCTTTGTTGTGCCATGCAATTTTCTGCTTAAAATGAGATGACACAGAAACAGAGCTTATGACGGCAGATAATAACCATGAGGCTTCCTGCTGCAGAATGAAAGACCCCAGTTGATCTCTGGCTTTTACCTGTGCTTGCCTCAAGCTCTTCTTGAATTTCATTATCATTTTTTGTCTGACTGTACACCACTTCAACAGCCTTCAATCTTGCAAATGGTTATTCAGGGCCCCTTTTACTAAGCTGCATTAGGCTCTACGTGCACCCAACACACGCCAAAATGAACTTACCGATGACTACCGCATGTCTCTTGTGGTAATTTCATTTTTGGTGCATGTCCGCTATGCGCATCTGGAAAATATTTTTTTAATTTTTGGATGCGTTTATCGGATGCACGCCAAGTGGCATCTAATGCGCATAGGTCCTTACTGCGCAGATTTCTTACCGCTAGGTCTATGGCTAGCATTAAGGTCAGACACCCAAAATGCATGAGCGGCAATTTTGATTTTGCCGCACGTTCATTTTCGGGGGGGGGGGGGGGGGGGGGGGAAGACATTTTTGGTACTGCGCAGAAAATATTTCTGTGCATGCCCAAAACCCACGCCTACACTATTGCAAGCCACTTTTTATCGCGGCTTAGTAAAAGGACCCCATAGTTAGGTAAAGTAGGCATTTTTCTGTTCCTGGAGAGCAAACAATTAAATAAAATAATTACAAAAAAAGAGTTAAGGTGTGAGCAAGTGCAAAGTGATGCGTGTGGGAAAGAGGAACCCGAACTATGGTTCCACATTAGTAGTCATTGACCAGGAAAGGGATCAAGGTATCATCGTTGATGATACGTTGAAATCATTTGCTCAGTGTGTGGCGGCAGCTAAGAAAGCAAATAGAATGTTACGTATTATCAGAAAAGGAACGGAAAACAAAAACGAGGATTATAATGCTTTTCTTGTCACAGCATCTCAAAAAAGATAAAGTGGAATTAGAAAAGGTACAGATAAGGGCAACAAAAATGATAAAGGGGATGGGACGACTTCCCTATGAAGAAAGGCTAAAGCGGCTAGGGCTCTTCAGCTTGGAGAAAAGACGGCTGAAGAGAGATATGATAGAGGTCTATAAAATAATGAGTGGAGTGTAACGGGTAGATGTGAATCGCCTGTTTACTCTTTCCAAAAATACTAGGACTAGGGGGCACATAATGAAGTTATAAAGTAGTAAATTTAAAATGAATTGAAGAAAATATTTCTTCACTCAACGTGTAATTAAACTCTGGAATTCAGTAACAAGAATGTGGTAAAAGCACTTAGCTTAGCGGGATTTAAAAAAGATTTGGATAGCTTCCTAAAAGAAAAGACGTCGATAGGCCATTATTAAGATGGATTTGGAGAAAATCCACTGCTTATTTCTAGGATACATAAATAGACAAAAAAGGAGAGCTAGTTGATACAACAGAATAAAGGGGCGTCTCATACAGTCACATAGACACTTGTGCGTGTCTGGCTTGTATTGGGCCAATATATTCGTGACGAGATGTAATCATGGACTGCCCCCAACCACCTGTGATGCACGGAAATTGCGTTTTGTGAATTACCTTATAATCAATACTAAGTGAGTATACTTAAATATTTTGTTGTGATCATCACTCTTTTTTAGTGTGATTTTTTTCTTCTGTGCATTCACGGGGTTTAAAGTCTTCTATTTAAAAAAACTTATAATATTGTTGTAGTTCAACAAGGCAATATAAGGACAAGTATATATTCAACTTATCTCTTTATCTTTGGAAGCTACGAGTTGCTATGTTGCCTTCACTCAGGCGATTATTCTGTCTCTCGCGCTTCACTTATAGAAACTTGTAGAAGTTTTTAAAATGTACATCTGCTCTCATTCTGCATGGTACAAAGATACATGGCACTGTCTCTGTTTATTAAGTTTTGCACTGTATGCAGAGTATGGCTTCTTGGGGGTTCAGTTTAATTTGTGTCTAGTGTCTACATATTTCTATGTTTGCTTTGTGGTTGCTTATTCTATACTTCATGAGGGGCTACCTCTGTTCATGTGTGAAAAAGGCCCGGTATTCTGTTGACATCCAGTGTCTGTGTAGGACTAATCTGTACCAATCAAGTTTGTTTACTTTTCCAATAGGTGTATTAATATTTTTCTGCCCGCTGCAATGTTCAGGGTGTTGCTTTTTTTTTCTAGGAAAGACATTGTGTGACCCCCTGGAAGTTAGCTTGTAAACATACTAGGTTCTGTCATCCAACTTTTTAAGTATACTTTTTCACTTTGTAGTAAAAAGTAGCTTTAAGAGCTGTACTTTATTACTTATACTGGAGTAATTTTTTGGGATAAGACTTTCTATTATTATTATTTGTTGCATTTGTATCCCACGTTTTCCCACCTCTTTGCAGGCTCAATGTGGCTTACAATACATCATGAGTAACAGAAATACATGAAAAAGTATACATTTAGTGATAACTGAAGGATTTTGGGTAGCATGATAATGATAAAAGATGATAGTATATTAACAAACAAACATATTAAGAAACATACTTTTACTTCACTACTTTTAAAGCCAGTACTTTTATTTTTTTACTTAAGTTCTTTTAAAAAATAATGAACCCATCTCTGCCAGTTTCAATTTCAGGGAAGGGGAAGGGAGACAGCAACCACTAGGGAATTAAGGAGGTGTCATACCTTACTCTCCTCCAGTGGTCAGCTGCTCAAGTAGAGCACCTTTCTCTACCCTAGATGTGACTCACACAGGTCCAACTTACACTTGGACATTTCCTTCCCTTTGGTAATTGCTGTTCGCCATCCTGATTTTAGGCCCTCCCTAGTCCTGCCCAAAACATGGCCAGTGTCAGATATCCAAATCCTGCCTTTGCAAAATCGGGATTTGGATGTTTCAAGCACATGGATGAACAAAAAAACAGCACCACGGGCCTTTAAAATGGAACAAAGTTCTTTAATGAATGAGCCTTGACCCGACACGGGCCGTGTTTCGGTGACTAGCACCTGCGTCAGGGGTCTACATAAAATACAAAACATAGAAATAATATATTTTTAAAAATTGTTAACATATAATGAATAAAACCAAGAATTAAAAATAATATTTAGACTCATCAAGCATACATATATAAGCCTATATAAACACCTAAAGCATTTAATATTTTAACATTGCATTTAATAATTTAACATTCTCATTTATTATTATATATATGAGAATGTTAAATTATTAAATGCAATGTTAAAATATTAAATGCTTTAGGTGTTTATATAGGCTTATATATGTATGCTTGATGAGTCTAAATATTATTTTTAATTCTTGGTTTTATTCATTATATGTTAACAATTTTTAAAAATATATTATTTCTATGTTTTGTATTTTATGTAGACCCCTGACGCAGGTGCTAGTCACCGAAACACGGCCCGTGTCGGGTCAAGGCTCATTCATTAAAGAACTTTGTTCCATTTTAAAGGCCCGTGGTGCTGTTTTTTTGTTTGGACTTTAGTTTGTACTTTGTTCCCTCTCTTTTGTTATACTCAAGCACATGGATGACAATTTTAGCCTTTCGAGACATCTATATGCTTCAAAAATAAGCACCACAAAAACAGCAAATATAAATCAACTTAAAAAAGAATCCCCTCTTCCTCCTCCTACAAGCAATTAGAGGCACTTTATAAACTACTAACAAACCTCTCCCACTCCACCTCATGCTGAATAAAATTCCATACAACAAGCAATACAGATTTCAAACCTGCCTATGTCTTCTGTCTCTTCCAAAAACTCCTGTTTCGATTCAGCTGATCCCACAATTCAGGCTCCTCACTCAAAAAGGCTCCAGCTCTCATTCACAATTTCTGTTTGGTCTTGTCAATATAAAGATTATAGGAGCATTGTACAACATAAATCACACTTTTAGAATTATGAATTTAAAAATGCCATAGTTAAACATTCACAAGGAAATGTCCTGTGATGTCAGAATGATTTCTCTGATGGTCTGGGTTGAGAGCTGATGACAATCCAAAAAAAAAAAAAAAAAGGAAACAATGTTCCACAAAGAAAACAGCAACACCACAAAAGTAAAAGATGCCATACACCCACACCTCGAATTTATGTTCTATTCTGGTCACCGTATCTCAAAAAAGATATAGTGGAATTAGAAAAGGTACAGAGAAGGGCGACGAAAATGATAAAGGGGGTGGGACGACTTCCCTATGAGGAAAGGCTGAAGCGTCTAGGGTTCTTCAGATTGGAGAAAAGACGGCTGAGGGGAGATTTGATAGAGGTCTATAAAATAATAAGTGGACTGGAATGGGTGGACGTGAATTGCTTGTTCACTCTTTCCAAAAATACTAGGACTAGGGGGCATGCGATGAAGCTACAAAGTAGTAAATTTAATATGAATCAGAGAAACTTTTTCTTCACTCAATGTGTAATTAAACTCTGGAATTTGTTGCCAAAGAATGTGGTAAAGACAGTTAGCTTAGCGGGATTTAAAAAAGGTCTGGATAGCTTCCTAAAGGAAACGTCCATAGACCATTATTAAATTGACTTGGGGAAAAAACAATACTATTTCTGGGATAAGCAGCATAAAATGTATTGAACATTTTCGGGATCTTGCCAGGTATTTGTGACCTGGATTGGCCACTGTTGGAAACAGGATGCTGGGCTTGATGGACCTTTGGTCTGTCCCAGTGTGGCAATACTTAAGTACTCATATACTTATATACCCAATGTAAACTGGAGCAAGGCAAACATGTTCTTCAAAAACCTGATGACTGCTGGCAATTTGATTTTAGAAAGATAAAGTTTTATTCCACAAACAAAACAAACACATGGATAGGAGACCTTTGGATAGAGAGTTAAAAGAAGATAGGAAAGCAGTAACCAGAAACTTGGTCCAACACAATTAGAAAAATTAAATGGACAGACAGCAAAGGTAGAAAAAAGAATTATTTTAGGATGCGGTAGCCATGGTAGTCCACTTTAAAAGTTTGCAAATATAAATAAAAGAAAAATACAACAACAAAAAAGTGACACCTCTATATTGGACTTTTTTTTTAAACTAATTTTCAGAGACCAGACCCTACTTTGTTAGGTCGGGACAGTATACTGCTGTAATAGTATCTTTAAATTTTGTGGAAATGAGTCACAGTTTCAGAACAAATAGACACAGAGCTTTAAACAGTTAATCATGATCTCTGTAGAGACAGCAGACAGACGCTATGTTTACGCGTTTAAAGAATGGCGTCTGTCTGCTGTCTCTACAGAGATTGTGGCTAATTGTTTAAAGCTCTGTATCTAATTGTTCTGAAACTGTGACTAATTTCCACAGAATTTACAGATTTAGTACTGATTGTTATGGACCCCCGATGATGGCAGGATTGCCGAAACACAGTCTGTTTTGGCTCAAGGTGTCAGCATCTGTGTGCCATCTTCCTCTCCCTTTCACATGACGCTTGTGCAGGCAGGATCTGGCAGGCCATGAGTATGTGCAGTGACAAAGGCCCGCTCCCATACTGCTTTTAATTTGGTGTAGTAAAGGTTTGGCTTAAGTTAGCTTGGGCTTCTCTGCTAGAGGATGTAGCGTGGTGGCAGTGGGATGGAAGAACAGGGGGCAATACTGCACAGCTTTGGGGTAGCAGAGAAGGGGAGAGATGCTGAACATTTGGGATGGGGTAGGGAAGTAGCTTAGGAGAGAAAAGGTGAGATGCTGGACCCCTGAGGAGATTAGGGATGTGGGGGAGGGTACAGCCTTGAGCCAC
Source organism: Microcaecilia unicolor (assembly GCF_901765095.1). Lineage (NCBI taxonomy): Eukaryota > Metazoa > Chordata > Amphibia > Gymnophiona > Siphonopidae > Microcaecilia > Microcaecilia unicolor. The sequence continues at coordinate 470,771,590 of NC_044031.1, forward strand.
CTGGGGGCCAACATTTGGTTTGCCTATGGCATCTATACCTTTGGGCTGGTCCTGCTATCATCAAGCAAGTCTGTCAGTTTATGGCCATGCCTAGGGCATTCAGTTTGTTTATAAATCATTGAAGTAGAACCAAGTCAAATACCTGGCAGCTATTAAACATTCTTGGAGAACTGACCTGATCTTATAAATACACTTTCATTCTCCTATTGCTCATAAATGTTCACAGAAGCCAAAGCAATTTGGCAGACGACACCATAAGAATAGTTTAAGCATCAGAACATATTTATAGATAGTAGCATAGGGCAAAGAGAGATAAAAAAAAAATAGTGGCCCCGATATTGGGTATGTCATGAAAACCAACTTCAATGTATAAAATGTCAAGGACTTTTCTAAAGCAGCTACAATGTGTTCTAAAAAGGAAGAGATGGACTAATAATATGCCTAATTCTAAAAAAGATTAGATACTCAAAGACCCTATATATGCAAGGCAAAGAGTTAGGTCTTTAATCCCCAGATAAATAAATAGAGGGCAAGAGTGACTCATTTTACGCCAAAGTCGCTATGCTCACATTAGCCCTCTCCTTAAGTCACTTCACTGGCTCCCTATCCGTTTCCGCATTCAATTCAAACTTCACTTATTGACCTATAAGTGCATACCCAGTACCTCTCCACTCTTGACTCTCCCTACGCCCCCCCTTGGGTACTCCGTTCAGTTGATAAATATCTCTTATCTGTCCCCTTCTCCTCTACTGCTAATTCCAGACTCCGTTCCTTTTATCTTGCTGCACCTCATGCCTGGAATAGACTTCCCGAGCCTGTACGCCTAGCCCCCACTTTGGCCCTTTTCAAGTCCAAACTTAAAGCCCCCCTCTTTACCACTGCTTTTGACTCCTAACCACTGCTCACTTGCCCTATCCTTTTATCCTCACCTCTTTATTCCCTTACCCTTAATTGTCCTGTTTATCTGCCTGTCTTATCTAGATTGTAAGCTCTTTGAGCAGGGACTGTCTTTTTTTGTGTATGGTGTACAGCGCTGCGTATGCCTTGTAGCGCTATAGAAATGATAAGTAGTAGTAGTAGTAGTAGGTGTAGATGTCCATGCTTAGATTATTTAAATACTGAAAGCTATGCACTCTCATGTCAACATGTGTACTTTCACACTAGCTGGAATTGTATAATAGGCCACATACATACAAAAATGACTATCAAATTATCCTTATGTTGGCTTTCCAGGTTTTAGCAGGGATATCACCATTGCCTCACATTAGATTTAAGGCCAGTCCCTGTTATACAGGAGAAGAAAGCCAGAAGCCATTGTTTGGTCAAGAGGCCAAGATGGTGAAGTAGTTCTGATAGAATAATCTCTATCCATGGAACTTTACCTTTCTTTAGGGCCCTTTTAACATTTATTTTGGGATCAATAATCAAAGTGATTTAACTAGACAGAAATGGTTCCTGGCCACTTAACCCTACCTTTTACAAAGCCGTGCTAGCGGTGATGCTGACACAGCCCATTCAAAGTGAATAGGCTGTGTTGGCATTGCTGTGCGGCAGCCCCTACCGTGCCTTTATAAAAAAACAGGGGGGGGGGGGGGGATTGCTTGTATAAGGATAACTGGTCGCATTCAGTGGTACTTAACCAGTTAGTGCCACTGAAAATGTCCAGTTAGCACCCAATTTAAAATAGGTTATTTTGGGAGCATTTTAGGGCGGAGTCAACACTTGGACAGATAAGGCACCTGCATGAAAGTCAGTGCTATCTTTATGTGGTGCCCTATAGTGGTGAATATCCAATTTAACCGGCTACATTTCCATTGGCTCCATAAACCCAGAAATTTAATGACAGAGCCTGGACATGGCTTGGAACTGAATTTCTGGGGATAATACCAGTGGCAGCAAAACGCTGATTGCTGCTGGCTGAATATCAGGCCCTTCATTTTTTAGGATTTTAGCTACTGCCTTTTTGAAAAATTCACCCAAGGCAGTGTAAAGCAAGAATAAGTTGGACACAGGCAACTACATTAGTAAAAATATTCAAATAACAGTACATAGCATAGCATAGCATACTACTTAAATTGTCAACACAATAACGCAATACAATATCTTAACAGATGGCATACGATGTAAGCAAAGGTGGAGCACATAGATAAGAAAGAGTAACAGGGGACTAATTAAAAGAAAATTGTATGTGAAATCAGAAGAGGGACATGAATATAATCTAAACTAGAGAAGGAGTGGGTAAGCAAGTCTTGCGGACAGTGTTAGCCCTTGTATGTGAGCACAAGCCAAGCTTCCACCTGCTTCCAGAAGTAAGAGATACTGAAAAGCATTAAGGGGTTCCTTTTATTAAGCTGCAGGGAAAAAGGGCACAGCAGTAGCGCCACGAGCCATTTTTCCTGCGCACCAGGGCCCTTTTTACCGCAGCGGGTAAAAAGCCCCCCTCCCAAAAAAATGGCAATGCGGTAAGATTACACTTACTGCCTGGCCATTTGGAGAGAGCATTTACCACCACCCATTGAGGTGTCAGTAAGGACTCCCACGGTAACCGGGCAGTGCGTGGCGATGCCTGATTACCACCGGGTTAGCGCTGTGCTATAAAATAAATTTTTTTATGGTACCCTGAAAATAGAAAGCATTTGAGGCTTAACTACTGCTGGCGACCACATTGGGCCAATGTTAGTTTTGGGTTAGCATGCAGTAGTTTTGGACTCACACTGATGCTTGGTGAAAGGGCCCATACGTTTTTGCACCATGCCTTAACAGCAAAACTTAACATGCAGTAAATGCAAAGGCTGTGGAGCAACTGGTGGGGGTGTGCCCAGCATGTCCTCTGCATTTACTGCACAAAAGAATTATGTAACATATGTTAGGACTCTTTACCTTCAGCATAAATGAATTTAACACCTCTTCTTCAGAAGGTGCACCCACACTAGCTACACAAGTGACATCATGGTGAGTAGCATGTTTTAACTGCAATGTGCAGTCCATTTCCTCTCTCCATCTATAAATCACCCAGTTCCCACCCCTTAAGATGGCATGCAGTTAACACATTAGTGCACAACTGTCATGCCAGTGCAGTAACAGTTATTTTGCACGTTAAGGAATATCAACAATTTAAGAACTTGTTAAAAACTTTTTATTTTGTAAAAGCATTTATTGCATAAGGACAAGTCTATGGCATTTTATTTTTGATAGTTCAGATTTGTGATGTTATGTGATTTTAATATAGGTTTTGATATTGTGGGTGTTACTTTTGTAACCCGCTTTGATGTTAAAGTGGGATGTAAATCTCTGAAATAAATAAATTCAGTAAACGGTGCTCACATTTCAGCACTGAAAAAAAATGCACGCTGAGCACCATTCTATAAACAGTCCCACCAAGAGGCCCTTTTACTAAGGTGTGCTGAAAAAGGGTCTGCGCTGGTGTAGGTGCATGTTTTGGATGCGCGCAGGTCCATTTTTCAGTGTGCCTGCAAAAAAGGCCTTTTGTTGTGGCTGAAAATGGACATGCAGCAAAATTTAAATCAGCGCGCATGTATTTTCGGCCTGAGACCTTACCGCCACGCCACCCATTGACTTAGTGGTGGGGTCTCACACGTTAACCTAGCGGTAACTGTCAGTGCATATACACTGCTGATTACCGCGTGGTAGAAAATTTCTACTTTATGTTTTGGACTCATGTCAAAAATGAAATTACCACCTGGGGCGTGCGGTAGCTGGGCGGTAATTCCAATTTGACATGTGCTGGACACATATAGGCACCTACACGCCTTACTAAAAGGGCCCCCAAGTTGGGTGCTGTTTGTAGAATAGCACGTAGCTTCAGCATTCACGCCCAACTTTTAAGGGCATGAGGATTTACACCAACTGAACCCTGGTGTAAATCCCCGTGTCTAAATTAGGCTCGGATGACCCCAAATTCTATAATAGTTCATGCATCTTGAATGAACACCCCTGACCTGCCCATGCCCCTCCTATGGTCACACCCCCTTTCAGTTGCACCTAAAGGATTTGCATGCGCATCTTTATAGAATAGCGCTAGATCTGTGCATAAATCCAAACTATTGCCAATTAACACCAATAATTGATTGTAAGTGCCCAATTATTGGCGCTAATAGGCCCGTTACTCAATTAAATTGTGCATGCAAATTGGGCACATGCACAAATTTATAAGCTCAATTAAGTGCAGTTTATAGAATTCCCCTGTAACTGCTTAACACACTTAGGGGTCCTTTTACTAAGGTGTGACAAAAAATGGCCTGCGCTTTTGTAGACGTGTGTATTGGATGCGCACAGGTCCATTTTTCAGTGAGCCTGAAAAAAAAAGCCTTTTTTTTTGGCCGGAAATGGACATGTGGTAAAATGAAAATTGGCGCGCGTCCATTTTGGGCCTGAGACCTTACTGCCACCCATTTACTGGTAAGGTATCAGGCATTACCTGGGCAGTAATCATCAGTGTATGTACAATGCCAATTACCGTCCAGATGCACCATGTAGTGGAAAATTTCCAGTGCGCCTACTGGATACGTGTATAAAATGAAATTGCCACCCGGGCCATGCAGTAACCAGGCGGTAGTTCCAAATTGGTGCACGTTGGGTGCGTGTAGGTGCCTACGCGGCTTAGTAAAAAGGCCCCTTAGGGAGTCTTTTATTAAGCCACAGTAGCGTTTTTACCTTGCGGTAGAATGCTACCGCGACTTAGTAAAAGACTCCCTGAGGGAAAGGGCTCCTTTGTGAGTTCAAGGATAACGTTCAGTTCTAGAGGGAAAGGGCTCCTTTGTGAGTTCAAGGATAACGTTCAGTTCTACAAGGATAAAATGATCTGATAATCTGAAAGACTCCAGACACCCTGCAAAGCCTCTACGTTTATACCTTTGGTTTATATTGTTCACCCATGAATCCTTTTGATTTATCCATCAATTTAGCTACAATGTAGGGATATGCACAGCCAAAAGTTTTTCAGACTTTCTGTTGATTTTCAGGTGTATTTTTGGGTTCAGTTTACACATTCATTTCAATGAACAATGGTTAGCATGTATTAGAACTTCATATGTTTGCATTAATTCATATGTTAATGCCTGTTATATTTTGCAAATGATAAATATTATCATATTATCCCCTACTGTAACGGTACTTGGTATACTTGTTTAAGATGTTTTATTGATATAATTGTTTTAATGCTGTTAAAAGGTAGAATATATAGTTTAAGAAATCAAATTAAATACACATATTTTGCTGCAGGCGATGTTACAAATTTTGCACAAGGCCCTACATCCCATGATCTAAATGAGTATAGTCTATGAATTTCACAGTCAAGACAGTTTTGTTGTCTGCATGTATCTAAAGATTTAAGTAGTGCTGTGGCTGTTGCTAGGTCACCAGATTGTTGGGATTGATGAAAGAAGTGTTTTACAATCAGGCACCAAAAAGGAATTTTCTGTTCCTTAAAACCTTGAGGGGCATTCTTCTTAGCAGCTCCAATGAGCAGTTATATATTTATAGTGTGCACTGTTGTCAATGCAGGAAAAAACAACAAAATTTCAGGGTTTTTCATTTCAAATTTAAAGTGATCAAGATGAGTTGGGGAATGTTTCAGAAGAATGTACATCCCTAGTGAATACAATCCTGATCTTATTCTTTGTTAAATTACAAAAGGGTTCCTTTGTTTTTGCCTAAACGGTTCTTCCGGAGTCCGGACTTTCCATGTAGCCAACATAGGTTAATTATTAGTCATGTTGTGGGTCACAATTTCTGCTGTATCAACAACATTATTTTTAAGCTGGAGCTTTTATAAGGCAGATTGGTTCATTTACTGCAGAGGTTGAGAAGACTAGCTCATCTTCTTAATCAAAGCATTTTAATTGCTCAATAGTGTGCACTATTTATCAATCGCCACGTTATCTAGGACTGGTGCACTATTTGAGCAACAGTGCATGCTATTAAAGATACTGCTTGCAAGTGCTTAGTATTCGCTCCCCTATCTTGAAGATCAAAAAGTTGCGCAATATTTAGCATTATACACAAGAGGCCAGATTCAGTAAATGGCATTTACTGAAGCGCTATTCTATGCGTTGAAAGCAGATTCCCGCACCCACACTGTTGTAAATTCTGGCATCAAGTTGGGCACATAACCCTGGTATTCTGTAGCACCGTGCCAACAGCGATATAAGTTCAGATGATAATTGTAAAATCTCTTTAGGGTATCAAACAAACAGTTCCTTAACTGAGATAGACAATAAATGTAGGATATTAAGTACTCATACACAGCAATTTCTTGTAGCATTTTCCAAAGCTTCCACCTTAGCTTTAAGAATATTTTCCTTAATTATAGTAGATTAAACAGATTTCACAGTAGTCAAAGATTCTTCCACTTTTACCACCGTTTCAGAGATAGTTTTTATATCAGCTTGATTTTTAAGTACCTTGTGATCTAATTCTTGAACATTACCAGTCATTAGAACACTAGTGATTCCTGGCGCAGCAAATGAGAGAAAGCCCATTCAGGGGTCCTTTTACTAAGCTGCGGGAAAGAGGTCCCTGTGGTAGCAGCGGGGGCCATTTTTCCTGCGCACCAGGGCCCTTTTTACCGCAACAGGTAAAAAAAAAAAACCCTATTAAAATAGCCATGCAGTATGAGTATTCTTACTGCGTGGCCATGTGGGAGGAAGCACTTACCACCACCTATTGAGGTGCGGTAAGGGCTCCCATGGTAACCAGTCGGCACACGGTGATGCCCGATTACTGCTGGGTTAGTGCTATTAAAATTTTAAAATATTTTCTGGCACACCAGAAATGGCACACACTCAAGCCAGAACTACCACCGGCAGTCACATTGGGACAGAGGTAGTTCCGGAATAGCGTGCAGTAAGCCCGCAATGGGCTTACTGCCGCTTTGTTAAAGGGCCCCTCAGTTCCTATAGGCTTCTTCTCATTTGCCACATAGGAATCGCTAGCACAGCTTTGTAAAAGAAGCCCTTAATGAGCCACTTTGACACCAAGTGAATTTCAAAGAGCCTCACTCTGTAGTTACCTTCATTTTAATATTTAAGGGGTCATTTTGTGGAGGAGTGGCCTAGTGGTTAGGGTGGTGGACTTTGGTCCTGGGGAACTGAGGAACTGAGTTCGATTCCCACTTCAGGCACAGGCAGATCCTTGTGACTCTGGGCAAGTCACTTAACCCTCCATTGCCCCATGTAAGCCGCATTGAGCCTGCCATGAGTGGGAAAGCGCGGGGTACAAATGTAAAAAAAAAAAAAAAAAAGCTGTGGTAAGAACCGGCCTTAGTACACCTTTTACAAAGGTCTTTCTCACATACTAAGGCTATTTTTATTGAAGTCATTAAAAGCTTAGTTTCATTTATGGCCATGCGCTAATGTTAGCATTAGATATGTGGCCATTAAAAAACCCCAAAAAAACTACTGTGCCCATGTTAACTGTGGCCTGACCAGTTAGAACGCAGTAATGGAGATGTGCTAACTGGTCAACACTTTCTGCCCCTGAAAAAAAAAAAGACAAAAATAATTATCACATGTTTGGCCTCCACGGATGCCACAACTAATGTAAAATGCTTCAGCGTGTCCCCCGTTAGGCTAGTTTTGCTGTGTTAAGCACCATTAGCTCTCAACGCAGCTTAGCACAAGGGCCCCTAAATATAAGTACGGACTTTATCTTCTCTAACTTTTCAAAACTTCTTTTACATAAAGAGGCAGTAGTGAAACCTTTGAAGTTTCACCTGCGATTCCCGACTCACATACACAGCACCACAGCTTTGCATTTATGAAATACTTCACCAACTTCGCAGAATGTTTAGCATAAGATGCTTTATGTCTTATTAAATAAATACATGGGGCAGTTTGTTTTAAAATATCAACAATCTGATGCTGGAACAATGGCTTCAAGCGTTTGAACACGGTGAATTAGGACTTTTTGCTCAGAAGGCCTTAGGGAATCTAATACTATTAATTGAAAACACCGATACATATTCTAGGGCATGAAAAAGAATGAATATAAAAAAAATGGGTGTTTAATTTATACCACACAATTTGTTATTCCTGAATTTTAACAGGATCATACCCCAAATGATGCCAGCATTCTCTTTTTTTTTTTCCTTTCCCTTTGGCAAAGTGTAATGACATTTAATCAGGATTATTACTGCACTCTTCTTGAGACAGCTGAGACACAAGATGTACCAGCTGATGCAGTTCTTGTTGTAATGCTATTAGACTACACCCAACTGCAACGAATAGGAAAATAGCTTTTGCCCACGTTTCACAAAATAATAGTAAAATCGAACATGCAAAAGCTCTCTACAGATACAGTAAACCATTGTTCATTGTTTATTCAGCAACCAAAGGCATTAAGAATGGATGTGTTTTGGTAGGACTGTGATGACTCAATGCGCCAGCTGTAATTGAGGTAGCAAGGAACATAAAGAGAAATTCTATAACCAAAGGTCTGCACTTATGTACAACTTGCATGTTAAAACGCACAGATTATTGGCACTTCCACTGGCAAACGTACACTTATGACCGTAAGTGGCAACAAAGCATTATTCTTTAAGGGTGTGCATGCATGGCATAGTGCGTGAATGAAAAGGGAACTGACATGGGGGGGCGTGCAGGGGCGGCCTGACCATTAGTCCACCTGAGTTGGGGGCCTACTACTACTATTTAGCATTTCTATAGCGCTACAAGGCATACGCAGCGCTGCACAAACATAGAAGAAAGACAGTCCCTGCTCAAAGAGCTTACAATCTAATAGACAAAAAAATAAATAAAGTAAGCAAATCAAATCAATTAATGTGAACGGGAAGGAAGGGAGGAGGGTAGGTGGAGGCAAGTGGTTACGAGTCAACAGCAATGTTAAAGAGGTGGGCTTTCAGTCTAGATTTAAAGGTGGCCAAGGATGGGGCAAGACGTAGGGGCTCAGGAAGTTTATTCCAGGCGTAGGGTGCAGCGAGACAGAAGGCGCGAAGTCTGGAGTTGGCAGTAGTGGAGAAGGGAACAGATAAGAAGGATTTATCCATGGAGCGGAGTGCACGGGAAGGGGTGTAGGGAAGGACGAGTGTGGAGAGATACTGGGGAGCAGCAGAGGGGCCTCAGGTGACACTCGTTTGGGAGCGGCATTTCCCCCTTCTTTCCTCCATCCCGTTCACCGAGTTTACCTTCTTTCTTCTTGTTCCAAAAGCTGGCGGCAGCAGCGATTCCCATACACAACCCTGCCACCGGCACCCGCCTCTTCTCTTTACTGCTGTCGCCTCTCTGATGTAACTTCCTATTTTCTCAGAGGCGGCCACAGTAGAGAAGAGGCCGGTGCCAGAGCAGCATATGGGAATCGCTGCTGCCGCAAGCTTTTGGAACATGAAGAAAGAAGGTAAACTTGGAGAACGGGGTAGAAGGAGGAATTGGGGAGATGCCAGAAGGGGGGGGGGGGGGGGGGGCGGGCATCTCAGCCATTCCTCAGGCGGCATCTTGCCTTGGGCTGCCCCAGGGTGCATTCGTGGAGCTTCTATATATGCAAACCACTTACAGAATACTATAAGATATGCCCTTACCACATACTACAATTTAAGAAAGATTTCAGGGTAGTGTAACTGTGGACACATAAGTGTTAAGGTGCATCGATGCTAGTACTCTATAATGGAACCTGGATGCCTAGATGCTCTTATAAAATAGTCTCTCACCATGCGCGCTGAGGTGCCTAAAAGGGGACACCCACTTATACGATTGCCCCTATACAACATACAAAAGTTTGAACATGGCTAGATCAATATCCTACAATCACTCAAATACAATTTGGACAAAAAAAAGGGCATATTTACTAAGCTGCCTTATGTGGCAATTAATACTGTTCAAACACCACCACCACAAGAGGACAATCCACAAAACTAATGGCCATCAGAGTAAAACAAAATCATAGAAACTTTTTTTCACACAGCGCATAATTAAGCTGTGGAATCTGTTGCTGGAGGGTGTGGTCACAAAGCCTTGCGGCAATGTCGATACAGCCTATTCACTTTGAATGGGCTGTGTTGGCATTACCACACCAGCAGTCACTAAAGTGGCTTTGTAAAAAGGGGGGGAGGTACATTTGTTTCTTTGTTCCTCACCTAGAATTAGAGATAGTGCAAGATATTTAATTTTGTAAATAAATAAATATGTAAAATAAAACAACATAAACGCACTGGGGCCCTGGGATGTGAAACTGTTTGTGGACTGCCCTGAACTAAAGGCCCCCTCCCTTACACAAACATTTAAAGAAAGGCAGGAAGGGACAGAGTGGTTTCATTGGCTGACAAAATAATTCTGCCTCATGACGACAACCTAGGTAGAAAAACATATATTTAGGTTCATATACTTAAAAATTCCCTAGCATTTTAGAAAAAACTAAGTGTCACAGAGAGCTAAATTCAGTAAGGGGCTCTTATACTAAAGGGTTGCCGTGTGGCAACCCGGAACTACCGCTGGCCCAACATGGGTACTGGTGGTAGTTCCACCCCCCAGTGTGCACCATTTCCGGTGGGTAATCAGGCAGTGCCGCAGAGTTAGAGTGGGAGCCCTTAATCGTCATCTCAATGGGTGGTGGTGCTCCCTACCAAAATGGCTGCGCGGCAAGTGCGAACTTACTGCACAGCCATTTCATTTGTGATTCTCTTCATCCACTGCGGTAAAAGGAGTCCTGGTGTACAGCAAAAACAGCCACCGCTGCTAGCGCAGGGCCCTTTTTACTGAAGCTTAGTAAAAGGGCCTTTAAATGACTCCCAAATTTGGGCTCTGGAAAAATTGGTGCTTAGCATTATTCTATAAGGGGCACTCCAGGATGAGCACCCTTTACAGAATAGCATGTAGTGCCGATTCCCATGACTAAAATAAGGCGACACGACTTATGCCTGCTGAAACCAGGTGTAGATCCTGGCGTGCAAGTTGGCCGCGCATCCCCCCAGTTCTGTAACACTGCGCACAGGTTTTGGAAATGCCTATGACCTGTCTTTGCCCCTCCCATGGCCACGCACAGCGCGGTGTTTTATAGCGGACAGCCTTTTGTAAAATACATGTAGTACTGCCAAGGAAGCGCATGCATTTGGCAGGATGCACATCAGAAAAAGCCTCTTCTATAAGAAAATGCTCAGAAAAAGAATGGCATCATTTGGGATTTTCTATATTTAAGTAGCACTACTTGTACATCTAAGCAGTGATTTCGCTAGTTAGGAAGGTAAATTTATTAAAGATTTTTTTTGTGAATGAACCCTGCTTTACATGCTTAAGAAGTCTCTTACAAAATTAACCACAGATAGTGAGTGTGAAAGTACACATGGTGAAAAAGAACACGCAAACTGTTACGACTTGGGTGTAGGGTCTTAGTTTGGGCGGACTTACATTTCGTGTCTGTTGTTTATATAATATACAGAAATATATATGTATATAAAATTAAGCTGTGGGCATTAGATGGACCTAATGCCCACACCTTAATTTTAGCCCCAATGTCTGTGGGTTTGGTGGGGTCATTTCATTAACACACAGATGCCTATGTGCCTTTATAAGATAGGTGCTTTCTTCCTCTTTGAACCTAGGCTGTGTTATAAAAGTATCTTCTAAGGGAGCAATTCTGTAACTGGGTGCTTTCTGTTAGGTGCCCCAATCTGGCACAGTGAAAGCCTGTTCTGTACCAGCATCTGTACGCCATGATGCTGTTACAGACCTGGTATTGGTGCAACTTACATTTCGGCATGCACAGTTATACCACCCATGGACCTAGCATAACTGTGGGTGATTAAATGCAGCAAGGGCATGTACAGCTTAAAGTTACACATGTAACTGGAACCCTCCACCCACGTACTACCTATGTTCCGCTCAGGTGTATAGCCCCTTGAAATTGTGCACTATGCCACTTCTATGTGTCCTTATATAACAGTACTCAGGTCAATTATTTGTGTAAGTATACACTCACCCATGAGCATCTAGTTATAGAATTGACCTTCATCTGCTGGATTCTATATATCACGTCTAGTATTCCATGCTGAAATCTAAGCATACTCCATAACAATGAAAACTTAATTGGTTTAATTAGTGCTCATTACTGCTTGTTAGGTGTTGATAACAGCACCTAACAAGAAACAATGTACACTAATTGGCAACAATTAGAATTTACACGCACAACTCACTAAGCGTATTCTGTAATCCACTGCACCTAAATTCTAATGCGCACAGTTCAAAAGGGGCATGGCTATGGGTGGGGAAATGGGCATTTCGTGGGCATTCTAAAATTTGCACGCATAGTTATAGAATATGGTCCAGTGTGTGTAAATCTATGCACAGGGATTTACGCCACATTTTCATTGGTATAAATGAAGGCAAATAGAATTAGGCACTGGAATATCAACCAAGTGTATTCTATATACCGCGCCTAAATCTAGGTGCCGCTTATAGGATATGCTTAGCCAGAAATGTTTACTGCACAGATTTTTAGTCGCCTTATGTAGAATCTGGTCTCATGTGTGCAAATAGCAATTTTTGTAAAATACATGTGATGTTTTTTTTTTTTAAATAGGATACAAATAGGCACCTTCTTACCCTCTCAACCTAAGCTATCTATTCAGTACCTTGGGATTCAACCAGGTACTTGTGACCTGGATTGGCCACTGTTAGAAGCAGGATACTGGGCTAGATGGACCTTCGGTCTGACCAAGTATGGGAATTTTTATGTTCTTATGTTTGTGGGGAACTGATTAAGGAGCTGAGCTCTGAAACTCAAACTTTGACATTTCAAGGTAAGAAGTACGCACCCCCCACCCCCTCTTCCCCAGCTCTCAAAGAATGTGTAAATGCCCTACTGTAATACTTATCAAAAACAGAAGAGCAAAACAGGAGGAATCCTGCTGAATATGCCTTAGCAACCTGATGGAAGCACTCAAGGTCAGCCATAAAAAATACAAAGAACACTGCACACTTAAAGAAAATCCCTAAGTAAAGAAAAATAATTCAGCAATGCAAGACAGAAACCACTTAGTTAAACTAACAACATATGCAAAGAAAAAAAAACCCTGAAATAACAAAGCAACACAAATATTAATCTGCTTTTATGTTTCTTAACTTTGGAGGATGTGATGAATAGATGCCCAACCTTTTCATTATTACAGTGTTATTCCTCGATTCCTTTTAAAGGAGGGGGGGGGGGGACTAGGAGAGCTCAGGTGATGAGGTTCATTTCACAGCCTTGAAACAGCATGATTTATCAATTAACGGGTAATGAAAAAAATTTTCTTTGCAATTAAAGATATGATTTTGCTAAAATAGGAAGCTGCCTCAGACAACTGTGTACTCCTTGGAGGGAAAGGCAGCTTCTGTCACTAATGTGAAACACAGGTAGTTTTAATGGTGTGTGTGGGCCTCTTGAGTAATACCATGTTGATGAAGGAATATACTGTAGGGAACCCTCAAAGGACCATGTTGATTGGAGATCCACAGGAAAGGTGCAGAGAAATTACATTTCCTGTTTCTCTGCAGAATTAGTAATGGGGAAAGGCAGTTATTACACGTGTTTTTGCAGTTATTATATCATTTTTTCTTAACCAAAAAAAAAATTCAAAAGCAACATCATTTATTCTTTTATTCTCCCTCAAAAATGAATGCATATACAAACATATAGACAGGCAGATAGTATATTTATATATGAAACTGAGGCATGGCTTAAGAAATAGTCTAAGGAAAAAGGTTTTTGAATGTCTTAGGGACTGGGGCTCCAAGGGAAGGGATAATATAATTTATAAAATTGGTGGCTTGCATTTGTCTCAGGTGAACCACAGGCTTGGATTAACTTTTTAGATCAAACACTGAGAAAGCAGTTTACATAGTATATACAGATACTTATTTGTACCTGGGGCAATGGAGGGGTTGAGGAAGGGAGTTTCAGCTGGACATTGGTTGAATGACCACAAATGATTGTTTGGGTAATAAAATACCAATTTTGGAGGCAATAACAGCAGATACCAATCTGAAGTTTGCAGCTGTCAGAGTCACATGATATAGTGAATCCCATAACTGAGATATGGCTACATATTATCTGTTTATTTTGGGACTAATTGTCTAATAGGAGGCTTATGCGAGAAGTTGAAAAAGATGTCTTATTTTGTGAAGGTAAAAGGCATCTATGTGAGGTTCTAAAATAAGATGTACAGGTGGAAAAGGCTTTATAAAATTACCCCTTTATATAAAAGAAATTACCTGAAAGCACTGAAAGTGCAAGAGGTATTAGGAAGGGAGGAGACACTGGATTATTTGTGCTAATGCTGCAATTTATAGACATCCAGGGGTAATTCTATAAAGCAGGGACTAACATTTACCAGCCATTTGCAAGTACAAATGTTTAGACTACTAGCACGCTTTTATTTATCTCTGTCTATAGTAAGCATTAATGAGCATACATGCACATATGTATACACATACATGTATGTGCCAGTATGCTGTAACTACACATGTATCTTTGAGAGCCCGCAGTTTGTAGGTAGCTGTTTACATGGGCAGGGTTTGGGTGCAGTGTGGGCTGGGCACTCGATTACATGTGTAACTTACACAATACTGTAAGTTTACACACACCTATCAGCTTGACTTAGGTGCGAACATTTACATCAGCTATACAACTCACGTAAATGCTTGATATGTAAGATATATATGCACATATACCCTTATTAAGTGAATAGGTGCCTATGTTCCTTTATAGAATTGCCTTCCCAGGGCAGACCACAAAGTTAGATTTTATCAAATATATATAGAAGACTGAAATGAAGATGTGTTTCTCTAAATGGGTAACAAAGTCCATAAAAGGAGGGGGGGGGGGGGGGGGGGGGTGGAGGAGCAATACTAGGCCTGTTTCTTATAAATTAGAAATATGATGCTAATGTCACAGTATGTGGTCACCTAAGATGCAACGATAACCGGCAATGTGGTTTAATATAAGAGTATAAGAGGTACATAAAAGTCATGAGGAGATTCAGACTTCGCAAGTGCCAACTCTTTACAACAGAGGATTATCTTAATGAGTGAGAAGATCTAGGTGCAGCAGCAGAACAGGCAGGCCAAAGGGAACCAGTGCAAGGAGGGCACATACTTATATTTGGAAACCAAATAAAAGAGAGGAAAACGAGCGGCATTATTTTTGGAAGAGGTAGCTGGAATGCAAGGGCATAAAGGACAGCTTACAAAAACTACACCTGATCTCAGAAACAAGAAGTGTGTGTGTGGGGGTGGGGGGAAGGAAATACTTACTAAGGAAAAAAAGGAAAAGTAGTTAGGACAACAAAGGTAGTTATACAGTTTTAAAAATAAAGCTACAGCAATAAAACAGAATGAAGAACTTTTTCAGAAAATGACACTGAAAGCATATTACAGTCCTGGCTGGCCCTAGGCCCCCGACTCACCAAGGGATGTCTTCACTGCCCCCGTCAGCGTGTGCCATCTTAGATGGGCCTGATGCTCTCCAGCCTCACCACCAAGAGCTGCAATGCTGGCTCTCTGTAGGTGCACACACATGCCACAGCGCTAGATTTAAAGGCCTGGCAGTCTGAAGAGGTTTCTGGCGCTCCTCAAGGATGTCCACTCGTGGGGGTGGTATTTAAACACTCAGATTCCCCTCTGCCTTGCCTCTGCAACAGGTCGCCTAGTGCTTCTATGTGAGTGTTGCTGCCGGCATTCTTTGCCTTGTCCTCTCCTCGGACCTGCCTGCCTTCTGTCTAGAGTCCCCAGGTTCTGCTCAGCACTCCAGTCTCTGCTCAGCACCCCAATCCCCAGCTCTGCACTACACCTCAGTCTCCAGTCCAGCTCAACATCTTTGCCTTTCACCCACGAGTTCCTGCCACCAGAATTTCCCTGGACTCGGCCATCATCGACTTGGGCCCCTGCTGATCCTTCAAGTGGGGCTCAGTGGCAGCCCAAGGGCTCACCTTCTAATCCCGTGACAAAGCAGTACCGCAGATATAGGACTAAAGGGCATGTGAAAAAGAAGAATGTGTGGAGAGTGATATGAAAAAGCAGAAGACATTTTTATTCAGGTTTCACTGGGGTTCAAAAACATTCAGAGAAAACTGACAACAGAGAAATATTAAAACCCTTACCAGTCTGGGAACCAGTGGCTTTTTTTTTGTGTGGCCACAAGCCCTCTTTTTTTTTTTCTGTGCACACACCTACTTTTATCCCCTCCCCATTCTCTGTGTATCTCTCCCCCTTTCTCTGTATATGCATGAGTATCTCTATTTGTTTGTTTTTCTTTCCATCTGCATCTGCTTGTGTCCCTTTCTATCTGTTCGTCTCTCTCCTCCTATATCTGAGTGGGCGTCTCTCTGTACCTCCATCTGTGTGTGTGTGTGTTTGTCTCTCCCTCTCGGTATGTATGTGTTTTTCTGTCTCCTTTTGGTGGAGACACTGTCATCTAAACAAATGGGTCCATATTTAGCTACTCTAGTCAACGCAGGATGTGGCAGTTAAATAAAACATGTATATTCAGTACAACTATCAGCCCTGTGCCACCTTGACACAGAGGTGGTCTGGAAGGATATTTAGCAGCACTATCTGTGCAGTGTTGCTAAATTTCCACAGATAGCTCCAGTCACCACATATATCTGAATAGCATCAGTCATTGCTTCTGAATATCCAACCTAGTTTTCCTCTAAAAAACAGCTAGTGAAGTTCTTGGCATATTCCTTTGAAACATTTTCTCATATCATCTTCATTCACTCTAAATCTTTTCACAAGCCCTAAAGAAAACTAAACATCATTTGTTTTGTTTGTTTCATTTGAAAAAGAATACAGCACCAGGAATGTACCCGAATTCAAGAAAGCATGGAGGATCTCTAAGCCAGAGGAAAGGATAGTAGAGATTTATAGTAGGTATGAACCAATTTCTATCAGGGCAATTGAATAACTAGGTGCCTGCAGTTACATGCCTAACTGCACCATGCACTTTTATATCAGGGGGTATATACTTGGGTGAAGCATGAGAGGGGCATGGGTGCAGTGGTGGCTCTACCATTAGGTCAACTGATGCAGAGGCCTCAGGCGGCACTCTTCCTGGAGCATCTCCCTTCCTTCCTTCCTCCACCCCCTTCCCCGAGTTTACCTTCTTTTTCCATTTCTTAAAAGGCGGCTGCAGCAGCGATTCCCATACACTGCCCTGCCACCGGTCTCTTCTTTTTACTGTGGCCCGCCTCTCTGATGTAACTTCCTGTTTCCTCAGCGGCAGACCGCAGTAGAGAAGATGCCGGCGCCCGCATCACAACCACCACCACCTTTTGGAAAATGGAAAAAGAAGGTAAACTCAGGGAAGGGGGGTGGAGGAGGATGCCACACCGTGATCTGGGGTGACATTTCATCCCTGCCTTAGACGGCATCTTGCCTTGGGCCACTCCTGCATGGGTGTGTTTTTAACTTAGGCTTGTAACTTACAACAAATTGGGTTCATGCTAGCATTCTGTAACAGTATCTTAGCACATAGATGCAGTTATAGAACTGATACTCAGCGCGCGGCATCAGCATACGCCTAACTGGAGACAAGTATAGAATTGCCCCCTCTATTTGTAACTGAAAAAAATCTTACTATCTGGCCTTCAGTCTCCATTTTTGGGAAGGTCCACCCCTGACATCTCTAGACATTGATGGAAGTTAGAGAGTTTGGGCTATTCCTTGAAAACGACCTACGACCACCTAAACTTCCGGAAATCACTAAAAACCAACCTGTTTAAAAAGACATACCCTACCGATCCAACTTAAATGCCTAATCTCTGCAACACAACCAAACTAAAGCACGTAATGGACATAACACAACTCTTCCATTCTCCGATTCCCTAATGTGGCTATGCCACATGAACTTGATCTTACCACAACATCACCCTGTATTTGTTCACACCGGAGCCTGCAAAGGCCTCCCCGGTACTATATAAGCCACCTTGAGCCTACAAATAGGTGGGAAAATGTGGGATACAAATGTAACAAATAAATAAATTCCACGTACAGTCCTGTTTAATCATTCTTTGAAGACAGGTATGGTTTTAGAGTACTGAAGAGAGACATTAGCCTTTACATTTAAGCAAAATTAAGGAAGGCACTGGTAACTACAGGCCAATCAGTATAATTTCTCTGGTGGACAAATGAATGAAGTCAATTTTAAAGGAAATAACTGTGAAAACAGAATACCATCACCTAGCCTATTTTAGAATTCAAGATAGCATAGTTTTACTAGAGTAAAAAGGCTAAATGTAGAGGCATACTTTGCTGCCAACATATCACAAAACAATGAGGCTAGCATAAAATTACTGTAAAAATCAGAATAAGAGAACAAGAGAAAGCTATGAAGTTATCTTTCTGTGTTAAGATACAATTTTGCTTGCGTAATAGTGCCTATTGGTGATGGTCTGTTCATGTGCCACATTGTGCCTGCATGCGTGGGAAAATGTGGGGTAGAAATGTACTATAAATAAATAAATGTGTGTCTTCGTTTGTCCATCCATCCTACATATGCGAGTCAATATGTATTATCCCCCTAATTCTATACATAGTGCTCAAAATTGCATGAGCAAATTTGGGTGTGCACCCAAATTGTGTGCGAAATTTAACTGCTTAATAAGCCAAATTTTTTTTTGTTACATTTGTACCCCGCGCTTTCCCACTCTTGGCAGGCTCAATACGGCTTACATGGGGCAATGGAGGGCTAAGTGACTTGCCCAGAGTCACAAGGAGCTGCCTGTACCTGAAGTGGGAATCGAACTCAGTTCCTCAGTTCCCCAGGACCAAGTCCACCACCCTAACCACTAGGCCACTCCTCCAATTATTGGCACTAATTGGAATTTATGCACGCACTTTTATAGTCGCCATTCTATAAAGATGTGCATGTAGATTCTTCTCTGCAGATAAAAAAGGGGCATGACAATGGGAGAGACATAGGAGGGTTAGGGGCATTTATAGAATTTCCACAAAGTGATATACAATTTGGGGGATCTGCGCCTAATTTAGGTGAAGGGATTTATACCAGGGTTCAGTTGGGTCCTCATGCCCAAAACTGGGAGCAGATCCCAGCACTAAGTGCTGTTCTATAAATAGCACTCAACTTCCACTGTTTTGGTGCCATTTACAGAATTTAGTCATATGTTTAGCAGCCTAACTACCAGGCCTAAATACCTGCATATATTTCCCAAATAACGTAGTGGCAACACCAGTCATTGGGAGGCAAAGCTAGTGCTGGGCAGACTTCTACAGTCTGTGCCCTGAAAATGGCAAGGACAAATCAAGATCAGGTATACATATAAAGTAGCTCATACAATGAGTTTATCTTGTTGGACAGGCTGGGTGGACCACACAGGTCTTTATCTGCCGTCATCTACTATGTTACTAAGCCACGATGTAGGTACGCTCACTTTTTAGCGCACGCTAAAAATTAGTGCACGCTAATGATAGAGACATCCATAGGAATATAATGGGTGTCTCTATCGTTAGCAAGCACGCCTACAGCATGGCTTAGTAAACAGGGTCCCTAGTTTTCAGCTTGTTTCCTAAATTTCAGGTAATCTAATTCACATCTCAATTTGCATGGCAGAGTTCCATAAGTCTGGTATTACAGCATCTACAAATCCTTTTCACAAAATTTGACTTCTAAAAGTAGAAACGGATGACATTTCAAATGTATTTAGATGCAATGCCTTTTTAAATGTTAAGCCAATTTTTGTAATTCGATATTTTTCCAAATAAAAAGGACCTTTCACTATACAATATCTTGAATGTTAGACACAAAGGGCCCTGTTTACTAAGCTGCATAGTAGGCGCTCACACTTTTTAAAGCGCGTTAATGATAGAGGCACCCATTATATTTCTATGGGTGTCTCTAGAGTTAGCGCCTACTAAAAAGTGTGCGAGTCTACAGCTCGGCTTAGTAAACAGAGCCCAAAATTTTAAAATCAAGTTGTGTGGCTACAGGAAGCCAATATAATGATTCTAACAAAGAGGATACTCTTTTCCATTTTTGTTTCCCTAATACAATTTTTGCATAAGTGTTTTCAATTAATTGCAACCTCCGTATTGCTATTTGAAAGATGCTTAGATACGTTGAATTGCAATAATCCAATTTTAATAGTACAAATGTATCTTATCATCCTCTGTAAATCGTCCACTGGAAAATAACACCTGATATGATATTTAAAAAAATCTAAATTCACGAAGGGTGATGACACGAGCGAATTTGAAAATCCTTCTCCAGCATTGAATCTAGCCAAACTCCTAGACTTCCAGATTTTCAATTGTGATTAATTAATGCATTAATTGCAGCATTAACTGCAATTAACTTGCATCCTTAATAAATATACATGTCTGAAACATGTAAGCAGCAAGAGAAATTATGTACATTTTCCCTTTCTAAAATTGTCATTATATATGTGTGTGTGTGTGTGTGTGTAATTAAATCTTAAATCTTCTAAAATTGCTCTCCAAATCTAGCAACTCATTGAGCTCTTCTGATTCATAATTACAGTTTACAGCTAGATTTACTCCACATGGCTTACACACGTGACCATAGTCAGTCTGTTCCATCAGATTCCCAAATGGCTTGCATCATGAATGGAAATGAAGAACTTCACAACCAATATACCCAGTTGGACATACCATATTAAATATTACAAATATCCTGACTGGTGGTCTATGACGTAGTGATGCATAACTAATCTAGTTTGTAATCAATTAACAGATCATATAGCTCAGTCACTTTGCTCACTAAGGGGTCATTTTACTAAGCCATGGTAAAAGAAGTGGCCTGCAGTAGTGTGTTTTGGGTGCACACTCGGCCAATTTTTCCGCGGCTAGGAAAAAGGGCTTTTTTAAAAATGGGCTGGGAAATGAGTGTGCACTGAAATTAAAACTAACGCGTGCCTATGTATGGCCTGAACCCTTACCACCACTCATTGACCTGGCGGTAATTGCTCACGCTCTACCTGCGTGCTAACCATGCAGAATGCACCAACTGCCGATTACCACCAGGAACTCCCCTCGTGGTAGAAAATAGAAAATTTTAATATACAAGAAAAGTGGCACATGAGATGCGGTCATTAAACAGAAGTGTGAAGCCAGAGAAATTAACCAGCTGCTGTGAGATCTACTTTGATTGAGGGAGAGAGAAATAGAGAGACAACAACCAATCAACTGAATCAATGAAACAAAATCTTAAACAATACCTACCTATTATTTGATACAATTCATGGCTCTAATCTAACAAGTTCTTTCATCATGAAAACTTCTCAGTGTTGAGGCACAACCCCCAAATTCTCTAAAGTTGGGTGTGCAAAGTTGTGCATGCAAGTTATAGAATAAGTTAAGTTGTGCATAAAACAATATAATGAGTGGGTAAGTTCTGTTAACTAGCAATGATTGTCACCAAATGTTAATTGGCACAAATTATCAATTACGAGTTCAACTGACCTTAGTGTTCTATAAAATGTGTGTGCAAAATCCATAGTGTGCAATAGAAGGGGGTGAGGACCAGGGATGAGTACTGGTGTGTCAGGGGAATGCCCAGGACTTGCGTACACTTGTTATAGAATACCTACAGTTACATGAAAGTCCTGGAGAAGGACCATAATTGGCTAGCAAATGTACACATGAGAATGGAGTGGATATAAATTTGAAGGTGGACAAAGCCATGGGACCGGACGGGATCCATCCCAGGATATTGACGGAGTTCTGAGAGGTTCTGGCGGGCCCTCTTAAAGACTTGTTTAATAAATCCTTGGAGACAGGAGAGGCTCCATGGGATTGGAGAAGAGTGGATGTGGTCCCTATTCACAAATGTTGTGACAGAGAAGAAGTTGGACATACAGGCTAGAAGTACACTTTGGTTATTGGAAAAGTAACGGAAGTGTTGCTGAAAGAAAGGATAGTGAATTTTCTGGACTCCAATAGGTTACAAGATCAAAGACAACATGTTTTACCAAACATAAATTGTGTCAAATGAATCTGAATGAATTCTTTGGGTGACCACAGAACTGGATCAAGAATGTGTGCTAGATGCAATCTACTTAGATTTTGGCAAAGTCTTTGACATGGTTCCTCATAGGAGGATCTTGAATAAACTTGACAGGCTGAAGTTAGGACCCAGAGTGGTGAACTGGATAAGGAAGTGGTTGACAGACAGACACCAGAGGGTAGTGGTTAATGGAATTCACTCAGAGGAAGGAAAAGTAAGTAGCGGAGTGCCTCAAGGATCAGTGTTGGGACTGATTTTGTTCAATGTTTGTGCGCGACATTGCCAAAGGGTTAGAAAGTAAGGCTGCCTTTTTGCAAATGATACCAAGATTTGTAACAGAGTGGACACCCTGGAGAGAGTGGAAAACATGAAACAGGATCTGCAAAAGTTAGAAGAATGGTCTGTTTGGCAAATAAAATTCAATGCAAAGAAGTGCAGAGTGATGCACTTGAGTAGAAATCCAAGGGAACCATATCTTCTAGGAGGTGAGAGGCTGATATGCACAGAAAGAGACAGGGACCTTAGGATGATAGTATCTGAGGATCTGAAGGCAACAAAATGGTGTGACAAGGCGGTGGCCGTAGCCAGAAATAAGCTAGGTGTACCTCAGAGCTCTATCTTGAGACCTCTTCTTTTCTCCATCTACACTTCTTCCGCTGGTGCTCTGATCTCATCCCATGGTTTCAGTATCACCTTTATGCTGATGACTCTCAGATCTACCACTCCACACCAGAAATTTCAGCAGGAATCCAGTATAAGCCTACCTGACATTGCTGCCTGGATGTCTTACCACCATCTGAAACTAAACATGACCAAGACTGAGCTTCTTATCTTTCCCGCTAAACCCACTTCTCCTCTACCTCCATTCTCTATCTCTGTGGATAACACTCATCCTCCCTGTCTCATCAGCTCGTAAACTTGGGGTCATCTTTGACTCCTCTCTTTTTCTGCACATATCCAACAGACTGCTAAAACCTGTTGATTTTCTCTATATATCATCACCAAATCCATCCCTTCCTTTCTGAGAACAATAGCAAAGCCCTTAGCACATCTTGCTTAGACTACTGCAACTTGCTTCTCACAGGTCTCCCACTAAGCTATCTCTCTATCCTTCAATCTGTTTAAAATTCCGCTGCATAACTTATATTCTGCCAGTGTCACTATGTTCATATTAGCCCTCTCCTCAAGTCACTTCATTGGCTCTCTATCCATGTCGGCATACAGCTCAAACTCCTCTTACTGACTTACAAGTGCATTCATTCTGCAGCTCCTCAGTACCTCTCCACTCTTATCTCTCAATAAACTCCTCCCCAGGAACTCTGTTCATTGGGTAAATCTCTCTTATATCTACCCTTCTCCTCCACTGCCAACTCCAGACTGTGTTCCTTTTATCTTGCAGCGCCTGGAATAAACTTCCTGAGTCAGTAAGTCAAGCTCTATCTTTGTCCATCTTTAGATCTAGGCTAAAAGCCCACCTTTTTGAAGCTGCTTTTAACTTCTATTCACTTGTTCAGTACCCATGTCTGTTTATCATTCCCACCTTAAGTAGGTCCCTTATCCCTTATTTGTCCTGTTTGTCTGTCCTGATTAGATTGTAAGCTCAGTCAAGCAGGGACCGTCTCTTACATGTTCAAGTGTACAACGCTGCATACATCTAGTAGCGCTATAAAAATAATAAGTAGTAGTAGTAGTGTATAGAGGGAGGTATAACCAGCAGAAAGGAGGTGTTGATGCCCCTGTACAAGTTGTTGGCAAGGCCCCACTTGGAACACTGTAATTCAGTTTTGGAGTCCATATCTTGCTAAGGATTTAAAAAGATCTGAAGCAGTCCAGAGGAAGGCAACAGAAATGGTATGGGCCTTACACCAAAAGATGTATGAGAAGAGACTGAAAGACGTGAATATGCAGGGCTTTTTTTGAGGGGGTACTTGGGGGAACTGAGTACCGGCACCTTTTCCATTGTTTGCTAAAATTGACCCATGGACCTCTAAGTTCTAATGAAAGAGCTCAGGGTCTATACACCAATTCTGCCTTGTCAGATTCTGTGACTGGTTGCAGAGGGCCTGGCTATTGTGGGGTGGGTCCCTCAGTGACCACCCCACTCCTGAAGGGTGGCCTAGCATTTGAGTACCGGCACCCTTTTCGCTAGAAAAAACACACTGTGAATACGTATACCCTAGAGGAGAGGAGAGGAGGGACAGGGGAGATATGATACAGACATCTAAATACTTGAAAGATATTAATATAGAAACAAATATTTTCCAGAGAAGGGGAAATCATAAAACTAGAGTACATGAATTGAGGTTGCAGAGTGATAGACTTAGGAGTATGTCAGGAAAACTTTTTCACAGAAAGGGTTGTTGATGCCTTGAATGCCCTCCCAAGGAGGGTTTACCTATGGCTGCTGAGCGATCTTTAGAGTTACTACAGAACTTGGTTTTTGTTTATTACTGGGTCCCCGGTTAGGGATCTTATTTCCCTGTCATTAAAAAATTACATTGCTTGCCAGTATTTTATTGGGTACAGTTTATTATGTTTAGCTTTGAAGTGCGTGCGCAAGGCATATTGACTGTAATTACTAGGATGTCATGACTCTTGGAGCTTGGTAATTAGAAGCCCCAATATCATGGAGCATAACCCTGGCACAGCAATCACCTGGAGTCTCTATTATTTTATGAAGTCTCTTTTATTGAATAAATCACAGATAATTTACTCACAGATAGATGTTCAGGATACAGAGACTTCTTAATCTGGAGGTTGTGGGAGGTGGAGATCTGAAGAGAGGTAGTTGTATTGCAGGGGGAGGGGAAGGTAGTTGAACAGGTAGAAATAGTCCAAAGCTGGATGACTGGAATGTGCGATATCTCATTTGGAAGAACATATTCGCATTGAGCCTGCCATGAGTGGGAAAGCGCGGGGTACAAATGTAACAAAAATAAAAAATATTACACAAGCTAAGATCTACTCAACAAGGGTTATTTCTTTGCCCATCATTGAAAATGGCTGGCTTACATCAATTAGGTCTTGAATGTCTTCTATTGCAGCGACTTTTGCCTGGATTATTAATTTTTAATTTTAAATTTATATTTCTAAACAGAAATACAAGAATAAACAAAGACCACATTAACGAGAAATAGCATTAACTTCCACTTCTACAAACAGGACTCAAAGTTGGGCGCCATTTATAGACTAGCACTTAGTACCGGGATCTGCACCCTATTTTGGGTGCGAGAATTTACACTAAATGAACTCTGGTGTAAATACGCATGCCTAAATTAGGCTTGGATCCCCCACATTCTTTAACACTACAGGCAACTCCTAGAAATGCCCTGACCCGCCCATACTCCATCCATGACCACACTCCCTTTTTGGATCCACGTGGAAAAATGTATGTGCACATCTTTATAGAATAGCATGCGTAAATTCCAATTAGTGCCAGTGTCCAATTTTTAGCACAAATTGGCTCATTAAGCAATTAAATTATGCATACAATTTGGGTGTACACCCAAATTTGCACATGCAATTTTGAGCGCTATATATAGAATTAGGTGTGCGTACAAATCCAGTCATATTCTCATTTCCACATACAACTTAGTTAAGAAGCCAATCAGTGCTGATAATTGCCGCTTAACAAGCAACTGACACTAATTGGCATTAATTAGAATTTACAGGCAGAACTGTCTAAGCTTACTGTATAATGTGATGCGTGTAAATTCTAAATCACATAGCTGAAAAGGGGGCATGGCCAGCTTGCTAGCCGGGCTGGAGCAATTGCCATTCATGTAAGAAGTGTGAATGATTTTCTGGGTAGACTTGGAGAATTATGTGTTGACAGATATATGTTGAATTTTTCCACAGCTGAGCCATCTTTCTTCCTAAGTGGACCCTGACGCACCTAGAATCAGCAGCTAATATAGCGAAACGCTGGCCAACGTCGGTCAAGGAAGAGCAGGCTGTGGCAACTGTTTGGATAACAGACCAACTAAGAAGCTAAGTCATTTATTGAATATCTTCTTTTTGGATTACACAAATTGTGTTTGATGTTAACCAGTACGTTTTCCAGCATTTGGATTCTAAAGTGCTTCATTCTTCTTCAGCTCTTTAATAAGAATCTTGGGGTGGTTGTTTTAGCCTATGATGAGGAACAGATCCTCCTAAGACCGAGTAATTGGTCACCAGGATCGACTGATGCTTAAGAGGTCACGCTGATCCTAAGCACCTTGAAGCTTTTTTCCCCCCCTTAAATTTTCAAACATTATAAGACTGGTCACGCTGTATGACCACTATATCATACATTCTTCATTTAGCAGTAGGAGTTACTTATTCTGTATATGTTATCCATGGGCATGGAATAGGCAGGTCACGGGCATTTCTAAAATTTATGTACGTAATTACAGAATACACCCGGTCCAAGCCTAATTTAGACATCGGCATTTATATCAAGTTTGGCATAACAGACTGTGACTAAATTTAGTCACGTGGATGGGCGCTCAGCATATTCTATAAATTGTATGGAAATTCAGTCTTATTCTATAAAGTATGCCTAAATTTAGGTGTACTTTATAAAATAAACCTAGGAGCTTACTTTTTAGGTGTCATATACAGAATCTAGTCCTTTATGGCCTCTAATTACTCCTCTAAAAATGTCTCTTTGGTCATCCCTAGACATGGATGTTTCTGACTTTCAGTGATTTTCGAAACCAAAGACGTCCAAGTCAAAAACGTCCAAATGCAAGCCATTTTGACATGGGAGGAGTCAGCATTTGTAGTGCACTGGTCCCCCTGACATGCCAGGACAGCAATCGGGCACCCTAGGGGGCACTGCAGTGAACTTCATAAAATGCTCCAAGGTACATAGCTCCCTTACCTTGTGTGCTGAGCCCCCCAAACCCACTACCCCCAACTGTAAACCACTACCATAGCCCTTGCGGGTGAAGGGGGGCACCTAGATGTGGGTACAGAGGGTTTCTTGTGAATTTCAAGGGCTCGCTGTTTCCTCCACAAATGTAACCAGTAGGGGGGGTATGAGCCTGGGTCCACCTGTCCGAAGTGCACTGCACCCATTAAAACTGCTTCAGGGACCTGCATGTGCTGTCATAGACCTGAGTATGACATCTGAGGCTGGAATAGAGGCTGGCAAATAATATTTTTAAAGATGTTTTTTGAGGGTGGGAGGGAGTTAGTGACCACTGGGGGAGTAAGGGGAGGTCAACCCCGATTCCCTCCAGTGGTCATTCCGGGCACCTTTTTGTGCCTTATTCATAATAAAAATATGTCCGGGTGAAAACGTCCAAGTTGTAGTCCTGGATGTCTCTGCTTTTTTCGATTATGGGTCAAAGACGTCCAAGTCTTAGGAACGCCCAAGTCCCGCCTTCACCACACCTCCGATATGCCCCCTTGAAATTTGGACGGTCTTGCGACGCACTTCAGTTAAAGATGTCCAAAATCGAGTTTCAATTATACCGATTTGGATGTCTCTGAGATATGGACGTCCAAGTGCCGATTTATGTCACTTTTTGGATGTCCATCTCTTTTGAAAATGAGCCTAATAATAACAGCCTAAGCAAGGAGAGAAGCAGCAGCCTTGAAAGAAATGGACTAGATGACACTGGTTGACCTGAGAAAAAAACCAGGAGAAAATGGAATATAAGCATCATAGAATCAATGGGTTGTAGATGATGGGTTGATTGACCCGAGCTTAAAGAGGAACTTTCCTCAGCGGGTCCCCTGCATTCACCTGTCCATAGGACCAGTTGTCATTGGTGGGGGAGCACCATGGGCCTTCATCTTCCCCTTGTCTATTTCAAATTCCAAAATACAGTTCTGTAAAGATCCAACATTCCTGACTTCCTTCTTCAAGATGCTCAAATTTGTTCCAGCATCCCAACACTACTCAGTGCTCTGAAGGGGCTCCAAAGGGCGTAAGGCATGCCCATTTGGGAATGCACGTTTGACTGTGTACCAGAATGACACAGATCTTTTAAAGTCTCAGCTAGATGATGTTACCAAAGCACTGGTCCCACTCTGCCTAACTATTTGGCATGGGTATGACAAGTCCTAGTCAGCAGGCTCTCCTTTTGCTTCCTTTTTATTGAGACAAGTCTCTTTCAATTGTAAAGAAGCTTTGTAATGAGGGGTTGTAGGATGATGGTGGAAGGAGAAAGGCTCAGGAATAATTAAGGAAATATTTACTTAAAGAAATGGTGGCGGAAGAATAGAACAGCTTCCCAGTGGAGGTGAGGGAGACAAGCCAGTAGCTGAACTCAAGAAAGCATGGGACAAGAAGAGAGAGGTGGAAGCGATTATGGAGCTGGGAGACTTCACAGGCCTTATTGCTTTTTGCTGCTATCATGTTCTATACTTCTTACCTGCTCTCAATTCCTATGTCTCTATGTAAAAAGAAAAGTAATTTAAGGATCAGGTTTTCTTTTTAAGAAAAAAAAAAAGATTATACTGTCAGAAGAAAAAGAACTTTTTGACTGGAGATGACATTTTATTTTAAGTGTGCTATGATAGCAAGGAATCTGTCAGGGTAAGACATGGCAGAGGTTTCAACGTTTGTTAAGAGCATCAAGGGAATTAAGCTAAAACTGTTAAAACTGACACTATTGGCTTTTGTTAACACATTAAGAATGGGAAAAGTGCCAGTCAGCATATCCTCCACAGCATAAGTTCAGTTCAATCATCTGGAAGATGCATAAAGCTGGTGAAATACTGCAAATGCTATATTTTCTACAAAAGCAGAAACAATATTTTGGTAATGTTGGTTCAAAGCTTGCATCTTCTAAAAGGAAACCAGATTAAACCATTTTTAAGCAACTTGTTCAGTGTAAAGGGTCATAAATTCTTGAAGAACATTCAGTTTTAAAACAGATCTAAATTTCACATCATTATGTTGCTCAACAAAAATAAAGATAACCCATTTACTTTTACAGTTAGATAAATTTGTATAAATACATTAGCACTGAAGCGCAAATATGGAATCTGAAACCAAGTTTCATAAATGTAGATGGTGAAGTCTGCATTTAGGGTCGCGTTTACAAAGGCGCAGGAGGACTGCCGCTGGGGTAGCGCAGGAGCCCAGTGGTAGCTCTGAAGTTGGTGTGCGCAGTTTCCCACGGTAACATAGTAGTAAATTGACAGCAGATAAAGACCTGTATGGTCTATCCAGTCTGCCCTACAAGATAAACTCATTTTACATGGTATGTGATATTTTATATGTATACCCGAGTTTGATCTGTCCTTGTCATTTTCAGGGCAGACTGTAGAAGTCTGCCCAGCACTGTTCTTGTATTAAAAGTTCTGAAGCTAACGTCGAAGCCCCTTAAAATTTACACTCCAGCCCATCCATATCTATTCAGACTCGATTAGGACACAGACTATAGAAGTCCGCCCAGGACTGGTTTTGCTTCCCAATTACTGGTGTTGCCACCCAATCTCCGCTAAGATTCCATGGATCCATTCCTTCTGAACAGGATTCCTTTGTGTTTATCCTACGCATGTTCCTCAATTTTGGACTACAAAAAGGGGCAGAGCCCAAATCAAGGTTGGTGCTCAGGTCTAAGTTGGCCTATCGAGCTGCAAAATGGAAAGAAAATTTGAAAGGCCAAAAACACTAAGAACTAAGAGGGAAAATAACAAAAACTAAATTAAAGACAACAGTAAGAAATGGAAAAAAATATCCACATGGAAAGGCACTGCAAAAGCAGAGAAAAAAAGCACTGGGGGGAGACCATGAAGATGCGTCCTCTCTGCTCCTTGGAAAAAGGAAGACTGAGGGACCCGCGCTCATACATCGGGCAGGAAGGCACCCATGAATGTGCGGTGGGAAGCTACTAGAATTTTCTATGTTCTACTGTGAGGGGCGTTCCCAGTGCTAATTGGCAGTGCGGCCATATTGCCACGTACTGCCCAATTACCGCGGGGTTAGTACATGAGTCAAATAAATAGGAGGCAATAAGGTATCACGTGGTAAATGGCCAGGCCTTAATATTTGACTTAATGCCTGGCCATTTTTGCTGAAAATAGAAATCTAGCTTTCTGGCAGACGAATTAAGAGGTGGCCTAAGCGCGCAGGAAAATCACCCGCTAAAAGTAGCGCAGGACACTTTTTACCATGCCTTTGTAAAACAGCCCCTTAATGACGAGCCAGTGAATGAACAAACCTGTTAAAAATATATAGCTACTTTGATCAGCTGCTGTTCCTTAATGCCAGAGGCATCCTATACAAGCAGTACCATGTGTATCCAGAAGTGTTTCACCTAGAGCACTGTGAATGAAACTATTGCTTGAAAGCAGGGGTTCTCAAACCAGTCCCTGGGACACACCTAACCAATGAGGTTTTCACAATATATAGAATGAATATCCAAGAGATAAATTTGAATGAGCTACCTCCATTCTATGCAAATCTATCTCATGCATATTTATTGTGGGTATCTTGAAAACTTGACTGGCTAGGTGTATCCAGAGGGTTGGGTTGAGAACTCCTATTTTAAAGTCACTGCATCTCTGTAGCAGTACTGCTCTGCTCTCCATGGCCAGGAATCCCACCCTAAAAAACTATGGATGAAGGTTGCCTTCAAGTTGCAGCACAATGGACTTCCATGGCCAGGAGGGAGAGTCGCGTCTCCAGAACGCAGCCATGGTGCCCCCTTTAGAAATCACTGCAGCACCCCTGAAGGGGTAAATGGGAGGTACTCTGTGTAGCCAAACTGGTCACATACCCATAAAGCTAGTCCTGCTCTTTGATTTGTTCAAGTAATATATTCTAAGATGAAAGATTCTCAAAAACAGCTTCTGAACAACGTAGTCAAGTCCAGTTCTCAGACTATTTACAATCAAATATGTAGGGGAAAATGTTCTCTCTCTCTCATTTCAGGCTCCTTTTACTAAGCCGCAGTAGTGATTTCTGGCATGGCAAATGCGAAAGAGCCCATTCAATTCCTATGGGGCTTTGTCACATTTGCTGTGTGGGAATCATTACCATAACTTAGTAAAAGGAGCCCTTAGTTTTATATAGATTTTTTTTTCATTTTGCTGTACAGGGAGAAGTAATCTCATTCATGTCAGTGCGAGGAAGAAATAGTGCACGTGCAATGTGCTTATAAAATTACCTGTGTGTGTAAGAAAACCATTTAGGACTAGGTTCTATATATCACGCCAAAAAAAAAAAAAAATCGGTGCAGAAATGAAATTCGCCTAAGCGCATTCTATAAAGTATGTCTTAATTTAGGCATACTTTATAGAACAGCCTAAATTTCCATATGGTATATAGAATACACCGAGCGTTGCTCCGTGCAACTAAATTTAGTCATGGGCAGTTACACCAAGAAAAACTTGGTGTACATCCTGATGCCTAAATTAAGCGCGGACCAAGTGTATTCTATGCGCACATTTAGAAACACCCATAACCCACCCATTCCATGTCCACTTTTCAACATGACTTAGAATTTACGCGCACATTATTGAACACGCTTAGACAGTTCTACATGTAAATTCTAATTAATGCCAATTCATGCTGATAATTGGTTGGTAACATCTAATTATCAACACTGATTAGCTTATTAACCAATTAGCTTACGTGCATTGTTATGGAATACGTTTCAATTTTTACATGGAAATTTCGGCACGATATATAGAATCCCAGGGTTAATGCATGCTGTTCTGGCTCATAAAAAACCTCTTAGCATCCAATAATTAAATATAACAAACTAAAGCATAGCTCTGCTTATCTACTATAATAAAAAGCACCTCCAACGTTCTGAAGCTGACTCCGTGGCTTCACTGAAGGGTTCGTAAGTTCGCAACTGTGTACCCACCTCTCTCTGCCCATGTCTCTCTGCCCCGCCCTCGCGTCTAAACGTGATGACGTCAAGGGCGGGTAATCAGACGGCAGGAGTGGACACCTCCAACGTTCTGAAGCTGACTGTGGCTTCACTGAAGGGTTTAGACGACATCTTAAAAGAGTGGGAGAAAAAAAACGTTTTTCCAAAACGAGCTTCGTTTCAATAATATGGATTGTTCACCTTTACAAATGTAATAAGGTAACTTTGTTGAAGGAGAAAAGGAAGCATTTCCCAGGTGGCCTTTGCTGCTACAGCACGCTGGCTCTCAGCGCCCGACGGAGGGAGGGAGACCCTGAAACTCGGACGGAGGCCCTAGAACTGGGAGGGAGGGAGGTCCTAGAACTGGGAGGGAGGGGGGGGCGACCCTGGAACTGGGAGGGAGGGAGGAGGGCTGACCCTGGAACTGGGAGAGAGGGAGGGGGGCCGACCCTGGAACTGAGAGGGAGGGGGGGCCCCTGGCACACACTCTCATTCTCACACACACACTCGCACCCAGTCTCACTCTGTCACACACACACACACACTCTGTAAAATATACACACTCCGAGGAAAACCTTGCTAGCGCCCGTTTCATTTGTGTCAGAAACGGGCCTTTTTTCCTTGTATATATATATTGTTCTTGTTCATCTACTTTTGTCCAGTCCAACTCATAAAACCACAGACACGTACAATATTAAACAGAAAGAAAGTTATTGCCAAGTGTTTTCTGTTACACAATTATAATCTTGGATAGTACAGCATATTGTTATCCAAGTACTGCCTTTATTTAAATAACATATGGACAATTGGGGGTTGACCAAAAGAACCATATTTTCTGGCTTGCAAAATAACTCTACCCAGCAGCACACACAAAACAGTAATGCATAAACCTTTTGCATATTGAGGGCAATTCTAAAACTGTGCATCTGCAGGAATAATGAATACTTATATGCGCAAGTGCCTTAACCATTATTCTGTAAGGGTGTGCACAGATGCTATCGCACATAATTGCAACAGATGCATACATGTAGGTGGAGCATCGGTGGGACATGGGCATGTCTCCCCAGGCACACGCGGAGCTTACATAATAGTGTACGTTATGCATGCCTTGTCACATTTAGGTGCACACAGTTACGTCAGGTCTATGGCTGGTCTAACCGTATGTGCCACATATGATCTTTTGGAGACTCTTGATGCGGGCCAGATAGGCTGAAACACAGCCATGCCGAGTCTTGACCATTGGACTTGAAGCATCATCTGTGTATCATTTGAGTCACCCTTCGTTGTTTCCTGTGTGTCTTCACATCTGCGAAGGGTTTGGTTCTTCTGTGTTTGCATTGGTAACCCCATGCACCTACATTTTAAGCACACTGATGCTGGGTTTCACAAATAGCCTATAACAGAATCTGGAAATTCAGATACTGTTATAACACTGCACGTTTTAGCCAGATCTTTACAGGAGGGATTAAGGGAGATTTCCTCAAACCCCTACATTTAACACCTCAACATTGATGGTGCAGAAAGATTACAGCTTCTGTACTAAATTAAGAGCATTTAGGTGTGTAGGTTTCCAAAATGGCATATATATATATATATATATATATATATATATATATATATATATATATATATATGTGTGTGTGTGTGTGTGTGTATAAAATAACAGCACTTATATATCTATTTTCTGAAATACCAACCTATACATATAAGTGCCGACACTTAGACATGTAAGTTGCTGTGTTGCCTCCGTTGATGTGTTAGACATTGACATATATAAAATGATTGCTCCTGCTGCATGTTGCTAGTAATGCATGGGCGTTCCTGTATATATTTTAGAAAAGGTTTTATGTTGGCAAATCCTTTTCTAAAATATCACCAAAACTGGACACATCCCAACCTGTGTGTCTCAATTCCAATTTCTATATGCTGTCTAGCTGCAAAATCAGTTCAAAGCTCACTGGACATGCTGTCAACTAGAGTTTCCCCCATGGCTTTATAGCTATTTTACAAAAGAGTCCACTTTTAGACAGCCTTCTGTAGAATACCTTGCAAAGTTTGAGTGTCCTAAGCAAAATTAGGCTTTTCATGCAATTGGAAAATAGTGTCATGTTCTACTAACAGCAGCATCATACAATATAGTAAACAGAGTTTTGGATCAGCATTCAGAAGGTTCTGGGTTGTAACCATCTATCTAGTACTACCAGCCAAAGATGTAGGTAACCTTTTCTAGCTTAATAAAAGAGATTTTTTTAAAAATATACATTGCAAGTGCCTTTGATCAAAACAAAACGTTAGTACTCAGAGACAACACTGTCAAGTCAGTACACCAACCTTACGAACATAAGAATAGCCATACTGGGTCTGACCGATGGTCCATCTAGCACAGTATTCTATTTCCAACGGTGTCCAATCTAGGTCGCAAGTACCTGGTAGAAACCCAAATAGTAGCAACATTCCATGCTATCAATCCCAGGACAAGCAGTGGCTTCCCCCAAATCTATCTCAGTAAGAGACTATGGACATTTCCTCAAGGAACTTATCCAAACCTCCCCAGATACGCTAACCACTGTTACCACATCTTCCAGCAACAAGTTCCAGAGCTTAACTATTCCTTGATGCCTGGTCTTCCTGCAATTTTTCACAATCTGCAGGTGTTTTGACAACTTTGAATAGTTTTGTGTCATCTGCCTATTTTTCTGCTGTCTGACCTTGACTCCAACTGCTACTATATATAGTAAATCTAAGCAAAATGAGATTAATTACAGAAAAATAGAGTAATGAGTATTTTTATATGTACAAAATTAGGATTAAAAGAACACAAAATACATTTATTTGAATTTTGAACACAGATTCTGAACAAAACGAATATATAAGTATAAAATGATACATTTATTATATATTATTATAATGTTTTAAGCTTTTATTTTGAAGCCGAGTTGAAGTTGGTACATTTTTACTGACTCTGACTCTACCCAAAGTTGCTTCAGACGAAAATGATAAAGGGGATGGGATGACTTCCCTATGAGGAAAGGCTAAAGTGGCTAGGGCTCTTCAGTGTGGAGAAAAGGCGGTTGAGGGGAGATATGATAGAGGTCTATAAAATGATGAGTGGAGTTGTACGGGTAGATGTGAAGCGTCTGCTTACGCTTTCCAAAAATACTAGGACTAGGGGGCATACGATGAAGCTACAATGTAGTAAATTTAAAACGAATCGGATAAACTTTTTCTTCACTCAACGTGTAATCAAACTCTGGAATTCGTTGCCAGAGAATGTGGTAAAGGTGGTTAGCTTAGCGGAGTTTAAAAAAGGTTTGGACGGCTTCCTAAAGGAAAAGTCCATAGACCGTTATTAAATGGACTTGGGGAAAATCCACTATTTCTGGGATAAGCAGTGTAAAATGTTTTGTACTTTTTTGGGATCTTGCCAGGTATTTGTGACCTGGATTGGCCACTGTTGGAAACAGGATGCTGGGCTTGATGGACCTTTGGTCTTTCCCAGTATGGCAATACTTATGCACTTATGTACTCTGACTCCACGATTCTAAAGCCCCACTCAGAGGTGACAAAGAAAGAGTATGTGTGTGTGTGGGGGGGGGGGGGGGGGGGGGGGGAGGAGGTAGAAAAATAATATAGGGGCAGGGGAAGAATGTGTACATTGTTAAGAAGAATGTGGGCATCGGTTTAGATGTGAGTGGGCATATTATAGAAGGTTAAGCACTTTTATACACTCTCTCTCCTCCCCAGTCCACTCATCCAAGTTCTTTCATACCATCCACTGCTCCCTATGCTCTCTCCTCTCACTTCTTCCCCTATTCCACTCTCTTCTTCCTACCCTATGCTTCCATTTATCTCTGTGCTGACAAAAGCACAGAAGATAAAAGTAGGACCGCATAAAAAGCAGTCTTAACTTAGCATGGTTAGCTATGCGGGTGCCAGCACTGAATATTGGCCAACGTTCACATAATATCCAGGTACTGGCCTGCAACATACAGTGTCCTGTCCTCCTTCTCTCCCAACCTGGCAAGGTCCAATCCCCTTCCCAACTTGCCCCATTGACACAAGCTATATAATCCCCCTCCCACCCCCCCACCCCCGCCTACCTGGTGGTCCAGTGGGGTAGATGGGGGAATGAATGAACCCTACTTGCTCCTGACCCTAATGGCTCCATAATATAAATAGCCACCATGACCTCTAGCAGAGTAGACTCCCGCTAGAGGTTACACCAGCCATTTCTACTATTGAGCCACTAGAGGGAAGAGTGAGTGCGATTCACTCCTGCTCCCATTGCGCCACTGGACTTCCAAAAACATAGGGTCAGGGTAGCTTCCTCTAGCTGAAGCGGGGGGGGGGGGGGGGGAATTGGGAGGCGAGCTGATCCTTATGTCAGGTGGAGGGGTGCAAGGGAGGAGAGCTGATCCTTATGTCAGGTGCGGGGGGTACAAGGGAGGGACATGCACACTCTACTTATGCAGATCCCAGCTGATATTCAGCCATAACCTGCATAAGTGTCAAAGGTCAAGACTTGCATAAGAGTCGACAGTCTACCCACATCTGGTCAGATGCTGATATTTAATGCCAGCACCCAGACACAGCCCGGCATTGAAATTGGGGCCTAATGGCAGTCAGCATGTAAAAAAAAAAAACAAACTGACTGCTGCTGGCTGAACATTGACCAGTTACTGAATATTGTAGATATGTACTGTACTATGTTTAAAAAAATGGATGCTGTTGATAGAGAACCTATCACAGTAAGAAAGCTGATCAAATGACTGCTACTATTGTTGCTCTTCCTATAGACCTACTAAATGTAGATAAAGTGAAACCCATTTGTACAACACTTACATGAAGTCTGACTGCAGAAGAATATTTATATAAAGTCCTCCCAGTGGAAGCTCTAATTTTGTGAGCAACATTGACTGGACTGTTCTACTTAGGCTCTAGGTTAACAGTATTGCATTACTAGATACCCTGTGTACTATAAACTACCACAATACTGACAATTCTAACAGTATGATGGCTTTCACTGAAATGTTCAAAAACAGATGTTGGGAAATACTCGACTGATGTTACAACAAGAATACAAAATATTACATTTAGTAATACATTACTACCAGTTTGGAGGGGCATTTTTGATATGTCGTCTAAGTTGGACTTTGGATGTTTTGCGCTAAATTTAACTATTTTCGAAAAAAGAAAAACTTCTCGAACAAGGTTTTGTGCTTTGTACGTTTTTTGACCATTTTTGAAAAAAAAAAAAAATGCACAAGTGAAAAACATAGAAAATCAAGCTATTGGGATGTAGGAGGTGCCGGCATTTTTAGCAGACTACTCTCCCAGACTTCCCAGGAGAGCAGTGAGGCACAATAGGGGGCACTGCTGTGAACGTCATATAAATACTCCCAGGTACACATCTCACCCCTGCTCCCATTATCTTGTTTGCTGAGCTCTCAAAAACACATCCCAGACTCACTACCCCCAACTGTACACCACTGCAATAGCCTTTATGGGTGAAGGGGGCACCTATATGTGGGTACAGTGGGGTTTTATTGTGTTTTGGAGTAATAAGTAGGGGGGGGGGTATGGGCTTGGGTCCACCTATCTACAGTGCACTGCAACCACTACCCACATTACTCTGGGGACCTGCATGCTGCTCTAATGGACTTGGCTATAACATCTGAGATATCATAGAGGCTGGTGAGTACTATTTTTATTCACATTTTTGGAGAGGTGGGAGAGGGTCAATGATCGCTGGGGGAGTAAGAAGGGTCCATCCCTGAATCCCTCCAGTGGTCATTTGGTCATTTAGGGCACCTTTTTGTGTCTTATTCATTATAAAAACATGTCTAGACCAAAATACTGAAATTTTCACCCTAGACATTTTGGTTTTGTTCCATTATGGCTGTAAAACATCCCAAGTGTTAGGCACACCCTAATCCCACCTTCGAAATGTCCCCAACACACCCCCTTGTGATTTTGGCATATTGCAGACGAATCACATAGATAAAACGTCTGCAAAATAGGTTTCGAAAATACCGATTTGGATGTTTTGAGAAGAAATTCATCTAAATGCTGTTTTATGACACTTTTTGGACCTTTTTCTTTTCCAAAAATGAGCCCTAGAGTGTCATTATATCCCACATGTGCAGTTTGCTTACAAATCTGCCCATAAAATATCTTTATTCTAGAGTGCTAACCTTAAAAAGATCTTAATATTAGAAAACATTTCTCTGTCTCCCCTTGTATTGGCTCAAAACAAACTACTCCTAGCTGGAAAAGAATGAACTTTTAGCTTTTCAGAGACAGTTCTCCCGAGGAAGAAGAAAGCAGTATAAAAATGGAAGAATTTCCAATAACTAAGGAGACTGCAGACACTTACAGTTGTTGTAAATTATCTGCAATAAATCCAGCTGTCAGCTCTCATGCTTTTCACTTTTGACATTTTATGAGCAAAATGTTCAATGTGTTCTTTAACTAATGTAATGCAATAATTTATATCGGTAAGCTAGTAAATATTTTCACTATTGCATGAAGCAGCATTTTTGTTAGCTTATAATTACAAGAATGATGCTAAATGAATCCCTTGCTTTGTCTAAGTATCCCTTGTTAGTGCCACAGACCTCTCTGCTGCTCTTGTTTTTCTCAAAAGCAATTTAGAAAATGCTTGTATTTTAGACAAAAGGAGAACATTTGGTGAAAGAAAATTCATCATTAGGTATCTAGAGGTTTCTTAATAGAAAAGGCAACTCCCACGGTGTATCCTAGTGCTCAAGCCAGACACACATGCTCAGGACCAGCAAGCTGCCTTCACAGTAGGCCAAAAGTCATTATCATAATTTTATATTACATACAGTACATTGCAAATTTAATATATCCAAGCAAAAAAGAGACAAGAGACATTTTGCATAATGCTTCTGTGAGCACTCTCTCTCTCTTGTTACTCTTTTAGCCACCCCATGCAGATAATCACACCAGGAAAAAGAAGTCCATTACCTAAGCCAAATCAAAATTAGGCTTTTCTTTTTGATAGGGAACTTCATTAGTAAACCCTGTCTTATACAGCTGGGAGGTTTGATGAATCTATCTTGAGGTAATAATTCAGTGCAATCAGCCACATTTCTGGTTTAAGTTTTACATCTTTATTACACAAAATTGAAAACAGTGAAAAATATGAAGAAAAAAAAAAAAGGCCACTGCATTTGCATGGTAGCTATCATTACACTAAAAGGTTTCCAAAACAAGGTGTAGTTGTTTGTAGTAAAAACAAAAAACAAAAAAAAAAACCAACAACAAAAAAAACATAAACGGGGCTAGATTTGCCAATAGGCACAGAGGTGCCTGCACTGCTCAGAGTGCTGGTGACATGAAATCTCCTTTCTTTCTCCCACTCATCCTCTAGCAGGAAGAAAACAGTGCTCATTACACATATCTGCCTCTTCCTCTTGCAGCTTCCATCTTATGCATGAACTGTATGAGCCCAATGGCATCATGTGTTTGGACTTCAGATTGAAACTGGCCTAAAAGAAGGACACTGGAGGTACAAAGCACTGTTCTCCAGAAAATGTCTGCATATAATAAATGTCAACCGCTTTGATTGTACCATAGAAAGACAGTATATCAAATCCTTTACCCTTAGCCTCTTGCTGGTGGGAGGAAGAGGGAAAGAGGCAGGCAGGAGGGGAAGGATCTAAGACTGTGCATAGGGCAAACAGATTTTCAGACATTTTTGGTTCATTTCACACAAGTTTTAATACAAATATTTTAATATGTGTTAAAACTATTTAACACTAAGGGAGCAAGTCTATAAATGGGCACCTCAATGCTGTGCAGAGACAGCCTAGCCCATAGCATCATCTGGGCACCCACATTCCATTACGGAATACGGGCATAAACTAGCACTGGTACCTCTAAAGTTAGGCATGCCCACTTATGCCAAATGAATTGCAGGTGTACATGGGCACACCTAAGGGCAACTTGAGTTCAAAAATCCAAAGGAACATAAGGGGGTGAAGCGCTTCTGCGTATGAAACAAAAGCGGGACTTGGGGGTGGATTGTGTCTGATGATCTTAAGGTGGCCAAACGGGTAGAAAAGGTGTTGGTCAAAGCCAGAAGGATGCTTGGGTGCATAAGGAGAAGGATGACCAGCAAGAAAAAAAGTGGTGATAGTGCCCTTGTGTAAGTCTCTGGTGAGGCCCCATTTATAGTACTGTGTGCAATTCTGGAGACCGTACCTACAGAAAGATATAAACAAGATGGAGTCGGTCTAGAAGGCGGCTACAAAATTATTAAGTGGTCACTATCATTAAACATATAGGGACAGGCTTATGAATCTCAACATGTATACACTGGAAGAGAGGTGGGAGAGAGGGGATATGATAGAGATCTTTAAATACCTCAGTGGCATTAATGTGCAGGAGGTGAGCCTCTTTCAAATGAAGGAAGTTTTTGGAATGAGAAGGCAGAGGATGAAGTTAAGAGAAATTAGGCTTAGGAGGAATCAAAGAAAATACTCTTTCACAGAAAGGATGGTGGATGCATGGAACAGCCTCCCAGTGGAGGTCATGGAGACAAGAACTATCAGAATTTAAATAAGCGTGGGATAGGCACATGTTATCTCTTAGGAAAAGGAGAAGTTAGTGGTTACTTAGGATGGGCATTTGACCCTTATCTGCCGTCATGTTTCTATAACATGTTAGTGCACATAGCTCACAGGATTCTGTAAGTTTTATGCAAAAGTGGGAGATACATCCATGTCCCTCCCATGTTCCACTCACGTGTACACCCCCGTGCAGTTATGCGCTCCCTTATAGAATAGTGGGTAATGCACTTTTAACATGTAGGTTAATGCATGTTAAATCAGCATACTATCCCCAGGATTCTATATATGGCATTTAAAAAAATCAGCACAGAATTAAGCGTATTCTATAAGATTTAGGTGCGGTGTATAGAATACATTTAGTCGATACCATAGCGCCTAAATCTATGTGCACCCATTTATGCCAATAAAAACCTGGTGTAAATCCATGGGCATAGATTTAGGCGCACTGACCCACATAACCCCCATAAACACATTTAAGCTACGTGTGTTTATTTTGAACTGTGCGCTTTGCAATTTAAGCACAGTTCTTTATAGAATACGCTTAGTGATTTCTGCGCATAAATTATGATAATTGCCAATTAGTGCTCATTATTGCTTGTTTAGTGCTGTTAAAAATGCTGACTACCTTGTTACACTAATTAAGTTGCCCGTGTATCTCGGCACGGAATCTACGCACCATATATAGAAACTGGCTCTATATTTTTAAAGGCACACTAATGAACTGAATGTGCACTACAGAATGCACATCCTTAAGAGATTTAGGGTTGAATAAGGTGGTGCCCAGAAATGTACATGACGCAAATCTGGTGTTGCACAAACATGAAGACTCATCAATTTAATACGTCACATAAAGCAAATTAGTCAAATGCTGCCTCTTTTCAAAAGTCTACAAAATTATTTACTAAAAGATGGCCCTCATTTTACAAGCACTATTTGTGTTTAATACATGCATAAACTGACACAAACATTTGTTTTGCATAAATACAATAAAAATGTTTATACCCCTGAAAATCCCATTCGAGTTCAATGTGGTTTACAAGTACGAAGAGGAAAGCCCTATTTCTATGGGCAAGGTGAACCAAATTAGGCAAATGCTCTGGGGACAACCTATGTAAAATGAAAAAAAGTCATTTTACATAACTTGAAAATAATCCTAGCTTTAACTGGACACCAGTAAAGATTTTTTTAACAATGGAGTCGCTGGTTCAGAACTGGACCAGCCATAAATCAGATAGGCCACAGTATTTTGTAAAGTCTGTAGCTTTTTTTTTTTTTATCAAACCTTCAGATAACACCACTAATGCAGAATTACAATAGTCAATATGAGCTAAAACTAACGACTGAGCAATAATCCTAAAAGCATTAAGATTAGAATTAGCTCTGACCCTTAACTTTTTCATTGTGTAGAATACCATTTTGATTACTGGATTTACATTGGATTCAAGATAAATGTTCATCAAACATAACTCCCAAAAGTTTGTTTTTCTCTCTTGAATATGACATTATTAATCAAAAAGGTTTGTTCAGAATTAAGCTGTCTTAGTAAACAGGGGGGGGGGGGGGGTAAATAGTCTTTTCATTATTTGATTTTGGTCTACAAATTTTAGTCTAAAAGCAGATGCCTATGCTTTTATAATTAGATGTTTAATATCGGCCAAGGAAACATCAAAAGGCAAAACCAAAGATATCTCATTATATATATATATATATATATATATATATATATATATATATATATATATATATATATATATATATATATATATATATATATATATATGCCAATGTCCCCATTTTTTAAAATTTGGGATATACATGAAAATGACAAGGGGGTGGGTTGTGGTCTGGTTGTGTTCTAGTTGGGACAAAGGCGAGACAAGTTCATAGTTATTCCCCATTTCAGAAGGGGTCTAGTAGATTGGCTTTGGGGAGTTACACTTTCTACCAAGCACATTTAGGATTTGGTAAACAGCTGCTCTTCAGCACCACTCCATTTCCCCTTTAATTCCCCAGTAGTGGTTTGTTCCACCCAAATG
Source organism: Microcaecilia unicolor (assembly GCF_901765095.1). NCBI lineage: Eukaryota > Metazoa > Chordata > Amphibia > Gymnophiona > Siphonopidae > Microcaecilia > Microcaecilia unicolor. The sequence continues at coordinate 470,814,034 of NC_044031.1, forward strand.
CAAAACTGGCAAGAAAATAAGTCAGGATACTAACCTGCTATTTAATTTATTTTCAGTATTTATATACTGCCTAGACCTAAGCAGTTTACAATTTTCTTCTCAGGTACTGGTACTGTACCTAATAAGCTCAAAATATAGTATTGTATTGTACCTGGGGAAATGGAGGGATAAGTGACTTGTCCATGGTCACACAGAGCTGCAGTGGGAATTGAATCTAGTTCCTTAAAATCTCAACCCACTGCTGACCGTTTGGCAGCAGCGAGAATCAAACCTGGCTCCCCAGGTCAGCAACCCACAGCACTAACCATTAGGCCACACCTCCACTCCTCTCAATTCCTACTTTTACGACATGTCTAAAATGGGGCAAAATGTACTTAAGCCCTAAAGAATGGTATTTCAAAGTTAGTCCAATAATAGTTTGTAATTTATTTCCTTTTTATTATTCAAGAAGTGACATAGCCCATCTGTTATCATCTACCTTTTATTGTAAGCAGAAGATACACACACATTAAGGTATAGTTGATTTTGTCTTCAATTTATCCTTCTTAGTTCTTGTGATTTTTGTTTTCAATTTCCTCATTCCTCGGGGTTCAAATTATTTTTACTTCTCTTAGTCTCCCTGCTATAGAAAGTGATATGCAAAGAAAGCATGCAATAATTGGTCTGGAGCAAAGGAATGCCACTCATTATGTGAATTTTTCAGGAGACATACATGGCCTTATCGCGGTGTTCTTTATTGCATGGACTGGGAGCCAGTGGCAGTTTCCATCAACCTAAGTATGGCCCTCTGATGCTCTCCCCCCCAACCCCAAAGTCTTGATACTGGCACTACATTCATTTTGATTATGTTTTCTATCTCCAAAGTTCAGCTTTCCGTAAGTTTGAGCTGTGTGTTGCCTAAACTCCTTTGCTGTTCTTGTAAGACAGAAAGCAGTGTGGGAGACTGGGCACTGAGCAGATCAAACTTGCTGAGAGTAATGTGGTGCCAGAATAAAAAAAAAAAAAAAACAGAATAGCTGTTTCAGAGGTAGCTATTTCAAACAAGCCTGTGGAGTACATACTGGAGGATTAGAAATTAAGGGGAGAGCCTGCATGAAGGGGTTGGAAATGGAGACAGGATGGCATAAAGCATAAAGGAATCCTGTGCCGAAGGAATGGATCCTCAGGAGCTTAGTCAAGATCGGGAGGCGGGGCTGGAGGTTGGGAGGTGGGGATAGGGCTGGGCAGACTTATACGGTCTGTGCCAGAGCCGGTGGTGGGAAGCAGGACTGGTGGTTGGGAGGCGGGGATAGTGCTGGACAGACTTGTACGGTCTGTGCCAGAGCCGGGGTTGGGAGGCAGGGCTGGGGAGGTGAGGATAGTGCTGGGCAGACTTATACGGTCTGTGCCTGTGCCAGAGCCGGTGGTTGGGAGGTGGGGCTGGTGGTTGGGAGGCGGGGATAGTGCGGGGCAGACTTATACGGTCTGTGCCCTGAAGAGCATAGGTACAAATCAAAGTAGGGTATACACAAAAAGCAGCAAATATGAGTTATCTTGTTGGGCAGACTGGATGGACCGTGCAGGTCTTTTTCTGCCATCATCTACTATGTTACTATGGCGAAGACTGACTGGTGAATGCTGGATGGAGTGGAAATTGGGACTAGCTGGAACAGAGCTGGAGGAGAGCGTGCTAGGCAGAGGAATTGTGGAATAGGAATAGAGATTGTGTGAGGGGAGATGGTTTAGGGAAACAGAAAGAGTGTGGCGGTGGTGGTATTGGGGGGGGGGGGCTTAGACTTTAGTTACAAAAATTACTCAGAATCCTCTGGAGCAGCCAGTCAACCATATCAGAAGACAACCCCTCAAAACAGGAATGTCACTGGAGGAGGACCCCCCCCCCCCCCACACACACACATCCAGTGTGCCATCTGCTTTGTCCAGCAATAATCAGCTCAAACAATGAAGTTTTTTTGGGGGGTGGGGGTTTGTTTTCATTTTTATCTTGTTGCCGACATGGTCCCTGCTACAAAAGTAGTGAAGATCACAGGCTTATCTTGTACTATGGCTGAAGAATGTGATAAAATCAGATATTTCATGAATGGTGTTTCCTGTTATTTTGATAATGTACTTTATATAGCAGGATATCCAAATCTTCTCTTTTTGCTATAAAGAGAAAGGTTCAGGAGTTTCTGCTCCTATTCCGATCTTGCCCTGAAGAGTAAGGTAATGAAGGTTGGGCCTGTCTGTCCATCAGTGGGCAGGGGGTGTCACCTCCTGAAAGGAAATATGAGGTAAAATGTCTTCTCTCTGTGGGAGGTCACATGAAAGGATAGATGCAAGAGCCTGGGAAGCTCAGCAGTCAAACGCTAGGAACCAGCCTCCTTGATAGCCAGCTAAGTCGTCCAGACAGGAGGACAGCTGCCCCTAAGCCAGGGCCGCCAAGAGTTGGGCAGGGGGGAGAAAATTCCCCAGGCGTCCAAGGGGGGCCCAGCGCCAGGGTCTCTCTCTTTCTCCTGCTCCCAGGCCGCTGGCGCTGCAGTCCCTGGTCTCACCTGCCTGCCCTCGGCTCCATCGACAGCCCCCCTCCGTCCGCCACCACCGCATTAAAATCGGCAGCGCCTCACCTCTGTGTGAAAGCGGCAGATCGCCTCCCTTCGGGCCTTTCCTCACCGTGTCGCGCCCTCACGGAAACAGGAAGTTACATCAGACGAGGGTGGGACACGGTGAGGGAAGGCCCGAAGGGAGGTGATCTGCCGCTTTCACACGGAGGAAAGGAAGGTGATTGGGGGGGGCGGCGGCAGCGGCCCCAGGACCGGCGGCCTTGCCCTAAGCCAGCTAAAAGGAGAGAAAGAAGAAAGGGAAAGGGCGTTTATATACTGCCTCTCTGTGGTTATAATCAAAGCAGCTTACTTATATATGGGCACTTATTTTACACCTAGGGCATTGGAGGATTAAGTGACTTGTCCAGAGGCACAAGGGGATGCAGTGGGAATTGAACCAGATTCCCTTGGTTCTTAGCCCACTGCATTAACCATTAAGTACTCCTCTACTCTAAGGACACAGCTGGCTGGATCGCAGGAGATCTCTGCTTACCGTCTAGTACAGATCTCCTGCGGTCCAGCCAGCTGTGTCCTTAGAGTAGAGGAGTACTTAATGGTTAATGCAGTGGGCTAAGAACCAAGGGAATCTGGTTCAATTCCCACTGCATCCCCTTGTGCCTCTGGACAAGTCACTTAATCCTCCATTACCCTAGGTCAGGGGTAGGCAACTCCGGTCCTCAAGAGATGCAGGCAGGTCAGGTTTTCAGGATATCCACAATGAATATGCAGGAGATAGATTTGCATACCATGGAGGCAGTGCTTGCAAATCTATCTCCTGCATATTCATTGTGGATATCCTGAAAACCTGACCTGCCTGTGGCTCTCGAGGACCGGACTTGCCTACCCCTGTCCTAGGTGTACTAGACGGGAAGCAGAGAGAAATCAAGACATCAAGAGCTCAGAAAAAGGGTCCCAGAGGAGTCAAGCTGCAAGAAAGTTTGATCCCCTCAGGACGTTGAGTGGGATCCAGTTGGGTATCAACTCTACCCCTGAGCATCTCAGTACAGCAGTGTGAGGTAATAGTCTTCCTGGTGCATGCTGGCCATACAGACAGAAAATTTTGAATTTTTGCTTAACAGAATTTCTAGGTTTTTTTTAGCCCCTCATTTTCCATCTTTCTCTAGGAGACCTACTAAGCGCTAGTGGGTTTTTATTTACTTATTTATTTAATTTTGGATTTCCTTCTCTTAAAGTTCAAGGACATTTGACACTGGCAGCATTTGAATGAAATACTGTTCCAGGAATTGTGAGGTGAAGAAGAGTGATCTTTGAGTGTATTTGAAAAGAGCCTCAGGTGTGCTGCTTGTGACCCTCAAGGGAAACACCACAAGAGAAGGAAGGCGAGATGAATGTACCTAAAAGGACTCGCTCTACTGAACTTTGATTTACTTTTACCCTTTTGCTTTGTCCATCATTGTTCTTCTGTTTGTTTGGTTTTTTTTTTTTACCCTGTATATGCTTATTTTGGGAACCACTAATAACAAGGGGAGATTTTATCAAAGGGTTTCCACATTTAAAGCCAGTTTTACATGCAGAAAAGGCATTACTAAAAAAAACCCCTATGCTTCCATTTACATACATATATGCATGCAGGTACATTACAAGTTCACCCAAGTCCAGCTATACTTTTCCCCCATTAACACGTAAGTACGGGGCACATATAAATAGACTCAATATAGTATTGCATGCGTTTTTGGCTGCAGTGTTTTATAATATTAAATGTTCACATTCACTTTCTACCTGGTACTTGCTCGACCAAACTACTATTATATCCACACGTTGCAAGTAAAATGTCTCTCTATGTTTTCTTCGAAACTACGAGGGAAAGACTTCAGATACTCGGTACAACCTGATGTATCTTACACAGTGGACCGCTCTGCTGCTTACTTTAGAGATTTGGCTTTTCCTCTTATAGAACAGCCAGCGAGCATCCTCATGAGTCAAAACCCCGTTATTTATTTTTCTAATTTTTTCCTAACGTGTTTCATCTTATATAATGAAAAGCAAACTGACACTTAGCTGCTTGTTGCTCTGGAATTAATAGGTACGCCCGACAGCGAGCTCCTATTTCACTGAGAGATTAGAGAGGTCGTGGAAAAGTATTTCTTTAACTCTTTATCCGTACCTGGCATGCATGTCGGCGTCTATCTTAACCACCATCTTTTCTTAAGATGGCGGCCGCATTTTAATTGGACGCAGATGGTACAGACCAATCGGATTCATCCGATAATTTAAAGGGGACTTGCCTTTGTAATCAAGTGTTCCTGGACTTCAAAATTACCTTACTTACTAATCTCTCAGGAAAAGATTTAAAACGAAAACTGTTCATTTGTTTGCAGGGCGTTGTAGAAAACTAAGGGTGCAGCTCCTTAGGAAGCACCAGCGAAAAAGGAGCTCGCTGTCGGGCGTACTCATTAATTCCAGAGCAATAGCAGCTAATTGCCAGTTTAGTTTTCATTATATAAGATGAAACACGTTAAATAAAAATTAGAAAAATAACGGGGTTTTGACTCATAAGGATGCTCGCCGGCTGTTCTATAAGAGGGAACGCCAAATCTCTACAATAAGCAGCCGAGCAGAGTGGTCCACTGTGCAAGAAATATCAGGGTGTACCGAGTACCTGAATTCTTTCCCTCGTAGTTTGGAAGAAAACAGAGAGAGACATTTTACTTGCAAGGTGTGGATAAAATAGTGTTTTATAACAGCAATTTTCTGCATGTAAAACAGGCTTTTACGCAAGGAAAATGCTCTTTAAAATTACCCCATGTGAGTCTGAATTGATGGCATAAACTATAAATTTAACAAACAAGGATAAGGGAATTTCCCATTTTTCCTATCCCAACTTGATAACACAAAGTAAATGTATTGTTAAGAACCTACTTGGTATTAGCTGTGTTAAAATTAAAGAATCACCATCTGAAATGCTTACAATTAGTCGGTCACAAGGCAGCCATTTGTGGTCCCACCTGAGAAGCCTCTGGAAGAACATGCCTTATTATGGGTTAATCCGGCCATGCGAGAATCCATTTCAGCAATTTCATTTTTCACCAGATTTCCACATATTAGAAGTACACAGCTAACCAGGTTTCATGCAGCAGATAAAATAGCATTGTGGGATTACATTAGTCCGACAGCTGCTTTATGGCTACGGCTTCTAGACCAATTTATTTAATATTGATCTTTAAACAAACATCACTACAAATACATTTGAGCACTCGGGTCCTGAGATTTTACATGCAGAAAAGAGGCCAATATGCGGAGTAGCAGGGCTGCTTGTGCATCTTCTCTCTTTGATTCTGCTTTCTTTGATCCTACCAGCTATCAATGACATCAATGCCAAATTAAAACAAATTTATCTCCAGATATAGCTCTGCAACGATCACTCTCACAGAGAAAAAAAAATTCTATCAATAATGTCCAGCAAGCATTTTAACTATTCATTTTATTGTTCTAGTCAGATTACCACGGAAGTGCCGCATCGTAGGCAACTGCCACCTAATCTCTTGCCAGGTCATGGAAAATGGAGCTGAAAGAAAAAGCAGGTCATAGGTGTTCCATTTTCAGGCACTTTTCTTTTTCAAGCCTGAGCTAGAAAGTAAAACCTCCCTACAACATCCCTTGCGTAATAAACCAGGGATTAATAAAACATTTTGCAGTGGATGAGACTGTAGAAAATGTACATTTCTGATTAGTTACTGAGCTGGTGTTTTTCAGTGCATATGTATGAAAGCATGGAGCCCAGTATACTAATGGACTTAAACGTGTGAAGGGCAATTCTGTAAACTAGGCATTCACATTTACAGGTATACGTGTGCATATATGCATGTAAATGCCAATATTCTGCCTAAGCACTTTCTGCAAATACCCACTTAACTTACATAAGCATATCTGCAAATGGAGTATGGGCAGGACCTAGGCAGAGTTACCACTTATGCTTGTAACTTACAGAAGTCCCCGGCATCCTTAGATGACCACACTTACAGCAACTCAATGGCTGGATGCAGATGCCGACATGTTAAAAAAAACCACACCAATACCAGGTTCCTATCACTTGGCCTTGGAGCACCTAAATGGAGGCACCCAGTTATAGAATTACCCCATTAATGGCTACCATTCAAAGTGTACATCCTTTATCTGTGAATTTTCAATGGCATTATCCAGAGAGTGGGGGTGAAAATCCTTCGACCCACCTCAGCATTCTCTGGATAATACTATTAGCTATACATATAGGGTGAATCCTATATATGGCACCGAAAAAAATCAGCACTGAAAAAAGTGCTATTCTATAAGCCACACTTAAAGTTAGACACAGTTTACAGAATAGCGCTTATACCTGGGAATCATGCCTAACTTAAGGTGCAGCCATTTGAAATGTGGTGCAAATGTACGCACCTAAATTAGTTGTGCATCCTACCTCATTCTATAACAATGTATATAAATGTTAGAGTGCCCCTGGTTCCACCCATGACCCTCCCATTTCCACACCCTTCTTGAACTCAACCTGTTATATGCGTATATTCCAAATAAATCTAATTAGTGCCAATAAATGGTTAACAAGCCAATTACTGGTGCTAATTAGCTCATTATTTAATTCAATTGCATACACTAATAGGGAATGCGCCCAATTTATGTATACACTTTTTAGTGATGTAATGAATTAGGAGGAATAGCGGTAATAGTCAAACCTGTCAATACAGCTAAGTGGTTTAATATAGGCTCACAATATTGAGACAATATTGAGAGTTGGCTAAATTAAAGACATTAGTAAGCACTAAAGAATTAGATGTAGTTATCCAGTCTGATAGTCAAGCGATTAGGGTTCAACTGCCACTCCATTCAGGTTATCTCCCATCTCCCAAATTTTTTCTTATGAGTAATTTCAATTGTTTGAGCTGAGGCGCTCAATGCTTGGTATCTGTCACCTTGCCATTTAGGGAAACTCTGTGTATAAAAATCGATTCACTTTTACCCATTCCACATCACTCAGGTTTTTGCAGACTTCAATCATATCTTCCTTCAGCCATGTGTTTTCCAATCTGAAGAGCCCTATCCTTTTCAGCCTTTACTCATATGAGAGGAGTTCCATCCCCTTTATCATTTTGGTTGTTCTTCTTTGAACCTTTTCTAATTCTGCGATATCTTTTATGAGATATGGTGACCAGAACTGACTGCAATACTCAAGGTGAGATTGCACCATGGAGTGATATAGAGGCATTGTACTATTTTTGGTCTTATTTACCATCCCTTCCCTAATAATTCCTAGCATCCTGTTTGCTTTTTTGGCCGCCACACATTGGGCAGAAGATTTCAGCATATTGTCTACAATGACACCTAAATCTTTTTCTTGGGAGCTGACTCCCACGGTGGACTCTAGCATCAGGTAACTATGATTTGGATTATTCTTCCCAAGGTACATCATTTTGCATTTGTCCATATAAATATCATCTGCCATTTGGATGCCCAGTCTTCTAATTTCCTAAGGTTTTCTTGCAATTTTTCACAGCCCACATCTGCAAGTTTAATCTTCTCACTTATTTCAATTCCCAGATAATTTATAAATATGTTAAAAATAGCATCAGTACCAGTACAGATCCCTGTGGCACTCCACTATTCACCCTCCTCCATTGAGAAAAATGGCCATTTCACTCTACCCTCTCTTTTCTGTCTAATAACCAATTCCTAATCTACAACAGAACGCCTTTAGATTGTAAGCTCCTTCGAGCATGGACTGTCGTCCTTTGTGAAACTGTACAGCGCTGCGTAACCCTAGTAGCGCTCTAGAAATGTTAAATAGTAGTAGTAGTAGTTGTCTCCTATCCCATGACTCTAATTTTCTTAAGAGCCTCTCATGAGGAACTTTGTTAAAAGCTTTCTGAAAATCTATACGCTACATCAACTGGCTCACTTTCATCAACATGTTTATTCATGCCTTCAAAGAAATGAAGCATATTGATGAGGCAACACTTCCCTTGGCTGAATCCATGCTGATTCTGTTCCAACATACACTTTTTGGTTAATAAACCCTGCTTAATAATTGATCTTATCCAGGAATATGGATTAGTCCTGGGGGCTCCCCAGTCAGTCAGGTTTTCAGGATATTCATAATGAGTAAGCATGAGAAATTTGCATGCACTGCCTCTACTATATGCAAATCTCTCTCATGAATATTCATTGTGAATAGCCTGAAAACCTGACTGGCTGAGAGGCCGGCCTCCAGGAGAGGTTCGGGGACCACTGGTATGACTAAAACCTGGGTGGTAGATGGTGATGTGGTTTCTTTGACTCTGGCTTGTCTCCTCCCCAGGTATACCTCTTATTTCATGATTCAAGAATTGAAAAGAGGGGAGAAGGAGTGGCCTTTATATATTAGGATACTTATATGTCAGCCTCATTGAAGTTTGATGCTGATCTAACAGGCTACTATTCTACATTGTCTAATAGATTATGTTTTGGAGGTGAGGTTACGTAAGTTTTATCTATTAAGCAATTTTAATGTACGTTTTGGTATTGCATTGGATGGGGATGAGGGTGGCTTTTTTAAATCTATGAAGGTTCAGTCCCTTTTTCAAATAGTGGCTACAGCAGAAAGGCAATATGTTAGAGTTGGCCTTTTTTCTAGGAACACTAATTTCTCGATGATACACTGAGTGTTTCCCGTTTCTTGGTCCAATCTTTTTTTAATAACTAGCTAGCTATGGCTAGGCAAAGGGGGGCTAAATTAGAGTTTTGTGAAATACTTAAGCATGATATAAATTTAGTTACTATTGGTATAAAACATTACTGACCATTTAGGTGATAAGCATGTGTTTGCAGAATGGTACTTTGACAGAATATTGGCCTTTACAAGCCTAACTTATACACTGCATATTCATTCAGTGAGTAAGGAAACCATTGGACTTTCATTATTTTCTGGGGCCCTAGGTATTACTGTTCTGAAAAGGCCCGTGAAGTTACAAGTATCAAAACGAAAAGCATCACAGTTCCCTCAAAGGATTGAGTTTATTAAAGTAATAGTGACATCAATTCATAGTTGGAGAAAGAACCAATCTAAAGAAGTTAGAAGTAGATATCTGCAAAGTTTTATAAGGTGAAATGGGACTTAATTTCTGGTCAGTTGAAGACGTCTAAATAAGGCAAAGAAAGCATTTCAGATACTTAGGAGATTTTTCTGAGCTCAAGTTTCTGCCCCTGTCTTAAAGGACTTCCACAATATCAACACGTTTAAAAAAAAATTAATTCTTTTACATCGAAGTCTGAATCAATTCAAGCTTCATTCACCAATCAGTTGTCTCTATGGATGCTGACATCAAATAAAATATAATTGGGGCTAAACCTTAATATAAACATACCTGATCAACACTGAAAACAACAATACACACACAAAAAAGATCAAAGTGTCTAATTAAATATAGTAAAATTTATCTAATATAAAAATAAATTTAAATAAGTGAAGTGCGCTCAGAACTTTGTGCTAACCCGAAAGGTCACGACCACCATTCACATCATCGCACACTGAGAAGACAGAATTTCTTCAAAAGTCCAATATAAAAATCCCCACTAGATAATAAAGTCATAAATGCCGATAATGACATTCGTGGTGACTAAATTCTCAATGATGAAAACTCAATGCAATGCAGGACTTAATGCTCCACTAAATTTATTAAGAAGCTGTAAAGAGATGACAGTCCTCCAGGGATTTTTCCCTTAGGAGTGAAATGAAAATGTTTGCATTGAAAGTTGATGATGTTCATTCTTATTGGCCTGTGTCAAATTTTCTGTTTGAGGTTATGGTCATGGAAACATGGTATTCAGTTTTTTTATTTTTGAAAAGGCAGTAAAAGTATTCATTATTTCAATCAGGACTTTGGAATAGACATGTAATTGAGACTATGGGGCCCTGTTTACTAAGTGACGCTGTAGGCATGCTAACAATAGAAACACCCATTATATTCCTATGGGCATCTCTAGCAAAAATTAGCATGTGCTAAAAAGTTTGCGTGCCTACAGCAAATCTTAGTAAACAGGGCCCTATGTTAATAATAGTGAACAATATTCAGGTCGCTGCTGATGAGCATTGGGATTCCTTATCGGTTTTCCTGAACTTATCAGAGTTTTTGATATAGTTGACGATGTCTTAGTGCTTAAGAGGTTGAAGAATACAGGAGTGCATGGAATAGCTTTGAATTTGTCCAGTAGGATTCAGAAGGATATTGGGAAGAGAGAGAGAGCAATCAAATGAGATAGGCACTGAAATGTGGGGTCTTCATGGGTCTCTGTTCCTTCACCTCATCATTTTATTATCATATAAGCCTATCCATTTCTGTCAGTTAATTGGGTTGACCTATACTGGTTTTTTTTTAATGCTTCTTTTAAATAGTACCTCTATGTGTGAGAATTTATTTTTCATTTCCCCAAATCCCACTCTTGGCTTGTTTGTTTTTTTTAAAGACAAAATATTGGAAACATCATAACATGACACACATACAATTTAAAATTGAGAAGTGTGCCTTTTGGCCCAACTTGACTTTTGTGACACCAGGTATAAGGCAGCCACTCTAGGAACAGAGAAAGTGCATGTATGTAATAATTAAACTGCTTTGGCTGTACCACAAAAATCTATCAAATGCATTACTCTTATCCTTACTCCTACTGATATTCAGCTAGTTTGCTGTCCTTAACTTGCCCATATATTTATCCAGGTACTCTAGCTGAATATCAGTGATACCTGGATAACTTCTAGCTCTGCTTTGGCACTGGTCCTGGACTACCTCACCACTACTCGGACACTATGGGCTTGGTGAGCAGCACTCAGGGAGGAAGTTATCAAGATGTGGTAAAAGGTAAGCTTTTATCACACCTTGATTTACCATGGGAGTCACCAATCTGCAATACAGCAGTTCTGCAGGTTGCTGACTACCATGGTAAATGATTAAGGCTGCTTGTGAAATAACTCACTTGTAGTGTTATTCCAAAGGCCTGGGAGCATTGGGTCTCAAAGGCCGTGGCCTGATGCTCCTGGGCCGGTGTGGTTCTCCCCCCATCCTCTGATTACATCCCCCTACCCCCCAAAGGGCCTAACCAATAACATTTTGGGCCTATCAGCCCAGTACCTGGTGGTCTAATGTTCTTTTGGAAGGAGAGATCACAGTTGCTCCTGTCCTGCTGGCACCATCCCTAAAACAGTGCCCATAGTAGTAGCCTCGCACTACTATTGTTAGGGGTCATGTTTCCTTCTACAGCTTTTGGCTGGGGTAATTTTATCATCTTTTTATGCTCACAATACAAATAACCTTTTTCCCTGCCTAAAATCTGTCCCTGTAGTCACCTACTTTTATGCACCTAAATTTTGAGTGTAAAGTTATGCACTCAACCCTTGAAAATTTTCATAGAGACCAACCTCTCCATTTACAAAGCTGTGCGGCAATGTCGACACAGCCCATTCAAAGTGAATGGGCTGTGTCAGCATTATCGCACCATCAGACACTAGTGTGGCTTTGTAAACAAGGGACAAGTTAAAAGCATAACTCTGCTGGCAAATTGGTTTAGTGTGCCCTCATGGAGGTCTTTCCCATGTGTTAAGCATATTTATAGCATGGCCATAAAAGAGAGGGTTTTTTTTTAATTGTATATTTTTCTGGCCATACGCTAATGTAGGCATAAGCGTGTGGCCATATAAAAGAATTACCATGGGATCACTTATCACCTGCCTCCTATTTAGGAGGCATTAAGGGCTCCTGTGTAATGTCAGCAGATTAGCGCATCCATACCCATTCTCCACCCCTGAAATGCCCTCTCCAAAATAACACCCAAAATTCAAACAAATTACTATGTAATTCTATATAAAGTGCTCAAAATTGTGCATGCAAATTTGGACATGTACCTTAACTATATGCACTATTTAATTGCTTAATGAGTCAATCAGTGCCGATAATTTGGCTCTAACAATTTCTGGTGCTAACTGGCAATAATTGGAATTTATGTACACATCTTTATAGTCGCTATTCTATAAAGATGTGCACAAACTTTTCCACGTTGATCCGAAAAGGGGGCATCGCCATGGGAGGGTCAGGGGCATTTCTAGAATTTGCGCACAGTGTTATAGAATTTGGGGGATCTGCGCCTAATTTATGCAAGGGGGTTAACATAAGAACATAAGTATTGCTATACTGGGACAGACCGAAGGTCCATCAAGCCCAGTATCCTGTTTCCAACAGTGACCAATCCAGGTTACAAGTATATGGCAGGATCCCAAAACAGTACAATAAATTTTATGCTCCTTATCCTAGAAATAAGCAGTGGATTTTCACCAAGTCCATTTTAATAATATCTTACTGACTTTTCTTTTCGGAAGCTATCCAAACCTTTTTTTAAACCCAACTAAGCTAACTTTTTTACTACATTCTCTGGCAATGAATTCCAGAGTTTAATTACACCCCAAGTGAAGAAATATTTTCTCCAATTCGTTTTAAATTTACTACTTTGTAGCTTCATTGCCTGCACCCTTGTCCTAGTATTTTTGGAAAGAGTAAACAAGCAATTTGCGTCTACCCCGTTCCACTCCACTCATTATTTTATAGACCACTATCATATCTCCCCTCAGCCGTCTTTTCTCCAAGCTTTAGAGCCTTAACTGCTTTAGCCTTTCCTCATTAGGAAGTCATTCCATCCTCTATCATTTTCGTCATCCTTCTCTGTACCTTTTCTAATTCTACTATATCTTTTTTGAGATGCGGTGACCAGAATTGAACATAATATTCGAGATGCAGTCGCAGCATGGACAGATACAAAGGCATTATAATGTCCACATTTTTGTTTTCCATTCCTTTCCTAATAATACCTAACATTTCGTAGACGCCGCTGAACACTGAGCCAAGGGTTTCAACGTATCATGACACCTAGATCTCTTTCCTGGTCAGTGACTCTTAATGTGGAACCTTGCTTTACGTAGCTATACTTCGGGTTCCTCTTTCCCAAATTCATCACTTTGCACTTGCTTACATTAAAGGTCATCTGCCATTTGGATGCCCAGTCTTCCAGACTCGTAAGGGAGACTGGGCTTCCTCTTGCAATTTAACAACTTTCAATAACTTTGTGATGTCAGCAAATTTAATTACCTCACTAGTTATTCCCATATCTAGATCATTTATAAATATGTTTAAAAGCAGCGGTCCCAGCACAGATCCAGGGGAACTCCACTACCTACCCTTCTCCATTGAGAATACTCACCATTTAACCCTACTCTGTTTTCTTTTAACCAGTTTTTAATCCACAATAGGACACTACCTCCTATCCCACGAGTCTTTAATTTCCTTTGGAGTCTTTCATGAGGTACTTTGTCAAATGTCTTTTGAAAGTTTAGATACACATATCGACTGGGTCACCTTTATCCACATGTTTGTTCATCCCTTCAAAGAAATGTAATAGATTGGCGAGGCAAGATTTCCCCCTTCACTAAATCCATGTTGGCTTTCTCTCATTAATCCATGCATTTGAATATGCTCTGTAATTTTGTACTGTAAAATAGGATCTATGATGCTAAGTGTTCAGTTGCTATAAATCCTTGTGCCCAAAATTGGATGCGGATCCCGGCACTAAGCGCTATTCTATAAACAGTGCACAACTTGGAGCACCGTTTATAAAACAGCACTTAGCATGCATTTTTTGGTGTCCAAATTTGGGCGCCATTTACAGAATTTAGTCCTTAGTGTGTACAGATGGCAAAACTAATGCAAGATGCTTTAGTGCATTCTGCGTCAGGTCATTTACGGTGTGTGTTAGCACCTAATGCAGTTTTGCAAAAAGGCTCCAAATTTAGGAACATAAATCCTTGAATATCAGGTCCTAAATATTTATTCTGTTTTCTGGTCCAAACCCTGGGAAACCATGGAGCAGTAGTCTCCATAAAGAATTACAGACACTGTCAGGTGAAAATTCCAAACTTTGGTGCGCTTGAAAAAGAAAGGTTTCGAAATAGACTGGTCATCTTAACACTTCCAAAGCTTCTGCAAAATAAGTTTATTTTCTTGGCCACTTGATTTCAATGTTACAGCCACTAATGGAGGGCACATGATTTCACTTAGCTTCGTACACGCGCTGGGACGAGAAAGGCATGTTTGAATTATTGAACCGAGATCACAGTCTACCATAGAAGCCAAATAAACTAGAGCTGGGCTATGGAAGCCTTGAGCAAAACAAATGGAAAGGAATAAAATACATATCTCCTCCCTCCCAGTCCCGTCCTATCCTATCTAATTTATCTAGGAATCTTCACGACATTGACCCTTCATCTCTATCCTCCCATGTTTCAAACCTCCTCTCTACTGTGGCACCATCCACGTCTGTCAACGAGGCTGTTTCTTCTTACAACAATACTCTATCCTCTGCCTTAGACACTCTTGCACCTTTGATGACCCGCCCTGTAAGGCGTACAAAACCCCAACCTTGGCTGACTTCTAATATCCGCTACCTATGTTCCTGTACCCGCTCCGCCGAACGCCTCTGGCGGAAATCTCGGGCCCTTGCTGATTTCTTACACTTTAAGTTCATGCTGACCTCCTTCCAATCTGCTCTTTTACGTGCCAAACAGGATTATTATATCCAACTGACCAACTCTCTTGGCTCTAATCCTCGACTTCTCTTCACCACATTGAACTCTCTCCTCAAGGTGCCCCCTCCCCCAACTCCACCTTCATTATCTCCTCAGACCCTTGCTGAATTCTTTCACAACAAGGTTCAAAAGATAAACCTTGCTTTCTCTACCTCACCAGCTCTCCCTCCACTAGTCCGTTCCCCTCTCTCTCCTTCCCCTCATTCCCTTTCCTCCTTTCCTGAAGTTACTATTGAGGAAACTACACTTCTCCTTTCTTCCTCAAAATGTACCACCTGTTCCTCTGATCCCATTCCCACCCACCTTCTTAATGCCATCTCTCCTACTCTTCTTCCTTTTATCTGTCACATTCTCAACCTCTCACTTTCCACTGCGACTGTCCCTGCTGCCTTTAAACATGCTGTGGTCACACCTCTCCTTAAGAAGCCTTCACTTGACCCTACTTGTCCCTCTAATTACCGACCCATCTCCCTCCTTCCTTTTCTCTCCAAATTACTTGAGCGTGCTGTTCACCGCCGCTGCCTTGATTTTCTCTCCTCACATGCTATTCTTGACCCATTACAATCTGGTTTTCGCCCTCTCCACTCAACCGAAACTGCGCTTACTAAAGTCTCCAATGACCTATTACTGGCTAAATCCAGAGGTCAATATTCCATCCTCATTCTTCGTGATCTTTCCGCTGCTTTTGACACTGTCGATCACAGCATACTTCTCGATACCCTGTCCTCACTTGGATTCCAGGGCTCTGTCCTTTCCTGGTTCTCTTCCTACCTCTCCCTCCGCACCTTTAGTGTTCACTCTGGTGGATCCTCTTCTACTTCTATCCCTCTGCCTGTCGGTGTACCTCAGGGTTCTGTTCTTGGTCCCCTCCTCTTTTCTATCTACACTTCTTCCCTTGGTTCATTAATCTCATCCCATGGCTTTTCCTACCACCTCTATGCTGATGACTCCCAAATCTACCTTTCTACCCCTGATATCTCACCTTGCATCCAAACCAAAGTTTCAGCGTGCTTGTCTGACATTGCTGCCTGGATGTCTCAACGCCACCTGAAATTAAATATGACCAAAACCGAGCTTCTCATTTTCCCCCCCAAACCCACCTCCCCGCTCCCCCCGTTTTCTATTTCTGTTGATGGCTCTCTCATTCTCCCTGTCTCCTCAGCTCGAAACCTTGGGGTCATCTTTGACTCTTCTCTCTCCTTCTCTGCTCATATCCAGTAGACCGCCAAGACCTGTCGTTTCTTTCTTTACAACATCCGTAAAATCCGCCCCTTTCTTTCCGAGCACTCTACCAAAACCCTCATCCACACCCTTGTCACCTCTCGTTTAGACTACTGCAATCTGCTTCTTGCTGGCCTCCCACTTAGTCACCTCTCCCCTCTCCAGTCGGTTCAAAACTCTGCTGCCCGTCTCATCTTCCGCCAGGGTCGCTTTACTCATACTACCCCTCTCCTCAAGACCCTTCACTGGCTCCCTATCCGTTTTCGCATCCTGTTCAAACTTCTTCTATTAACCTATAAATGTATTCACTCTGCTGCTCCCCAGTATCTCTCCACACTCGTCCTTCCCTACACCCCTTCCCGTGCACTCCGCTCCATGGATAAATCCTTCTTATCTGTTCCCTTCTCCACTACTGCCAACTCCAGACTTCGCGCCTTCTGTCTCGCTGCACCCTTCGCCTGGAATAAACTTCCTGAGCCCCTACGTCTTGCCCCATCCTTGGCCACCTTTAAATCTAGACTGAAAACCCACCTCTTTAACATTGCTTTTGACTCGTAACCACTCGCCTCCACCTACCCTCCTCTCTTCCTTCCCGTTCACATTAATTGATTTGATTTGCTTACTTTATTTATTTTTTGTCTATTAGATTGTAAGCTCTTTGAGCAGGGACTGTCTTTCTTCTATGTTTGTACAGCGCTGCGTATGCCTTGTAGCGCTATAGAAATGCTAAATAGTAGTAGTAGTAGTAGTAGTAATATCTTACTTCCTCTAAGGTTGTTTCATATGCAAACTCACTTGCATGTAGTTTTCCCTGCAGCAGCTGCATCCGTTTCCTAAACCAATGGCTGAGCTTAGACTTAATATGTTTCTTGACTAGGATTTATTAGCCTTAAATCAGAGCAAGCAATTTAACAAACAACCTGACATGCAACAGGACCTTTACTTAAAAGCTTCTTTTCATAAACAATTATTAAAGGGAAATGTGCTGCAAGCAGAAACAACTGTCTCCCATAAGTCCCAAGATTTGCTTTGTTTTTTTGCTCCATTAATTACAAGGGCTTTTACAACTGGGTCAATTTAGTTATAATTTATGCAAGATATTATATAGCCCGTGCAACGTATAAGCAGGTAGGTATACCCAGATATATTTAAGATGGTTCAAGTGCTTAAATGCATCCTATGTTTTATGTTCAATCTGAAAGTGTAATTTAAAAACGAGTTGTGTATTAAATCATTCAGTGAAAGTAAAATCGTTCATATCCAGGTAAGTAATTCAGCCTTGTAAGGTTTTATGGGAATTAGGTGTTTTCTTTTTTTTTTTTTTTTTCTAAAGTCTGTGTTGAGCATGCCCATAACTCTGACAGAGCCCTGCAGGCGCTTGTCTTCACCTTCAAATCATAAGACAGAGAAATCAAGCTCCCTCTGTGCTCTCAATTATACCAAAAAACACGGAGCAGAAGTCTTCAGTAATTCAATCCCTGTGGAAGCTTCTTCACACTGTTTGCACTGTTGGAACTGCTGACAGCAGCAATCCCAGAATCCCTCCTGGTAGGCTGTCAAAGTTGCTCCTGCAGTATGAGTAGTATTACTTTGTCCCACTGCACCTTCTCCTGAGACCTTAAAGCATATACATGACTTTTGATGCTTGCTTGATACAGTGGCCAAGAGGCCAAAAAAATATCACGGGATGAGTGTTCTCATACTCTTATAACTAATAGGATCTGTGGCTACATGCAGGCCTCGGTTGCTGTAATTTAATCACAAGTACAGCTGCATAAACACTGCAGTAAAGAATGTCTGTGCAACTGGATTCTTTCTGTGAAAATATACTAGAAAAATTCATAGTGCCATTTTCCATATGGTTAATGAGTAAATGAGTCATGGTGTGCTTTAAAAAGTGAGTTGAATTTATGAGTTACTGTGATTCTACCACATGTGCCTTCAGTCTTTCCTTTATTATGTAATGATACTCTGTGAAGGGGGTGGTTGTTTCAACATCAGACTATATTAAACTAAATGATTTAGGGGGTAGTTATTAAGGTGCATTATGGCCCTAATGTATATTATTTGCCCCTTAGCACGTGTTAAAGTGCAATAATGTGTGTTATATTACCATAAAGCATGTACACAAGTTACTAAGGGACACATAGTAATGAGATGCAAAGCATGCAAAACACCTCATTACTATGTAAACTGAAAAACACAACTTGTGGTGAGTACTGCAAGCTGCATTATTCCTGGAAAACTAATGCCAGTAAAAACCTGGCATCATTTTTCCTTGCCAGGTTCATCAGGCCACAAAGCCACAGCCTGATGCTCTCGGTCACTTCTTAAAGGGGTCAATGCTTCAAAGCTAGAGCTTCCTCATCCCCTTCCACCCAAATCAAATTCCACCCCCTTAAGACCCATGCACTACATTAGAGGCTGACCAAATTTTGGTTTCAGTTTCGGCATCAAAACAAGCCCAAAATCCACATTCAGCTATGTTTCAGTTTCAGCTCATGTTGGCTATACCAAAACTCACCTCAACCAAAGCAGGCTGCATTGCCCCTGGTGCCTCTCCCTGAAAGCCGCTGCCCTCACACCACATGTTGGCCCTCTTTGGGTCTACCATAGCAGAGCTGGTGGTAGTTTATTGACTTCATATGGACAGCAGCAATCCTCAGTTGCTCCTGCCCATGATAGCTATGTAGTCCTAATGGCTGTTGTGACTTCCTCAGGCAGCCTCGTGAGACTCCTGCAGGTCATTGCAGCCATTTTGAGACTGGAGCCAGCATGGGCAGCAGAGACTGGCGATTGCTCCTGCCCATGCTGTGACCTCCCACAGCAGTCTCACAAGATAGCCACAGGAGGCAACAGCAGCCATTTTGAACATGGAGCTGGCATCGACAGGAGTGACTGGGAATTGTTCCTGCCCCAATGAGACTATTAGACCACTAGGAGGCATATTTTCAAAGCACTTTGGGAGGCTAAGTTCCATAGGTTTCTATGGAACTTTGGGAGGCTAAGTGCTTTGAAAATATGCCTCTTTGTCTTCTAAGGTAGGTCTGGAGAGGGACTACAGGTAAGCCAGATATGTACTCTTACTGAATCAGCCCCCACTAGTTACTCATTAGCATGTGGCAACCCATTCATTTCAAGATTTGAGATGATGAATTATTGACTCTGAACCTCCTCACCATCTGAGAGGGAACCGGGTACAGTTACTGGCCTATTGGGAGCAGTACTGGATTCAAAAATTAAAAACCATGCAACCTGCTGGGCTGAATGAAGCAGTAAAATGGTTAATTTTGTTGTGATTGGTGAGTTTCTGATCATGTGGGTTTTTTTTTTTATTCAATGATTTGAATGATGGTTTGTATAACATCTTGGACGCAATTTTCTGTTCAGTTCCTATTTGAAGTGCCAATGTATACTGCTGCATTTAGGCAGCTTTTGAAGCACTTTTATAAACTAGGGATAAAATATGTACTTACTTGGCCTACTAACTCAGGTGACCTGTTACAAAATTACTCTCTTGCAGGCAGATGATCAAAAGCAAACGCCGGCGCTAGAGGCTGTTAGCGCCATACTAGCGCCGGCGTTTGCTACCGCCCCATGATCAGAGCCCTCAAGCGCGTGAAACAATGCGCTCGAGGGCTCTTTGTGCAAGTAGCATGCAAATGCATGCTAAACAGGGCTTAGCGCATTCATCGCCAATGATCAACGGTCAGAACACCAAAATTTGGGTTGCTGGCTGCGGCAAACCCTACGCCAGCTCCGAGCTGGCGTTAGGGTTTGCAGATCATTGGAGAGGAATGGTGAGCCCTGTCCAGCATGTAGTTGCAAGCTGGCAGGCCCCCGTTCCCCCCCCCCCAAAGCAAACCTGCCAACAGGGGGCTGGAGGTCCGTTGGACCTCCGGTCCCCCCTGACGCCCCCCCCCCCGCAGGTTAAGGGAGGGCTGGAGATCCGGTGGGTCTCCAGCTCCCCAAACCCCCAGAAAACGGTCCCTGGTGGTCCAGTGGCCGCTTAAAAAGAACCCCCTCCCGGCCCCCATACCTTAGTTGGAGGAGGGAGGTAGCCTGCCTCCCTCCTCTTCCTTGGGATGACGCCGCCGCAAAATGGCGGTGCCCAGCCCCTCCCAGTGCATCCTGGGATGTGCTGGGCGGGGCTACAGACCATATAAGGGGATAGCCCCGCCCAGTGCATCCCAGGATACACTGGGAGGGGCTGAGCGCCGCCATTTTGCGGCGGCGTCAACCCAAGGAAGAGGAGGGAGGCAGGCTACTTCCCTCCAACAAACTAAGGTGGGTGGGGGGCCGGGAGGAGGTTCTTTTTAACTGCCACTTTTTAAGTGGCCACTGGAAAATCAGGGACCGTTTTCTGGGGGTTTGGGGGGGCTGGAGACCCACCGGATCTCCAGCCCTCCCCGAACCTGGGGGGATGGGATCGTCGGGGGGGACTGGAGGTCCGCCGGACCTCCAGCCCCCCCGTCACTCGCTGGGAGGGAGGGAGGGAGGAAGTTTGGCTGGCGGCCACTGGACCACCAGGGACCATTTTCTGGGGTTTTGGGGAGCTGGAGGCCCACCGGATCGCCAGCCCTCCCTGAACCTGGGGGGATGGGATCGTCAGGGGGACCGGAGGTCCGCCGGACCTCCAGCCCCCGTTGCTCAGGGCAGGGGTACTCAGGGCCTAGTGGTCCCATGGACCTCCAGCCCCCTGTGTTTGACAGGTTTGAGCTTTTGACAGCCCAGACCTGTCAAACAAGTGCGGGAGGATTGTGCTGAGCACAGGCACAATTCGCCTGCACTTCTACCCTATGATCAGAGATAATTGCGCTGCTTAAATTTGCATGCATTATCTATGATCATAGGTCTAATAGCGCCCCGCGCTGTTCCAGCGCTAGTTTAGAGTGCTGTTTGGAACAGCGTGGGGCTTTTGATCATCTGCCTGTTAGCGACCAATAGGCAGACATATACAGTGGTGGAAATAAGTATTTGATCCCTTGCTGATTTTGTAAGTTTGCCCACTGACAAAGACATGAGCAGCCCATAATTGAAGGGTAGGTTATTGGTAACAGTGAGAGATAGCACATCACAAATTAAATCCGGAAAATCACATTGTGGAAAGTATATGAATTTATTTGCATTCTGCAGAGGGAAATAAGTATTTGATCCCCCACCAACCAGTAAGAGATCTGGCCCCTACAGACCAGGTAGATGCTCCAAATCAACTCGTTACCTGCATGACAGACAGCTGTCGGCAATGGTCACCTGTATGAAAGACACCTGTCCACAGACTCAGTGAATCAGTCAGACTCTAACCTCTACAAAATGGCCAAGAGCAAGGAGCTGTCTAAGGATGTCAGGGACAAGATCATACACCTGCACAAGGCTGGAATGGGCTACAAAACCATCAGTAAGACGCTGGGCGAGAAGGAGACAACTGTTGGTGCCATAGTAAGAAAATGGAAGAAGTACAAAATGACTGTCAATCGACAAAGATCTGGGGCTCCACGCAAAATCTCACCTCGTGGGGTATCCTTGATCATGAGGAAGGTTAGAAATCAGCCTACAACTACAAGGGGGGAACTTGTCAATGATCTCAAGGCAGCTGGGACCACTGTCACCACGAAAACCATTGGTAACACATTACGACATAACGGATTGCAATCCTGCAGTGCCCGCAAGGTCCCCCTGCTCCGGAAGGCACATGTGACGGCCCGTCTGAAGTTTGCCAGTGAACACCTGGATGATGCCGAGAGTGATTGGGAGAAGGTGCTGTGGTCAGATGAGACAAAAATTGAGCTCTTTGGCATGAACTCAACTCGCCTTGTTTGGAGGAAGAGAAATGCTGCCTATGACCCAAAGAACACCGTCCCCACTGTCAAGCATGGAGGTGGAAATGTTATGTTTTGGGGGTGTTTCTCTGCTAAGGGCACAGGACTACTTCACCGCATCAATGGGAGAATGGATGGGGCCATGTACCGTACAATTCTGAGTGACAACCTCCTTCCCTCCGCCAGGGCCTTAAAAATGGGTAGTGGCTGGGTCTTCCAGCACGACAATGACCCAAAACATACAGCCAAGGCAACAAAGGAGTGGCTCAGGAAGAAGCACATTAGGGTCATGGAGTGGCCTAGCCAGTCACCAGACCTTAATCCCATTGAAAACTTATGGAGGGAGCTGAAGCTGCGAGTTGCCAAGCGACAGCCCAGAACTCTTAATGATTTAGAGATGATCTGCAAAGAGGAGTGGACCAAAATTCCTCCTGACATGTGTGCAAACCTCATCATCAACTACAGAAGACGTCTGACCGCTGTGCTTGCCAACAAGGGTTTTGCCACCAAGTATTAGGTCTTGTTTGCCAGAGGGATTAAATACTTATTTCCCTCTGCAGAATGCAAATAAATTCATATACTTTCCACAATGTGATTTTCCGGATTTAATTTGTGATGTGCTATCTCTCACTGTTACCAATAACCTACCCTACAATTATGGGCTGCTCATGTCTTTGTCAGTGGGCAAACTTACAAAATCAGCAAGGGATCAAATACTTATTTCCACCACTGTATGACAGACAACCCCTTTACCAAAGTTTTACACACTGAACCATTTGCAGAGATTTTCTCGCTGGCCTTTCCAGACTTTATATCAAACTGAACCCCCTTTTCCTCCTCCCTAGAGGTAGGAGTATGAATTCAATCCTCCTACTGTGTGCCTCCTCCCCAATCTTTCCCTTTTGCAATTTTGCATTTCCCCCTTTTGTTTCTTCCCTCCAACTGTGTTTTATTTTATGGTTAATTTGCTGGTTGGGTATATAATTTCTTCCCTAACTCTACCCCCTCCCCTATATTTAAACTATGCAAACTGTGCAGACACTCTGTTTTATAGACAATATATCAAATAAAATTGAAATTGAACTTAGAGAGTATTTATCTAGCACCTTATTCCAAAGTGAAGTGACAGAAGAGAGAACAACAAAGGAAAAGTATTCAGCCCACAATGAAGTCAGCCTTGCACCGAGATACTGCCAAGCTCAAACTTTACAGACCAGCACCCTAGCTTTGCTTTTCATTTGTATATCAAGTGTAATTTTACAAGCTCTGATTTCAACAGCCATAGCTACGTTCAACAATTTCATGTAAACACACATCTCAAAAATCAAAAGTGTAAACAGTTTCCACAAAAGTGCGCTAGTCTTTCCCCCATATTGGAGGAAGGGAGAAAGAGAGAAAGGAGATTACAAATGACAATACAAAACGAAATGCTGCTTTTTTTCCCCCCCAGCCAACAATTCCGTTTGGATAGGGAATGTGCCAAACATAGGCTTTAAAGGTTATTCCAAGCAGAACTGGTACACTCCTGAGAACACCACACACAAACACCTGACCAGACAGCCTAATTACAACTTAGGACATCTCCCCCCTCACGAATACCAGTCCAGGATCTAATAATAACCCATTTGGTTTAATGGCTATGCCTGTCAGATAGTACAGCCACAATTCTAGCTTTATGTCTTATCACAATTCATCATATCACACAGACATGACACTGCACAGAGCTCTACATACCATAAAATGCATGGCATATTCTGCTTCATTTCTAAAGTTTACAATGACTCAGATGAACGTTTCTGCACACTGATAACTAGTTTCCTCTCCTTTAACAATGAGGAACAGCCCTCTGTCATTTGGTGGCAAAAAACCCAATCAGAATCCTTTCTTTGGGCAAAAAAAAAAAAAAAAAAGCTTTGGTTTTAAAGAAAATCTAACGTCAATTGTACCCATCATCAAGGTCTTTCATTTCTATTATTTTAAACATTTTTATGGTAATTTAGCAAACAAGTTTATTAAAAATGCAAGCTGGCTCAGCTGGAAGGTGCTGTGCAGAAGGTACCCGGTTCAATGCTCACTGGATCTTCTGCTTCCCAGTTTGTCGGAGGCTTGGCATGCTACAGAGGCAGTGTTCAGAATCCCTGGGGGAAAGGGAGTCATGGTTATATCTTAATGGTGACACCTAAGGGGCAATTCTGTAACTATCTGCATTTATGTGCCCTTAGAACATAAGAACGTAAGTGTTGCCATACTGGGACAGACCAAAGGTCCATCAAGCCCAGTATCATATTTCCTATAGTTGCCAATCCGGGTCACAAGTTGGCAGGATCACAAAAGAGTAAAAATATTTTATGCTCCTTATCCTAGAAATAAGCAGTGGATTTTCCCAAGTCCATCTTAATAATGGCTCATGGACTCTGAGCAGCAAAACAGGGAAGAAATGACTTCCGCAAAAATCCAAAGAGGAGATGGCAAAGAACGGAGACATAGCAAGATTTTTATTAGCTGACCCGACACGGCCATGTTTCGGCACAATGCCTGCATCAGGGTCACTCCTACACTAGAAAAAGCCTTATTGATAAGCTTTCTGATCAAATTCCAATACAGCTCACACAAGGAAACAAATATTTGGCTACTTTAAAACAAAGGTGGCAACAGACGCTGTTCCTAGAATAGAATCTGGATGCCTATAGAATATGCTCTCCACCAAATGGCATCGGGGCACCTAAATAGAGGTGCCCACTTATAAATGTCTTCCCTAGTGGCTGGGTTCAGAGTCTGTTATTGTAGGATTATGGAAGGGGCTTTGTTCCATAGCTCTCCAGCCCAGAACTGTCAGGGCAATGACCAGACCACCAGAGTAAGTATGTTAGTAGACAACTGGGGAAAGGGGGGGGGGGGGGGGGAAAGAAAACTATAGCCTCCCTAGGTAATTTCAAATGAAAGCTTAGGATAGCATATTTCAGCCATGCTTAAGATAGAAGTACAAATGAGGAAGAGGGGGAAAATTGACTGAGTGAAAAACAAAACAAGCAAAAGAGAAAAAAAATCAATGTAAATAACTACTGGTATTTATTTTGGTGGACATATAAACGCCCCTGCTCCATTCCAAAGTTCTCCTTCTCTCTCCCCCCTATGAACACCATCATCATTGCCACTGCCCTGCCCTCCTCCACAGTAGAGGATGAGCTGCACCTGATTCAGCAGCTTCTCTACCAATTTCAGCTGTGGTGTTGTGAAGTGTGGGGGAGCAAGAGGGGTAACAAGTACTTGGTAGTGGGGGACTATGAAACAGGTACAGATTCTACAGGATAAAATCAAAATTCTGTATGCTCAGTGCTACAAAATTAAAGATTGATATATGATATCTATATCTATATATCAATATGTAATTAAACTCTGGAATTCGTTGCCAGAGAATGTGGTAAAGGCAGTTAGCTTAGTGGGGTTTAAAAAAGGTCTGGACAGCTTCCTAAAGGAAAAGTCCACAGACCATTATTAAATTGTCTTGGGGAAAATCCACTGCTATTTCTGGGATAAGCAGCATAAAATGTATTGAACTTTTTCGGGACCTTGCAAGGAATTTGTGATCTGGATTGGCCACTGTAGGAAACAGGATGCTGGGCTTGATGGACCTTTGGTCTGTCCCAATGTGGCAATACTTATGTACTTATACATATATATATACATACATACACACATCTATATAAATAATTCTCACCTCCAACGTTCAGTGAAGCACTGAATGTACTGTTCCTAGGGTAGGCTGTCAGGACCACTCACCCTCACTCATAGACCTGCCCTCAGCCACGCCCCTTCCGGACATAATTCTCAACCCCAACGTTCTAATGAAGCCACATTTTTCCCCTCCAACTTCCGTCATGGTGTAGATCGAGCTGGCACCATGACTGTCTGCCCTGCCCTCGCATCAAACGTCATGACGTCGAGGGCGGAGCCACGGAGGAACCGACTCCCCGCTGCGGCTGCCTGCACTCACCGTCCACCCTCCCTCACCTGCACCCCCATTCAATGGTGCACACCACCCTATCAACTCCCTCCCACTCGCCACTTCATCCGCTACTCTCTCACTCCCCTCTCCCGAGTCCCCCCACGGCCGTCGCACACTCGCATTCTCCCCCCCCCCCCGGAGGACACCACTCACCCCCCGAGGTGCACGGAGGCAGTGCATAAAACTTCTGTGACCTCACAGCAATAGCCGTCGCTCACTCACTTCTCCCCCCTCCCCGGAGGCCGCCACTCATCCCCCGAGGTCGATGGAGGCAGTGCTTAAAACTTCTGCGACCTCACAGCAACAGCCGTCGCTCACTTGCTTCTCCCCCCCGCCGGAGGCCGCCACTCATCCCCCGAGGTTGATGGAGCCAGTGCTTTAAAGTTATGCGAGCTGACAACAAGAGAAGCACAGTACAGCAGCGTCGCGTTCAATTTTCCCCTTCTCTCTCTGCGTCCCACCCTCATTTCCTGTTTCACTCACAGAGAAGGGGAAAGCTGAACGCGACGCTGCTGTACTGTGCTTCTCTTGCTGTCAGCTCGCATAACTTTAAAGCGCTGGCTCCGTCGACCTCGGGGGCTGAGTGGCGGCCTCCGGGGGGGGGGGGGGGGGCAAGTGAGCGACGGCCCGGGGGGGGGAGGAATGTTGAACAACGACCCTGGCGGGGGGGGGGGGGGAACGCCTGCCCCTCAACCCTGTCTTTCGCTGGGTGGGACGGGTTCCAGTTGGCGCGCTTCTCCAAACATTGAGGGATTGTGCTGAGTACTGACCTCGGGGTGGGGGGGGGGGGAGTGAGCTACCACCAACCTGGGGGGGGGGAAGGGGGTGCTGTTCTTGGAGGGACGGAGGGAGAGGGCTTGCAAATCACAGGACACAGAGGGAGAGGGAGGGAGGGGCCCTGGAAATCAAAGGCAGAGGGAGAGAAAGGGAGGGAGGGGACGCCTACAACTCACAGGGCACACAGACATGGAGGGGGACACTTTATATGGGTGAAAGAAAACATACAGACACATATGGAGGGGAGACCAGGGGGAGACAACACATTGCTCGATCTGGACACAAGGGGACACCACGGCACAGGACACACTACACTCACTAAGACAACCTTGCTAGCGCCCGTTTCATTGCGTTCAGAAATGGGCCTTTTTTCCTAGTACATATATATTTCTTATAAAACTGAGAATTAAGAGGTTTATTCATCCCACACAGCTGTGGCAATCTGCCCATCAAAAATATAAAAATATTAAAGCTATTATTTCTTGTGGATAACTTATTTTAGGCAGCATTCCCCTGCATGCAAGCCCTAGTAGAACAGGGTTTCTGAGGCACCTCTCAACTATTATTATTTTGGCTCTCACAACACAAGCATCCTTATGCTAATTTCATATTACACAGCACTAAGGAAAGGTCTAAAGGGATACCAAATTCTAGTCACCGTAGCTCGGACTTGATGACAGCATACAAACATTGGCTTCCAAGATGCTTTTCCATGGCCTGCGGTAAACATAAAATGCATTCACAGCTATTTGTTTCTAAACAAAAATAGTCTAGTGTATTTGAAAAAAAAAAAATTAAAAAACACAATGAGAAGACAAAGAATACCTCCTCCATAAGGACCCCTAGCAAGATATTTCTGATTTGCCATAAAACATTTCTGCGTGTGCGACACAAAACGTTTCAAAATATTATCATTTTGTATTGATGACACTTCGGCTTTAAAATTCAGGCATTCAGAGGAAGCCATTCTAGAAAGAAAAAATGAGGATACTCTAAACACTGTGATACTAGGCAGAAGTGCTTGCCACCCCAACCACATATACAAATAACTTAAGTAACCCTCACTGTGGGCAAATATTAGATTGATTTGAGGCAAGGGAAGGGAAGCATTCAAAAATCCTTAAACGCTAGACAGTTCTCATATAGGAAGATTTAGAGGGCTACTCACTAGCTGTGTTAACGTCACTTAGAGAACGTGTCACACTGAGCCATTAAATGGTAAAGAAAGAGACCATTGTTAGAGGTCACTACAAAACAAATGTTTTATTTATTCAGATCTGAACTCCTTGTTTTCTTTCAATGGGGGAAAAAATTTAAAAAATGTGAACTCCTGGCTTTCTTTGCTATATGAAACAAAAATGATCATAACCTCTTTGGTGTGATGGTTCTGCGCTGCACCTTCTGTTTATGGGCAGGAGAAAGTATTTCCTCATATAATACTAATCCAAGCACGGGCCAGTACTGTTACCTATGAACTCTACCTGCCATTAAGCAAACATATGAGGGCAAAGAGCTACAGATTTACAATACATACTGGAATTATGGATTGCTCTGTGGCTTTGTGTCTCATTTGTCAGACTTGCGTGTCAGCACACACGTGCACACACACACTCAGCTAAATATCTACTGTCCAAATTACAAACTGCTTTGTAATTCAACTCCTCATTTCTCCAATATACATTTGTGGGAAAAGTAATGTACAGTTAGCATTCAGCAGTATTAGATGGCTTTTAAAGGCATGCAAAAATCATGTTCAAGGATGAAAAGGTCACTTGCATAAAACAGGGTACGCCCAAGGAGAAAGCCACTAATGAAACATTATGCAGTATCGTTTTTGGTACTCAGAATAGCTCCAAGGTTAAGAGAATCCGAGTCAGTCTTCTGTAGATCCATTTCTTCTCTCCAGGCTTCTCATGTTAATACAGTGATTTACTGCTCTGCATTAAGAGCAATTCACCTGCCTCTGGTGTCCCTGTGGCCTATCTCTCTGGGGAATGAGGTGGAGAATAAAAAGTTCCACATATGGTAAAGTCAAGCTGCTTGGAGCCTGCCGAGTGTCTGCTGTGGGGATAGCAGCTCCTGAAAGCCCCAGCTGGTACTTGGAAGAGATTCTGCATTACTACACCTCAGTGCCTGTTCGGTTCCCTTCGGAAACTGTTGGCTTCACATACGACAGCCATTTTAGCTCTCTTCAACCCTTTTCTCCCGGTTCTGTATCCAACTGAACAGTTGGTCCTCTACTGCTGGATAATCAAATTCTTCCATCTGGTCCTATCCCTGTGGAACTGAAAAGGTGTAGCATGCACCCGGTCCCAAGCACATACCAAAAGAGGCACTGCCACACGGACAAAAATCTAGTCAGCAACAGAAAAAGTGTATTTTAAAACCAAGGAAAAAAAAAAGAGGTGATTTAAAATAAATATTTGTTAAATATTAAGTCCCTGCAACAAAGCCAAACTGGTAAACCTTTATGTGATACTAGCAATCTGAAATGGCCTCTATTGCATACAATAATGTATACAAACAAAAACCAATTGCTTAAGATTTTGCTCAAGCCACATGCAACGCTTTCAAGCACAGTTGGAAGGACCTATCACCCCAAATTTCTCCTCTGTGATTTGTTCAGTGGTGCACCACATCACCTCATAAAATATTGCCTTGATATGGGTTTGGGTACTTTACAGGTTCTGTATTATGTATTCACACATGCAACCAGTAGCCATGTAAAACGGCTTGTTCTGATTCACAGAAAGCACAGTGCATATATTAGAAAGATTTTCATTAACTGTGTGCGCTGAAGATCAGACTTTGCAAAGATATCAAGCCATGGGGCAAAGGTTTCTATATTTTTAAAGAGATAACTTTTATAGATTTAGGGAATTTTGTCATCCAGCCCAGTATTTGGTTTTGAGCTAAAAAAAGCTTTCCTGTTATTCCCGCCTAAACAAAGCACACAGCAAATTTATCCTGTTTTGAGTAATGCCATAGTTTAAACTGTCTTCAGAAAAAAGGGAGTCAATAGAATCCAGTGAGACTTACAAATGTAAAATTTACTCGCAT
The DNA here is from genome assembly GCF_901765095.1 of Microcaecilia unicolor. Taxonomy (NCBI): domain Eukaryota; kingdom Metazoa; phylum Chordata; class Amphibia; order Gymnophiona; family Siphonopidae; genus Microcaecilia; species Microcaecilia unicolor. Next base: position 470,844,103 of record NC_044031.1, read on the forward strand.
CTGCTAGAGAGTGGGTTGGTCAATTTGGGAAACTTTTGTTTCAACTTCCAAAAGCATATGAAATGAAGAGAGAAATAATGGTCAAACTTGCAATTTCAGTTTTGCAAAATATGGGATTCAATTTCTGTAAAATGAAAACAACTCACAGTGGACAGCTAAAAATACAAACAATTTACAGTGCTTAGGGGAAAAAAAACCCCTGACCTTCAAAGTAATCTTAGTAGGCTGAATACCCAAACTCCACAAACATGCACGTAGACAAAACCAAACTTTGCGTCACTACTAGTCTTGCAAAATGTATGTGTAAGTAGCTATTCTGTGATTTATAACAAGAATTATTTTGGTAATTTCCAGTACACAACTGAAATTAGAATATTCTTTTTTTATATGATCATCTCTTTCAAAATAGTATCAAACGTTTGGATGCACTGAAATATGGTAATATCATTGCAAGGAGAATTCAGGGTCCTAAATACAAAATATTAACAGCTTGCTAAATATATGTGTATTCTTGTCTCAGCAACCAGAGAATATTCACTCACCTATAAGAGGAGAATTAATGGTTTTTAATCTGAACTCATGAATTATGCAATAAAAATATCTGGAGAATCTCATTGGCTGTTTCAACCTGAGAAAAATCAGTTGGAAATTGCCTGGAAATGTCTGACTTTCTATCAGAACTGCTTTCTAATTGTATTCATATTCAAAAACAATGACTTCCAAGATGAACAAAATGAAGAGGCAGATAGCAGTTTAAATGTGTGTTTGGCTCTAGAAGACTGAGCTATAGGCATAAGCCAGTGAAAAACATCACTTAATGCCCCTTTCTCAGATGGGCAGAAATTTTCAAAATCCATTTCTCCATATATCTAGCCTATCTGTAAATGGTTATTTGTACAAGTAACTAGACTATGTGACAACTGTCCACCCTGTTTCTGGGTAAAGTATGTGCTTTATTCCGCAATATTTACACATCTGCCTGCACTGGAGAAGCATTTTTTGCAAACAGGGGCCCTTTTACTAAAGTGAAGTAAATATCTGCAGTTACTGCCCATCCGTTTGCAAAACTTTGGGCCCCTTTCATGAAGCTGTGGCAAAAGGGGACCTGAACTGGCATCTGCATGTGTTTTTGATTCACACCGAGGCCCCCTTTTACCGCAGGAAATGGCCATGCGGCAAATGAAGCACTTGCCACGCGGCAATTTCGGGGGGGGGGGGAGAGGAGAGAACTTACCACCAACCATTCAGGTGTGGTAAGGGCTCCCGCGTCAACCCGGTGGAAACCAGGTAGTGCATGGCACTGCCCGATTACCGCCAGGTACACACTGGTGCTAAAAAAATTCAAATATTTTTGAAGCGCTGGATATGACACACACTGGGGGTGGGAACTACCGCCCAGCTGCTGTGGTAGCCCGGCAGTACTTCCCTTTTAGCGAGTGGTAAGCCCACACTGGGCTTACCGCCGCTTTGTAAAAGGACCCCTCAATGTGTAGTAACTGCAGAGCCTCTGCACTATCTTGGGAATGTCCCTAGCATTTTCGCATACAGTTAAAGCAGAGCAAAAACATTTACCATGCATTAAGAGGAAAATTCTGTAACAGGACACTTACTAAAGGTGCTGGTTATGGGAACTATTTTAAGCCTATTTTATAAAGCAAACTGGGCGCCTACATTTCTTTATAGAATAGTAGTGCAAATTAGTGAAAACATCCATATAGTAAGGTGCAATTAGCTGGTGAAGATTCCCATACCTAGATATTATCACATACAGTACACAAGTAAATGATAGAATTCTATAATTTGAGTGTGTGCCTGTGTGATTTGCCCACACACACACACTGTGGCACGTCCTTTTCCACTAATCGGTATTCTATTAGGCTACTTATAGATTAATAGTACTTGATATGCCACCCTTATTAATTAAAAGGTCAGAGTGGTTAAAATGTATAAAAACAACAAAAAAATGTAAAAAAGAACACCGTAATATAACAGAAAACAACACACTCAAAAGACATTTACAACAAATTACAAATCATATCACATACATTAACATTCTCCTTATCTCTGCAGGTTCCCCTAGTACCCCCAACAACTAGATACCCCAAAAGCCTGCTCAAAAAATGTTTTCAATTTCTTTTTAAATTGTTGCAACAAATTCTCTTTCCTTAAGTCCAACGGTAATTGGTTCCATAACCTTGGTGCTCGTCAAGATCTGGGGACAGACAATAAGGAAAGATCATCTGAGCTCCCTTCCTAATTCATAAGAACAAATCATGGCTTTCAAGTAAGCAGGAGTTTTTTTGGTTTTTTTTGTTACATTTGTACCCCGCACTTTCCCACTCATGGCAGGCTCAATGCGGTGGGCAATGGAGGGTTAAGTGACTTGCCCACACTCACAAGGAGCTGCCTGTGCCGGGAATCGAACTCAGTTCCTCAGTTCCCCAGGACCAAAGTCCACCACCCTAACCACTAGGCCACTCCTCCACTCATCAGCAGTTCCCTGATGAATAGCTTTAAGAATACAAAAACCTTATATGAATGATGAAACTCTATCAGCAACCAGTAAAATAAAAGGGTCACATGTTCAAAACAATGCACTCCTCCCAACAATCGAATACCAGCATTTTGTGAAATTATCAGCCTTTTAACCAAATAACAGGGAAGGCCTAAATACACCACATTACCATAATCCAGTTTAGAAACCACTAACAAATGTAAGAAAAGATATAAAGTTGCTTCATTAAAAAAAAACGGTTTAACCTGACGTAGCATCCTCAAAGCACAAAACCCAGCTCAAACTGCCGAGATACTTGCTGCTCAAAATGCACCTTTGCATCCACCAACTCTCCCGAATAACGAATTGTGTATGACTAGATGACTGCTATGTATGCGCCTTTGTACTGCCTAAAACTAGGTGGCTCCTTATAGAATTACTCCAAAATGCACAACAGATAATGTAAATGCACGTAACAGAACTATCTGAAATGGCATAACATTGACATTCACACTTCAGGCAGCCCTTAACACATACTTAAAATTTTTTAAATAATTCAAACAACAATTTCTTTTTTGGAATAAAATTTGGCTGCAGCTTTATTTCCAAATATTAATAAATTCATTTACTTAACATCAACTTAGTAACATATAATTTTCCACCAGGTTAACTTCAGAATGCGGTTAATAATGTTAAGCCCTTCGGTAACGAACTGGCTCACTTTCTCCCCACTTCACAATGTGATTAATAATAATGTTAAGCCCTTCGGTAACGAACTGGCTCACTTTCTCCCCACTTCACAGTGTGATTAATAATAATGTTAATCCATTCGGTAACGAACTGGCGCACTTTCTTCCCCCCTTACCCCCCTCCCCCCAGGTGACTTACGGTACCGTCAAGCCACCTCTTACTCATGGCGGTTCCGCCCACGAGTTCATTTCCATTTCATATATTTCATACAATTCCTTTAACCGCTTCTGGTGCCTCTTAAACCCCTCATCCAGGCACCCCTTTCCATTTAAAAGCTGCTACCCTTTACCCCCAAATCCTCCACTTTCCTTAACCATCTCAAAATTTTGTCCCCACCCACACCCCCCCACCAAGGGCGGGCTGGGATGGGTCTTTCACTCCCTCCTATTCACCCTAACCCTCTCCTACCTAACTAAAAACTAATTCTGAGCGCCCAAATCTTCCCTATCCTAGCACTTCCCTTCCAGCCAATCCTATCCCTTAATTCCTACCCAATCCCCTTTCTCCCTTTCCTGTTGCTAACCTAAACACTAACTACTTCCAAACTAACTCCCTCCTGCAACTCCCCCCCCCCTTTCCTTTCTTCTTCTGGCTGCCTGGCTTCAGTCAATGTTAACACCCTCACAGCTTAACTGTGAGGGCTTCCTAACATTGACATTCACACTTCAGGCAGCCCTTAACACATACTTAAAATTTTTTAAATAATTCAAACAATTTCTTTTTTGGAATAAAATTTGGCTGCAGCTTTATTTCCAAATATTAATAAATTCATTTACTTAACATCAACTTAGTAACATATAATTTTCCACCAGGTTAACTTCAGAATGCGGTTAATAATGTTAAGCCCTTCGGTAACGAACTGGCTCACTTTCTCCCCACTTCACAGTGTGATTAATAATAATGTTAAGCCCTTCGGTAACGAACTGGCTCACTTTCTCCCCACTTCACAGTGTGATTAATAATAATGTTAATCCATTCGGTAACGAACTGGCTCACTTTCTTCCCCCCTTACCCCCCTCCCCCCAGGTGACTTACGGTACCGTCAAGCCACCTCTTACTCATGGCGGTTCCGCCCACGAGTTCATTTCCATTTCATATATTTCATACAATTCCTTTAACCGCTTCTGGTGCCTCTTAAACCCCTCATCCAGGCCACAAGCGGTGACAGACTCCATCTTGTCACCGCTCCCCCATAACCAAAGCTGCCGCCAAATCCTTCTTTAAGCAATCCTCCAACAAATCTTGGAGTGCACTCAAAAAGATATCAGTTCCAATATCGGACAGATGAACTCCATCCTGCCTATACAAACCTGCACAATCTGACGAGATCAAATCATGTGCTAACACCAAACCCCCCATTCGCCCCATAAATTTTGACACTTCCCAATTCACCCTGCGCCTCAACCGCTCAATACCTTTTGGATTAACTGCCCCCCTCCACACTCTTCTGGGAATAATCTGTGACCATACAATCACTGCTCCTGGAAAATAACTCATCACCTCCAATAATTCTGCTTTCATTAAACGAATTAACTGAACTCCTTTTACAGCACATAAATCATTTCCCCCCCAAATGAATACAAATTAGAACTGGAGAAGAAAATCGCCGAGCTTGCAGTAATGCTGGCAACAACTGCTTCCAAGTCATTCCTCGTATGGCCAACCAGCGGATTCGAATACCGAATTCCACCAATCCCAGGTTGGATCCCCACTTTGATTCCAGAGCATGCTTGTGTGCCCAAAAGACATATGAATGTCCGCAGATCCATACACATATGTCCAGAGGCAATACATCTGTAAAAGAAACTAGAACAATTAGCATAAACCTAATCACTTCTCATCCCGAACATACCCTTTATATCTATTAGACCTCCATCTTCCCACCCGCTGAATTAAAGCCACTGAACCCCCTTCTTGGGCTACATTGGAAGCAGCACCAATTCGAAAGGAATGTGTCCCATACTCCTTCGGCTCCAAACCCATATATCTCAAACCTTTCTTAAGCACTGCTGCAAATTGATACCTCGTTAAAGGCATACCATTGCTATGCACCAACCAAACCTCACCACCCACCGGTCTTACACCATTGAACTCCACTGCACATTGCACTGGACAAAATTCCAAAGTCTTAGCCGCTCGCAGACTAATCCAAATGCCTTTTCCATCTTGGTCCGTTTAGACTTCCTTAAATATATACGCAACACCCCCTTTTCCACCACCACATCCCTTCTTCTCAAACCTTCATCATCCATAGCTCGCGTTGATGAAGCTACCAACTCCCCACCCTGCAAGCTGAAAAGAAGGCTACCACAAAAGCCACCTGAAATAACAATATTTCATATTTTGAAAAACAAATATTGGTTAATACCTTGCACAATTGCACTACCTGTGCATAAAATAGCGGCCTCCTCACCCTCTCCATTCGTGATTTCCCATGTTCTCTGGAAAAACCACACAATAACTTATGAATCTAATATTTCCCAGCTGGATCTCCCCAACCCAGCAATTTAGACACAAATGCTATTGCAGCCATCGTCTGAGATACCATCCCAAACGACCATTTATTATCCACTGCAAAAGCAATAAGTCGGACCACTCTCTCTTCACAAATTGGGAAAACCAAATCCCAACCTCTGTCAGCCAGAAATGATAGGAATCGCCTCCATCCAACTCCATAAGCCTTCCAAGCATTAGGAGCTAATGCTCTCATCAACAGCGCCTCACAACCTCCTGAAAATTGTGCCACAAATCTTCGGACATCCATGTAGGCTCCCAATCTGCTGACGGAGCCAAAGCTCTGAAGCGATGTAACTGTAAACGAGATAACGCATCAGCAATCTCATTACAAACACCAGGCACATGTCTCGCTGTTAGCCATAAATTTAATTGCAGACATTTTAACACAATCAATCTCAACAGCTCCACTAACAGCGGACAACGCGAATACTGCTTATTGATTGCCCATACTACTGACATGTTATCAGAATACAAGGCAATCCTCCTGTTACACAACCTCCGTTCCCATAGCCACAAAGCCACCCAAATTGGAAATAATTCCAACAAAGCTATATTCTTGCACAAACCCATCTCTCTCCACCATTGAGGCCACTCTTCTGCACACCATGCCCCTCCAAAATAAATCCCAAATCCAATTTCTCCCGAAGCATTCCGTGAATAATTGTAAATCCACACTTGAAACCAATACATCTTGCCAAACACAAGTTCCATTAAACACCGACAAAAATTCTCTCCAGATTTGCAAATCCGCTCGAACTGCCTGTGTCACACGCACTCTAAAATGCGCCTTCCGCAAACCAACTGTTAACAGTGCTAAACGTCTCGAAAAAACTCGTCCCATAGGAATCACTCTCGTTGCAAAATTAAAATGCCCCAACAACGACTGAATCTCCTTCAACGTCACCTTTTTCTTGATGCATACCCTATCAATCTCCTGACGCAAAACCACAATCTTTTCTTTAGGCAGACGAGACTCCATTCTCACTGAATCCAACTCTATCCCCAAAAACACCAATTTGGTAACCGGGCCCTCACTTTTTTCCTTAGCCAAAGGCACACCCAACTCCTTTGCCACCGTTCTAAATGCTGACATCAAGGAAGCACACTGCAATGAATTTTCTGGACCCCCAAACAAAAAATCATCCAAATAATGAACAATAGAATCCCAACCACTAACCTGTTCCACTACCCAATGTAAAAATGTAGCAAATGCTTCAAAATAATTACAAGAAATAGAACAACCCATAGGCATACATTTATCAAAATAAAATTTACCTTCAAACTTAAATCCAAGCAACCTAAAAGCTGTAGGGTGCACTGGCAATAAAAGGAAAGCTGCTTCAATGTCCGCTTTTCCCATCAATGCACCTTTTCCCAAATTCCTCAACAAATCCACCGCTTGTTCAAAACTAGCATATTGCACTGTACACAAATCCGGATCAATAAAACTATTTACACCAGAACCTTCAGGATAGGACAAATTATGAATCAACCTGTATGTACCCGGCTCTTTTTTCGGTATCACACCCAATGGAGACACTACCAAATTTTTAAGCGGCGGGTCAGCAAACGGTCCTGCTATCCGCCCAAGACTCAACTCCTTCATCAACTTCTTCCGAACCACCTCCGCATGCTGAATCACAGATACTGAATTCTTACACTTATGATCCAACACCGGTCCCTCAAACGGGATCGGGAAACCTTCCGAAAAACCTACCCACAGCAAATATGCATCACCACCACACGGATACAGACCCAACCAATTTTGTAACGCCGCTACCTTAATAGGAGAAGGGGCCTTGAAAGCCCACACCTGGGCCGCCCATAGCTCCTCCCCTCCCTTCCCCGACCTCCCAATCCCCCTCTTGGACATTTAAACACAGGGTGGAATCCCTGACAGACACTGCAACAGTGTCTGAATCTGCAGGCAGGCCTATTACATCGTCCCGCATTAAATTGGAAACAAGCATTACCGGGGCTACTCCCCTTCCCCCCCCAATCCGCTTGTCCCCACACTTCCTCCTCCTGCCATTCCGAAACTCCCTGTTCGACCAACGCCCATTCCCCCGGTATTTCCAACTGAGCCACTACCATACCCGGGAAATCCAGCAGAGGCTCCCGAACGAAAGGGAGGATTAACCGAAGGAGTAAAATTAGCAATCCACAAATCCACATCTCTCACATCCCAATTCTCAGATTTGTCCTTCGCCAAACTCCGCCTAAACTGCTCATCATAATTTACCCAAGCCCAACCTCCATACATTTTATAAGCTCTCAAAATTAAATCACAGTAATTCCATAAACCCGGATAAAGAGCAGGTTTCTGACCTCCCAACACACTCGCAAAAACATGAAAACTTAACAACCAATTCATGATTGTCTTTGGTACCCTCCCTCTTTTCTTCTTTCCTTCTTCCTTACCCCATCCTTCCCCCCATTAACATCCCTATCACGCACTAACAAGGCAAATAAATCTATATATTTTCCTTTTAAAATTCTCTGCTTCCATTTTAACGTTATATAACAATCCAGAGGGGCAATATTACATAATGTATGACCCATCCTCGAACCCATAAATATACCTGCCCTTTGATTCTCCCGCATCCCACTTACAACATTCCCCCTTTCCACCTCTACTTCATCCGAAGAAGATGAAGACGACCCTGATGAATCCCAGGAGTCTGAAGATTCCCATACCTGCCTAGGATCACCTGTTCCACCCCTCCTCTGCCTTTTTTCACTATCCAACCGCCTTACCACGACACAAATTCCGCAAAAATTTTTTATTCCGCAGCTTCTTTCTCAAACCTTTTCCCGACACCCCTTTTTCCCAACTACCCCGATCTCTAACCCCCTCCCGTACTTCCCCTCCCCCCCGCCCCCTTCTATATCCAGTTACACACAATTCCAACTCACCCATTGCTCTCCCAGAAGAAGGCCCCTCCAACGGATCCTCCGCCGCAGCATCCTGCAAAGGAACATCACCACGGGTCCGCATACCACCTGCCATCGCACTGGTTGCCGTCCCACATTGCATCCTGCTACCCCTCTCCTGCTCGATATTCAATCCCACCTGACACCCCATTTCCACACCTTGTCCACTATTCACCCCTTCTGCAACATCAGCATCTCTCCCTATATTCCCCATACCCCCTTTAGCACTCCCCCCTCCAGACACATTCATCCCATGTTTCTTTTTTCCACTCACTTTATCCCCACTTTTCACAATCTTCTTTGGCCCCATTAAACAGTATTTTTATTTATTTATTATTATATATATATATATATATATATATATATATATATATAATTATTTATTTATTTAATATAATCAATTACCCACAATCACTCACTCTCCCCACTCCCAAGCAAACACCCCTTCAATTTTGAGTCCCTTAATCTCTCCTTTTAAAAAGGTTACACTGCTGATTTAGGTCCCCTAATTTGCCCATCCAGTTCCTGACCAGGGTTGCACCTGCTTAGCTTCCTGCTTTTGCCATGTGACATACACCTAATAAAAATGGTGCTCATTATTTGCAGCTGTGATCACACTTTCTCCAGAAGTCGATCAAGGTGTGTTACATTCAAGTATTCTGGGTCTGTGTCAAACTTTGTCCCTGAAGTGACTTGCCTTAGGTGGGATTTGAACCAGCAACCTTATGATTATAAGGCTGGTGCTCTAACCACTAGGCCACAGCAGCCACAATAAAAAATTCTACCCCTAACACCTCGCAAACCGGAAGTGCCTTCCCAACACACTTTAACTCACCCACCCCCTCCCAACGTAACACACACTTCAAAAAACTCCGTTTGTCCGCCCAGCAATCAAAAAAACCAACCCAAATTCCCCTCCGTACTCCTCACCTCCGCGAAACCGGAAGTGCCGTCGCGATGTTTTCTACGACGCCACTGCCAAACACCAGCCTCCCCCACCTCAAGTAATCTTTAAAGGGGAATCGAACCAGCAACCTTCTGATTACAAGCTCAGTGCTCTAGCCAGTGCTCCACTGATTAGACATAAGAATTTGTTTCGTTTTTTCCACTTTAAACCCCCCCCCCCCAACTTCTCTTTCACTCCCTCCTATTCACCCTAACCCTCTCCTACCTAACTAAAAACTAATTCTGAGCGCCCAAATCTTCCCTATCCTAGCACTTCCCTTCCAGCCAATCCTATCCCTTAATTCCTACCCAATCCCCTTTCTCCCTTTCCTGTTGCTAACCTAAACACTAACTACTTCCAAACTAACTCCCTCCTGCAACCCCCCCCCCCCCTTTCCTTTCTTCTTCTGGCTGCCTGGCTTCAGTCAATGTTAACACCCTCACAGCTTAACTGTGAGGGCTTCCTTACGTAATCTCTATCTTTTATGGTAACAGTGTATGATGATTACTATACATTAAACACACCCATTTCCCATCCTTTTCCATGCTATGCACTCAACATACGTGTTTATTTATTTATTGCATTTGTATCCATTTTCCCACGTTAGGTTCAATGTGGCTTACATGGTTGATAGTAATGAAGGAAAAGAAAGTGAATTTATTTATTTTATTTATTGCATTTGTATCCCACATTTCCCCACCTATTTGCAGGCTCAATGTGGCTTACAGAGCTTTGTAATGGTATTAATGGAATTAAGCTTCTGGGCTGTCAAAGCACCTCCCATAACTGTTACTGCAGTTTTGGGTTTAGAGCGCAGCCCAATTCCACATCTTATGTACTCATAGCACTATCGAAAAAGGGCCCCTTAGGTTTGTTAATTTAAAAACTACACTCATTGTTTTGGGCAGAGAAAGTGATCGCAGAAAAGCAGCTGCCAATTTCTACAAGTACTTTACCTCCTTCCTTCTGTATTTTTCCCCTCATCTTGGATGGGCTCATGCATTCCCAGAGTTTGCCAACAACAGTCCAGTTTGCTCCAACATGAAGGTAGACCATGGGATTCACACAGACTGAGAGGATAAGTGACATGAGGCAGCAGGAGGCAGTAACAGTACCCTATATGCCCAGGCTACCAAATCCCCTAGGGATGGTGTTGCCCAATAGTTTAGTGACAGCACTGTGTTCTGCTCTACAGGAAACATATATAAGAACATAAGAATAGCCATACTGAGTCAGACCAATGGTCCACCTAGCCCAGTATCCAGTTTCCAACAGTGGCCAATCCAGGTCACAAATACCTGGCAGAATCCCAATTAGTAGCAATCCCAGGGACAGTAGTGGCTTCCCCCATATCTATCTCAATAACAGCATATGGCAGTGGTTCCCAAACCTGGTCCTGGAGGCACCCCAGCCAGTCAGGTTTTCAGTAAGTCCACAATGAATATTCATGAGATAGATTTGCATGCACTGGAGGCAGTGCATGCACATCTTTCTCATGATTATTCATCAAGGGTATCCTGAAAACCTGACTGGCTGGGGTGCCTCCAGGACCAGGTTTGGGAACCACTGGCATAAGGACTTTTCCTCCAGGAACTTGTCCAAACCTTTTTAAGCCTAGATACACTAACCTATTCAATATAAAACTTGTATGACAAATAGCCTACTACCAATAGCCCACAATGTTCTAGCTTCAAACCAGGGGACTCAACCATCAGCCTTCCTAAATCTGCCCGGGTGACCCCACAGCTACACGAGTTTTCAGGATATTCAAAATAAATCCTAAAAGTCCTTTGGCTATAGGGGAGTCTGGAAAGGTCTGTTCCACAACTAAGTTGTTTTTTGTTTTTAAATTTAAAGGGAACTGCAAATTTAGCTCATTGGAAGCGCCCTTAACTTTGATCCAAAGGTTGCAGCCTCGTATCTCAAGATCTAGTTGGAGTACAGAGTATCCAGTGAGCACTTAACCTTCTTCACATTTATTAAGGAGCTTCTGAAATCTTACTACCACAAACAGGTGCACAGTTTAAGAGCTGAAGGCTAATCATTCCACTATTCTATAGTACCACAGCAACACCTAGACAAAATATAAACCTAATATTGAAAGGTACAAAATTGAGAGGCATTTTAGAAAGCACTTACAAATTGGAATTGAGATGTCCAGATTGCTGTGTCTAAAGTTCCACTAGTATTTGCCAATGTAGAGCCTGTTCTAAAATGCATGGAGAAATGGACGCTCATGTATCAGCTACATGAAACAGGAACATCCACCTTTGAAAAATGAACATCTAAAATATCAATGGGGCTAAACAGAAATATATATGGTTATGTCAGCCATTTTATAAACAGTTAATGGTATCCCTTTCCAGTTTCACTTGTGTGTGTGTGTTGGGGGGGGGGGGGGGGGAGCAACCATCAGGGGATTAAGAAGATGGCCTCCTCTAACCCCTCCAGTGGAACATTACTCAATAGGAGAACTTTTCGGAAACCTAGATATCCCAGGTTGCAGGTCTAAATCCCAATATCCATCTTTCTGAACACATTTATTCCCCCTTCTGTAATGGGGAATAAACATCTATTTTTTGAGGCCTTGCCCTAGTCCCATCCAAAACATTCCCAGACCACACTCTCTTGCCACAAGGACATTCTCCAGTTTTGAACGTCTATATCCCAGCTTTGTAAAACCAGCACTTATATGTTTATGTAATATAAATCTCAGTTTACGGACATCTAAAACATAAATAATGCATCTAAATTAACCACCACTGTACAAGTCCTATTTTCTATACCTTATACACTACACACACATTAATAAGTTGCTATTAGAAAAAAACAGCATAATGACTAATCAAGTACGCTCCCTATTAAAATTCATAGCATTAGATTATTCCATTTTGCTCACCTCGTGTACTAAGATCCAGATTAGGACCCATTATTAGATTTAAGGCTCAAACTCAATAGCTGTTAAGCTTCTTTGAACAGATTCCCCATTGTACGAAAGTATGCCAGTTTTTGACTGCCAAAATCAATTAGACACATTCATTACGTCTCTATTTATTAATGGTACACTCTTTAGACAGCATTTGCCACTGGAACAAAAGGAGGACATGGAATATAAAATGTATGATGATAGTAATGAAGGCAAAAAAAAAATAATGATCTACATTATTCACTAACTAGTTACAAAGCAAGATATCTGTAAATATTTGATTACTAGCAACCCATTTATAATCTCTTCCAAGATATTTATGTTTTCTAGAAAAAAAGGCTAAAAACCATTACTGGTACCATACTCAATGACATTATTTGGCTGCATGTTATTGGCTTCTATTTTCTTATCCATACAAGGACATTGTTCTTGCATCTTTTGTAGTTTGACTTCACTATGAAATCTTAATAGGTGCAATTTTAGTCTTTGTTTCATGGTTATAATAAAATGGGGAACCATAAGGCTTTTGACTGACAGAGCTTCAAATTTAATTCACTGTTCCTAGGAATGACTGACTGGTATTGCAAGCAAAATAACATAAGCCTAACGTTAAAATGAATAAAGAATATTCTGGTACTTGTGCATGACTTGGAATTCATCATCAAGTTGTCTGATGTTGCCCTTACATGCTTAGAGCCAAAAAAATATAATTTCTATCGTGTAACACAGATACTGTATACTTTCTATGTATGATAACTGAGGAGCTGGAAATACACTATTTAAAATTTGCCTACTGCTATTGGACCCCATGGTCTGGAATCTGGGAGAGCTAGTAGATTTAATAGTCTAGAAATATTAGGGGATATGTTTAGTATATGACTATAAATCTGCTCAGGCTTGATTTAATAAAACCCAGGGAAAAATAAAATAAGCCTGCCCATTGACATTGTAATCAAAACTGGGGCCCTTTTTACTAAGCCGTGAGAGAAGCGTGTTAGTGTTTTTAGTGCACGCTATGTAAATGCCCATAATATTCCAATGAGCATCTACATGGTTAGCAAGCACGCTAAAAACGCTAGTGCAGCTTAGTAAACAGGGCCCATGATCTCACTAGTGTCTTTATACCAAAAGTGCACATCTCCCATTCCTATTTTTGACTTACTCAGAGGCAGACTTATTCTCTACATTACTTACACTGAATTTTTTTTTAATTGGAAAACTGTCCCCTCCCTCATTATAATCATTGTGTTTTCTCTAACAGCACAACAAATTTCAATATGTTCTACTGCTGCAAAATATTGTTCAGGCAATTTTATGTTACTTCAAACACAAATGTTTTCCAGTAGGGTTTCTTCTTTCATGTTATTATCTATGGTGTCAATTCTATCAAGTGGAGTCAAGATTTAGGTACCCTAATGCCATGCATGTAGCGCCATTTCTATAATGGCTTTATGATGCCAGGAAGACAGACCAATGCCGGATAGACATCTATGGTCTGGATCCCATAAATGGCAAAAAACAGATCAGGATTAAGGTTGCAGTGGGCTTCAATGGCAACTCCAGAAGTTGGGAAGTGCCGGGCAGATTTTTATGGTCTATGCCATAAAACTGGCAGGGAGATACAAACAGCCTTATTTTCGAAAGTGATGGGCGCCCATATTTCGACCCAAATCGGGAGATGGGTGCCCATCTCGCAAAGGCGCCCAAATCGGTATAATTGAAAGCCATCAAAAGCATCTTCAACTGCAATCTGTCGCGGAAACGGGCAAAATTCACGGGGGCGTGTCGGAGGCGTGGTGAAGGCAGGACTGGGGCGTGTTTATCGGCCGAGGGAGATGGGCGCCTTCGGCCGATAATCCAAAAAAGAAAGGCATTTTAGCGCGAATTTGGGTCACTTTTTTAGACCCTTTATTTCACGAACAAGTCCCAAAAAAAGTGCCCTAAATGACCAGATGACCACTGGAGGGAATCGGGGATGACCACCCCTGACTCCCCCAGTGGTCACTAACCCCTTCCCACCAAAAAACCCAACAACTTTAAGAACTTTTTTCCCAGCCTGTATGCCAGCCTCAAATGCCATACCCGGCTCCATCACAGCAGTATGCAGGTCCCTGGAGCAGTTGTTAGTGGGTGCAGTGGACTTCACCCAGGTGGAACCAGGCCCATCCTCCCCCTACCTGTTACACTTGTGGTGGTAAATGGGAGCTCTCCAAACCGCCCCCAAAACCCACTGTACCCACATGTAGGTGCCCCCTTTCAGCCATAAGGGTTATGGTAATGGTGTAGAGTTGTGGGCAGTGGGTTTTGGGGGGGGGGGGTTTGAGGGGCTCAGCACCCAAGGGATGGGAGCTATGGACTTGGGAGGTATTTAACTTTTTTTTTTAATTGTTACAAGTGCCCCCTAGGGTGCCCGGTTGGTGTCCTGGCATGTGAGGGGGACCAGTGCACTACGAAACCCGGCCCCTCCCATGAGGATTTGTTCGTTTTTGAGCTGGGCGCTTTCGGTTTCCATTATCGCTGAAAAACAAAACCGCCCAGCTCAAATCCGCACAAATCCGATGCATTTGCCGGGCACAAACCGTATTATCGAAAAAAAAGATGGGCGCCCATTTTTTTCAAAAATACGGTCTGTCCTGCCCCTTCACATATCCATTCTCGGACATAGACGTCCATGGAGATGGGCGTTTGCGGTCGATTATGCCCCTCAAAGTATACTAGTATTTCATCATGAAGAAGTGAAACATGTGCATAGCGCACTGAATGTTAGGCAGCAACTGTTATGCCCAAGTCAATGGCAGTTGTAACTGAAGTGCATGTAATTTATAGTATTCTATTAGTTAACCATGCATTCCAAAACACCAAAGAGCAGGGAGCGAAGGAAGGCTGGACAAACCACAGGATCAACAGATAAAATATATTACTGCGATGTGTATAGAACAATGCACAACACCACAACACCATAAAAATCAATACTCAAGACTCAACATGGCACCATGTTTCGGGACAAACGTGCCTGCCTCAGGAGTCTGATAATATGGGGTAATTGCAAGATTGTGCAGCTGAGTAAAGTAGATAGAATGGTCTTTAAAAAAAAAGGTGCGTGCATGAAACATATATGGCAATGCAGATTCAAAAAAGGTCCAAAAACCTGGTAAAGCTTAAGTTCAAATATCCCTCAACTAGGGCAAGCATGTTTTGTTATTGTGCATTGTCCTATACACATCACAGTAATAAATTTTATCTGTTGATCCTCTGGTTTGTCCAACCTTCCTTCGCTTATATTTAGACACCAATTTATACAATTGCCTTTCCCATTTGTGGTCTAAAGTTCACTGCTGTAGCAGGTTACTATTCTGAACTCTAAAAGTTACACAGATTGGAAACCTAATTTTTGTCCATCTTTTCTAATGCATTTGTCTTTATATTTCTTCTCTGAGTAACGTCATTCTGCTTTTAGTATATGCAGTAAGCTAAGACATCTCACATGGGCATATAATATAGAGAGAAATGAATCAATGGGGCCCTTATTTATTTATTTATTTATGACATTTATACCCCACATTAGCCTGAAATAGACTCAAGTTCAATGTGGCTTACAGACAGAAAATAAAGTGAATAAAACATAATAATATAAAGAACACAAATTGCAATAATTTCAAGAAGGAAATTAATACATGTGCAGTAATTAACCAGGGATTTAGACTATCTCAAGTACAAAGAAATAATTAAGGGTGGATAGGTGAGCCATCTGGTAATTGCAAAGCCTGTAACATAGTAACATAGTAGATGGCAGCAGATAAACACCTGTATGGTCCATCCAGTCTGCCCAACAAGATAAGCTCATTACATAAGGTATGATGTGTTACTAGAGTGCAGTTGCATCATTCCCAGCATGCCCCCTATACAGTTACTAAGCAGAAAAACCCTTTATTATGAGTATGCACTTACTGTGTCCTTGTCACAACCCACGTGAGCCAATGGGCTGCAGCCAGGTTGATGCTACCTAGCCAACCCAAGGGCTGGCTAGGCCCTGACTGGCGATGGGCAAGACACCTGGGCAAGGCTGGACTGAAGACAACGCTGGAGCTGAAAGATAGGGCTGGAGCAAGGCAGGAAGAAGGGCAGGAACAAGGCTAGAACACAGAGACAGCTAGAAGAATAAGACACAGGCAGGAACAAAGACAAACTGGAACAAGGCTGCAACACACACACTAGACAACTCTAGGAGACCTGTTGCAAAGGCACTGTCTGGGAGACAGGAACTTCCTACTACCAAACAGAAAGCAATGACATCAAGTCAGCACCCTCTTGCAGAGCTATAAAGGTAGTGCTGGGTTTCCAGGAAGTAAACATATCCTTGGCATGGGATGCTGTTGGAGACCACAGAGAACAGGTGAGGGGCATGACAGTACCCTCTCCCTGAAGCCCATCTCCCCATAGATCCAGGTTGAGAAAATAGAGATGTGACAATGTCTTATAAGCGCAGGGGCATGAACACTGATAGTAGGTTTCAATGTATTATCCTCCTTACATCTAGAATATCTTGAGTAACCTGTAGACTTGAAGTTGCATTTTCTGTGCAAGGTCCGCTTCCTTGACCTCTTGGGGTCCAGAGTTCTTTCCAGGGGTACAATGATCTGGGAGACAGCAAGAATCTTTTCAGGGTTCATGTTGGGTTGGGATTCCAAGATGGAAGGTTTGCCCTGAGGTGAATCCAACGGGGGCAGGGTTAGCTGAAGTTCAACAGACATTAAGCAAGACTGAGGACAGATGGGACCCCAGGCTAAAATATCAGAGTGTAAGCAATATGAGGTTCAGGTTTCTGTAACCAAGGAAGCCCCAAAATGACCTGCTGGATAAATCTGGGGAGCACATGAAACTCTATCCTCTCTTGATGCTGAGAACCTACCTGAAGGGAAATAGGTTGAGAGCCCGCAGATGCCCTGGTAGTGGGTCTCCATAAATTGAGGAAATCCAAAGGACAATTCACAGAAATGTCACACTGGTGTATCAGTCGTTTGTTCACAAAGTTTCCAGCTGCGCCAGAATCAAAAAGAGCTTGGACTATGATCTATTTTTTGTTCCACAGAAGGGTGACAGGGAGAATATAGAGAGAGGTTGGAACAACTCAGTAAGGACCTAGGGACATCTCCCCCTCAACTCCTAGGTCTGTAAGTGTTCCCAGTTTCCTGGAACATCACTTAGCATAATGTCTCAAGTTTGCACAGTAGAGACAGAGGTTTTGCACTCTTGGACACCTTTTCTCTTCCTCTGAAAGTCGAGAATGTCCTATCTGCTTGAGGACTTCTTCCTCTAGGGGGGCAGGAGAAGCTGGTATCTATGAATCAGTGAGATCCTTCACAGGGGCATTGACTGTGTAGAACGGTATTTACCTTCACATTCCTTAGCCCTCTCTTGAAAGTGGATGTCCACTCTGATGTATAGGGAAACCAGGTCATCTAAACTGGTGGGGAGATTCCATCCCACTAGTTCATCCTTAATGTGGCCCGCCAGGCCCTGCCAAAAGATGGTCACCTGGGACTCCTGATTCCATTGCAGTTCAGAAACTAGGATTCAGAATCAAATGGCATACTAGCCCACAGTGATAGCCCCTTGTCATAGACACAGGAGCTCGGAAGCTACCAAGGAAAGATGCCCCAGCTCATCAAATACCTGCCAAAAGTGTGCAGCCCAAGCCAGTGCTTGCCCAGAAAGGAGAAAGGAAATAAAGTTAATCTTGACTTGATCTGAAGGAAAGCTAGAGGGCTGGATAATAAATCATCAGCATGCCTTGGGATTCCCATCAAAGCATGGTGGTGCCAAGAGTTGAGGCTGAGATACCGGGTAAGCCGGAGGAGGCACCACTGGAGTGGATCCTGGAGGCAGGTTTGGACCCAAAAGACCTGTGATTTGCATCACCGCAAGCTCAGCACAGACCCCCTGAAGGGTTTCCGTAATCTGCTGAAGTTGAGTCCGTTGCTGCTGGACCTCCTGGGCATGGTCTCTGGAGCTGGTCAATGCGTCTGGTCAGGTCCTAAACAGAATCAGAAAGTTGCAGAAGCTGGAGGGCCAGCTGCTGGAGAAGCTGCAAGGCAGGTGTCTTGCCCAAGCTCATGGCCTTTGCAAACTGTTTCGACCCCTTGGGCTGCAGCTGGCGAGACACCTGGTCAAGGCTGGGCTGAAGATAAGGCTGGAGAGCAAGGCAGGAACAAGGCTGGAAAATGGTGCACGCCTAAAGCAAGACACAGGCAGGAACAGAAGATAAACTGGACAAGGCTACAATACACATTAGATAACTCTAGGAGACCTGTTGCAAAGGCACTGGCTGGGAGAGAGAGGAACTTCCTAAATAGAAAGTGATGATATCAGCCAGTGCCCTCATGTAGAGCTATAAATGAAGTGCTAGGATTCCAGGAAGTAAACAGATCCTTCTTGACATGGAATGCTGCTAGGTGAAGGGCGTGACCATCCTATTCAGGATGTGGTCATTGCATCTGAGCTATCTGAATCAGTAACAGCCACCAGTAAATAACCATGCCCATTCCCTGCCCTGCAACAGGCTATGCAAATAGGGTTAAATTCAATAAAAGTTGCTAAAAGTCAGGCACCAAAAATCTGGGTGCTAAGCTAGTGTTCTACAATGGCAGGATTGTGTGCCACATTTGTTGTGGAATACTAGCATTATGTCCGAGTTTGCATGCCAAACTTTAGGTGCACCTACGTACCATGTCTACAGCTGTAATAAATGGTGGCACCTAAATGCAGCAGTTGAGCACATAAATGCAACTATCTTATAAAGTGTGTGCAGGAATAGTCAGAACACCTCTGGGGCAATCATGCCTCTCCCATGTCACATGCAATGGCAAATAAGCATCAATTATTGTTTGGTAATGCCAGTTATTGGTAATTATCGCAAATTTAGTGCCAATTAGTTAATTATGTTATGCATGCAACTGGCCCTATTCTGTTACTGTGTGCCCAATTGCCATTTATAGAATTTATTTGTTGCATTTGTATCCCACATTTTCCCACCTATTTTCAGGCTCAATGTGGCTTACAATTTCCGTCATGACATATGTCATTTCAGAGTACAGATACAATTGGTAATATAGATAGAAACATGGATGATATAATGAACAATTAGGTACAAAAGAGGAGAACATGCAACTGGTATTACATATTGAACATGGAATACATAATAAATTAGGCAATACTATATAGGGAGAAAATAATCTAATTGTTAAGTATATGGTGGAGAATTACAGTCCAATTATGAATCATTATGGTATGTCATGTTAAAGAGATGTGTCTTCAGTGCTTTTCGGAAGTTAATTAGGTTTTGAATAATTTTCAGATCAAGAGGTAAAGCAATCCACATTTGCGAACTCAAGTATGAAAAGCTAGACGCATGCATTATTTTATATTTTAGACCTTTACAGCTAGGGAAATGAAGATTTAGGAATGTGCATGCTGATCCTATAGCATTCCTGGGTGGTAGGTCAATGAGGTCTAACATGTACGTCGGGGCATCACCGTGAATTATTTTATACACTAGAATACATATTTTGAAAGTTATACATTCTTTACGAGGAAGCCAGTGTAAGTTTTCTCTTAGGGGTTTTGTGTATGAATAGTGTGTCATATCAGCTAATGAATGGTTACCATTCCTGTTCGTTTACTTACAACACAGTAATTTACACATATAAATGACAAGAATACTGGTATATACATGCATATGTGTGTACATATTATTCTGGAAATACGTGCATACCTTTAATAGCACGTATGTTATAGCTGGACACACACATGGGTGAAATCTGGGCAGGACTCACTATGCATGTAACTAGCCTGAGCAAACACACCAGCTGTGTGGCTGGCATAAGTGCTGATGCCTAATAACTACACATGCACATATACATAAACTCCTACTGGATACCCCTTTGCGGAACTGCCATATAGCTGATTAGCACGCTTTAGCAAAAGGACCCCTAAGAATGACCTATATATTTATTTGGATTTATTTATTTGTATCTGTTCACACCTTTTCAGTAGTAGCTCAAGGTGAATTACATTCAGATACACTGGGTATTTCCCTGTCACTGGAGGGCTCACAATCTAATTTTGCACCTGAGGCAATGGAGGGTTACGTGAGTTACCCAAGATCACAAGAAGCAGCAGTGGGATTTGAACCAGGCACCTCTGGATGTCAAGACTGGTGCTCTAACCACTAGGCTACTCCTCAACTGGTTACTTATTCCAATTTAATTTTTTTTCTGGCATTAAATCAATTCACGTTCACTCAACTCTTGTTAAATAACTGAATCGACTCCAAATCATTGAAGATCAGTTTGTTGTGTCATACAATAAGAAATTCTCTCTCAAATCAGACAACTTATGCCTCTGCTCTAAACTCTATTTTGGTGTCCTGGAATGAGCCTGATTAGTATTAGATGATCATAAACCGGGTGACGATTTGGGGGGCTTGGATATTAACTATTCACTCTCTCTCCCCCTGACTTTGGGTATCTGTATTGTTTTTGTTGGATTTTTTTAAAAGCTGTACTGTTCTGTTGCACACTGTCTTGTCACCGACATAGTATAGAAATGTAATAAATTATCTTCTTTGCTTTCTCTAAAAATTAATAAGTGTAAATGACACAAAGAAGAATGAAATTACTTTCGTTTGAGGAGGAAATACTGATGCTGAATCCACAGGAGCTAATTTTTCAGAAAGACTGCGTGATAAAAATCAAGACAAATTTTGTTTCTTACTGGACAAAGTAAAGGAGTTTCCATGATTTTGGGAGGTGCTCAAGCACCCAATGCATCCCAATGCACAGAAAGACATATCTGAAAGTAGGTACCATATTCCCTCAGCTGCCTGTAACTCTACTACTTCAATTTCAGTTCATGTATTTTATATCCTATTATATTCTGTACTATCAAAAATTAACTAGATGGATTACAATGTCACCTACTGTGTGTCTGATGTGGAAGGAAATTTGACCTACCTAGGGCAACTAAAATAATCATGTTATTTAAAACATGTTATTATATATTTTAATATGCACAGAGATCATAATTCTGTTCCCTAATAAAGGGGTGTCTTTTATTAAGGTGCAATAGTTTTTTTTTAGCTAGCACAAAAAAAAAACTGGTGCTAAACGCTGAGACACCCATAGGAATATAATGGGCATATCGGCGTTTAGCACCAGCTGATTTTTAGCATGAGCAAAAAACGCTAGCACACCTTAGTAAAAGGGAAGGGAAGGAAAATGGGACTTGATATACTGCCTTTCTGAGGTTTTTGCAACTACATTCAAAGCGGTTTACATATATTCAGGTACTTATTTTGTACCAGGGGCAATGGAGGGTTAAGTGACTTGCCCAGAGTCACAAGACTCCCCGAGTCAACTATGGCCTCCATTAACTCACTTCAGGATAAGAAATTTGAAAAATCCCACTTCAGTTAGTCTCAAAAAATGGGACCAATCAAAATCACATGTGTTTTATGAAATCCATTTCAATTTATTTTAGACTACTTTTCAAAAGAAAAGGCAGCTTATGAAATCAGTAGGCCTACATATTCCCCTACTAACTTTTGTCTCATTTCTTGCCCTATCCACACAATTTTCAAAACATATCACGGGGAAGGCGTGTTTCATTTCAGACTAACACATGTATGATTATAATAAAATGGGGAAAACATAAGGCTTGGACTGACAGATTCAGATTTAATTCACTGTTCTAGGAATGAATGACTGGTATTGCAAGCAAAATAACATAAGTCTGACGATAAAATAAATAAATAATATTTTGGTACTTCTGTACGAGTTAGAATTTATCATCACCACCAGAAAAACTTCTAGTTCTGGGTGCAACGTCTTGTCAATTCTGTGTATGCCTGCTTGCATATTTAAAGCTCATAAAAAGCAACAAGAATACAAGTTGAAATATTCATTTTATTTGAAATAAGAACAATGTAATCACAGCATGCATTTAGTACGCAATTTGTACTTTCAGAACATCTGAAAACATCTTATTACCCCTCCACCCGATATTAATACACCCCCCCCCCACCCTGCAATCAACACTGACAGTCAAAATATATATTTCATAGGTGTTATATCACTTTCCTGGTTTAAAAAGATTGCCCACATTGCGGAGCAAATACAACAGCAAAACAAACAAACAAAAATGCTACACAAAACACAATAGGTAAAAATTTCAGTAGATTCCCTTCTAAACAGAGACACCTAAATCACCAGCAAAAATACCACTTTGGCCATGTAACCGAATTAAATGTTGAAATGCTACAAAAGTTCTCAAAAAACATGCAGTAGATGTTCAAAACAGGTTGACATATAAAAATATTTGCTATTTCAAGCTGGAACAGAGACTGCGGGCGAGAGGCTAAATAGGGTGAAAATGTTTATGCAAAGATGCATGTTCCAAAACGAAGAATGTATTAGTTACTACATTATTGTATCAGATATGAAGGTGCTCTTTTGATATCTCTATAGAAAAAGGCACAGAGACCATGCTCAACTGAGTTGTGATCTTAGGGCAACTGAAGGACAACAAGGGGGGGGGGGATTATCAATGTGGGCTATTGTTAAGTCGTGTTATTACAGCAAAGGGTCCCAGTTTATGCAATGAGAACCTGTGGTAAAATAACCCAAATTAACAATATCCCACATTGATAACTTTGTCCCTAAATCTAGAATGCCTACTCAAATTATCTAACTATAGTCCACCTTATTCATGTAATTTTCTGGAGCACTTATTCACCCAGCTCAATATCCAACAGTAAGGAGAACCCCAACCACTGTTGTCATGAGCTCATAGTCATGCAAAACCCTTCTACAAAAGCCAGCAAGGCTAAGGCCACTGACCACTAAACCCTCCTCTCCACCATACAAGGCTCTATCCCTGTATCACCTAACCTGCATCATCAAAGTAATTTCATAACAAGGAGAGCTTTGCCTTCATACACTCAGCTTCTTTAAGCACCCTGCCACCTTCATTTACATTGACTCCCAGTGTCTTCTAAAGAAGGATGTCCTGAATACTTTCTGTTGTCATTGCTCTGAAATGGGATGCATATGCCTGTACTCTTGGAGATAGCCATATCAACAAATGAAAACATCAAGAGGAGAAAAAGCAACTGCTGTCACTTGTTCTTTGTGTCCTTCTTAAAAGCCTGTTGTTTAGAATTACTAGAAAGCATGGGGGGGGGGGGGGGGGGGGGGGAATCAGCTGTGCCTAGATAGAAAAACACTATTTTGGTACTTTTTGCATGGAATACAGTTACTCTTTCTATGCTCTTTTGGTGGCAAATCATCCAAAGTGATCAAAATATTCTGAAATATGGATAAAGGAGTCATGGAATTGACATATTGCCTTTCTGTAGTTCAAACAAAGCAGTTTATATAAATATATTATACTTTCTCAGTCCCTAGTGGGCTCACAATCTAAGTTTTGTACCTGAAAAAAACCAGTCACCTTTAATTCAGACCCAAATGTATTAATTTCTGCTTGAGGCCAGCATCTAAGTTCAGTCTACAAATATAAACCCTACTGCAGACATGCAGATTTCATTTCTTACTATTACTTTCAAGTAAGCATAAAAATAGGAAGCCTAGTTCAAAGAAACTGTATTTTGTTACTCTTCTGTATAATAATCCCCAAAGATGCCAGCAATAATTTTCAACAGTAGTTACAATTTGAAAGGGCCAGAGCTGCTTTTCCTACTCAGGATAATAGCAGTCACCTTTAAAAAATTGCTTCAGCACACCCTAAGACTTAGAATGACCTTTACTTTACAGCAGGGGTACTCAACCCAGTCCTCGGGTCACACCTAGCCGATATAAGGATACCTAAAATGAACATACATACGTATGTCTTACATATTCATTGCAGATTATCTTGAAAACCAGCCAGACTTGATGTGTCCGGAGAACTGGGTTCAGATCTCCTTCTCTACAGCATGCACACCATCTTTCAAACCTTAATTTCTGCCTACACTCTATTAATTTTGGGGCCCTTTTACTGAAGGGCATTAAGACCTAACACATGGTTAGTGTGTGAGAAAAGGCTTACTACAAAACACATTCAAATATTTTGCGATAATGTCCCTGTTTTTGTGTGCTAAACAAACATTAACTATTTTAAAAACATATTTTTTGAGGGGGCAAGTCTCGCTTTATAAAGCTAGGGTCCTGTTTACTAAGGTGTGTTAGTGTTTTTAGCACGCCTACACTTAGATCGTGCACTAACCATGTAGGCACCTATAGGGATATTGTAGGAATGTACATGGTTAACACGCGTTAAAAACATTAATGCGCCTATAACACTGCATAGTAAACAGGGCCCCTAGTGCATTAGGATTACTACACGCTAACCCCAGGATTCTACATATGGCGCCTTAATTTCCATGCAGAAATCGAAACATATTCTATAATAATGTGCATAACTTAGGGCCCTGTTTACTAATTTGTGCTATAGGCGTACTAGCATTTTTAGCATGCGCTAATGCAAGAGACACCCATAGGAATACATGGGCTTGTCTAGCATTAGCGTGCACTAAAAACGCTAACAAACCTTAGTACACAGGGCCCTTAATTGGTTAACTAGCTAATAAGCGCTATTAATTGGATGTTAACAAGCAATTATCAGCACTAATTGGCATTAAGATTTACATGCACAACTCACTAAGCGTATTCTGTAATATGGTGTGCCTAAATTCTAAGTCATATAGTTGAAAAGGAGGCATAGTCATGGGAGGGGCATGGGCGTTTCTAAAATATAGAATACACCCGGCTCTGCACCTAATTTAGATATGGCATAAAATGTCCATGACTATATTTGGCCACGTAGAGAAGTGCTTGGTGTTATTTTATATACAGTGGGGGAAATAAGTATTTGATCCCTTGCTGATTTTGTAAGTGTGCCCACTGACAAAGACATGAGCAGCCCATAATTGAAGGGTAGGTTATTGGTAACAGTGAGAGATAGCACATCACAAATTAAATCCGGAAAATCACATTGTGGAAAGTATATGAATTTATTTGCATTCTGCAGAGGGAAATAAGTATTTGATCCCCCACCAACCAGTAAGAGATCTGGCCCCTACAGACCAGGTAGATGCTCCAAATCAACTCGTTACCTGCATGACAGACAGCTGTCGGCAATGGTCACCTGTATGAAAGACACCTGTCCACAGACTCAGTGAATCAGTCAGACTCTAACCTCTACAAAATGGCCAAGAGCAAGGAGCTGTCTAAGGATGTCAGGGACAAGATCATACACCTGCACAAGGCTGGAATGGGCTACAAAACCATCAGTAAGACGCTGGGCGAGAAGGAGACAACTGTTGGTGCCATAGTAAGAAAATGGAAGAAGTACAAAATGACTGTCAATCGACAAAGATCTGGGGCTCCACGCAAAATCTCACCTCGTGGGGTATCCTTGATCATGAGGAAGGTTAGAAATCAGCCTACAACTACAAGGGGGGAACTTGTCAATGATCTCAAGGCAGCTGGGACCACTGTCACCACGAAAACCATTGGTAACACATTACGACATAACGGATTGCAATCCTGCAGTGCCCGCAAGGTCCCCCTGCTCCGGAAGGCACATGTGACGGCCCGTCTGAAGTTTGCCAGTGAACACCTGGATGATGCCGAGAGTGATTGGGAGAAGGTGCTGTGGTCAGATGAGACAAAAATTGAGCTCTTTGGCATGAACTCAACTCGCCGTGTTTGGAGGAAGAGAAATGCTGCCTATGACCCAAAGAACACCGTCCCCACTGTCAAGCATGGAGGTGGAAATGTTATGTTTTGGGGGTGTTTCTCTGCTAAGGGCACAGGACTACTTCACCGCATCAATGGGAGAATGGATGGGGCCATGTACCGTACAATTCTGAGTGACAACCTCCTTCCCTCCTCCAGGGCCTTAAAAATGGGTCGTGGCTGGGTCTTCCAGCACGACAATGACCCAAAACATACAGCCAAGGCAACAAAGGAGTGGCTCAGGAAGAAGCACATTAGGGTCATGGAGTGGCCTAGCCAGTCACCAGACCTTAATCCCATTGAAAACTTATGGAGGGAGCTGAAGCTGCGAGTTGCCAAGCGACAGCCCAGAACTCTTAATGATTTAGAGATGATCTGCAAAGAGGAGTGGACCAAAATTCCTCCTGACATGTGTGCAAACCTCATCATCAACTACAGAAGACGTCTGACCGCTGTGCTTGCCAACAAGGGTTTTGCCACCAAGTATTAGGTCTTGTTTGCCAGAGGGATCAAATACTTATTTCCCTCTGCAGAATGCAAATAAATTCATATACTTTCCACAATGTGATTTTCCGGATTTAATTTGTGATGTGCTATCTCTCACTGTTACCAATAACCTACCCTTCAATTATGGGCTGCTCATGTCTTTGTCAGTGGGCACACTTACAAAATCAGCAAGGGATCAAATACTTATTTCCCCCACTGTACTGTGCAGAAATTTAAGCCTATTCTAAAAAATTTAGGCCTACTTTACGCCTAGGCGTATCTTTTTCAATTGAGGAATTTTCAGGTGCCATATATAGCCCTAACTGGATAACCCTAGGATCTTGCCAGGTACTTGTGACCTGGATTGGCCACTGCTCAAAACAGGATATTGGGTTTGATGGATCTTTGGTCTGTCCCAGTATAGCAACGCTTATGTTCTTATATAGCAGCTGGTAAGTACTCCCACATTATTTTTTTGCAGTTGCAGCACACTAAAAATATTAGCACACAACCCGCAAAAACGTGAAAAAAAAAAAAGAAAGAAAAAATGCCTGAGTTTAATGCTGCAGTAAATCTGGGCTTAGCGTGCGGGAAAATCCCCCATTAGAACTCGCTAAACACAGATTTCACCATACCTTAATGAAAAAGACCCCGTATGTATTTACTTATAGATGATGATTTGGAAAAAAAAAAAGCCTATGCCACTTATCTGTCCAAAGACAGATCATGGTGGTGAACAATTGAATAAAAATACT
This sequence comes from Microcaecilia unicolor, assembly GCF_901765095.1. Classification (NCBI taxonomy): domain Eukaryota; kingdom Metazoa; phylum Chordata; class Amphibia; order Gymnophiona; family Siphonopidae; genus Microcaecilia; species Microcaecilia unicolor. Next base: position 470,871,704 of record NC_044031.1, read on the forward strand.
ATAAAACGTAGTCAAAATAAGATCTTATAAATGCAATAGCAAAATAAAAACTGATCCACTCTTTGCATCCAATGACGTTAATGATTTATCCATAATTATAATGCAGCACGACTCTTAAGTTGAATTTAAAAACCAGGGATTTTCATTTTTTTCTGAAGATCATTGTATTCCTGTCTTTCTGTGACAATCATCTGTAAACATGAAGATTCTTTGAATGTCAAAACAGAGCCTGTGACAACATTAATATAAAGTTAACTTATGGATTAACATGTCAACTATCAACAAGTGATAGAAACACTGCCATAATGTGGAAGGAGACAGGGGTGAGTGCACTGCCTGGAGTGAGAGGAGAGAAGTGAGAGCAATTTGGACAGGGGTATGGAGTGAGTGCATTGGGCAGGGGGTGTGTGGCATTATTCTATAATTTGAGTGCACAATTTTGCACGCCGAGTATGAAAATGTGGGAACAACATTATAGAATGAGAGGGATTATGCACAATACAATAAATGGAGTTGCCCTTGAAATGCTGCTGGTCTACTCCTTGCATCTTATTAAATTTGGGGTGGTTTGTGAATTATTTCCTATGGTTTAGGCAGGGCTTTTTTTGAGGGGGTACTTGGGGGTACTGAGTACCGGCACCTTTTCTATTGTCTGCTAAAATTGACCCAGGGTCCCCAAGTTTTAAAGAAAGATCTCAGGCTCTACACACCAATTCTGCCTTGTCATAGATTCTGTGACTGGTTGCAGGGAACCTGGCTATTGTTGGGTGGGTCCCTCAGTGATCACCCCGCCCCTGAAGGGTGGCCTAGCATTTGAGTACCAGCACCTTTTTTGCTAGAAAAAAACGCACTGGGTTTAGGAAATGAGAATTACCAGTTAGCGTTCCTTCTCCCACTTACTTGTTATATGTATTGTATGGGAATTTAGTCTATGAATTCAAAACAAAATTGAATACACTATTGTTAATCTGCAAGATCTATGGCTTGCTGAAAAATATTACTGAGAAGTAAGCTGATCTGCCAAAGCTTCCCCTTTTCATCAGAGTATGGCTTGTATTCTCTTTGAGCTACATTATTCTGTCCCCTCTCATGAAGCTACACCATCAGCTCCTCACAAAATAATCAGCATATATAACAAAACAACACACAGTATTCAACACTCAGATAAAGATTCACATTCACTCTCTTTCCAGGAAAAAAGAGCCAGTAACAACAAAAATAATTCATTAACTTTCCAGAAATCAAACCCGGTTTCCTCCAAAGACCAGATGCTTGCAAAGTGTTAGGTTTAAAATTCAGCTTCTGCCATGGTCAGTTGGCAAAAGCTGAAATTACAGGATGCTATACTTTACAGTCTGTTACATACCACAAGAGTAGCAGAAATGAATTACTGAAAGAGACCTTCTGAAAAGCACAGCAATTCAGATACCTAATTGGTCATCATCTATTATTGACAGTAAGGAAACACTGTCAATTAGGAAGCGCATGCAATGAGATTTCTTTTTGTTGGTTGTTTTTACTTACTTTTAACAATGATTATTTTGTAGTTAGAGCTACTTCTCTACTCTCCACTATCCCTCCGAATATAGAGATGGAGGGAATAAAACTTTGTACTAATAAATGACGTGTTATTTATGAAGGAAATGGTCCTCTTTGCTGTTGTTCCTGATAAGGGCAAAGAGTGACAGCATTTTGCACGTTCCCCGTCTGTTTCTATATTTGTAGTTCCAACTTATTTCCTAGAATGGCTGTCACTGTCCAAGGTTCCTTACAATCTGTGCTTTCACAGGTCATGTGACCCTCTCCCTCCAGTCATTGGAGTTCAGGCAAATGATTGCTTCAGCACCCTTACGGGTCCTTCTACTAAGGGGCGCTGAAAAATGGGCACACGCAGAATCATTTTTCAGCGCACCTGCAAAAAAAATGCCTTTTTTAAAATTTTTGCTGAAAATGGACGTGCGGCAAGAAAATTGCTGTACGTCCATTTTGGGTCTGAGACCTTACTGTCAGCCATTGACCTAGCGGTAAAATCTCAGGTGGTAATGACCTATGCGCACCAAATGCCACTTGGCGCGTGTAGCTGATGTGCAAAAGAAAATAAAAAAATATCTTGCGGACGCGTGCCAAAAATGAAATTACCGCAAGTAATGCAGTAATTTCATTTTGGCGTATGTAGATGCTTACATGGCTTAGTAAAAGGGCCCCTCAGTGACATGAACTGTACCCTATCCTCAGGCACTATCCTTACTGGTCCCTTTCCTTGTGGATCTTTTTGTCCCCTCCACCCTGCAAGGCTCAAGTCTCCATTTTGGCTCACAAGCATGTGGCTCTACTCTTTTTCCTCCCTTAGAAAATAGACTCTTTTCACCACATCTTACTTTCAAATTCAACATCCAAACTTTTTGCCTAATGTCTCAGCTTCCTCAATTTTATTCTCTACATCATTTGATCTCTACAAACTTCAACCCATTCTTCAGACACTTCCTATCCACCTTTCTACAATATTGTCAGACTGGCAGCAATTGTGAATATCCAGTTCAAAGACTCTCCCAGAATGAGTTTGAGTTCCACCTACTGCATGCAATGTTATGGTTTGCTTATTCTTGTAATAAGCAGTTGAAATTCAAGAAAAACAATCTTCCTTGTAGATGTTGGCCTGCTGGTTTAATTATCTTGATAATATATATATATATATATATATATATATATATATACACACACACAAATACATACACAGTGCACTCCATTTAAGTGCACGTCGGATAAGCGCATGCTCTGTTTAACTGCATGCTGTACTTCAGTCCCATTTTTTGCGCCATCAATTTCTATGGGGACAAACTTCGGTTTAGCACACCACAGGTAAGTGCAAGATTCGCTTATATGCATGGTTTAAGACCGCTCCTCTGCAGGAAAGACTCCGCATAAACACACGCACGGAATATAGAAGCTGATTGGCACGTGACAAAGGGGTGATAAATTTGAAATCTCATTGGTTAACTGCACATATATACTGTATTCATAAGTATCACATTTCTCAAACACGTGTATCACATTCTCTAACTTCCTCAGAAATACTCAAACTTCTCTTTGGTAGTGATATATTTCTATTTATCTTTTATTGATCCCCCCGCCCCCCCAATTATGTGCAGTAAGGCTAGTTTGATATTCATTTAAATATGATAGTTTCAGGACTAAAGTGTGGACAAGTGTTTTTAATTTCTTGGCCTAAGCAAATAAGCTCCCTCTCCTCAGTTTCAGATGTTAGTGGCATTAATTTAGGGTGATTCATATCAAGGAAGATACAATGAGACTGAAACATACTTCAGAAAGGCTGATAATATATTACATGATCCAGAATGAGGGGCTGATTTCAAAATCCAAGGAGTCCATATTCAAAGGGTTTTTTTTAACAAGGCAAGAGAGGCTCCTGTCTGGTTAATCCCCGCTGAGCAGCCAGACACTGATATTTAGAGGCACTTAACTGGGTACTGCCAATGAACATGAGCTCTAACTGGTCACTGTGAAACCAGCTAGGCTGTGGCAGTTCATGGACAGAATCAGGGCAGAGCTGCTACTTAGCCGGTCAGTGGCAAAGCATAGAGCCAGATGCACTAAAGTCCCCGTAAAGAATAGCTATTTCCACCTTGGTAAAATTTACCAATTTGGAAATACAGAGGGGTTCCCAAAGCGAATCGTATGCAAATGAGCTGATCACTGCTTTTGCGAACCGCTCATTTACATGCAATATGGGGGAGGGGGAAGCAGTCAGCTGAGAATGCATAGAACAGCCAAATCGCTAAGCATGGCTGCTCTGTGCATGCTACAGACAGCTTTCATACATGCAGACAAGCTGCGTGCATGAAAGCAGTAGAGGTAACTTAAAAAAAATGTATTATAAGCACAAGCCTGTTCTTGCTCCCATGGCCTGGCAGATAGCTAAACAACCCACTGTTGGGATTCCCTTCAATCGAGTTGTTCATCCCCATGCAGAAGTAGCAGCGGACACTGGTGGTTTGAACCGGCGCAGATTTCTTTCTTCCAGGGCTTCTTGATTGCATGTTTTTTCCTCCTGTTTTTTTTCCTTGCTTGTTGAAGTTGATTACTACTACTACTACTATTTAGCATTTCTATAGCGCTACAAGGCATACGCAGCGCTGCACAAACATAGAAGAAAGACAGTCCCTGCTCAAAGAGCTTACAATCTAATAGACAAAAAATAAATAAAGTAAGCAAATCAAATCAATTAATGTGAATGGGAAGGAAGAGAGGAGGGTAGGTGATCCGTGCCTGCAGCACACCAGCTGATTATACTATGCTTTCCCAATGGGGAGTAGGGATGGTTTCTTGCCTGAAGACATGGACCAGACTTTGGTGGATCTGCAGGTGCTGTCAGATGTTCAGTTCTCTCAGCTCAAAGACCTGCAAGCTGCAGGCAGCCACTGAAAAGTCCCGTCTCCTGTAATCTGTCCATCGGAGGAGCAAGAGACGACAGATGACGGAGCTTCCTTTCACCAGCACTATAGCAACAGACGGTCTGCAGCTCTCTCAACAGCCCCCAGCCAGGCATTACCAACAGCTCCAGACCTCCCGTTAAATTTTCCACGATAAAGGTAGGAGCTGCTTTTTTGCATTGCTCAGAAAACAGCTGTGCATCACTTTGCATGCACATTTGTATATTAATTAGCTCACTATAATAACTTTGCACTCCATTTTCGTGACAAGAGCTCGAAGACCCCTTTTGTGCATGTCTCGCTGTACATCTTGCTCACTAAACCAGCTAGAACCAGTGTAAAAACCGCTGGATTGTTAGGTTTTGTGTATCTGGGCCTCAGTCTGCTGGTTATGGGCTGCTTTTATAAAACCGTGCTAGTGGTTCCATTGCGGCAATACCGACGAAGCCCATGCAATGTGGTGAGCACGGTTCACAGCGTTCTGTCATCAGGGGTGGGAGGAGGGGGAGAGCAAGAATCAGAGGGGGTGAGGAAAGCTGTTTCAACTTTGTGGGTCTCAGTGATATTCAGTTGGGTCTACCATAAGTGTTATATGGGTCCCAGATGAATATCAGCCGGGATCCACATAAGCTCTGGCAGCCAGCACATGCCAGTATGGCCTTGGATATTCAAATGCTGGTACTCAGACATGCCCTGGCATTGAATATCTGGGGTTAATTAGCCTGTGATGGTTTCTAGATTAGGAGCCATGAGCTGAATATCGGGCCCCAAGAAAGCAAGATTTATATGGTTTTAGTGTCATATGCAAGGTCCTTGAGATTCATTATTAATGATCAGACATGTTTGCATAAAGCCAGAACTAAGTCCTTCAAAATGCTAGAATTTCTTGGTAGAAACTTATTTTATAATTTGAAATGTATAGATTAATAACATAGGAGTCAATATGCAAAGTGATTTAACCAGCCAGAAATAGCACCTGGCTTTATTAAATTGCTTGTTGACGGCTAATCGCTCATTTTCAGCGACACTTAACTGGTTAGTGCCTAACTAAAACCCAGCCATTTTGGTGCATTCTGGGAGTGGAGTCAGGACTTGGCCATTTAAGTGCCGATATTCAGCACATAACCGGCCAAGGTACCTGCATAAATAGGACCGCATAAAAGTCAGTCCTATCTTTAAGTGATGCCCCACAGCTGCTTAAGAGATGAATATCGCACTTAACCGGCTATGGTTTAGCTGGCTCTGTAAACCTGGAAATTCAATACTGGAACCCTGACATGGCCCAGCATTGAATTTCTGAGTATAATGCCGGCGGTGGTCATCAAAATGCTGAACGTTGCCGGCTGGATATTGACCCCACAGAATAGACTAATATTATAATATGAATTTTATAGTGTGGAAAGCTTGGAAGAAAAAACTTGAATCAGCAGCAAATAGCATTCTCCAGTACTGCCTAAAGCAGGGGTTCTCAACCCAGTCCTTGGTACACACCTAGCCAGTCAGGTTTTCAGGATACCCACAATGAATATGCATGAGGTAAATTTCCATGCCATACCTCCATGGTATGCACATTTATTTCATACATATTCATTGTGGATATCCTGAAAACCTGAGTGTATAGCTGTGTCCCGAGGACTGGGTTGAGAGCCCCTGGTCTAAAGTGTTCTGTCATGTGTTGCAATCTTTAGAGTAGAGGAGCATTAGGCTGAGAGCCAGGGAAACAAGGGTTCAAATCCAGTTTCTCCTACTGATGCTTTTTGTGACTTTGGGCAAGTCACTTTGCCATTCACTGCCTTAGAGAAGGTAGAAAATTAAATCTGAGTTTAAAAAATATAATAATCTAAAAGATGAAGTCCAAAGAGGTCTGCCTGAAAAAAAAAGTTAATTCTGTGATCTGCTACTTATTGATAATATAAGAAAGTTTATCATTAGTATGTAGGAATATGTATGAGTGCATGTCATGTTTTGTATATGTTGATCAATGCATGCTGTCAGTGTTGTGGCATACAATGGAAGCAGTACATGCAACTCAATCTCATGCACGTTCATTGTGGAAAGCTTGAAAACCCGACTGGGTTCTGGTCCTCGTGGCCCTCAAGGATTGTGGTTTTTCCACCCTGCTATAAACAGGGCACCTAAATCGCTTAGCTCTGAACTGTCAGGAAGCATACATGTGGGAGGAGCATGGGTGGGTCATCGGCATGTTGCCAAGTGATGCACACAACTTATAGAATACTATCAGTTGCAAACATTGCATGGTGCACTGAGGAATGTCCATTTATACCAGCCACTGACCTGTGATAAATGGGAACATCTACCTTTTGGCACACCATTACACCTTTGCACTAGTATTCTATAATGGCTTAGGAGGCTCTTAAGCCATTACAGAACATGCATTAAGCATGTCCTTTTGTGGCACTCAAAATGGGGCACCAACTTATAGAATTGCCGTTATTGGCTTCTCGATTTACACTTGCATTCCCACTGGGAAACCACTGGATTTCCCTTATATAGATCTGTCTCTCTTGTACAGTTAAAGTCAGTGTATGTACAATAAACTTGCCAAAATCCCATGACTGTTGACCATTAACCTCACACAAAAATCAGGGTACTTCCTGCAAGCCAGTCAGCCAGTTTCCTGGCCTATTACATTAAAAATAATCCAAGAAAATGATACTATGAATTCCCTGATTGTTTCAGTGAAATCAGTATTGGATCAGATTGCATCAGCCCTACCTCTCCCTTTTCCCAAGGGCCTGCTGCTAGCACTAACTCCTGCCACATTCCTATCCTCAATAGTCCCAAGTGCTCTGAGCAGGCACAGGCTCAAATGTCAGACTCTAAACACTGGGCAATCTGCTTGCTATTTACTCCCCCCTCCAACACACACTTTTAAAATATTCTGTTACAGTATCTGTAAGCTCTATAATCATGTTTGCATTTTTGAATATGTATATCAATGCAACTTTAAAAGAAACAGGCATTATAAAGGACAGCATCAACTGAGTTTTAAGCTTAGTAAATATAAGCACTGATAATACAAACTGCACTGTTGCGTGCTTTACTTCCAGTTGCATAAACTCCTGGTATAGGATTGCCTTGGCAAATAAAATGATGACCTTTTACTCTGCATACTCTTGTCAAGCTGACATGAGATGCAACCTCATGGCATTTTGGGGTCTTAGCTCAGTCTATAGTGACCAGAAGTCCATATTAAAAAAATATAAAATACACATTATTTTACTCAGTTTTGATAAGAATTTCTAGAACTGTGCTAGTATATTAAACTGTCTCTCACTTTTACTGAGAAAATGGATCAGTGATGGAATTCATCAAGGGACACGACGGCAAGAAGTTCCAGGTGCAGGTAACAGCACCTTATTTCTCCCTCAACTTATGTTCACATAGTCATCTACCACTCCCCCAACAAAAATATACTGCATTAGCTATAGTTGCACTTCAAATCAAAATGGGACCTTTGTTCCAATTTCTAAATTGCATTTGGGGCACAAGAGACAAACACTGCCTCTTACTGTTTTGACCCCCATGCAATCTTGAATCCCCAGACCCTTTCTGTTGGTGAGCAGCCCCATTACCTCTTAATGACTGTCATTAATTCCTAAACAGCGTTAATTTCAGATTTTTAATCACCCCTTAACTATTCAATTAAATTTCAATAAAATGTTAAGCACTTACAAGCCTTCACATTTTTCCTAAAATACTTACCACATTAACATGAGCAAGGTTACTGTTAAAACGGGATGAAAATACAGATAATACAGCACTATAGCAATTTACCAATGATTTATAAAAAATGTAAAAATGTTAGCAGACGTTGACTTATTTTCCCATAACACCTTTATCGGAGGTGGAGGGGAGAAAAATAATGAGAGGGTTTCTCTTTCCTGAACAAGTTCCTCAGAGCATTTCTAGTTAATTTACTATCATTACAGTGTGTTAGGTTGAAAGAAGAAAATACAGATCTGGAACCTCATCCAAGGAAGTGGAATTAGAAAAGGTACAGACAAGGGTGATGAACATGATAAAGGGGATGGGACAACTTCTCTATGAGGAAAGGTTAAAGCGACTAGAGCTCTTCAATCTTAGAGAAGAGACAGCTGAGGGGAGATAGGATGGAAGTCTATAAAGTACTAAGTGGAGTGGAATGGGGAGACATGAATCATTTGTTTACTCTTTCCAAAAATACCAGGACTAGGGGACATGCAATGAAGCTACTAAGCAGTAAATTTAAAACAAACCGGAGAAAATATTTCTTCACTCAACATGTAATTAAACTCTGGAATTCATTGCCAAAAATGTGGTAAAAGCACTTAGCAGGGTTTAAAAATTTTTTGATAATTTCCTGAAAAATAAATCTATAAGCCATTATTAAGAAGGACTTGGGAAAATCCACTTCTTATTTCTAGGATAAGAAGCATATAATCTGTAAATCTATCTTACTCTTTCTGGATCTTGCCAGGTACTTATGACCAGGATTGGCCACTGTTGGAAATAGGATACTGGGCTTGATGAACCTTAGATCTGTCCCTAGCATGGCTATGCTTATGTTATAGGAGTAGAGGAGTGGCCTAATGGTAGTGCAGTGGGCTTTGATCCCAGCATCCTGGGTTCAATTCCTACTATAGCTCCTTGTGATCTTGGGCAGGTCACTTAACCCTCCATTGCATCAGGTACAAAAACTTAGATTGTGAGTAGAGAGCTGCACGGCTTCCGTCCCCGCGGGATTCCCGCGGGGACGGAGGCAGTTCCTGCGGGGTTCCCGTGGGGATGGAACCAGTTCTGTGGGCTTCCCGTGGAAGTGTAAGCTGCACCTGCACCAGCCTCTCATCTACCGAATTCCAATTTATTTGAGTGCTGTCTCCTCCTCCTCCTCCTCTTCTTCCTTGCTTTAACAGCATAAATGTGGAAAGTCTTCCATTAAGGAGGTGGTAGAGTCACAAATGATGACGGAATTCAAAAAGGCGTGGGATGAACACAGAGGATCCCTAATTAGAAAATGGAAGTTATATAAAAGCTAACCTTAAATGGCTGCATGTGTGTGGATGTGTCAAGTGACACTTAGATGGTGACTCTGGCTGTGATGAATTAGAGCTGATACCTGGCAGACTTGTATGTTCTGTGTCTCATACATGGCAATCTGGTGTAGGATGGGCTGGAAAGGGCTTAGACAGCAACTTCAGTGGCTGGAACATGAGGACAGTGCTGGACAGACTTTTACGGTCTGCGTCCCACAAATGAGAACATGAATAGGCTGGAGTGGGCTTCGATGGCAACTCCAGCAGTTGGAACATAAGGATGGGGCCAGATAGACTTCTGTGGTCTTTGTTCCAGAAACACGAAAGAAAGACCATAATCAAGTATATAATATCACACTCGTTGATTTAATGATGAATTGATCATGAGTGTGAATATTGGCAGAGTGGATGGACCGTTCAGGTCTATTTGCTGTCACTTACTATGTTACTATTAATCCTCTTTGCTCCCAGGCTGGTGCACAGACCTCAGCTCTGACACAGGCACAAGAATCAGATGTCACCTGACCTACTGGCGCGTGCATGTGGAGGCCTCTCAGCACACACTGCCAGTGAATCAGAGACAAATCTTACATGTGTGCACCAGAGTGTTCCAAGTTCCAGCTTCCATTCCTTCCTTGCCTACAGTGCTGTGGCTCAAATCCAGAAAGAGACTGAGGGAGCTGACTGGAACTTTCTTTTATGTACTATTAAATTCTTACGGGGATGGGTTAAATTCTTACGGGGACGGGTTGGGATGGTTTAAATTTTTGCGGGGATGGGTAAGATTCCAGTGGGGATGGGTGGGGACGGGTAAGATTCCAGCAGGGACGGGCGGGGATGGGTTGGATTTCTGTCCCCGTGCAACTCTCTAATTGTGAGTCCTCTAGGACAGAGAAAGTACCTGCTCTTAGTTGTTCTCCACCTTGATGGTTAAGTGGATTATAAATGCCAGAATTAATTGAATCTCTAGCTAGTTTTGCAGCAGAGAAAAAAATGTCCTCAAATAAGGGGCTCAGAATCATTGGATTACACTTTCCCCTGGAATGTACAGTGAAGTTGTTTACCCCTAACAGGGGTTCTTTTATAGACAGATGGAAGAACACAGACTCAGCTCCCTCAGAGCCTAGAAAGACATTAAAAGATCCTTCTAAGCGCATGCAGGAGCTTCTGTGCTATTGTTGCGTCATAGATCCCTCACTGATTCACCCAGCCAAAGAATGTAGCATACCCTAAAAGGCGGGGAGTTATATGAACCCAACTACTAAGAAAGCAGCAGTGTTCTGCACTAGCTACAACCTCCAAAGCTCTAAGTATGGCAGCCACACATAAAGATAGTTCCAATAGTCAAGCCTGATGATCACTAGTGTCTGGGCCAATTTTCAAGTCAGATATGTCCATGGTTGATGAATCATAGGACACAACAACTATCACTATGGCCCAATCTGTAAATGCATAGACAGAGGGAATCAAACTGTACTCCTAAACAGTATCTACCAATTGTAGTGCCTCTCCATTCACTCTGGGCTGTACTCACAAACAGCTCCCCTGCTTGAAGAGGCACAACATAGAAGACTTCTGGGGATTCAACACCAACCCGTGATGGGTAAAACAATCTGCGGATCATTACTGCCTGGATCTCAGTCACAATGCCTAGTAACTGAGTATCCATCAGCAAAAACAAAGTTCCAACTCCAAAATGATCAGCTATAAAAGCTAGTGGGGCAAAAAAGATATTAAAATCAGAGACAGCAAAGAGCCTTGCTGTAATCCTCAGAGATTTTGCTAAACTATAGCGAAGATACTCACTTATAGCAGGTGTTGTCCAAGGACAGCAGACAAAGTATTCTCATATCTAGGTGATGTCATGCAATAGAGCCCAGTGTGGATGCTGTTTAGCGTATACAGCAAGTAGAAAATTCTAGCAGCATCCTACCACACATGCACCTTGCCACCCAACGTATAAGCGCAGGTTCCTCAGCAGAATAAAATAACTGAAGAAATAACTCCTACATGAGGTGTGAGGGTACGTGAGAATATTTGGCCTGCTGTCCTCAGAGAACATCTGTTACAGGTGAGCAGCTTCACTTTCTCCGAGGACATGCAGGCCATTAGTATTCTCGCATCTGTGAATCCTTAGCTACCAGACTCACCGAAAACATGCTAGGCCAATAGGGACGCAAAATGTCAACACCTTGAAAAGTGAAAGCTACATACCTGTAGAAGGTATTCCCCGAGGACAGCAGGCTGATTGTTCTCAAATTTGGGCGACGTCCACGGCAGCCCCTCCGATCAGAGATCTTCACTAGCAAAAGCGTTTGCTACCCTCGCGTGCGCATGCACATTGCGCATGCGTGACCGTCTTCCCACCCGAACGCGAGCGTGCTCGTCAGTCTTCTTTTTTCCGCGGCTCAGGACGGCAGTTTTTTCAGTCGGTCTGCGCCCCAAGGAGACCCCTCGCGTCTTTTCGCCATGTTCTTCCGTTCGGAAGTGTCCGGAATCTTCGTTCTGTCGTGTTCTTCGTCTTTAAAAAAAAAAATTCCTTTATTTCGAGTGTTTTCCCGTTAAGTTTTCTTTCGTTGTCGGTCGCGGCATTTTTGGCCGCCCGTACGGGTTTTTTCTAACTTGTTTTGGTGCCATTTGCCATCATTGCGAATTTTGACTTCGCCGGCGTGATTTTTCCGCCCATGTCATCGAAGCCTACCAGCGGCTTCAAAAAGTGCACCCAGTGCAGCCAGACTATATCGCTTACTGATAGGCATGTTTCGTGTCTTCAGTATCTGGGGGCCGGGCATCGTCCCCAGGCCTGTATGCTCTGCCTTCTGTTGAAGAAGAGAACTCAGGCGGCGAGATTGGCCCAGTGGAACCTTTTGTTCGGGGCCTCGTCCGGTGCTTTCGGACCCGGCCCACAGGAGACGTTTGGATTCGACGTCCTCCTCTTCGGTACCAGTGACATGCTTCGTGCGAAGGCAAAGAAGCATCGTCATCGGTCGCCTTCCAGACACGGTACCGAGAACTCTGGGTCGCCGTTTGGCACTGGCACCCGCTAAGCATTGATGCCGGGAGGACCGCTCACCCTCCATACAGGAGGTGTCGATGCGCTCCACTGTGGACAGCCCGGTACCGCCTCCATGTCCCGGACAGTTTCTGAGCTCGTTGCCGGTACCGGACTCCTTGCCTTCCTCGACAGCCGTTCTGAATGAGAGCCTCAGGGCCATCCTTCCAGGGATTCTGGAGGAGCTGTTGCGCCCTTTTCCTCCGGTACCGGGGGTGTTTGTGTCACGGGTATCGTTGAGTGAGGTGCCGGCTGGCCCCTCGCCCGTCGTGAGGTCTCCGGTCCCGGTACCACTTGCAGTACCTGCATCGGCAGCCTCCCAGGCTGACTCCCCAACGACATTGATGGAGGGAGCTTCATCGCCGCCGCTGCGGGAGTCTTCCTCTCAACGTCCCCACCGTGGCCATGTTTCCATGGAGTCGAGACGGGGCCCGGCTTCGGACCGTAGTCCACGAACTGGTGCCCGACACCGAGGGTGAGGCCTCGTGGGAAGCAGAGGAAGACCCGAGATATTTCTCTGACGAGGAGTCTGGTGGTCTTCCCTCTGATCCTACTCACTCTCCTGAAAGGCAGCTTTCTCCTTCTGAGAGTTTGTCTTTCGTGGCCTTTGTCCGGGAAATGTCTACGGCCATTCCCTTCCCTGTGGTTATAGAGGATGAGCCAAGAGCCGAAATGTTTGAACTTTTGGACTATCCTTCGCCACCTAAGGAATCGTCCACTGTACCCATGCATCATGTCCTCAAGAAGACATTGCTGGCGAACTGGGCAAAGCCCTTATCTAATCCCCACATTCCCAAGAAAATCGAATGCCAGTATCGGATCCATGGGGATCTAGAGTTAATGAGGACCCAGTTGCCCCATGACTCTGGTGTGGTGGATCTGGCCCTTAAGAAGGTCAAGAGTTATAGGGAGTAGGCTTCGGCGCCCAGGGCCGAGACTCTAGAACCTTGGATTCTTTGGGGTGGAAGGCCTACCATTCTGCGATGCTCATTTCAAAAATCCAGTCATACCAGCTCTATACGAGCATTCATATGCGGAACAATGTGCGGCAGTTGGCGGACTTGGTGGACAAGCTCCCTTCTGAGCAGGCCAAGCCTTTTGCTAGTGAAGATCTCCGATCGGAGGGGCTGCTGTGGACGTCACCCATATGTGAGAACAAGCAGCCTGCTTGTCCTCGGAGAATCAACTTTAAACTATATACAATCTAGTTGTGAAGGTGCAGACTGGAAGAGAACAAAACCGGGCCTAAGAGGGTGGAATTGGATTCTAGATACCAAACAAATTCTACAGAACTGTCTGACCAAACCGGCTGTCACATCAGATATCCTGCTCAAGGAAGTAGTGAGATGTGAATGTATGGACTGAAGACCACGTCGCTGCCTTGCAAATCTCGATGGAACTGACGTAGCCATGACACTGACATTATAAACCTTAACATGACCCTCTAGACTGAGTCAACTCAGCCTGGGCACGTGAAGGAAATGCAATCCGCTAGCCAATTGGAAATAGTGCATTTGTCGATGGCTACCTCCATCCTGTTTGGGTCAAAAGAAACAAAAAGCTGGGTGGACAGTCTATGGGCTTTAGCCTGCTCCACATAGAAGGCTAAAGCTTGTTTACAGTCCATGGTATGCAGTACATTTTTGCCAGAATGGGCATGAGGCTTTGGGAAAAACGTTGGCAGAACAATTGACTGGTTATGACAGAACTCCCAGTATAATGAAGAGCCCAGTAATAATACAAAAATATATGGTCAGTATTATACAATACAGCATGAGGAAAAAGATCTCAACACACCCAAACACTTAATATGATATTTCTGCATCTTTCACTGGGGTTGTATCATTCATCATTGTTCTAAAAAAAAACAAACCTCATGATATTTTAATTTCCTTTATTCCTTTTTAATCCTTCTTTTATAAGAAATTTTTTTTTAATTTTAAATTTCTGTTCAAAGATAGCACATTTCACAGCACAACAATAAATCAGCTACATTCTTGTTTCTTCAAACTGTATTGTTTTCATATATGAAACAAGAAAAGTCAAGCTTGAAAATTAAAATATCATGAGGACTTTTTAGACCAATGATGAATGATACAACCCCAGTGAAAGACACTGAAATCATAGTAAGCGTTTGGGTGTGTTGAGGTCTTTTTCCTCGTGCTGTATTGTATAATAGTGACTAAATATCTTACGGTAACTAGCAGTATAATGAAGAATCCAATAATAATATAAAAATATATAGAGTTTCAGCTTGTTTTCTCTTTATTATTTTCACTATGATGGAACTCCAACACTATCTTAGGAAGGAACTTAGGGTGTATGTGTGAAGAATTACCCTGTTATGATGAAACTTTGTGTAAGGTGGATCAGCTACTAGGGTCTGAAGCTCACAGATTGAGAGCTGAAGCAACTGCCACCAAACTTTCCAGGTCAGATACTTCAGATGACAGGAGTCAAAAGGCACAAAAGGAGCTCTCATCAGCTGGGTTAGAACAATGTAGAGATCCCATGACACAGTAGGAGGTAGGAGCGTTGTCAACATCAGACCTCTCATGAATCAACAACTAGAGGCTGCACAGAGATGGGCAGGAGGAATTCAAGAAGTTTTTGTGTAGGGCAAGAGAGAGGATCTAGGGCTTTCCACTCAAACCAGACAGCAAATCTTCTCCATTTAAAAGAATAACACCTCTTAGTGGAATATTTTCTGGAAGCAAGCAAGGTTTTGGAGATACTACTACTACTTATAATTTCTAAAGCGCTACTAGACGTACGCAGCGCTGTACACTTGAACATGAAGAGACAGTTCCTGCTCAACAGAGCTTACAATCTAATTAGGACAAACAGAACAAACAAGAGATAAGGGAATATTAAAGTGAGGATGATAAAATAAGGGTTCTGAACAAGTAAATAAGGGTTAAGAATTAAAAGCAGCATCAAAAAGGTGGGCTTTTAGCTTAGATTTGAAGACAGCCAGAGATGGAGCTTGACGTACTGGCTCAGGAAGTCTATTCCAGGCATATGGTGCAGCAAGGTAAAAGGAATGGAGTCTGGAGTTAGTAGTGGAGGAGAAGGGTGCAGATGAGAGAGATTTACCCAGTGAACGGAGTTCCCGGGGAGGAATGTAGGGAGAGATGAGAGTGGAGAGGTACTGAGGAGCTGCAGAGTGAATGCACTTATAGGTCAAGAAGAGGAGTTTGAACTGTATGCTGAAACGGATAGGAAGCCAGTGAAGTGACTTGAGGATAGGGCTAATATGAGCATAATTACACTGGTGGAATATTAGTCGTGCAGCAGAATTTTTAACAGATTGAAGAGGAGAGAGATGGCTAAGTGGGAGACCTGTGAGAAGCAAGTTGCAATAGTCTAAGTGAGAGGTGATAAGAGAGTGGATGAAGGTTCTGATAGTGTGCTCAGAAAGGAAAGGGTGAATTTTGGTGATATTATAGAGAAAGAAATGACAGGTTTTAGCAGTCTGCTGAATATGTGCAGAGAAGGAGAGGGAGGAGTCGAAGTTGACCCCAAAGTTACGAGCTGATGAGACAGGAAGGATGAGAGTGTTATCCACAGAAACAGAGAATGGGGGAGGAGGAGAGGTTGGTTTAGGGCAGGGGTAGGCAACTCCAGTCCTCGAGAGCCGCAGGCAGGTCAGGTTTTCAGGATATCCACAATGAATATGCAGGAGATAGATTTGCAAGCACTGCTTCCATGGTATGCAAATCTATCTCATGCATATTCATTATGGATATCCTGAAAACCTGACCTGCCTGCGGCTCTTGAGGACCGGAGTTGCCTACCCTGGCTTAGGGGGAAAGATAAGAAGCTCAGTCTTGGTCATGTTTAATTTCAGATGGCGCTGAGACATCCAGGCAGCAATGTCAGACAGGCAGGCTGATACTTTGGCCTGGATTTCGGCTGAGATTTCTGGTGTGGAGAGGTAGATCTGGGAGTCATCAGCACAAATATGATACTGAAAACCATGGGATGAGATCAGAGTACCAAGGGAAGAAGTATAGATGGAGAAAAGAAGAGGTCCCAGGACAGATCCCTGAGGTACACCAACTGACAGTGGGATAGAAGTAGGAGGAGCCACTAGAGTATACACTAAAGGTACGCTGGGAGAGATAAGAAGAAAACCACATGGACTACAAAGGAGAAAGCCTTTGCACAGTTGGGGCAATTCTATAAAAGGATGCCCCTTTCTTTAGGTGCCCCAATGGTATATGGTGAAAGTGTATTTAACAGCATCTGGGCATCCAGTTTCCACTGTAGAATACTAGTCTAACTTTGCATCGATGCACCTTACATCTAGGCTAATGCAGTTACACCAGCCATATACCTAAATGCAACAAGGATGTAAGTAACATAGTATTCTATAAGAGATATGCATAACTTGGAGGCACCAGTGGTGTAGCTAGGTGGGGTGCCAGGGGAGCAGCCACTCCCCCAAACAGAGTTCTGCCGGCGCCTATTTTTTCTCATCATGTTGCATTGAAAATGTGCATCGGTGGAAGTCCGCTCTCGCGCTGCTTTCGCTCCCCAAGCACCGTCAACTTGGCTCTGCTTCTGGGAGGTACACCCATGTCCTGTTTTAGCAACGATGCTGGAGGATTCACAGAACCATCGTGTGGATTCCCTTGCAATATGATTGCAGTCATATGAGTCACAACACATGTGTGAAGAGATATCCAGTTCTCAACATAATTTGCCCCTGAGGCAGCCCATGTGTGGGCAAAACACGCCCTGTGTCGGGCATTGTTGGTTGAATACATTCATCTTCATATAGGTTTCATCTGTTTTGCTTTTTGTGTCACCTCCTGCTGATGCTCCATCATGTATACAACCCCCTTGCACTTATACATTATACCACTTACAGAATAGAGCTTATGGTGCTTATGCACATGTGCTAATTTTTGTGCATTTATAAATGTTTTGCTACAGAATTGCCCTTAAGTATTGAAAAAGATCACCCAATGGAACTTGAGCACCCACTGGCTCCAGCACTTGCAAAGGTTCCTGAAGTGACTTGGGTTGTTATCACCATTTGCCCGAGAAGCAGCTTAAAGAAAATGTACCAATTTCCTATTGGCAATAGGCCCTCAAGCATCTTTTCTATTAAATATGCTCTCAGCTGGGGAAGGAAGGATTTCCCTGCTAGAATGTCTATCAAGGTACTTCTGAAAAGAATCCTCTGCGACGGATTTTACAGAGCTCATGAAATGCCATAAGGTTTGCAGGAAATTGATCCCTTTCAGAGCAATTGCTTGGCCTTTACAGGCAAAGAGTTCTTTGCCAGTTAGTCATCTAGACAGGGAAACACAATTATCCTGATTCCTGAGGGGTAAAACTCCTACTGTCAAGATTCTTGTAGCTGCTAAAAGGCCAAATGGCAATATTTGGTAGATAATGAGTTCCATTTAGTATAAATCTTAAGATACTTTTATGCATAGGGTGGATTGTAATGTGTGTCTACATATTCTTCAGGTTCAGGGAGCATGACCAACCTTTCATATCTATTAAGGAAAGTATAGTTTGAAGCAAAGTCATAGAATTTTTCCTTCAATATGAATTTCAGTCCTCTCGGATCCAGTACTGGCCCAAATCCTCTTTATTTCTTCAGAACTAAGAAATATCTGAAATATCTGGATAGAAGTTTTTTTTAGCCCCACCACCACCACCACACTTGTCCTGTAGGATAATCCTGCTGCCCTGAAGCATACGGATGATGATGGGATACCTATACCTGAAGCAGGTATGGGATGATCTAGTAGAACTTTCAGAAAACGTAGTTGATACACATTCACAATCTAACACTCACACTCTTCCACCATTATTTAATTCCAGGCCTCCACAAACAGAACTCTCCTCCTACCTGTATTTCTTTTAAGGTAGAAAGAAAGGTTATGTTTCTTGTCCTGCTGGCTGTTTAGGCTGTGTCTGTCCCTCTAGTTAAACCTTCACAGCTGTTATTTCCCGTTACTGATGCAATCTTTGCCTTAGAAAGTCAGTACACTGGTTTAAAAAACCCCAATAGTCTCCGGTAAGTAGTGTAGGGCTGCTTCTGCATGAGAAGGGGGATGGTTCTACTGAGGATAACAAGAATTCATCAGAGCAGTGGTCTTTAAGATCATCCATATTCCTTATTTTGCTGCTAGACTGTGTTCTATACTTGGTACGCCTGCCAGTCCGTCATATGCTATTTGTGTATCTATTGCGCAATGACTAAATGATGTGCCACTATTTTGGAACTGAATGTAGCACTCCGGGAGACTTCCTTTCTACTAAGTTCAGAAGGGTCCTCAGCTGTTTCCTGGCAGAGCAAATGCATGAACTTTGGATCACTTTGCTATTTTCAGCACCAACTCAACCATCACAAGGTTCTATCATAGCTGCATTCTGTCAGTTCAGAACTGGGATGATCTTTATATTTGTGGTACAGTTTCTTGGCAACCAGCAAGCAGAAGATAGGCTTCTGCAACATCCGGCATTGATGATCTGGCAGGAGTTTGTGAACAAGGACTACCACTACTTCTCTCAGTTGATCAATGAGTATGATGAATGAAATCTGCCTTAGTATCTTGTAAAAAATGAGAAGCAGGACAATTGCTATTTTTTATACAAACTTCTTCTAATTTAACCCTTAGTGTCCAGTGTTCCCGTAATAAGCCATATGGGAACAGATTGATGGGAACACTGGACACTAAAGGGTTTAAATCCTCTGGAAGTGAGGTGCTGCATAGTAATGCAAGCAAAGGTTCAACTACAGTACAGTAGACCCTTTTCCCTCTGATTATTCTAGTGAGACATTCGAGGCCTGCCTCAGATATGTGAATTGGAAACCCAGGGCAAATGTTGACCTTCATAGAGTCAAAAGGGTGCCTTGCTCTCAGGCTCCTATTTTCCTTAGATATTTGTAGGACAGTGTTTTGGAAGGTTATGCGTCTCACAGTCCAATTTGAACCTACTGAAGTACAAAACTGAATGAAATGGATGATGATTGATCAAAGAGCCACTAGGACTGATTCTGTCAGTGTCTCCAAATGCCTGAATGGCAAATCCTGGAAGAACTTTCTGAACAGCAAAAAAAGCTTGTAGCTCTCTAAGAATATTGGTCCCTTGGCAGCAGTAGCAAAAGGCAAATCCAGTAAAGCACTTTCTGTTTTGGTACCAGGATAATCATTGCCTACTCCAAGGCTCTTAGTTCAAAGGACTGGGCACCATGTGCAAGGGATCTTACAGTTTAGAACTGATCCCATGCACTTCACCATACTGAGTGCTGAGATCTTAGGAACAGAGGCTGCTGGGCTACTTTGGTGCTGAGCCCTGTGCTGGAGGTGATCTAGCCTATATATTTTTCCTTAGGATACAATGGACTAAATGAACAGGAGTATAAAAAACATGAGTGGTTCCCGCATCAAGAACAGCAGAGTGCTAGCCAATTTTTACCTATTTTGGGTCTTGCTTCCTATGGTAAGCTTTCCCCTCTGCTTCTCTGGAAGATGTCTCATTCCTGGGAATTACATAGTAACATAGAAAACTGTAACCAGATAAAGACCATATGGCACATCCAGTCTGCCCAGCCATGCATCTGTTTTCTCTATTACTCCCTTAGAGATCCTATGTACTTGCTCCAAGCTCTCTTGAATTCAGATAATGTTTTTGTCTCCATCTATCAGGAGGCCATTCCACAAATTCACCACCCATTTCCGTAAAGAAGTATTTCCTCAGGTTACTTTTGAGTCTATCCCTTTCACCTTCATCCTATGCCCCCCTCGTTCCAGAGCTTCCTTTCAACGAAGACTCGCCAAGGAGAAGATATTGGTAGATATGTTGATATAGTTCTCTGTTGATAAACAGAATGAAATCATCCACTCCAGATCTGTCATCATAGAAAGACCTGAAAGTCCCTAGGGGATTTTTCGTTCTACTGCTGCCTCTGCTTCGCAGGATCCCTAGTTTCTCCCCCAAGTTAGCCTAATTATTTTTCAATTGATTTCATGCTGTAGCCATTCTTCTGTTGGCAAATTGTTGCACAATTTTGCCAGTTGCATGAAAACTCCTTTCTTTGAAGGGGGATGAAATTATTATCCCTTAATCTCAAGAGGATACCCCTTTGTTCATTCATAGCTGATTGAGTAAAAAGATCATTTGCATGTATCCTAAAAGAGAAGTGGGTTGGGGAGTGAGGGAACTCAGGGTTCAAATCCCACTAATGATGCTCCTTGTAATTTTGGCAAGTCACAATTCTCCCTTGCCTCAAGTACTAACTTGTAAGCCTTCTGGTGATGGGAAAATACCTACTGTACCTGAATGTAACTCACCTTGAGCTACTACTGAAAAAAGGTATAAGGTAATTTCAAAATCTGTTCCCTTCCTGTAGGGTCCATTGATTTTATCTATATAATGTACTCCGACATTTTTAATGTCCTTTTTCAGTAATGTAAATGGATCCAGTTCCATCAACACATTTATGGGGTCTTTTACTAAAGATTAACATGCTATCTGCCACAGGACTCATTTTATTCCCGTGGGTCTTGCTGCAGATAACATGCACTGTTAGTAAAGACCCCCTTACAGGACAATTCTCTGGTGAGCTGCAATGAAGTTGCATTGTATAATATGCTAAAACCAAATGTAAACTTGGAAGTAGCTCTGAGCCTCCACCCATCCCAAGTGTAGACTCTGCTGCATTAAAAGCCATGGATTTTAGTTTAGTTTGAGGTCCTATATAGAAAAGCACCAAACACCTCCAGTAATGATATTACTGCTTGGGTACCAGATTAGTAATCAATGTAAGCAACCTGTTTCTGTACGAGTCTCAGCGAGAGGCGTGGACAGATACTCGATAATGCTATATTTTCTATAGAGGCAGAAGACAGGGAAGAGAGAGAAATGCAAGGGAGCATGGCAAGATACCTGCATGACAGTGAGCTCATTTTTAATCCTTGGTGCCTTGAGCTGTCAAGTTCAAATCATGGGCAAAAATTCATTTGAACAATGGGGAAATTACAGAGCTAAGGGATTTCCTTCAGAGATCAAATGTAGAATCAGATTGCTGGAGGTTACATTTCCTCAGTGCTGAAATCTACAGAAAGGGAGAAAAACCCAGTGAAGTCAATCAGCAGCTACGCAGCTTCTGAAGTATTAGGCTCAAACACCATAAAGTAAATTGGAATTCTGCCCTCTGAAACCAAACAGCTAGGTGCCTGGTATTTGTTGAAGTTGAATAGCTTGCTGGTGGTTAGACCTACATGTCACTTTTAATAGACTACAAATTCTTTGACTTAAGTAGTAAGATGACCTCCCTCCCCACCAATTGACCATACTGTCACACAATCAAATTGCCATTTATCATGCAAGCACCTTTTTGGAGCAACAGCCTCACTGCTGTTTTATAAAGCAATTCAAGGCCTCTAATAGGCTGGTCTCTTAGTTTTGCATCATTCAAAAAAAAATCCCACTATCTTTATAAAAATATGAATTGTTTATAAATCAGGATCTATGACTTACACATTTATGACACCATTCCTGTAAATAATGAGGCCCATGACTTGTATACAATACAGCTAGAAACCACAGCACAGCTCAGTTTTACAATGATTAACTGCTGCATACAGCTATGACTTTATTTGTAAGGAGCAGTTAGGAAAGGCAAAATGAGTATGCAGCTTTCCATTATATACAGGCATATTTTCAATAGCCGTGTGAGTCTTTTATGGCTCCATTTACTGTCAATGTCCTAGTGTCATCTGTAATAAACTGGCAGCAATTAGAGCCACAATAAACCCCATAATGCAACACAAACAACAGGAAGTCTCCCAGAACCCCAACGCTCTAAATTTACATCTCCCCTTCGAAAGTCTATTTAGCACCAGAGTTTGCAAGCATGTCTGCTAAAGAGCGCTCTAATTAAGATGTATCTGGTGAACAAGTGTCTGGCTTTTCACCCTACTTTTTAACATATCATGCATGCCACTGAGCAATCTTCATCGGGTCTCATAATGAGAAAACTGTGATATGCAAAAACTCTGTGAAATCTTTTATCCTCCCAGGAGACCTCCCTTGATGCTAGGCATTCATCATCTAGCCTCTAATATCAGTTATTCTGTGCCTCCTCTGCTTACACCAGAATTAATTTTTGCTTTAATTACTCTCTTCGCTGGAATGCTGATGAAGGAGAGGGACTCAGCATTTTGGGACTCAGGCCTCATTCCACTGCTTTAATTTGAATGAATTCCACTAGGAGAGGAAGGCAAACAACTGGCAGCGGAGCCTACGGGGGCTCACAGGGATGGCAAAACCGTACAGCAGATTATATCGGCTAGTGCAAGTTAAAACACACACACAAAGACGAGATTGCTATTGGAAAATTCTAGACACACACACATACTTTCACTGGCTGGTTACATTTGGAGCTGGCTGGAAAATCTGGTGCTCTGCTCCCAATGCACAGTGCGACCTGAGTGATTACCAGTCTCCTTCCCCTCCTGCCTACATCTGTTCTGCATCTGAGGACCTCGCTATGTAAATTCTTTACACACAGCAAGCACTTTTAACCTCTTGCCTGCTCAATTTTGTGTGCCACTCACAGTGCTTTTTTTTTTTTTCTTTTACTGCTCATGTTTTATGGCGTATGTTAAACTTTCATTTTTATGAATACTTGTCTGAAAGCTGGAGGTACTAAAATGAACTGCAATAAAAATTATTGAGGATTTGCTCTGATGAGCTGAGAAGATCAAAATCTATTACTGATCAATAGCTTTTTAAAGTATTTTTTAAACCAGTAACAAAGTAAACATTACATTTGTCACACAAAGAGTTAAATTTTAGTCTGATTACAGTGTTACATCAATCAAAATCTACAGGCAGAACAAAAATGATACCAAATGTAGGTTCCATATTAATTCTAAAAAAAAGAAAAAAAAAGCCAAAGACTTCCTTAGTAGGTTCACACATCATTTCTCTTCTTTCTTTCTTTTTTTTTAAACATACGATTTATCATTTGTTTCCTAATCTGGTAGATAAAATTATTTCTGAGTAGATGAAATGGAAAAAAAAAAACCCTACAAAACGTCAATGGAGTCTAAATGGTCAGGCTTTAATAAGGCCAAAGTGCCATCTGCAATAAAAAATTCAAATCAGATTTGCAATGGAAATAAAAGAAAAACACTGCTCATAAAACATGAATGAATGAATGAATCATCATGAGTTTAAGCTTCCTCACATAATCAGTGAAAACCTGGCAGTGGCATCCGTCATATACCCAGATGCCACGGTCATTCCGTTGACCACAATATGTCATCGTTGAAAGTAAACCTGCACTCTTTTACCATGGCTTTTTGGTTTTCATCTAGAACCTGCTTTTTTTTCCAGCAGCCTCTATAGAGAAAAAAAAAAGGTTTGGACAAATAAAGAAAACCAAAGTAGTGATTTTACAAAAGATATGAACTGTTTGCCTGACCTCGGCTACACAAGAAAACTAAAGCACGTAATGAACGTAACCCTACTCTTCCACTCTACGATTCTTATCGTGGCTCTGCCATATGAACTTATCTTTACCACTACATCACGTTGGTATTTGTTCACACCGGAATCTGTAAACGCCTCTCCGGTACTATGAGCCTGCAAATAGGTGGGAAAATGTGGGATACAGATGTAACAAATAAATGCGTAAAAAAAAAAAGCATAGTTCTGTATGTAAACTGGAATGTATACAAAAGTAAGGATGTTACAAGAGGCACTATTTATACATAATACGTGGCAGCATGCAGAATTTAAAGTGCACACGTAGTCCATATTTCAGAACAGCAAATATTATACATCCTCGAAGATTTTCCTGTCGGCGTTTATAACTGCTTCCAGTCAAACATAAGCAGCTGCTAACTTATTGCTTGGACCTAGGCTTTAGCAGAAAAGCTTGGAGGGAGAATCGTTTCACCTCTTTAAGGTCCAGAATCACTTTGAAGTCTGTTGGTTAATCAGTTCCCTGCAGATGTACAGCTTCTAAAATCCTCCATTTGCACGTATAACTAGCAAAATCAACACTTATACACACACGTAGTTCTACTTAGATGTACAAACTCTATAGCAATGCTGTTCTTAATTTTTTCTTCACTAAACTAGGGGTATATGAACTTTCACACGAAGGAAACAAACCTTAGCAAGTAAATAGGAAAATAACTTCAGTGTCACATATAGCATAATTTATAAGCCATGTATCTTTTCATTCCACATCAAAGAACTCGTGTGTGTTCCCCAAAACAATTGCTCACAAGCTCAAACTTTTAAAAGTATTTTTGCAGAGCAATGTGCTCTAAAAAAAAATGACAATTAGAATGGAACTTTTTATCTCAAACAAGTCACCATCAACAGTCTACTCATTCTACCATTGAAACAATATTTTTCAAAATGTACATAAGAGCATAACAACATAAGTGGTGTCATACAGGAACAGGACCAATTGTCCCATGAAGAGCCAGTATCCTACTTCCAACAGTGGCCAATCCAGGTCATAAGTACCTGGCAAGATCCTAAAAGAATAAAACAGATTTTACACTACTTATCCTAGAAATAAGCAGTGGATTTTCCAAAGTCATCTTAATAATGGCTTTTGGACATTCCTTGTAGGACATTATCAAACCTTTTTTAAACCCTGCTAAGCTAACTTTTACCATATTCTCTGACAACAAATTCCAGAGTTTAATTTAACACTGAGTGAAGAAATAATTTCTCCAATTTGTTTTAAATTTACTATTTAGTAGCTTCATTGCATGTCCCCTAGTCCTTGTAATTTTGAAAAGAGTAAATAAGCGATTCATTTCTACCTGCTCCACTCCACTCAGGGCCAGATGCACTAAACTTAATGAGCCAGCAACGTGGTTTTTAAACTGGTTCTAGCCAGTTTAGCGTGCAAGTAGTAAACCAGGACATGCACAAACGGGTTCTCCGAGCCATTTTCCTGTCACGGTAGCAGCTAACAAAAATGGAATGCAAATGAGCTACTATTATAATGTGAATGCAATGCACTACCGTTTCCTACCCCATGCACCGTGGAAAACCTAACGGGAGGTTTGCACCTCTCGTTGAGGCTGCTATGAGCGGGACTCATGCAGAGGAGGACACCCATCGCAAAAAATCGGAAGAAAAAAAAAGTCCAAGTGCCCATCAGGGACGTCTTTTCAAGTGCCTACTTGGACGTCCTTCCCCCCCCCCCCCCAAAAAAAAGGTGTCAGCTAAACGTGCTGTGATTGGCTGAGAGAGACCTGGAGAGGCATATTCAAAAGGGATGTCCAAATAGTTTTGATTTGGGTGTCCTCACAGGTCCCGATCCCCGATTTTCTCTCCCACTTCTCCCTCTGCTGCACAAAATGCCCGGCAATTTATTGACGGCTATTATACATGCAGCTTCACCTGTGCCATAACTCCAAGCATGCTTACTTCCGAGCTGTGTAAAAATACATGTATCCTTGTCACTATGCATATTTTACATGGGGTAATTTTCTATCCATATGCTGTCATATACATGCAAAAATGTGCCCCTTAATGTATAACATCTATGCATACGCATTTGTATTGTGTAAAAGATACCACAACCCCTG
The DNA here is from genome assembly GCF_901765095.1 of Microcaecilia unicolor. Classification (NCBI taxonomy): domain Eukaryota; kingdom Metazoa; phylum Chordata; class Amphibia; order Gymnophiona; family Siphonopidae; genus Microcaecilia; species Microcaecilia unicolor. The sequence continues at coordinate 470,897,841 of NC_044031.1, forward strand.
AATGCAGATTATCATGTCTGCCTGCACTAACATAGGCATTCGCACGCCCTCTTACATCAACAACATTCACATCCTTAAATACAGAAAAACACTTCAATCTGTGGATTAAATCATCCGCAGCTTTATTTACCAAATTCAAATTTCCTTTAATTACTTAACACTTAAATGGTAAATTCAACAATAATGCAATAAACTGTTCTTTGTCAGACGGTCTCGTACCAACATTTCAAATTTTCACTGACCCCAAGTCCATGGTGGTACAGCACATGAACCCCCTAATTCCCTTTCAATACACTCCTCAACTGTTTACTACTGAATTTACACTGATAAAGAAATTGATCGTTCAGACCCCCCACTGTGACAAATCAGCCACCTATCCCCAACCTTAACAAACCCCCACAATAACACCTCTCAAACCCCATAAAGGAAAGGGCTGGGCTGTGTGGGTCAGCCAAAAATACCTTCCACCTGCTTGGGCTCATGAACAAACTGCGAGCCCACTCAAAATTCTCCCTGTATTTTATTCTTCCTTTCCCTTATTGGTTCTCACTTCTCAGCCTTCTCAACCAATCCGCTTTCCCTAGTAACATCAACCCTCCACAACAACTGCTTCCTTTTCCTCCCAGGCAGCTCAGCCATGTTAGATCACACCAGTGGGGTGGAGTTGTATACCCTCACATGGGAATCTTGAGTTACCAAAACATCAAATATGTAACAATGATTTATTATTCAATTTCTCAACTTTGCAAATTAATGTTCAGTACAGGAATTTGCAAAGTTGAAAAACTGAATAATAAATCACTGCTATATATTTGATGTTTTGGTAACCCAGATTCCCATGTGAGTGTATTATTCAAATTGATTTGGGTTTGTCTCTTTTTGCATTGTGGAGCTATATACCCCAGGATTCTGTATAGGTCGTCTATGTTTGGATACAGATCGCAGTTGCACGCCTACACTAATTAGTCAATTAGGCGCTAATTACTGGAGTTAATTAAAACTTAATTGGCACTAATTAGAAGTTAAGCATGCATCTGCCCTACGGCCTATTCTAGAACATGAATGCCTAAAGGAGTAGCCCAATGGTTAGTGTAGCGGGCTTTGATCCTGGCAACCTGGGTTCAATTCCCACTGCAACTACTTGTGACCTTAGGCAAGTAACTTAACCCTCCATTGCACCAGGTACAACCCCCCCCCCCCCCCCAAAAAAAAAACCTTAAGATTGTGAGCCCTTTAGGGACAGAGAAAGTACACCTGCATATAATGTGTACAGTGTTTCGTACATCTAGTAGTGCTATAGAAATGATTAGTAGTAGTAAATTTCATAGGATGCAACACAAAAAGGGGATGTGACCATGGGAGAGGCATTCTCAGAAATTAGGTGCAACGTTACAGAATATTTGGATTTGCACACCCAACTGCCATCGGTTGGGAACAAGTTTACACCAGGTTTTGAGAGGCATAAGTGCTAGTACCACAGGAAGTGCACCAAGCTACTTTTCTGTGAAGGGCACTCTGTGTGGAGTGCCTGTTACAGAATACTATTTTTTGCACAGATCATAACGACACCTAAATTTAGACGCTGTTTACTGAATCTGGCCCACAGTTCTTACACTGAACACACGAATTTGGAATAAACAGGGGCTGCAACTTTATTAACCAATTATACAAACCCTCTCCCAACCATCAGGAGGGCGCAAGTGGAGCTAGAGTATAGGGTTTATAGTCAGTGATCAAACTAGTCAAACTGTCTCTCTCATTTAATGTCTGTTTAGACAAGCACAACCTGAAAGCAAAAGTGAAAGTCACCTCCCCAATATTAAGAAATACCATGCTTTTAATATATGATCATTATAGTTCACATGTGACACAACGGTGCAGAAATGTGTTCTAATCACCACTGAACAAGTTTTTAACTAAAGGTGCAAGCAACACATTCTCCAGATATTGCAATTATAGTCATAAGAATGCCACACGTGCACACACAAGTGTATTATTTAAATTGAATTGGGTTTGTCTCTTTTTGTATTGTGAAGCTATATACCCCAGATTCTGTATATGTCATCTATATTTGGGCACAGATCAAAGTTGCATGCCTACACTAATTAGTCAATTATGCATTAACAATTACTGGAGTAATTGGGACTTATTTGGCACTAATTAGGAGTTAAGCACAAATCTGTCCTATAGCCTATTCTAGAACATAAATGCCTAAAAGAGTAGCCCAATGGTTAGTGCAGCGGGCTTTGATCCTGGCAATCTGGGTTCAACTGCAACTCCTTGTGACAAGTATTTTTAATATTCTCACCAATTTTTTAAAAAGTATACAGATGAAGTCAAGAACTATTGATATCCAAGGGTATATCTGCTACTTTCTCACCCAGTTCCATACCTATACTGGGCCTTTTCTCCTCTTTCGCTATTTATTCGTAGGGAATAAACCAAAATATTAAGAGCCCTCCATATGGAATTTATTACTACCTCTTTCAACGCATTAATGCACCATATTTTCCATTCCAAAGAAATCACTGAATGTCTTAAATTGTCATTAAATCTGTTATATTTCCACGTGAAGGGACATGGGTATATCACCATGTTTCCTATTAGAAACTGTCACTGGCTTATTTCCCTAGAGATTCTGATGTACTTGCCTAAGTTCCCCTCAGGCGCTGATATCCTTCCACGTGCTTTCATGTACTTTCAGAGCTGTGCTCTCTCCTCCTTCACAAATATGCTTAGTTAATACTCCAGGTCATCTTCAAGCCCTAATGTTCGCCAAGTGAACATTTAAGCGATTTCTGCTAAACAAATCTTAGGTCCAACTTTGAAATCAAAGACAGTGTATACATATGCATGCTAAAAATAGAAGAATATTTATTGAAAAATACTATGGGTATCTCAGAAATTATGAAGAAATATACATTAGATGATGATTTACTAAGCTGCAGTAAAAACCACCCATAACATGTGTTACTAATTATCAGCACATTATTGGTCTTCAGTAGATAGGTGTTCCAGTGCAGTATTCATCAGGGATTTCTTAAGCTTTTCATTTTATTTATTAGGATTTATTTACTGCCTTTTTGAAGGCATTCAGTCAAGGCGGTGTACAGTAAGAATAGGGCAAACATGAGCAATGGGCAATTACAGCGGTAAAAATATTCAAATAACAATACAAAGTATGGTATGGTATACTACTTACAATGTCAACACATAGTAACATAGTAAGTGACGGCAGAAAAAGAACTTACGGTCCATCCAGTCTGCCCCAACAAAATAAACTAATATGTGCTACTTTATATGGATACCTGACCTTGATTTGTATCTGCCATTTTCAAGGCACGACCGTAGAAGTCTGCCCAGCACTAGCCCCACCTTCTAACCACTGGTGCTACCACCCAACCTCTGCTAAGCTTCTGAGGATCAATTCTTCGGAACAGGATTCCTTTATGTTTATCCCATGCTTTTTTGAATTCCATTACCGTTTTCATCGCCACCATCTCCCGCGAGAGGGCATTCCAAGTATCCACCCACTCTCTCCATGAAAAAAATACTTCCTGACATTTTTCTTGAGTTTGCCACCCTTCAACCTCATTTCATGTCCTCTAGTTCTACCGCCTTCCCATCTACGGAAAAGGTTTGTTTGTGGATTAATACCTTCAAATATTTGAATGTCTGTATCATATCACCCCTGTTTCTCCTTTCCCTCCAGGTATACATGTTCAGGTAAGCAAGTCTCTCGTCATACGTCTGTAATGCAAATCCCATACCATTTTTGTAGCTTTTCTTGGACCGCTTCAATTCTTTTTACATCCTTAGCAAGATATGGCCTCCAAAACGAACACAATACTCCAGGTGGGGCCTCACCAACGACTTGTACAGGGGCATCAACACCTCCTTTCTTCTGCTGGTCACACCTCTCTCTATACAGCCTAGCAACCTTCTGCCTACGGCTACGGCCACCGCCTTGTCACACTGTTTTGTCGCCTTCAGATCCTTAGATACTATCACCCCAAGATCCCTTTCCCTGCCTGTACATAGACTCTCACCGCCTAACACATACGTCTTACCGTGGATTTCTACTCCCTCGTGCATCACTTTGCATTTCCTCGCATTGAATTTTAATTGCCAAACATTAGACCATTCTTCTAGCTTCTGCAGATCCTTTTCATGTTTTCCACTCCCTCCTGGGTGTCCACTCTGTTGCACTACATAATAGAACATTTTAAATGATAGTGAAGGGTAAAGTAAGATGGAACATATAGATAGGTAAGACCGTCAGAAGAGTTAGAAAGTAAGGTGACTGATTTAAAGAAAGTTGCACATGAGGATGAAGAGATGGTTAAATATTATCTCAACTAGGGTAGGATGGATAAACATGTCTTTTGCACATTTTCCACTCCTTGACCATAATTGCCAGTGTTGTGTCCATGAGTGGGTTGCGCCCACCCACTTTGGGCTCAGGCACACCCAGCAGAGGTGTACTCTTCCTGCACATGGAGGGGATCACGAAGTCCTGTTTGCTAAAGAGCTCCTTGAAGGCATCCTGAACTTTCTTCCCCCAAAGTTTGGATATCAATGGTAGACACTCAATGCTAGATCAATGCTCAGTTTTGCGCCTGTAGATGCTGCATTAGGTGGCTCATTAAAGCTGCCACCAACTGCTAAGCTGAGGGAAAGAAAGTTCAGGATAACTTAGAGGAGCTCTTTAGCTGGCAGAACTTAGGGATCCCCTCCAGCTCAAATATTTAATATTTGAGTGGAGTGTGGGGTGGGGAGGGAGTTGCGGGGTGGGAGTGCAGGCTGCCGAGGAGGACATTGTGACCACCCATGTTTACAGTAGGCCCAACCAAATTGGAGGCCTGGCTACACTACTGATACTTAATGCAACTCACTTGTATCTTCTAATTACTTCTCTAAAATGTTCCCTTTATAAATTTCAAGTTAGTACAAGTGAATGCCCATTTTTCATAGACTGCTGAGACTGGAATTCAGATGTTCAGGTTGAGATGTGATCAGTTCTGGTGGTATTTTGCAAAAGGCAGGCGTGAATGTGTATTTGCCAGTAGTACAGTGCGAGCAGACATTTTACAAATATACACATTGAAAAATAAAAGCACAATGAATCCAGTACCTCTATATGAAAGAGGCAATGTTGTAACTTCAATGTTAAGTGATACTACCTGCATATGTAGCTGTCCCCATTTAGAAAGCTACATATGTAAACGTTGCCAATAAGTTGTAAGGCAACAATTTTATTTTATTCATTTTTGGAGGTGGAAATAACAGTGAATTAAAGAGAATTATTCCCTAGAAACATGACGGCAGATAAGGACCAAATGGCCCATCCAGTCTGCCCATCCTCTGTAACCACTAACTCCTATGCGAATGTCCCAGGGGCGTAGCCAGACTTTGAGGTGGGAGGGGGCCAGAACCCAAGGTGGGGGGGGGGCACATTTTGGTCACCTCTCCGCTGCTGCCGCCCCCTCCTCTGCTGCCACTGTACATCTTGACTGGCGGGGGTCCCCAACCCCCACCAGCTGAGGCACTGCTGCCACTGCAAATACTTGGCTGGCGGGAGTCCCCAACCCCACCAGCTGAATACTTCATCCAGCGTTGGTCCTCCGGCATTGTCACATTGCCTGTCATGCTCTCTCCTTTCAGAGAGAGCAGGGCAGGCAATGTGGCGGCACAGCCGCACACCAGCCCTTTACAACATCCGTAAAATCTGCCCCTTTCTTGCCGAGCACTCTACCAAAACCCTCGTCCACACCCTTGTCACCTCTCGTTTAGACTACTGCAATCTGCTTCTTGCTGGCCTCCCACTTAGTCACCTCTCCCCTCTCCAGTCCGGTTCAAACTCTGCTGCCCGGTCTCATCTTACGCCAGGGTCGCTTTATCATACTTCCCTCTCCTCAAGACCCTTCACTGGCTCCCTATCCGTTTTCGCATCCTGTTCAAACTTCTTCTACTAACCTATAAATGTACTCACCTGCTGCTCCCCAGTATCTCTCCACACTCGTCCTCCTACACACCCTTCCGTGCACTCCGCTCCATGGATAAATCCTTCTTATCTGTCCCCTTCTCCACTACTGCCAACTCCAGACTTCGCGGCCTTCTGTCTCCGCTGCACCCTACGCCTGGAATAAACTTCCTGAGCCCCTACGTCTTGCCCCATCCTTGGCCACCTTTAAATCTAAACTGAAAGCCCAACCTCTTTAACATTGCTTTTGACTCGTAACCACTCGCCTCCACCTACCCTCCTCTCTTCCTTCCCGTTCACATAATTGATTTGATTTGCTTACTTTATTTATTTTTGTCTATAGATTGTAAGCTCTTGAGCAGGGACTGTCTTCTTCTATGTTTGTGCAGCACTGCGTATGCCTTGTAGCGCTATAGAAATGCTAAATAGTAGTAGTAGATGAAGTCCTTCAGCTGGCAGGGGTGGGGGACCCCGCCAGCCAACCAGGGGCTCAGAGCCCCAGCAGTAATATTATGGTATTCGGGGGTTGGTGGGTGCCATAGGGAGAGGTGGGCATCAGGGAGTTGTGCTGCCGGGGGAGGGGGGCACGATGAAGGGAGCAGAGGGTCACCAATAATGGTCTTAGGACCATTTACAGAGGCAGCAACAATTTTAGAAAGCTATTCCCATGTCTGTGTGGAGGAATTTCAATGTTTCGTTTTCTTACATGCTGCTTTCTCTGTATGTGAAGGGACTTAAATGTGTAGATCTATACCTATTTTACAAGAAGCTCTATGTTTGACAGATCCTTTTGTAAAGTAGCGTTGAAACTCTGCACATCTGACTTGGATGTGTGAACTCCACTTCCCACATACTATCTAAAATTTGCCTGCACATGTATGCCTGTATTTATTTTATTTACTCATTCATTCGATTAAGTGCCTAAATTCCAATAAGCTTCTGCAGTAGCCCAGCGTTAGTCCTCATTTGGCACGTGACAATGTCATGGTAGCTCTACTGTGGCATTGTATAAGGGCCCCTAACTCCAACGCAGTACTGTGTGCTATCTGCAAATTTTATACGGCACCTATAACTGCAAATGCCAGGAACATCCCTAACGGTTACCACATTTAATTTGCAGCTACTGCATGGTAAAATTTAGATTTAAGCCACGGTAACTGTAAATTTTACTGCTGCTTGTAAAAGGGGCCCTTACGTATACGTGAACTGAGAATGAAACTCGTGTCTTCCAGTCCTTTGCTAAAATTTGCATCGGCCCACTTAATTGATCAGTCATGTCTGACAAGACCCTAAGTCATATATTTTGTTCACCTTCAACTATTTCTATTATAACAGAAATAAAAATTCCACAGAAAGTAAATTCTAGTTAAAAATTCTGGACCATATTGGAATTTTAACTGCACAAGCATGCCCATTCTAAACCATTTGATTAAATTTAACCACAGAAAACTCTTCCAAGCAGTAATGAAGAAGCAATTACCATCTGAAAAGGGAGCCAAGCCAACACATCTACCATTCTAATCTCGCTTAAGTAATAAGCATCAAAAAATAGGGAGCATCTCCACTTTGCCCTGGCACATACATTTTGCTTCAGATTTCTATTACCAATAAACTGTAGCACACATTGTATATTACTGAGCACAGCAAATTACCATCATATATAACAGATGTCAGACAAGTTCAAAGAAAAGAACTGGTAAAAACCCAACAAATAATAATTGAATTAAGTCGAGTCAAAAATGCCTTCAGTAGTTTCTGATAAAATAGTTTTTAAACTCCATCTGAATTCTTTCTAACAGTACACATGAAAGGCATACGTGATTGAAGAGATTTCTCTTTTTGCAACACAGTTTATGAACTGCAGATTTTCCACAGCTTTGAAAAGAAGAAGAATAAAAGCATTCACAATGGGCTTGGAATTCTGTGCAAGTCAAAGCAAACTTATTAGAAGAAACACTTCCAATCATGAAGCAAAGCGGAGTTAGCTCAAATTCCCTTTAAACATGTGTAAAGAGAACTATATAGTGCAGCATGCAAATTAGGTTCAGCACGAATTATGGCAAAACACGTGTTTCACCACATTTAGCACTTGGGATATGCATTTGCTTCAAATAACATTCTCATGTTATTTTGTTGTCAACAGGAAAGCCCAAAATGTTGTTTGTTTTTTAATGTATTGTTCATTAGTGCATACTCTTCTAAAGAGCACACCCTCTTTTGAGAGTAATTTTTTCAGAGAGCACACTGTTTGTGAAGAGTGCACCCTCTTTCAGAAGACTGTGCCCTCTTTCCTGATAATGCAGCCATGCATGAAAAGCGTATATATGTGCATTATCAGACAAGAGTACACCGTCTTTCAAAAAGAGCGGGTAATCTTCTGAAAGAGGGTGAACTCTCTCTGCAAAAGCTATACACTCTTTCCAAAAGAATGCACACTGCCTAAGATATTGATCAGGGAAAACCAAATAAAATAAAAGTTCCTGTAAAAGACGGGGGAAATCAAAAAGGGGGCCCCTTTTACAAAGGCATGGTAGGGCTACCGCACGGGTAGCATGCACCAACTCAGCTCTACTACCGGGGAAGCGCAGGAGCCTGGCTGTAGTTCCGAAGCTGATGTGCGCAATTTCCCACGGTAGAAAATTATTTTCTAGTTTCTACCGTGGGGGGCATTCCTGGCGGTAATCAGCAGTACAGTCACGTTGCCGCACCTGGCATTATTGCCAAAAATAGAAATTTAGCTTTTTTGCCAGATGCGCTAAGAAGTGGCCTGAGCATGTGGGAAAGTCATCTGCTAAAAGTAGCGCAGGCCACCTTTTAGTGCGCCTTTGTAAAAGGGCCCCCAAATAATTTGGGGGCTGCGCACTCCTTTTTAGCACTGTTTATTACAAGTAGTAATTAGCAGTATGTATAATATAAGAAGATCAGATGTAGGTATAATTCTGTAAAATATTGCCTAAATCTTTGATATTGAGAAAGCTAGCTATCAAGATAATACGTCACTTGAAATTTCAGTTCTCCCTCCAAGGTCTAGCAACAACCTTATCCCTTGCAACAAGCATGCAAATACCTCCAGCACCTCAGGGCAGAAATAAGGCATCTATCACAGACATGGACCAAAACTGAAATACTTTGAGGCAAACTTTATATTTTTGTACCGGAGACAGAGGGGAGGAAAGCCAGGATATGAGTAACTTGCTGAAAGTTCATAAACTTTACTGGTGGTTTGGTCACAATGCAGATTTGTTCCTGTTCCCTCCTCACTTTGAAGTACCAGCAATTAATTAATTTATCGCCTTTTTGAAGAAATGTATAGTGAGAATTGGCCAAGCATAGCTAATAGACCAATTATTAGCAGTAAAAATATTCAAACAACAATACACATTGTGGCACAGTATGCTACTTATCATGTCAACACAATCCCAAATTTAAAAATCTTAATAGACAGCATAGAAGTAGAACATATAGATAATACAGACATCTATTAATTTGCTTCTTGAAGTTATTGTAATTTGTGTTACATTCTGTACATTAATATGTTTTATTCACTTTCTTGTTTGTAAGTCACATTGAACTTTAGTCTATTTCTGGCTAACATGGGGTATAAATGTCATGGATAGATAAATAAATAAATAAATAAATAAGACAACAGGAATTACAGTGGATAGAAATAAGGGTGTCTAAAGAAACATTGCACATTGAAACACAAAGGTGCAGGAAAATGATTTCAGCTCGAGTAGGAGTAGATAAGCAGGTCCTGCTTCAATATGTGCATCTGGTGTTAGTCCTTGAGTGTATGTAACTACCTAGTTAGTTGCTTCTTCCATTAAAGGCTTGGGAGGAGAGGAAGCTTTCACTTGCTTCCTGAAGGTTTCTTGCCTTCTGAAAGCTAAGATCCATCCCCATTAGAGAAACTCCCTTACTCCTCCAATAGAAGTTCAAAAATATTAAATGTATCTCTTCTTATTTAGTTTAATAAGCTCGAGTTTATTTTTATGTTCTTTTCAGGCTATTCGATTATCACCCCCACCCCCTTCTAACTTTTTTTAGTACAACAGTCATTGTTAATTCTTTTCTGCATCATCTTGCTATACTATTATCGAAAGGTGGTCAACCAAATCAATAATTAGAAACAAATTAATAAACATGAAGGCTACATGTGATAAACACACCATCTATCAGCACACACTAGCATTCATTAGCATTTGCTGTTTACCAAAGGTCCCAATTTATGCAGTGGGATCGGTTTACTAATGTCCATTAACAGGGTTAGCACCCACAAATACACTTGTTCATTTTAGTAAATCTTGCCCAAAACGTTTTGGTTAGGAAAGCTTTAACCTTTGGGGCTCTTTTACAACTGCGCGGTAGAGTTACCACGGCATTGTAGCATGCTAATCTGGCATTACTGCTGCCCTTCAGCAGCAGCTTCCCGTAGGTCTGCCACCAGTGTGTGCAATTTCAGGGGGGGGGGAGGGGGTTTACCACTGGGGTTAGCTGGGAGCCCTTACCGCCTCCTAAATAGGTTGGTGGTAAGGGCTCCCCTGGAAAAGGCCATTTTATTTTTGCCTTTTACTTGTTGCAGTAAAAGGGCCCTCGGCGCATGGCAATCCACGTGCCAAGCTACCCCAGGGCCCCTTTTACCACAGTTTGGTAAAAGGGGCCTTCTTTCTCAGTCTCAAGCTTCCAAGCTGCTACAAAACTTGGTCTATTGCTTTAGTATAGTGAAAATTACAAACTGGAGGGCTCTATTGAGGTGTTATCTTGAGTTTAAGAATAAGCAGGATAATTTTATAACAAATTGCAAGGTTGGGAGGCTAACTGGTTGCCTATTTGGACCTACTTTATAATACACAAAAAGAGGGAATTTAGAAGGTCCAGACTAATGTGCGCAATTGCCCCTGTATTTACAAAGGCTCTGCTAAATGTGAAGTCTTTTGTAAATTCCTAGATGGTCATTACCAGTACATCCAGAGGGGGCAGCAAATTACAAAAAAAAAAAAAAAAAAAACTGCATGAGAAAAAAAATAGTATCCTACTCTCCCCTAATTGTGTGTGTGGAACAGTTTTATAAAATTGCTACTCCCAACACCCACACCCTCTCATCTTCATCCTCCCCCCACCATAGCAATCTAGACACCCAAACCTACCCAAAGCAGTTCAATACCCAGGAGTCCCTAAAGCCAGTGAAGAACCTCTCAACCCCATAAAGTAGACAAGACCCCAAACTTCCTTTCAAAACAGTGTAAGGCCTTATGTTGTCAGCTTGAGCCCAGCAGAAGTTGCAAGAACCTACTCCTAGGGGTCATAGGTGCCATTTTGACATGGGTATAGAATGTAACACAAGAGACTTAGGACTGGAGTCTGCTTCCCTCTATATTTCTAAGGAAAGCCCTGGGTAGGTACTAGGGTAGGATAGGGGGTTCTTGACTGCTGAGGAGTGCTATAGGTGGGAAGATCTACCAGTTGTCTTACCTCTCTAGGGAGGGGGTGGGTTCAGGGGTACTGTTGGTCTTTGAACTTGCCCATTCAACGCTGATGCTTGTACATGGCTTGGAACAGGTATAAAAGTTGTTTAAAATTTTTGGACAACACATATACTCCCCTTGTACAACAGTGAGTACACGTTTACATTTTCGGCCCATCCAAACCATATTCTCCCTTGCAATCTCTGCAAAGTATGGCTCTCCGTGGATAAACTGCCAATTTCTAGAATCACTATGTCCATGTGCAGCCGATCTACACATGTACATGCTGCTATTTACCTGTGAAAATGCTTCTAAATTAACCCCTGTCTCTTTATAAAAAACGCTCCATAAAACTTGCAGACATCATGGTTAGAGTGAAGCTGTAGACCTTTATGCCTGCTTGTAAATGTTCAAACATAATTTAGGAACAAACATGAGTAATTTAAAAAGTACATGTGTAAACTGCAACTCTGGAATTAATTACAAAAAATAAAAATGGGTGTGAAAAAGACACAAAAATTCCAGAACTCCAAAACAACATGTTCCACTCACTCACTAAAGAGGCCAGATATCTCAAACAGTGAATCTACTATTTAAGATCTAAAAAAAAAACATGAAGGAAAATCCTCAAGAGATCCAAGTTGCAGACTTACAGAGCCATATCGATTGAACTGATGATCTCCTTCTTCATCTGGGGCGATGATGGAAGAGATCAGTTTGATCGATATGGCTCTGTAAGTCTTGCGACCTAGAGCTCTTTGAGGCTTTTTTCTTCCTGATGTGTTAGATCTTAAACAGGTAGTTTACTGTGTTGGATATCTGTTCACTTTAGTTTTGTGATTCGTATCCGACAATGCTCACTCTCGAGTTCTGGTAAAAGTAACGTGTCTTGACATTACTTGATGAATATAAACTTGCCTATACGCCATGAAAAAAACCTTTGTAAAACCATTCCTACTGTTAGTAAATAAGCCTATTGAAAATAATGGGGCTCGTGTTATTTAATATATGTTCAACTGCATCAATTCACATCAACCAGTTTAACAGACACTAGTAAATCTAGCCCTAACATTTATTTCATTATATTTTTATCCTACCTTGTCCTCATAGTGCTCTTGGTAAATTACAAATACAAAAAATGATAAAAGACCAAGAACACATCTAGCAACAGCAAAACAGCCTGTAACGCAAGTAACATAGGGTCCTGATTTCCCATTTTTACAAACAGGAGCAGTTCCAAAAGCAATCAGCACTCAACAAAGCAGAAAAGATGGCATATACGTTATCCAAAAGATATCACTCTTGCACATAGACTATGGAAAGTTAATTTATCAACTTAAAAAAATGAACAGGATTTGACAACTTAGAGGAACAGCATCACGCAACCCAAATTCATCTCTCTGGCCATCTAAATTACCAGAGATGGAAGACTCACTTTTTTAAAATGAGAAATTTGAAAATCAAACATTTCATTACAGTTCATGAAAATGGTCAGTTTTAATTTCACCAAAATTTTTTTTTAAGTCTTTTATTAATACATATGCTCATTAAATATTTGGTGTGTAGGATGCCAAAATAATGTAACCCCTTGATAACAATATCAGTAATGGTATTTTGCTCAAAATAACAGGAAAATTACTGGTGAAGAACCAATCTCCAAAGTCAGCTGCTGTTGCAAGGCAGTAGTTTAGTAGTAATGGTAATGCTCACAATCAGGGTCAATTACAGAGCTACTGTATAAACCTTTTTGCACAAAAAGTCAGGGGATAGTCATATCATCTATGCACTTAAACTCTTTGTTTCTTGGAATATAATTATTACATTAAGCTTTATTCTTGTGCACTTCATCAGGGCCTAATTAGATGGGATGCACTTTGGAGTTACCACGGTAAGCTATTTTAGACAGAAGGCAGCATTTCAAAAAAACTGCAAAACTTTGGCTTTCCAAATAGCCTAAGTGACCTCTTACAATACTCTGACCACTCCACTGCAAGCAGGAGGCAACCCCTGTGAAGAGCAAATCCTGGCAAACTTCTCTCTTCACAGATGATGCACAGCTTAAGCTATAATGAGTTTTTGGGTTACAAATGCTGAACACATTAATATCCTTGATGATAATTATCACAGTATAAGCACCTTTCCCAATGTGAGTAGCATAAAGCAACTGAAGCAGCATTTTTACAACATTTGAAGCAAATTGGAAAATAGGATTTCTACTCCCCCCCAACTTGAGGTCAACTTGCATCAAGTTCTGCATATTAAGATAGACAGATGGACAGATAATGCACCAAGCCCAAGTACAACAGTTTTCAAGCTAGATCGTAGTTAGGCACTGGAGAACAGAACTACTGCTAGAGCTGGTGAAAGGATATTAAGGGCCCTGGGCAAAACTTCAGCCTTGCATCCCCCCTCTGTTCCCCCCATCCCGCCCAATAACTTTCAGGCCCTTCCCTCAGTAATTATGATCAGGCCAACATCACCCCTCCCAGAATAATCTGGATAAACAGGCACTTTGAAAACTGTTCATCCTCCCTGCTGTAAAATTAACCCCTTATTATTTCTTTCAGTTTGTGGGGTGTCAGGGCCAATTATTTTGCTCTTGCAGGAACTTCTCTTTGGCACCTCCACAAGCTACTGATCTAGGCGACCGCCTAGTTTTTGCCTGATGGTTGAGCTGTCCCTGCCTACTGCTCTGAGACATTCAGGGTATCTTTTTATGCCGCCTACAGTTTTTCTAACATCCTCTTCTATCAATCTCTGAAAAAGCTGAAGGTGCCGTTTGCTTTTATGTTAAGGGTAATATTACGGATCACTAGTTGGATAAGAACAAGAATACATTTTGTAGCACATAGTCTGATTATTGGATATCAGCACATTTTGAAGGAACTATGTTAAAACGTGCTGGGCTAGGGAAGATCCTTATTTTCTCTCTCTCAGACCCCCTTTTTACTAAGGTGCACTCGTGTTTTTAGCATGTGCTAAAATTGGGTGTGAACTAAACGTTAGAGACGCCTATGGCATTCGTATGGGCATCTCTAATGTTAGCGCATGCCCAATTTTAAAGCGTGCTAAAAACGTGAGCACACCTTAGTAAAGACCCCCTCATTTGTAAGGACACTCAAAAGATTTTAGTGCCTAGCTTAGGTATGCTAAAAACATTAGGTCCTCAAATTAAATGAGCACGGTCTTTTTCCAATGCTTTCTGTTTCTGTTTCCATCTCCCCCATGGAAGTAAATACTAGGCACGCAGGCTTCTTTATAAATAGTGTGGAAGTGACTCTCCTTAATCTAAATTAGTAGCTCATTACTCTGAATATGCTTTCCAAGTGCTATTTTAATTATGAACAATAAAATTAGGTCACCAAATCATAGAATCCCACAAAGTAATAACCTGTCACAAATTAATGACATTGTTTGCTTGTTTTGCTGTACAAAATGCAATCCAAATAAAGAAACGATAATGTCATGATCTACTGGAAGGTATGCTTTATTATTACAATTTGAGAGCTCAACCTTGAAGGAGTAACACACTTCCTTTCTACTCTTACATCATGACGTTATTGTCAATCTAGTAATATTGGCTCTACTTGATAACCTTATTTTTCATTTAACAAACAGTTGGGCCCAGGTATGTACATCTGTTAGCACGCCATAAAATATTCATCCACACAAGATGCATACAGCTGCTTTCCACATGTTAAAAAAAAAAGTTGTGTGTGTTTAAAGCATTTTTATTAACACAAAACTTTGCAATTAAATAAAAATGCGTCTTAAGTTCAGCAAGAAAAATTGAATATGACCAGAAAAATAAACATATTTCCATCCACATCCCATAGAAATATTTACTAAAATCCTATAACACACATTAATTGAACCTAACACATTATTCCTGGGATTCTATATATTGTGCTAAAATTTCTAAGCAGAAATCAAAGTGTATTTCATAAGAATGTGCATAAGCGAATTGGTTAACAGCTAATCAGCATTGATAATTGGATGTTAACCAATTAGCACTAATTCGCATTAATTAGAATTTGCGTGCAGAACTGTACGCGTATTCTGTAACGTGATGCATGTAAATTCTAAGCCGCGTAGATGAAAAGTGGGCATGGCCACAGGCGTGGGATAGGCGAGTCATGGGCATGATATATAGAATCTAGTCTAAAGTAACCATGACCTGAGAAAATCTACCTCAATGTGCATTAAATGATGAGTATTTTGAATGCTCATTATTATTCAAATTGAACAACACAGCTTGTGGTAAACTTCACAAGTTCATTTATTCATGCTAACATCCCCCCCCTTCCCCCCCCAAAGTGGTGTTAACTTTCCTTGGGGAAGCTGGCCACTTGTACTAAAAATGCTCTTTCCCCCAGGCAAAATTGATGATGGATAGTAGTAAGAGTCATGCTACCTTCTCCTGTACTTCCATCATAACTTTAAATTGTTATTCCCAAATTCCACACTTTTCATTCAAAGAAATTACAGGCCCTCAAGTGTTCCCTCCCCGTTCTCCATCGCCCAATCCCTGCACCCACTGACTATACTAGTGGGTCATATGGAGGCAGCAGTAATCCCTGCTTAGTCCTGCATCAGCAGCTTCATTTTCAAAAATGGTGCTATCTAAGATCCCAGTGGTAGTCTCATAGTGCTTCTGCTAGGGGTCAGCCTAATAGTAGTACTGAGTGACTACGACTAGGGGCTCAGACAGTGCCATTTTTAAAATATAGCTGACAAGCCAATTGTGACCAGGCATCAATGCTGCTTCTACTTGAATTCTAATTTTTTTCAACTAAAGGGCAGAGCAAGCCCCTCACTGTTACACTACTGATTTCACCTAACAACGGATGAGGACCTGGGCCTTTTTCGTGCTATGTTAACCTCTTATAAATACAGTGGGCCAGTTGATGCCTGATATCACACATTCCTATGGCTAGAAACATATGATGTTCCAAGTCACAATGCAAAAAAAAAAAAAAAAAAGTTGCCACAGGACCAGTGCTTTTTTTGTGCCGGTACGCGCCGGTACGGCGTACTGGCACCTTTTCCCCGAGGTTCCCCAGCCCTGCTTTCTGTTCCTGCTGCCCGTTGAGTTCCAGCTCTCCAGCCCCACCTGGCCGGCCCGCCCGTTGCTTCCCGACAGCCCTGCATTCCGTTCCACACCCAGCCCCAGCGCTCCCCCCCCTCCCCCCGTGACACGTTTCAATCTTTTATTATTTTTTTTACGTGCAGTGGAAACACCAGCATCGGTAAGAGGACCAGACTCGCCTCCTCCTGCCTTCATTGCTTCTTCATTCTCTCAGTGTCCCGCCCCCGCGGGAACAGGAAATACGTCACAGGAAGGCAGGGCACTGAGAGGGAACGAAGCAGGGAAGGCAGGAGAAGGCGAGCCTGGTCCTCTTACCGATGCCAGTGTTTTGACTGCACGTAAAAAAAAAATAAAAGATTGAAATGCATCGCGGGGGGGGGGGGGGGGCGCTGGGGCTGGGTGTGGAACGGAATGCAGGGCTGTCGGGAAGCAAAGGGCGGTGCGGGCAGGTGGGGCTGGGGCGCTGGATCTCGATGGGGGTTGGGAGAGGGTGTGATGTAGGGGCTGGTCTGGATGAATGGCAGACTGGGGATGGGAGAACAGGGCACATGCTGGACGCTAGGGGTTGAGGATAGAGAAGGTCTTTTGCTTGGGGCTGGGAGAAGGGGGCTGATTTAGGGAGAAGATGACTCTGGGGCTGGGAGAAAAAGGGACCAAGGACAGACTCTGAGGTTTGGGGCTGATCTTGGAGAAGGGTCTGATGCTGGGGCTGGGAGAAGGAGGCTGAGGGCTGACACATGGACTGGGGAGAGAGGAGACATGTTGGCAGTGCTTTTTTGTGCCGGTACACACTGGTACGGCGTACTGGCAACCTTTTTTCTGGGTCCGGGGGCTCACCTGCCCGCTCCCTGCTGTTTGCACCCATCCGTGATCCCTGCCTTGTAAAACTTTCTTTTTACCGAAGTCTCAAAACCGGCAGCCTGAAGACAGTAAACAGCAGCAGGCTCGCTTCCTTGCATCGCGTCGCTTCGTTTCCCTGCATTCTCAGCATGTCCCGCCCTCCTCTGGTGTCATTTCCTTTCCTCAAGGGCAGGACGCGCTGAGAATGCAGGGAAACAAAGTGATGCGATGCAAGGAGGCGAGCCTGCCTGCTGTTTGCTTTCTTCAGTCTTCAGGCTGCCAGTTCGCGACTTCGGTAAAAAAGACAAGTTTTGTAAGGCAGGGAACACAGCCAGGAGCAAACGGAAGGAAGCGGGCAGGGGAGGGTGGGTAAGTGGGGCTGGGCAAATGGGGTTGGGGTTTGAATGATCTCGGGGGCAGGTGGAGGCTGGGGCGAGTCACTGGACATGGAAAGGAGGGGAAGGATAGGGGGCAAAAGAGAATCGCTGGACATGGAGGGGAGGGGAGGGAGGAGAAACATTCTGGACATGGATTGGATGGGATGGCAGGGCAGGGGAGAGAGGAGAATGGAGAATTGCTGGGCAGAGGAGAGAGGAGAATGGAGAATTGCTGGACATGGTTGGAAGGGGAAGACAGGGAAGAGAGAAATGCTGGACTTGGATAGGAGAGGAAGGGAGGGCAGGGGAGAGAGGAGAATCACTGGACATGGGAGGGAGGGCAGGGGAGAGAGGAGACATGCTGGACATGAATGGAGGGGAGGGAAGATAGGAAGGAGATGCACATGGATGGGATGGCAGGGGAGGAAGGAGAATGCTGGAAATGGATGGAGAGGAGAGCAGAGCAGGAGATAGACGAGAATTGCTGGACATGGATGGATGGAGGGGTTGGCGGGGAGAGAGGAGAAATGCTGAACATGGAAGAAGAAGGATGGAAAGTAAGAAATAAATGGAAAGGAAGCTCTGGAAACGGAGTTAAGAGAACAGATAGAGAGCAGCAGAATCAGACACTTGGACCAGTATGGATAGAAAACAGTCACCAGACAACAAAGGTAGAAAAAATCATTTTATTTTCATTTTAGTGTTTGGAATTTGTCCAATTTGAGAATTTACTTCTGCTGTCTTATTTTGCACTGGGTATACTGGAGCTGTAACATCTTACAGAAATGATTTATAATGAAAAAAAATCACAAGTAATTGTTTTTCGCCTATACTAGTATATTTTCAATGATGTCTGTTTATATGCAGCATGGCTGGTATAAGGGGTGTGGCTATCATAGGGGTGGAGCCATATGTGGTGACCCCGCCCATAATGAGTAACGGCACCTTTTTTTCTACATAAAAACCACTGCACAGGACTCACCAATCCGTGATAGTTTTCTCGCAGTAAATCGTGCAAAAATGTCTTATTTCTCATGGATTAATAATTAAGCTTCATTGGTTTTGTAATGCTAACTCATTTTTTAATTTTTGCTTTAGTCTGTCATCCCATGAAACACAATAATACTATTCCTGTTTCTGTTTTTAGAAAATCATTAAAATCATGAATGCAATTCATTCCACTGTTCTTTTCTAAATACTTTGTGCTTTAAAAATATTCTCCGGATTAGATAATTTTCTTTAAAGTGTGGAACCACATAGAGTTTTTCCATCCAGTGTGATCAGGATCTTGGAGCATCTGTCCCACTCTGCCCACATGAACCCCTTATATAACTTCTTTGTTTACCCTCTGAGGTTGGCAAGTCAAAATCCCACCCTCAGCAGGATCTGGATTACATTCACATTTCTCTGATGTTTAAATTGCTTATATTTATTAAAATATTCAATATGTTGCAATTTCTTAAACGTCAGTGGTATAGATTGCATAAATATTCTGATTCATTAAGATTCAACAAACCGTTAAGGAAATCATTTTGTTAACGTTAAATGTTTCATTTAGGAGAAAATTCATCAAGCAGTGTTAGGGCCCTTAGCCACGTTATTCTGCCTTTAACGTTTGTTTATTGGGATTTATTAACCACCTTTATGAAGAGATTCACCCAAGGTGGTATACAATAGGTACAGTTTAACATGAAACTTTACAATTTTGTTGATAGCATGATAGTAAAATGTACAAGTATAAACAAATACAATGAAACTAGATTAGTTAGGCCTGGCCTCTTCTTTCTATATCCATGCTGGCTCTTCCCCATTAAGCACTTTTATCCATATAATCAGTAATTTTGTTCTCAATAGTAACTTTCATCATTTTCTATGGAATTAATGTTAGAGTCAATAGTCTAGCCCTATCATTGTACCTCATAAATAATGCAGTCTATCTACAGAACTTGGTATAGCACTCTTCGAACGCTAAGTTCACATGAAAGAAGTGTAGAGTTCCAACAATAAACACAGATTAATCAATCCAAAGAGATACTGGATAAAAGAAGCAGACAATGGGCTAAGTCCAGTACAGGGAGCCCCTCCTTCCTCATTTATCTGCTATAGTCCTGAGGAAATAGTCACACCTTAAGGACAGACTTAAATCTAACTTGAGAGGTTTCTCTTTGCAGGGGCAGAGAAAACTGGTTCCATAGTTTTGGGCCAGAAAAAACACAACAAAAAACAAATGCAGCCTGGTACTGGCATTCAAATGAGGCAGCAGACAATAGATGTCGACTGGAACATAAAAAGTGCAATAGGAGGTAAGGAGACAAGCAGTGTGCTAGGTAGTTTGGCCGATCAGTATGAATTTGATTCTGAAGCAACTGGAAACCAGTAAGATTACGCCAGAAGGGAAGACCTGAGTGAACCTTGAGAGGCAATTCAGCAAACTGATGCCATATTTTCAAGAAGCTGAAGACATTTCAGGTTACTAAGTGGCAAACCAAGATAGAGTGAATTGCAGTAATCAAGACTGTTGATAACCTAAATAAGTATCAAAAGCTTAATATCATTAAGACCCAGGAAAGATCTAATTGTGAGAATTTTATGTGAAGTGTAAAATGATGCTCTGACAGCCAATACAATTTGATCTTTGAGGTATGAGTCCAACCTTAATCCAAGGAAGGGTGTGGCATCACAGAGTGCAATCTAGTTATCCTTTATCGAAAGCCTAATGAGGGTTTTCCATGAAACCATGTGACTTGACTTCAGGAATATTTAAGTTTGCCTTATATTCTGCCTTGTATGTTTTAGTTCCGTGGTTATGGAATGATCTTCCACTACATTTACACAGTGAACTTGCATTTTTCATTTAAGAAATTTGAGACCCATTTTAGGTTAGCATGTGGAGCAGAAAACCAAATGATCAATGTGGACTGGGGCCTGATTCCCAATATACAGGAGTGACTTGTTTTAATTTGATTTAAATTTATTTTTTCTCATTTTATGAATTTTAATGTTCTTTCGTATGAAAATCTGGTATGTATGGTTAACTACTCTCCTATCAAAGAAACTGTTGTTTTTTCTGAAACTCAAATTAGTCTGTAAACCGCTCAGATCTTTCTGATTGGATAAGCGAGCTCAGAAAGATTTAGAGGCGTAACTTAAATGGCTCTAACACTATCTGACAAAAAATATCATAGTGATATTAAGTCGCTGCAGGTTAATGCAAAACATGCAAATACATGTTTTGCCTCTCATTACTAATAAATGCCCTAACACGACTTGTGGTGATGTACTGCAAGTTGCGTTAGGACCTAAAAATAACAGTAAAATAACCCCAGCTCTTTGCTGGGGATATTTTACTGCCCAGGACCATCGGGCCACAAAGCCACACCCCAAAGCTCCTGGAACAGCAGAGGAGAGTTCCCCCCCCTTCAAATTCAAGCCTCCCCCCACTCCAAAGGTAGCCCTTGCCCCCTCAAAGTGCTGTGGTGTCAAGGGGGGGGGGGGATCTTCGGGCAGGAGCAGTCTAATCATTCCTGCCCAGTCCAGTGCTGGCTAAAAAAAATTGCACCCCTAGTGGCTGACTCAGGTAACTACCACTAGTGGTCATATTTCTATACATGAGGGGGCTTGAACTTGTAGGGGTTGGGTTGGGATTGAGCTGGAGAAAACCTGCTCTGCAGTCCCAGGAGCATCATTATTCTCTTAGCCAGGTATTTAGCAACCTGCGGGACTAGTGTATGACAGATTACTGAATCTCGTGGTAAATCAAGGTGCAATAAAAGGCAATCTTTACTGCACCTTGATAAAATTTCTCCTTAATGATGTATCTAAGCAGCTCAGTAATACCATGGTAGAGAAAAAGACAGAAGAATGAATATAGTCTGTTGCACCCTGATCATTTAAGTCTAGCAGTGCTAATTTCAGTCACATGTTCAACCAGCCCACCAGGAAAAGTAGAACAGATTTGTGCAATGGAAGAAGCCAAACAGAGAGGGTAACCAGCATACATAGAAAGTATACAAACAAAAAGGAGCAACACTGGGCCTTCAAGACTGCAAAATACAAGGCTATATGCAGGAGTTTTTTCCTTTATTGCGGTTGCTATTTCCACAAGGCACACTTGGCTTTAAAGATTCTCTCCGTTCCCTTTCGGAGGTATTGGATTCATACATTGTTTACATCCAATCTCTGACCCCTGAGGCAGGCGTTCTTTAACGCCGAAACACGGCTCGTGTCGGGTCATTTATCAATAAAATACTCCTGTTGTCTCAGTCTTGAAGGCCCAGTGTTGCTCCTTTTTGCTATGGAAGAAGGCCGTCTCATCCTTTCTTGGTCAGTGAACATTATATTGGATCTGGATATCTTCAAATGTGTGGAGATGCCCCAGATTTTGAGATAGCATACAGTTAGGGTGCAAATCTGTGGAAAAGGGCTGCTCACATCAAGGGCTTTGGCAAAAATTTAGTTCCACCTTTCTGAGTTCTAGTGCTTTTGTCTTAGAGTTAGCAGTCCTTCCCCCATACACCCTTGCTTAGATTCTGGGATGACCACATATAACTGCAAGGAACTGAAGGAAAGATAAATGTGTGTTAAAAAGCATTAAATCCATATAAGAACAAGGTGAATGCCATACTGTATGCCATTCCATTAACAAAAAGAAAGAAATGTGCCTTTACTGAATAGCCTACAGGGAATGCACTTAATCTGTCAACATTAGAAGGATAATTGTCCTCCTAGATCTCTGCGAATGTTCCTACTTTTGATCAGGTCTTATGGTGACTTACTAAATTCAGGCTACCTCAATTAGTATTAACACACATTAAAAATTAATTGAATTGCCTAGTGGATTGAGGTCTAAATTTTCAGTTCTACAGTGTTTTTGTGTGTGTGTTCAAAATGGCAGCTAAAAAAAGAAAAAAAAATCAGAGCAATTAGCCTGCAAAAGGAAGTATGCATGACTACAGAGCAGTGATTCCCAAACTGGGTTCCATGGAATCCTAGGGTTCTTCAAGAAATTAAATTGTAGAATCTGTTAGTATGAACAGTTCTGCCATAGTAAAAGTTTGCAATAGTACTCAGGCATACATCCAATTAGAGTGGTGAAGGGAGTGTATAGTCAATCACTTTCAGAATACTCAGCTTCACATCAATTACATCCTTATTACAATTTAGCAATCAGAGGTGCTTTAACAGGATCAACAGACCAGCGTACCTGTCTCTATAATGGCTAAAAATATTATGAGCCAAGAATTTTTTAAAGAGACGGTATCGCAATCCTCATCAATCCCAATTTTTAAGTTTTTACTTATTTTTTCTTCATAACATTTATTTATATAATTTATCCCATTTATCTTGATTTTTCCATAGTTCTTATTATTTTTAGATTCCAAGTTAGTACTTAGCTTTTCAGCCACAGTAGATAGTATACGATGGAGACCCAATATCACCGACATAGATCCATGTTTCGCAAGCTGCTGTTTCAAGGTAGTCTCCTTTGTTTTTCTTTATATGCGGTTTCTAAGATCTAAGATCTTAGAAACTGCATATAAAGCTAATCAAGAAATGTATTACGTTATGGCCAATAAAAAAAGTATTATCTTATTTTCTTTTCCATGTTTTATTTCTATTTATTACCTTTAAAAGTGGACTAACACGGCTACCACACCTCTCTACTTAATGATTTCCTGAAATTTAGGTGGTCATGTATTGTTTTCAATGCATACGGGAGTTCATTCCATAGTTGTGTGCTTATGTAGGAGAAGCTAGAAGCATAAGTTGTTTTGTATTTTAGGCCTTTGCAGCTTGAGTAGTGTAGGTTTAGATATGATTGTGCTGATCCGAGTTTATTTCTAGTTGGTAGATCTATTAGGTCTGTCATGTATCCTGGGACTACGCCATAGATGATTTTGTGGACCAATGTGCAGATTTTGAAGATGATCCGTTCTTTGATTGGGAGCCAGTGCAGCTTTTCTCTTAGGAGTTTAGTGCTTTCGAATCGTGTTTTGCCATATCAGTCTGGCTGCTGTGTTTTGGGCGGTCTGGAGTTTTTTTGTGAGTTGTTCTTTACATCCCGCATAGATTCCATTGCAGTAATCTGCATGGCTGAGGACCATTGATTGTATTAGTTTTAGTCGTTTGAGTTTCTACATTGAGTAGAACATTTTCTTCATTACGGATTTTTACTTGGCTCTCGAGAGTGAGGTTGCGGTCGATTGTGACTCCGAGTATTTTTAGGCTGTCTGAGATAGGGAGTGCATGTCCTGGGGTGTTTATGGTTGTGGGTTTGTAGTTGTTATGTTGAGATGAGAGGGTAAGGCAATGTGTTTTTTCAGTGTTCAGTTTCAGTTGGAATGAGTTTGCCCAAGAGTCCATGATGTTTAGGCCATCATTGATTTCATTAGTTATTTCAATCAAGTCATGTCTGAAGGGAATGATGATTGTAACATCATCTGCATAGATGAATGGGTTAAGGCCTCAATTGGATAAGGACTTTGGCCAGTGGGATCATCATCATGTTGAACAGTATTGATGATAATGGTGATCCTTGAGGTACTCCACAGTCTGCTTTCCATGGTGATGATATGTTTAAATTTGATTTTACTTGGTATGTTCTGGTGGTTAGAAAGCCCTTGATCCAATTGAGTACGTTTCCAACAATCCCTAAGTGGCCAAGGAGTCTTAGTAGTATGTTCTGGTTTACCATGTCGAATGCGCTCAACACGTCGAATTGAAGGAGAAGTATACTTTTACCTATGGCTATTTCCTGTTTGAATTTGGCCAGGAGAGTGACTAGAACAGTTTCGGTACTATAGTGGGAGCAAAATCCTGATTGTGAGTCGTGTAGTATTGAGTGCTTGTCCAGGTATTCCATAAGCTGTTTGGTCACCAGGCTCTCCATCAATTTTACTACTAGAGGAATGGACGCAACTGGGCGGTAGTTGGTAAGGTCATTTGTTTTTTTCTTAGTGTCTTTTGGTATTGGGGTAAGTAGGATGTTGCCATAGCCCTCGGGGAAGAAACCTTGTTGTAGCATGAAGTTTAGGTGGGAAGTAAGGTCTTCTATGAATTGGCTGGGGGCGGATTTAAGTAGATGACTGGGACATATGTCCAGTTTGCAGTGGGTGTTGGCAAATCTATGAGTCGCTTGAGTGACTGATTCAGTGGTGAGTAGATTGAATGTAGACCAGATACGGTACGTAGTGTAAGATACTTTGGAAAATGTGAACACAAATTAAAATATATATAATTTTTTATCTGCATACATCCCTAATGAAATGTATCTTTTTGACCTCCTTCTTCATATGAATGAGGACTACAGTTGGCAATCACTTGTTCAGTAGCAGCATCTTATAATCAACTACTTAACCTTTAAAATCAAAGTCCAAAATATCCACAAAAATGTGTGAAGAATATTTGCAAGTCTACCTTAAACAACAACAATCTAGTGGTGGACATATATCATGTGTCCGCTGTTCAGTATATAGACATTCGCTGACTCTAACATCTTTCATATGCCCTAATACCAACAAGATTCTTCAATTAAACCATTTCTCAGCTTGTAACACGATTGGCGTTATATATATATATATATATATATATAATTATGTGTCCGTGTAAACTTCTCTATGTGAGCCATTAAAACTAGAATTATTGAACATAGAAGCTGTATTGGAAGAAACATTCAAAGTGCCCCATTGGTTACACATTGGGACGAGAAAGACCGTACCACTGATGACGAAGTTTTTTGTAGCTAAGAAAATACCAACTACTTGACATAGAGGAGATATTAGATTATTACATGAAGAACAGAGAATGCTGTACTACATGGGCTTGGGCACTCTTGCACCTGGTGGCTTGAACACAGATTGATTTTACACCATTTTTGTAAACATATTCCATTTCTGGTGATTTTCCTTTATATTTTGTTGTCAACATGTTTTCTTATATGACACTCCTTTTTAACTCCATTTTCACTCATGGTGATTTTTTTATTTTTATATTTAATTTTTTATTTTGAATATATTTTCTATTTGTATTATATTCATGTATACTAATTTGTGTGACTTTTACCCCTATTTTTATATATGCAGTTTGCATTTGCATTTTTCATTAACTCACATCTTGTTTTAGTTTCTCTTATGTTATTTCATTATTTTATTTTTCTTATATATGCTTTTACCTTTAGATTTTGTGTTTACATCTTCATTAGATATGAGTTTTTATTTTTATTTTTTTGGCGCACAAGTTTAGTGATGTCACTCCTAATGACGTTATTTAAATTGGATAGGAAGAGGGAGCCATTCTCTTTTGTTAACAGATAGTTTATCACTATATCCGTGTTGAGCAAGCAGTTGAATTGGTAAATCCGCTATTCTGTCTTACTTGACTTTCAAATTTAGTCGTTTTGTTTGCCCACATTTAAGATGCATCACTGCTCTTCATGAGTTTCTTTTGCTGCACAGCGCTGTTCCTCTGAGTTGATATGTTTGCCTACGTTCACTGTACAGCGTTTTTCGTTTCCGCACACTTTGTCCCGTTCTCTCATTTTTTTTTACGGTGATAGCGCTATTTTTTCAATGTCAGCTGATCTTAGCGGCCAAGATGGACAGTAAACTCTTAGGGGCTCTTTTACTAAAGGGCTAACATGGGTGCCGGTGCTGGTTCCAGCCCCAGCGCACACCATTTCCGCGGGGAGTTACCTGGCGATAATCGGGCAGCGTTGCATGTTGCCCCTTACCGCCACCTCAATGGGTGACGGTAAGTGGTCCCCCCCACCCACCACCAAAATGGCCACATGACAAGTGAGAAATGACCACATGGCCATTTCTTTTTTGGGCCTTCTAACCTGCTGTGGTAAAAGGGGCCCTGGCGCACAGCAAAAATGTCTGCCGCCACTAGTACATGACCCCTTTCACCGCAGCTTAGTAAAGGGCCCCTTAAAGCAGTAGCTAAGGGAAGGGGAACCTCCCCATTTACAGTCCTAAAATTCAAACTCAATATCTTAAACTGTATTCTCCATTACAGGTAACCAGTGAAGATTTTGTAATGCAGGAGAAATATGTTCAAACTTGAACATCTCAGAAATAAGTCAAGCTTCCCAGTAAGCAGATAAGTGGGAGTCCCTCCCAGATTTCACCCATGTGTACGCCTACCTGTAAAATATGTGCTAAGTAAGATATGCTCAAAAGTTTGAAACATGCATATTGCTAACAAAATGTCTAACACAAACTATAGGGGGCTACAAACATCTCATTTTGTTAGCAAACTGCATGTTTCATGCTTTGTGAGAATATTTTGAAAGTTTGCTAACCCTTGTGTATTTTTTCTATTTATTATATATACATGTGCTAATGCCAAAATCTCACCTAAGCATATGTACATAAGTATATACACCCATGTGTGCATAATCAGTGCTTAACTGATCACGCATACTCTACAGATTGTCCTCATGGAAGGTAATTTTTTAGAATGTATAAATGGTCCAGTTAAAGTACAGAAATTTTCTCATTACTTTCTCCCCATTCTCTCCAAAATGGAATCCACTGATCACCTATGCAAGACCAGACAAATCACCCACACATTAAAAAGCAAAGCCTTTTTTGTATTATGAAATACCAATATACTGTTCCAAGCTCAAAAATGCTGCAAGTAAAAACATTATTCAGAAGGTCACTGATTAATTCCTGCTACATGTCTTATCTCATTAACATTACATTCAGGTTTCTGGTTATCATATCCAAAATATTAAGATATAATAACTACAGAGGTGCAGATAATTAGATATTAACCAGAGCATACTTGACTGGGCAGGAGGCAGGGTCTTGTTTAAACTAATCCTGAAGTGTATTAATCACCAATTAATGAATGAGTTTCAAGTTCATTTTCTATTACTGAGCACCTCTAAGCTTTTTCTAAGAAAACCACCACAGGAATAAGACACAGATTCCAATCTGATACTACTTTGAATTAATCTCTTAAACTTGTTCATGATGCAAGTAAGCCATTTAGGGGTAATTCTATAAAATGGGCAGCAAGATTTAGGCACCCCCACATACTCATAAAAGACCAGAATACTGATTTATTGGGGTGTTTAAAAAAGTTGTTAAAACTGTACTTTTTAATTAAGGGTTTTGAGTGCAAGGAAAACTGGTGATTCTATATTTTTCAATAATGTGATTTTTATGAAATTATTTAAATTTTATTAAGGTTATATGGTTGTATTTTTTATCTTTTATTCTTAGGATTTTATATTGTTCATAGATGTTGTTTGTTGTTTTGTTATTTGATTATATATGATTTTGTGATCTGTTACATAGTAACAAAGTAAATGACAGCAAATAAAGACCTTCCTGTTCTTTCCTGTTCACTCTGGTGTTCTTTTCTTATTTTATAGTATTGTATTGTTGTACACTGCCTAGAATCTGCTTGAGTGGTATATGAAATAATAAACTTGGAAACTTGGACCTGAATGGTTCATCCAGTCGGCCCAACAGTCACACTCATTATCATTTCATGATTGAAGCAACAATGAATATGACCACTGTCTTTTTTGATATTTCTGAGACATAGACCGTAGATGTCTGCTTGGCATTGTTCTTACGTTTCAACTACTGGAGTTGCCATCAAAGCCCACTTCAGCCTATCCGAATCCATCTTGTCATTTGCGGGACACAGACTGTAAAAGTCTGCCCGGCACTATCTTCATGTTCCAGCTACTGAAGTTGCTGTTGAAGCCCTTTCCAGTCCATCCTAAACCAAACTGCCATATATGGAACACAAACTGTACAAGTCTGCCTGGCACCAACTTTAGTTCTTCACAGCTGGAGTCACCATCTAATTACCACCTGACACATCCACACAAATGCAGTCATGTCAGTTTTGTTTTGTTTTTTTATACCATCCATTTTCTAATTTGAGATACTCTGTGTTTATCCCATGCCTTTTTGAATTCCCTCATCATTTTTGTCTCGGGAGGGCATTCACCACCCTCTGTATGAAAAAGAATTTCCTGACATTACTCCTAAGTCTACCACCCAGCAACCTTAGTTCATGTCCTCTTTTTTTTAGTCCAAGTTTATTTATTCAATACAACAATTCTTGAAACAAACAAACTCACTAATTATCTAAACAAGTTCTCAATACTACACGACTCCCAGTCAGGATTTCGTTCTAACCACAGTACTGAAACAGTACTAGTTATGCTCATGACTAATTTCAAACAAATGATTGCAACCGGGAAGAACATACTACTTCTACAATTCGACATGTCTAGCGCCTTTGACATGGTTGATCATGGAATTCTACTACACATCCTCGAATACTTCGGAATCGGAGGTAATGTTCTCAATTGGTTCAAGGGGTTCCTAACCACACACTCATATCAAGTGACATCAAATTCAATTACATCTGCCACATGGACACCTGGATGCGGAGTTCCACAGGAATCCCCCCCTTTCACCAACCTTATTCAACCTAATGATGATACCCTTGGCCAAACTACTATCAAACAAAAACCTCAACCCATACATATATGCTGACGTAACGATCTACATCCCATTTAAACAAGACTTAAAGGAAATTTCAAACGACACCAACCAAAGTCTACATATCATGCATTCATGGGCAGGTGCATTCCAGCTGAAACTTAATGCAGAAAAAACCCAATGTCTAATACTCACCTCTCAACACAACTCGAACAAATTTACCACCATTAACACACCAAAACTGCACCTACCAATCTTGGACACCCTAAAAATTCTTGGAGTTACCATTGATCGACACCTAACACTAGAAAATCAAGCGAAAAACACAACCAAAAAGATGTTCCACTCAATGTGGAAATTAAAAAGAGTAAGACCATTCTTCCCAAGGACCGTCTTCCGTAATTTGGTTCAATCATTGGTACTCAGTCATCTAGATTATTGTAATGCCGCTGGCTGCAAAGAGCAAATACTCCAGACAGCCCAGAACACTGCAGCTAGACTCATATTCGGGAAATCAAAATATGAAAGTGCTAAACCCCTACAAGAGAAACTACACTGACTCCCACTCAAAGAATGCATCGCGTTCAAGGTGTGCACCCTAGTTCACAAAATTATCCATGGTGATGCCCCAGCCTACCTGTCAGACCTGATAGACCTACCACCCAGGAATGCTAAAAAATCATCTCACACATTCCTTAATCTTCATTTCCCCAACTGTAAAGGTCTAAAATATAAACTAATGCACGCATCAACCTTTTCCTATATGAGCACACAATTCTGGAATGCGCTGCCGCGCAACCTAAAAAACAACCTACGAACTAACTAGCTTCCGCAAACTACTGAAGACTCATTTCTTCAACAAGACATATCACTAAGATCATCACATGTGAAATCCCCCACATGTACCCAGAATTATCTTAAAATGTTTTCTTGTTATTTCACTATTATGCTTTATCATTATCATTAAACCCAAAATCCTTCTATAATACCAATTGTCTATTCTCTTCTCATTTCCACTATTCATGATGTATTGTAAGCCACATTGAGCCTGCAAAGAGGTGGGAAAAGTGGGATACATATGCAACAAATAAATAAATAAATAAAATTGATGGTTATACAGAGAAAAAAAAAGTACTCATACAATACAATGGTACAAAGAAAGTAAGTAAAAAAAAAAATTATGTCCTTGGTAAGATCTCATAACTTAATAACCAAGGTTCGTGTCCTCTACCTCTAGTTACCACTTCCCCTTCTCTGGAAGAGATTTGTTTCTATATTAATACCTTTCAAGTATTTAAACGTCTGTATCATATCTCCCCTGTCCCTCTTCTCCTCTACAGTGTACATATTCAGGTTTTCCAGTCTCTTCTCATCTGTCTTTTGGTGCAAGTCCCATATCATTTTTGTCACCTTCCTCTAGACCACTTCAAGTCAGTTTTGGGCTCTATTGGGAGGACAGGCTAAATATTGACATAATTAATTAATTAAGCAATCTCCCACATATGAGCACTATGGGCCAGATTCTATATATGGCTCTTAAAAAAATCCACACGGAAAACATTACCGTCTAAGCGTATTCTATAAAATTTAGGTACAGCATATAGAATACAATTAGTTGATATCCCAGCACCTAAAAAAAGCGCCTCTATTTACAACAACAAAAATATGGTGTAAATTTCTGCTCGTTGATTTATGTGGACTGGGTCATATTCTATAACAACGTGTGTAAATTTGGGAACATCCACAAAATACCCATTCTCCACCCATGGCCATGCCGTTTTTGACCTATGTGCCTTAGAATTTAGGCATAGTTCATTACAGAATACGCTTAGCAAGTTATGCATGTAAATTCTAATTACTGTTCATTATTGCTTGCTAAGTGATGTTAAAAATGATGGTTGGCTTGTTAAGCCAATTAAGTTATGTGCATTGTTATAGAATACGTTTAGAGTTAGGCGTGGAATGCTAGGTGCGATGTATAGAATCCGGAAGTGCCAATATTTCAGCTATGCACTATTCTATACCATAGTGCTAAATGGGTTGGTGCGTAGTTGCATGGTGGATGTCCATATGGGTAGAGTCTGGGCAGGTCACACGGTTACAAGTGTATTTCAGCTATTTAAGCACAACTATTTACACCAGTTCTGTGGCTAACATAAGTGTTCATGCTATCCTGTTATGCTAGTATTTTACAAGGGAAAATAGGTACCTACTTTCCTCTAGAGAAGAACAGATGACACATAAGCACCCTCTGGGTGCATGTTATAGAATTGCCCTCCACAGGCCTGGGGTATACCTGTGTGTGAAATCCAAAATGATGCCTAATTTAAGCCTATTTTATAATGGCAACATAAGCTCCTATGTACCTTTATAAAAATAAGGCAGTGAGCCAGGCCTCAGTGGTGGATGAATGCCAAATGTACACTTACTCCAAAAAAGGTGTGTGTACCAGAATGCATATGCTTTTTATAAGCATTTCTGGTTGTGCCATGTAATAAAAGCCCTTTTCCAAGTATAAAATGGGATTTGCATTACAAAAAAATGTTTATAAAACTACCCACTTAAAAAATGTATAGAAAGGTTTTTTGTTTTTTTGTTACATTTGTACCCCACGCTTTCCCACTCATGGCAGGCTCAATGCGGCTTACATGGGGCAATGGAGGGTTAAGTGACTTGCCCAGAGTCACAAGGAGCTGCCTGTGCCTGAAGTGGGAATCGAACTCAGTTCCTCAGTTCCCCAGGACCAAAGTCCACCACCCTAACCACTAGGCCATTCCTCCACTCAAATATGTTTGTGTGTTTTATTTTTTTTTTTTTGGGGGGGGGGGGGACTATTCATGTCCATATAGCTTTGAAAACTGTGAGGAGTTTAGTTGACAATAGATTGTTCTTTCTATTTATTTCTACCCCCAACCCACACACACACAAAAATCTAAGAGGGAGAGAAAAACTCGAACCGAGGCCTCAAAAGGGCCTACCCCGAAAACGAAAGTAAACTTAGCAGGGCAAAAAACTGGAAATACAGGAAGGGGAAAAGACCGAAAAGGTCTTTCTCCAATATCCCTTTTTTTTTTTTTTTCTTTTAAGCAAAAAGCTCAACAACGCGCGAGGGTCAACTTAAGGGGCGCGAACGGCACAAATACGACCGTCCCGAGCGCGGACAAAAGAAGACTGACGAACACGAGCCGGTTCGGGCGGGAAGACAGCCACGCATGCGCGGTGCGCATCAGCGCGCGAGGACTAGCAAAGGCCTTTGCTAGTAAAGTGTTCCGATTGGAGGGGCTGCCGTGGACGTCACCCATCAGTGAGAACAAGCAGCCTGCTTGTCCTCGGAGAAAAATCTTTACATGTGGTTAAGCCAATCCATAATCTCATCAACTGCATCAACAAAGTGGGTAACATGGCCAATGAACATTAGTACGAACTGTTTTAGGATCATATTTCCCTGATTATTTTTTTCTATGATTTCTTGGGGATCTAAAGCCCCTAGTCCAGATCAGGGGTTCTATTATTTTACTCCTGTAAATTTGGAAATGGAAAAAATGAGAAGAAATTATATATTAAAATCCACTTTAGATATTCCACAGGCAGAAATTTATTTTGTATTATATATTTTTCTTTTTTTTTTTTTAAACTTTACCTTTCTCACTAATATATTTTGTAGAAGTAAGCTTATCTTTGGCTGCCAAAAATCACAATCCAGGACAGACAAAAACTGATTTGGGTGACCTTCCAGAGGAAGGTATATATTTAGCTACTCACTAAAGATCTAATTAACCACGGTAAGACTAAAGGATCCTTTTCCTACAGTGCGGTAAAATTTTGCACTTACCAAGTGGTGAGCGCAAACCCGGGGCACTAGCGGTTGGAGGCATTCTCAGCATGTCCTCATACAGCTACTGCACAGAAAGTGCTTTATCATGCGGTAAGTATACTTACAGAGTGGATATCCTTTCTGCCTTCCATTAAAGTACTGTGTGCTAACTGCAATGCATAGTCAAGCGGCACCCCAGTGCGCTGTGGCGAACTCACAGGGGTGCCGCGGGACAGACGGGAGTTCACACGCCAAGTACCACACGCCACACGCAGTACTTAACCCCGGTCCTCCTCCTGCAAAACAGCTGCTGCTGTGCCAGAACACGGAGCCAAGCTAGCACTCCCCCGCATCTCTCTACATGGCTGAGGCAAGCTACCATACAATGCTGCATTAATAGATATAAACACTGCATACTGGAGTAAAGTCTAAATAAGAAAAACATGTTCAATGTTACACCATAACTACGTAAAAAAGCAATCTGCTGCTGCTAACAGAGAAAATGAAGAGATTCAGCTTAGAACTGTTAGTTCAGTATGGGCTGAGGAGAGCTTAATCTCCTCTTTCCATTGTGTTTGCTCTAGTATTTGCTGTGATTTGCAAATAAACTAATACAATCAGGCACCTCTGATTCTTTCTTTAATTTGTTGACTTAGATTTTGTAAATCCTAAATAAAGCACTTAGCACCAACGAACTGTGGTATGCAAACAAGTAGCCCTTTTAAAATTATTTTGCCACTGAAACAGACCAGCATTTCAATGGCTCTTCATTAGCAAACAAATCAACAAGTGATATTTTAATGCATGACTTTATTCCAGCTCTGTGGGGACTGCAGTTGAGAGTGTGATGTACAGTACAGAGAAAAGAATCATCAGCCACAGTGTCCCAGGGCTCTCTCCATTGAGGACTTCTCAGGCTCTGCGTAAAGAGTGCATTTAATTGACTGATAGACAGTAGTTTCTTTGTTCATGGAAGACAGCAAAATAACGGCAGCTTGAAAATCGGATCATCTACAGGGTCTCTTGAGACTAGTAACAGGGGGATATGTGTCAGGAATAAATAAATAATCTAATTATTAAGCCACTTCCTGTCAAGTTAACTCCAATTTGTTGGCTTTTGAAGGCAACAAAACGAGGCATTTTTCCTCATTATGCTTCTCTTTTTATACCACTGGTAATCGCACACAGATTAAAGGGTGCCTGATTGTTACTTCTTTTTTTATTATTATTAAGAAACTGAGCAGCAGCCAAAAGCACAGAAAAACAGAGTTAGGGTCAGAGGAAATTTCATGCTTGTCTCCTTTCCAGCTCCCTAACAGCCCACACTGCTGCCCCATACAGTGCTGCAAGCTGTACAGCAAATGTCTACCCCTCCAACTGAGGCCTACCAGGCCAAAGACTCCATCCTGAGAGCTGTAAGATATCTTGCAATCTTGGCAGGTAGCTACTGCTATCATAGGCATAAATCTAAAGGTGACCTATGAAAACTCATCAGTTCCCCAAAAGCACAACAGGAGAAGCAAAATTTGACACCCACTCTCACTATTTGCATTGTTGTTGTTGTTGCTGCTGTTAAATTCCGTTAACAATTACTGAGTTGAAACAAAATTTTCTCCATATTTTTTTTTGGGGGGGGGGGGGGGGGGCAGGCATTGGGGCGGTAGCTTGACAGCTGGTACAAGCAAATAAAGAAAGCATAGTGTTATATTTTCTCTGGTAATCTTGATTTGTTTGGGAGTAGCATAATTATGAGTAGCCTTCTTTTCCTCCCCGCTTTGTCGAAATACATTTCGAAATTGTTGTTTACCCAGATAACTTTAGATAATTATACCCTCTTTACAGTCTGCTTTACTGGTGTCGTGAATTCTGTTTTCAGCTGCTGTCTCTATAGATCTCGCCAAACAATTTCATATTAAGCAATACTACCTCATTTTACATAAGTTTTTATCTGATGTCCCCACAGAGAGCTGCCAGCTGTACAGCAAATGTGTAGCTCTCAAAGTAAGGCCTACCAGGCCTGCGACTCCATCCTGAGATCTGTGAGGCACCTTGCTGGCATTGGCAAGCTTTCCCTGTTATCGCTGTCACCGTCTCTCTACACTACCCACAACTTAAAATCATCTGATTATTAGAATTTGTGGTCCACACTCCATTTTGTCCTTTATTTAATCTATCCCCAGACCACACATTTGTTTAAATGTTTTGGCTGGTTTACAAATCATGCAGCCATCTGCACAGTAGGTGTGACACCAGTTTTAGACAAAAGTTACATTACAAAACAACCAAGATAAAGTAATTCAAAATGCTTTATTATTTGTTATTCTGCCTGGTTTGCTTGGACCAAGTGTATGAAATAAATAGAATTATCTGTGTAAATCGATGAACATCTATGAAAAACAACACCCAGCAGAACGGAGAGCTTGCTCCATTACCTACGTTAATATCATGACAGCTGAGAAGAGATGACCTGGCCCACATCTCATCTCTCCTGTACAGATGGCTATTAAAGAAAAAGTATCCCTTTTGTATGGTCCGTGCTGAAACCCTTTATGGGCTTTTCAAATAAGCCAGTATTGGCCACACGAGGGTAGCTTTCTGTTAGTATTAAACTGCCCAGATTTCATCATTTTTCCGTCCAACTCATGAAACCAGACCAGAGTTTCCAACATTTTTAATACAATACACAGACACGTTTGTCTTGTCTCATTTTTCTGTCTGTACTGGGTAGCAACCTGATAATCCTCGTCTGCATGGATGCCAAGAGTTAGTATTGTGAGAAAGCTCCTGTTATAGTAAAGACTGCAGCTTTGTGAAGGTGAAAAAATGATTATGTTTTCTGTCATAACAGTCTCTCTCTTTACCAAAATGGAAATGAGAGGCACTAGATAAAATATATTAATTTAAAAGAGATCTAGATGTCTATATTTTTGGATTCTTCTCCTAGGACTGCAAAAAAAACAGAATCCAGTACAACATATCCTGATAATGTTCACTTTAAGTTATCAGATGCCGTGTGTAGTCCATGTATTAAAATTCTGAAGTGAGGATGTTGAGTTTCATGGAATGCAAAGAGGAGTGGTCACATAGCACCACATAAACTTGAAAGAAAAGTCTAATATTTATTTGCTACCGAAAGCATTAGGCAAACTGCCAGACATGAATATGTCATATGGAATTATATCCAAGTTAAGATTTCTATTGGTCTGTACAAAGCTGATTGACACATTCTGTTGCCTTAGAATCTTAGCTGTCAATCGCATGTAATGCAGTATAATGCATGTTCCTAAAGATTCCACCCCCACCCCCTAAAAACCTACCACTTAACTATTCACAAAGCATAAAACAGCATCAAATGTTTTTCATTTGTCAATGTTGGCAGCCTACTTGCCACATGTAAGTACAGAATGTTTTCCATATATACAATTCTGAAAATATGCATGCGATGCCACAAGCACATAAAAATGATAACACACTAGCCTCGCCAGTGGCTCAATGGAAGTGCTACACACTACTATGAAGAAGAATCTAATCTAGGTTACCTTTCCAGCACAGATCGTCCAGTCCCTGGATCAGATAGAGTTGGGGATGCAGCAGAGACAGCGTTCACAGCCCCTGCGAGGACAGCGAGTCTACTTATGCACAATGGTTATACCTAGTGGCTGGTTTTAGAACCTGAGGATTGCCAGGTTGTAAAAGGAGCCTTAGTACATGGTGCCCAAATGAAGACTATTGCTGAAATGACTGAACTAAATTAAGCTTGGAGAGAAAAATAATGGGGAAAACTATTTCTTGTAGTTGCAAATGAAGGCATATGGTGACAGACTCAAGTCCTGTTTGCAACTGAGCTGACTTCCAAAGGAGAATTTAAAAAAAGTGCCATATTAAAAAAAAAAATGTGTAATACTTTTTTCTGAGATTCTTGGTCATTTAGAAAACTCAGGTTAAGTCCTCTTTATGTAGAGTTATTCCTCACTCTGATGGAATGTACTACATTATTATCTATTAAAATATGCATGAGGCTTATTATGTCTGCTGATGTCAGTAACATCTGGAATTCAACAGGGGTGGCAAATATTTATTTTTATTTATTTGTTACATTTGTACCCCAATTATAGCTACGTCTTGCAAGGTTCCGCGTTAGGAGTTACGGATCAAGAAAGGGATCTGGGTGTCGTCGTCGATGATACGCTGAAACCTTCTGCTCAGTGTGCTGCTGCGGCTAGGAAAGCGAATAGAATGTTGGGTGTTATTAGGAAGGGTATGGAGTCCAGGTGTGCGGATGTTATAATGCCGTTGTATCGCTCCATGGTGCGACCGCACCTGGAGTATTGTGTTCAGTACTGGTCTCCGTATCTCAAAAAAGATATAGTAGAATTGGAAAAGGTACAGCGAAGGGCGACGAAAATGATAGTGGGGATGGGACGACTTTCCTACGAAGAGAGGCTGAGAAGGCTAGGGCTTTTCAGCTTGGAGAAGAGACGGCTGAGGGGAGATATGATAGAAGTGTATAAAATAATGAGTGGAATGGATCGGGTGGATGTGAAGCGACTGTTCACGCTATCCAAAAATACTAGGACTAGAGGGCATGAGTTGAAGCTACAGTGTGGTAAATTTAAAACGAATCGGAGAAAATTTTTCTTCACCCAACGTGTAATTAGACTCTGGAATTCGTTGCCGGAGAACGTGGTACGGGCGGTTAGCTTGACGGAGTTTAAAAAGGGGTTAGATAGATTCCTAAAGGACAAGTCCATAGACCGCTATTAAATGGACTTGGAAAAATTCCGCATTTTTAGGTATAACTTGTCTGGAATGTTTTTACGTTTGGGGAGCGTGCCAGGTGCCCTTGACCTGGATTGGCCACTGTCGGTGACAGGATGCTGGGCTAGATGGACCTTTGGTCTTTCCCAGTATGGCACTACTTATGTACTTATTTTCCCACCTACTTGCAGGCTCAATGCGGCTTACGTAGTACCGTAATGGCATTCGCCAATTCGGTTGATAACAAATACAGGTTATGTTGTGGTCTAATGAAGTAGGTGTGTATCAGGTAACATGATGATCAAAGGGAATGTAGATTGTATATTGTCCAGTAAGATCATTGGTTATGCTGTGTTGGTGGGTGTAGGGATTTATGGTGGATCGGTGGGGTAAGCTTTTTTGAAGAGGTTGGTTTTTAGTGATTTCCTGAAGTTTAGATGGTCATGGATTGTTTTCACAGCTTTTGGGAGTGTGCAGCCTGAAAATGTTCATGTTGTATCATTTTACATGTCTTAACAGGAATTTTTATTTTATTCTGAGGTTTTGGCAGTTTTTTATATTATGGGAGCAATGTCATTAAGAGTACACCCTCTTTCAGTTGTTATTGAAAATGCTAACAATTATCTTGTAAAGTAATACAGTACATGAAATGGTCCTAGTTCATCTGAGAGAATTGAGGTTCATTGTCCAACTGGCTGTCTGCAGTCTCTGGGGAATTGCAGGCTGATGCTCCCTTTTAAGCAAGATTGCAGACAGAGTTACAAGAGACAATATGAGAAGGTCAGGCCCCACCATACTGGAATAATCATCTATGGATCTGAGGTTGTAATTTTCATATAAAGCTCAAAATCTAGTTTTTTCATCAATTTAGTATTAAGTTTGTGCCCATTTACAGAAATAGCTGGAGCTTTTGTTTAACATAGTAACATAGTAAGTGACGGCAGATAAAGACCTGAACGGTCCATCAAGTCTGCCCAACAGTCACACATTATCAAGAATTGATAATGTACACCAACTGTGTTAGGGGGTAGGAACTAGGCAGGGTATGGGTGCAGGTACTTACTACCTCAATGGGAGGTAGTATCTGCACTAATTGCAAGGCAACTGACATTTCACTGCAGTAATTCTTGAGGACACATTGGGCATGCCTTCAACAATTACTGCACAGCCATTGCACATAAGACATGTTAATTTTTGGTGTTAAGGCTCGTTAAGTGCACAAAACCGAGTGTGCTTTAGTAAAAGGGTCCCTAAAACTGGTTTAGCAGGATATAAATTGCAAATTTTAATACATTTATATAGTGTGAGATGATTAAGAGGAATTGGACATGTTGGTTTATAGATAAGCGTATTTTCTGGATATTGCCAACAAGCTGAAATTTTGTAGGTCACAGCAATGCCCAAGCAGTCAAGTAAGAACACAGTAGATATCACTTAAGTTGATGGAAAGATTACTCTTATATTCCCCATCACATTCATTATTTCCTAGTCAGTTCTCAGCTATATAAGGGCTGTCCCCTACATAGCCCTTATATCCCTATACGCAAGTAATGGATGAAAGAATTACATATATGAGGTCAAGGGAAGTCTATCTCTAACAAAGTTAGTGCAAATGATGATTTGGAGATACCGTAGGCTGGCACAAGAAAACGGCTTTGTTTTCTGCCACATTGCAACTATGGACTATTCCAGAGAAGTTTCTGTAGGAGGAGATCGCCAAGTACCTGAAGCAGTTGCTGGATCTTGAGAAAAGACATGATAAAATTGTGAGAGCTCTTCATAAACCACAAGCTAAACTATCATACTCCAGTAACTGCTAAAGAAAATCAGCATGTTCAACATGTTGCTTGGGCATGGTGGCAAAAGGCTAGTGAAGCATCCATGTGTCAGACTGCAAATGGCATTCAAATGCTGTTTGAATATGCATTATATATGGGGCTTTCAGTGGCATCCATGAATGCACTATGACTGGTGTTAAATGCAGCTGCTATCATTTTTCTAGAGTTATTAACCAATAGCGCATTTCCCTATTGCTTGCTCTATATTGGTTACCCATTATCTTATAAAAAATTTAAGATGCTATTGATAATGTTCAAAGTAACTAGGATATTCAATATCTCTTTTTTCCTTCATCTTTGATAAGGTAAGGGGGGATTCATCAAGGTGTGGAAACGTTCAACCTTTACTGCACCTTGATGCCCTGTAGAATGCAGCAACCTGAAGGATCCTGGTACCATAGGTTACTGAATCCTGGGCCATGAGAATACTGCTGCATGCGAACCACCTCACAAGCAGCATTATTCCTGTGGTCCTGGAACACTGGGCTGCACAAAGCCGCAGCCTGATGCTCTCGGACTGCAGCCCTGGGTCTCCCATGACTTAACCCCCCTCCCCCCTCCAAACGTAAGGTCCCCTTCAAGGCCAACCCACCTCACATACTGGCTACCTTAAGTGATCATTGATGGTCGGGGGGAGGGGGGGCTCTTCAGGCAAAAGCGATGCCCAAAATACTTCTACACAACATTATATTCAGATTCATGGGATCAAGGTACTATATGAAAAGGGTGTGAGTTTGAGAGTGAATGTTATTCTACTCCAGTATATGGGCAAAGTGGAGGGAGCATCTGTGATGAATTCACCTCCTATATGCCACCAAATCAATATGTTTTTGGGTCATGCTAAATATGTTTTATTTTGTCCTACAGATAAACTTTTTTAAGGACCCCAAAACACCAAAAGTGAACTAATCCCTTGGTAAATTGTTGCATTACCTTAAACTATATTACAGCTCCTAAACAGCAGTATATCATTGTTAGCAATTCCGAAGCAGTCTACCACAGAAAGACCTCTATCCTCAATTGCTCTTTTCAGCAGGCTGAAATATCATTTTACTTTCAAGTCAAGATATTTTTTCATCATGTAGCCAAAAACACTATGCATATACTTTATAAGAAGATCTCAGAAAATGGCACAAAATTGATCATAAAATTAGATATCAGGCACTGTTCTGCAGATTAGTGACTATCCAGAGGCAATGGCAAAATACATTTTTTTTATTATTGCAAAAGGAGCAGTTATTCCTATATAAGCATGCTGTGCGCTTTTCATGGTCAATTTTAGCAGCAGTGAACTATGAAAACCTTTTTTTTCTTTAATCATTCTCTTTGTCAGCCTGATCTCAGTAGTAAATGCGTGCTCTGTTGTACACAGCCAGTGACTCACAATTTGCTCGCCACTGTTTCGCAAGACAGTTGTTGGCGGCTGTTTGGAGCACATTTTCCTCTTTGGAATGCATACTGTACTTGCAGTGCCAACAGTACTATGGGAAGAGATTTCATTATAAATAAAATAGATAATTAGCAGCTCATAATTATTGCCCAAAAAAGATCATCAAGTAAAAACAGTAAGCTTACCTCCATGGAGGAGGGTGAATAATGGAGTGGCATAGGGTTCTCTACTAGGACCAGTGCTGTTTAACATATTTATAAATGATCTGGAAATCGGTATGACAAGTGAGGTTATTAAATTTGCAGATGACACAAAACTATTCAAAGTTGTCAAAACACATGCAGATTGTGAAAAATTGCAGGAAGATCTTAGGAAACTGGAAGGCTGGACATCCAAAAAACAGATGGAATTTAATGTGGACAAATGTAAAGTGATAAACATTGGGAAGAATAATTCAAATCATAGTTACCTGATGCTAGAGTCCACCTTAGGAGTCAGCACTCAAGAAAAAGATCTAGGTGTCATTGTAGACAATACACTGAAATCCTTGCCCTGTGTGCGGTGGTGGCCAAAAAAGCAAATAGAATGCTAGAAATTATTAGGAAGAGAATGCAAAATAAGACCAAGATTATTATAATGCTTCTGAATCACTTCATGGTGCGGCCTCACCTCGAGAACTGCGTTCGGTTCTGGTCACCGCATCTCAAAAAAAGATAAAGCGGAATTAGAAAAGGTTCAAAGAAGAGTGACCAAAATGATAAAAGGGATGGAACTGCAGGCACAAGGCAGCTCCTTGTGACTCTGGGCAAGTCACTTAACCCTCCATTGCCCCAGGTACAAATAAGTACCTGTATATAATATGTAAGCCGCATTGAACCTGCTATGAGTGGGAAAGCACGGGGTACAAATGTAAGAAAAAAAAAAAACTCCTCTCATATGAGGAAACGCTAAAGAGATT
Source organism: Microcaecilia unicolor (assembly GCF_901765095.1). NCBI lineage: Eukaryota > Metazoa > Chordata > Amphibia > Gymnophiona > Siphonopidae > Microcaecilia > Microcaecilia unicolor. The sequence goes on from NC_044031.1 coordinate 470,939,827, forward strand.
AGGGCTTTTCAGCTTGGAAAAGAGATGGCTGAATGGGGACATGATTGAGGTCTATAAAAATCCTGAGAAGTATAGAATGGGTAAAAGTGAATTATTTTTCACTCTTTCAAAAAGTACAACAACCAGGGGACATTCAATGAAATTACATGGAAATACTTTTAACACAAATATGAGGAAATATTTTTTCACTCAAAGAATAGTTAAGTTCTTGAACTCACTGCCAGGCTTAAAAAAAAGGTTTGTACAAGTTCCTGGAGGAAAAGTCCATAATTTGTTATTGAGATGAACATAGGGGAAGTCAATACTTGCCCCAGGACTGGTAGCATGGAATGTTACTACTATTTGGGTTTCTGCCAGGTACTTGTGACCAGGATTGGCCACTGTTGGAAGCAGGTTACTGGGCTAGATGGACCATTGGTCTGACCCAGTGTAGCTGTTCTTATCATAAATACTTCTTGCAGTAATACTCTTTATAAAAATCTCATCTCATGCCTGAAAGAATAAAAGTTGGTTACTAACCTTTGAAATTTAGAGAATTACTGGTCAGTCTCATAAGTGCACATGCATTCTACAGTTAATTGATCTTTCTACTAGGGCTGTACCAAATATTTGTATTTGATTCAGCCTCAAATAGTGCCACCGATACATTATAAGGGAGATTCTATATATGGTACATAAAGAAAAAAAAATCGGTGTGGATACCAATGCCGACTAAGCGTATTCTATCAGTAGTGACTAGATTTAGGCACAGTATATAGAATATGCTTAGTTGATACCTCAGTGCCTACAACAATGTGTCTTCATTTACACCAATGAAAACATAGTATAAATCCTGGCACCTAGATTTAGGTGCACTGGGCCATATTCTATGACTATGCCTGTAAATTTCAGAATTCCCACAAAATGCCTGTTTCCCTGCCTATAATCATGCCCCTTTTTGACTGTAAACATTAGAAGTTAAGGCGCACTGCATTACGTAATGTACTTAGTGAGCTGTGCATATAAATTCTAGTTATTGCCAATTAGTGCTCACTATTGTCTGTAAACAGCTATCAATGCTGATTAGCTGTTAAGCGCATTGTTACAGAATACGCTTAGATTTCAGCACGGATCTCTAGTTTCGCTATATAGAATCCAGTGGTATTCATAAGAACATAAGAGTAGCCATACTGGTTCAGACCAATGGTCTATCTAGCCCAGTATCCTGTTTCCAACAGTGGCCAAAGCCAGGTTACAAGTACCTGACAGAAACCCAAATTATGGCAACATTCCATGCTACAAAACCCAGGGCAAGCAGTTGCTTCCCCATGTCTGTCTCAATAGCAGACTATGGACTTTTCCTCCAGTAACTTGTCCATTCGTATTTGGCCAAATAGTGATTTAAATTTGAATACGAGTAATCTGGGCTCTACTGTGCTAAATCCTACTGAAATAAACACTTGATCTATGATTTCATGTTGCTTCTTTTATTATTTGCTATGTAAAAGCTCAATGCCTATTATTCAATTTCGGTATTCGTATTTGGCCAAACAGTAAAATATGCTATTCGGTTCAGCTGTACTTTCTACTACGTTCAACTCATCTAACATGAGTACAGCCAAAAAAAAAACAAAAAGAAAGGAAGAATTCAGGTAGAAACAGCATTTTGTATTCGCACTAATAATAGAATGCATTAGCTGACAATTCTTTGGGCTCCTTTTACAAAGCTACGCTAACGATTCTGGCACAGCAAATGCAACAAAGACCATAGGAATTGAATGGGCTTTGTCACATTTGCCATGCTGGAATCGCTAGTGCAGCTTTGTAAAAAGGAACCCTTTATAATCAGAAAGGATGTTCACAAAAATAATTTTACAAATATTTGTTCATTTCTAATATTTTCCCCAATTTTCAGACATTTTTAGGTTTGTTTTACATATTTGTTTCACTAAACTAACATCCATTAGATCTCTAATGATATGTTAATTCATAGGTTTATATGTTTAAAAAAAAAGATTTAGGGGCACATTTATTACACCAAATCTTGTTGCCTTAGTCTGGTTTCCTATTGAGATGTTCTCTGTAAGTTATTAGTTTTACTTTTAAGATTTTTCATGGGATTGCTCCTCGATATTTTTTGAACAAGGTTTTGACTTATATGCCTAGTCATTCCTTGCGTTCAAAAGCAAACTTTTCTGTATTCCTCCAGCTAGATTACTGCGCCTTGAACAATCATGTTCTTATGTTTATTCTTATTCGATTTTTTTTTCCTGGAAATCCCTTCTTTCTGCAGGTCTAATGATAATCTTTTGGGATTTATGAAAGCTGTTAAAAGATTGTTTAATTGAGAGCTGTAATATTTTTAAGTTCAATATTTTTTATTAGTTTCATAAGTGAAATACAAGGAACATACCATATTTTTTGGACTATAAGATGCACTTTTTCCCCCCAAATTTGGAAGGAAAATGTGGGTGCGTCTTATAGTCCGAATGTAGCGTACCTGCTTGCTGTGGGGGGGGGGGGGGAGGCAGCCAGGGCCGGTCTTAGGCCGAGGCGAGCTTTGTGACTGCATAGGGCCTCGCGCTCAAAGGGGCCCCCTGCGGCGCACCTCAACTCCGCCCAGTGCTTTTTTTGTGAGGTCCGGCTCACCTGCCCGCTCCCTTCCGTTCATGCACCTGTGCTCCCTGTTTTGAAATCTTTAATTTACCCGAAGTTGCGGCGAACCAGCAGTAAAAGCAGCAGGCAGGCTTGCCTTTTCGTCGCTTCCCTTCCCTCTCAGCGCGTCCTGCCTTCCTCTGATGTAACTTCCTTTCCGCGAGGGCGGGATGCGCTGAGAGGGAAGGGAAGCGACGAAAACGCGAGTCTGCCTGCTGCTTTTACTTACTGCTGGTTTGTCGCGACTTTGGGTATGTAAATTAAAGATTTCAAGGCAGGGAGCATGGTTGCATGAACGGAAAGTCGGGGAGCTGAGGACGGACAGGCAGGCGGGCGGGCGGACAGGGGTTTGAACAAATCGCTGGACATAGGGAGGAGAATTGCTGAACATGGATGGCAGGGGAAGACAAATTCCACTGCAGAGCCACACAGGTTGTGCAAAACTGCTGTCCCCATACAAGAGTGTTGCACAACCTGTGGTCCTCCAGCAGATCTCCGCCACACATTTTGCTTCAAAAATGTTTTTCCCATTTTCCTCCTGTAAAACCTAGGTGCGTCTTATAGTCTGAAAAATACGGTAATTCACTGTCAAATCTATGAAAAAGAAAAAACAAAGTACACTATGTTAATGATCGGTGTATGATAGAACTCTTAAAAATGATAAAACAACAAAAACCAATTACACCTGAACCATTAAACTATAATGGGAAAGAGTTAATCACATAAAGCAATGCCTTAGTAATACCCTCCAGAAAGAAATCTGCTGCGACGTCAGACTCCAAAACTGGATGCAGCTTTGACCAGCACGAGGACGAAGAAGAACTTCAAAGACCTCGGCTTGGCTGGCAGGGGTTGGGGTCCCCCGCCAGCTGAAGGAATATTTTTAAAGGCAGCGGCAGGAGGAAGCGGACCTCGGCTGGCGGGGGTTGGGGTCCCCCGCCAGCAAAGGTTGGTGACGGCGACGGTGGGGGAGGGTTGACGGCGGTAGGGGAGGTCCAGGGCAAAATCTGCGGGGGCCCAGACCCCTGTGGCCACACGCAGCCTGCTTGGGAGACCCACTTAGGCCAGTAAGCATGTACTTTATTAATCTTTACACCTGGGTTGAACCAGATGGATTATGAACAAGAAGATAACCAATGCTGCCGAGTTAGTGCATCAACCATTCAACCATAGTCAGGGTCTGAATAGCAGAGTTCAATATCGGCTGATTAGAGAGTCTAGCAGGAAATGAACAACCCAGGTTGTAATAGAGAAAACAGCTATTCCTTAATAAGGATCCATCGAGGGGGTATCTCTGCATTATCCTTTCTGAACCACTTGAAGCCCTGCTGATAAATGAATGTGAGGCGATACATATGAAAGTCTGGGAAGCCAACTTCCCCTCTGGTGCAAAGAGCTTTCAGTTACTTTAATGCAATCCATGGTATCTTCTTACGCCAGCGGAATTGACTTAATTCATATTCCAGCTGAGAATAGAACCCAGAAGGTGCTAGAGATGAAAGAATGAGTAATTAACCAATGGCACAATCATCATTTTAATAGTTTCCATGTGCCCCCACAAGGAAAGGTTAAGGGAAGACCATCTGATTGTGATGAGGTTAATTTTTTCTAAGCTGTAAGATTTTTCATTACTTTTATTACTTACGGATATTTGATTTTTATTGTCTTTGTTTTAACCGATTATGAATGTTTTCATGTAACCTGTTCTGGGCTTTACTGAGAGGACAGGCTAAATACAGAATTATATAAATAAATTATATAGTTAGTTGGACCTGTATTAACAGGCAATGCATGCTAAAACCAGTCAGCATAGTAGAAATCCTGCACTAGCTGCTTAGTACGGGATCCGGGTGGGCCACTGGGTATGGTCAGCACTAACTAGCACATGGGATGTTACATACTAGCTATCACAACTGTCAACTAAAGAGGCAGTGTATAGAAGGTGGAACAGGGTCTCTGACATGACGGTAGATAAGGGCTGAATGAGCCAGTCAGCCCATCCTCAGTAACCACTAACGCCTCCTTTTCCTAAGAGATCTCTCATGTCTGTCCCACACTTTCTTAAATTCTGACACAGTCCTCGTCTCCATGACCTCCACTGGGAGGTCATTCCATGCATCCACCACCCTTTCCATGAAAGAGTATTTTCTTATATTCCTCAGAGTGATGTGGTAGCCATGTTAGTCCACTTTTAAAAGTAATAAATATAAATAAAACAAATCATAGAAAAGAAAATAAGATGGTACCTTTTTATTGGACTAAATACATTTTTTTTTATTAGCATTCGAAGGTAACCTTTCTTTTTCAGATCATAAATAAGAAAAAAAACAGTATAAGTGAAACATCCAAGCATTCCAATGGCAGTCTTCACAGTAAAAGGGTGGAGTGGTTAAGGTGTGAAACATGGGAGCTGGGTGGATGAAAGACAGGGAGATATGCATGGCAGGTAAGAGGGTGACAAAGTAGTAGAATTTTATGGTTTATAATGGGCTACAAAACCCAGATCTTTGTATCAATGATTTTATGGTGAGAATACTAAAAGGAAACTAAGACAATCCAGGAACATAAGACCCTTGAAGTCAGAATGATTCATTATAAACCATAAAAATTCTACTGCTTTGTCGCCCTCTTATCTACCATGCATCTCCTCCTTGTCTCTCATCCACCCAGCTCCCATGTTTCACACCTTACCCAAACCACCCTCTTCCTGTGAAGACTGTCATTGCAATGCTTTGATGCTTCACTTATATATACTGTTATCAAAATTTGCTTATTTCTGACCTGAAGAAGAAGGGTTATCTTTGAAAGCTAATCAAAAAACATTGTATTACCTTATATTCCTCCTAAACCTACTTCCTCTTAACTTCATCCTATGCCCTCTTATTCCTGCGTTTTCCTTCAATTCAAAAAGGCTCACCTCCTGCATATTAGTATCACTGAGGTATTTAAGCAGCTCTATCGTACCCCTCTCTCCCACCTCCCTTCCAGTGTATACATGTTGAGGTTCATAAGCCTGTCCCTATATATGTTTTTTACAGAGATCGCTCACTAATTTTGTAGCCGCCCTCTGGACCGACTCCATCCTGTTTAATCTTTCTGTAGGTGCGGTCTCCAAAACTGCACACAGTACTCTAAATGGGGCCTCACCACAGACTTATACAAGGGCACTATCACTTCTTTTTTTCTGCTGGTCATCCCTCACCTTATGCACCCAAGCATTCTTCTGGCTTTGAGCATCGTCTTTTCTACCTGTTTGGCCACCTTAAGATCATCAGACACAATGACCCTCAAGTCCCGCTCTTCTTTCGTACACAGAAGCACTTCACCCCCTATATTGTACCGTTCCCTCAGATTTTTGTAACCGAAGTACATGACCCTGCAATTGTTAGCATTAAATCTTAGCTACAAATTATTTGACCTGTGAAAATGGCAAAAACACACACATTAAGGCATGATCACTTGCACCAGCACTATAGCTGATGTAAATGCCTAGCTGTTGGCATGTATGCACATAAATGAGAACATTTTATAATGAACACTGTGCGCTCCACCTAAACTCCGCTTATATGTATGCTCACCATTAAACCACGGTACATACCTTGCTGCTAGTCAGTATTGTATAAGAGGCCATTTACTGTATAATTAACAAGAATACTACCATTTCCATGCAAGTCTGTCCTCTAAAATTAGAATTATACTTAAGTAAAGCTGCACTACCAGAAGTTCAGAACACCACCCCTCCAAACCCTCCCTCAGCAATACCACACCCATAATCATCCCCTCCTCCCCAGATCAAGGCTACCCACAGAACTCTCTTAATCACCCCTCTCCAAGAACCCCCCCCCCACAACAATTAATCCCACAGCCATCATACCCAAACCTTCCCCCATCTTTGCCCCCCCCCCACCCCTAGGACTTACTTGGGGGATCCTTCCCCACTCCTGCCTCTGAGCTACTAGATTTCAAAATAGTGGCTATAACTCTTAGTAGTAACCTCATGGTAGTACCAATTGGGGTCATCCAGCAATATAACAGCCCCCAATAATGTTCCTGCCCCATTTCAAGTACCAAATCTGAGATAGGTTGCTTTTTATAAAGTGTATAAACCACTGATCAAGTTATTTTTTTGAACAGCTTGGTTGTACTCTGCTATTTTGATGAGTTGATAAATCTATAAAATAAAGTGTGCTGCTATATTCTGCTCATTTTGTTTGCAGGTTTGTTTTCTTGGATGAGAGAAAGGAAGGAGTGACTTCCATATAATGATTACCAGGTGTAGTCCTTTTGCTCTTAGATGGAAATGTGGCAGACTCCCATAGAATTCCTGTCAAGGCTTCAAGGCCCTATTGGTGGGGGAACAATGGTGCCATACCTCTGTACTTCAAAATAAGTCTATAGAGTTGTCTTGTGTTTCCCAAGACGTATTCTACTTTCAGAAATCAGTGCTGAGTATCCCATATATCAAAAAAAATAATTGTTCTCATATGCTGCGTTAGAAGCACAGGCAAAATCTTCATCACAATTTAGTCCTCAGAGTAAATATGGGGCCCTTTTACTAAGATGCCTTAAGCAGCTAATACAGGGTTTTCTGCAAGGCAGACAGCAGCACTGGCTCGCACTACTGTCCAATGTGCTAAAAAGGGAGCATTTATGTTAAAAACCTTATGTCAGCTGCCTAACACGAGAGTTGGCAAGATCTGGGGAATCACATGTGTAGTCAGACATGTGGCCAGGTGTGACAGCTAGTGTACAGGTCAGTACCACGTGCTACCTGTCATGACTGCCAATAGTGAAGATGAACTTACTATCACCTCAAGAGAAAGTGACAAGTGCAGTCCAGTAGCACAGTGTACTGTCACTGCTAGTGTGGCAATATTCCCCAAGCAATCAGGTACTCGATACCTCCAGACCTCATAGAATCCCCGATCAAGAATTCGACACCCCCTGAACACAACACAGCCTCCTGATCAACAATCTGACAACCTCTTCTATGTTGCCTCAGGATCTGGATGGTTTGCCATCTTGATGGAACCATGAATTCCGTTTTATAATCAGAAAATTGTAGAGCATTATATCAAGTCATCTGTCAGACAGACTCTAAACATTCAAAGTCCCTACCTAAACCCTACTGAAATGAGGCAAGACCCAAACTGAGCTCTTCATGCAAGGAAGCCCCAACTGTAAAAGAGCTGAAACAGGTTTGAACGAAAGAATAGGCCAGAATTCCTCAAAGTTGATGTGAGAAGCTGATTAACAGTTACTGTTTAGTTGCTGCTGCTTAATTAAGTGCTGAATGAAGGATTCACATACTTTTCCATATAAGGATATTTACTTTTGGTTGAATAATAAAAATATATCCTTTTTGTCTGAATTAATTATAAATTGTGCTAAAATACATACCATCCTATACAGCTTGTAAACTTTTTCTCAGCACTGTCCCATTGCCTCAACTTGCTCCTCCTCCTCACAAGCTCTCTTACAAATCATATGCCTCTTAAATCTTATTTCAAAAATACTAATAACTGGATCATAGTAATACTTGCAATGTGAGATTTCATTAATGTTTAAGAATTCAGGAGGAGGAGGAGGAGATCAAACATTATGGTTTCACTTCAGGGTTAGAATTCTTTAATAATTTCTGATTTTCATAGAACTCATACCCAGCTGTTTTCCTAAAATTAAAATTCAAGGTTTAAGTTAGGATCTTACCCACTTCAGAAGGAATGCGTTACAAAAATGGGTTGCCTGCCAGTTCATTCAGTGAGCTTATAGTGCTTCCAGAGTTACACATCTGCTTCCTGTTTCCTCCAACATGGAGGCAAAGTGCCAAATGAAACAGGAGTACACACACTCTAGAAATAAAAGTCGAGCAGGCCCACCATATTGATAGAGGTCTGAGACCCATGAGGCTCTCTGGGCTGGTTCAGTTCAGGAGCATGCAGCATGAATTGTTTTGTTTCCTGTGCCATCTCTGGGACATTTTTTTTTTTTTGTCATCACAGGAGCAATGTCATAAAAAGTGCACGCTCTTTCGAAAAGAGTGCAGATTCTTTTGACCAAGTATAAACTGTTAATGAAGACTGCACATTCTTTCCTGATAATGTATGCAGGAGCAATGGTTCATACATGCAGGCACTCTCAGTGCACAATTTTCATAGCCAGTGTGCACTCTTTTGGAAGAGTATGCAGAATTGAAGGCACATTTAAAAAAAAAAAAAAAAACTCACAAAATTTTGTTTTTTCCTGCTCATTTTCATTTGCCGAAGACATGACAAATGTTGTGGACATTTCCTGTGTCATTTCAAATGAATGCATACCCCAAGTTTCCTGTATTTGACTAATTCTTTCATTGTTCAAATAAAAGGTGTATAACCTGTAAAGAATCTACCCGATTATTCTGAACATTGGCCAGTCTTTGTGCTTCAAAACATTTCTTTGAAATCACTCTTTAGCTGTACATGCTGTACTCATTTTTTAGGAAGACAGTTTACAAAGCTTTTAGTGCAAGAGCTGTTTACCAGTACAAATAAAAGTACACTGAAAATTACACACCCCTCACCATGGGGAGAGCAATATGACTTAGAGAGACAGAGAGGTGAGGAGTGAATGGGAGGGAGAGTGAGTGTGTTATGGGTGAAAGGTCTGGGCATGGGTATTTTGCTTAGGTCAATAAAAGGCCACAGAAAGGGCAAGGTTAGATCATGGGAGGTAAGGTACACACAAGGTTTTCATTTGAAAAGTCCCATAGATGTGAATATATGCACAGGATTCAAAGCAGGTGCAAATGCATGTACCTATTAATTACCCACAAATGGGGGGGGGGGGGGGGGGGGGATTCTATTCATGGTGCCTAAAAAAGCCACACGGAAAACAGGGGTAGCAGTCTTGGTTTGGAATACAATCAAACTGCGCAGAATATCCATCCCCCAGCTACATGAATCTGAAACTCTTTTAATACAACTTGAAGAGGAGAAACCAATCTGGCTGCTCATGATTTACAGAGCACCTCGTAACAACACATTATCTGCGCAAGCACTCCTAGTCTTGATTACTCAAGTGACCCTGAATTATCCTAGGCTGGTGATCATGGGAGACTTCAATCTACACATCAAAACCCCAGATACCAACCCCCTCCCACCCTAAAAAAAAAAACTTTAAATAATTTTTTCCAGCCTCTATGCCAGCCTCAAATGTCATACCCAGCTCCATCACAGCAGTATGCAGGTCCCTGGAGCAGTTTTAGTGGGTGCAGTGCACTTCAGGCAGGCAGACCCAGGCCCAACCACCCCCCCCCCCCACCTGTTACACTTGTGGTGGGAAATGTGAGCCCTTCAAAACCCACCAGAAACCCACTGTACCCAAATGTAAGTGCCCCCCTTCACCCCTTAGGGCTATGGTAGTGGTATACAGTTGTGGGGAGTGGGTTTTGGGGGAGGGGGTTGGGGGGCTCAGCTCCCAAGGTAAGGAAGCTATGCACCTGGGAGAAATTTATGAAGTCCACTGCAGTGGCCCCTAGGGTGCCCGGTTGCTGTCCTGGCATGTTAGGGGGACCAGTGCACTATGAATTCTGGCTCCTCCCACAATCAAAGGGCTTGGATTTGGTCGTTTTTGAGATGGGTATCCTTGGTTTCCATTATCGCCGAAAGCCGGGGCTGACTATCTCTAAGGACGACCATCTCTAAGATCGACCTAAATGTTGAGATTTGGGCGTCCCCGACCGCATTATCGAAACAAACGAAAGATGGAGGCCCATCTTGTTTCGATAATACAGGTTTGCCCACTCCTTCATGGAGCTGTCCTGCGAGGACGGCCCCAGGAAAACTTGGACACCCCGTTTGATTATGCCCCTCTAGGTGCGCTATATAGAATCCAGGGGAAGTGCCTATGGGTAGGGTCACCAATGTGAAGTATTTTTTGAAACAAAGCCTAACAATGTTCAGACTGTGTGCTCTGTACTAAGGGTACATGGCGGCAGCGATATGCAAAGGGTCAACACTATGTTTGCACCAGTTCCTATTCCTTGAGAAAGCATTAGCGAAATAGGAGCCTGTCGGGGTATGATGAGCATGCATATTGTGTAGATAAGTGACCCGATTATTTTCGTTTAATGTCTACTGCCTATTGCCTGTCACTTTATAGACAAATATAAGTTTTCATTTAAAATTTTTCTATTTAAAATTTTTTTTAAAACCCATAAAAGCATATATTTCAAAAACGATAAATTCAGTTAAATGTTTTGCACAGATATACATTTGGTAGGTGGGGAAGTTTTTGTCAATGATTATACCGGTCACAAGAGAGTTCCATCCACATATTGGGTGTTAAGAGTCAGTTCCCTGAGACAGTATGAGACCTTTCCCCCCCCCCCCCCCCCCCCCCCCGCACATCAAATTTGTAGTGAACTAGAAGTCTAATTTTTCACTGTTAAGTTGATTGCTTATTTGTAAGTTGACTTCGGTCGTGCTATATCTGTACTAAGGGTAGATATCCCTTTGAAAATGTGCAATCCCAATGCTTCAAATACCCACAGGACTGAAAGTGTCACCATTAATTTAGAAATGTTTTTAAGTGACCTTAGCATATGTTTCTGACAATCTGAAAACCACAACCTTTTTTTTTATATTCTAGAATGGAAGGAAATTTTCTTATTTGACATGGGGCGGGAAAATAATTTAAATTTATAAACTGGCAGCAGAATCATAAAAATATACCTGATTGTCAACATTACTGTTTTAAAGAATTCCTTAGGGGATTGAAGAAATCTTCTAAAGTTTCCCCACCTCAAGCCTCCTCTAAATAAAAACTAAATAAAATGTTCACATACCAATATGAATTATCCCCGTATTGTCGAAGATACATTTTAACAAGAAAAGATTTTCAGCTCTGAACAGTGAAAGTCAATCAGATCTTAATCCGAGTCATAATCAGAGTTTTATAGTCACAGTAGTTCTGAACAGTTTAAATTTAGAAAGAACACGTCAGCTTTTGCAGTGTAACAGATCATAAAAGCCTTAGAAATGGAGTGAAATGACAAATGTTTCACAGAAACTGCAAACTGCCAAAAAGCTGCAGGGTGATATGCATGTCTGGGTGCAATCTGAAGGACAGACACATGCAAAGTGATGTGGTTGCTCATGATCACCTGTAGGTTGCTTGGAAATTATCTATAAACAAAACAACAGAAACAGGAAGCCTATATGGTTCTCCAAACAAGTGGCTGAAAAAATAAAGGGCAAAAGAGGCTTCATTCAAGAAATACAGAATAATGTAATGAGAGGATCACAGAAAAGATTACAGGATTAAGCTCAAAGAAGCGAAGAGGGAAATACGGCTAGCGAAAGTGCGGGCAGAAGAAAAAATAGCTAAGGATATAAAGAGAGGTGACTAGACCATTTTTTACGTGTATCGGGGAAAGGAGAAAAATAGGAATGGGAATTGCAAGACTGAAAGTTACTGAGGATAGCTATGTGGAGAGTGATGAGGATAAAGCAAATGTGCTAAACAAATACTTCTCTTCGGTGTTCACGGAAGAAAATCCTGGAGAAGGACCATGGTTGGTTGTAGAGGGAATATTTGAGAATGGAGTGGATATCGCGCCATTCACAGAAGAAAACATTTATAAACAGCTTTGTAAATCTGAAAGTGGACAAAGCTATGGGGCCGGATGGGATACTTCCCAGGATACTGGAGGGCCGTCTTAATTTATTTAATAGTTCTTTAGAGATGGAAGAAGCTCTGAGGGATTAGAGACAGGCTGATGTGGTCCCTTCTTCACAAAAGCAGTGACAGGGAAGAAGTGGTGGTAGGAAAAATAATGGAATCGGTACTGAAGGAAAGGATAGTTATTATTATTATTATTATTATTTATTGCATTTGTACCCCACATTAGCCCACCTATTTGCAGGCTCAATGTGGCTTACAGAGTGTTGTTATGACATAGTCATGACAGGATCTAAGATACAATCGGTAGTATTCAGAAGATGTATGAGGGATTAGAGAGGTAAGTGATTAGGTAGGGTGGTGTAAGAGGTGTATTTTAATCCTTAAGTGGGTTGGGTGGGATTAAGTCATTAAGGGTTCTTTTTGTAAGCTTTGTTGAAGAGATGTGTCTTCAAAGATTTGCGAAAATTGGTTAGATTATCCATGGTTTTCAAGGTTGTGGGTAGTGCATTCCATAGCTGTGTACTTCTGTAAGAGAAGGAAGTGGCGTATGCCTGCTTATATTTAAGTCCTTTGCAGCTGGGGAAGTTCATATTGAGGAATTTGCGGGCTGATCTTTTGGCATTTCTGGGTGGCAGGTCCACTAGGTTTAACATGTAGAGTGGGGCATCTGCGTGTATGATTTTGTGCACAGTCGTGCAGATTTTAAACTCAATGCGTTCCTTGAGAGGGAGCCAGTGTAGTTTCTCTCTTAAGGGTTTCGCACTTTCGTATTTAGTTTTTCCAAATATGAGTCTGGCTGCGGTATTCTCAGCTGTTTGGAGTTTTTTAATAGTCTGCTCTTTGCAGCCAGCGTACAACGTGTTACAGTAGTCCAGATGACTTATTACCATTGACTGTACCAGGGTGCGGAAAATGTTTCTCGGGAAGAAAGGTTTCACTCTTTTGAGTTTCCACATCGAGGAAAACATCTTTTTCGTCGTGTTCTTCACGTGGGTATCAAGTGTGAGGTTTCGATCCATAGTGACTCCAAGAATCTTCAGATTTTCTGAGACGTGAAGAGTGCAGTATGGTGTGGTTATGGTGGAGTAGTTGCTTGTGTTATACTGGGAGGTGAGTACTAGGCATTGAGTTTTTTTGACTTTCCAGAAGCAAATGGATTACAAGATCCGAAGCAGCATGGCTTTACCAAAGGAAAATCCTGCCAAACAAATCTGATTGACTTCTTTGACTGGGTGTCCAAAGAACTGGATGAAGGGCATGCGCTAGATGTAATCTATGTGGCTTGCAGCAAAGTCTTTGACACGGTCCCTCACAGAAGACTCATGAATAAGCTGAAAGGGCTGAACTTAGGACCAAAATGATGAACTGGATTGGAAACTGGTTGACCGATAGGTAGCAGAGGGTGATGGTAAATGGAATCAGCTCTGAGGAAAGGAATGTGAGTAGTGGAGTGCCTCAGAAGTTGGTGCTGGGGCCAATTCTGTTTAATATATTTGTGAGAGACATTATAGAAGGAAAGGTTTGCCATTTTGCAGATGACACAAAGATAGCCAATAGAGTGGATACCCTGGAAGGAGTGGAAACCATGAGAAAGGATCTCCAAATGCTAGAAGAACGGTCAAGGGTCTGGAAGTTGAAACTTAATGCCATTAAGTGTAGAGTGATGCACTTGGGATGCAGAAATACAAAAGAGATGTACCGGACAGGAGGTGAGAGATTGGTAAGTTTGGCTCAGGAGAGGGACCTTGAGGTGATGTTGTCTGAAGATTTCAAGGGGACAAAACAGTGCAACAAAGCAGTGGCCAAAGCAAGAAGAATGCTAGGCTGCATAGAGAGGGGTATAACCAACAGGTGTTGATACCCCTCTACAAGTCATTGGTGAGGCCCCACTTGGAGTATTGTGTACAGTTTTGGAGGCCTTATCCTGCTAAGGATGTTAAAAGACTTGAAGCGGTTCAGAGAAAGCAACAAATTGGTGGGGGGATTACATAGCAAGACATACATGGAGAGACTTGCTGACCTAAACATATATACCCTGGAGGAAAGAAGAAACAGGGGTGATGATACAGACATTCAAATATTTGAAAGGTATTAATCTGCAAACAAACCTTTTCCAGAGACAGAAGGGTGGTAGAACTAGAGGACATGAATTGAAGTTGAAAGGGGGCCAATTCAGGAATAATGTCAGGAAGCATTTTTTTCACTGAGAGGGTGGTAGATACCTGGAATGCCCTCCCATGGGAGGTGGTAGAGATGAAAATGGTAATGGAATTAAAAAATGGGTGGGACAAACACAAAGGAATCTTGTTTAGAAGGATTGGATCCAAAGAAGCTTAGGGGAGATTAGGTAGGAAAGCCAGTGCTGGGCAGACTTCTACGGTCTATACCCCAATTGAGGCTGAATAGACTTGGATGGGCTGGAGTGGAGTTTTTCAGGGGGCTAATGACAACTTCAGAAATTTTAGAACAAGGATAGTGCTATGCAGACTTCTACGGCCTATGCCCTAAAAAAGGCAAGGATAAAATCAAGATCAGGTATACATATGATGTTATCACTTCATAACAGATATGAGTTTATCTTGTTGGGAAAACTGGATGGACCATACTGGTCTTTATCTACTACGATCTACTATGTTATTATAAGAATCTGCAGCTTTATAGCCATTGGAACAAAATTAGATTTTAAAATGGGCTGGACTGGTAACTCAGCTGTTTCTGGTTAGGGTTGGGAATGCTGTGGAGGTAGCTTTTATAGCCCTTGGTAGGAAGAGGGGAGAAATACCCGGTCATTATTTAGCAGTGATACAGTGTGTACGTATTCCTGAGCATGCTATGATCTTTGGCCCCTGATCAAAAATTGTCAGTTCAATTGCTGATCTAGATGTGTGTACATGTGTCTGTGTGTGTGTGTGTGGGGGGGGGGGGGGGGGCAGTGTAACATGTCTACCTGACAGTGCCTCTCCTTTTTCAACACAATATATGGAACATAGGGATTGATACGGGCAACTAACTTTTACTGACTTTATACACAGGGAAAAATACAGTAATGCTTGAAACAGAATTGGTTATGCAAAAATTTCCTTTAAATAAAAGATATAGCCCTTGCTTCTTTCCCTTCTGGGCTTAAGGTCCAGTCTTGCTTCTTCAACCTTTGCCCTTGGTGAAAGTCTCCACCCTCCTTGCATAATTCAAAAGGTTTTCTCTAGTACTTGACAAGATGCTTTACATTCAGGTCCTGCAGAAAGGGAAAACCTCTTCTTTCTCTTGTACTGTAGCTGGCTTGGCTATGCTTTTTCCATCCTTGCCCTATGCGTGTCTGGAGAAAGTCCTTGGGTTAAGCCCCATTAGCTCCTAAGCTGCACAACTTCTTAGGAATATTAACTTTTCTCTTTTGTGGCCATATAACATCTTTCCTTCTACTCTCTCTAGGGCTTAACCCTTCCAGTCATATGAAACACATACTCCCTTACAAGGAGTTATCAAACAGGTGCAAAAACCCTTGCTGGAGATGCAAATAAAGGCTCAAGGTAACAGCTCAGAGACTGGTAACAATTGAGCAGAAAGGCCAAATAGAGAACAGTATAAGGATACCCCACTCTCAGAGTTTAGAAAAAAACATTCTAGTTGCATTATTTTTACATATAAAACCACTTGACTTCAAATTTGCTGCCACACACTGTGCTGAGGATTTCAACATATTATCCACAAAAAAAGCCAAGGTCATTTTTCTAAGTGGTAACTCCTAATATGGAACCCCATGGTGTGTGTGTGTGTTTATTTATTTTAGGATTATTTGTTCCCATATGTATCACTTTGTATGCATCCACATTAAGACCCTTATTTTAGGAGAATCTCCACATACAAATTAACAGCATTTACACACGCAGATTGCATACACATGTAAAAAGTGATTTCAGAAAGCCGCTATTTACACAGAGATCTACACCACGCAGAGATTTCAGGGGGTATGGTGGAGGTTTGTGCTTATGTTTATTCATCACTTGCCATACCGTCCTTCCGTGGGCATAGTCAAGAGCAGTTTACAATCTAGAAACATATAGGAACCACAATCAAAACAGAACAGGGACAGAGGAAAGGAGAGAGCAGTCTTAGGAGTAAGTAGGTACCATTGGCTGCTGCTGGACCCTATCACTAACCCGCCATTCCCAAGAAGGCCAAAGAGTAGAGGTGAGATTTCAAGACAGATTTAATTTTTAGGGTAGGATAATTCAGAGTAGAGTGGAAAAGCATTCCATAAGGATGCCGAGTGGTAGAAGAAACAATGGGTCTGGTATACGCGAAATACGATCAGAAAACAGGGGAGATGGCGAGATAATGTTCCTTGGCAGAGCCCTAGAAGGGGTGTAGTGTGAAATGGCTGAAGCTAGATAATACGGTACGCCTGCGTGAAGGACTTTGTGTGTCAAGGTAAGTAGTTTGAGCATGGCTTGGGTGGGGGGAAAATCTAAATTCCCGTTTCAAAAAGGGAATATACATCAAGGGGAAAAAATATCCCCATGGAGTTATACACCAGCTCACAGCAATGCACTGAATTTGAAAAAGTATTTGTTTTGGCCAGGGCTTTATAGAAGGAATTAAGGGGGTCATTTACAAAAGGTTAGATTGAGTTATCTGCAGCGGGGCCCACAGGAATAAAATGGGCCCTGCTGCAGTTAACTCAAGCTAATCTTTAGTAAAAGACCCCCCCTAAGGGAGTTATTCTCCTTAATCCCCCATTGTTTATTTCCAAATTAAATCTAAATTAAAATTATGGCCTTACTAGCAGCACTTATGTATATAGATTTGTAAAATGGGATGGCTACACATGGAAATGGTACCACTTCCACATTGAAGTGTTGAGCTCATGCCACTCATTTTATCCATGTGAATATTGCTACAGTGGCTGCCTCTACTATGCAAGCCAGCAAATACACACACTCCTGAAGGCATTTTAGGAAAGCTCTGTGTCAGCAGAACCTTGTCTAAAACTCTACTGGAATACAGCACCTAGAAGTCTTAGTTCTGATCTCTATGTTCTATATAAAATGAGCCTTTAAATCTCACCTACCACTGAGATGTGCTGTTCTCCAGCTTTTTCCTCTGCCGTTCCTTACAGTATTTTCACTACTTTGAATATTCAATGTTGGGCCATTTCTGGTGGTAGCACTGAATATCTGGTATATTTTTGGCCAGTTCAAACTTAACTGGCCAAGCTGATACCCAGCGCTGGCTGGTTAAGTTTGAACCGGCCAAACATATTCCAGGTATTGACGCGGTCAAATATAGCCACCAAACACGTTGAAAATCGACGGACAGCCGGATACATCGCACGATATAACTGGATACCCGTTAGCCACCAACCGTGAATTTTCAGCGGGTCATGGCAGGCCATGCCCTGCTGAAAATTTGTGGATAGCCATTATGGGGCATTTAACCAGCCAGGTGCCGATCTTGGCCAGTTAAATGCTTTTGAATATTGGGGGGATTGAATTAAAAATTATAATGCCATTAAAATAAAATTCCTATTTAAAATATTTATAAAATAACTAGGTTTTTGCCAATCATCGGAAAAATCATATAATCAGACATACGCCTGATAAGAAGTAAAGAGTCCCAAATCTCTGCACCTTTTCCCACAGTTGCCCTGTTGAAAGTCTACAGGTTGTACAAGAGGGGCCTGCAAATCTCATATCCTGTGAAGATCTCAAGCCCTGCTTGGGGAATGTAGTTGAATATAAGACAACAAATATGGTGGAGCAGGCCATACAGAATTTATTGGTCCTACCCCAGGCTTGCCCAGGAGCCCCGTGGTAACTCTGGGTCTCCTGTGCATTATTGCCAGTGCTATAAAACACCTTTTTATTTTCTAGTGCTCCATAAAGCAGTCCTTGATTTCATCAAGGAATTTTACCTCCATAGCTTGCCTAGCATGTGATCTTAACTTGTAATAAAAGTTGAACATTATTAGGTATATGAATTTGAAAAATATAATTAATCAGTTTTAGTAAGAAACTGGCATTTCTAAAATTTAGCACCTGTGGGTTCAAAGCTATATACTGGCACTAGGAATGTTGCTGTGACAGGTTACAGGAGGGCTGAGTGGGAAAAAAAAAAGGAGGGAAAACCCCAGGTATCTGGAAAATAGGGCACAGCATGCCAAAACCTAATTTGAGGGTGATACCAATGGGTCTTTGTTTATCAGAAAAGCTTATATATGGTTGGTTGTATGATTTATTCATAACTTATTATATGTTTTGGTTTTATTATGTTACAGACTTCTGAACCACTTCAGTTATTCTTTGCACTGGGATTGTGGTATATAAAGTAATAAGTACATAAATAAATATTAAGCAAATTCTGATTGGAGTAGAAATCCAAAAGAGCAAAAGGGCTAAAAATAAATAAATAAATAAATAGTATGGCAATGAAATAAATAAGTGTATCATTACAAGTTAAAGTGCATGTTTATCCAATCAATTTGAAAATTGTGTCTTGGCTTGTTTGTTTCAAGGACTTATGACCTCCACAGTTAAAAACTGGCTGAGATGCAAAACCATTGAGAAACAAAATAGTAACGAGAGATCTACAGTGCATTAGCAATAAGCTAAAGGATTTTGTCGAACTGTGCACTCTAATGTGAAATTTTTGCTTCACAGTTTGTCCAAAGAAATGTGTGTGTGGGGGGGGGAAATAAAAGGAAAAAAATAGTGAGGACCTGTCTCACTATATTAGGGGTCCCTAAGCCTGGTCCTCTATGTATGTGATGTATTTGCATTCTCTGCCTCCCCTGTATGCAAATAGATCTCATTCATATTCACTGTGGAAATCCTGAAAAGGACTGTGGACCTCGAGAACAAAGTTTGAGGACCCTGCACTTGCAAAGTGACCTTTATAACCCTTAAAGGAGCTTCTTGGTGAAGTGTAATTGGATGATACCACTATCAGGGCTATTTCATACAGAATGGGCAGCCCTAGGGAAATAACCCATCTGACAGTAAAAGATAGACATCACTACTGCTGCTGTAGTTCTATTCTACGGACAGGAGAGCATTACATGTACTCAATCCTGGTAAAGACATTTCAGAAATGCACTTTTATAGAGGCAAGTTAAATTATTAAAAAAAACATCTGTTTAAATATAAAAAATGTCCATTATTAAACTGTGCAGAAAAGAGCTCATATACAATTTTGCTAATCAGATGTCATAAGTTGAACATGTGATAGCAGAATATTCTTCTTCTTTTTTTTCTCTCTTTAATAGCCATTTGCATTACCCGTGTTTCCTAATGATGGAAACTCACCAGTCTGGATTCTGGTATCAAGGTGCTGGAGCAGTGCACAATAGTGCCATTACTATAATAACTTGAAATTAAAGCCTGTCTAAAAGTCTGCTTAAAAAGCTAACATCCAATTCATTAACCATTCCTGCTATCTTGCTTTCAATAATGCAAAAATGACTAGGAGTTTTAATTTGTTAATCATCTGTGTTTTGATTGGCAATACATATAATTCTCTACAGAAGTCTAAACTGGCCCTTGCAGAGAATGAAATGCACTAATGCACTGCAGAGTCTAATAATATGAATAGAAGAAATCACTCCTGCCAGGGTCAAGCACTGACAGGTGCATAATAAATGTCTTAGTGCTGGTTAATAAGATAGTCATTTTTAACTCGGGTAAGATAAAAGATTTAAAACATCACTTACCAATCATGTGATTTGCAACATGAACCTGAATATCCCATTCATTGTAGAAAACCATCTGGCACTTGATGCATTGATATGTCTTCTTCTAAATAAGAAACAGAAAAAAAATGAAGAAGTTATTTATTAACCCCAAAATTAAACAAAGGTTTTGTCCTCTTGAAAATATCGGGCCCTGTTTACTACGGTTAGCACGCTAATTGTAGGCGTGTTAAAAACGCTAATGTGCCTTAGTAAACAGGGACCATTGTCTGTTGGTAATATTTTCCCAGAAACTAACCATTATGAATCTTTTCTAAGCATATATACAGTGCAATCCGCTTAAGTGCAAGGGTCTGGGACCAAAGAAATGCATGCAGTTAACCAGAGCGTGCACTTAACTGTTGTGACCCAAAGAAGCTTGACATCTGATAAACATATGTACAGTACTGTTTATTATTATATGTACAGTATACAGTCTCAGTTAACTGACATTAGGCTGGCTTGAAGTAATCAGTTATAGTCCTCTGTACACTCTTGGGTCTGTGAGTTCCATAGACTACGTCTGCCAGACGGTAAAAACTGTCATAGCACTGACAACCAGTGGCCTCCAGATAGACCCGCATGGTGTTGAGACTCTCCAGCGCTCTTGCAAAAGTGAGAGGAGGAGGTTGTTGAATTTCATCAGCATGTGCCTCGCTGCTCATTTCTTCATCTGTTCCATCATCAGCCATTGTTGCCTGCATGTAGGAGCATATCTCAACATCAGTGCTGTCTTCAGCTGTTTGTAGATTGGCCTAGTGGTTAGGGTGGTGGCCTAGTGGTTAGGGTGGTGGACTTTGGTCCTGGGGAACTGAGTTTGATTCCCACTTCAGCCACAGGCAGCTCCTTGTGACTCTGGGCAAGTCACTTAACCCTACATTGCCTCATGTAAGCCGCATTGAGCCTGCCATGAGTGGGAAAGCGCGGGGTACAAATGTAACAAAAATAAAAATAAAAAAATAATCAACAGCTACGTAGCGATGGAACTCATCTTCGGTAAAACAGGCTGTGATGTCAATAACCACTTCATCTGACGCGTTTGCAACAGCTGCACCTGCTTCATCCCTCTCCATTTCCTTAACAAAGCTTGCCCGCTTGTAGCAGTTCACAATGGTTGCTTGTTTAACATGATTCCAGGCTTCTTTCTGCATATGTAGGGAATCCAACAGTGATAGATTACGAACCAGTTCAACAGCACGTTTATCCTTCCCAGTCTGGTCATCCATAACGCTCATCAGATGACGTAGCACAAGAGCCCAATAATGTTGTTTGAAATTGGCTATTATGCCCTGATCCAGAGGTTGGATCAGAGAAGTAGTGTTTGGTGGGAGGAAGACCACCTTGACGTTAGATAGTCTGACATCATCCCTGTGTGCAGCACAGTTCACAAAGCAGCAAAATCTGACGCTTTTGTGCCCACATTCTAGTAACTTCTTTAGCCACTGCTTCCAAATTTCCCCAGTCATCCATGAATTTGCACTAGCCTTGTATGACACAGGAAGTCGCTTAACTTTCTTGAAGCAACGGGGCTGTTTGCTCTTTCCAATGACAAGGGGTTCCAACTTCTCACTCCCATCCATATTGCAGCAAAGGAGGATTGTCAGTCGGTCCTTCGATGTTTTACCTCCAGTAGTTTCGGTATGTTTGAATGCAAGTGTTCCATCAGGAATCGCTCGCCAGTAGAGACCATTTTCATCAGCACTGAAAAGGTCACGAGGTGCAAACTTGTTCAAGGTGGTAGGAAGAACTGAAACAATCCAATTTTCAGCACCAAAGTCATCAGCGTCTTGTTTTTCACCATGCTGTTTCTTGAATTTTATTCTGTTCCTTTCCTTCCATCTTTCCAACCATCCAACAGTGGCTTTGAATTCAGTCAGTCCAAGACTTTCTGCTACCTGGTTAGCTTTCTCCATAAGCAGTGGACCACTGACAGGAAACTGTCTGCTCCTGACTCAAGAAAACCACCGAAGAAGAGCATATTCTACCTCCTCAGCTTTTCCCACATGTTTTCGTTTCCGTTGTGGATTTGTATTGTTTTGCCAGTCTTCCAGAAGCTGGTTTTTCTGCTTCAAGACACGTGAAATTTGACTGCTATTGACACCATATTCTTTAGCAATAGATGCTTGCCTGTCTTTGTTTTCTAATTTTTTAAGAACTTCTATTCGTTCAGCCAGTGTTAAAGTCTTAAAGTTCCGCCACCGCTGCCACCGCAACTACTACCTTGGTCCATGCTCCAACAACATTCTTTCTCCTTATCTGCCTGGGGCAGTTAAAGAGGCGGTAAATTTGAAATCTCGGTTGTCACGCGCTAATCGGCTTCCATATTCCATGCACGCGCTTATGCGGAGTCTTTCCTGCAGAGGAGCAGTCTTGAACCATGCATATAAGCGAATCTTGCACTTATCAGTGGTGCGTTAAAACAAAGTTTGTCCCCATAGAAATTGATGGTGACAAAAACGGGACCAAAATACGGCATGCAGTTAAACAGAGCATGCTCTTATCCGACGTGCACTTAAATGGTGTGCACTGTACTTCCAAACGAGGTTCGTACATAGGACCACTTGATTCATGTCATTTCTCTCTGCTATAGGTGTTCCTCAGCTTATGGTATTCTCCCTCCAAAAAAAGCTATGATCGCTTTGCGGTCTATATTTAAAGGGTTTGTCTGGCTAACAGTTACAGAAGAATGGACAGCAGAACACAAAAGCAAGAGAACGAATAACAATGATATTCAAAAATGTAATGCTTATAAATTTTGCCTAAAACATCAACACATCAAATTAAAAACCCAAAGTGGCTACATTTTGGCATTCAGCCTACACTGGGGTAGAAACAACATTAGTAAAAGGGCCTCTTACTGGGATAGGTCATGTTACATAAGTACATAAAGCATTGCCATACTGGGACAGACTGAAGGTCCATCAAGCGCAGCATCCTGTTTCTAACAGTGGCCAATTCAGGTCACAAGTACCTGGCAAGATCCCAAAACAGTACTGCTTATCCTACAAATAAGCAGTGGAGTTTCCCCAAGTTTATTTTAATAATGGCTTATCGACTTTTCTTTTAGGAAGCTGTCCAAAACTTTTTAAAACCCCGCTAAGCTAAATGCTATTAATACACTCACTGGCAACAAATTCCAGTGTTAAATTACTCGTTGAACAAAGAAATATTTTCTCCAATTCATTTTAAATTTACTATTTTGTAGCTTCATTACGTGCCCCCTAGTCCTAGTATTTTTGGAAAGAGTAAACAAGTGATTCACATCTACCCATTTGATTCCACTCATTTAATAGACCTCTATCATATCTCCCCTCAGCCGCCTTTTCTCGAAGCTGAAGAGCCCTAGCCGCTTTAGCCTTTCCTCATAAGGAAGTCATCCCATCCCCTTTAGTATTTTCGTCGCCCTTCTCTGTATCTTTTATAGTTCTACTATATTTGAGGTGCAGTCGCACCATGAAGCGATACAAAGGCATTATAACATCTTCATTTTTATTTTCCATTCCTTTCCTAATAATACCTAACATTCTATTTGCTTTCTTAGCCGCCGCAGCACACTGAGCAGAGGGTTTCAACGTATCATCAACGATAACACCTAGATTCCTTTCCTGGCCGGTGACTCTTAATGTGGAACCTTGCATTACGTAGCTATAGTATGGGTTCCTCTTTCCCACATGCATCACTTTGAACTTGCTCACATTAAACGTCATCTGCCATTTAGATACCCAGTTTTCCAGTCTCATAAAGTCCTCTTGTAATTTTTTGCAATCCTCTCACAATTTAACAACTTTGAATAACTTTGTGTTGTCAGCAAATTTAATTACCTCACTAGTTACTTCCATCTCTAGGTCATTTATAAATATATTAAAAAGCAGCGGTCCCAGCAAAGACCCCTGGGAAACCCCACTATCTACCCTTTCCATTGGGAATACTGACCATTTAACCCTACTCTGTTTTCTATCTTTTAACCAGTTCTTAATCCACAATAGCACACTACCTCTATCCCATGACTCTCCAATTTCATCTGGAGTCTATCATGAGGTACTTTGTCAAATGTCTTTTTAAAATCCAGATAAACAATATCGACTGGCTAACCTTTATCCACATGTTTGTTCACCCCTTCAAAGCAATGTAACAGATTGGTCTATAATTTCCCAGATCACCTCTGGAACCTTTTTAAAAAAAACTGGTGTTACACGGGCTACCCTCCAATTTTCCAGTACCATGCTTGAATTTAAAGATAAATTACTTATTACTAACAATTGTTCTGCAAGTTCATTTTTCAATTCTGTCAGTACTCTGGGATGAATACCATCTGGTCCAGGTGATTTGCTACTCTTTAATTTGTCAAATTGCACCATTACATATTCCAGGTTTATAGATATTTCATTTAGTGTCTCTGACTCATCAGCTTTGAATATCTTTTCTGGCACCGGTATCTCTCCAAAATCTTCCTCGGTGAAGGCCAAAGAATTGATTCAATCTATTCGCTATGGTTTTGTCTTCCCTGAGTGCTCCTTTTACCTCTCAGACATCTAGCAGTCCAACTGATTCTTTGCCGGCTCCTTGCTTTTAATTTTTACTATGTGTTTTTGCATCCAATGCAATTTTATTTCAAAGTCCCTCTTTGCCTTCCTTATCAGTGTTTTACATTTGACGTGCCATTCCCTATGCTGTTTCTTATTATTTTCAGTCCATCATTCTTTCACTTTCTGAAGTATTTTCTTTTAGCTCTAATAGCTTCCTTCAACTTGCTTTTTAACCATGCCAGTTGTCATTTGGTGTTCCTTACTCCTTTTTTAATACACAGAAAATATTTGGACTGGGCTTCCAGGATGGTATTTTTGACAGCATTCACGCCCAATATAAATTTTTGACCTTCGCAGCTGCCCCTCTATGATAAAATGAGAAGAACAGTGAAACAAAAAACTTAGTCTCCTTTTTGAAAGTAAATGCTAATGGATTTCCTGTGTGTATTTACTCCAAAGCCAATATCAAATCTGATCATACTATGATCACTGTTTTCAAGCTACCCGATCAAAATTACTTTCTGTATCAGATCATGCGCTCCACTAACAACTACGTCTAGAATTTTTCCTCCTCTTGTTGGCTCCTATACCAGCTGCTCCATAAAGCAGTCCTTGATTTCGTCAAGGAATTTTACCACACTAGAATGCCCCACTGTTATATTTACCCAGACAGTATTGAGGTAATTGAAATCACCCGTAATTATTGTGTTACCCAGTTTGTATGCATGCTAATTTCCTTTAACATTTCTGTATCCATCGCTCAGCAGTGTTGGCAAATTTGGTATAAGAAATGCATGGGTGATAAACTGAGGGCTAACAGGAAAATTTTACTTCTGATTTTCATTGAAAACAACAAATAAATAGAGAACCAGAGGCTATCAAACTGTTTTATGAAATTAATACAATTTAAACCATTCTGATGAAGACCAGTAACATTGGTCAAGTAGAGAATAAGATTCTATTTATGTTTTGTGGCTACAACTCATGACATTTCAATTAGGGGTGTGCAGCCTAAATAAGTTTCTTTTGTTTCATTTCCCATGTTGTTTTCTTTTGTTCTGTTTTTTAAAATTAGTTTTATATGATGAAAGCATTATCATTAATAGTGTACACTCTTTCAAAAAGAGCGTGCACTATTCGCCAAGAGCATATATGTGCTAACAAGAAAGAGTTAGCACTCTTCACAAATATTGTGCACTCTTTTAAAAGAATGCACACTAAAAACGACATGAAAAAAATGAAATTTTGCTTTTTCCTGTTGTTTTAGGCAATAAATGACAAAATTGCGTGGGAAATGACATCAAATTTCAAATTCACATTCCTAGTTTCAACACATTGACATGTTCTATTTATCTCCGTTTAGTTATTTGCATTTCAAATAGCCTGTAATTTTTAATTTAAACAAACATATTCAGCCCTATTTTAGATAGAACAAAGAAATAGAAATTGTGACAGTCAGGTAAGGATACGTCCAATTCCAGTAGTATTTTAGAAATAGCATAATAAAGCGTTTATATACTGTCATAACCAAAAAGGTTCTAAGCAGTTCACAACAAATGAAAAAACTGGAACATCCAGGATTTACAAATTAAAGGGATCTTTTACTAAGGTGTGATGTTTTTAGCTTGTGCTATAAATCAGCTGGCGCTAAATGCTGA
The DNA here is from genome assembly GCF_901765095.1 of Microcaecilia unicolor. NCBI lineage: Eukaryota > Metazoa > Chordata > Amphibia > Gymnophiona > Siphonopidae > Microcaecilia > Microcaecilia unicolor. The sequence goes on from NC_044031.1 coordinate 470,966,031, forward strand.
GATGCCCATTATATTCTTTTGGGCATCTCAGAATTTGGAGCCAGCTGACTTTCAGTGTCAGTTAAAAACGCTAGCACACCTTAGTAAAACACACACTAGTACAACGTGCTGCGACGTCAGACTCCGAACTGGATTCAACAGCTTTCAACAGCAGCACGGCCACGGAGGACGAAGAAGAACTTTAAAGACCTCGGGTAGGCTGGCGGGAGTTGGGGTACCCCGCCACCTGAAGAAATATTTTTAAAGGCAGCGGCAGGTGGAAGCGGACCTCGGCTGGCAGGGGTTGGGGTCCCCCGCCAGCAAAGGTAAGCAACGGCAGCGGGGGAGGGTTGTTGGTGGCTGGGGGGGGGGGGGACTGGCAATGGCGAGGGGGGGGGGCTAAAATGTGCCCCTCCCTCTGGCTGTGGCCCCCCCTACCGCCGGAGTCCAGATACGCCCCAGATTTCAATTACCCCGATATTGACTAGGTAAATGTAACATAGGAGCATGCTAGGGAGGTAAAATTCCTAGATGAAATAAAGGACTGCATTATGGAGCCGCTGGTTCAGGAACCAACAAGAGGAGGAAAAATTCTAGATCTAGTCCTTAGTGGAACGCATGATCTGGTGCAGGAGGTAATGGTGCTGGGGCCGCTTGATAACAGTGATCACAACATGATCAGATTTAATATAATATCGAGAGTAAAGATACAAAGAAAATCCAATATGTTAGTGTTTAACTTTCAAAAAGGAGACTATTATAAAATGAGAATGGTGAAAAAAAAAAAGAAGAGTAGTTGCAAAGCTGAAAGGTACGTCAGGCGTGGATGTTATTCAAAAATACCATCCTCGAAGCTCAGACCAGATATATTCCATATATTAAAACAAGTGGGAGGAAGGCCAAATGACAGCCATTATGGTTTAAAAGATAGAGAACAGAGTAGATAAACTGGATGGGCTGAAGATAGGACCCAAAGTGGTGAACTGGATTAGGAACTGGTTGACGGACAGACGCCAGAGGGTGGTGGTGAATGGAGTTCGCTCGGAGGAGAGAAAGGTGAGTAGTGGAGTGCCTCAGGGATCGGTGCTGGGGCCGATTCTATTCAATATATTTGTGAGTGACCTTGCCGAAGGGTTAGAAGGTAAAGTTTGCCTATTTGCGGATGATACTAAGATCTGTAACAGAGTGGACACCCGGGAGGGAGTGGAAAACATGAAAAAGGATCTGAAGAAGCTAGAAGAATGGTCTAAGGTTTGGCAATTAAAATTCAATGCGAAGAAATGCAAAGTGATGCACTTAGGGAATAGAAATCCATGGGAGATGTATGTGTTAGGCGGCGAGAGTCTGATAGGTCGGACGGGGAGAGAGATCTTGGGGTGATAGTATCTGAGGATTTGAAGGTGACGAAATAGTGTGACAAGGCGGTGGCTGTATCTAGAAGGTTGTTGGGCTGTATAGAGAGAGGTGTGACCAGCAGAAGAAAGGGAGTGTTGATGCCCCTGTATAAGTCGTTGGCGAGGCCCCATCTGGAGTATTGTGTTCAGTTTTGGAGGCTGTATCTTGCTAAGGATGTAAAAAGAATCGAAGCGGTGCAAAGAAAAGCTACGAGAATGGTATGGGATTTGCGTTACAAGACGTACGAGGAGTGACTTGCTGACCTGAACATGTATACCCTGGAGGAAAGGAGAAACAGGGGTGATACGATACAGACGTTCAAATATTTGAAAGGTATTAATCCGCAAACGAACCTTTTTCGGAGATACAAAGGCGGAAGAACGAGAGAACATGAAATGAGATTGAAGGGGGGCAGACTCAAGAAAAATGTCAGGAAGTATTTTTTCACGGAGAGAGTGGTGGATGCTTGGAATGCCCTCCCACGGGAGGTGGTGGAGATGAAAACGGTAACGGAATTCAAACATGCGTGGGATAAACATAAAGGAATCCTGTTCAGAAGAAATGGATCCCCAGGAGCTTAGCCGAGATTGGATAACAGAGCCGGTAGTGGGAGGCGGGGCTGGTGGTTGGGAGGCGGGGATAGTGCTGGGCAGACTTATACGGTCTGTGCCAGAGCCGATGGTGGGAGGCGGGGATATTGCTGGGCAGACTTGTACGGTCTGTGCCCTGAAAAAGACAGGTACAAATCAAGGTAAGGTATACACAAAAAAGTAAAAGTAAAAATAAAAATAAAAAAGGTGGGAATATAAGCCAAGCTATCCAAAGAATGGAACCAAATTATCTTTAAAAAACCAAATTTAATAATTTTCAAACAAATAATAATATAACAATCACACATTAAAAATGACTCGACACAACGTGGCACAAGGAATATACAGTGGGGGAAATAAGTATTTGATCCCTTGCTGATTTTGTAAGTTTGCCCACTGACAAAGACATGAGCAGCCCATAATTGAAGGGTAGGTTATTGGTAACAGTGAGAGATAGCACATCACAAATTAAATCCGGAAAATCACATTGTGGAAAGTATATGAATTTATTTGCATTCTGCAGAGGGAAATAAGTATTTGATCCCCCACCAACCAGTAAGAGATCTGGCCCCTACAGACCAGGTAGATGCTCCAAATCAACTCGTTACCTGCATGACAGACAGCTGTCGGCAATGGTCACCTGTATGAAAGACACCTGTCCACAGACTCAGTGAATCAGTCAGACTCTAACCTCTACAAAATGGCCAAGAGCAAGGAGCTGTCTAAGGATGTCAGGGACAAGATCATACACCTGCACAAGGCTGGAATGGGCTACAAAACCATCAGTAAGACGCTGGGCGAGAAGGAGACAACTGTTGGTGCCATAGTAAGAAAATGGAAGAAGTACAAAATGACTGTCAATCGACAAAGATCTGGGGCTCCACGCAAAATCTCACCTCGTGGGGTATCCTTGATCATGAGGAAGGTTAGAAATCAGCCTACAACTACAAGGGGGGAACTTGTCAATGATCTCAAGGCAGCTGGGACCACTGTCACCACGAAAACCATTGGTAACACATTACGACATAACGGATTGCAATCCTGCAGTGCCCGCAAGGTCCCCCTGCTCCGGAAGGCACATGTGACGGCCCGTCTGAAGTTTGCCAGTGAACACCTGGATGATGCCGAGAGTGATTGGGAGAAGGTGCTGTGGTCAGATGAGACAAAAATTGAGCTCTTTGGCATGAACTCAACTCGCCGTGTTTGGAGGAAGAGAAATGCTGCCTATGACCCAAAGAACACCGTCCCCACTGTCAAGCATGGAGGTGGAAATGTTATGTTTTGGGGGTGTTTCTCTGCTAAGGGCACAGGACTACTTCACCGCATCAATGGGAGAATGGATGGGGCCATGTACCGTACAATTCTGAGTGACAACCTCCTTCCCTCCGCCAGGGCCTTAAAAATGGGTCGTGGCTGGGTCTTCCAGCACGACAATGACCCAAAACATACAGCCAAGGCAACAAAGGAGTGGCTCAGGAAGAAGCACATTAGGGTCATGGAGTGGCCTAGCCAGTCACCAGACCTTAATCCCATTGAAAACTTATGGAGGGAGCTGAAGCTGCGAGTTGCCAAGCGACAGCCCAGAACTCTTAATGATTTAGAGATGATCTGCAAAGAGGAGTGGACCAAAATTCCTCCTGACATGTGTGCAAACCTCATCATCAACTACAGAAGACGTCTGACCGCTGTGCTTGCCAACAAGGGTTTTGCCACCAAGTATTAGGTCTTGTTTGCCAGAGGGATTAAATACTTATTTCCCTCTGCAGAATGCAAATAAATTCATATACTTTCCACAATGTGATTTTCCGGATTTAATTTGTGATGTGCTATCTCTCACTGTTACCAATAACCTACCCTTCAATTATGGGCTGCTCATGTCTTTGTCAGTGGGCAAACTTACAAAATCAGCAAGGGATCAAATACTTATTTCCCCCACTGTATAAAGATGTAAAGAAGTTATATTAATTAAGTACTGTTGATGCTAATAAAATATATGTTCCATGGCAATGAAGTGGTACATGTATATAAAAAATGTATGTTAGAAACAGACTATACAAATTGAATGTAAAGAAATATATAAAAGATGCAAATTGGGTGAAATGATAAACCAAAAAATGGCTGAAATGTAATAATAAAAAAATAAAAAGAAAAAAAGAAAAAAAAAGAAAATATCCCCATGTATGTATATTTTAATTTGCTTTTTGGTTTCATTTTTTTGTTCCTTTTCTTATTTAATGTTCCTTTTCTTTAGTATGTTAGTTTAACATATTATTTGGCATATATAGTTTTTAATTGGCTTTATGTTAATAGAATTTTACTTTTTGCATTTATATGGTGATTTTTTTGATCTTTTTGATAATCTATATATGTTCCTCTTTCAGTATATTTTTTGCTGTATATTATTTTTATGCTTAATTTGTTTATTTATTGTTTGTTTATGTTTATAGATTCCTGATGTAGGCCTATCCGGCCGAAACACAACGTTGTGTCGAGTCATTTTTAATGTGTGATTGTTATATTATTATTTGTTTGAAAATTATTAAATTTTGGTTTTTTAAAGATAATTTGGTTCCATTCTTTGGATAGCCTGGCTTATATTCCCACCCTTTTTATTTTTCATTTCACGCCTCGTGGGATCTATTGAGTTCTCCACTTTTTGTGGATTCTCTCTATACACAAAAAAGTGGCACATTTCTTGGGCAGACTGGATGGACCGTGCAGGTCTTTTTCTGCCATCATCTACTATGTTACTATTCTCAATAAAGAAGGGTAGATAGTGGAGTTCCCCTGGGGTCTATGCACGAACCACTGATTTTTAACATATTTATAAATGATCTAGAGATGGAAGTAACTAGTGACATAATTAAATATGCTGATGACACAACGTGGGTTGTTTTCAAAAGCTTAGCTTGAGTTATCTGCAGCAGGTCCCATAGGAATAAAATGGGCCCTGCTGCAGATTACTCAAGCTAATCTTTAGTAAACAGGGGTGTAAGTTATTCAAAGTTGTTAAATCACAAGAGGATTGTGAAAAATTGCGAGGACCTTACAAGACTGGGAGACTGGCATCCAAATGGCTGATGACGTTTAATGTGATCAAGTGCAAAATGATGTACGTAAGAAAGAGGAACCCAAACTGTAGCTAAGGTTTCATATTAGGAGTCTCTGCCCAGGAAACGGATCTACTAAGATACTAAGTAATTTAAAACAAATTGGAGAAAATATTTCTTCACTCAGCATGCAATTAACTCTGGAATTTGTTCCAAGAGATTGTGGTAAAAGTTAGCATAGCAGGGTTTTAAAAAGGTTTGGATAATTTCCTAAAATAAAAGTCCATAAGCCATTATTAAGATGGATTTGGGAAAATCCACTGCTCATTTCTAGGATTAGCAGCTTAAAATCTTTTTTACTCTTTTGGGATCTTACCAGGTGCTTTTGATCTGGATTGGCCACTGTTGGAAACAGAATACTAGGCTTGATGGACCTTCAGACTGTCCCAGTATGGCAACGCTTTTGTTCTTATTACAGAACTAGATATCAATGAAAAATGTATTAAAAGAAAAAAACAGATACCCAAAGCCTAATGAGCATGTATACTAAAGTGCTGCAGCTGTTAGAAATCAGAGCTGCCATTCTGAACCCAGGAAGGAGTGACTGAGAATAGCTCCTGCCCCCCCAATAACCCACCAGAGATACCACCGGAGGGGGAGGGAGAGAGGGAGAGGGGTAGGACAGGTTGAGGATGTTGTTGGGGGGGGGGGGGGGGCTATTGACTTTCCTACATGATGATTGGGTTTGGGGGGGGGTGACGACCAGGGGAGGAGTGCAAGATGGCTAAGGATGTTGGCCACAAAAGGGAGGTATATGATACTGAGCAGAAGAGATCATTTTTGTTTTACTGCAGCATGTCGCAGTAAATCCATCTGCAAATAATGTGGATGCACTCGCTGTGTTATCTACTGATTAATTTACCATGCAGTAAATGTCTACCCTGTATGGTAATTGCAGTACATGGAGGAATTGCCATGTTTTACTTGGTGTAACTGCACGCAACTAAACTTAGTTGGATAAACCGGTGCTCTGCATAAACCACGCAGAAATGTAGGCGTATTCTAAAAAGTACGCCTAAGTTTGTGCGTACTTTATAGAATATGTCTAGGCATATTGTGTTCAGTGCCGATTTTATAGGAGTGATATATAGAATCTAGCCCTATATGACTTTGCTCCCATGATGAAAAAATGGCCAAATAAAAATAACAACACAGGAAATAACACAATCAAAATTTTTTGCAGGCTGCCCATCCCCATCACCGCTGGCTCCCTGTCACTTTCAGAATCAGGTTTAAGATTCTCCTCCTTGCCTGTTTTGCTCTCTAAACTTATTTTCTGACTTACTTGCCTAGGTTGCTTATCTCCCTACCTATGTCTAATCCCCTCAGATCACAACATGACAATTGTCTTGCCATCCTCTCTGTGGCTCACACCCTCACTCAAGAATAGACTAACAGACATTCTGCTGCCTTCTTTCTGCCCCCTACTTTGTGGAACTCCCTGCCTTTTTCACTCTATATTGAGTCATCTTACAAATATTTTAAAGCAGGCTTAAAAGCCCACTTCTTTGGACAAGCCTATAAAAAATGACTATTTTTAAGGCAGCTCAGTTTGATGGACAAGCCATGCTGGGCCCTGCAGCACAGTGATGACCATAGCATCATTTTCTTTCTTGCTCTGCACATCATTTTTTTTTCTCTACCTTTCCCTATGATGTCATTAAGCAATCTAGTTATTTGCTATCACATGTGCTTTGTTAATTTTATTTTGTAAACCACTTTTTTGCCACCGGGTGAAGAGTCTGAACAAACATAAGTCAGCATTATCATTGGCCCTGTAGGCATACTGCAGTTTTCACAAAGTTAAAACAAAGCTGAGCATGAGTCAGGGATATGAACAGGGCAGTTATATGATTTTATGTGCATTTCTATTTTTGTTAGAACAGTTTAATACCTTAAGCTGACCTAATCCACAAAACTAGCAATAAAGAGCATTCTCTTCTATACCCTTTTTTTCTCCATTGGTTTCATCTTCCACTGACTTTGCAAATTATTTACAATTAACTTTAAGCCACTTCTGTCTTCCTTTTATTTTTCATTCTCCCCTGGGATATTAAGTAATGTTCTCTTCTGCAATACAAACAACTTTGGAATGAAGGATTTATTCTATAAATTTCTATCAAGTATACACACCATGCTATCACAGAACGTTACTGATGACTCATTCCTGATTAGTCTCACACAATTGCATGCAGTGCCACTTTCTGGTGTGAGATCAGCAACTTTTCTGGGAATTTTTACAGCTCCTTTCTTCCATCTTCTTTAAGGATGCCTCCACTTCCTTCCTAGCACCAGTCCAACTGATTTTTAACAATCTTCAACTGGAAGAAAATGTTACTATACAATTCTTAATACCCACTAAATATCAGGTCAGAGTAATGTAATGGGGATGGGAGAGGGAGTGGGTATTCCTTTCTGGTACTGCTTTGGTCGCCACGTCTCAAAAAATATATAGTGTAATTGGAAAGGGTACAGAGAAGAGTGACGAAAATGATAAAGGGGATGGGATGACTTCCCTATGAGGAAAGGCTGAAGCGTCTAAGGCTCTTCAGCTTGGAGAAGAGATGGCTGAGGGGAAATATGATAGAGGTCTATAAAATAATAAGTGGAGTGGAACGGGTAGAAGTGAATTGTTTGTTTATTCTTTCCAAAAATACTAGGACTAGAGGGCATGCGATGAAGCTACAAAGTAGTAAATTTAATACGTATCGGAGAAACTTTTCTTCACTCAATGTGTAATTAAACTCTGGAATTCGTTGCCAGAGAATGTGGTAAAGGCAGTTAGCTTAGTGGGGTTTAAAAAGGGTCTGGACAGTTTCCTAAAGGAAAAGTCCATAGACCATTATTAAATTGACTTGGGAAAATCCACTGCTTATTTCTGGGATAAGCAGCATAAAATGTATTGAGCTTTTCTGGGATCTTGCCAGGTATTTGTGACACTGTTGGATACTGGGTTTGAAGGCCCTATGGTCTGTCCCAGTGTGGCAATACATATGTACTAAAGGCCTGGAGTTTACTGCTGAAGGCACAGTACGAAAGCTCATGTTACCATGGGATGGAACAAAGGGAGGAGCTTTCATAGTCTAGTAGGCCTAAGCAGGAGACAAGGGTAAAGAAGAGTCCAAGCCAAGAAGAGAAAGGGGTTTCATGATATGCAGGGGATTTGAGGAAATACTGAATACACTTTATCTTTTAGGTCCTTGGTTAGTATACACTATAGCAAGGGTCCTCTAGGGTCACAACCCATTCAGGTTTTCAGGATTTCCCCAATGAATATGCAAGGGATTTGTTTGCATGCACTGCCTCCACTGTATGCAGATAGATCTCATGCATATTCATTGAAGAAATCTTGAAACTCAACTTGATTGCGGTCTTCAAGGATCTTGGTTGCCCACCCCTGCACTATTTTTTTTTATTTAGTTTTATTTATTTGTGGTATTTATACCCCACTCTTTCCCGCTCGATAGCAGGTTCAGTGCGGCTTACAAAGTATGGTACACTATAGATTACCTGAGGACATTTTCAATCAAACTTTGTGGGACAGAACTCAAGTGAATCCCCAAAGCCTTAAAGAATTTGTAGACAGCCTTGGAAGTGGAAGAAGCAAGAATACCCCAAAGATGCTAGATCACTGACTACCAGGAAGTGAAGGGCTGTAGTGGTTTATGATTCCATTCTGAGGGGTACAGAGGTGTCTTTCTACCAACCAAATATACCATCTCTGGAGATGTGATATCTGCTAGGTATCCCTCCAAAAGTGACTGCATGGTTTTGGGAGAGAGGGTGAAGAAGATAGGTGGTGATCTCATCGATCCTTCATGTCAAGGGTAAAGAACAAAGTAGAGAAGCTCACATTTTGGAGATGAATGCATGACTATGTAGATGGTGTCATCTAGAGTGTTTCAGCTTCCTGGACCATGGAATTATTTCTAAGAGTTGCTGAATAGTAAAAGGGCAATTCCATAAACTTGGTGCTAACATTTACACATCCACTGTGTTAGCAAGGGACATAAAGAGCAGAAAGGAGGAGGTGGTAATGCTCATATACAGAACATTGGTGAGGCCTCACTTTGAGGACTGTGTTCAGTTTTGGAGGCCATATCTCACTAAGGACATACAAAAGGTTGAAGTTGGTACAGAAGAAATCAACTAAAATGGTACAAGGTCTCCATCAGAAGATATATAAGAAGAGATTGGAGGTCCCAAATACGTACAGTGGGGGAAATAAGTATTTGATCCCTTGCTGATTTTGTAAGTTTGCCCACTGACAAAGACATGAGCAGCCCATAATTGAAGGGTAGGTTATTGGTAACAGTGAGAGATAGCACATCACAAATTAAATCCGGAAAATCACATTGTGGAAAGTATATGAATTTATTTGCATTCTGCAGAGGGAAATAAGTATTTAATCCCTCTGGCAAACAAGACCTAATACTTGGTGGCAAAACCCTTGTTGGCAAGCACAGCGGTCAGACGTCTTCTGTAGTTGATGATGAGGTTTGCACACGTCAGGAGGAATTTTGGTCCACTCCTCTTTGCAGATCATCTCTAAATCATTAAGAGTTCTGGGCTGTCACTTGGCAACTCGCAGCTTCAGCTCCCTCCATAAGTTTTCAATGGGATTAAGGTCTGGTGACTGGCTAGGCCACTCCATGACCCTAATGTGCTTCTTCCTGAGCCACTCCTTTGTTGCCTTGGCTGTATGTTTTGGGTCATTGTCGTGCTGGAAGACCCAGCCACGACCCATTTTTAAGGCCCTGGCGGAGGGAAGGAGGTTGTCACTCAGAATTGTACGGTACATGGCCCCATCCATTCTCCCATTGATGCGGTGAAGTAGTCCTGTGCCCTTAGCAGAGAAACACCCCCAAAACATAACATTTCCACCTCCATGCTTGACAGTGGGGACGGTGTTCTTTGGGTCATAGGCAGCATTTCTCTTCCTCCAAACACGGCGAGTTGAGTTCATGCCAAAGAGCTCAATTTTTGTCTCATCTGACCACAGCACCTTCTCCCAATCACTCTCGGCATCATCCAGGTGTTCACTGGCAAACTTCAGACGGGCCGTCACATGTGCCTTCCGGAGCAGGGGGACCTTGCGGGCACTGCAGGATTGCAATCCGTTATGTCGTAATGTGTTACCAATGGTTTTCGTGGTGACAGTGGTCCCAGCTGCCTTGAGATCATTGACAAGTTCCCCCCTTGTAGTTGTAGGCTGATTTCTAACCTTCCTCATGATCAAGGATACCCCACGAGGTGAGATTTTGCGTGGAGCCCCAGATCTTTGTCGATTGACAGTCATTTTGTACTTCTTCCATTTTCTTACTATGGCACCAACAGTTGTCTCCTTCTCGCCCAGCGTCTTACTGATGGTTTTGTAGCCCATTCCAGCCTTGTGCAGGTGTATGATCTTGTCCCTGACATCCTTAGACAGCTCCTTGCTCTTGGCCATTTTGTAGAGGTTAGAGTCTGACTGATTCACTGAGTCTGTGGACAGGTGTCTTTCATACAGGTGACCATTGCCGACAGCTGTCTGTCATGCAGGTAACGAGTTGATTTGGAGCATCTACCTGGTCTGTAGGGGCCAGATCTCTTACTGGTTGGTGGGGGATCAAATACTTATTTCCCTCTGCAGAATGCAAATAAATTCATATACTTTCCACAATGTGATTTTCCGGATTTAATTTGTGATGTGCTATCTCTCACTGTTACCAATAACCTACCCTTCAATTATGGGCTGCTCATGTCTTTGTCAGTGGGCAAACTTACAAAATCAGCAAGGGATCAAATACTTATTTCCCCCACTGTATAACCCCAGAGGAGGAGGACAGAAGGGATATGATACAGACCTTCAAAGGGTGAGTCAAAAGTAACATCAGGAAGTATTTTTCATAAAAGGGTTGTGGATGACTGGAATGCCCTCCTGAAAGAGGTGATGAAAGTAAAAATGGTAATCAGAAAGATATGGAATATATACAGTGGATCTCTAAAGGGTAAGAAGACATAAACCAAGTATAGAGCAATTCAGCTCATAAAACCTATACAATGACTTTTGCACTTCTAAGAAGTCATGGGGAAGTAAGCTACCCTACACAGCGGGTACAACTCTAACATAAGCTTCGGAGAAGTGACCTGTGCTGTGCAGACATCTTAAGCCTTCATAATTAATGAATGTGGAAAAACACATCACATATGATCTATATTGTAGAATATAGTAATTTATTTATTTATTTCAGCAATCTAGGTTTGAGCATTTACACCAGCTCTATGGCATATACATGCATATTTGCACTACCACGCTAGGGTTCTACAAAGGAGAGTGGACTTACTTTCTTTAACAAAATGGCCACCAAATAGGTGTCTTTTGGGAGTCTAAAAATAGGCAGTCCTTCATGGAATTGCCCTCATACTGCAACCAGATGTCCAAATGTCTGGGTAACAATGAGCATCATCATGAATATACAGCGCACTCCATTTAAGTGCACATCGGATAAGAGTATGCTCTGTTTAACTGCATGCTGTACTTCGGTCCCGTTTTTGGCACCATCAATTTCTATGGGGACAAACTTCGGTTTAGCGCACCACTGATAAGTGCAAGATTCGCTTATATGCATGGTTTAAGACCATTTCTCTGCAGGAAACACTCCACATAAGTGCACGTACGAAATATGGAAGACGATTGGCACGTGACAAAGGGGCGATAAATTTGAAATCTCATTGGTTAACTGTCACAGGCAGAACAAGCGAAAGAAAGTTGTTAGAGTGTACACTGGAGTCGTCGTCGTCATCGCGCAACTATAAGACTTTAACACTGGCTGAACGAATAGAAGTTCTTAAAAAATTAGGAAACAAAGTCAAGCATCTGTTGCTAAAGAATATGGTGTCAATCCCAGTCAAATTTCACATATCTTGAAGCAGAAAGATCAGCTTCTGGAAGACTGGCAAAACAATACAAATCCACACAGGAAACGAAAATGGGCGGGAAAAGCTGAGGATGTAGAAGATGCTCTTCTTCGGTGGTTTTCTCAAGTCAGGAGCAGTTTCCTGTCAGTGGTCCACTGCTTATGGAGAAAGCTAATCAGCTAGTTGAAAGTCTTAAACTAACTGAATTCAAAGCCAATGCTGGGTGGTTGGAAAGATGGAAGGAGAGGAACAACATAAAATTCAAGAAACAGCATGGTGAAAAACAAGACGCTGATGACTTTGGTGCTGAAAATTGGGTTATTTCAGTTCTTCCTACCATCTTGAACAAGTTTGCACCTCGTGACATTTTCAATGCTGATGAAAACGGTCTCTACTGGCGAGCGATTCATGATGGAACACTTGCATTCAAACAAGCCGAAACTACAGGAAGTAAAATGTCGAAGGACCGACTGACGATCCTCCTTTGCTGCAATATGGATGGGAGTGAGAAGTTGGAACCTCTTGTCATTGGAAAGAGCAAACAGCCCCATTGCTTCAAGAAAGTTAAGCAACTTCCTGTGTCATACGAGGCTAACACAAATTCATGGATGACTGGGGAAATTTGGAAGCAGTGGCTAAAGAAGTTAGACACTAGAATGTGAGCACAAAAGCGTCAGATTTTGTTGCTTTGAGATAACTGTGCTGCACACATTGATGATGTCAGGCTGTCTAACATCAAGGTGGTCTTCCTCCCACCAAACACTACTTCTCTGATCCAACCTATGGATCAGGGCATAATAGCCAATTTCAAACAACATTATCGAGCTCTTGTGCTACGTCATCTGATGAGCATTATGGATGACCAGACTGGCAAGGATAAACGTGCTGTTGAACTGGTTCGTAATCTATCACTGTTGGATTCCCTATATATGCAGAAAGAAGCCTGGAATCATGTTACACAGGCAACCATTGTGAACTGCTACAAGCGGGCAAGCTTTGTTAGGGATGTGGAGAGGGACGAAACAGATGCAGCTGTGGCAAACGCGTCAGATGAACAGGCTATTGACATCCCAGCCAGTGTTACTGAAGAGGAGTTTCATCACTACGTAGCTGTTGATTACGATCTACAAACAGCTGACGACAGCACTGATGTCGAGATATGTGCCTACATGCAGGCAACGGCTGATGATGAAACAGATTGAGCAGCGAGGCACATGCTGACGAAATTCAACAAGCTCCTGTCACTTTTGCAAAAGCGCTGGAGAGTCTCAACACCGTGCGAGCCTATCTGGAGGCCACTGGATGTCAATGCTATGACAGTTTTTACCGTCTGGCAGACGTAGTCTATGGAACTCACAGACACAATAGTGTACAGAGGACTATGACTGATTACTTCAACTAAGCCTAACGTCAGTTAAAGGAGACTGTATAACGTCAGTTAACGGAGACTGTATACTGTACGTATAATAAACAGTACTGTACATATGTTTATCAGATGTCAAGCTTCTTTGGGTCATAATGGTTAATTGCAAGCTCCGGTTAACTGCATGTATTTCTTTGTTCCCAGACCCTTGCACTTAAGCGGATTGCACTGTATTTGTTTTATAGGTGTATATTTATGTTGCGTTTTCTATGGATATACATTTCTACAGCATATTTTATATTAACTGTCAAACTGTGCTTTATGTGTAATCCACTTTTTAAAGCCTGATGATTGAAAAGGTAGATAAGTCTATGACTTCCTGAAGCTTTTTCTCATAATCACTGCTGTAGCCATCTGGAGAGATACACTATGCAGCAGGAAACGTATACATTGGTATGATAATCAAGCAATACTTTCATGAACTTTAGCTCACAAAGGAGTCCTTTTACAAAACCACATTAAGGGATTACACGTGCTTAAAGCAAGAAAAAAAGGCTTACTGCAAAAAGTGCATGCTAACTGTACACTATATTTTTTTGTTATTCTTTCGAGAGGGGGTGTGCCATGGGTATAGAAGCATTGTCCAGTGAGAAAGTTCACACTAGCATGCACTAACTGGATAATGCAGACCTAACGTGAGAGCACTTTGCACCCCCCCCCCCCCCCCGAATAGGAAGTGCTTCTGTGTTAATATTTCTGAAGGTCTTGAATCCTAATGGGAAAATTTGTGTGGGACCAGCAAAAACGAAAAGGAAAAAAAGCCCTATTTTTGGACCATGTTAAAAATGGGCTTACCCCATTTCTTAATGCTCTTTAGTAAAAGGGCCCTAAAAATATTTGTGTGGCAGTTCTCTAGACCAGTGGTTCCCAGACCTAGTCCTGGAGGCACCCTACCCAGTCAAGTGTTCAGGATATCCACAATTAATATTCATGAGAGAGATTTGCATGCAGTGGAGGTAGTGCATGCTAATCTATCTCATGAATATTTATTGTAGGTATCCTCACAACCTGACTGGCTGGGGTGCCTACAGAACCAGGTTTGGGAACAACTGCTCTAGACTATCAGAAGGTACAATTATTGCTTTTCTGTATCTTCCTTCAAGTCAGAAAACTTATGAATACTAATCATCATTTCTATAGAGCTCCTAGATGTACACAGTGCTGTACCCAAACTTTCTTTGTCCCTAGAGTGCTCACAGTCTAAGATTTTGTACTTGGGGCAATGGAGGGTTAAGTGACTTGCCCAAAGTCACAAGTAGTGGCAGTGAGAACTGAACCCAGATCAAAGCCCGCTGCACTAACCATTAGGCTACTCTTCCACTCTTGTCCCTTTGATCCCACCCTGACTCACTGGTTCAATTCCTCCAAGCAGGATCTTCTCCAACTTGCCTTCATCATGGTCTGCCATAGTTTATCCTCTGGTGCAGTTCCCCTACTTTGGGAGAAAGCATGTCTGCCCTACTTTGAAGAAATCTTCATTGAACCCATCTAATCCTGTCAATTTCAGTCACCGTTGGTTTAATTTTGACACTTATCTTTTCAAGCTTAGCAAGACACGAACACCACCATCAACATGCGGTATGTTTCCCAAATGCTGCCTCAAGGTGTAGTCCGAAAAAACATAGCTTGCATAAACTGCATGTATTGCGTCAATGTCTGCTTCATAATGATTCTGTTGTGCCAAAATTAAACCAACAGCGGTTAAAAGCTAAACTTGTTTTACCATTGAAAGAGTCCTTTAGTATGTGAAGAAATGATGATGATGTTTTAAAAGGTTATTTTAGACATCTTTTGAATAAATACTTATGAAGAAAATGGAAAAAGTTGCTTGTGCGCTATAGAAGATATAGTATTTAGCTGGGAATTTGTGGATGTTTTAAGTGTCCCCGCTAATATCCAAATTTTTTAAGCACCTAATAGAGCTGGCATCTGGAACAAACATATAGGATGCAGCTGTGCCAGAAGAACTTTGTCACATTAGACTTTCTTCAAAAATCCCTATCTCTTGTTACCTGAACAGCACACAAGCACAGTTTGAAGCCCACTTAAGTTCTCTGAGTAGAGGATGGGTGCTGCAATGTCAAAAACATTTCTGTATTTGTACCCCACATTTTCCAGTCTAGTAGTTGGTTTAATGTGACTTACAGTTTGTTTCAGATGGACAGGTTACAATGTTTTGGAGTAGATGAGTCCTTAGAATCTGTTAATGGTTAACTAGGTGTGTTGCTTGTGGTTCAGATCAACTATGTGGGTTCATCGAAGAAGAATTTTCTGAAGAGGTCAGCTCTCAGGTGTTTCTGGAAGGTTTTGTAGTCATTTGTGCACTTTAGAGCTTTTGGTATTGTGTTCCAAATCTTGGGACAGACGCATGTGAAGATGGTTGAATATGAGGATTTGTATTTTAATCCTTGAAACTTGGGAAAGTGTAGGGCAAAGGTAGGTTCTTGTTCCCTTGACTGTGTTACATATGGGTAATTCTATTAAATTGGACATGTATCTTGGTGCTAAGCCGAAAATTATTCTGTAGGCCAGTAAGCATATCTTGAAGGAAAAATGTGATTTAATGGGTAGCCAGCATAGGTTTTGAAGCAGTGGTTTCGTGCTCTCAAATCGATTTGTTTCAAATATTAGTCTTGAGGCTGTGTTTTGTGCTGTTTGCATTTTCTTCAGTAATTGTTCCCTGCATCCGGCATAAATTCCATTGCAATAATCGGCGTGCGAGAGGACCATGGATTGCACTAGTGAATGGAATACATTTTTTAGGAAGTAGTTTTTTTATGCGTTTTAGTTTCCACAAGGTTTGGAACACTTTCTTTGTGGTGTCTGAGGTTTGTTTATCAAAGGATAGGTTGCGGTCTATGGTGACTCCTAAGATTTTTAGATTGTCCATTATTGGAAGTGATGTGTCCATGACAGTGATGTTTGAGAAGTGATTGTGTTGTGTGGTGATGTATCAGGAAGTGTGTTTTCTCCTTGTTCAATCTGAGCTTGAATGTCGCTGCCCATGATTCCATTATTTTTATACCATCCTTTATCGTTGATTGTGTTGTGCATGTTCATGATAAAGGGAAATCATAGGATGCTACAACTAGTCTTTTGAAAGGTTTTTACTTCTTTAGGGTAGGCAGCTAGGGTAACCCAGCTCACTGTTTCATTCCGAGGAGTCTCCTGAAACACTGTATGGACCATGCATTGAAAAAAAAAAATCTAGGAATGCGCATGTTTGAAATGATATTTTCCAAATCATTTTTAGCCTGAAACACAGGAATTTCAGGTTGTTTGCACGGTTAAGTGTGTACATTATTTGTAAAGATTGTGCATTAGTTTTCTACTAGTAAAAAAGCCCCGTTTCTGATGCAAATGAAACGGGGGCTAGCAAGGTTTTCTTCTGTGTATGTGGGAGTGTGTGTGTCCCTGCCCTCTGCCCTCTCTCCCTTCCCCTGTGCTGTCTGTCCCCTGTGCTCTCTGTCCCCTCCCCCCTCGGAGTCGAGTCCTTCAGTGTTAAGTTTCCTGCTGTGCTGTGTTTGTGTTACAGAGATAGTGAGGGCTTTTGCCCTCTCTCCCCTCTGAGTCCTTCACTGTTACAGAGAGAGCGATTTGATTTTGTGCTTTGCTGTGTTTTCCTTCACTGTTCGTGTTACAGAGAGAGCGAGGGCGGGGCAGACGCTCATGGGGAAACCGGATATCTCTCCCCCTTCACACTTCCGGCTGGAGGCTTCATTTAGAACGTTGGCGGTGCCTTTTATATAGAGAGATAGTAAGTGAATACATGTACGGTATGCAATCTTCGGAAACCGTGAAAACAAAATTCAGAAAATTCAAAAAAGGACACAGGAAACTAAACAAAAATGTTTTTCCTTGCACACTCCTAAAATAAATCACTGTTTTAAGGTCAATCTGACTGGCAGCGTAGTTTTTTTTACCTCACACACCATAGTACCCTTAGTGGTCAACACACAAATGTATCTCATAGACAAACAACAGAGAGGGAAGCAATTTCCTCCCTAACCTTATCTATCCTGTTCATTACAGAAACAGGCAAATAACTGAGATAAAGTTATTAGAAGACCATAAAATACTCATTCCCCTTAAAAGAACATCCACCCTCCTCATCTTGAGATGCACCAAGGTTTCACGAAGGTCTTCACCTTCTTAAGCACCAAATGCAACATGCTGAAAGGTGAAGGCATTAAATAAAATCGCTTTCCCATTTTATACATTAGCCAGGAATTTCAGGACTATAAGTATGCAATAGCATCTGCTAAAAATGATTGTTTTTCTCAGCTTCAAAACAAGCATTCCTAACAGCCTAAACAGCACTTCTCTTTGATGGCAAAATTTTATGGCCAATTTTAATACTTTTGTATCATCCCCAGAGAACCTGCCAATCTCTTCCCTTACCTCTGAGATCTTTCTCAGTGTTTTATCCAATAAAGTATTTTATCTTTTGGATTTTCTTCCTTTAAAGATTAATACAGAGACTATAAACTGCACAAATAATTTCAGTAACCAACTCCAGAAGTTTTATGGTGTGTTATTGCCTTCCATGGGAAAGCATCCTATCTTCATGATTATATCTTTATCACTCTTTTCCCTTATTTGGATTTGAAGTCTTACCCTACCTTCACTTTCTTGTAAATACCAATCTCTTAAAAGTAACAATGCCAGAAAACTAGAAGGTAGCTAGAATATGTCCCCTGCTTAAAGGAAGAAATTTGGGTCCCTACAGGGCTATGCATCATAGACCTATATCTAATCTGCCCTTTGTATCTAAGTTATTTTTTTCAACTTTTCAGTTTCATCAATAAAATAAACGGCCTTCATTCGCATTGGTCTCATTTGAGATCAACCCTCATACTATGACCAATGAAACTGCAACAAACTTAGAGGAAAAATTATATCTTTGGATATGTCAGCAGCTTTCAATTTAGTTGATCGTTCATGCCTTCTAGCATGACTGGTTTTCATCTTATCTTAACCAATCAGTCCCTTAGTAACTTACGTCCTTTTTTTTTTTGGGGGGGGGGGGGGGGTTCTCTTAGGGATCTATTCTGACACTTATTTAAACTCTCTTTGCTATTTTTAATACAAGATTTTGATATTAGTTGTTATCTATACACGAATGACATCTAGTTACCTTATTTCATAGATATCTAACTTTAATAGCTAGAGGACCACAGGTTAGAGTTAAATCCTAACATGTCTGAAGCCATGTGGATTTCTAGTGGACAGAGTCCCTCTTCCTGACTGTCTATGTTTTGGTTCTTCCATTGCATGTGGAGGGTAAATCTATAAGAGGACGTCTATTTTTATGGACCAAGGATGCACCTATTTAGAGCCTATTCTATAAAGAAGAGTAGGTGCCTACTTTTCTTTAGAGAATACTAGTGTAACAGGTCAAATATGCATGTATGTTTTGGACATGAACAACAAAGAGTCCAAATCTCCCGCAAAAAAAACACAAGAAAGCAACAAAATGAGCACTTACACAAGCCAATAGTAGATTGTCAAATAATATATGCAAGTTATAGTATTCTTTATGTGCATAATAGTGCACCCTGTCCACATTCCACCCAAATTAAACCCATGTGAATGCCCACCTGCAAAGTACACACCATCAAAAATTGGCATGTACTTACAAAATGGCGTATAGCTAGAATACTGTTATGTATGTGCATGTGTTCTCGTATACACATAACTAGAATGCATTCATTTAAGCACATACTTGCCATATAAATCTAGGTGGCTCCTTGCAGAATTACTAGACTTAGGTGGCAAGTATGTACATAAATGACAATCCAACAATGCACTATTCTGTAAGTATGGGGCAAAAAGGAAACAAATCGCTACAAAAGTTTTATAAAAAGCAAATTTATTCACCACATGAAAATAAAATAAGTAATCAGCCCGACAGGGCCGCGATTCACCCCTATTACAGGGCTGCATCAGGGGCTTGAAAGAACCAACCCAGTGGTGCAGCTTAGTCCCACCTACTAGGTTTAAAACAGTTTATCTCTTGAAAAAGTAGTAGCAATAACAGCATTTCGGGCTGACGGTTACTTAAAATTTTATTTTCATGTGGTGAATATATTTGCTTTTTATGAAACTTTTGTGGCGATTTGCTTCCTTTTTTGTCCTGTGGATTTTGTAAGTCGCCTGCCTACCTGTTTTCTTGGACCTAATCTGTAAGTATGCACCTATCTCTGATGGTGTGTACATTACAAGGAGGTATTCACATGGGCAGTCTGGACAGGGCTTGGGTAGAGTTCACAGTTGCATGCATATCTCCCCAATCTAAGTGAAAGCATTTACACCAGCTCTATGAATAGCATAAGTTCTTGTGCCTCAACACATGCGTATATATACCTTGTTACATTAGTCTTGTCTGAAGGAAAGAAGGTGCCTTTTATACAATAGAGCCCTTTTGTAGAACAGTCCTCTTAGTAATAATTACATACTTGGTGTCATGTATGACTCAAAACTTTATTTTAGATATAATATTTGTTGTGAATAACAAAATCATTTTCTTCTTCCAGCAAATGTGAATGCTACATCCATTTCTGGAACAGAATGGGTTACACACACTTGTTCATGTTCTAACTTTTAAGAGGCTTGATTACTGTAATGCTCTTGATAGTTATTTCAGCTATAACATAAACATCTTCAACTTGTTTAAAATGACACAGCAAAATTTACTTTTGGCATGAAGAACTGAGAAGAACTATGACCGTCACCCCCTCTTTTGAAAAAAATATCATTGACTTCCAATCGCTTATGGATTCGGGGCAAGGGACAAGATATGAATATCTGGTTGGATATTTATATTCCATGAGTATAACAATTCCATGAGTATAACAGATTAAGGATCTTGTGGTGTGTCTTGACTCTTCTTTAAATGTGTGTCAAATGTCTCTGTTGTAAGTCAATCATGTTTGTACAATACTGCACATTAGAACAATTAAGAACTTTTGTGTCTTTCAAATAAGTAGGTCTTCCACAAAGGTCTTTATTCTACAAAATACTGCTGCTAGTATTGGTGGATTATGACCATGTCTCTCCTATGCCTAAGCAATTACATTAGTTGACTATGGATTTTGTGTTGTTTTAAATGGTTCACAGCTATTTTTAATATACTAGGAGGAATTACCGTAACTTATTTGGGTAATAAACTTCAAAAGTATGTGCCAAGTTGCTGGCTGCATTGAATTGGCAGAGATTTATTGGTGATTCTAGGTTTGACTGGGCTCGATTGGAGGATGAGCTTTTTTTTCATTTTCAGGCTTTCTTGGTGGAATGCATCCCCCTAAGGCTATTTGTCTATCTTTAGTGAAATCTTGATTGTTTAGGCTAGCATTCCCTCTGTGAGTAGGGTCACTGTCTAGTTTGTTATATATTCTGTAAAGGAAGGGAACTATGTGTTGATGGAGTGGAACTATTAGCCATGAGCTAGTAAGAGTATATGGACGTTAGAATGTGCCTTTTTTGTAGTGAGTTGGGTGGGAGGGGTAGTGGGTATTTTATATTGTAAATTGCTTTTTGTAAGGAAAACAGTAAATTGGAATCAATACATACATACATTTTTTAATCTTGTATTAGGGCTTTTCACATAGATTTTCCTCAAGATCTTGCTGATCTCCTTTATTACATTCCAGTTCATAACCAGAGATCTTGCCAAACTCTCTCTACTAGTGGTGATCTCACCACCAACCAAAATTAGGCTTGAACCTACTCAGCATCTTATTTCTGGAGCTCTGCCTTATCTTTGGTTAACTCAGAAATTTCACACTGTTATATCATCTTTAAAGGCAGACTTTTAGGGCAATTGTATAACTCGGTGTTCATAAGAACAACCATATTGGGTCAGACCAATGGTCCATCAATCCCAGTATCCTGTTTCCAGCAGTGGCCAATCCAGGTCACAAGTACCTGACAGAAACCCAATTAATAGCATTCCATGATACCAATCTCAAGGCAAACAGTGACTTCCCCCATGTCCATCTCAATAACAGACTATGGACTTTTCCTCCAGGAATATGTACAAAACGTTTTACACTCAAATATGCTAACTGCCGTTACCACAACCTCTGGCAACAAGTTCCGAAATGGTGTAGAGGGGGTAGAGGTGAATCGATTTTTCATTCATTCAAAAATACAAAGACCAGGGACCCTCAATGAAATTGCATGGAAATACAGAAAACACAACTTGGTTGCGGCCCTCAAGGAATAAGGTTGTCCACCCCTGTGCTAAGATACGATATCCATCAAAGACCATGCTTCTCAGGTCTCTACTGTAGACACATCTAGCCAGTCAGGTTTTCAGGATTACTACAAGGAATATGCATGAAATAAGATTTTCATATATCGAAGACTCATTGAATGCAAATCTTATCTCATGCATATTCATTTTGTGGATTCTGGAAACCTCACTAGCTAGATGTGCCTCCAGGACAGGGTTGAAAAGCACTGAACCAAGATAGGACTATTGGGTAAAGTGTAGTTCTGGAAATGCATCCATAAACAAAACACATATATCACATTGTAGGTGTGACAGCTGAGAGTCAGGTTACGAATGTGTGGGCATCTGTTCACTCCTCAGGATTCTACAAACTGATTTACTTCTGATGCTGTGCAAGATAATTTTAATAATAATTTCAAGAGACTATTGACACTATTTTTATTTTAAAATATTTATATTTCACTTTTATGCAGAGTCTCCTTTAGCAGCTGCAGCTACTATTTGGATATACCCAAATACGGTATGGTTTAAGAGAAAGATATCCAAAACATCCTTAAGTAATACAATACAATTTCACATTTCTATCCCACAATAACCCCAAAGGAGTTTGATGCTGTTTACAAGCAAGAGGCTAGGCATATCTAGGAAAAATACATCATCAAAAGGAAATAGTTGTTGATTATCCATTCTTAGTGGGCCTCAACTTTGTATAGAAAAATGTTTTACAAAAATCACTGCATACAGAAGTGTCCCTGATAGACAAATATTTCAAAGGAACAAAACCACAATCTGAAGAGAACAAAAAGAGATATCAAAATAAACTAAAGAGAACCCAAAACAGTTCTACCAGGAGCTGGGAAAGTATCTGTATGATACAAATACAACCAACTAAAACAAAAACCAAGGACTGGAATAAATCTGTATGAGGATCTTATAAAGTACAACCAGCAAGAAAAATGACTGCCCGGCATATAACTAAATTTGAAAAAGGCAAATATTAAAGCTATAAAATCCTCTGGGATAACCTCAAAAAGAGTTAGAAAGCAGGTCATAAAGAGCCTGAAATCTGGAAGACTCCAGGCCCAGATGGAGTGATCAAACAATTAACATCATGACTTGGCAAAGTAATAAAAATCAATTATTATGCAGCCAGACTTAACACCACAATGACTAATAACAGAAAGCTTTGCCTACATTTGCACCCAGCTCTGGAACGCTTTACCTAGAAACATTAGAACTGTGTACACCCATCTAAACTTTCGAAAAGACCTCGACTCACCTCTTCCAGAAAGCCTACCCAGCAGACCCGAACTAATTCATGAACAATGCATCATATCTTTCGATCTAAGAAATGAACAATACACCCCTTCCACATAATCCTATTACTTTAAACTGTACGAATTTTACCACTCCAGTTATAATTAAGTGTACTTCTACCCTTTCCTACTCTGTATTGCTCACTAGAAGCTGTAGTCCCATCCCCGGAGACTTATCAGCCTCATTGGGATTACTTCTCGTATATATTCGTCCCAGAGTTGTATTCTCTTTTCCGGAACCTTATCAGCTTCCTTGCACCTACTGTTACTCTATTTTCCACTCTGTATATATTACCAGAGTTGGTACTCTCCTCTCTGGAACCTGTAAGCCACATTGAGCCTACTGCTATGCGGGAAAATGTGGGATACAAATATAATAAATAAATAAAATACATAATAACAGAAAGAACACTTTCAAAGACCAATTTATTTATTTATTGGGATTTATTAACTGCAAGGTGGTGTACAGCCGGTATAGTTTAAAACTTACAATTTTGTGACCAGCATAATAATAGTAAAATAACCAAGAATAAACAAATACAATAAATGAGAAACTTGAAAACAGTAAATTGAAACCTAATAATAGAGCTACCGTGAAAGTGTCAAAAATCTACACACTTAACAGCACTCTCTCTCCTCTTCAATCTGTTCAAAATTCTGCTGCATGTCTAATATTCCGCCAGGGTCGTTATGCTCATATTAGCCCTCTCCTCAAGTCACTTCACTGGCTTCCTATCCGTTTCCGCATACAGTACAAATTCCTCTTATTGACCTATAAGTGCATTCACTCTGCAGCTCCTCAGTACCTCTCCACTCTCATCTCTCCCTACATTCCTCCCCGGGAACTCCGTTCACTGGGTAAATCTCTCTTATCTGCACCCTTCTCCTCCACTGCTAACTCCAGACTCTGTTCCTTTATCTTGCTGCACAATATATGCCTGGAATAGACGTCCTGAGCCGGTATGTCAAGCTCCATCACTGGCCGTCTTCAAATCTAAGCTAAAAGCCCACCTTTTTGATGCTGCTTTTAACTCCTAACTCTTGTTCACTTGTTGAGAACCCTTATTTTACCATCCTCACTTTTATATTCCCTTATCTCTTGTTTGTCCTGTTTGTCTGACCTAATTAGATTGTAAGCTCTGTCGCGCAGGGACTGTCTCTTCATGTTCAAGTGTACAGCGCTGCGTACGTCTAGTAGCGCTATAGAAATGATAAGTAGTAGTAATTCAAGTTATCAGAGATACAATACTATAACACCGCCTTGGGTGAATTTGTTCGTAAAGGCGGTTAATAAATCCCAATAAATAAATATAACAGTCCACTGCAATAGATCCTAACAGAATATACAATCATATACATTCCAATAACATTAAGATAATGCTAAATCTCAGTATAGCATGGATTGATTATAGGTAAGGTTTTGACTGCATCCCATAATCCTGGATAAATCACATTGAAATGTACAACAAACTCTACATTGACTGAGTACGTCAGGTTCACCATGATAATGTAGCAAACTGCACTCTGTATGAAGATGAGCAGCAGATCAAGATCTAGCAAAAAAAAAAAAAAAAAATTAGGGCGATTCCCTGTCATCACGCTTGTTTTGTGGTGCAATCCTTTGGGAATGCTTAATGATATTTTGAGTTACAAATTTAGCCTAAGCCTGGTAACGATCCAGAGGTAGCATCACACATATCTGTAGATAACAAGAAGTCCTATAGTCTGTGAGATCAAAATTTAGCAGAAGAACTTAGTTTAGTAAAAACCATTTCAATTGGTATCAGGATAACTTTTACCTGGACAAATGTGCTACCATGACGTACCTTAGTGGACAATTGTACAAAACTGAAAACATCTTTCAGACTAATGACTATGAGATAAAGGAATTTGAATGGGAAGGTATATATATGAATATATAGAAGAAGAAGAAGGAACAACAATCTAGCATAAATTACTGAGAGAAAGGATCATCATGAAATACTACAGAAGATTAAAATTGATATTGAAAAGTGCTTTAACGTCATTGGAAGAAGAGACAAGCAATTAATCATCATGCAGTCCCAGTACTCTCATAAAACTTTGGAACTGTGGATTGCCTTCTTAAATATCTTGAAAAACTGGGTGAATGAATAAGAAAATGCCTCCATACCCTTGATATAATTTATAAGAATCAGTATATGCCAAAACTATACATTCCTAGAGCTGAAGGAGGGATGATCCTCATAGAAAGATTATACATATAAATCTAGTATCACAGACCTCCAGGCCTACTTGAGTATCAACAGACCCAAATATGCAAAAAATGTTACAGTAAATGTCCACAATCCAGCTCAATTACTGTATAAGGACAAGCATTCCAATGAATAGAAAGATAAGAGAGAAGGCACCAGTATATATAAGAAATGAAACAACAGAAATTGCAGAATCAGAGAAAAAAAACATTTTACAGATTTAGATCAAACAACAAAAAAAGTGGAAAATGAATAAAATCAGTGGGCAATCTGTAAGGGAGTGATAGGGAGAGTAGATGGCACGGATGGGCAAACTGGATAGACCATATGGTCTTTATCTGTTGTCATTTTTCTATGTTTCTATGAAAATGCAATAGTAACATATAGTAGATGACGGCAGGCAATGTGTTACTCTAGGAATCATAAACGGATCAGCACCAGACATATGAATAGTTTGAGGAGAGGTGAGCGTTTGGTAGATGTAGCCCTGGATAGATTATGATGGATGAAATGGGTCACAGCAAGCACAGAAAAAAATGGCAAAACAGACATATGTAAGAACTTCTCAGGAAGAGCTAAAAATGGTTACTCATCATCTAGCTGGCTGAGAAGTTCTGACGGGAGAACATTTATATACAAAAGGCAAAATAAGTCATTTTACTAAGCGCAGTATAAAGTGGCCTGCGGTAGAATGGGCACGTGTTTTGGGCGCACGCTGGGTCTTTTTTTTTTTCTACCATGGCTGGGAAAAGAACTTGTTTTAATGGGACAGGAAATGGGCTTGCGCTGAAAACTAGCATGCGCCTATTTAAGGCCTAAGTCTTTACCACCACCCATTGACCTAGCAAGTAAGGGCTCATGTGCTACCCGCGTGGTAACCACGTAGCATGCACCAACTGTTGATTACCGCCAGGAACACCCCCACATTAGAAAATTGAAAATTATTTTCTACCGTGGGATTTTGGCATGTACTAGCCTGGCGGACTAGTGCCAATTTGGCATGTGTTAGCCCTCCCATGCCTTAGTAAAAGGGCCCCTATGTAAGCAAAGTATCACTGTTCTAGAAAAGCACTAAAATTATGATCCTAAGAGAATAATGGGAAATTTTATGGTCACCCAGAACCTTCCCATTCTAATCAATTAAAAACTTGATGTAAAGAAAGTGGATATAGTAAAAGAGAAAAACAGAGAAAGGCATTGATAATAGAGGTGTCAATGCCAAGTGATTCTGCTGTGTATCATGTAGAGAAGAAGATCTACAATTACCAAGAAATACAGTCAAGAGACCAAGAAAATATGGCAGGTTGCAGCCACCATTTTGAACCCACAGCCAGCAAGAGAAGGAGCAACTGAGGACACAATACAATAAATTTATATTCCGCTACTTACTATTACTTGATCCATGTAGATTATAATATATAAAAGAGACTAGGCAACTCTACCCTAGAAAGTAACATCATCAACAAAATTTTCAAAGACTAAAAATATAAACAAAATAAATGTGTTTTTAACAGCTTTAAGTGCAGATGATTACAAATCAATCTCAATTCCAAGGGTAATGAGTTCCAACATTGTACTGAACTGTAAAAAAAAAAAAAATTACATGAATCAATTAATATCTAACCCCTTTGGGAACAGGGAACTTAAATAGGCCTTGATCTCACAATCTGAGTGATTGATCTGATTTCCCAATAATAAGCAAATCTATCAGGTAATCTGGGGCAAAGCCATAAAGTATCTTGCACAATAAAGTATACAATTTAAATTGGAAGTGGGCCCCCAGTGGAAGTCAATGGATCACTCCTGCCCGTCCTACATTAGACCTCTAGGTAGGCCCAAGGGGACATCAAGGGGGAGGGAGAATGCTATTTGGGAGGGTGGTAGATGCTCTGGGGAGCTTTCAGAAGAGGTAGCAGCTCTGGAGAGTTTTCTTTCAGGGGGATCTTTGGCAGCAGGTGGATGCTTTTAGGGAGGAGATTTGAGAGGGGGGTTCTCTTGGGGGGGGGGGCCCTTTGTGAATGGATTGGGAAAACTTACCCCCCCCCCCCCCCCCCGAGATTCAGCCTACTATCATTTGCTGTTTAGCAGGCTCAGTATCACCACCATCCAGTTAAACTGACCGAATAGTGCCACAGTGATTAGAGGAGATATTTAGTGGAACTATCCAGGCAACGATAGTGACTGTGATCAAAATTTTTAATTGGGTAATTAATTGCAATTAGAATTCTTGTTCAAACATCTAGAATTTGAATTATTTGATTTGTTCCATTTTCATTTCTTCAGCAAATATTTTGATAGCCATTTATCAAAATATTCAAGTTAATTTCCGAGACATTATAGGTTATATCATCTCTGGTGGGCTGTTCATCTCAAATATAATAAGTTCTGTGTCATCCGCATATCAAATACTAGTCATGTTTTAATGTTGTTGCTAAGCCTCCCCAGCTAAAGCATGACCTTCCCCTCCCCCCCCCCCCATGTGAGTGGCAGCAATAGCAGGAAAGGCCTGCCAGACCATTTGCCTGTGCATGCCAGTCCTACCCAAACACAGGAAGTTTACTTCCTATGGTGTTACCACTGTTGACCTGATGCAAACATATACGGCTAGATTCTATATATGGTGCCTGAAAATTCTGCACGGATAAAAATTACAACTAGGCGTATTCTCTAAAGCTTGCCTATATTTTATAGAATAGGCTTAAATTTCCACGCGGTATATGGAATACACCGAGCACCTCTCCACAGGACCAATTTTAGTCATGGCCATTTACGCCATGTTTTACTTGGTGTAAATCCCAATGCCTAAATAAGGTGCAAAGTCGGTGTATTCTATAACAGAGTGCACAGATTTTAGAAACGCCCACAGGGTATATTTAGCGAATTGTGCGCGTAAATCTTAATGCCAATTATTGCTGATAATTGATTGTTAACATCCAATTGACAGCTGTGATTTGCTAGTTAACCAATTAAATTACATGCAGTGTTATAGAATATGCTTTGATTTTGTCATGGAAATTAAGGTGCGATATATAGACTCCTGGAGATAATGTCGAATTTCAGGGTGAACACTGCATTCTGGAAACTGAACTGTGGGGGCCTCTGGGTTCACCCCTTTCACTGACCTTATTCAAGTTATTGCTGAGTTCCTTGGGTTTTAAAATTTAACCAGTACTTTTTTTAAGACCTACGTCTATGCAGATGATATTACAGGCCTTTTTTCAGTAGAGGCAACTTCTGCAAGGGTATCAGATTGCTTGAATTGACTGAAGGTTGGATACAAGATCATCATTTTAAAATTGAACAAAGATAAAACAAATTTTAATGTTGGGTCACTGAAGACCACATCTGGAATGATAACATCTTAAAAGGTATATAATTCTGAGTTTAAATTTGAAAATAGTTTAATATTTTTTTGGATTCACATTAATGGGTTCCCTTTCTCCTGATGTGCAAGTTAATGTAGTGAAGAGAGCTTCTTTTCTTTAAAAAATACAAAAACAAACAAAAACAAACTTAGACTTAGGGGACTGTTTGAGCAATCTGTATTTTAAATTTAGGGGATCTTTTACTAAAGCTTAGCTTGAGTCATCTGCAGCAGGGCACATTTTATTCCTATGGGCCCTGCTGCAGATAACTCGAGCTACGCTTTAGTTAAAGACCCCCTTAGTGCAGTTCTTTGTGCTGTCTCAGTTGGAATATACTGTAATACAGTCTACATGGGCTGTTCAAGGTCTCTTTTTAAAAGATGCAAACTATTCAAATGTGGCAATCCGTCTAATCTATTCAGCACATGTCAGGGATAGGGTCCTCCCCTTTGTTGATAAAGCTGCACCAGTTGCCTATGGAGGCACAGGTGTATTTTAAATTGTGCATTGTGGTTGTCCATATAATTCATGGTCAGGCATCGCAATACCTGTCCTCTATGTTAGGTCTCTTAAGCCACGGTAGTGTTTTTAGATCGTGCTAGAAATCAGCTGGCGGTAAATGGCAAGATGTCCATTATATTCCTATGAGACATCTCAGTGTTTACCGCTAGCTGATTTCTACCATGAGCTAAAATCACTACCACAGCTTAGTAAAATACCCCTTTAAGTAGAACAAAACAACATATTACTGAATTCTATTAGGTTACAGTTTCCAAGTCCTAGGGATATTCGCCCAACTGTGGAATCAAAGTCTGAACCAGTTTCAGATCTTGAGAGATTATTTTTCAGTTCATAAACTTTTTAAAGGCTTTTCTTTTTAAGAAATCATCATGTTAGAATATGGTTTATTAATTTTTTGTACTTCCCAGTGAATGTCTGGTCTCTTAATTTTTTTGAAATCCACACTGAACCATGAGGTAGATGTGGAATACAAGAATATTTTTGCATTTGTATGGGCATAGGCCATGAGTTACAAACATATACCATGAATCAGATTGAATCACAAGTTCTACCCACACAGGTCAAATTTTGAAAAACATCTGTTCTCTATTCAGATCGGCAATGATGTCATTCATATTTAAAGGTATAATTTGGTATTATATATATATATATATATATATATATATATATATATATATACACACACACACACACATTTTTATGGGTTGTTTTCATGATTAACTATTACTGGGGACTCCCATGAGATCCTCCACTCTCTCTCTCTAATGTTAACTTCTTCTAGGCAAGCCTGCCCTCTATTCAGAGCAGGCGGCCAGTTTGCATCCCCACCCCAAGCACAAGCTAATTTGCTCCCCTCCCCCAACCAAAGCAGCACACAGGTAGTTGTTCTCACTTTGCTCTGTTTTGTGGCAGTGTTCCTGTACTACTCCATTACAGATTCATTCAGGTGCTGCCCAGCTCAGAGTTTTTGATCTAAGTTGTATCTGTACTCACACTGTTCTTGTGAGACTTCAATTGAGAGTTCAACACCAGAATACAAGCACCAAGTGGCTCAAGCATACTGCGAAAAATGCAGTGCCAAAACCTATAAGATGTGCTGGAGGTAATGCAAAAGGACTGCAATAGCAGAGAGAAAAGTGGGAGCAACTAGTTGGTGAGGACTCATGTGGCTTCTGTTCCCTTTCATCTATGTGAACACTGAATTTGCAGCAAAATTATCAAATTCTGCATTGTAGAGATGCACAATATTCCCCTAGGCATAAACAGTATAGCAAACCAATTTAATGTACAACAATGATATGATATTGCATTTGACCAATATCCTTACAGACCATGGGATGGTTTTAAATCACAGTTCTAGACTGTTAACGTATTTTAGAAATTATCTTTTGATGCATTATTGCATTTTATTGATGGTCAGATCATTATGATTATTTTTCTTGTGTAAACCACTTGGGTTAGGCTTTTGTATGAGGAAAGCAGTTTATAAGTATAATATAACAAAACATTTGCTGAGCCTATAACATTTCCTTATGCACCTGTGTCAATTAAAACCTCAATCTTATATCCCTTATGACAATATGTTCCCATGGTTTAACTTTTCATTCATTAGGGCTGGTTTGCACAGAAAACACTACAAAAATATAACAGCTGTTTGTTGCAGATTGAGTCATGGGTCTCCTCTCACTGGTTAACATTGAACAAAGAAAAAACTACATTTCTATGGGTGGAGCACCAGCTATTCCACAGAGCTATCCCTTTTTTGAGTTGAAAGATGTTAAAATTAGGCTTGAGGAATCATCTCAGATACTGGGAATCGAGGTAGATAATCAATTTGCTATGATATTTCAGGTGAACAAAGTATAAAGAAATTCTTTTTTTTTTGTTACATTTGTACCCCACGCTTTCCCACTCATGGCAGGCTCAATGTGGCTTACATATCGTATACAGGTACTTATTTGTACCTGGGGCAATGGAGGGTTAAGTGACTTGCCCAGAGTCACAAGGAGCTGCCTGTGCCTGAAGTGGGAATTGAACGCAGTTCCTCAGTTCCCCAGGACCAAAGTCCACCACCCTAACCTCTAGGCCAGCCACTCCTCCACTCCAATCTGCTGCTGCTGCTTAACCCATTTTTGCTCAGTGTCCCAAAACTGGTTTAAAAATCTAGGGTGAAAATAAAAATGTAAGTGCAAATGGGTTAAGAAGCTAAGAACTGTTTGAAAATATGTTGACCAGCCAATGTTCAGATTACTTGTTCAATCTTTAGTGCCATCACTGCTAGATTACTGTAATTCAGCCTATGTCGGCTGCTCAAAATGTTTGAAACACAGGTTGAACTTGGTACAGAATGCAGCTGTTTGGCTCGTTTATTCTTTAAATTTAACTCACCAACACCACTGTTTTTAGAACTGCACTGGCTTCCTATAGATGCTAGATTATATTTTAAGATTTGCAATTTAACTCACAAGGCACTGTATAGTCTTATTTTCCATGTTTTAACTGGAAATGCTGTGCATAGTCTTAGGAACCACCTGTTATTAACTTTCCATCAGTTAGGCATCTGAAGTCTAAGAAGAAGTTCAATGCACCTTTGTCATACCAGACCGCCTTGTTATGGAATACATGACCATTGTCAATTAGATCAGTTGGAGATCATTATCGGTTTAGGAAACATCTGAAGACATTTTTATTTACTAAATTTGTAACTCAATATTAATGAGGTGTGTATTCTAGTATTCTTGGATTTTGCCTATTACTTTGTGACTTCCTAGAAGATGCTCTAATTCTTCTTTTGTTACCCGCATTGAACTATGTAGGTACACGCAGGCTAGAAGACTTAGATGTAATGTAATGTAACTAGTAAGAAAGGCCCGTTTCTGAGGCCAATGAAACGGGCGCTAGCAAGGCGCTTTCGTTCCCATCCCCCTCCCCTTGATGGGTGGACTTACCCTCCATGCTTCAGGGTGGTCGTGGGCGCCCGCCCCGGCCGGCGACCCGCCCCGTGACATAGAAAGTGGCTGGCTGGCTCCCTTGCTGCCTGTGACGTACAGCCTGCCTGGCTCACTCCCTGCAATCTTCGTCGCGTAGTAGGTCGATGTATGCCCCGCCCTCGCGTCAAACGTGATGACATTGAGGGCGGAGCGATGCGATTGGTCAAGTGTCATAGCTCCGCCCTCAACGTCATCACGTTTGACGCGAGGGCAGGGCATATAGTAATGGGGCAAAATTCCGATCTCTGGCACCTCACAAACCGGAAGTTGGAGCTTCATTAGAACGTTGAGGTAGGCAATGATGTGTGGAAGGGGCGTGGCTGTGGGTGGGTCTATCAGTGAGAGTGGTGCATGAGTGACAGTGAGTGGTGAGAGCCTAAGTGCAGGGCTCCAGGGTTTCCCTTCCACAGAGTGAGCTTCAGAATGTTTGAGGTGAGAATTATTAATATAGATTGGTTCCAGGTAGAATTTGTTTTTAAATTTAACCTCACAATTTTCTCTTGTTCCAATGGGCTTCCGGCTCAATTAAATGACACAGATTTGATAACAGTCAATTGGGCAGCAATGAAAACACAGAACTGAGAGTGAGGAGCACAGGAAGGGCCATATATACTCAGGGCATTAAAGTAGTTTTCAGTTTTAGGAAACCTGATCCTTCCTAGTGTCATACTATAATATCACCAAAAAAGTCCACCATAGTGGAAGCACACTGAAATCCCACGAAGAATACAAGGATAAGAAAACAGTGGGAAAAGGACTATGACCTTCCAAGGACAAATGGAGAAAACTTCAAGAATTCAATGAAACATTGTTTATTGGTGATTGAAAACGCAACACAGTACTGTGTTTTGGACAGGGGCCTGTTTTTCTTATCCCATAATATCACAGCCACTTGTGTGACTGATTAATCTTGTTGTTTTTTTTTTAAGGAGAAAAAAATACAAAAATTTGCTAGAGGACCAAATCTTGAGGCACCTCGCTATCATTTCACTTCCCCAGACCAAACTGCACTGATCACCCTTTTATAGCGAGAGAGCACTGAAACAGTGGCTCGAATTTGGTGAGATTTGACTGCCGGGAGGGGGAAGTACCAGCTTGATGTAACAGAATTAAAATGAGACGGGAAGCCAGTTGTGAGTAACTGCAGGAGTATCAAGTTGGTTTAAAATCAAAAAAGATGAAGTCTCATTCAGTCACTAACTAGTCCTTAGCCACCTTGATTACTGTAATGGGATATATGCAGGGTGCAAAGACATGCTTCTGCAGACACTACAAACTGCCCAGAACACAGCAGCCAGGCTTATCTATGGCAAATCGAGGTTTGAAAGTTCGAGACCACTACGTGAGAAACTGCACTGGCTCCCGGTTAAGGACCGAATCACATTTAAAATTTGCGCTCTAGTGCATAAGATCCTCTATGGTGAAGCCCTGCGTATATGGACACTCTTGTCAGCTTGCCACCTCGAAACTCACACAGATCTGCTCGCTTGTACTTAAATCTGCATTAACCAATCTATAGTGGCCTCAAGTATAAAACCACCTACGCCTCCACCTTTTCCTATATTAGCGCACAAATGTGGAATGGTCTACCTACATTTGTAAAATTACCCATGATCAACCGACCTTCAAAAAATATTTTAAGACCTTCTATTTGGAAAACTTACACTCCAGACCTGCCCCGCATCTCTACCTATTGAATTAACTTACTCTTTCCACATTTCCCCACCTTTGCTATTACTCCCTTGTCTCTTTCACTTCCATGTTGTTGATTGTTTGTTGTAGAACTGTTGTATGATTTCTGTAGATTACTGTTAGCCACCTTGGGCCTGCCCATGGGTGGGTAAATGTGGGATATAAATGCTTTAAAATACACACTTTTCTTGATTTTCAGTTATTTACGCAGTATTTGGTATACTGCCTTTCACTGTGCAAAATAGAATCAAAGCAATATGCTGTCCAGATCATGACAAACAAGTGGTACTTAAAATAACATACAAAAACACAAGGAATACAAGATGAACGGGAAGGTGAAAGACTGCACAACAGAAAATGTGTCCAAAATATAGTAAGCAAAAGTGCAAAACAATAAGTAAACAGCAATTAAACCCCAGAAATGGCAAAATTTGTAACAAAAGTTCAGAACCAGGTTTTAAGAGCAGGTTTGACTGGAAAAACAACACTACATGCAGATATAGTATAGTAATATAGTAAATGACGGCAGATAAAGACCTGAACGGTCCCATCCAGTCTGCCCAAAAAAGATTAAAACAACGAAGAGTGGAGAAACAGGGTCCGCTACGTGGATAAAAATAAAGAACAGCAAAAAAGTATTTTCAAGCCTTGATGCAAGACAGTAAAAACATGGCAGGACTAATCAAATCTCAACACACTAAAGGAAGGAATGGACAGAGTTCCATGAGAATATCTCGGTACAAACAGGGGTATAGGGAATGAGAAGGAAGTCTAAGTAAATTGTGAAAAGCCAACCACAGGCTTTCAAATTTGATTCTACTTGCTATTGTCGGTCTTTGATGTTCCTTCAAGAGAGGAGTAAAATGGTTGGAACATTTGGCGTTATATAACATTTTTTTAACTGCAGTATTCTGCAAGAGTTTGAAAATGAGGGGGCACCAGCCAGTACAGAGTTAGAATAGTCAAGTCTATTAGTAATAAGTAAATGAATTACAATTTTAAAAGCTGAGGTGTCTAAGGATGACCTAAGGGAATGAATCTTCATTAAAACAAAAAATGATTTCTTCATAAGAGATGAAACGTAGGGCACAAGAGAAAGCTCAAAATCAATTAAAACTCCAAGTGAATTGATTGCATTTTTAATAGGCACAGACTTGCCAGCAATATACAGTCTAAATACAGGGAAGACTATTGTTTGGGTAAACCAAATTGCTTCAGATTTTAACGGGTTCAACCTCAACTTGTGATTAACTAATCATTCAGCAATGACAGTTAATCAGGAGTTCACCTTCACCTGGAAAGCTCAGTTCCAGCAGTTACTCCCCAGTAAGATCTGGATTTAGGCACGCTCATAGTGTTGAGACATTGTTGATTTCTACTGTAGATTATCTAAAGCGAAACATGGATAATAATATGTGTTATTGTCTAGTATCCCTGGATGTTTCCTGGTGCGTTCGATTCTGTTAATTTGGAATTTGCTATATGAGGGTACCAATGATATATGAAAATGTGGGAAGGAGGTTCTGGAAACCAAATTTAGGCTCTAGGTAGAAAGCTGAAATCCAGAATCTCCAGGGTAGCATTTTCAGGAGTGCTCCCCATTCCACATGCAAGACACAAGAGACAGGCAGAGCTCCAGGTTCTCAATGCGTTGATGAGGCGATGGTGCAGGGAGGAAAGCTTTAGATTTGTTAGGAACTGAGCAACATTATAGGATAGGGGAGCCTATTCCAGAAAGATGGGGTCCCACCTTAACCAGGGTAGAACCAGGCTACTGGCATTAACATTTAAAAAGGAGACAGAGCAACTTTTAAATTAGAAACTGGGGGAGGGCGGACAGTCACTCAAAAGCGAATGGTAAGAACAAGGTATCTTTATTTTTTTTTTTAATGTTTTGGTCAATACAATCAAGCATACATTATTCATAAACCTGAAAAGATTAGAAATATGACTATACAAAAATCAAAATACAATACCACACTATATTATTATTACTTAGTCCACAAAACTTTAGGAGCAAGACAAGGTATCTTTAAAGATATAACCAAAACAGGGAAGATATGTATCCCAATAGTGAGGTTGCAATAGAGACCATAGTAGACCAGGTGTCTTTAAATACAGAGCAGACAGATTTTAAAGACTGCAAATTATCACTGTCAACTGATGAGCAAGTTGTAAATAGGAATAACAAACATTGTTTGAAATATCTGAATGCAAATATCAGAAGCCTAAGAATTAAGATGGTAGTCAGAATATATTGTACTAAATGAAAAGATATTTCTGAGACTTGTAGGCTCATTTTTCAAAAGAGGACACCCATCTTTCGACACAAATCGAAAGATGGGCGTCCTTCTCCTAGGGTCATCCAAATCGGTATAATCGAAAGCGATTTTGGACATCCACAACTGCTTTCCGTCGCAGGAACGGCCAAAGTTCAAGGTGGCATATCAGAGGCATAGCGAAGGCGGGACTTGGGCATGCCTAACACATGAACGTCCCCGACTCATAATGGGGAAAAATAAAAAGGGAATCCCTGAAGAGCACTTGGATGACTTTACCTGATCCTGTTTTTCTTACAACCAAGGCACAAAAAGGTGGCCGAAATGACCAGATGACCACCGGAGAGAATTGGGGATGACCTCCCCTTTCTCCTCCAGTGGTCACTAAACCCCTCTCACCCTCAAAAAACATCTTTTAAAATATTTTTTGCCAGCCTCTATGCCAGCCTCAGATTTTAGATGTAAGCTCTATCGAGCAGGGACTGTCTCTCTGTGTCAGGTGTTCAGCGCTGCGTGCATCTGGTAGCGCTATACAAATGTTAATAATAATAATAATGTCATACTCAGCTCCATCACACCAGTATGCAGGTACCTGGAGCAGGTTTAGTGGGTGCAGTGCACTTCAGGCAGGCGAACCCAGGCCCATCCCCCTCCCAACCTGTTACGTTTGTGAAGGAAACAGCGAGCCCTCCAAAACCCACCACATATCCACTGTACCCACATCTAGCTGCCCCCTTTCACCTGTAAGGGCTATGGGTAGTGGTGTTCAATTGTGGGTAGTGGGTTTTTAGGGGGGTTTGGGGGGCTCAGCACACAAGTTAAGGGAGCTATGTTCCTGGGAGCATTTTATGAAGTCCACTAAAGTGCCCCCTAGGGTGCCCGGTTGGTGTCCTGGCATGTGAGGGGGACCAGTTGCACTACAAATGCTGGCTCCTCCCACGACCAAAGGGCTTGAATTTGGTCATTTCTGAGATGGCGTCCTTGGTTTCCATTATCGCCGAAAATCAGAAACGACCCAAGTCTAGGGATGACCATCTCTAAGGACGACCAAAATTTCAAGATTTGGCCGTCCCCGACCGTAATATTCGAAACGAAAGATGACGTCCATCTTGTTTCCATAATACGGGTTTCCCCCGCCCCTCCATCAGGAAGTTTTGCGAGGACGTCCTCAACGAAACTTGGGCGTCCCTTTTGATTATGCCCCTCTTGGTGGAAGGAAGATAATACCAGGGTACAAATTACATCACAGTGATAAGGTAGATCAAATTGGTGGAGGGGATGCATAATACATTAAGCAGGGCTTTGAATTGAATAGAAAAAAATTCTGCAGACCTACTCCTGGGGGGGGGGGGGGGAGGAGGGGGGGGAAGCCAATTGTAGAAAAGCTGCCATACTCTTTATGAGAGAAGTGGCACTCATATAACACAAAGTACAAAAAACCCCAAATAAATACATAAATAAAGACGAAAATCTTCATACATTCTCCAGATCCACTCCCCAGCCATCTCAGCATCTACAATTCCATTCTTGAAATCAACTTTTCATACTTTGTAGTTCTCAGGATGGTCATCAAACTTGTGACTCTTATACATAAGGACTATCGAAAAATCAAGTACTTGGCCAGCTCAGATCTGTCTGATGTCTCACTCTGAATATTGAGGGTCATTTGCACGTGGCTGTGGTGAGGCTTGTTCCATCTCTGGTTGCCCATTTTGCCATACTTGTACAGTGGTGTGGATTGAGACTACTTGGGTACACTCATTGTATGCAAGGGGTATGTGGTAAATACTCTTACTGATGGCAACTTCCCAGATCCATCTTGCATCCAATCCCTTTAGGGTTCTGGAATATGCAAATAAAGTGAAGTGTCTTCTTTGGTGCATATACCTAGATGATGAGTTATTTGTAGTATATCCACATGCATGCATTCATATGGATCACCATAGTGCCCTTTAGCATCTATGGTACAGCATGCATTAGATTTACTTCTCTCTGTCCTAGTAGCTACTTTTGAAGTTGTATGTATTTCCTCAGAGTCTATGGACCCTTCTGGGTCAGACTGCATATGTGTATTGGCATTTTCTAAGATATGAGCTACGAGAAAGTCTCTAGTGTTCTGAGTATGATCCTCTATGGAAATTTGACTAGTCTGGCTTTCTTCATTCCCTTGCTTTGCAGCTGTTTCAATAATCTTGGCCTGGGCTTTGGTGGCAGTTGCCTCCTTTTGGTGTAGCAGATCCACATTAAACTCTAATTTAGCTTCTTTACTTGCCATTTTAAGCTTTTCAAGTTTCAAGGCAGCCTCTTATCTCTCTATATAAAAGGCAACACCAACGTTCTATGAAGCCTCCAGCCGGAAGTGTGAAGGGGGAGAGATATCCGGTTCCCCATGAGTGTCTGCCCCGTCCTCTCTGTAACACAAACAGTCAGTGAAGGAAAACACAGCAAAGCAGTGAAGGACTCAGAGGGGGGAGGGGAGAGAGGGCAGAGGGCAGGGACACACACACTCCCACATGCACACAGAAGAAACCTTGCTAGCCCCCGTTTCATTTGCATCAGAAATGGGGCTTTTTTACTAGTTTACTATAATTGAGTTATTTTACCACAAGTCGGATTATTTTAGAACAGGGGATGGGCGGGGATAGAGAAGATTACTTGCAGAATGGGTGAGAATAGAGGAGATTCAAGTGGGGACAGGCAGGATCAGGTTAGATTCCAGTGGGGATGGGAAATTTCTGTCCCCCATTCAACTCTCTAGTTTGGATCCTCCTCTACTTCTATCCCACATCAGTTGGTGTACCTCAGGGATATGTCTTGGGACTTCTTTTCTCCATCTATACTTCTTCCCTCGGTACTCTGATCTCATCCCATGGTTTTCAGTATCACCTTTACGCTGATGCCTTCCTGATCTACCTCTCCACACCCAGAAATTTCAGCAGGAATCCATACCAAAGTATCAGCCTGCCTGTCTGACACTGCTGCCTGGATGTCTCACCGCCATCTAAAACTAAACCTGACCAAGACTGAGCTTCTTATCTTTCCCCCTAAACAACCTCTCCTCTTCCCCCATTCTCTGTCTCTCTGGATAACAATCTCATCAGCTTGCAATCTTGGGATCATCTTTGACTCATCCTCTCCTTCTCTGCACATCGTATTCAACAGATTGCTAAAAACTGTCATTTCTTTCTCTATAATATCACAAAAATGTGTCCTTTCCTTCTGAGCACGATACCAGAACCCTTAACTACACTCTTATCACCTCTCTCTTAGACTATTGCAACTTGTTTCTCACAGGTCTCCCACTAAGTCATCTCTCTCCCCTTCAATCTGTTCAAAATTCTACTGAATGACATATTCTGCCAGTGTTGCTATGCTCATATTAGCCCTCTAAGTCACTTCCCTTGGGCTCCCTATCCATTTCCATAAACAGTTCAAACTCCTCTTATTGACTTACAAGTACATTCACTCTGCAGCTCCTAAATACCTCTCCACCCTATCTCTCCCTACACTTTTTCCCGGGGAACTCCATTCACTAGGTAAATCTCTCTTATCTGTACCCTTCTCCTCCACTGCTAACTCCAGACTCTGTTCCTTTTATCTTGCTGCACCATATGCCTGGAATAGACTTCCTGAGCCAGTACGTCAAGTTCCATCTCTGGCTGTCTTCAAATGTAGCTAAAACCCCACCTTTTTGATGCTGCTTTTAACTCCTAACCCTTACTCACTTGCTCAGCTCAGCACCCATTTTCTTTTTATCCTTCCCACCTTAGTAATTCCCTTATCCCTTATTTGTCCTGTTTGTCTGTCCGAGTTAGATTGTAAGCTCTTTTGAGCACAGACTGTCTCTTCATGTCCAACGTACAGCACTGTGTACATCCAGCAGCGCTATAGAAATAAGTAGTAGTAGTAGTAGAATACATTGACTTTAGTGACCTTGAAGACTCGGATTGTGCCTGAGGGGCTGGAGTTCTGGTTCTTTGCCTCCCTCATGATGTCTGTCACTAATGGACCTCATGCTCCTGGGCAATCTTTTCTTGAAGGTTTTTTTTTTTTTCTTAAAGGCTCTCCATAGTGCTAATTATTAAGAAGTTGAAATTCTTCAGACATGAGCTGATAACATTTAAACTAGACTGCAGTTGGCTGATATGGTCGTCAATATTGGCAGAGGTTTTTGAAGCCTTGCCCATATTCTACTTTATACCAAAGCCTGTTCAGATTAGAAAAGTATCTTTCCTCGTCTGCTTAGTAATTTTCTCATGCTTTTTTGGTCAGATTATAGATTCATATGGATTTAATATGCTCTTTCCCTTGCTGAGTCTGATCTGAGTTTAAGGTGCATAATGAATTCTCTGAATACCACCATTCATCTTTTTCGGAAAAACTCA
This sequence comes from Microcaecilia unicolor, assembly GCF_901765095.1. Lineage (NCBI taxonomy): Eukaryota > Metazoa > Chordata > Amphibia > Gymnophiona > Siphonopidae > Microcaecilia > Microcaecilia unicolor. Next base: position 471,006,447 of record NC_044031.1, read on the forward strand.
AATTCAACTTAGGTTAGGCTTCTGTAGAAAGATTCAGTACATGAATCTTTTGAAATGAAGCTGATGAATGTGGTACTCACATTTTTCATTATCCATGTTAAACTTCTGACTCTGCCTCATGAATTTCTGCCTTGGTAATCACTGCCAGAAGAATTGCATGGAAAGAAAGTCCATGCCATGTTGGCTGATATCCATGGTGCATATCATAATATTTGGGGAGGGGGGAGGCAGAAAGTTAAGAAACAGTTGATACCATCAGAAAGAATTGGGCCTCTCTTCAGCATCTCTGTGCTGGCCTCTGAACCCATGTCACACTCTAGACCAGGGGTTCTCAATCCAGACCTTGGGACACACCAACCCAGTTAGGTTTTCAGGATACCCACAATGAATGTGCATAAGATAACTGTGCATGCACTGCCTCCATTGTATGCAAATCTATCTCATGTATATTCATTGTGGATATCTTAAAAAACAGCCTGGCTTGGTGTGTCCATGGACTGTGTTGAGAACCCCTGCTCTAGACAAATAAATATAACTCAATATGAAGATTTTTTTTTTTCAGGAAACAAAGATTTGTTCTTCTTATGAGGCTCAAAAGGCTCAGTGTCAGACTTAGGTTCGGTCCCCTCATAAAGAGAGGAGGCAGTCCAACCAGATAACTATGACTCAGCCCAGGCAACCTTCACCTTCTATACTAAATCCTCTGAAAGCCATCAGTTCAATTTCAAATCTGAATGTTGCCCTAACTGTAAGGTGAACAGGCTCAAGTCTTTCTCATGGAATGCAGGAATATAACAGATTCCTAGGTGCTCAGCATCATAAAGTCAGAATATAAAACTAGACGTGCAATGGTTCATATAGTTAGTGAAAAACTATTTTTCAGAGAGCACAGTCATGGAAGTTTTCTTTCCCATATAGTCTAGGAATTTCTGGATTTTCCAAGGGGTACTAGAGTAATTTCAATACATTTTTTTTTCTTTCAATGCTGATCCAAGTACCACTGAACTATAGCTAAGAATCCCAATGTGGACATTCCCAGAATGGGCGTTCCAGGAGCGTGTCAAGGGCGGTGTTACGATTTGGACAATCTAGTCCAGTCCCTGGTGATTAGCCGTCTTGACTATTGCAATAGTATCTACGGGGGATGCACGGGTATGCTCCTAAGAAAATTGCAAACGGCTCAGAATACAGCTGCCCGACTCATCTTTGGCATGTCTTGATTTGAAAGCTCGAGACCGTTACGTGAACGGCTGCACTGGCTCCCTGTGAAGGACCGCACTGCGTTCAAGACCTGCGCATTGGTGCACAAAATCATCTATGGAGATGCCCCTTCCTATATGGACACTCTCGTTGACCTATCGCCAAGGAACTCCCGAAGATCGGCCCGCTCGTACCTCAATTTCCATTACCCTGCACCCCGTAGCCTCAAGTATAAGACCATCTATGGCTCCTCTTTCCCTTATCTCAGCACTCAACTGTGGAATGGGCTGCTTCGAGAGATCAAATTCACTTCAGATCACCCGGACCTTCAAGAAGCGTCTCAAGACCTTCCTTTTTGGCAGAGCATATGCCACAAGCCCTACAGGAGCCACGCCCTTTTAGCCCATAGCTCGCTCTGTGATAATTTATCACTACCCTCTCTCCTCCTCTCCCACCAGTGACCTTGTCTACTGTACTTTGTACTATTGTACTTTTGTTTGCTTATTAACTATTGTACGCCATATCGAGCCTGCCCTTGGGCAGAATATTGTGGGATATAAATGTCATAAATAAATAAATAACAGAGTAGGCCAACATCCAGGGGCAGGAATGTGAGGGTCTATATTTAGACATGATATAAAATGATCAAATGAAGCTGTAACTTTTTTTTATGACTCATCTGTGTTGTTGCTGAGTAATGGAAATTGGACAGAAGGATTGTGGTTTGTTTACTTGCTGTCTCTGTGTGCCCCAGTGTGAACCTTTTGAAGTCCATATATTATGTTCGATTTGTTGGATTTGTCTCTCCTGAACCTGTAACCCACTCTCCCTCCTTGCTTTCCCTTTTTGGTGTGTTCAGCCCCTACCCTCCCCTCCTTGTCCCTAACATTGTTAATGTCCCACTGTAGCTTCTAACCTGTCCCTTGTGCATGTATCCTTTGATCCCTCCTTCACAGGTGACAGAAGTAACCCCCAACACACTTGGCTCATGACACCCATTGTGCACCCCCTAAAAAGAGGTCTGAGGCGCACTACAATGCAGCACATCACACCACACATTCCATAACTGAACATACCCTTGGAAATTTGAAGAACAGATTCTGACGTCTTTACCATTCTGGTGGTGAACTACTCATACTGCATAACTTTGCTCAATGACTAAGGCAGCCCTGCCAATGCCACAACAGCAGCCACCAATAGACACAGATGAGGATGATGGCCATCTGCCCCCTCTTTCCACCCAGCAGATCCGACACTGGACCACACCAGCTTGGCCTCTGTAACCAAGATCTGACACACCAACATTTTCATTGAAAGTAAGTGCGTTTATTTTCAACACACATTGTGAAACCTTCTGGCCCAGTCAAACCACCCCCCCCCCCCCCCCCAACAACTTTTCACCTCAACATCCTGCAAAACACAAGGCTCTTCCCCTCAAATTAATGGCCATAGTCCCTCCTAGCCCCACTCCTCACATCCCCCAGTCAAATACCAGCCAACCTCACCCTAGCTGTACTAGCCTACTGCCTCCCCAACATATCACATCTACATAGGACTCTCCTCCCCAATACCACCAACCTCATGTACATGTGGCTCATAACACACCCTTTATTGGTGCTATAATTAACCACCCCTTCCCTCCCCTATCCACCTCTCCCACTGGCCACAGCTGATGAAGGTGGTCTCTCAGGAGTGGATGGAGTGTCCTTACTATCCCCCATGGAGGCCTCCATCTGGTCCTCCTCATCCAGGCACTCTGATGCCCAAGCAACCCCTGCAAAGTTGGGGAACAACACTGGTCCAAGGGAATCATAACGGTTGATCACTCCACTCAACAATGAAGTTCTTTTCACCACAGGGGCTCCACTGGCCCTTGCTCCAATATGACCTAGCTGAAATCTCTTGGCAGGTCCCACCATCCCGGCATTTGTAGTACAGTCTGTATTGCGGCTCAGATTGCTGCCATCTCTGGCATCACAAGCTGAGGAACCTGTAGGCTGTGTTGGCAGGGTAGAGGTCAAGGCAGTAGTGTACTCCCTTAAGTCTCTGCAAAACCTTACGAATATCCTGATCCTCTTCCAGGCTCCTCTCTGCAGATGCAGATCCCAACAAGAGCTCCAACTTTTCCTCCCATTGGGTTAGCAAATACGGCTGACCTCCTTACTCTGTATGGCTATGGAAGGTTATTTTAGACAGCATGGACATCTATCTTCAGATAATAAGGTCCGTTTCAGGAACATCCAAATTATGAATGTTTCCGTGACGGATTTTGGAACACACGGGAATGCTCATTGCTCTATTTCTGTTATCGAACAATGTTTTAGTATGCCTGTAGTTGGAAGTCCTTTTGAAAATGTCCTGCCACATCTCTGGGAAATTTCATAAACTTCAAGAATGCAAAGACAACTAGTCTTGGCTGAGCTTCTTATTGCAGTGGGATAGGTACTTCCTTTGCCATCTTTTGTATAAATCTGGGTTTAAGATAATCTCATATGCTGACAAATTTCTCCTAGATGAGGAGTCATATGCTTGTGACTATGGATCGTAGACACATAAACCTTCCTTGTTTACTACACAAATACAAATAAAACCCAAAATCTCTAACCTCTTATATGGAGGACAAGGCCTCAAAATCTAATTTCAGCTCTACAGGAGCTCGAGCAGAATTCTCTAATTCCACCACAAACTCTCAGTCTTATCAGCATGTATTGCCAACTTAATAGCCAGCAGCCCACCAGAGATTTAAAAAAAAACTCCCTGCATTAAGATACACTATTGCATCTGTTCTGTTCAAGGGAAGGGGAATGGATTTCAGATTTAGTTCATACCTTCTTCAGTTGTAGCTCAAGTATTTTCTTGTCTCTGGAAGGCTTACAGTCTAAGTTTGTATGTGAGGCAATGAAGGGTTAAATGATTTGCCCAAGATCAGAAGGAGCGGGAGTGGGATTCAAACCAACTTCCCCTGGTTCTCAACCCAGTGCTCTAACCATTAGACTTCTCCTCCACACAGGGAAAGAAACAGCTGAATGTGAGCCTACTCGGGGCAGAAAAAGTACCCAAATATAATATGTAAACTGCTTTGATTGTACCACAGAAAGGCAGTATTGCAGTATTATCAAATCCATGACTGCACAAGTATAACCATTGAGACCTCAACTGTGTTGTCAATCTACCCAAAGGATGAAGACAAGTATTAAGCAATACAATGAAAGATAGGAATCCTGGGGAATACCACAGTTCAACCTGGTGGATGGAGCCACCTTAACATCCCCCCCTCCCACACAACCCTCAACCCCCATCCCCTACCCCAACACCTGGGCCTTCAAAAATGACTGAAGCCACTGAAGTGCTTTACCACTTAGTTCAAAATCCATGTATTTTGATAAAAACAACTCTTGGTCCATTAATTTGAAAAAAAGGGGGGGTAAGATCAAAAACAACCAGAAGGGCCTAACCCCCTCCCCCCAATCCACAGAGTTCAGAATCTCTTCTTGAACAACAATCAACACAGCAGGAGAAGAACATACATAAGACACTCATCTCACTTGAAAATCCTCCACATCACTCACCAGGAGCTCTAAGCTATATTTTATGCCCTTTGAGTCTTTGTCAATCTTTCTCAAGGCCGTTTGGGGGCTCATTTTCAAAGCACTTAGACTTACAAAGTTCCATTGGTTACTATGGAACTGTGTAAGTCTAAGTGCTTTGAAAATATGCTTCTAGGTCTTAGCTCTGATACACAAACAACTGGTCCTGTTTTATGTCAAGAAGAAGGAAGGGACAGGATCTCTTTGGCTCCCCGGCATACAGGATCAAATGACTGACACTCAGCAGATTAATTCAACCCATGAGTAAGTACTTCAAAATAAGGTCCTGCAGCCTGTTCTATGAATTTGGGGGCCCTTCAAATAAATCTGCTGATCTGCATCAAAAATGCAAAGCAGCCAGTCTAGTTGATCTGAAAATAGTGACTGATGCTTTTGCTATATCCTGGGATTGGTTTCTGCTCTACACTTATCCTCCCATCCCACTCATAGCAAAGAGTGTACATAAAATTCCTAAGAGGTCAGATATCATGTTCTTCACAGCACCCTAATGGCCTCAATAAAACATGTTTCTTTGGCTAAAGCTAATCATCAAATTATCCCAACTGACTCTGTACCATGCATCTTGTTCCCATCTGCTCTTGGTCCCTCAGCTATATGGTAAGCCATATTGTAGAAAATCTTTAGCATCGTATTTATATTAGTTGAATGTTCTAATGTATGTTTATTATGTGTATCATTAGTATTATGCTAACATTGCAATATATCTCTGGTATTTGATTTCCAGTGTTGTTAAATGTGTATATTTTTTGATACTGTTTCATGGTAGTTCTATTATTAAGTTTCAATTTACTGTTTTCAAGTTTCTCATTTATTGTATTTATGTTTATTCTTAGTTATTTTACTATTGTGATGCTGTTAACAAAATTGTAAGTTCTATGTTAAACTGTACCTGCTGTACACTGCTTTGAGTGAATCTCTTCATAAAGGCGGTCAATAAATCCCAATAAATAAATAAAATTATGTGGAATCATTACCAGGAGAAGGCTAGCTCAGGGGAGGCAACAGTGGGCATTGTTTTATATTTTCAAAACTACATGTGTAATTTTCCAAGAGAAATTTATGGACAGATTTTTTTTTTTTGGGGGGGGGGGGGGGGGAGGGCTTGTGATCCTAGAGAACCACTATCATAACTAGAGGAGAAGGTGGGTTGAATGGGTCAGAGATGCCAAATGCTTCCTTTGGGGCATGATAGTAGGGGATTGCAGGCCCAGAGATTCAGTTTCAGTTGCCCAGATAACAGAGGGTTAAGAGGCTGATGACTCAATATTTTATCTAATGGGTGAAATATTTAGGAATTAACACCAAAATTAATGTGGAGGGGCATTTTCGATATGACATCTAATTCAGCTTTTGGATGTTTTGCACAAAATGTCCAAAATCCAAATAAGAAGGCCATTTTTGAAAAAGAAAAATGTCTTTTTTTTTTTTTTCCCCGAAAAATACTATTTTGAACAAGGTTTTGTGCTTGGATTTTTTTTTTTTGGTCACTTTTGGAAAAAAAAAATGAAAGTTCAAAAGTAGAGATTCATGTCATGGAATGTAGGAGAAGTCAGCATTTTTAGTAGACTGGTCCCCAGACATCCCAGGAGAGCAATGGGGGCCCTCTAGAGGACACCTCTGTGCACTTCATGAAAATACTCCCAGGTATATCTCACCTTTGCGTCCTTATCTTATCCCCTGAGCCCTCCAAAAACCCACCCAAAACACACTGTCACCCACTGTACACCACTGCAATAACCCTTATAAGTGAAGAGGGCATCTATATGTAGGTACAGTAGGGTTTTGGTGAGTTTGGGAGAGGTCACAGTTCCACCACAAGATAGTGTGCCTGGGTCCCTCACTATGTACTGCACCGACCACTACACTACTCTAGGGACCTGCATGCTGCTCTAATATACCTGCCTTTAACATTGAGGTTGTCATAGAAGCTGGTAAGTCATATTTGTATTTACATTTTGGGGGGTAGGAGAGGAGTCAGTGACCACTTCAGGGTCACCCTTGACTCCTCCAGTGGTCATCTGGTCATTTAGGGCACCTTTTTGTGCCTTATTCATACTGAAAACAGATCTAGTGTCAAAATGTTTTAGTTTTTAGTCCTGTTTTGTTCCCATTATGGCTGTAAAAGTGTTAGGCACTAACTAATCCCGCCTTGAAATTTCCCGGCACACACCCCTTGTGATTTGGTCACACTGCAGATGAATGCATAGATAACGTCTGCAAAATAGGTTTCGAAAATACCACTGGTGGATGGTTTTTAGAAGAAAGGTAATGTGTGTGTTAGTAGACAACACCCATTACTATTCTGACCCTTTTGCACAGCAACTATGGTAGAGTCAACCACAGAGAGGATGGAGGCTATCCATTTAGGCTTGTAAGAAGCCTGGTTTACAGCAAACTGCAAAATAATTATCTGACGGATGGTGTTGCTACCTGTGTTATAACCCTGCTTAAGAAACAACCATGGAATTCATGGATTGATGCTGAGAACGTTCACCCTGAAGTAGAGGACAAAAATCAAATAAAAAAATGAGCTACCATAAAATGAAAATCACAGTGGTAATTTTATGGAGCAGTAACAAACCTAAACACCTTGCTCATCAGACTGAATAGGCCATTTTGGTTCTTGTCTGCCGTCACTTACTTTTTTTGCAAATGAAAAGGGAGATTGGCAAGTGCTCTTCAGCGTAGGCTTAATGTGTGTGTTATGTTGCTGATTTTGCATCTGAGATGGAAAGTGGAAGGACTGAGATTTGGAAAAATGTTCTGCAAAGGTAAAACTATGTTTAGTTTGTTCAGGAAAGAAGTTAGTTCCCCCTGCTTATATAGTTCATCACAAGCTCAAAGCAAGACACAAAATAATCCCAATCATTTTTGCTATGGGTAACTTGTAATGGATTATTTCAACTTGTTCTTATATATTACAAAATAGTTTCCTAGAAATGGACAAAATGAGAGCAATAAGAGACACTGGGCACATCCTATTTACTCTACTTACTGCAAGATTGCAAATCCTACTTGATATTTGTCTTTTCCTCCCTTTGTGCCTTGTGCATTTTGAATTTCAGATTTGTTTTTTACATCATCTCCACAAAATTTCATTTCTAGACACTCACCAGCCTATTAGCTTACTTCTAGAATCACACCCTTCTCACTCTCATATTACGACCCACTGTTGGAGGCCCTTTTCAGATTTAAAATAAAATCCCTCATGTACAATGTCTGAAACATTAAATAATGGTATTTAATTATTATTTTTAAACAAATTGCAAAGAATAACATTTCTAGAGAGGGGAAATATTTTTATTAAAAAGCTTGCTAGTTTGTGCTGTTTTTGGAAACACTATTCAAGGATCATCAATGTATTTTACTTATTTGATACTACAATTAGCTCATAATGTAAACATGCACAGATTGTATGTCAAACTTTCTGGCATGAAAATCCTTTTCGTAAGGGCTACAAGCATTCTGATAAACCAATTAGTATACTCTCTGTTCCATATGTAAAATACATCTAATTCATACGGATAAGAGTATCCCAAAATGGCTACTGTAGCTCTCAGACCTGAAATTAGCTATCCTTGTCGTAGGGTGACCTATAGTTTCTATTTTCTGAACTAACTTGATTGCTCCAATGACTATGAAAAAACCACATTGTTGCAGTTATTAAAGTCAAGTAATATACCATAAAATAACAGAACATACAATGGATATAGTTCATCAAAAGTGCCAATAGCCAACAACAACGAAAAAAAAATTACCTCATCAGACTGAGAGGGGCTGATTCTGGGCATGGGAGATACTTGTGGTGTTTTCAGTTGTGCGGTGTTGCTATCAGGAACAAGATCTCTGTGGATTGACTGAATATGATTCTGAAGTTCACTTTCTGATTCAATCTTTACGTTGCAAGTAGAACACGAGTCTTTAGCACAGATGATTTACTTTTGTTCTCAGCAGAAGTAAATACCTCATTTTGGCTCAGGCCTTGCCTATTACTGCCCAGAGCAATGTTGACACTTGGACTAGCACTTTTGCTGAGATTAACACAGCTAGCACACAGACCATACGGCAAACCATTGATATCAAGTTTCACTAAATCCTGCTTTGAACGGAACTCCTTCAGGCAAGAGGCACATTTGTACAGTTTCTGTAGATGTTGCACACGGCCTACGTTCTGCACTGCAGAACCATTGCCTGTTTTCTGCATATGGAATGTCCCATGGATTTTAAGCTCCAAAGTAGAAGTCACTGTCTGCTACATACCACACAGCGGAAACCCGTAAGTGAATTTTCTAAGATCAGGATGCATTTGACAATGCTCTAAAAACTCCTCCTCACACTGGAGGGGCAATTTGCAGATTCTGCAAGTTCCAGTGTCCAAGCTTTTACTATGTGTGACTTTATGTTCAGTTAGAGTTAAAAGTGAAGGAAATCGCTCTCCACAAATTGGACACATGTAATGCTTCACTGGTCCTAAGTGGGTCTGCATGTGCTCTCGAAGACCACCTTCAGAAAAGAATGTTCGAGAGCACACATTGCACTTGTAATTCCCTTTATAAACTCTGCTTTCTTTTTGATTATGGCACTCCTCTCCAGGTCTGGATATTGTGATCTCGCAACTGATGATTCTGTAGAAGGGATCCATGGTGTAGGCAGCACCACAAATGTCACAGCCATACATTGGCTCAGCTGTTTCAATGTACCTCTTCACTGCCATCATGACTATTATGTGTATCTCTTGGCTATTTGTCACAAGGGTCTGTAATTCAACTTACCTTCTGAACTTTCTCAGAAGCTCCATTGGTTCCACAGCTTGGGGTCTTTGCTTCAAAGACACAATGTTTTTCCCCTTAAGTGTTTTCTCTAGTAAAATGATGGCATGAAAAGCTTTGCTACAGAACTTGCAGTTGTATTTTTTGCTATGAGTAGTGATATGGCACTGCAATTCCACTTCTGTACCGAAAGATTCACCACAGAAAATGGCATTTATGAATTTTCCCTTGGTTCTCTAGATGGTTGTGTTTCACATGAAAGTTGTAGATCAGTTTCATTGCGAAAGTCCCAGTTACAGGATGTACACCGGTATACCTTCTTTTTCATTGCTATGCTTCACGGCAAGGTGCAGCTGAATGGAGACTTTGGAGTCAAACACCTCCTGAAACAACGTACATCGGAAAAAGACAAAAGTATGCATGTCCAGTAGGTGTTTCTGTAAGTCATCCACTGAAGTAAACTGTTTATCGCAACCTTTCACAGATATAGTATGTAGATGTTATCATGAAATGAATTGTGACATGCTTCAGTAGGGACTCTTGGTTTGGAAACTCCTTGTTACACTGTGGACATGTCAATTTTGGCAAAACAGTGTCAAGGTGAGTTTTTAAATGAGTCTGAAAACCATCAAGGGAAGTATACTTAGCACCACACTGATTGCAAATATATTCACCTGCAGGGCGTGCTGGCACACCGCCTGTCTGTATCATCTTCAGAGAAGTCTGCTCTATGGAAACAGGAGACAAAGGGCTCAAGGCTCTGGATTTCTTACCATTGTGAATGTAATTCAGCGCCAGTGGATGTTCTTATGGTTTCCTTGATATGCTTGTTCAGTTTGAGGACAGTATTGAATATTGGTGAATTTGTACAATATGAACAAGAATATACTTCAACTACAGGATCTTTTGGTGTTCCTAACACAGGGGAACCAAACCGTGAATTGCTGAGTTCACAATGAACTTGTCGAATGTGCTCTTCCAGGGAAGAATCTGTTAGAAACCCCATATAACAATGTGGGCAAAAGAAAGCATTACTGTCTTTAGCAGCAGGGTTTACAAATCCATGAGAATATCTGATATGTTCCTGAAGGGCATTGAGGTCATTAAATACTTCAGCACAGAAATTGCACTGGTAGACCATGGCAGGCATGGAAGAAACGATCAGTGCTGGATCCTGAGATTCATGCACCTGTTTGAGATGTTCATTCAGATTGTAGAGTGAAGGCAACACTTCTAAGCAATACTGACAAATATGGGCTTGCTCTGGTTTATCTAAATGCATAGTTTTCAGGTGTATCTGTAAAACTGCAAGGCTTGAAAACAACTGTTTGCTGCAATAAATGCAACTGTAGGTAACTTTTGCTTGTTTATTTGATGGAGCAGTAATGTCGCTCACTTGCTGAGCAGCCCGCTTTCTTCCACGACTCTTTGTCAAAGGGGGAGCTACTTCTACCATAGTTGAACTGTCTACAGAAAGGTTTGAATCGGGAGTGGTACTAGACACTGAAGTGTAACCAACAGTAACCAAAGATGGGCTGTTGCTGTGATTGCATGATTCCGGTTGCTGGTGACTATCCATGTGGCTATACAGTTCTTCAACAGTATGGAAATTTTCAGAGCAAATGTTGCAAGAGTTCTTCTTTTCATTGCCATGGGCTTGTTCTATATGATTTAGAAGGGAACTTTCTTCAACAAAAAGCTCATGGCAGTAGACACACTGCAGTGCAGCCCTATCTTCATTAGGTGAACATTCAGGGTGGCATTCAGCTATATGTTCTGCAGATCTTCAGGAAAATTCAAAGCCTTCCTCACACTGGCTACACTTCTGGGTGTCTTTCATTTTCCATTCCTCCAGCCTAGAGCCTGAATGAGAGCCATCTTTGTTTCTCTCATGAACTTGCATGTGACCATGCAGAGAACTAGATGAAAGGAATCCCCGTCTACAAATGGCACATTTATATGGCTTGTTGGAAGTATGAGTCTTCAAGTGAATCTTAAGGTGGTCACTTCTTGAAAATGCTGCATCACACTCACTACAATGGTATTTCTTGTCTCCTGTATGGAGTTTTATGTGGCGGTCTCTACTACGCTTATGCTTGAAAAGTCTACTGCAGTATGTACATTTAAAAGGCAGCTTATCACTATGACTTTGCTCATGATGTTTTAAGTAGCTGAGGCGACTGAATGACTTATCACAAAATTGGCACGGGTAGGGCAGTCCTGGACCACCTTCTTCTTCACCAAAGTCACAACCTTCTCCATGACTTGGCGAAGTCTGATCTTTGCTAGAAGGTGAAGAAGCTGGCCATGAACAGGTAGGATCATCCTCAAGATCTACTCCATCTGAAAAAGAAAGGATATAATTGTGTAAAGCTACTTTTTCTATTGCCATTTAAAGAAGACACCTATAACAGACAAATTTACTTTACTTTATTGGATTTATACCCCACACATGTCTGAGTTGGGGACTCAGTTCTGTGTGGCTTACATTAAGTTCACTCAGATATACAAATAGAGGTCAGATATACAACTCAGATCAGGGGTATGTGAAGAGGGAGAATAGAGTTTGAGTGGTCATTTAGCATATCTTGGGAGGTAGTGCGGTTTCTTGAACTGGGTATATTTGTTGTGCTTAGGAATTAAAGCAAAGGTTCTCAATCCAGTCCTCGGGACTCACCTATCCAGTCTAGCTTTCAAGATATCCAGAATATGAATGCTATAAATTTGCATGCACTGTCTCCATTGTATGCAAATCTATCTCATGCACACTCATTGTGGGTATCCTGAAAACCTGATTGGCTGAGTGTGCATCAACGACTGGGTGAAGGGCCCCTAAATTAAGGGATACTTCAACTAGATAAGTTCTGACTTGATTCACCATAGCTCACCAAGACCACCACTTTTTGGATCATGAATGTAGTGAGCAATGAGAAGAAGTGCTTCAGAACCTGAGCCTGTAGTTCGTTATCTTATATTTTTTCCACTTCAAGAAGCTTACATTGAATGAACACTCTTATGTAAATTGTTTTCCCTGATAATATTCCTAGTGTTGAAGCAAAAGTACAAAAAGTTTTTTAAAAAATTAACCCTTTTGAAATCCTAAATGTTTCTACACATTCACTTTATTAGACTGTGAAATATCAAAAGCTATTTACTAGTTCTGTCTAAAGTACCCCTTTTTTAACCTCTTTGTAAGTCTTCCATAGCTGTACATCATGTATTATACATTGACAACTTTATTAAAATGAAAATTTGAATATATTCAATGTTTCTTTGGTATAACATGATTTGCATAATGTGGGAACATCTGAAGAATCAAATGAAAAGATGAAATGTTACAGACAAAATGAAAGCAGCAAATGTAGATGTCTAACATTTAATAAATAATGTGTTTTCATAGTTTGTTCATTTCCTATAATATGGTTTGTTCTGACAAAACATAAATCTTCTGTGAATTTAATATTTACATAAGCTTTAATGCTTTCAAAATATTCTTAAAAGACCAACATAAAACTTGACAATATACAATTAAAGATTGTTTACTATAGAAATAAAACAAAATGGAAAAAATTAGGTGCTACCATTTTAATGAAATAATTTAATTATTTTTTGATTAGTTTTCAAAAGCTAAACCTCCTTCTTCGGTGAGGACAGTTTTTTTTTTTTTTTGTGGAGGGAGGAGGGTAGTTTTGGTTTTGTTATAGCAGAAAACAAGAATTCTGCAACATCCAAACAAAATTAGAAATCAACTTAGTTGCCACAAAATGAAATGTTATATGCACCATGCAAATGGTCCAATGAAAATAGCAGTCTTGTGTGGGGTTAGAAAAAGGGAAACAAATAAGTTCAAGAGGTTGCTGGCCATGTCTTCCTTTATATATATATATAAAAAATGATTCAGTCAGCTGAACTTTCTCAGTTAAACATCACCAGCACTTTTTGGTGATCATAGACAAAGCAACTCATGAAAACAGGAAAATGATAAACAATCGTGGTAGCAGCTGAATGATTTATGAATGACAAAAGAAAAGATAAACAGAATCTTAAGCCAGCAGAAAACTAAGCTAATTTTTCAACCCAGCACTGAGCCCGTTCAATACTGGATGCTGACTAATATTGACTGAATGGAAGCAGTTACTATTATGATATCTACAACTATAATGCATGCATGCATCTACGTACTTGGATATGTGCTATACATTCACAAGAAGTGATAAAGAAGGCTAAAAGAGCATATAATGAGAAACTTGCCACTGAGGCAATAACTCATAGTAACAACTTTTTCAGGTACATCAGAAGCAGAAAGCCTATGTGGAAATCCATGGAACTGTTAGATCTTCAAGGGGCAAAAGGGGCACTCAGGGATGCCAAAAGCCATAGTGGACAGTCTGAATGGATTCTTTGCTTTGGTCTTTATGGAAGAAGATGTAAGAGATCTACCTGTACCAGAAATGGTTTTCAAGGGTGACAGTGCAGAGTAACTGAAAGAAATCTCGGTGAACCAGGAAGACATACTGAGCCAAATCGACAAAATAAAAAGTAGTAAATCACCTTGACTGGATGGCATGAACCCTAGGGTACTGAAACAACTCAAAACTTAAAATTGCTGATGTTAGTGATCTGTAATCTGTTGTTAAAATCAACCATAGTACCTGAAGATTGGAGGGTGGCCAATATAATGCCAATTTTTAAAAAGGATTCCAAGGGTGATCCAGAAAATTACAGACCAGTAAGCCTGACTTCAGTGCCAGGCAAAATAGAGGAAACTATTACAAAGAACAATATTACTGAACACAGACAAGCATGGTTTAATGGGACAGAGTCATCATTGATTCAGCCAAGAGAACCCTTGCTTCACCAACTGGCTTAATTTCTTTGAAGGCATGAATAAACAAGTTGATAAAGCTGAGCTGGTTCATGTAGTATATCTAGATTTTCAGAAAGCTTTTGACAATGTTCCTTATGAGAGACTCCTCAGAAAATTAAAAAGTCATGGTATGGAAAGCAATGTTCTGTTGTAGATTAGGAATTAGTTGTTGGACAGAAAACAGAGGGCAGTGTTAAATGGCCATTTTCTCAATGGAGGAGGGCAAATACTGGAGTGCCACAGGGATATCGGTGCTATTTAACATATTTATAAATGATCTGGAAATCGGAATGACAAGTAAGATAACTAAATTTGAAGATGACAAAAATATTCAAAGTTGTCAAAACACATGTAGACTGTGAAAAATTGCAGGAAGACCTTAGGAAATGGGAAAGCTGGGCATCCAAATGGCAGATGAAATTTAATGTGGACACATGCAAAGTGATGCACATTGGGAAGAATGATCCAAATCAGTTACCTGATGCTAAGGTCCACCTTAGGAGTCAGCACCCAAGAAAAAGATCTAGGTGTCATTGAAGACAATACACTGAAACCTTTTGCTGAGCGTGCAACCACAGTCAAAAAAAACAAAACCAAACAGGATGCTAGGAATTGTTAGGAAAGGGATGGAAAATAAGACACAGAATATTATAATGCTTCTGTATCGCTCCATGGAGTGACCTCATTTTGAGTACTTCGTTCAAGTCCAGTCATCGTATCTCAAAAAAGATATAGTGAAATTAGAAAAAGTTAAAAGAACCACCACCAAAATGATAAAGGGAATGGAACGGCTCTCATATGAAGAAACAAGAGGTTAGGGCTCTTCAGCTTGGCAAACAGATGGCTGAGGGGTGAATATGATTGAGGTCTACAGAATTCTGAGTGGTGTAGAGCAGGTAAAAGTGAATCGATTTATTACTCTTTCTAAAAGTACAATGACTAGGGGACATTCAATGATGTTATATGGAAATACTTATAAAACAAATAGGAGGAATTATTTTTTCACACATGGAATAGATAAGCTCTAGAACTCATTGCCACAGGATGTGCTAACAGCAATTAACATATCTGGGTTTAAAAAAAGGTTTGAACAGGTTCCTGGAGGAAAAGTCCATAGTCTGCTATTGAGACAAACATGGGGAAGCCACTGTGTCCCTGGGATTGGTATTATGGAATGTTGCTACTATTTGGGGTTCTGCAGGGACCATTGGTCTGACCTTGTATGGCTATTTTATGGTTCATAAAAGTTGAGCACTATGATTTAATTAAATGGCTTTATGGGACTAAAAGTATGGTACAATTTTGAATACAAAAAAAAATCTGGTATTCCTTTTTAATCATCCATCCAAGCATAAACCAAACTCAACCATAAAAACATTTATTCTACCCCCCCCCCAATCCCTCTCATCTCAGCTATGATCATATAAAACCAGTGGTCACTACTACCTAAGGAGCCATAACTTTACCAATCTCTGATGGCTTATATTTTTGTCAAAGGAAGTGCATAGCACAACTGGGGGCTTACATATGCAAAAACCTGTTGCCTAATTTGACAAGAAAGGGCACATTCCTCAATAACTGCTGGGAGGCTTGAAAGGCTATTGAAAACTCATAAGATCTTAAACTATGCCTTAATATACTGAGGCCTTCTTTGTTGACTAACTTTGAAAACCAACGAGTTTTAAATTTCAATCTATCATCAATTGAGTTCCAATACAAACAGGAAAGAATAGAAATGATTGATCACTGACAGACCCTTCCTGACAAGAAATGAACAGCCATATTTTGTATTAATTTTAAATTGATATAATAGTTTCTTAGGCATTCCAAGTACAAACCATTACAATAATATAACTTGCTAGTAATAGAAGCATGGATCACTGAGGCAAAATCATTTTGAGAAAAGGGTTTCAACCACCAGAGTAACTGCAAACTGGCAAAGCAGGAGTACCAGTTTCAAAATATGTTCATCAAAGGTGAACTCTGAATCCAAACAAACACTCAAACTATGCACCATGGCAGTCAATTTCAGCAGGGTCTCAGCTATTAAGTCAATCTTATTGACTTCTTTGACTAAGTGACCAAAGAACTGGATGAAGGACATGCACCTTATGTAATCTACTTGGATTTCAGCAAAGCCTTTGATACGGCCCCCCACAGAAGACTCGTGAATATGCTGAAAGGGTTGAAATTAGGACTGAAAGTGGTGACCTAGATACTACTACTACTACTACTATTTAGCATTTCTATAGCGCTACAAGGCATACGCAGCGCTGCACAAACATAGAAGAAAGACAGTCCCTGCTCAAAGAGCTTACAATCTAATAGACAAAAAATAAATAAAGTAAGCAAATCAAATCAATTAATGTGAACGGGAAGGAAGAGAGGAGGGTAAGTGGAGGCGAGTGGTTACAAGTGGTTACGAGTCAAAAGCAATGTTAAAGAGGTGGGCTTTCAGTCTAGATTTAAAGGTGGCAAGACGTAGGGGCTCAGGAAGTTTATTCCAGGCATAGGGTGCAGCTAGGAAACTGGTTGATCGACAGGTGGCAGAGGGTGGTGGTAAATGGAATCCGCTCGGAGGAAAGGAAGGTGAGCAATGGAGTTCTTCTGGTTTCGGTGCTGGGGCCTATTCTGTTTAATATATTTGTGGGAGATATTGCTGAAGGGTTGGATGACACAAAAATAGTCAATAGAGTGGATACCCTGGAGGAAGCAGAAACTATGAGAAGGGCTCTCCGAACCTTAGAATGGTTGAGGGTCTGGCAGTTAATGCCAAGAAGTGTAGAGTGATGCACTTGGGGTGCAGAAACCCAAAAGAGAGATACCGAATAAGAGGGGAGAGATTAGTATGCTCGACTCAGGCGAGAGACCTTGGGGTGTTGGTGTCTGAGGATCTGAAAGTGAAGAAACAATGTGACAAGGCAATGGCCGTGGTCAGAAGGATGATAGGCTGCATAGAGAGGGGCATAACCAGCAGAAGAAAGGAGGTGTTGATGCCCCTCTACAAGTCATTGGTGAGGCCCCATTTGGAGTATTGTGTTCAGTTTTGGAGGCCATATCTTGCTAAAGATGTAAAAATACTGGAAGTGGTGCAAAGAAAAGCTACAAAAATGGTATGGGATTTGTGTTGCAAACCGTACAAGGAGAGACTTGCTGACCCGAACATGTATACCTTGGAAGAAAGGAGAAACAGGGGTGACATGATACAGACATTTAAATATTTGAAAGGTACTAATCCAAAAATAAACCTTTTCTGGAGATGAGAAGGCGGTAGAACTAGAGGACATGAATTGAGGTTGAAGGGGGGCAGAATCAGGAGTAATGTCAGGAAGTATTTTTTCACAGAGAGGGTGGTGGATATGTGGAATGCCCTCCCGCAGGAGGTGGTGGAGATGAAAACGGTAACGGAATTCAAACATGCGTGGAATAAACACAAAGGAATCCTGTTTTGAAGGAATGGATCTGCGGAATCAGGTGGTGATGCTGGTAATTGGGAAACAAAACCGGTGCTGGGCAGACTTCTACGGTCTATGCCATGATCGTGACTGGAGAGGGATGGGCTGGAATGTAAATTTTAAGGGGCTTTGATGTTAGCTTCAGAACTTAGTACAAGAAGAGTGTTGGGCAGACTTCTACGGTCTGTGCCCTGAGAACGGCAATGACAAATCAAACTCGAGTATACATATAAAGTATCACATACCATGTGCAGACTGGATGGACCGTACAGGTCTTTATCTGCTGTCATTTACTATGTTACTATTAAGAGAGGGATCTCCAAATCATCTTCTTTCCAACTTAATCACAAACCTCCCATTTCCCCAGATTTAATTCACCATTAAGAATGAATTAATAGCCATTAGCCTATCCGCTACATCCTCATCTAAAGGAATTACTAACTATATATGATTGGCAACTATGTGGCACTTAAAACTAAACTATCGACTAAGGTAAACAGTGGAGTCAAAAAGATATTAAAAAGGAGAGGCGAAAGGATCAATCCCTGAGGTAATCCTCTGCTTGGACAGACAGCAGACTCTTCATTCTGTACTACAGACTGGAACAATCCAACAAATATGATCTAAAACAGACAGGGGTAGAATCCACCATGCCTCTAACTTGTAAACATTGTATTAAGTAATGATCAACTATACCAAATGTTGCTGTAAGATCTGGAATAATCAACAAAGTATCAAACCATTTTTCAGCAGGTAACAGACCACCATTAACAGTCAAACTCAAGACTGTTTCCGTCCCATGACCATCTCTGAATTCAGAGGATGTAGAACCCCAATGTGACGTCACAAAAATCTAAATACTATCAATGGACACATTTCTCAACAAGGTTGCCAACAAATGCCAATTTTGAAACCAGCCTATCACAAGATGGAAAATTTACATCAAACCCCAATCCCTTTTTTTTTCTTTTTTAACATGAAATTAACAATCATATATTTTTATGAAATGCCCAGTGATGGATTTATGATCTGATGTAAACATAGCACAATAGTTTCTTACAAAACATAATAAAATTTCAATCCAGAGCACAGTAAGAGGATTTTTATTCCCCCTACGTTTCCTGATCATGACACTGGAAAAAACTGCAAAAATACACCCAATTAAAAGTGTCTAGGTCCTCCCCAAATCAGAAAACTAAATCTAAACATTCAGAGACAATCGATATGGATAAAAATATTTCATCTTCCGGACAGTCTACCAATGCCCTGCATTGAGAAAGACTCACCTCATCCTTACCAACTGATAATGGTGAACCAGGTAGAAATGACTGATGAATCTCAGTAATCTTTGCCTAAAAATAATCATTCAACACTTGAGATGATGGTGCTGAAGAAAACCTTGAACATCTAGGCTCCAAGAGATGATTCAAGATCTGAAAAAGACCTTTAGGCCTACTTAAGGAAAGATCCAACTTGGCATGCAAATAGTCCCTATTATCTTCATAATTTCTTCTCCAAGTCCTGATCTGGGCCTTACATCTCTGCCTATTGTTCTCCAAAAGGAGGGGGACCATGGGGATCAGCAGAGGCCCTCACAAATAGGAGGGCAGAGAAGGACAGATGGGAAGGAAGGAGAGTAAGGAAAAGGGGTAGGGAAAATAGGGGAGGGAATGACACGAGCAAAAGAGAGGGGAGGAGAGGTGGGGAAAACCGAGTCAGATGGGGTAAGATAGATCAATAGCAGATGGAAGAGGGTGGAGTAACAGGCAATGGCCAAATTTGAAATAGCCCAGAAAACTCAGCGTCATACTCCTTGACATGATGGGACAGCTTCAACACATACCTGTTCTTGTGAGCTGTAGCCATTGGTCAGGCTTGGGAGCTTCCATAGGGCGTTTTATCACTGTTGCCACCACCAGCTTCTGAATCAGCATTTCACAGTGTTGTTCTTGAGGTAACAGCCCAATCGGTAGGGTATGTGTGTGATTCTTCTGTCTGTTCAGGCGGGCTGGTGAATGCATTATGACCCTACCACAGAAAAAGTTTGTTGTTGTTTGGAAGGAGTGTTGCCCCTGTGCTAGACGGTTGATATCGTGTATCTGATTTTCAAAAGGCGTTTGACAAGGTACCTCATGAAAGGCTACAGAGGAAATTGGAGGGTCATGGGATAGGAGGAAAAGTCCTATTGTGGATTAAAAACTGGTTGAAGGATAGGAAACAGAGAGTGGGGTTAAATGGGCAGTATTCACAATGGAGAAGGGTAGTTAGTGGGGCTCCTCAGGGGTCCGTGCTAGGACTGCTGCTTTTTAATATATTTATAAGTGATTTAGAGATGGGAGTAACTAGCGATGATTTGCTGATGACACAAAGTTATTCAAAGTCGTTAACTCACGACAGGATTGTGAAAAATTACAGAAGGACCTTACGAGACTGGGCGGCTAAATGGCAGATGACGTTTAATGTGAGCAAATGCAAGGTGATGCATGTGGGAAAAAAGAACCCGAATTATATAGCTACGTCATGCAAGGTTCCACGTTAGGAGTTACGGCCCAAGAAAGGGATCTGGGTGTCGTCGTCGATAATACACTGAAACCTTCTGCTCAGTGTGCAGCTGATTTTTAGTGTGAGCTAAAAACTGTACCGCATCTTAGTAAAAGATCTCTTAAATGTATTTATGTTCTTGTAGTAAATATCTGAATACCTAAGAATTTTGTTGTATAAGCTTGTAACCATTTAATCATAGAGTTTTCAGCTAGTTTTAAAGAGCATTATTGCCATGGGCAGAAATCCAGAAATGGTATTTGGTTCTTTTAACAAAGTTTGATTGCCATCTGGCACCGATAGTGAGATGATGTAGTCATCAGTTTCTAAGCACAGGAAAGAAAAGAATCCTCATCTGTTTCCTGTGGATAAGCAAAAGTTTGAAAGTCTAGTAAAATTGTGATACCTTAAGGAAAGCAAACTTGGAATTTGTTTATGTGGTGTGTGCCTGTCCTAACTTTTGTGCTGATAATAGCACCTTTCTTGCTAGAAATTTACAGAAATTCCTGTGTTTAACTTCAGAAACTTTCTGGAAAAAAAATTTTTTAAGCTGTCCTTGAAAACTTTTCAACGTTTTTCACAATTCCATTCCAATTTATTTTTAATAAGAAAACAATGTCAGTCTTTATTCATCAAGCTCCTTGCATGTAGAAACCCCATCAGAGTATGCTCACTTTTTGCAATATTTGTAGTCTGATTCCTGTTGATCACCTTGTCACATTATCAGAACTTCCTGTCTTCACTACGTATCAAAGCAAGTGCTGCAGATAATGCACTTAAATTTGCATTTACAGAAAGTAAAGGGGATATTGTAGATATGCCCCTTAAAGTGAATCGGTGTTCTTCAGTTGACCTTCAGCATATTTCAGGAAAGAAATCATCAGTGTACTAAGGTAAGGATTCCCAGGACACTCCTAGCCAGCCAGGTTTTCAGGGCCTCATGGTATTTATTTTTTTTATTTGTTGCATTTGTATCCCACATTTTCACACCTATTTGCCCAGTCGGTTGATAACAAATACAAAGTTGTATAGTAATCGAATGAGGTACATGTGGGGGTCTGAAGGGATGAAGGTTGTGTGTTGTCCACAAGAAAAAGAAAAAAAAGTTATTTTTTTGTTCCTCACTGGGGTGTGTGATTAATTACATATGCACACATATGCAGAGAAGTAATGAAGAGCTATAAATAATGGAGGAGTGACACTATGCTAAATCAACTTTAGTGACCACTGCTTGCCCAAGTACTCATTAAATGACTCCCTTTTGCTAGCAAGTCTCAACTTGATTTCAAACATGCTTCCAACATCAAAATAAATTGCATAAGACCAGATTTCTTCTGATGCTCTTATTTTATTTTGTGCCTTAAGCAGTAAAGTTTCTTCAAAATGCTATCAAACATGAGCCCCTCTACATAAACAAATTCTCATTTGTAAAACTGTTGCTTTGTGTTCCTGATATTAAAAATGTCCATAGTTTGCACATATACTATGTTTTGTTTTGAGGTTTTTTTTGTGCAGACATAATCCTTATTCCTTCTGTGGGGGATTTCTCATTTGAGGAAATGCAAAATACATATAAGCTACGATTGGGGCATATTTTTCCCTACCTATAGGTCAAATATTGTATGATGGGGCAGGGTTGGTTACAGTCAGACCTGGATGAGACACAGCACTTTGAAAATCTCTGGATGGTTTTGGGTAAACTTAGGTGCCCCCATTTCTTTGTTATATAAATTTTTGAGGGGTAGGAGTTTCCAAAAGTATATCTTCATGTAGCAATGGGAGGCTGATCTTGGGTGGGGGTGGTGGGAGAGCTTGAGCGAAGTGAATGGAGATGGGTGTTTCAGGAGAAGCACAAAGCTTCTATTTGTGTATTGATTAAAGAAAATGCATATAAGGTGGTTGGTTATAAGATGGTATTACACTCCTGTCAAATTGAGAGCTATATTTCCAAATGTTACTCTTGATGTATGTTGGCAATGCCTGGAAGCTAAATGGATTGGTGGGAGTATGGGAAGATTCAATCATATTGAGCTTCAGTGGTGCAGTGCTTGGGGTAGGGTTTGGGCAAAGTGTTTCCATTACATCCTAAAGCATCCTAAAGCATGGGCCATATAACCAGAGTGAATAGTGTAGGCAAGTCCGGTTGACACGCTTATGCTTGCCAGCAGCTAAGTGTGAGATAGCGGATCACTGGAAGAGAACCACTGGACCCACTGTGAATGATTGGCTAGTGCATGTGGCACAGTTACAAGAACTTGAGATTCTTACGGATCGTCTCCATGGCCATTATGATCCGGATTAAGAGGAATGGACTCATCTTACCAACATTTTGGACTCTGTAGAGCACAGAGCGTGGGAGGCAGGGAGGGGTGGTGGTACAAGGGGGTGCTTGGATGATGTAGGTGAACCTTTTATAGGGGGGAGGAGTTGGGGTGGGGAAGGGGTTGGAGTAGACAGTTTGTATTTGACTTGAAGCTGTCCTTGTATGTTTGATTTTTTTTTTGCAAATAAGAAAAATATTTAAAATTTAAAAAGATCCTTATTCCATCATCATCAAGTGTTAATTCCTGTAAATGCCCTTTATATGTTATAAGCTTTCTGCATTTCATGCACTTAACATGTCCATGTTAATTTTTTGGGACCAGCTACTTTACACTAGCTTATTCTGAGACAGTGCTATTAAGTCAAAAGTTTATATTTCTCTTTTCTCAAAATTGACTGGAAGATTTTTAAAAGGCTATTTAAAGGTACAGAAGTATGTGAACAGTTTGTGCAGATGTGTTTTGTACAGCCACTGTACTTGCTCAGTTTCATAAAGGACACTAAAACAAGTGTGTGAACACGGAGATGAAAGCGCCAAAACACTCCTGAGACTTCCAGTGGAAAGTAAACTGCCTGACTCCTGTCCAAGCAGACAGGAATGCCCATGATTCAGCAGCCTGAGTAAATAAAAGAGGTCCTTATTTCCTAATTTTTCTGGCTGGTCACACTGCAGCAGCCTCTGTGCCGCTGCCAAAAGGGATACAAAACTGGAACTACACCCAGCAGCTGAAGGGTTGTCTTTGTTAGCCAGCCAGGTTTTCCTGACCATCTTCTGGAAACAAAACTGCCATATCCTGCTAAGACGACCTCCATCTTGGGCCTCAATAGGTTTCTACTCTGATTCCTAAGACTCAGTAACAGATTCAGTGCTAGAGGATGACAGCTGGAAACTCGGTTAGTAGCAGAGCAACACCTGCTCAGTCATATTTATGAGAAAAAGTGCTCACTAAGATAAGAAAAACTGATGTAATGCAGTAGGAAATATTTTGTTGTGGTCCAGATAATTATTCAGATAAAACACTATAAATCACCTCTATCCAGATAGCTTGTATCTTCACCCCTGGGCTGCCCCAACACTATCTACTACCCACACACTTGCTAGCCCCTCTCTCTTTCCATCCTTAATCTTCTCTTGCTCCCACCAAATATTCTTTCATATCAACTTGTTCATATACATTGGAGGTTATTTTAGAAGCAGCTAAATGTATAAAACAACAACATTCACACATCTAAATTGCATATACATGCAAACAGCGAATTCAGGAGGCAACTATTTTCAAGTCTACATCCCCAGGGACGCAGAGATTAAAGGGATGTGGGCTGGGCATGGCTTGCTACAAAAACAGACATGTACTTCTCATTTTACAATAGGAAGACATATCTATAATTTAAAAAAAAAGGCCCCGTCAGCTTTTGTACCTGTCCTGAGGCACATGGAAGTGCCAGTTCCAAGTTTAGATTTAGAGGGGAAGTTATCAACGTGGACTACTGTTAAGTCATGTTATTTTAGCACAGCATGTCATTTTATGCAGTGAGACCCTGTGCTACAATAACCTGCCTTGTAGTAAAATAACCTGACTTAACAGTAGCCCACATTGATAACGTCCCCCTTTAGAACTAGATTCTATATATTATGCCTTCACCTAAGCGCATTCTATAAAGTACACTTTAATTTAATAAGCCACAGATGGTAAAAGGGAAGTCTCGCCTTCCTACAGGAAATGGCTAGGCAGCAAGTAAAACATTTGCCACACGGCCATTTTGGAGGGGGGGTGCCCTTACCACCACCAACTGAGGTGGCGGTAAGGGCTCCCGCATTAATTCAGCTGTAACTGGGCAGTGTGCGGCACTGCACGATTACTGCCGGCTACACTCCACTGCTACAAAAATAAATAAATTTTTTGTAGTGCCGGAAATGACAGCGTGCTAGGAGTGGGAAACACCTCCCTGGCGGTACTTCCTGTATAGCGAAAGGTAAGCCCGCGTTGTGCTTACTGCCGTTTAGTAAACGGAGCCCATAATAATAAGTGGTAAGGAATTCTATAAAGAACCTCCTAAATAAAGTGTTAAATGCCTTTTGAAATTGAATTCCCTTACAAAATGGAGAACAGAGTCATTTGTTCTTGCAGTCTTTCAGATCGAACCGTATATAATGATGTTAAAGTAATCAACAATTCAGATGTAAAACCACATATAAATGTGAAAAAACAGACAAGCAGCTTTAAACTTGATTCATCTATTGGAAACCAATGTAATATAAGAAGATATAATGAAACACTACTATATGTATTCAATTTAAAAATCAATTTTACTGCTGTGTCTTATATTAGCTGCAATTTTCTCTGATATTGTTTCTTAATACCAAACAAAACATTACGGTAGTCTAAATGTGGCAAGATTAACAACTGAACCAACAATGAGCCTTCTAGTCAAAAAAAATGACCTAATCGTAACTGCCTCATTTTAAACAGGGTTTTTTTCCCCATAATTAATATGGGAGGAACAAGTTAAAGAAGAATCCAGGAACACCCCTAACACTCTAGCTTCAGATTCAACTGCAAAGATTTTATCATTAAACGTTAGTGGAGATGGAATATCAACCCCCTGATTTCTAAACCACAAAATCTTAACCCAGCCAATTCAAAGTGAATAGACTGTCAGCACTAGCGCATGGCTTAGTAAACGGGCTTTATCAAAGCCCAATTCTGAGTTGCATTCATGCCAGCTGTTACAGACTGAATCATATCTGGATATAAAGAGGATATTGGTAGAAGAAGCATAATATCATTGGCATAAGATAATGTAAGTTCACCTAACCCCAGTTGTACAGACCCAAAAAAATTAAACAGAATTAGAGCGGGAATCCCTGATGGATACCCAGGCAGAGCATGGGTGATGAATGTTTCTCATTTCTTAAATATGTCTATCTAGTGTACAGACTTATAAGCTTTCAGGCAGATGACTCAAAATGATACTCCATATAATATAGGAAAATCTACCAGGTTTGCGATCCCTTTAGCTAATGTTGAGATATTAATAAATGTCTTTTTTTGGGACCTCAGTTTGGGTATTAAGCAAAACAGTTTCTTCTAATGTTGCTTAAGTGACCCCAGCTTGTCACTGGTCCGCTTGAATTTTCATAATTTAGAATCCTTTATAGCGTTTTTTACTTTCATCTTTAAACTTATTAAGTCAATAGTATAATACTTAGCTTAATCCGCAAGGATAGTGTCGACTTCAGAGGGTTTTTGGTCCAACATGAATCAAGCGGCTTTATCAAGGATACCCCCCCTTTTATAAACAGTGTATTAACATGCCGACTGATCTAGGACTATAGCCTCTTTTTGCAGGATTATGCAGTTGATATCCCTCTATCTTGTGGTATAAATAAGTCACATACCCCACTGTCGGTACCTTTTTGCTCAGCAGATCATATTTGTTGAAATCTCAACCTATGCATCGCTGCTAAATATATATTGGGTCCTTTTACTAAGGTGTGCCAAAAGTGGCCTGAGCTGATGTAGATGCGTGTATTGTTCGCACATAGGTTAATTTTCCAGCGAACCTGCAAAAAAGGCCTTTTTTGGCCAAAAATGGACGTGCGGCAAAATGAAAATTGGTGCGCATCCATTTTAGGCCTGAGACCTTACCATCACCCATTGACTTAGCAGTCAGGTCTCAAGCGTTAACTGGGTGGTAATAATCAGAGTACATACAATACCGATTACCACCTGGTTATCGCTGCACGCCAGAAATTTTCTGGTGCACGTAATGGGTGTGTGTAAAAAAAAAAAAAAAATGAAATTACCACCCAGGCCACGCAGTAGCTGGGTGGTAGTTCTGAATTGGTGTGCGTTGGGTGCTCGTAGGCGCCTACGCAACTTAGTAAAAGGGCCCCATGTGCTTCACCTTTAAGTGAATCATTAAGATGCAAATTAATATCACCTAATACAT
Organism: Microcaecilia unicolor; assembly: GCF_901765095.1. Lineage (NCBI taxonomy): Eukaryota > Metazoa > Chordata > Amphibia > Gymnophiona > Siphonopidae > Microcaecilia > Microcaecilia unicolor. The sequence goes on from NC_044031.1 coordinate 471,033,163, forward strand.
GTCTTAGCTAAATCCATCTTTGCTACTACAAATGTAGAGAAGAGAAATAATCAATACATTTCCCAGTCAGAGGTCCATATACTAAAAAGATTGTTCAATTAGCATTCACTATTGTTAGAGTTTGAAATTCAATAGCAACACTAATTTCAAGGGATGCTATCCTCAAGGATTTTTTCAAATTTTAGCACCCTCACCCCACCTCTAAAATAAAAGAATATATCAAAATCAGCCCTCTGAAACTGAGTCATTAAGGGCTTCTTTTACAAAGGCGTGTTAGAGATTCCCATGCGGCAAATAAGAGGAAGTCTATATAAATTGAATGGGCTTCCTCTCATTTGCCGCACCGAGAATCGGTAGTGGAGCTTTGTAAAAGAGGCCCTAATACAGAATCAGTAGAATACAACCATTACTTGGTGATAACAAAAAAAAAAAATATATCAGGGCATTAAGCTCACAAAACATCATTCAAAACTTACATTTTCTAATGAACTGAACACGCATTCATTAGAAGTATCTTCAACTGTTGACCAACCCTATCACCCACCCATACTTTGAGCACAGGTTTGGACATATGTCAGAGAACAGAAGTCCAGCAAGGTGGTGTTATATATTGGGTTATACCAAACATAATGTCCCTGACCAACCACAAATGAGACAGCATGAACATTTCAACGTCCACATAATCAAGCATGTCCATATTAAAAACTAATGGGCCAAACTACCAGGAAAGTAAAAAAACAAAACAAAAAACCATGGTCTAATTAAAAACTATTCAGTGATTGTGAAGGGGCTTACAAAGGAGCGAACCACTTTGCCACACCATCAGCAGTGCACCACAAAGCGGCATCTACCTACTGATAAATGACATCCCCTAAAGAGGGTGGAGTCAGACTCCCACACCCTGCTATTGGCACAATTCTGCTGGGGAAGCTACAATGAGGTTTGCAAAACAGCCCTTGATCAAATGCTGCCAGGCAAACCAGAAATAATTCTCAATTTTCTTTTTTGTTTACTTTCCTTGCAAAACAGAAAACAGGAAAAAAGTAAAAACATCTTGTTGATGCTTCATTTAAATAAATCTACATTAGCTGAAAGAAGCTGGACATAAAAATTTGTTTCATAGTGACAGAATATGTCCTATCAGCCAAATAATCTTACAACATATAATGAACAAGATCATCATAGATTTTCATTGTTTTAATCCTTCATACTTTAGTGAGAATGCAGTAATAATGCTTAGGAGGTATGTCACACAGATTACCTGTAATAACTATTTTATATTTTAAAACAAAGTATGGTAAATATTCAGTAGTTCCCATTTGCAGACTGCAGGACAATCTGGCAAATGAGCTATAAAACCTTATGGGAATATTCTGGTGTAAAAATGTTACCTACACACACGTGTGTATATCATGGAGACTCTGGGCATTACTGAATCAAGAGCTAGACAGTTTGGTCTTTATTATATCACATTTCTTTTAGTGGTAGTTTCATGACACAATGTGGTTCATAATGTAGATTAAGTCTTCCTAACCTGTGGGTAAAAGATCCCTTTTTTTTTCTATACCTGAATTAGCCTGTCAGAACAAAACCTTCATTGTGCTCAGTGAAGCCATAGTGCAGAACGTACTGAAAAAGAAAACTGAGAAATGACTTGATTCCACATTCCCACAAATTTGACTACTTTCCATTTTTTTTTTTCTTTTGATACAATCATGAGGAAATCTTTGCTTTCCCACTCCCCTTTAAACAGAAGATTATGCATCTTTACACAACATCCTAGGGGCCCTGTTTACTAAGCCACACTGTAGGTGCGCTAACTTTTTAGCGCGTGCTAAAGATAAGAGACACCCATTAGATTCCTATGGGTATCTCTAGTGTTAGCGTGTGCTAATTTTTAGCGCACACTAAAACGTTTGCGTGCATACAGCGCGGCTTAGTAAACAGGGCCCTAAATTTATTCTTTACAAAAATAATGGTTTTCAAAAACCTGCAATTTGAACACCAATCCTATTTTTTTTGTGTTATATGCATTAATGGTCACACTCCATCTTAACTTATTCAACGGCTTGAAAGCTAATTCTATGTAACTGCCATGCAAATGAGGAATTTGAAATTTAGGAAAAAAATTATTTACAGTTTTAGAAATCAACCAATATTTTAAAACAGCTCAAGGAGAGCTAATTAAATGCATTTTAACAGTTATTTTGGAGGTGTAAGCCTGGATTTCCATATAGGAAAGCCATACTGCCAAATTTTGAAAGTACAGTCCTGTCCTGATATCAAACTGAGCCTCAAGCTCGGCGTTCACTAGCAGGCATCAAAGGGTTGCAGAGCCTGTGAACCAGCACACCCTCGTAGGCCCCATGAGAGTCCTGGTCCTCACATGTTTCCTTAATTGAATGAAATCCAGGCAGGAAACCTGTTCAGAGCTAGTGAGAATGCTTTAGCCAACAGGGCCAACCCTAACTTTTATTTCTTGCAGGCAGGTAAGGTTTGCAATGTGGACCAGGACTATCACCAGCTAAAGAAGGGAAGGAGAAAACCCAGGAACAGATCATTAGAGAGGGTGCTGAAGGGGGTGGTCCCAGGCAGGGTCACAAAAGAGGGTGCCTATGGATGCCCAAGAGAGAAATCGGACCCTGGGAAGCGGAAGAAGAAAGGGAGAAACTTGAAGGATTTGTGAATCAACAGCAGCTAAAGTTGGGAATGGTTCACCATTATAAAACTTAAGAACAGAGCTCAGGTGCAGCTTTTCAAATATTCTAAGTAAGTGTTTTAGCAGTCTAGGAAAAATACAAAATTGTTTTTATTTGGAAGTGGCAGCAGTAGGATGAACTTTTTTATAAGTGGCTAGCATTCCTACACTGCCCTCTTGGGACAACAGAAGCCTCCGACACTATCATGCCTCTTCTGGCAGATGCATTGCCATTAGGCATATACAAAGGAACACAAATGTTTTGCTTGCTGTTGCTTAAGGTTCACTTGAACAGACGGAGCTCAATGAATTCCATCTTCCACAGCCAAATTAAACAGAAAAACCATGCATTCATAAGCAGCTCGCGTTTTAACTGCAGCTCTCAAATCAGAGAGAAAAGCTGATACAAAACCAACTAAAAACCAAATTGTTGCCCAGCTCATTTAGAAAAACAAAGTCATGGTATTTTTGTATATTCTTTGTGGGAGCAGCAAAGAAAACATTAAGGGGAGACAGTGTCCATCCAACTGCTCTGCACATAAGTCAAATTCTAGCAGAGTGAAAGAATGAAACAGATGGACCTATTCATGGAACTAGTTGAAGAAGAGATTTAAAGCAATTTAAGGTGCATCCAACCATGACATCACATCTGCACAAAATACATCTGTAATTTCTCCATAATGCAAAAAGTACAGTTTAACAAACCTGCTCCAAAAAGCAAGGAGAAGGTTGTTTCTGGTCTTCAAAATAAAACTGAAACCTTTCCAACATCTCAGGATAAGCATGAGACTTGATTGTTTTTCTACTACCTTCAGGAACTGAGACCAGTATTCTATAGCTGGTTATCAGGGATCTTTGACTGTGACCACAGAAGTAGAGGATATAGTCTAGGGATTAGTTTAGTCACAGAAATGCAACCTATGATGACAGATTAGGAGTATGGGCCAGATGAACTAATTAATTGTTAGAGCCCTTCCCTTACCGATTCCCTTAGCGAATCGGTAAGGAACGGGCATGCATCAAGGAAAGGGAATGCAAATGAGCTGCTCGTTGTAGCTCACTTGCATTCTCTATTCCATCGTTAAACAGTCGGCCAATCGGCCGGTCGAGCATGCGCAGAGCAGCCAAGCGTTATGCTGGCTGCTCTGCACATGCCAAATACGCCTCCCTGTGCTGCCCGAAGACGCCGCGCTGCTCACCCCCTCCGATGCGGCTCGATTCAGAGGACAGTGCAGTTGAGGTCGCCCATCCATAAAAAAAACAGCCATTTTGGCCGTCATCCCCCCCCTGCAATAATAAAAACTTCTTTTTTTGGCAGTGCTTCACTCAGCTGAGAGACCTGGAAGTCTCTGAGCCAATCACAACGCGTTTAGCCGGAAAAAAGTCTTTAGTGCATGCCAGGGTTTACTACTTGCTCGTTAATGGCTCGTTAAGTTTAGTGCATCTGGCCCTATAAGACCAATTTAATTCCTGGTACAATATGAAAGACATCAGTCGATCTCTAGCTTTCATTTTCGAAGCATCTCCACTTGGAAATAGCATTTACACAAATAGATTGAATACATATGTATATGGCAATTTTAGAAATTCATTATTTCTGCATGGCAAACTCCAGGATGCAGAGATTTCAAGTGGGCGTGTTCAAGGTGGTTTGGGCAATCTGACAATTGACATGCATGTAACGCCTAATTCACAATACAAATACATGTCAACTTTTAGAATTTTCTGTTTCAGAATTACCGCCTGCTTTGAGACACAAGCAAGTGCCAACTACCTACTCATTTAGACATGGGGTCTCAACCAGTGAATCAGTGGGCAGTAGCATAAACCTCTGAGGTGTCTACCATCACCTCAAGAAACTGTAAAGAAAGAGTTATTTCATACTTCTCCTTGTGGCTCTGCTTGAATGTGTAGGTGTCTAAAATTTGCTACCCATGCATGTAGTTGCTGGCAAGTACAAAAATAGGGGGAGATTATATATGGTGCCTGGAAAATCGGCACAGAAATAATTTTCACCTAAGCATATTCTATAAGATCTAGGCGAAGTATATAGAATATGCTTAGTTGATATCCCAGGGCCTAAAACTACGTGCAAGAATTTAACCAACAAAAATGTGGTGTAAATCCCTGCACGTAGACTTACGCAAACTGGACCATATTCTATAACAACACATGTAAATTTGGGCGAAACCATGAAACATCTATTTCCCCACCCATAGCCTGCCCCTCTTGAACTGTTCCATTTAGAATTTAGGTGCAGTTCATTACAACATATGGTTAACGAGCTATACATGTAAATTCTAATTATTGCCAATTAGTGCTCATTATTGCTTAAGTGCTGTTAACGCTGATTGGCTTAAGCCAATTAACTTACTTGCATTGTTATGGAATATGCTTAGAGGTAGGTACAGAACATTAGGCATGACATGTAAAATCCAGCAGATAGTATAAAGTTGGCACATACTGGCACCTACCCAGGTAAAGCCCCAAGTGAAAACATTGGTTTTCACCAAATGTAGGTTGTAAAATTGCTCCTTTGCTTGGAGTCCTAGCAAACACAAGTTGTTACAGTGCCCACATATATATTTTACAAAAGGATCCACTTTTGACAGAGACATTTGTAAACTACAGGGTGACCTGAGCATGTTTTGAACTGGATGTCTCAATTCTGATTTCAACACCCTATCTAAACTGGGCCTTCACATATCCTCTGTGCTTATCTCATGCCTGAATTCTATTACTATTTTTACCTCCATCTTTAAATGGAGACCATTTTATGCGTTCACCCTTTCTCTCAAGCAATTTTTTTTTTTACTTAATGTTTGTTGCTCCTAAATCTCTCTCCTTGGAGTCTCTATCTGCGACCTTTGGTTTGTGCATTCCTACCTCTGAAAAAGGTCTGTTTCTTATAAATTATATATCCCTTTAAGCTATCTAAATACCTCTCTCATGTCCCATGACTATCCTTTAGGGTATATATCAGTACTTCTCAAACATTAAGTTTGCCTGATTCCATCTTAAGCACTTGAAATTTCACTAGACTCCAAAGGACTACCAAAACAAATTAGAAGACAGAGAGGGGAAAGCCACATCACTCTTTAAAATTAAAAAGAAAAAAAGAATGCACGACGTGATGCATTAGCTCCATCTTTCTATAACTTGGCACCTACTATTAAGCCACAAATACAGATGTAGTTTATAGAGTGCTAGCACTTATGTGCATCTGAGGCGCCAATAATTGACACATAAGTGGCGTATGGATGGGTCATGGGACTTGTATGGTGTGCTTAAGCATGCCAACTTACACCAACCATTAACCTGTCATTAGCAGGCATGCCTACATTTTCGCACTTCAACATGGCTTTGCCCTTGTATTGTATAATGGTTTAGGGCACATCCAAGTGCCATTATATAATTGACTCTAAGAGCCCCCATTGTGATGCCTACATCCTGACACCAAGTTACAGAATTGCCCCCTAGGTTTCTTAAACCTGTATACAAACAAACCTAGATATGCTTGGGATCACAAGAAAACGATCTCGTATCAGTTCACATTTAAATAAAAATGTTTTTATTTGTTTGTTACATTTGTATCCCATATTTTCCCACCTATTTGCAGGCTCAATGTGGCTTACATAGTACCGTAAAGGCGTTTGCCAATTCCGGTATAAACAGTTACACAGTGATGTTGTGGTAGAATGAGGTTCATATGGAACAGACATATTAGGGAATCGTATAGAGGAAGAGTTACGTTATGTCCATTACGTGCTTTGGTTCGTAGTGTTGCAGGGTTCAGGCATTCAAGCTGGATCGGTAGGGTATGCCTTTTTGAACAGGTAAGTTTTTAGTGATTTCCGAAAGTTTAGGTGGTTATACTTTGTTTTCACGGCTTTTGGTAATGCGTTCCATAGTTGTGTGCTTATGTAGGAAAAGCTGGATACATGAGTTGATTTGTATTTCAGTCCTTTGCAGCTTGGGTAGTGGAGGTTTAGATATGTTCGTATTGATCCGGTTGTATTTCTGATTTGTTACATTTGTATCCCACATTTTCCCACCTATTTGCAGGCTCAATGTGGCTTACATAGTACCATAATGGTGTTCGCCATCTCTGGTCTTCCTGATAATTACCCACTCTCAATGCAGGTGAAATAATGCAAGGTTCTACATTAGGAGTCATCAACCAGGAAAGGGATCTAGCTTTGTCGTCGATAATACGTTGAAACCCTCTAATCAGTGTGCTGTGGCGGCCAAGAAAGCAAATAGACTGCTAGCCATCATTAGGAAAGGAATGGAAAACAAAAATGAGAATGCTACAATGCCTCTGCATCGCTCCATGGTGCGACTACACCTCAAATATTGTGTGCCATTCTGGTCACCGCATCTCAAAAAAGATGTGGAGGGGCATAATCGAACGGGGCGCCCAAGCTTTCATGAGGGCGTCCTCGCAGGACAGCCCCGTAAAGGAGCGGGGCAACCCATATTATCAAAACAAGATGGGCGGTCCATCTTTCATTTCGATAATATGGTCGGGGATGGCCAAATCATGAAATTTAGGTCGACCTTAGAGATGGTCATCCTTAGGTCATTTTTGAGATGGTCGACCCCATTAGGTCGATGAGGTCTGTCATGTATCCCGGGGCCTCGCCATAGATAATTTTATGAATCAGGGTGCAGATTTTGAAAGCAATACGTTCTTTGATTGTGAGTCAGTGCAATATTTCTCGGAGGGGTTTGGCACTTTCGAATCGCATTTTTCCAAATATAAGCCTGGCTGCCATGTTTTGAGTAGTCTGAAGTTTCTTTATGAGTTGTTCTTTGCATACCACATAAATTCCATTGCAGTAGTCTATATGGCTTAGAACCATTGATTGTATCAGGTTGTGAAATGTTTCCCTCGGGAAGAATGGTTTCACGCATTTGAGTTTCCACATTGAGTGGAACATTTTCTTTGTTGTAGATTTCACATGGCTCTCTAGTGTAAGGTTGTGGTCGATTGTAACGCCGAGGATTTTCAGGGTCTCTGAGATGGGGAGGGTGTAATCTGGGGTGTTTATATTTGAGGGGTTGTTCACGTTGTATTGGGATGAGAGGATGAGACAGTGTTTTCTTTCTGTATTGAGTTTTCGTTGAAATGCATTTGCCCATGAGTTCATGATGTTCAAGCTGAGCTTAATTTCGTTGGTGATCTCTGTCAGATCATGTTTGTAAGGAATGTATATTGTGACATCATCCACACAGATGAAAGGGTTAAGGCCTTGGTCAGATAAGGACTTGGCTAGTGGGGTCATCATTAGGTTGAAAAGGATCGGTGATAGTGGTGATCCTTGAGGTACTCCGCAGTCTGCTTTCCACGGTGATGATATGTTTGAATTTGATTTCACTTGATATGTTCTAGTGGTTAGGAAACCCTTGATTCAACTAAGTATATTTCCTCCGATCCCAAAGTAATCTAGGAGTCTTAGTAGTATATTATGGTTTACCATTTCGAATACACTAGACATGTCAAATTGGAGAAGTGTGCTTTTACCTGTAGCTATTTCCTGTTTGAAATTGGCTTGGAGAGTAATTAGTACTGTTTCAGTGCTATGGAGGGGGCGGAATCCTGATTGTGATTTATGTAATATTGAGAATTTGTTTATATAATCAGTAAGTTGTTTGGTTACCATGCTTTCCATCAATTTGATTACTAGTGGGATAGATGCTACTGGGCGGTAGTTGGTGATTTTGTTTGTATGTTTCTTGGTATCTTTTGGTATTGGGGTGAGTAGGATGTTGCCATTTTCCTTAGGGAAGAGACCTTGTTGAAGCATGTAGTTTAGGTGGGATGTGGGGTCTGCTATGAAGGGGTCAGGGGCGGATTTTATTAGGTAGCAGGGCAGGTATCCAATTTACAGTGGGTGTTGGAGAACCTTTTGATCGCCTAGGTAACTGTTTTGGCGGTGAGGAGAGCGAAGTTTGACCAAGTTCAGTCAGCTGGGTATTCTCCAAGGGTTGGGTCCAAGCCATTGATGAAGTTTTCGATATCGGTATTGTCCTGAGGTAGAGTGTTGTGCAGGTTTGCAATTTTTTCACTGATGTATTTAGCAAGTTTGTCTGCAGATGGGATGTCTGTATTGGTTGTAGTGACCACTATGATGTCCAGTAGTTTGTTCACGAGTTGGTATAGTTTCTTCGTGTCTTTGTAATCTGTCCCTATTTTAGTTTTATAGTATGAACTTTTGGTCTGTCTTATTGCGTATTTGTATTTTCTTTGTATTTGTTTCCATGCATTGAGTGTGTGTTCATCTTTTATTTTTTTCCATGCTCATTCGAGTTTCCTGGATTGTGTTTTTAGTGTTTTCAGTTCATCGTTGAACCATGGTATGGAGTTATGCCTATATGAGGTTCTTGTTTGTAAAGGTGCTATTTCGTCTAGTATGCTTCTGCATCTTTTATCCCATTCTGTGAGGTAGTATGTGGAATCCGTTTGTGCTGCCCATTCGTAATTGGATATCTGTTGCCAGAATGTTTTCGAGTCTATTTGGCCTCTTGTGCTGTAGGTTGAGTGTTCTTGTGTGCAGTTTGAACCCTTCTTCCGCCATTTTAGGGATAGGTTTAGTTTGTAGTGATCGGTCCATGGTGTTTCTGTTCATTTCATATCTGTTATCATTAGGTTCTGGTCTGTTAACAGTTTACATGAGATAAGGTTGAGTGTGTATCCTTTGACATGGGTTGCTTGCATTTGTGGCCATTTGAGATCCCATAAGTGGAGGAATTCCTTACATTCTCATGTGTTGGTAGAGTTTGGGTCATCTAGGTGAAAGTTAATGTCTCCTAATACTAGTATATTGGAGTTGGTTGCATAAGTGTTTGAAATGAAGTCAGTGAATTTTGTCTGGCCTTCGTTCCAATTACCTGGTGGTCTATAAAACAAGACATAGTTCAGGTGATCAAGCAGGGTTTTGTTGTGGATTCTGACTGAGGCAATTTCAAGTTGGGTTGTTATGGACTCAGCAGTAGTTTCAGTGGTAAAGTGGGCTCGATAGATTAGTGCTATGCCTCCGTCTCTCTTTGCCCTCCAAGATACAAAATTCCTCACTGGACCAGAAAGGAAAAGGTCTAGGATTATAGGGTCCTTTTGATCATGGATCCAGGTTTCGTTGATGAAAAGTAGATCAAGGTTTTCTGACGTGATCCAGTCTGTTACTACTGTTGATTTGTTTACTACGGATCTAGCGTTGATGTAACCCACTTGAATTTTTTTGTATGGGTCTTCTATGTTTGGTGTTATGTGGATTTTTGTTAGTTGTTGTTTCTTTGTTATAAAGTTTCTTTCCCTTATGTTGGGGTTGTCCACATCAGTAGGAGTTCTTCCTTTGCTTTGGTTATTGTCAGTTTGATGAGGTGGGGTGTATTTGGTCAGTCTTCAATAATTATGTAGTATGGGGATGATGTTACTTTCTACGAGTGGGGTGGTTAGTGTTAGGTGGATCAGTGATAAGGAGTAGATTGTTAGGAGTAATTTGATGGTATTCATTTTGGCATTAGTTCACTTTGGGCTGCTAGTAGGCCGTGTTTGATAGGGTGCGTGATAGGACTTTGTTCTTTGGTATGGAATCTTGTGTTCTGGTCTTTTATGTTTTATGCATTTTCGGTTTGCCTTTGAGCTATTGAGATCAGTAGTGGCTCCGGGTCCAGTATTATGTTAGTGAGTATAGGAGGTGGGAGGGGGGGAATAGTTCTGGGATAGGATTCTTCTTTAATTTGTCTCCTATCAGCTAGTTGCTTCTCTGTAAGGTCTCAGTATCTTGGAGTACACACCTGAAGTCTCTTTCTTATCTGAAGTTTCTTTTATTTAATAAATGCAGATAATTTACTGCATTTGTGAAAGATGATGGCATTGTGAAAAATGATGGCTGAGGAAAGCCTTCCCCAAGAGCAGGCTACAATAAAGGTTGGCGCTCAGCAGCTCTAATAAGAGTGTAGAATACTGTAAAAACGGGAGCTCAGCAGGTCTAATAAATGTGTAGACTGCTGTAAAAGTGGGAGCTTAACAATTCTAAAGTAAGTGCAGCCTTACAGTGAGAGTGGGAGCTCAGCAGTTCTGATAGAAGTAGAGCCTCAGAAGCAAGCTGCCTATTGTGGGAGGTGCTATCTGGTGTTATGTATCTATTATCACATCAATGGTCTCAAAAACCCTCCTTTTGTATATTCTAATTATTGAGAAAACTTATCTTAATGAACCATTTTTGTTTTCACATATCTGTAGTGCAAAAACTTAATCTTCATAAGTTTGACATACAATGTCACCACGTCAGCAATAATGGCCATTGCTTTGCCACTGCTGTCTGCTTTAGGATATCTGTGATTTAAAAAAATCAGCTAGTGAAGATAAAATAAAATAATTCATTTCCAACATTACAACAAACAAAAAGCTCTTCACTTCCATATCATTAATGGCAGAAGCAATTGCTGGCTTAGCAAGCAGTTAGAAAATAATGCTCGACTTCAAAAAGTTGCCATCAAAATTACATGACTCAAAGTAACCAATCAAAAACAAATAAGGTTCTTTCAATCAAAATCACTTAAATCCTGAGTTGCAAAGGTTGCTAAAACTAAAATTGGCTTGCAATAAAAATAATGCCATTCAATCATAACATTTAATAATATAGCCTATATGATCTTTAGTAAAAATATCCATTTTTCCTCTAGGTAATCAATAGAAATAGAATAAAATAAAGCATTTTGCTCTGAAATAAATATTGGAATCACCTCCCTGATATAATCAATAACTCTAATATCTTTAATAAAATCATAGTAACAGAGTAATGTGGAACGGAATTTTAGAAAGGATGTTTAACTCAGAATATGAACGTTCAAGTCTATACGTTAGATATGGACATCCATTTCTCACCAATCTGTGTCTTTTTCCTCTGGTCCATCAAATAGTTTCCCATAGTTTAACTACTGGATTACTACCTTCCTCCTGGAAAACTGCAGCTGTCCATCCAATTCTAAAAAAAAACCCTCATTAGATCCAACTGTTCTGTCATCCAATTTCAACCTTACCATTATTTCAAAACTGACTAAAAAGGTAGTGTTTGACCAACTTCTTTCTCATGCTGAATCGGCTCAAATTTTACTTCCAAGGCAATCAGGATTTCACATTGGTCACACTACTGAAACTATTGTCACTTCATTACTTAGTGAATTACACTATAATTTGGCCAAGGGACTTAAAGCTTTACTAGTTTCACTAGATTGGACTACTGTAACATCATTTATACCAGTTACAGTCTCTACAGTACACTGCTGCTCATTTTCTATGTAGAGCAAGGCATCAGGACTCTGTTATGCCTCTCTTTCTTCACCTACACTGGCTTCCTGTGCAAGCTTGAATTCCATTCAAAAATTTAGTTCCGACTTTTAGGGCCCTCCATGACAGAACTCCAGATTACGTATCTTTGTGTTCCTACTCAGTTGTTGCGATCTATTAATGATCGTAGGATAATACTTCCTTTCCCTTCCTGAGCTCACAGATAATCTACAAGATCTTCTGCTTTCTTTCTTTCTAGAACCATTTCATTGGAAATGAATGAATCCTCTTTTTCACTTTTTAATTTTTTACTCTTGCTTTTAATATGTGTTAGTATTGTCGGACATGGCAGCAACAGTGGCCAGAAATGCCAATTTGTATAGATGATTTTTTTTTTAACTCTGTTTTACTTGCATAGATTTGATAGTGCAGGGCTGAACAATTGTGTTCTGTCCTATTTTATTTTGGTATTCCTCCTCCCCCCCCCCCTTTTTTTAAACAATTTTGTAAATTGCTAAGATTTGGTTTTCCGTGATTTGGCGATGAATCAAATTCTTGAATAAACAAACATGTATTTTAGAAAAAGATCTGCTGATATACAGTCCGTTCTAAAATACATGTGAAATAGACACCCAAGTGCTGGCTACACCCAGCAAGAACATCCATTTTGCAAACCGAAACGTCTAAACTATGAATAAGGTAAAAACAAGGGACATGGACGTCTTTCTGGCAGCACAGGATAGTGCCCAATATTTAAAGAGAACATTACTATACAACAGTGGCGTAGCGGGGGTGGCTGCCACCCGGGGCAGATCGCCGCTGCACCCCCCCCCCCCCCCCGGGTGCACACCAACACGACACCCCCCCACCGGCATAGCGCCACCCCGACACGGTCCCCACCTGCCTACGAGCTCCATCCATCTGCAGCGCTGCTGTAAAGAAGAAATCGATTCGTCGGCCCTTCCCTCACTCACTGTGTCCCGCCCTCTGACGTAACTTCCTATTTCCTCAAGGGCGGGACAGGGTGAGTGAGGGAAGGGCCGACGAAGCGATTTCTTCTTTACAGCAGCGCTGCAGATGAATGGAGCTCCTAGGCAGGTGGGGACGGTGTCGGGGGGTGGCGCTGCGCCGGGGGGGTGGACAGATGCACCCCCCACCCGTTGACACCCGGGGCGGACCGCCCCCACCGCCCCGCCCTTGCTACGCCACTGCTATACAAAAAATTCTGAAATATTCATCATTTTATTATAACAAATTATAAAAACTAAAATAATTAGTTCCATATCTCAGTTCATGCTTCTTCCAACAGACCAAACATTTACCACTGTCCAAAACACAGCATAATGTCCATATTATAAAATGACTAGATCTTGTTTGGCAATATTACTATATATCAGGTGTATTCCAACAACCCTTGCAATAACAGTTAAACACCACCTGATGCTGCTATCCACAATATGGGCTAGATTCTATATATCATGCCTAAAAAGTCCACTCCGAAAAAAAGATAGACCTAATGCGTATTCTATAAAGTATGCTTAGATTTAAGTGTACTTTATAGAATACATTGAGCAACCAACCACACGACTAAATTTAGTCACGGGCATTTACACCAAGAAAAACTTGGTATAAATGCCGAAACCTAAATTAAGCGCAGACCGGGTGTATTCTATAACAACGCATATAGATTTCAGAAATGCCCACTACCTGTCCATTCCATGCCCATGGCCATGCCCCTTTTTCAGCTATGCGCATCAGAAGTTATGTGCATCACTTTACAGAATACGCTTAGACAGTTGGGCACGTAAATTATAATTAATGCCAATTAGTGTCAGTAATTGCTTGTATTAGCAATTATCTGTGATGATTGGCTTGTTAACTATGTATATCTTTTGTAACTGTCAGCTTGGGGGAACACTTCTGACATGTGCCACGTTTCATCACTGCTGCTTCATGGAAAACCCCCTCATATTGAGCATGATCTGTCTTGCCAACTAATCTTAGTTGGCAGGATGAGCTAGGCAGAATCTATCTCAAAATCTTAACCTTCTATATCCAGATGTTTACAAAGCAATATTACATCTGACCAGGATGAATCTATTATTGTACCGCTCAATGGAACCCTAGTTCTTTTCAGCTTATTAGTGAATCTTGTGCTGATATCTTTCCCCAACTCTTCTCATTCATACTATTGCCTCACAGTGGTGCAGAGCGGGCCAATTAAGAGGGAAATAGTAGGAGCAAACGATCTGTCCCTTGTTTTATCCATTGCTGTATATATTAATCCATCTCTTGATTCCTTGGAGGTATGACAAGAGATCAGTTTTTGAAAGGTACAGTTTTGTACATCTTATGCAGGAAGAGACTTGGCCTACATGCACTCTACAACTCACATGAAGGAAGGGCGCTGGTCTGGAGGTTCTTGAACACATCCATGTGGAATAGGGGGCCCAAGTCACAGCATAAGCTATGAACAAGGCATTAGTAAGAACTCCTGATACTGCCTCCCCAACAGAAGTGGTGGATACAAGGACTGTATCTGAATTCAAGAAAGCAGAGAACAAGCACAGAAGGCCCTTAAGAGAAATAAAGGATTGTAAAGCTTAATAATTGGTATGGATGGGGAGACTGGATAGGCAATATGGTCTTTATCTGCCATCAGTTTCTATAGTTCATTTTCTGTCACAAACCGCCTCATTCTATAACAAGGGCCTCTAAATACTCACAACATAGGAAAGCCACTGCTTGCCCTGGGATTGGTAGCATGGAATGTTGCTACTATTTGGGTTTCTGACAGATTTTAGAAAACCCCATGGCCCGCTCATTCCATACCCACACCCCCTTTTCAACTATGCAACTTAGAATTTACATGCATCATGTTACAGAATACGCTTAGACAACTGTGCATATAAATTCTAATTAATGTCAATTACTGTCAATAATTGCTTGTTAATTGGCAATCAGCATTGATTGGCTTAACTAATTACGTTGTGCATGCAAATCCAGAATACAACTGGATTTGCACACAAAACTTAAGTCATGCTATATAGAATCCAGGGGACTATACCTTTGAAAAATTAAAATTAAAAACTAGCATAAAAGCTGCAGGTAAAACAACGAACAGAATCTGGATCAAACAACAGCTCTGAAAACTGTCCTTAAAAAGTGTGCTAATGCCACTGAACTGAAACCTGTAGTTTTGTTTTAAAACTCTAATTATTCATTTAGGTGGTTATTTTATAAGTCCTGTTCATGATTTTGGCACGCAAAAACTGGCATTTAGATGTATATAATTGTATACATGTCTAAACCCCAAGTTTAGAAAGCCAGGATATACAGATCCAAATCGTGAATACATGCTTACAGAATGGGGACGTGGTCTAGGTGGGTTTGGGGTGGGACTAATATACACTTGTGTATTCCTCATTTCAGAAAGGGAATGCACAGTTCTGTCAGCCAAGATCAACATCCAGATTTACAGCTGCACCTGAGGAACACTAGGTTATCTGAAGATATTAGTTTTGTGCAGTAGTTTACTGAAAGGATTAGGGGAGCTATCAGGCTCTGTGACAGACAGTCTGGACAAATGTATAGGCGTTTAAAATGGCAGACAGACCTGTGCATGTGCCAGCATATATAGGAACGTGTTGCCATATTGGCCCTGATATTTTAGGTGTTGACACTTGCAAAATGGATGTTCCCACCACGTGTAGCCAGCTCATACATGTCCATTCCTGCAAATTTTAATGCATGCTTATTAGGTATATCATTAGTATTATGCTAATATTGTATTCTATCTCTGGTATTTGAATTCCAGTGCTGTTAAATGTGTACATTTTTCATACTGTTTCACGATAGTTCTGTTATTAGGTTTCAATTTACTGTTTTCAAGTTTACCTCATTTATTATATTTATGTTAATTCGTGGTTATTTTACTATTGTTATGCTGTTAAAAAAAATTATAGATTTTATGTTAAACTGTACCTGCTGTACACCACCTTGAGTGAAGCTCATCATAAAGGTGGTTAATAAATCCCAATAAATAAATACATAAATAGTTTAGAAAAGGACCTACATAGTCAGATCCTTTTCTTTAATACTAATAAAAACTGACATATCCTGACCTGGATATCTCAACTGCTATTTCTACACTTCATCTAAAATGGCGTTTCACACAAAATATGGTGGCAGTTTTAACTCTTATGCAAGAGTAGGACCACCACCACCTTCTCATACTATATCAGCAACGGATCATGCAAAGCTATCTTCATAACCTTTTCTACCTGGGATCAACAGAATGAAAAATCCCTCAGTAGTTTCAAAGGTCAAGCATACACAAATTTCCCTCATTTTTTCACAGCCAACTTTCAACCAACAGCTATACAAGGCGCATACAGCAAACAAATGATTGAAATTGCACCAACACTCATCATAGCCTAACACAGCATTGCTGCTACCTAGTGCTGCTGATAAAAAAAATTTGAAAATTAAAATTAATCATGTTATATTGCCTTTAATTTTCTAATAGAGAGAAGTGAAAGGAATATCTTTCTTTAATTACTTACCCAAACACTGGTAAGCAATGCAAATAGTCAAACCCTTCTTGTAAGATCATAAAAAGTAGCAGATTGAAAAATGTACTGAGGAACAGATTTCCTTGAGCCATGAGCTCTGTGTGTGTGGCATCTACTGACAATTTTATATTTTACTGACAGAAAGACCATATCTCTGCCCTTGTGGTATAGGAAAATTTAGGGTCTAGCAATCACTGTACTATATGGTTCGGTATTAAACTTTGGCATGATCTAGACTATACTAAGGCTAGGGTCCTGGACTTCAGGACAACACACTTCAAGATGACGAGAGATAGTGTGCAGAAGACCCAACTGGGAATCCAAAGAGCTGTATAAAAGAAAACATTGAAAAGAGAACAAATCTCTGTATACTGTAGGTTAAGGAATAAGGGGAAAGAAGGAAATCAAATAAGGTTGCAGAAAAGTTTAAAAGTGGAGAAGTGTGTGTGTATACAAATATATGTATATTAAATGACATAGAGGGGCATTTTTGAAAGAAACTCCAAGTTGGGATTTGGACATCTTTATAAAATGCCCAAATCCGGGGTGGGGAAAACCGTATTTTCGAAAAAAGATGGAAGTCCATCTTTCGTTTTGAAAATACCAAGGACGTCCTTAGACATGGGCGTCTTTGACTTTCGGTGATTTTCAAAACCAAAGACGTCCATGTCAAAAACATCCAAATGCAAGCCATTTGGACATGGGAGGAGCCAGCATTTGTAGTGCACTGGTCCCCCTGACATGCCAGGACACCAATCGGGTACCCTAGGGGGCACTGCAGTGGACTTCATAAATTTCTCCCAGGTATATAGCTCCCTTACCATGTGTGCTGAGCCCCCCCCCCCCCAAAAAAAAAAACCACTACCCCAACTGTACACCACTACCATAGCCCTTACGGGTGAAGGGGGGCACCTAGATGTGGGTACGATGGGTTTGTGGTGGGTTTTGGAAGGCTCGCTGTTTCCTCCACAAATGTTAACATGTACTGGGGGGTATGGGCCTGGGTCCGCCTGTCTGAAATGCACTGCACCCAACTAAAACTGCTCCAGGGCTCCAGGAACCTGCATGCTCTGTCATTGACCTGAGTATGACATCTGAGGCTGGCATACAGGCTGGCACAAAATATTTTTAAAGATGTTTTTGAGGGTGGGAGGGGGTTAGTGACCAATGGGGGAGTAACCAGAGGTCATCCCCAATTCCCTCTGGTGGCCATCTGGTCATTTGGGGCACTTTTTTGTGCCTTATTCGTAAAAACAAAATACGTCCGGGTGAAAACGTCCAAGTTTTACTTTAGGACTTCCCTGCAAAACAGGTTTGTCCTGGAGGAAAGTAGCTAAGAGGGTCTTTTATTAAGGTGCTCTAGCGTTTTTAGCTGGCACTAAATGCTAAGGCATCCATAGGACTATAATGAGTGTGTCAGCATTTAGCGCCAGCTCATTTTTAGCACAAGCTAAAAACAGTAGTGTACCTTAGTAAAAGACTCCCTAAATGAGTACAGTCTGAAAAAAAAATCCGTTATTCTCAAACGTGATCAGGCATTTACAAGGGAATCTAAGGGAAAATGTAGCTCCAACAGCTAAAACCTTAGACTTTAGTTTCAAGAACTCTCTTCTACGATTCTGAGTTTGTGTGGCCACATCTGCAGATCACAAAAAGGAACTTGTCTTTTTGAAAAATATAATTTCACATTTTTCTTCTCAACTGCTTCAGAAGAAAATATCACCACCATAGTGGCACAATTATTACTAAATTCTTGAGCAGTTTCTAAGAACTGAGATAAATCGAGGCTGTCCAGAGAGGAAATTTGATCTAAACCGCTCTCCTCCTGGGACACTCTAGAACTCTTAGGTACATAATATATATTCTCAAGTGAAAGTGTCTGTATGAGAATACTGTAAAACACCTCTCAAGTACATTTTCAAAAGGTACTACATAGTAATGGAACAGAAGAACCAAGCCGTGCAGATATCACAGATCGCAGTCAAACACAGCGAAGATGACAACGAAAACATGACAGTCTCTATTGGTGCTGATAAAACTTCAATCCAATCAAGTTAAGACTCAACACGGGCCTGTGTTTCGGCCACCTGGCCTGCCTCAGGAGTCTAAAAGATACAGATACATACATGGAGACATTCACAATTTATACCTTCATAATGAAGACTAAAAATAACTAAAAAATTCAAAAAAATGAAAATTGACATGGAAGGTAAAGTAAACAGAGTAAAATGGACATTTGTTTAAATGCTTGAAAAGAAACACAACAATTTAAGAGCATCTCTGTGTAACACAGGAAGCATATATACTGCATAAAAATGCAACTTAAGAATGAAGCTGAAATGTGATATCATGTGACCACTACAGTACTGATTTGTTTATATGTGTTTTTTGTACTATTTAAAGATCACATGTGTCACATTTGAGCTTCACACTTAAAGTGTACTTTTTATGCTAAAACCAGCCAGATATCAAGTAGGAGGACAAGACATCAGGATGCACATTTGTTAGTGCATGTTTAGACACCTTAATTTTAGAGCACACAAGACCAACTGCACGTGCATAAACCTATGAGTTAATATGTGCATACTTAATCTGCATGTGTTTATTTATTTATGGTATTTATATCGCACATTCTCCCAAGCTGATTAATCCCAGCATACAGAGGAACTGCAAAAATCTAGCTGAGGTATTACTATGGTCTGGACCAACAATCTAAATTGTATCAAATGAAAAGAGGATCTTATTTAAACTATCGTAATTTTACAAAGACTGTTTTGGACTGATTATAACCTTGATGTTTCAAAGTTAATTGTGTGTCTAGAATAAAGCCTAGCACTCTAGAAGATGTATCAAAAGGGAGAGATTCTCCAGTGTTGAGAAATAGATTTTAAGGTACTCTGCTTAAAGATGTATCAAAATAAAGCTTAATACTGCTAAGATTAAATTGCTCTAATAAATTCATTGGCACCCAGTGATGTGTCTGAAATTAAATCATCTATATCTGTAGTACCATTTAACAAAAATACCAACATAAAAATATCAGCTGCATAAGCAGCAGCATAAAATAATGAAGATATTAAGAAATTACCTAGAGAACTTTTAAAAACATTAAATAAAATCAGCAAAAAAGTTGAACCTTGAGTGATGCCATAAAATGAGCTCCAGCTATGAACATTTTCCATTATTTCTGACATTATCCAGCTTATTTTCGAAAGTGATCGCCGGCCAATTCCCGAAATAAATCGGGAGATGGCCAGCGATTTCGGAAAAGCGGCGAAATCGGTATAATGGAAAGTGGCATTTTTGACAGGATCGCCGCTTTCCCGTCACTTCGCCAGCGAAAGTTCAAGGGGGCGTATCGGTAGATTAGTGAAGGCGGGACATGGGCGTGGCTACCAGATGGCCGGCTTTCGCCGATAATGGGCAAAAAAAAGCGGCGTTAAGCAGTATTTCGCCGGCTTTACTTGGTCCTTTTATTTTCACGACCAAGCCTCAAAAAGGTGCCCCAACTGACCAGATGACCACTGGAGGGAATGGGGGGATGACCTCCCCATACTCCCCCAGTGGTCACCAATCCCCTTCCAAACTAAAAAAATAAAACTAAAAACCTTTTTTGCCAGCCTCAAATGCCGTACCCACCTCCATGACAGCAGAATGTGTTATATCCTCCGACAGCCTTTCCCTGGTTGCGATGTGGCTCTCGGGTGAGTGTGACACCTTTTCTGTTAGGTGCCCAGCAGAGTCACATTAGCAATGCATTGTGGTGGGTGTAGGGTACTGGGCTCTACTCCCATGGTGCTTTTCCCCCCTGCTAACTGGGTCAGAGTGCGCCCTGTTTTGTTTCCTGTTGTAGTCCATGCGGTAGTGGCCATTTTTGTAAGCCAGTTTTAGTTCCCTTTCCTGTGTTACCCACGTTAGAGAACGTAGTTCTTACCTTGAATGGTGCTGAAAGAGGGCATTGTACACCATTGTGCCAGCTCTGACCTACTGCTAATCTTAGTACCAGGGGACTCTTTGCCAGTGGGGCACAACCTTTGATCTGCAGTTAACTGTGAGTAAACGTGGTTATTTCAAGAAAGAACCACTTCAGAACAGTATATTGAACCGAATTGTTAAGTTCTAATACAACAAGAAAAAAGTTACTAAAATGAGTATGTTAAATGAACAACAACAAAAACAATTGAAAAACAACCAAAAGTTATTTTGGCCATAGAGATCCCTAGAAAGAGATCTAATAGTAATCATCTCAAATGACCTGAAAATAGCCAGTGTGTAATCAAGAAACCAGTGTTTAATCAAGAAATTAAAAAAACAATGTATGCTTGGTTGTGTAAGTAAGATACCATCAGCAGAAAAAAAGGTTAAATTGCCATTCTATATAGATCACTAGTGAGATGCTGTATTCGGCACTGGCTTCAGTTAAAGAGACATCTAATATAATAAAACGCACCGTGAACGTTCTAATGAGGACAACGTTCTGAAGCCATCTGACGTCACTCCCTGAGTCCCTGGCTGTAGGGTTCGTGGAGTTCGTGGCGTTCGTGGTGTTCGTGGTGTGAAGCCATCCAGCCGTCTCTGCCCCGCCCTCGCGTCTAAACAAACAAATCCGGAAGCGAAGCGTCAGGGAAGGAGGCGGCGCTCCCGACGTCTAGCCTTCCCTTCGCTGTGTTCCGCCTTCAAAACAAGGAGGAACACAGCGAAGGGAAAGCTAGACGTCGGGAGCGCCGCCTCCTTCCCTGACGCTTCGCTGCACGAACCGCCACGGAGGTAAAGTTAAAAAGAATAAAAAAAAAAAAAAAGGGATGCATGGATGCGAAGGGGTGGGGGGCATGGATGCGAAGGGGGGGGCATGGATGCGAGGGGGGGGGGGAGAAGAGGGCGGGCCAGGCTGGGACATGGGAGAGAGAGTAGCATGGATGCGAGGGGGGGTCATGGAAGGGCGAGAGGGGACTTGCTGGAAAAGGATGAATGGAGACGGCAGGGGACAGAGGAGCATGGATGGGTATGGATTAGGAGGGCAGGGCACAGGGAGAGAGGGGAATTACTGGAAATGGATGAATGGAGGGGGCAGGGGACAGAGGAGCATGGATGGGCATGGATTGGGAGGGCAGGACTCAGGGAGAGAGGAAAATTGCTGGATAGGGAAAAATGGAGGGGCCAGGTGACAGATGAGCATGGATGGGCATGGATTGGAAGGGCAGGACTCAGGGAGAGGGGAATTGCTGGATAGGGATGAATGGAGGGGACAGATGGGCATGGATGGATATGGATTGCAGAGCAGGCCTCAGGCAGAGAGGGGAAATGCTGGATAGGGAAAAATGGAGGGGCCAGGTGACAGAGGAGCATGGATGGGCATGGATTGGAAGGGCAGGACTCAGGGAGAGGGGAATTGCTGGATAGGGATGAATGGAGGGGACAGATGGGCATGGATGGATATGGATTGCAGAGCAGGCCTCAGGCAGAGAGGGGAAATGCTGGATAGGGAAAAATGGAGGGGCCAGGTGACAGATGAGCATGGATGGGCATGGATTGGAAGGGCAGGACTCAGGGAGAGGGGAATTGCTGGATAGGGATGAATGGAGGGGACAGATGGGCATGGATGGATATGGATTGCAGAGCAGGCCTCAGGCAGAGAGGGGAAATGCTGGATAGGGAAAAATGGAGGGGCCAGGTGACAGAGGAGCATGGATGGGCATGGATTGGAAGGGCAGGACTCAGGGAGAGGGGAATTGCTGGATAGGGATGAATGGAGGGGACCGATGGGCATGGATGGATATGGATTGCAGAGCAGGCCTCAGGCAGAGAGGGGAAATGCTGGATAGGGAAAAATGGAGGGGCCAGGTGACAGAGGAGCATGGATGGGCATGGATTGGAAGGGCAGGACTCAGGGAGAGGGGAATTGCTGCATAGGGATGAATGGCGGGGACAGATGGGCATGGATGGATATGGATTGCAGGGCAGGCCTCAGGCAGAGAGGGGAAATGCTGGATAGGGATGAATGGAGGGGGCAGGTGACAGACAAACATGGATGGCCATGGATTGGGAGGGCAGGGCTCAGGGACAGAGGGGAATTGCTGGAAAAGGATGAATGGAGGGGGCAGGGGACAGATGACCATGGATTGGGAGGGCACGGCTCACACTGTCTCTCTCATATACAATGTCTTTCTGACTCTCACTCTCACACACTCTGTCTCACACAGTATCACATTCACTCTCTATGTGCCACACAGTCACTCACACACTCGCTTGGTGTCATACACTCACTCTCACAGAGAATCTGTGTCTCACACACACTCTGTCTCTTGCCCACACACACACACACTCTCTCTCACACTGTGTCTCACATACACACTTGCACACACTCTCATTCTCACACACACTCTCTCACAAACACACTCACACCCAGACTCACTCTCTCTCTCACATACTCACACTTTCACTCTGACTCTCAAACACTCACTCTCACATACACTCTCCCAAACATACACACTCCAAGGAAAACCTTGCTAGCGCCCGTTTCATTTGTGTCAGAAACGGGCCTTTTTTACTAGTACCTTCATAAAGACGAGGTGGAAACAGTTCAGTAAAGAGCTACTAAAATGATACAAGGTCTGCAAAAAGGAAAAGCAATAATGAAAGACTTAAGACACTCAAGATATACTCCGGGATGAACAAACAGGATTGGGGGGGGGGGGGGGGGGGGACATGACAGAAACATTCAAATATTTGATAGACTTCAAAGTACAGAATTGTGAAACTATCTACAGAAAAGGAAATTCAAGAACAAGAAGCCATAAGATAAAGTTGAAGGGAAAGGAAGTAAAGAGGAAGTATGAGAAAATATTTCTTTACAGAAGGGCAGGTGGTGCCTGCAAAAAAGCATACTAAAAGTGATAGTTACAAACAAATCCATGAGGGAATTTAGATATATTTGGGAAGGCATGCCAGGGCTTTCCCCCAGCAGAAGTATAGATGGAGCAGCTAGGCTCAAGGCAGGGTAAACAGAGTGCCGACATGGCACAGGAGCAAAACATAGGAGTCCTTTTACAAAGGTGTGCTGAAAAATGGTTTGTGGTAGTGTAGGCGCAGGTTTTGGGCACACACTGATCCATCTTTCGGCGCGCCTGTGAAAAAGGCCTTTTTTAACATTGCCGAAGATGGATGTGCAGCAAAACAAAAATTGTCACACGCCCATTTTGGGTCTGAGACCTTACCACCCAGCCATTGACTTAGCGGTAAAGACTCACGCGCCATCTGTTATGCGCACCCAAAAATAAAAATATCTTTCAGACACGCGTACCGGACACACGCCAAAAATGAAATTACCACAAGAGCCATGCGGTAGTCAGGTGGTAACTCCATTTTCGCGCACGTTGGGCACGCATAGATGCTTACGTGGCTTAGTAAAAGAAACCCATAGAGCATAAACTAGGCGTGAAGCAGAAACCAGTCACAAAATAGAGTAGAACTCTATGGGCAGCAGTAAAAGCAGGGCAAGCCTGCCGAGAACTGTTGTATCAGCAAGGGCATATACTGCCCCCTACATACCTTTCTGAACCCTTTGTTCTGCTTCTCAACATCTTCTCACTATCCCCCTTGTCTTCTGCTCATAGCTGGAGTAGACATACCATTCGGTCTTATTTTACATTGCCCCTTCATTATAGAACTCTCTTCCTCACCATATCTGCTCTGAACAATCTTAGCCCAAATTTAGGGCAGCTCTTAAGACTCATTTTTTCACTTTGGCATTACAGGTGAGGCAGTAGCTCAGTTTATTCAGTGGCTGATTGTATTCTCTATGCTTGGCAGCACTGACGCCGCTTTTATCCTTCCTTTTTTCTGTCCTATTATTGGATTTGTAGTTCCTTTCTTTATTTTGCATTATTTTATGTCTAGTTTTAATTGTATACTATTTTGATTTTTTTTTTTGTTACATTTATACCCCGCGCTTTCCCACTCATGGCAGGCTCAATGCGGCTTACATGGGGCAATGGAGGGTTAAGTGACTTGCCCAGAGTCACAAGGAGCTGCCTGTGCCTGAAGTGGGAATCGAACTCAGTTCCTCAGTTCCCCAGGACCAAAGTCCACCACCCTAACCACTAGGCCACTCCTCCACAACCTGAAAGGTGGTATGTCAAGCCTTAATGAACAATAAGTGTACCTCTTGCTAGTCCAATAGGACTTCCAAAGGACAGGCATTTCTTTCTACTACTGAAGTTTATGTTTCCTTGAACTTAGATTGCAGGTAAGTGAACTCTGAGGTTTACCCACAAGTCTTTAGTCTTTGGTACATAGGATCTTGAGTTGGAATCCCAGAATACCTCCCAAGATATCTCCCTCCCCCCCTCCTGTGGCCATAGGCTTATCTTGGTGATCTTTATGGGACTGGACCAACAGGGTCTTATACGGATGTTTGCAGAAGGATACCAAGTACAGAAGGATACCAAGGCCATATCCTTTTCAGTCCACCAAATAGAGGAGCCAGTTGCAACTGTGCATTGAGTCAAGGATATTCTGTATAACATACTCAAGATGACAGTATCAAAGCCACTTGGGACAATGGGTGGATACAAAGGATAGCTGGGAGTTGTACTCAGTTTGGTAAGGGATGTACTTGCTCCAGCTTACCAGTGGGTAAATTACTCTTTAGTGAAGATGTTTCTTTTTAAACAGGCTTCTGGGCAGTCTGTTAGCTGAAAAGCTATTTTGTTGTTTCCATGTTTGTCGTTTTGAATTTGTAGAGGGTGGCTGAAGGCAGAAGAAGGAGAGGTGCTGAAGCATGGGGGGGGGGGGTGCTGATGGCAAAAGAAAGAAAGTGAACTTGTGGTGGGGCTGAGGGAAGATGAGGGAGAGGTGCTGCCTCTTGGCTTGAGAGAGGGGGGCTGAGAGAATTGGGACAGGTGCTGGACCTATAACATGGGGAGGTGGAGGGAGAAACGGGGTCAGAGAGGTGTTGGGAAGGAGGCAGAGAGGGAGAGAAAAGTGTGGGTTTTTTTGGTCTAGGTTAGAAGACAGAGCAGTACACCACAATGTAGATACACAGTCAGTACAACGTAACTAAACAATTAAAGTCTAGAGAATAGATAGGTAGCTAAACCTATAGCCAGACAGTTGAGATATTAAGAATAAAAATCATAAAGAACTTAGCAGTATTGTGGTTCAGGTCCTTGAAGGACAGCACACGTAGTGCTGACTGTTCTTAGGTAGGATTCATGTGTTTAAATCATAGGAATTAGTGCTACTGTTGTATGGTAGATTTGCTACATGTATTTTGAGTTAAGATTTTTTCAGGTTTTGTATTTCACAATGTGCTTGATAGTACAGATATTTATGTTGCTATCATAATCAGATGACATGAGAATCAGAAAAATATTTACTTACTTTTGTTTGGTAACTTCCATGGAGAAAATATGCTACTTATAATCTGTACCTATTGTTGGGGCGAGATAGGGTTTTTGTGGATGCAGAGCATGTTTACATTTAATTCATAAGAATTGTCATACTATATCAGATCAAAGGTCCGCAAGGGTCATGTATGCAGTATGCCACAAATGTGAGCAACATCCGGTATGTCCTGACTCAAAAAGAGTTGAGAGCCACTGTCTTGGTGACTTGAGTTCTGGTTCCTAGAGGGAGTAAATTCTGCAAAATCGGACTGTTACTCCAGGTTGCAAGTCTATCAGACAACCCTAGGGTCTAGTAGGGCATAAGCTATCTGCAGCCCCTTATCAAAAACTTCCCAGTATTCTGAGCATTTCTCCAGTAGATGCCCTGTTTCCTCCTTGATTGGTGCATATTTCTGGATTTCTACAGCAGCATCCCCTGGGTAGTCATATTAAGCAGAATACATGAGGTTCATGCCATTCTGGGATTATAGTGAAGTTTGGTGCATGTTTCAAACCAAAGCATTATCACCTCCTAGTGATTGTGGCTCATAGTCACTATGGGAGATTCAGCATCTAGGGTTACAAGGCCCAATAACAAGGGCAAGTCATCATTAGCTTCCACAGATATGCTTATTCCCTTTTTCTCATACCGGAACTTGTTATTGCTGGGCACAGGTAAATTCCATGAAGTAGTCATAGTATATGCTGTGAATGCCTCGTCTTTCCAGAAAATGGAGATGGGAGTGACCAATGTGCAGTTCAGGTACTCATCATGAATCTGAATCTTAGCAGGTCAAATTGTATTTACTCCTGACCTGCTCCTTCCTGCAACTGCTCATGATTCTGCAGCCTGCTCTGAAATCACTTTGTGTGTGCTCAGAGAGGCTGCAGTAGAGACAGAAGAATTCCCAGCATAATCTATCCGTCTCCTTTGCTGCTAACCAACGCCTCACTGTACCCATTACTATGGGCTTGTCTGGAGTTTGTGGTCTTTGTAGGAACATCTTTCTAGGACATATTCTGATCAGCATCTTTCTATACAGAACTGGAATAGCATCTTTAAGTGGACCAGAGGATCAAAATATGCCAGTTCCTCCTTAATAGGAGCAGCAAAACCTCATTGGAAAGTGGACCCAGAAGACTGGCTTGTTCCAATCCACATCATTAGCCCAGTACCGGAATTCTGTGGCATATTCTGTTACAGTTTGAAGGCCCTAGCAAAGGGTTGTTATTTGGTTATTAATCATCCTAGCTTGATCAGGTTCCCCCAGAGCCTGAGAAACAGCAGCCAGAAAGCTTTCCAGAGTGTTCAGCCCAGTACTGTTTTGTTCTTGCAAGGGGGTGAGCCATGCCAGGGCCTTTTTAGTAAGCTGATCATGAAGTTTAATTTGAGGGAGTCAGATGGGTATATATACAGACGAAATTGGAACCAAAGCCTGCACTGTTGAAGGAAACCAAGCAGTTCATCCTGGGTGCCATCAAACTTCTCTAGTAATGGCATATGCAAGTGTGTGGGGCAAGGCAGCCTGGTTTCCCTGATCCTGTCATGAGGGCTTCCACCCTCTACTGAAGATTCTGAAAATGTCCCTGCAGTTCTTGCAAAGCTACTGTGAGGCTTTTCAAAGTCTCTGTGACAGACTCAGTTTTAACCTTATGAGCTGGTACAAGCTGTCGGGACTATGGGCAGTAGTGTAGATGGAGTTGAGGCTAGGCCCAAGGCAGGGTGAAGTAGTGCTAGCATGACACAGGAACCAAGCAATTAGGAGGAAGTAGGTGTGAATCAGAAACCAGGCTTGAAGCAGGAACTAGGCACAAAGCACAGTTGAACCAGCAAGAGCATATGTGCTTTGCTCTTCTTATATACATCTACACTGATTTTCCAACAAGACTTAAACTCAATAGTGAGACTTTATTTTAGATCAGCTAACCACATGTTTGGGGGCCAAACAATTTGGCTATACCCTGATGTGACCAAGACTACTCAAGAAAAGAGGAAAAACTTTCTATGAGGTCTAAAATTTTGGATTTAGGAGGTTCTTTCCTTCTTGCATATCCGTGTAAATGTGTCATAAGGTTAAATCAGATAAAATATGTTTACTATATACCTGATCAGCTTAAGACCTTCCTAGAAGCTAGACAACATTAGAGACATAAATATGAGAAAACGACGCCATAATTTCTTTATTATTGTTTGCATTAAAATAATCTTCACTTAATTCCTGCCCCCCTCTTTTCTCCTTAACAATTGAGGTCTAATGAAGCCAATGTTTAAATTATGTTATGATAATACTTCTGTAATAACTTTATTGTTATACCTGAGGCTGTATTTCACTTGAACAGTTTATGTCTGTGTTAAGTTTATAAAATTAATAAAAATTATAAATCATATATCTACACTGATTACACACACTTTATGTTGGTCCTATGGGCTCTTCCAGTGGGCAGGCATTTCTTTCTACTAATGGAGTGCATGTTTCCTTAAACTTTGGTTGCATCTGTAGCAGACATGAGCAGTACCAAGTTTCTAAGAAGGCTGGGCATCTCATAAGAAGCAGCCATGATCCTTGTATCAAATGTATGGGGTACATGGCAATTTGGGGGAAAAAAAGCTTCATACTAATTTTGGTGGTTGTTATCTGCAAAGTGAATAGTGCTGTGTACATCTAGTAGCGCTATAGAAATGATAAGTATTAGTAATGACAAGACATTTGAGGATGCCTGGGTGTTGGGCTAAGTAAGAAGCAAAAAGGAAGATAAGACCTGGAAAAGCCTGCAAATGGAGACCAGCACTGTAACAGAATTTAAATATGCTTGTTTAGAAACAGCTAGGGCCCCAAGGTAGTATTTTTCTAATCTATCTGCTATATGAAGCAGTTTATAGTAATGGACGACCGTTATTTAGGCATGGGCTACCTAGGCATGTGCTTAGGGCACGAAATTTTGAAGGCAACAAATAACTGGTCTAAAGAGGAATATAGTTTCACTTGCTTTAGGCCTGTATTTTCTCATCTCTGGGAGAGAAACCTCACCTTCCCATTGCGCTCTAGTTCTGCCTACAAACATCTTAAATCCAGCCCTGTTAATGGCAGAGTTCCAGTACAGTGAACTAAAAGAGAGAGAAAGGCATCTTTTCTTTCCAAATTGGGAGGTGGGAATTGATAAATGCAGGATTAAAGGAGTCCTAAAATATCATGAGCCCATAGGAGGTAGTCAGGAGACTGTGCTCATGGGTACATCCTTTGGAAGGGAAGAGAACGCTTCTTCTTTCCAGGTGGAAAGGCTCTACCTAAGAGATGAACCCAGAATCCTACTCTTGACTGTATTCTCTTAATTTTAGTTTTTGATTAAAAAGAAGACACTTTCTTTGGTTTTCTTTGGCTTAGAGAACAAATTTAAGAAGGGCCAGTGGGAGGTCCATGTTTCCAATTCCAAGGTACTTGAAGTGGGTTTTCTGTGAATTGTGCATAATTTACTGCTTCAGTAGTAAATTTTCCCTGAAACCTTGAACTGTAGACTTTACAGATTCAGTGTTTCTGTACCATTCTGTTGTTTAGGTTTTAGACTTTCACTTCTCTGGTTTAGACCAAAAACCTGAACTAAACAGATTTTTGTGAAGGCCTTTCCACCATCTGTTGGTTCTACCACCAAAGAACCTTTCTCCAGAACCTGCATAAGACACTTATTGCTACACTCTTTGAAGCCTGACGCTGTGACCTGGAGCGGTAGCAGCAGCAACACAACTTCCCCCCCCCCCCCCCCTCTCCTTTTTGCCCAGTAATAGCATCCAGTTTGAGGGCACCTGGAGTGTGCATATAAAAAGAGAAAAAAGGAGTTACACTTGGGAAATATAATAGAGGGAATGGGGAAAACCAGCTGGAGAGGCTGGGTAAAAAACAAAGAACACCAGCTTCCCTACTCAATTGTTGGATAATTTATGTTTGTTTACCCAAAGTTGCAAAGATCAGAGAGAAGACAACTGAACAGACTGAATGGGATAAAGTGTATCATCATCTAATGTTACTATGTCAAAAACGTTTCATACACATATCTTACTTACCCTGGTGGGAAAAAAAATGAACTTAAGCAAACTTTTCAAACCAAAAAATGGTAGTAGCTTTGCTTAATATAAACATTTTTGGGGTTTTTTTTCAGAATTTAAATGAACAAATTGTTAAATCTAAAAGTAAGAAAGCAAGTAAGCTTCTGCAACCCTGAAAAGTGAATGTTATCAGCCAACATTTTCTGTCTCTGACTTACAGTTTCCATTCAGGAAGGCTTACTGGAACTCATAACCGACTGCCTGAAATCAAGGTCCCTTTCCAAAAGCTTAGCTCTGCTTTTCTATCAGCCCTCTGACCATAGCACATCCTGCAACTTCCTCATCTTGTGTGAAAGGCTGTAAATTAAGTCTTCTGCTGTGTCAACTGCAAGGCAAAATTCAGAGACAGGGTTCCTGGATATAATTTCTTCTTTTATTACTGGCTTCATTTACATCCTGTCTGAGGTCTTCTGAGCAGTTCAAGGTGTCTTATCTCTTGTTACCAGGGGGGCATTTTGCAGTCAAAGCAGTTAAGCTTGCTACTTTTTTCTTTCTTTTTTTTTTTTAAGGACTTATCAGATCTTTTCAGGCTGAGAACCAATATTTATCAGAAATCCTATGCTTCAAGGACAATTTGTACAGCTCAAGACAAATGAAAAACTAAGGTAACATAGGAACAGCAAATCTGTTCAACCTGCCTCATACCTAGACCGTTCAACTTGCAGAAAATCTCTGTCCCATCTTCAATTAGAAGAAATTAAGAACATGGGCTATAAATGCATTCATGGTTGTGTTATTTGCTTTGCTTTGTGTATTGCAGCTCACCTTTCTTATAAGCATATAGTAAGTATAAAAAATAAGTTATTGGGTCAATATTTACTTTTTAAAACACTGGGTTTTCATTCCCATATATTCAACACTGCTTCAAGTATAGTCCATAGTGCTGAATGTTTGTTTTACCCTCAAGCTATATCTATAGGGGGCATTTAGGCACCATGGTAATGCAGGATGAGAGCTTTCTGTAGACACGTGGGCACCCAATATCAGTGTACATTTAGGGGCCCCCATTTACACCTGCCAAACAGCAGAGGTAAATGAGGGTGCCCAGTAGGCACACAGGCATCTTACAGTAGTCTATAAGTTGCCACTTAAATGCCTGTCCGCCTATGGTTCACCTATGCTCTATGTGAACCCCCCCCCCCCCCCCAAAAAAAAAATACATGCTACACCATTGGAAGGCCTATTTGTAACCACCCAAATGACATTTTGAAGGGTAAGTATACATTTAGGGCTATGTTTACTAAGCAGCGCAATGGGCGTGTTAGCGTTTTTAACATGCTTAAATGGTGTACGGGCATTAAACACTAATGCGCCCATAGAAATGTATAAGCGCGTTAGCATTTAACACGCCTTAAATTTAAGGTGCATTAAAAACACTAACGCACCTTATTAAACATACCCCATAGGCACTTAAATGTCAGTATTCTGTATATTTAGGTGCACAGTTTGCCACTATAAAGGCAATTCTATAACAAGTTGCAATGATCAGCCACTATCCATACACAGTTATGTGATTTAATTTCAGTCTACCACTTAGCTATATAGATATTTATTTTATTTGTATCCCGCCTTTACCCAAAGCAGGTAACAAAAAAAAACAAAAAAAAAACTACAGGAGGTGAGCTACTAGATCATGGGTGGCGGTGGGGGGCACTGATGCAAAAGTTGGCTCAAGCACTACAGTCCCTTGAATTGGGCTGCAGACCTGTTTCTGGGGACAACAAAAAATACATAAATATATATATATATATATATATATATAAAATAAATTTATAACAGACTTTTAAAGGAATAGTCAAAAAAACAACTTATGTTACCTTTATAAAAAAAAATAAAAAGGCTTATATTAAGTGATTATGTGCCTTTCTAAAACAGGTCTCAGAACCAGCCCCAATAATGTGCAGTTATATCTGCTCCAAAGATAGCATAAATTTATATGTATACTCTAGGCATATAATTGGGTATTTTACAATATACGCATGAACATCGCAACTCCACCCAAACTACAGCCTCAGGAATGCCAAGACACAGATCTCAAAGTATATGCAAATATTGGTGCCTGCACAATATTATAAGATCATTTTTCCGAATGCAAAATGGGTTTTATATGCAAAAATCATATTGAGTTTGCTAAAGATAACCTCTGAAATGGCCAGGCTGAACTACAATGCTTCCCTTAAAAACTCCCTCTTTCAATTGGCATGTTAAGCAATAACAAAATACCAGTTTCAGTTTCGATCACTCTCCTCTGCAAAAAAATTGCACTCAATCCAATAAAACAAATACATACAAGGTAAAACACAAAATCAAACAAAATTGAAACATAATGAATTATACAAATCAGTTACGCTTCTTCAGCTTGGAAAGTGGATGGATGTGGGGGGGGGTATGATAAAGGTCTTTAAAATCCTAGAGTAGAACAAGTCAACATGAATTGATTGTTTGCTCTTTCAAGTAGTACAAGGGAATATCCCATGAACTTACATATTAGCATCCTAAGATGCTTCACTCTAAACCATACACTCCTAAGTGACTGTTGGCTTTTCCCTAGATTCTAGTGTAAAAGCAACTCTATCTTCTGTTTAAACGTTAGCACCAGCAGTCTACAGCACTGAATATGTCTAGTAGCACTGTAGAAATGATAAGTAGTCTGGGTCCACACTAGCTAAAATAGAGCCCATCTTTTCAGAATAGACTCCCTCTTCCGCAGAATGTTGACGAGCTTCTATCAAATCTAAATCCTCCTTTGTTTGCTGGTCCCACACGTACCAAAATTACTGGCTCCTCCTCAGCACTGTCTAAATCGTATCCATGTGATTTGTGAGGTCTGGTCAGCTTTGCATCAGGCAGGCAAGTGATCAAGCAATCCTCACATCCATCAACCTAACAATTGAACCTTCAACTAAAATGGTCATTCTAACCCTTCTCCTTCTGGGCAGAAGTCCCTCGAGACACATCCTTAGTGCAAGAGTATACTGCATCCACTAGAGAGCAGGTCCTGGCTACAGGATCACGTCCTCCTTCACCAAGGTGATGCTATCCTTTCAGGTGACCTCTCCTCTCTAAGGCAACACAGAGGCTGGCAAACTATAGATGGGACTTCTCTACTATTTCCCTTAGCTCCTCCAAATTTGCTACAAGAGATTGGACTTGTTCTCTGAGAGCTAGGAGGTCTTTGCATTAAGTGCACACATACAACTGCTCACCTACTGGGAGAAAATAGTACACGCAGCACTCAATGCCAAAGAATTAATAACACCCATCTCACTGCTGAACTGCTGTCTGCACCGTAGTATTGGTGAGTGCTTTAGTTATTAAAGTTGTTAAGTGACTAGGGCTATAAGATTATTTGGTGTATTTTATGCTTTTATTTTGTGTTTGCTTCTCACTGAATGGCAAATACATTTTTATTTAGGGTGAATCACTTAATAAAAATACCCTGTGACAAATTTCCCTCTTGTCATCTTAAATGGGATAATTGACTATAAATTAAGAGATGTGCCTGGGATGAGTGGGAAAGAATTCAAACTAAGGCCAACAAATGTTAGATCTGCTAATTCAATACTTACATTTTACTGAATGGAGTAGTAGCCTAATGGTTAGTACAGCAGAATGAGAACCAGGGGAACCCGGTTCAATTTCCACTGCAGCTCCTTGTAACTTAACATTCCATTGCCCCAGGTATGAAATAAATACCTGTATATAATATGCAAACCGCTTTGATTGTAACCACAAAAAGCGGTAAATAAAAAATGCTTTCCCCTACTATTCAAGATGAGGAGGTAGAAGCAGAAGACGCCCGGCGGTAGAGAGAATCAATAGCATCATTGTGCTTCTTGAGCTTGTCAACCAGATCCTCTACTTTCTCAATGAAAATGTTATTCCCCCCCCCCCCCCCCCCCCCCCGGCAAGGAACATCCGCCATCCGCTGCTGGACCGAATGATCCAGGTCAGAGACACGCAGCCATGAGAGTCTATGCATCACTATACCTTGGACAGCGATCCTGGATGCTACTACTACTACTACTATTTAACATTTCTATGTCATTGCTATGTCAAAAGTGTCAAACGTACCCCTGGCCAGGAATTTCTGACACGCTTTCTGGTGCCTGACAACCTGGCGAAAAGGCTCAGTCTGCTCTGAAGGGAGTGCATCAACCAAGCTAGACAGCTGCCTCACCGAGTTCCGCAAGTGGATGCTCATGAAGAGCTGGTATGTTTGGATTTTGGCAGTGAGCATAGCGGCCTGATATACCTTTCTCCCAAAAGAGTCCAAGGTTCTAGATTCTCTGCATGGGGGACCCAAGGCATAGACCCTAGTACACTTGGCTCTTTTGAGAGTGGAGTCCACCACCATGGAATTGTGAGGTAGCTGAGACTTCATCAATTCAGGCTCCCCGTGGATCCGATATTGGGATTGTCTTTTTCGGGATCATGGGATTAGACAGAGGGAACTACCAGTTTCGTATAAGGACTTCCTTCAGTACATTATGCAAAGGAGTCGTTGTAGCCTCTCTAGGCAGAGCAGGGTAATCCAGGACCTCGAGCATCACGGCCCTGGGCTCATCCTCAACCTCCATAGGGAAGGGAATAGCCGCAGCCATTTCCCAGAGAAAGAAGGTGAAGGATAGACTCTCTGGTGGAGAAAGTCTCCTTTCTAGTGGAGTGGAAGGTTCAGAAGGAATCCCATAGGACTCGTCAGAAGAAAAGTACCTGGGATCCTCCTCTTCCTCCCACGAACGCTCATCTTCAGTATTAGACAAGATATCCTTTAGAGCAGTCCAAAACTGAGCCTGCCTCGATGCCGAGGAACAACGTCCTCGATGGTGGTGCCGAGAATTCGACCCCCACCTGGACTCCGGTGAAGCTTCCTCCACCAACGTCAAAGGGGAGTTGACCTGGGTGGCAGCCGATGCCGATGCCGCAGGTGGCACCGAGGCCGGAAACCCTACCACAGGCGAAATCAGACTGGTGCAACCCTTCCAGAAGCTCTGGAAGCAGGGCCCTGATGCGCTTGTCGAGAGCCGCCGTTGGACAAGGCTGCAGGGTCAGTAAAGGAGCCAGTGGCAGAATCTGTCGAGGCTCAGGAGCAGGTACCGGGCTGCTAGACTGACACACTGGCACCTCCTGAATAGAGGGAGAGTGATCCTCTCAACACTGGCGCTTCTTGGGTGCTGAATCCCTCGATGCCCCGGAGCTCCCGGCACTGTATGTCGAAGGAGAACGATGACGGTGCTTCTTCGCCTTCGCTCGACGCCCGTCATCGAGACTCCTCGGTACCGATGAGGAAGACGTGGAATCCTCACATCTCCCTCCTCAGGGCCGGGTCCGATGAAGGTCGGTCCCGGGTGGCCTGCATAACAGGAGGCCGCGAAACAGGTGGAGACCCACTCAATGCCTCACTACTCCCAGCACGAGATGGTCATTCCGCAGACATTACCTTCGCTCCCGACGTCGATGCGTCCCTCGATGTCGACGTTGAAGGACCAGACTGAGCCCCATAAAGCTTCTCTCGTTGGGCTTCTCGAGACGCTTGGGTCTGTTCCTTCATGCAAAGACACAGTCTGCAGCAGCTGGGCTATGGTCGGGCCCAAGGCACTGAATACACCAAGCGTGGGTGTCGGTACCCGAGATGGTCCGGTTGCACCGAGTACAACGTTTGAAGCCGCTGTGTGTTTTCAATGACATGGAAAGAAAAACGGCTTCGGCAAAATTAAACAACGCGATCGTGCCAAAAAAGTAAAGGGCACAAAAGGGTAAAATCCCGGCCGCGTCAAAAAGAAAGAAAACTTAGAAAGTGCCAAATACTAAGAAAAAATACTGGGGCTTTTTTTTTTTTTTTTTAAAGAAGAACGAATAACTTGATAAAAGAAAACAAGAAATATAAAAAGAATCGTCAAAGACTCTGTCCTGGGCCAGCGAAGCGAACAGGGAAAAACCTCACCTCACTGCGGATAAGAAAAAACTGAGCGGGAACACTCACGCGATGGGTGGGAAGTCGTGCGTGCGATTCACGCGCCAGAAGGCTCTGGCAAAACTTTTTAAAATTTGCTGTAGAAAAATTTGCCGTTTCCTGGGCCACCATGGACGCCGACCCACATGTGAGAACAAGCAGCCTACTTGTCCTCGAAGAATACTATAGATCCTTGCATGGGATCCATACACTAGCAGAACCTCCTCTATCTCAGCTTTACATGCAATACAGACAAACTCTCACTAAATATAGAATAAAGTATGACAAATTATAAATAGAAACATGGAAGCAAACACTGACATGGATATTCACAGAAGCCAGATCCTGTATGCAAACATATAGCAACCTCACTCACACCTTCCAAACTCTTCTTTCTTTCTCCGCCCTAAGTAAACTCTGGAATTCATTGCCAGAGAATGTAGTAAAAGCAATTAGCTTAATAGGGTTTAAAAAAGGTTTGGATGGCTTCCTAAAGGAAAAGTCCATAGACCATTATTAAAATGGACTTGGGGAAAATCCACTGCTTATTTCTAGGATAATAAGCACAAAATGTACTGTACTTTTTTGGGATCTTGCCAGGTACTTGTGACCTGGATTGGCTACTGTTGGAAACAGGATGCTGGGCTTGATGGACCTTTGGTCTGTCCTAGTATGGCAATACTTATGTACTTTTGACTACCAGTACCCAGAAGTTATGTGGATGATGGCTGATATTCAGTGCCTGTATCTGCGTAGCTAAGCAGGCAAAGTTAGGCCTGCCTTTTGTGCAGTTCTACCTGCCCAACTTAGCTATGCATGCACCGCACTGAATATTGCTAGTACCTGCATACCTGAAAGTTCCTTCCAAAATGGCTGACTAGTGTTGATATTCTGCAGCAATCGGCCCACTTAGAATAGTTTAAGCAGACAGGAGCTTTTCCTACCTACTTAAAAACCAAGCTAAATTTCAACCCCTTCATTTCTAGCTCAAAGACTGACTTGAGCTTAAGAGATGCATGATGATTTTCCCTAGACAGAGAGCCATATCCAAAGAAAATATATTTCCATATCTTGATGCTGCTTTTCTTTATATTAATATCAGCATTTAAATTCAGCATGGAAGCAACGTATATCACCTATCATGAACAGTTACATTTCTCTCTCAAACCCCCATGGAACATGTTGCTTTTCTTATGTAGGATACTGGAGGATGGATTCCTTGTCTCATTCATTGCATTTAACCTATCTCTACAGGTTGAAGGATGACTTTTATGGTAGTAGTCATTGCCTTTCTTAACTGCAGCTGTTTTGTTCTATTGTCCTCTAATAAAAATTTCCTATAATAGACTAAGCTGTGACTTAGTCATCTGTTATTGGATGAAAGGGGGGGGGGGGGGAAGCGATGACATAACATTTTGACAACACTTTGAGATCCATGTTTCCTCCTTAGTGTTCATTCGTCTTCAATGTCTGTTGACTAGATTGCAAGCTTCACGGAGCAGGGACCATCTCTTCTGTATCCGACAAAATGGCCTTGTTTGTGCTTAACACTCCCGAGTAAAATCTTGAACTTGACTACTGCTCAACAGATAGAGATTGCATCTCCTAGGTGGAACTCTCAGCCATCAAGCAACATCACCAACTAGGCCAGCCACTAACTTAATTGGAAGCACTATGTAATTGGTTATCATGATAAAGCCAATGGCATTTCAGCTTGTGACCCCACCCTGGCATAAATGCTAGTGAGTGGGATTAAAATATATTCCAAATAGGCTGAAGGCCAAGAAACTCAATTAAAAAAAACTGGATTTGTGAGAGGAAATGGGAAGAAATTCAAATGAAAGAAAGGAATACAAATTGGCTGAAAGCAGTGCCTGCCTTGCCAATCCATGCTGTTTCCCAAACTCCTTCTAGCAGAATAAAACAGAAGCACAGAGAGAAAGCTGGGAATTTAGGGTTAGGAAGGGAATGAGCAAAGCAAGAAAGGAAGAGTACAGACAGATAGGGAGTAGGGTTAAAGAGAGGAGGAATAGTAGAGGATGCACGCACACATCTGAGAACTATTTCTTTTGGCAAAGCAAACTAATATAAAAGTCTTTGCCAGAGGCAAAGTAGACTGCAGTCTGTCACTGGATCCACAAGTAGTTTTTTTTTTCTCTCTTTATTTTCCTGCTTCCTAACTCTTCCTCATCTTGCTCATCTGCTCCACACTATATTTCTATGTCTCAATTTTATGTATCAGTCTCTCACTTTCTCTCCACCTCCTTAATTCGCCAATTTCTAAGCTCACATATAATTTTCTCAAATGCGATAACTTTCCCTCCTATAATAAAGATAACATTATATAAGATATATAAAGCATGTTTGCTTGCAGAAAATGGCCCTTATAAAACTGCATAGCAGAATAGGCGTATAAGAGTGCATGTGTTCATATCACGATGTGACAGCCGCAAGCAAGCCTTCTCCAGAGTAGCCCCCACAATCTGGAAAACACTCCCTGAAAGGTTCCACTTAACACAAGGGAAAGGGAAATGGGACTTGATATATCTACCGCCTTTCTGTGGTGTTTGCAACTACATTCAAAACGGTTTATATAGTATATTTAGGTACTTATTTGTACCAGGGGCAATGGATGGTTAAGTGACTTGTTCAGAGTCACAAGGAGCTGTAGTGGGAATC
This sequence comes from Microcaecilia unicolor, assembly GCF_901765095.1. NCBI lineage: Eukaryota > Metazoa > Chordata > Amphibia > Gymnophiona > Siphonopidae > Microcaecilia > Microcaecilia unicolor. The sequence goes on from NC_044031.1 coordinate 471,071,847, forward strand.
GAACTCAGTTCCCCAGGATCAAAGTCCACTGCACTAATCACTAGGCTACTTCAGGAAGCAGGTGAAAGCTTGGCTCTTCAACTAGGCCTATAATGGAAGAAGTAACTTCTTAGTCCCACTCGCACACACAAGGAGTGACACGGGCTGCACATACTGCAGCAGGACATGTTTATCCACTCCTACCCTAGCTGAGATAATATTTAACCATCTCTTTGACCTCATGTGCACCTTGCTTTAGTCACCTTACTTTCTAACTCCTCTTACCCATCTATATGTTCCATCTTTGCGTATACCCTACACTGTCAATGAAAATGTTCTATTACATATTGTGTTGGCATTGAAAGTAGTATACTATGCCATACTTTGTATTGTTATTTGAATAATTTTACTGCTGTAATTGTCTACTGCTCATGTTTGATTTATTTTTACTGTACTCCACCTTGAGTGAATTCCTTCAGAGGCAATAAATAAATATCCATAATGCCTTTGCATAGTGACTTTCATGATCAGTTATGACTTCATTATACATTTAGGGTCCCTTTTACTAAGCAGCGGTAGGGCTAATGTGCAGGTAGCATGTGCCAAACTGGTATTACCGCCGGGGAAGCGCAGGCACCCATGGTAATTCTGAAGTTGGCGCATGCTATTTCCCATGGTAGAAAATATTCTACCATGGGGGGGTGTTTCCAGCGGTAATCAACAGCGAGTCCACATTGGTGCGTGCTGTATGATTATCTTGCGAGTAGCATGTGAGCCCTTACCACTAGGTCAATAGGTGGTAGTAAGGGCTCAGATAGCAAATAGCCGCACGCTACTTTTAATTTTAGCACATGGCCATTTACTGCCCCATTAAAAAAAGTTTTTTTGCCCCAGCCACGGTAAAAAAATGGCCCAGCACATGCCAATTTCACGCATCCACACTACTGCAAGCCACTTTTAACCGCAGCTTAGTAAAAGGGCCCCTTATTGTTCATCCAGATCCTTGCGTTCAGTGAACAAGGGCTTGCTTGAAGTTCTACCATTGGAACAGATATGACTTGAAGAATATCATTCAGCTATATTCTATGTTGCTTGTCCTATTTTGTAAAACTCCTTACTGACAGAATTACACCTCTCTCAGGAGCCCTTTTACTAAGCTGCATAAGGGCCTATGTGCATACAGCGCAGGCCAAATCAGCACTACCACCAAGCAAGCACACTCAACGGGCAGTAATTCTGAATCTGGCGCGTGCCGAATCCCGCAGTAGAAAATAATCTCGGCGGCCATTTTGAATCTCGCCGAGACCGTCAGAAAGCAGTGAGGAGCACGGAGAGCAGCGCGATGGGCAGGAAAGAGGGGGCTCTTTCCTGCCCCAACGTCACTAGACCACCAGGGAACATGGAATCGTGTAAGTACGGGACGGCGGTCCAAAAACTCTACCTTCGGACTATAAGACGCACCCCCCATTTTCCTCCCAAATTTTTGGGGAAAAAAGTGCGTCTTATAGTCCGAAAAATACGGTATATGTGTCATACATATACATTCTCTGCAGTATAGTTTGGGCAGAGTGAGCGCAGATTTGCAATCTTTATGCTTAATTTATAAAGTGTGTAGAAAGGAAGAGTAAATTTGTGTATGTGCATTTGTGCACTACTGTGGCTTGTTGCCTCTATAAAATAGTAAAAGGGGGAGGCAAAATTCAAATCCTAGGTGAAAGAGTAAATATTATGACAAATTTACCATGGAGACAATTTCTTTGAAATGTTGACCGTCTCTGGGAAAACACGACAAAAATTGTGGATCCAAAATACATAGTAGTAGTAATATAGTAAATGACGGCAGATAAAGACCTGTACGGTCCATCCAGTCTGCCCAACAAGATAAACCAACAAAGAGTGGAGAAACAGGATCTGCTACATGGATAAAAATAAAAGAACAGCAAAAAAGTAGCGAGATCAACACGACACTCCCAAGACACCGTGGGTACGAGTAATAAAATAAATAGAACCTAGAACAGTTATATAAATAGCAGTACACAAAAATATATAAAAATATATATATATATAACTATATAACTGTTCTAGGTTCTATTTATTTCAATGTATTATAATTGTATACCTCTCTTGACTTGTAGACTCCCAAAGCAGGCGTTTTTCACCGAAACACAGCTCCATGTCGAGTCTTTTTTTAACCTTCATTTAATTAAACATTTTATTACTCGTACCCACGGTGTCTTGGGAGTGTCGTATTGATCTCGCTACTTTTTTGCTGTTCTTATACTTTATATGTATACCTGAGTTTGATTTGTCCTTGCCTTTCTCAGGGCATAGACCGTAGAAGTCTGCCCAGCACTGTTCTTATACTAAGTTCTGAAGCTAACGTCGAAGCCCCTTAAATTTTACACTCCAGTCCATCCCTATCTATTAAGTCACAATCAGGGCATAGACCATAGAAGTCTGCCCAGCTCCCATTCTGTTTCTTAATTAGTGGCGTCGCCACCCAATCTCTGCTAAGATTCCATGGAATCATTCCTTCTAAACAGGATTCCTTTGTGTTTATCCCACGCATGTTTGAATTCCATTACTGTTTTCATCTCCACCAACATTGACCGAGTTTCACATCATGGGTCCAAAAAAAGTCACATGTTTGAACTTCTGTAACTTTATTTTACATAAAAGGGTGGTATTTGGACTCTTGCATTACAAATTGTTTGCTCTAATAGAATTCATTAAAACTTTTTTTTGTTTTGGTTTTGTTTTGTTTCTGATGACTTTAGGTATGGTTTCCCAGAGATAGTCACAATTGTATCCCATTACCTTGAGAAGTTTTTTGGACTTAAATGTGAGCTCAGAAAGTAGAATAAAAGGAGAGAAAAAAAAACTAAAAAGAAAAGATAATACACACAAAGCAATCAATTAGCACAAGTTCAAGTGTGCTTTTTTTTCTTCATATATTCATTGGATATTCCCCAAAAAAACAATCCCCACTGTTCAACATACAAAATTCAAATCACTTATCTTGTTTATTCTAGTAGCACTGTAGCGGAGTCCAGATGCTTCTTGTGAGTTGAACAAGATGTAATTTGAATTCTGCTTGTTGTAGAGTGGGAAGTGTTTTTGAGTACACAATGATTATATGAGAAAATGCAAACACACATGAACATATGTTATTTGAATGGTTTATGAGTGTACCTCTTTTTCTTACTTCCTTTTTCACATTTTTCCACTTCCTGAGACCATTCTTAAGCAACTCTTGTTTCTTTGAAAAACCTCTCAGGTTGGAGATGTACAATCTTTAAAAACTATGTCCATGATAAACTCATAATATTTGCTACTATATAATAAAAGCATAACAAGCACTTTTTTAGACATTTCACACAAGTCCCCTTTTATAGCATCATTCCCTTTTGATATTAAATTCATGCAAAACAGACAAAGACAAATTTACAATAACAAGCGTCACTGTTATTAAGTCCCCTAGTGGAAACTTGGCCATGGCCCTTCTTTTATAAGCAAAGGGGGCTACCAAAAATGTCCCTTAACAGTGATGTGGAAGACTGGTCTAATAGTTAGTGCAGTGGCCTGAGAATCAGGGGAACCAAGTTCGATTCCCATTACAGCTTCTTGTGACTCTGGACAAGTCACTTAACCCTCCATTGTCCCAGGCACAAAATACGTAAACTGCTTTGATTGTAACCACAGAAAGGTGGTAAATCCTATCCCCTTTCCCTTTTCATAGACAACAGGTAATCGCACCCCCCCCCCCCCAATTTGGGGGTGACTAAGTTTTGAAAGATTTAGGAGGATAATTACCAATGCATGTTAAGTCAATAATGTTATGCCATTTGCCTCTAAGTCAAACACAAAGAGGAACTAAGTCCTCCCATAAAACAGTACAAGAGGAAAAAAGGAACAGAAGGTGCCAAACCCACAAGTTAGGATGATACAAAATGGCTCAATTTACTGACTGAAAAAAGAAACAAAAACAGTCTTCTAGGAACTACTACTACTACTACTTAACATTTCTAGAGCGCTACTAGGGTTACGCAGCGCTGTAACAGTATCCAATGTGAGTATACATAAAAAGTAGTGTACAGAATGTAGTTCAAAATGAAGAAAACAAAACACTGCAGTGTTTCAGCAAGAAATTGTCTTCATCAGGGGTCCTAATATGAAGTACTTTAAACACATGTACTCTACCACACAATACTGCAAATACATCACTAGAGAGTTGAAAAAAAACAATAAAAGCAACTGTTTTGTTGGGGTTCCTCCCCCTTCTCCTCAACATACCAGTGTCTCCCCAAAGCCAAATTACATGAGGTCAATACAAGCCCTATGCCCTCCTCCAGAACCCCTAAGACCCAGACCTCCACCCAAAATCCTCTAGGACTACCTCAACTAGTTATTGACAGTCTAGGGAAGGACAGGCAGAAGCAATCCTTAGTCGCTCTTGCCCATGTCAGTGCTGGGTTCAAAATGGCAGTAGCCGACTCCTTATTGAAGTTTTTGGACAACCAATCACTAGTTTAGGTAGGTCCAGGGGGAGGGGGCTTGCACTGACCACATGTTATGTGCCTCGGGGAGTAGGGTTATCCTCTGGGAACAGAAAGGGGGTAGAGGGGAGGGAGGACTGCTGGACCATTCCTATTGTTTAACCATTTAAAAGAGGTTCTCCAGGAGCATCAGGCCACGGGTTAGTAACCCAATGCTCCCCTTGCAGAAAAAGATAATGCTAGCTTTGACCTGTAACACAGAAATCACTAACATGCAGTGTTGCATTACCACAGGTTAGTGACTCCCAAAGTAAACTAAGTCATTATTTTTTTTTATTGCAGCTTAGTAATATCCTGCCTCCATACAGCGATGGAGTCTAGGTGGTTCTTTATTCTTCTCTTGCTGGCTCTCCTTAGTAAACAATCCAGATTTCAAGGATGGAGCACCCAGAACTGGAGTAGCTGCAAGGGTCTCCAAGTTGGAATCTGGTATAGATTCCTAGTAAAGGGCAGCATTCCCCATATCCTCCCCCCATTAAAACAATTAGATTTCTCCTAGAAGTAGTCCAAGCTCCAGGGAGTAAGTGTTCTGTTGTTGAAGTTCTTTACCCAGGACAAAGGTGGGCAGAGTTTTCTTCTTTTATCTATGTCAGCAGAATTTACAGAGGAGAAACTATAAGAATGAAAGAGGACTGTATTTTGAGGTAGGAAACTGACCTGCCATCATTTCGATGGAGGAGGAGGGAGAGGAATCATCAGTTTGTATTCTGGTGTCAAAGGACACCCATAGACCACCATTTCACAAGTTCCTTAGTAAAAGTTTTGTTTTTGAAAGAACCCCAGACCAGCATGGCTATGAGATTTGTGCATGAGGTAGAAGATATGGAGCCATATGACCCTATAAGTAATTTTCTCATTTTCAGAACTTGTGGGAATTCTCACAGCTCCTAGCTGTTCCCACATATTCAAGGAATCAGGTTACATATACAATTTCCTTAAACTTAGTTCTCTTGACTGTATCTACTTTATTTAAATTCTAGATGTATCCTTGTGATACAACTTTGTATTAGTATCAGTACTCCATTTGTTTACTCTCCTATTGACAGGCAATAGATGTAAAACACAAGAAGAATTAAAAAGACTAAAAAAATGGATATTTTACCTCAGCAATTAAATTTAATTTGTATTTAAGACATATATGAAAGGAAAATAAGGAGCAACTTTATGATTTTACTTGTTAAAAACAACTGAACTATCTAGAAACATTTTTTTTATAGTGTTGCTACCATAAAGTTTCCAGCAGCTCACTAATTGCCAGTCATAATACTGTTTCTCCTGGAGGCTACCGTCTCTAAATGGATTTAGTTTGCTATACCATGACATAAATGTACCTCGCATGTTAACCAGGATATGTTTCTGACAAAATTATTGACCAATGCAATTCTGTACCATCCTCAGTTAACAGAAATTAAAGAAATTCCAAAACACATATATACACTAGACTCAGCAAATTCCCAGCATGCCATGACTGATTTCTTTGAGCAGAACCAAAACTTGCACAGACTTTTTTCTGAACGAGTACAAACCTCTGCAGTACTGCATCGCATCCTATCATCACAAAATACCGACTCCTTAGTATAAGAAATAAGAGGCAATTAGTGTACAACCCTTGCAAGGAGTTATTTTAGCATGTCAACACAGAGAAATAAGGAGAGGAATCATTTGCTTACTTTTTTTTCTCCCTCTCTTGATAGCAGTGCCCTTGTCAGGGCATTAAGACATGAAAACCTGCCATTTATCAGAGTGCTGTATCTGAAACACACCTGCCACTGTCCTTGAAGTCAGCAGTAGGCTCTGGATGTAGTGCTGCCAAACCTGCTAATCACAGCTGTGTTAGCATTATATTGGCAGAAACTGTGGCAAAACTAAATCTACAACTGCCATTAATGCAATTAGTTAAGAAAGACTGCGAGAAAACTAAAAAAAATGCAGTCAGAAAAAATGTTTCACTAAACAGAATGCTTGTTCTCAGGGTTTTTTTTGAGGGAGTACTTGGGGGTACTGAGTACCGGCACCTTTTCCATTGTCTGCTAAAATTGACCCATGGAGCCCAAGTTTTAATGAAAGAGCTGAGGCTCTACACACCAATTCTGCCTTGTCATAGATTCTGTGACTGGTTGCAGGGGGCCTGGCTATTGTAGGGTGGGTCCCTCAGAGGGGCATAATCGAACGGCGCTGGCCAAATAGCTGGCTGGCCATCTTTGGGGCCGGCGCCGCAAGGGGGCGGAGCCAACTATTTTCGAAATACGGTTGGGGCCGGCTAAATTGATCGCAGGGTGTAGAGGAGATGACCGGCTTCGTTTTTCAGCCATAATGGAAACCGGGCCCAGCCATCTGAAACCCGGCGAAATGCAAGGCATTTGGTCGTGGGAGGAGCCAGTATTTGTAGTGCACTGGCCCCCCTCACATGCCAGGACACCGACCGGGCACTTCTAAAAATTAAAAATAAAAATAGCTCCCAGGTACATAGCTCCCTTACCTTGTGTGCTGAGCCCCCCAAATCCCCCCCAAAACCCACTACCCACAACTGTACACTACCATAGCCCTAAGGGGTGAAGGGGGGCACCTACATGTGGGTACAGTGGGTTTTGGGGGGGGGGGTTGGAGGGCTCCCATTTACCACCACAAGTGTAAAAGGTAGGGGGGGATGGGCCTGGGCCCATCTGCCTGAAGTGCACAGCACCCACTAAAAACTGCTCCAGGGACTTGCATACTGCTGTCAGGGAGCTAGGTATGACATTTCAAGCTGTCATAGAGGCTGGCAAAAAAGTTTTTCTTTTTTTTTTTGGGTGGTAGGTGACCACTAGGGGAGTAAGTAGAGGTGATCCCCGATTCCCTCCGGTGGTTATTTGGTCAGTTGGGACTCCTTTGTGAAGCCTGGTCGTGAACAAAAAGGGACCAAGTAAAGCTGGCAAAATGGTCGTCTAGCCTGGCTTTTTTTTTCCATTATCGGGCGAAGCTGGCCATCTCGTGAGCACGCCCCTGTCCCACCCCCGTCCTGCCTTCACTACCCTACCCACACGCCCTCTTGAAGTTTCACCGGCTCCGCAACAGAAAGCAGTTGGCGCCGGCCAAAATCGGCTTTCGATTATACCGATTTGGCCGGATTCACGAGGTCGCCGGCCATCTCCTGATTTGTGTCGGAAGATGGCCGGGGATCTCTTTCGAAAATGAGCTGGTCAGTGATCACCCCACCCTTGAAGGGTGGTCTGGCATTTGAGTACTGTCACCTTTTTCACTAGAAAAAAAATGCACAGTTTGTTCTGCAAAATTTACTAAGCTGCATTAGGCATTAATGCATGTCTGAAACAACTTAAAATAGCCTGCAGGATGTGCTTGGTCATCCTGCAGAAATGCTAATCCAGCATGCGCTAATCCACACTAAAAAAAAAATTCTATTTTGGGGGGGGGGGGAGCGTGTCAGGGGGCATTCCTTTACTAATCAGTTAGTACATCTACATTATAGCATGCTAACTGGTTGGCACAGTATTGTTACATGTGCCTTCTGCCAACAAAAAGGGTGGCAATAAGTGCTCACATGGTAATTGTTTTTATTACTGGCACCATTAGCGTATGGCCATTAATACAAAAAAGAAAAAACAAAAACAAAAAAAAACCCAAAGAAAATCAGCCATTTTGTGGCTGTGGCAGAAATGGCTTTAGCATGTGTAGAAAAAAAAAATATGCGCAAGGGCACATTAAGACCACTTTTTGCTGCAGCTTAGTAAAAGGGCCCCTAAGAAAAACAAACTTTTTAAGCTCTTTATAATCTTGTCAAATCATCCCATTTAGAAAAGGAATGTTGTCTCATATGTATGTATGTTTGTTTGCCACTCTGGATAAGGGTGGATTAGAATAAATCCAATCCAATGCAATCCATACCTATGGAAAACTTTTTTATTTTGGCACTAGAATCCCAAGCTGGACAGAGAAATAGGACTCCTTTCGGTGAAGGTTAACATGAAATCACTGATTTAATATTAGTAAAGGTTTATAAAGTTAAGAGTGCATACTTAGCTAGAATTGCTGGGATTACATTTTTAAACTCACTATGAGGTTTATTCAATTACATTTCTGTTATTGGATTCATTAAAAGAAATCCACAATACAGGTCTATTGACATACCCTATACTTGTTAAAATGAAAATGCACTAAAACATTTCTGAAGAACAATGGTTGCAAGATGTTTTCAAGAAACAGAAGGGCCCTTTTACTAAAGCTTAGCACATGCTAATGGATATTAGTGTACGCTAAATGTTACATGACCCATAGGTATAAAATAGGATGCATAGCATTTAGCGCACGCTAGGCTTTAGTAAAAGACCCCATAATCATAACTGACCTGCCTATAAATGGTTCATCTGAGTCAATTTACATTTCTCTCCCACCTCAGCTTTAAAAAAAAAAAAGAAAAGAAAATCAAGGATCAGAAACCACACTTCTGAGTATTTTCTCCATAAGGATTCCAATGTTCATTACATTATGTACTGTCTACTCCTATCTAGCATCAATAGTACAATCATGCATGCAAAGCTTCAATCAAGCATTTGCTGTTAGTTGTTCCAGTTGGCAATTCTGAATGAAATTTCTACCTTCTAGAAGTGTGATAGCTCACACACTGTACAGTTGACACACTGAATTCTTGCATCAGAAACCACACACGGTGGCTGGGATAGATCTAGTTTTTTAATATGCCCCTCTTCCTCTTAGCGAGGTAAATTGCTCTTCTGAAGAGGAGAGAGTGAAAGTTAAGCTGTGCTCTTAAACAAGTAAATAAGTGTACAAATTAATTTACTGCATCAGTGATCGATGTTTATGTTTAGGCAATTTTATTTCTCAGTATGGTAAAATTAGACATAATAGTTGCAACCTGTTATGTCCAATCTGTCACTGGTTATTCCAGGAGCAATTTGGAGGAATTAGAACCAACTAAAACCACATCTCAGTGAGGATTGTTATTTGTATCAAGTATCGGCAGCAGTTCAATTCTAACCAAGTCCATCTTTGCTGTCCTTTTCTACAATTCTTTTGCTTCTTATGCCTGAAAAAGCTATTTCCATGGGTAAAACATGCTTTATTCATGTAAATCTGTATTAATAAAACTGCTCACCCTATATGCAGGAAAAAATGAACTCAACATGCCTTCTGTATGTACTTTTACCCGCTATTTGGGAAGAATTCCTTTGGCTGATATGGGCAAGGGTTGGAACTGTAAGGGGAAAGAAATGGAAAACAAAAATGAGAATGTTATAATGCCTTTGTATCATTCCATGATGCAACCACACCTCAAATACTGTGTGCAAGTCTTGTCACCGCATCTCAAAAAAGATACAGCGGAATTAGAAAAGATACAGATAAGGGCGACAAATGATAAAGGGGATGGGATGACCTCCAATATGAGGAAAGGCTAAAATGGCTAGGGAGATACGATAGAGGTCTATAAAATACTGCAAGGAGTGGAATGGGTAGACATCACTCACTCATTTACTCTTTTCAAAAATACTAGGACTAGGGGACACACAATGAAACTACCAAGCAGTAAATTTAAAACAAACCGGAGAAAATATTTCTTTACTCAACATGTAATTAAATTCTGGAATTCATTGCCAGAGAATGTGGTAAAAGCAGTTAGCTTAGCAGGGTTTAAAAAAGGTTTAGATAATTTCCTAAATGAAAAGTCCATAAGCCATTATTAAGATGGACTTGGGAAAATCCACTGCTTATTTTTAGGATAAGCAGCAAAAAATCTGTTTTATTTTTCTGGGATCTTGCCAGGTATTTGTGACCTGGATTGGCCACTACTGGAAACAGGATACCGGGTGTGATGGATCTTTGGTCTGTCCCAGTACGGCAACGCTTATGTTCTTATGAATTTTATAACTCGGCACCCATATTTACACATCACTTGAGTGCATAAATAGAAAAGTTACTTGTAGTGGATATTCCCTGAGGACAGCAGGACAAGTATTCTCACATGTAAGTGATGCCAGCAAAGAAGCTCCAGTGTGGATGCTGCCCAGCGTTCTGTAATTCCTGGAAGACTTTGTCAGGCCCCCAGCATGCATGTGCAAGTGCCTTCCTGCCTAAGTCGTGCAAGATTTGCAGTTGGATAAACAAACATAAATAATACAACTCCTAGAGGAGGTAGGAGGGAAAAGTAGGATTCTCACAGTTGGAGATCTCTAGCTACCAGGCTCACCTAAAACAACAAACAGTCAATAGGGACTTGCAATAGCAAAGCCTATCAGAACGAACAACTCTAACAACAAAAACAGCCCTTTTGTGAAAGTGCAGCCTGGAACAGGAAAGGATGGGCCTAGAATGATGAAGTTGGATCCTAGTCTCCAAACAAATTCTGCAGAACTGTCTGACCAAACCAGCCATCATGTCAGATATTCTACTCAAGACAGAAGAAAGATGCAAATGTGTGAAGACATCACAGCTCTGCAAATCTCAATGGAAGCTGACCGTAAGTGAGCTACTGTTGAAGCCATGGCTCAGACATTGTGAGCTGTGGTATTACTCTCCAAAGTCAGCACAGCTTAGGTATAAGTGAAGGTCATGCAGTCTGCAAGCCAACTGGACAAAGTCTGTTTATAGATGGCTGCCCCCCCATCTTGTATAGGACATAAAAAACAATAAGCTGGGTGGACTGTCTATGGGTTTTAGTCCACTCCAGGAAGAAGATCAAGTCTTTCTTGCAGTCCATGGTGACATGAAGATTTGGGAACAGTGTTGAAAGGATGATTGTCTGGTTAAGATGGAACTCCAACAGCACCTTAGCAAGGAACTTAGGATGCGTGCGGAAAACTCTGTTATGATGAAACTTTGCATAAAGTAGATCCGCTACTATGGCCTGAAGCTCACTGACTGCCACCAAAAACAAGACCTTCCAGGTCAGGTACTTCAGATGATAAGAATTAAGTGGTTCTAAAGGTGCTTTCATCAGCTGGATGAGAATGACGTTGAGTTCCCATGACACAATTAAGGACTAACCGGGGGGGGGGGTTCTCAACAGCAAAACTCTCATGAAGCAAACAAACAGAAGCTTTACAGAGATGGGCTTACTTTCTACATGGTGATGGTAAGCACTAAATGCACTGAGGTGAATCCTTACAGAGTTGGTTTTCAAACCAGACTCAGAGAGGTGTAGAAGGTATTCACACAGTTTCTTCTGTAGGCCAAGAAAGGATCTAGGGCCTTGCCCTCACTAGGCAGCAAAACTCTTCCACATAAAAGAGTAGCACCTCTTGGTGAAATCTTTCCTGGAAGTCAGCAAGATTATGGAGACACCCTCAGAAGTTGAAAGGATACAAATTTTATGCGCTCAACATCAAAGTTGTAAGGGCCAGGAAATGGAGGTTGGGAACCTGGAGATCCCTCATTCTGTGTGTTGAGGGTCTGAAAACAATCCAGTCTCCAAGGTTCTTCAGAGGACAACTCCAGAAGAAGAGGAAACCAGATCTGCTTCAGCCAACTACGTGCAATTAGTATCACGGTTCCATTGTCCTGCTTGGGTATCAGCAGTGTCTTCCCTATTAGAGGGACTGGAGAATATGAATACAGAAGGCCCTCCCCCAATTGAGGAGAAAGGCACCCAATGCTAGCCTGTCATGTAATTCGAACCTAGAATAGTACGGACGTACCTTGTGTTGAGATGAGAGGCAAAGAGATCCATCAAGGGGGTGCCCCACTCTCAACAGATCTGAGAGCCACCACCCACGCTGAAAAGACCACTCATGTGTTAGCATCACCCTGCTCAGCCTGTCTACTAGACTGTTGTCCTACCAGGTATGTGGGCCTGAGCACCATCCCTTGGCGGGATGCCCATTGCCTCAACCCGATGGCTTCCTGATACCAGAGTAAGAACCCATACCCCTGCTTTCTGACACAGTGCACGGCAACCTGTTTGAAGGAAAACAATTCTGTTCATCAGCCAATCTATAAAAGCGTTTAGCACACCCCAAATTGCCTGGAGCTCAAGGAGACTGATGTGAAGCTGGGTCTCCTAAGTGGACCAGTGACCCTGGGGGTGAAGCCCATCTACATGAGCACCCCATCCCAGGTTAGATATATATGTAGTCAGTATCTTCTGGTGAGGAGGAATTTGGAATGGAAGTTCCAGAGTCAAATTGGTTTAAATTGTCCACTAGAGAAGCAACTGTGCCAACTCTAGGGTGACTGACATTATATCTGCAAGGTTCCCCATGGACTGACACCACTGGGAAGCTAGGATCCACTGGTTGTCTTGCAAATGGAGGCATACCATGGGTGTGACATGCACTGTGTAGGCTATGGCCCATCAACATCTGCTGGCTGTGCTGAATCTGGAGTGGTGATGTAAATGAGAGCATCCACCTGCACCTGAGGCAGGTAGACTCTAGCCTGAAACATTTCCAATAAAGCACCAATGTATCCCAATTGCTGTACTGGGAGGTGGGACTTAGGATGGCTGATGATAAACCCTAGCAATTCCAACACCCAAACAGTTCTGTGCATTGATTCTTAAGCATCTTCTTTAATGTGCTCTTGTCCAGCCAATCGTCCAGCTAGGGAAACACATGAACTTCCAATCTACATAGCAAAGCTGCAACTTCAGTGATAAACATTCTGGGAGTGGACGAGAGGCCAAATGGCAGAACATGATATTAATGTGACTGGGACATATAAGTCCAGAGAACATAGCCAATCATTCTTCTGAATCATGGGAAGAAGGATGCCTAGGGAGATCATCCTGAACATTCTTTGACCAGATATTTGTTCAGGGCCCTTAGGTCTAGAATGGCACAAAATCCTCCCCCCCCCCCCACCCCCCCTATGTTTTGGGCACAAGGAATAGAATCGCTTTCTTTCTTCCCCTGGTGGAATGGGTTCAACTACATGAGCCTTTAGATGGGAATTGAGTTCCTCTATGGGCACTTCCCCGATGGTGACAGTTGCGGTTTGATACTCTTGGTGGGCAATTTGGAGGAGATAGATGCCAACTGAGGGTGTAACCCTCCAGAACTATTTGGAGAACCCAGCAGTCTGAGGTTATAAGAAGCCACTTTTCTTGGGAAAGCATTCAGTCTCCCTCCTACTGGTAGGTAGTCTGGGACTGATACTTTTACTATGGCTATGCTCTGTTTACACTAGGGAGCTGGCTGGAACTTCCGGGGCTACTACTGCTGAATATGGGAGCTTGAACTCGGCAAAATACTCCTTGTCGGAAGTCCAAGTCTGCAACTGCCATAGTCTATTGGGCACAGGGTCAGGCACTGGGTGAGAGCACGAGTTGCAGGTCCTCTCCTGGACTCTGGGGTCACTTCCTCCCCTGACGGGCTTAAAAGGAAACACCGGTGTCAATGAATAGCCAACAGACAAGGCATGGGTCTCCAGGATGGGCTGGAATTGACACCAAAGTTGGCACAAGTGCCCTTGATGCCTCGGTGTCACACAGATCCAGGATGCACCCCAGCTCCTCCTGTAACGGAGCCTTTCCTCAAAGGCAGGCATTGGTAAAGGCTGGGCCTGTGCTGATATCGAGGCAGTCTGTGAAAATATCAGTGCTGAATCACAGGTAGGGTCCTGTCTTCAGGAATACTGGTGCATCGGCACTGCTTCTACAGAGGGACAGAGAGCAGCAGTACTCTCAGCACCGATGCTTCTCAGGTACTTATAACACTGGTGCCCCAAAGCTCATGGCACCATAATTTGAAAGGACTGATGCTGTGATTCTTTGCCTTTGCTCGATGCCCAGCATCGGAGTCCTTTGGTGCTGACCAGGATGATGTGGAATTCACACGAATCCTTGGTGTCTGGTCTGAAGATGCTTAGCTCTATCAAGCGCTACCAATGCCCGATCTCGCGGCAGGGGGAGACTTCCATGATGTCGATGTGTTTCCTGTATCCAGTGCAGCTCCTGAAGCCATGGATACTGATGCTTTCAATGCCAATCTCGATGGACCGGGTTTCTGAATACTGAAAATTCTCTCACACAGGGCCTCCCATCTTTTTTTTTTCCAGTTTCCTTCTGCATTTGAGCATAAACAGAACAATTAGAGGACTTATGGTCAGGGCCCAGATAGGTCAGGTACACATCATGTGGGTCAGCCACAGACGTGGTCCTAAGAGTCTGCACACCATTTAAAACCACTGGCATTTTTGGGGACATCACAGGGGAAAATAGCCACAGCAAAATTAAATGGATCAGTTGTAAAGGATTGTTGCTTTTTTTTTTTTTAAGAAGTCTTGGTTGGGAACTCCAGACAAAAGAAGCCACGAGCCATGGAAAAATAAAGAAATTGGAAAAAAAGGCTGAAAATCCTAAGGTAAAGGTAAAAAAAAAAAAATGGGAGAAATACAAAACTAAACAAAAGTGCTACTCACAGAGAAAGAGATAGGAAGGCAAAAATCTCTCGGAAGAGGAAAAAAAGCCTCAGTACAGTGATTGAAGACATATCTTCACTGCTCTGTGGAAAAAGTGAAACTGAGTCCCATGCATCTCAGGCAGGCGGGAAAGCACTCACACATGCAGTCGAGGCCTGCCAAAGGCTTCTAGAAACTACAAATTCTGATTACTGCACCATCAGCCTAATTCATCCAAGCTACCAGACAGCTGAGAGAAATGGGAGCTCAGGCAGTTCCTCTGACACTACTGCCCATATATATTGCAAGGCCCTCCCAACAGATGGGAGAGGAGGAGAAGGAATAAAGGCAAAAGGGAACAGGGTGAGAGGGCAGATCCTCTCAGCCAGTATGCCGAGGTACTACAGTTCCTAAGCCAAAGGAAGCCAAGAGGAACTTCACATAGCTTTTCTTTCCCCAGGTACTGACTCACAAGAGCAGGAAAAGCAAGACAGATGGGAAGCTTTTATTAGCCTACAAGACTTTTGGTTGTCATTGTGCTGCAGAACAGTCGGGAAAAGGGGGGGGGGGGGGGGCTAAATCTGCTTGGCTTAGTTGGCTACCTGATGCAGTTCCTTAGGAGAAACGGCAGAGAAGTTTTAAAGTGGGCCTAGATTAGTTTGGCTGCTGTACTCCAAGCTTCCAAATGAGAGAAGGGGGAGGGGAGAAACTCTGCTGCCTAACAGGAAAAGAAGGAAACAGTGTCTATTAGCACTGCTTGCTTAGGTTTGCTCTATAAAGGGGCAGGTAATGCTCCCAAGCAGCCAACAGCCTGTGAGCAAATTTAGGAGAGGGGGAGTAACTGTACTGGTGGTATAGATACTAACTCCTAGCTCCAGTCAGTGTTGCCAGGGCTGTGGGTTTCTCGCCCAATTGGGCTCCTTTCCGCGAGCCGCTGCAGCTTTTTCACGCCACGTGTGGGTTGCAGGATTTTGGGCGGCTTCTTTAAGCCCCGCCGGTGGTTTTTTCGCCCACCGCAGTTTTTTTCCCTGCAGCCGCTGGCTGGCTGGTTTTCCCACAGCCGTGGCCAGCAGAAGCCCCACGGAGGCGGGCTTAATGACCTCATTTGTATGGAAATGGCCCCATTAATATTTATTGATGTCATTCACATGCAAATTGACTTTGTGCGGTTTTGGGCTAGCTTTGGGCGTGACAAATTTTTCCATCTGGCAATACTAGCTCCATTAGGCGTGAAGCAACTTTTGTTGTGACAAAACAGAGGACTTATATGGATTGAAAGCTGAACAGAAGATTTTAGGAAAATGAGCTTACCTGAGTTCTGTTAAAGTACATGCTGCTTTATGAGCTAAATCCTTGTGATTAATGTGGATACCACTGGACTATAGCTGGTGCACAGTAGGAGGCTTTGTGGTTAGCAGCATAGTGGTCCAAGATGGCAGCTGATCATCACGGTTTCTCTCATGTGTATTACTTAGGGGTATCCTGAAAGCCTAACCTGTTGGTGGCCCTTGAGGATTGGAAGCGAAGACCAAAACTTACCTTTTACAAAGGTACAGTGAAACCTGGGCTTAGCACATTCTAACACGGGACTTTCGCATGCACTCTATATCCAGACATACCATTAAAAAAAAAAAAACAACATGGGAACACTTACCACCTTCTATTTAAGCAGAGCTAAGTGCTGCTCCCCACCATCTTTTCTCTTTAGCTAACTTCCACTTTTGTATTGCTTTTCTGAAATGAGGTCTAGAATTATGTTCATAAACCAAATATTTCCAGTATGTTTTTTTAACATAGTAAAAAGAGGTTTTTTTTAATCTGTATCACTGACCCATTTTTAATATTTATAGAACATACCCTTCTAGAATTGCCAAAATACCAAGTTTCTTTTGGTTGTACATTTGCATCATGTCTCATCTTACTCATTAATAATTAGTGAAAATGAGCTAGAAACAGACAAATACCTTATGCAGCATTGGCTTTTCCCCCCAGTTTCCATTTACAACTTCCAAAACTGTTTTTTTTTTATTTAATATAAAATTGCAGACATCCTCTTATCATTAATCAAAACTCTAATATATTCCAGATGAATAAACAATTTCAGTGCTGCTGCATATGTACCACTCTTCTTAAAACCCAGGATTTATTAGAGCAGCCTGTTCCAAGATCTCTTAACTTTAAAAAGATGGTTTATTGTTCCTCGCTTCTACAGCAGGGGCCTAATAAATGCATTGAAAGTATGTATCTGTCCCTTTGCAACACACTATTGAAAGAGATTTCCAACCCTATGGTGTAACATTATCCAAATCCTTTGAAACTCTAAGTAGTTTGCTCAGACTCAATCATCCGCATGCCCAAAGCATCAGAGAGAATCAATACAAATGCAATACGTTAGTGATGACATTATAGCAACTCTGTCCCAGCATCCCTAGCAGCATGAAGTGCATATATAGAGCTCACCACTTCAATCTAAGGTATCAGCAGGCTGTGCCAGCAGCCAGCTAGAAACTGTGTACAGCTGAATGGCTTAAACATGCACATCTATATCAAGACTCACGTTACTAAAAGGATTCTTTGAGATGGCGAAATTGCACATGAATACGATATTAACTCACATGTATAACCAGATTTCACAGGTGTGGGTAAGCAGTATATCAGATACACTGGCAGTTCGAAACCTAGTTTCAGCCAATCACAGTTCAGTTATTCCAACTGAAATTTGCCCTGCAAACTAAACTACGACACACAAAATAATAAAAAATAAAAAAGCAGCAGTATAAATCAATTGGTTGATACTCAGCCACCACAGTCAGCATTATTTTAAAACACCGGATGTGGCAGTTTAAAAAAAAAAAAAATCCAGATATTCAGAACCACTACCCAGCTAATGCACAGCACTGAACACAGCCACTATCTGGATAAATCCTGGGATCCCCCGTGCTCCACCTACACCGTAACGCAACAGCATACAATACTGACAGGGCAGTAAGTAATTATTCCATCTGCACTATCCTGAAACTGCCACTATTTGTTTGATAGACCCAGCCAGATATCAGGTGGGTCTGAAATCTCTAGGTAAGAAGACAGTTGCAATCACATGGAGAGAAAATCAAGCTCAAACATGCAGACTCTGAAAACACATGCCTGAGAGGAGATGGAAGAGAGGGTAAAGGAGGCAAGCCAGCAGCAAAAATAGAATTATGGTAGCCAGGGAACTGTTAAAAGAAAAGAGGAAGAAGGGGTGTTCAGGTGAAAAAGGAAGAGGAGGGGACAAGTTGGTCAGGAAAATGACAACTAGGAGCAGGCATGGTAGGACGATAAAAGGATCAAGGGGACATGGCTGACATTCTTGAGTGCACATAGAACAGGGTTACCCATATGGTTCCAGAAAGGAAAAAAAAAAAAAAAGAGGACAGATTGAGTCAGTCTAGACGTTTATGGAAGTAAAACCTGGACTGGCTCAATCTGTCGTCCTTTTTCTGGAGCCATATGGTAACCCTACACAGGAATGGCTTCAGAACAGTGGCAGGGAGCTCCCCAACTAGAATACATGTCTGAAGCTGAGATTTATGCTAGCAAATAAGTGGGACTGGAGCTTGGGAGGTGGTTTGCATCGCTATATGGAGAATGTATTAAGGACTGTTTGGAAGCGGTGATGGAGTAGTGCTTATCTGTGAATTAAGCTGCATGGTATATTTTTTTTTATACAGCATATTAAGGGGACTTGTGAAACTAGGCTGACCACTGATGGAAAAATAAGAATATATAATCTACAGGATTGCCAATATATGTTCATTAAGATTCGCTGTTGAAATGCATTGAGAAAATTAATTGTTGTGGCCATAATAAAATCAACTATCTTCTTTCAGTTATGTTGGTCTTGACTCTTATGTCTTCAAAAGGATTTTGTGTGACAGAGGTTATCAGGACCACAGCACTGACAATGCCTCTTACATTGCTTGTGCTTAATATCATCTGTACCTTTGTTGGCACTCTCTGCACAACCCCCAGGATACTAACACACTTAAAAATACAACACTCACAGTTAAAGTACTGGAAAGCAAGGTTATGAAGAATTCTCAGGATTTGAAGAACTTGATCGAGCACATTACAACCAGTTCAGGTTACCGTGATCAAAGATCTTACTAATTTAAGAAGAAAGGCTGAATCTTTTTAAAAACTACATAAGAAATAATAATCTGCATTTTATGAACTTTCCATGTCTTTCCGTGGTTTCTTCTCAAAATATGTTAAGATGATTGACAGATACTTGGAATTTCTTTAGAGAATCTTCTTCCTTGTATACATGTCCACTACATTTCTGCAGCCAAGAAAAGTGAAGCTATGATTCCAGAGGAAACTTCTCCTACAATGGATGTACTGGATGTCTCGGCAATTTAAACTGCCAAATTCTAAAATTATGGTTCCTAGTACTCTGATGGTTACATTGGCTCCGAACTCCGACAAGAATTGGCTTCTTTAGTTGTATTTTACAAATCATGGAAAGTGTTTTCTCAAATATAATATTAGTTTTCCCAGATGTATCTAGAAGAACAGCGAGAGGATAGAAACGGTGTCTATTTATGTGACCTGGGGTGCTTCAGTTGGGGACTTCCTTCCTTCTTCGGTTTCTACGTAAATGTATTGCTAGATTTAAATCAGTGAAATATGTTTTTTTTTCTTTTGCATCTCGCTGCGTTTATTGCTACTAAATGACTCGCAATTAAGACCATTTCCTCTTTGTGAGGAATTCATTAGTTCCTGAGCACGCTTATAGGAATCTTGAGCCCTTAGCATGCTTACATTATTTTCTTTTGATATTTCTCTTTATTTTTCATTTAATATAGTATCGGAGTCCTTCAAATTCTGGACTAGAGTGTTTCTATCTTAAATCTTATTTTCTGGATTTGACCAACTAGATTCACTGTTCTGTACAAGTGTTTTTTGGCTGATATTTGAGAACTTGGTTTAAAAAATGCATCACTCTAAATTGTAGCTATATAAATAAGATGGATGCATATAAAAACAATAAAACATTATAATTTGACCATACTGCACTCATTTTTATTCGTTCCAACCCAATGGAAATTGGAAAGTATAGCACAAAAGGGACCAAGAATGCCTGTCCATGTATTGGTCTTATTGATCCATCTCTTTGGAGGCAAAATAACTTGCTGAAATTTTAATATAATGGGATAAAACATGGCATGAGGGGGGGATGGTACAAATAAGTTCAAAAGCTGACCAAGTTGGACTGTGGGTTACAGAGAAAAAAAAGCCATTAACCCTCTCCTCCCCCCCAAAAAAAAAAAATAGCCCAATGTATTTCTATGAGAGGAGTCCCAACTTCCGTAACTTAGACATATTAATGAGTAGAATAAAATTTGGCATGTAGGAAAAACCAGGAAAAGAAAGTCCATATACAGTTTGAAAATGAGTCCAATCAGACTTGGGGTTCCAGAGAAACAAGCCCCCTCCTCCCACAAAGAATGGCCCAATGCCTTTCTATGACTAAAGAAGTTCTATCTCCTGCAGCACAGTAACTTAGAGTTAAATGTAGAAGTTAGAGAACAGAGCAAGGCTGTTTAAAGGTGGAAATCAATCTTCCAAACCCCCAACTTGCACCACAGCCCCAAAACTACCCACCTACAATTGCCCATCTCCTCATAAAAAGTTATACCTCCCAAAACTACGCACTGCAACTGCCACACTATCCACAAACTTCCTCATCCCCTAAAACTACCCCATTCAAACTGCCTCTTTCCAAAAAACTACCCAGCTGCCCACCCTCAAAATTGCCCATGCAACTATCCCACTACCGCCAAAACTTACTCCATACAACTACTCTACCAACCCACATACTACTCCTCCAATCCAATCCACCTGTGCTCTCACACCGCTTACCTGCTCCTGTAGCACAATAATCTTTTCAGGGGAGGGGTGTTTCACCTTACCTGCTCCTTATTTGTGTTTTCTTAGGGACAGTGTGCAATGGGGGCAGACCCTGGCTGGCTGCTCCTCTCCTGCCTCTGACCTCTAAGTTCTTGGGAGCAGGGCCCACGCCTGCTTGCTGCTGTGTAGACAGAGCAGTTCTCGGGAGCAGACATGGGGCCTTGAGCAGAAGGGAAATGTGGGTTTCCCCAGGCGTTGCCTGTGAGGGAGAGAACAGGCTTCCTGAATAACCATCCTTCCTCACAGGCACCACCTGTGGCAGCCCACATTTCCCTTCTGCTGAATGACCCCTGGCTGCTTCCAAGAACCGCCTCAGCTGCACACTAGCGAAGTGGCGTGGGCCCTGCTCCTGAGAACCAGAGGTCAGTGGTGAGAGGCAGTGCATGGCACTGGGGTCTTGAGGTGAGAGGAGCAATTTGGTCATTTCCAAAATTCCAGCAAAGTCAAAATTTCTACGCCACAACAGCAGCGCAAAAATGCGGGTGCCAAAACAACAATCACGAAAGCTCATGTATCGGTTGGTAGCACACTAAGAATGAAATACAAAATGTATTCTTTTCCCAACTTGATTGGCAGGTAATCCCCTATTCATCTTCTGCAGAGTCTACTACTACTACTACTACTACTACTACTACTACTACTACTACATAAGAGCATCCCTAAGTCCTCGGAAGAGAAAACAAGGTATCAATAAATATAAAGGATCTGTGTCTATACTGGTATTTGTCTGTTATATTGAGTATGTTTAGCCTAAGTAGATAGTAAGGCAGGATATAGCAGCCAAATATTGTCACCTTTTGTCTTTAACTGCAACTTTTTAGATTTCAATGTGTCATTAAAAAATTGGTGGAGTTATTTTGTGACCAATTTAACACTAGTATTTTTGAATATGAACAGAGTGCATTGTTAACAAAGCAAAACTCCCCATTGCCTATTCTTTCCTAGCAGGTTATACAGCTGTAAATGTCTTTTTCAAAGAAGCTATGTTTTTGGTTGCAATGCAGGCATCTGTTTTTGCATTCATTTTCTACCACTTTATTGACATCATGGCTTGAATGTTCCCAGTGAGATATTTCCACCCCTGTTCTAAATATGCTAATATCATCTTGACAGAGGGCAAGGGAGACATACGCATACAGGGATAATGGAGGGGAGGTAAGTTAAAATAGTCTGATATTACTGTCAACAGTTCCTATTAAAGCCATCTTAAAATGCAGAATTAAAAGTACACACACCCCCTCGGCAGCTGTTTATCAAGGCAGGGTTGAATATTTTTGCTCAAGCTGAAAAATACGTTTTCAAATTAAACTTTTTGACCACATAAGAGAATCATAGGGAGAAAGGAGAAAGACTGTAACAGCAATTCTATACCAAAGCACTTACATTTATGTGCTGACAAATATACAGAATACTGACACGTGGAGGGGCATTTTCGATATCATGTCTGACTTTGGACATTTTACGCTAAACGTACCAAATCCAAATAGGAAATATAGCCATTTTTTAAAAAGCAAAATGTCTATTTTTGTTTTCAAAAATACCATTTGCAACAAGGTTTTTGAGCTCTGTGCATTTATCTTTTCAGGCCATTTCTGAAAAACAATAAAAAAGTACAAGTAAACAAACCGTACAAAAGCAAGCCATTGAGATGTAGGAGGGGCCAGCAATTTTAGTAGATTGGTCCCTCAGATATCCCAGGAGCACAATGGGGTACCTAGGAGGCACTGTTGTGGACTTATATAAATTGTCCCAGGTATACATCTCACCACTGCCCCCTTATCTCATCTGCTGAGCCCTCAAATATACACCCAAAACCCACTCACTGCCCCTAACTGTACACCACTACAATTGCCCTTATGGGCGACGGGGGCACCTATGTGTCGGTACAGTGGGTTTCTGGTGAATTTTGGAGGGCTCTGTTTCCACCACAAGTGTAACAGATAGGGGGAGGTATGGACCTGTGTCCACCTGTCTGCAGTGCACTGCACCCACCACTAGACTACTCCAGGGATCTGCATGGTGCTTTAATGGACCTGGCTATAACATCTGAGGCTGTCATAGTGGCTGGTGAGTACTATTTTTATTCACATTTTGTGGGGGTGGGAGGGGGGTCATCTGGTCATTTAGGGCACCTTTTTGTGCCTTATTCATTCTGAAAACAGGTCTAGACCAAACCGTTTAGATTTTCACCCTGGATATTTTGATTTTGTTTCATTATGGCTGTAAAACATTTAAGTATTAGACATGCCACCTTTGAAACATCCCCAACATGCCCCTTTGTGATTTGGACGCACTGCAGACAAAATGCATAGTGAAGATCTGCAAAATAGGTTTCCAAAATACAGATTTGGGCATTTTGCAAATAAATCCATTCAAATGGTTCTTTATGACGCTTTTTAAATGTTCTTCTCTTTTGAGAATGAGCCCCTTAGTCATCCAAGAAAATGTCATTTGGGTGTCTAAGTGGTATTCCACAAATAGGCGCTCAAATGGCCTAGCACATATTTGCAAGGGGGCATATATATGGGTGGGCCATAGGCACAGCATAGATGCCCCCTTTTTACCACAGGTCTATGGCAGCTGTAAATGGAAGTCACCTAAATGCATACTAATATTGGGCACCCAAATGTACAGTAGGATTCTATATGAACACTTGGGCACCAGGTGTCTATACAAAATGGAAGCACCCTGCTATAGAATTGCCTCCATGGCCTATCAAACCATATTGTTATGCAAAAAACCCTGAATAGGGATCTGAGAATGTTTGCCATGGCCAAAAACCTTGAATAAACAATGCCCTATATGTTCACCAATTCTATGACTTCCATCATATAAAAGGAACTTAAATAAAGCCTCTTGCTACAATTTATATGGCTATTATACATACATAAATTAAGAGCACTGCCTTTATAAAGATATTTAAGTTTACATAATATACTTGAATAGTTGTTCTACTTAATTTACTACATAGGTTAAAAAGTCTCAGTTAAATATTTAAAATATTTTTACACTAAAAATGTATAATTGTTTTCACAAAAACACAGATGAGAGGAAAATCAACAAATACACATTTTCTTGAAAATTGAGATACATAATTTGGCTTAAGAGCATTTCTAAACTGAAATCCAGGGAATATGCTTGACTTCCAAAATACAAAAATAAACAGAACCCCTCAGGAAATCATTTTGATTCTGTCAGCTTTTAAGCAAGCTATCAACTATAATAAGTCGTGTTCTAAGTTTTATAATATAACATTGACCTCAGTGAAAGACACAGAGGTCAATGAAATCTTTTCAGTTGTGACTCGTATACCCAAACCAAAGTCTATTGGGTATCAATTAAAAAGAAATTGAATTTATATCCTGAAAAATAAAACAAAACAAAACAAAAAATGCAAGCCAGATACACTTGAGAAGTCAATAAAAAAATCTGAATGAATAAAATAAAATATCGGTAATGAAAATGAGATGGCACAAGGCAATACTACTGTGAAGCAAGTCTCCATTCCTATCAGCACAATATCAATAAAGATTTATATGCTGCAAAAGCCCCTTTCAGGTTCAACGTGGTTTACAAAGATATCTAAAAAGCAGTAACAAGTAAAACACATCAGACTAACAAATCATAGTGTCCTACCATACAGATAAAATATATTAATATATTAAATCATACTGTCCCACCAAACTCAAGTCAACAACCCTTATCAAACAGAAAAGTTTTACAATTTTTCAGAAAAGCCAAATAAGAGGATTCCAATCATATCCAAATGGTAGACTATTCCACAATGAAGTTATAGAAAAGAAATAGAAAGTATTACATATGTGTAGAAACCAAATACTCATAGTACATGGAAGTTGGAAAATTAGCAAGTGACGCCAAACAAGCAAGTGGCCAAACAAGCATTTGTGTCTACAACTGAGCTAAAAGTTTGAGCCTAAGGGTATGCAAGGCAATATTTTTTTTTAAACTTCCCACTATGTTTATTGGATTTTTAATTTTGTATATTTAAAAAAAAAAATTTGTTTTTGCGGTAATGTGCTCAATAGTGCACACGTTTTTGCAGTAGTGAGTTCTATTGCAAATTAGTACTCACTAGTGCAAAATAATGTGCCCTTTTCTACAAGTGTTCACAATTATGAAATAGTGCACTATCGAAAGACAGGTTTTTCAAGTTTTCCCCTATCATTTCAGCTTAAAAATGACATGAAGCAACATGAGATTTCCCATGTTTTATAATGAATGCACATCCCTATTTGAGATTCCAAATAAAAATATTAAGCACCTTCAGATTTATATCAACCATGAAAATAAAGTGTGAAGACGAGCAGGGGTTCTCAACCTAATCCTTGGGACACACCCATCAATTCAGATATCCACTATGAATATGCATGCAGTAAACTTGCATGCACTATTTCCGTTGTATTCATTGTGGATGTCCTGAAAGCCTGCCTGATTGGGTATGTCCTGAATACTGGGTTGAGAACCACCCACAGAGGACTGAAAGTATGTTGCTTGACAATTTATAAAATCTTAAAAATCAGATTGTAGCTTTGCAAATCTCAAAGGGCCTGCTTACTAAAGTGTTTCTAAGGTTTTGCAATTTCCACGTTAGGTGCTACAAGTAATGCATGGGAAATGCAAAGCCTGTGTGATAATTCCTGGGTGTGTGCCTAGCATCTGCTCTACAGTTACCACACAGGGCAGACACTTACCACATGGTAAATGCACTGGCAGATAGTGAAGTAAGTGCATCTATGCACCATAGTATCACAGCTTTAAACCTCCCCACTCTGCGCAACATTCCAAACCCACCTCGATCATTCCCATACTTATCAGGGAGTGTCCCCAGAGGTTCATCGGCAAGGAAAGAGTTATCCTCAGAAGCTCCTGCCCTGTTGGCAAGTTTGGACTCTTAGCACTATTCTCGCGGTACTACCGCTAGTGGTCAAGCTGCTATCCACGTTCATTCTCTATCCCTTTCCCACAACCTCCGGCTCATTCCGCGATTATTGACTTCTAAGTCAATTACATTAGGAAGGAAATTCCTCATTACAATGCTTAATTGGGGATTTTTATCAGCAAAGTGAGCAACTCTGAGTAGATCCTTTACAGTTCATTGAGAAGCATACATAAAATGATGTAAGATATACCTAATAAATTTAAAGCAGTATATAATAGTTTAAGCATCCCTACTCCCTTAGCAGTTTTAAATAACTGAACTCACCAACAGTAAGATGCAGAAATCAGCTTAGCAGCATGATGGGGCTATATAGTCTTTAGCACTGAGTGCACATGTATGATTCTTTCCCAGTTTTGAAAGATCATCTGTGTGTTCTTGATGCAACAAGCTCTTGGTTCTCAGGATCTGAAGAGACTAGAACAGCAGTCTTAGAGGAGTTGAAGACAAAAAGTAGAGGCCACCTTCGGAAACATTACACAGCCGTTCCAACTCCAGTCTGGATGTCTCTGTGGTCCCTTGGAAGAAAAAGGTCATCTGAAGGACAGCATCACTTTGGTGTGGCAGAAAAATGATCCTATAGATGGATTTGCACTCTGGATGATACACTATCATCTTCTCTGAATATTTGTCTTTAGAAGCATGTGCCCAGAACAAAAAAGTATCAAGGTGACCACTACAATTGGTGATTCAGTCACTATAAATCTACATCGCTGGGTTGTGGGTGGACTTGAAGATCACTTGATAACCTGCATGCCTGGAGGGAAAGTGGTGGACTTTATGCATCACCTAGATAGGAATTCATACAGCACTATGAAGGAGCCAGGTGTCTTTATGCACAACATAAGAACATGCAGGGAGATTCGAGAAGCCAAATTTAGGCTTTTAGGTAGAAAGCCGAAATCCAGAACCTCCAGACTAGTATTCTGAGAAACGTTCGCTGTTCCATACACAGTAGTGATGAGATGGGCAGAACTCTGGAGTCTCGGTGCATGGATAAGATGACTGTGCACCGAGGAGATATTTAGATTTGGAGAAGGGGGAGTCTAGACTGAAAGGAAAGAATCCACCGTAATCAAGGTGGAAAAAGGTTGCTGGCACTAACCTTTTAAAAGGACATAGATCAACTTTTAAACTAGAACCTGGGAAATGCCAGAAGTCACTCAGGCAGGAATGGTATGGAGTAAGGTACCTTCAAGAGATACTGCAAAATGCAAAAAGTTAGAAAATCCAAATAGAAACAGAGAAACAAAGAAAATGATGGCAAATAAAGACAGTCTATCCAGTCTTCCTATCCATACCGACTACTGAACTCTACAATCCTTTCCTCTCCCCTATAGATACTCTGTGCTTACCCCATGCTTTCTTGAATTCAGATACAGTTTTCCCCATTACCAATTCCATTGGGAGGCCACTCCATGTATCCACTATCCTTTCTGTAAACAAATATTTCCTTCGTTTACACCTGAGTCTATCCATTTTCACCTTCTCTATTTGAGACTCCAAATAAAAACAACCTAATCCTTGGGACACACCCATCAATTCAGTTGTTAAATCACAAGAGGATTGTGAAAAGCTGCAAGAGGACCTTACAAGACTGGGTAACCAAATGGCAAATGACGCATAATGTAAGCAAGTGCGAAGTGATGAATATGGGAAAGAGGAACCCAAACTATAGCTACGTGATGCAAGATTCCACATTAGGAGTCGTCGCCCAGGAAAAGGACCTAGGCATCATCACTGATGATGATACGTTGAAACCCTCTGCTCATTGTGCGGTGGCAGCAAAGAAAGCAAATAGAATGTTAGGTATGGGAATGGAAAACAAAACTGAGGATGTTATAATGCCTTTGTATTGCTCCATGGTGCGGCTGCACCTCTAATATTGTGTTCAATTCTGGTCACCGCATCTCAAAAAATGCGTGGGCGTGGTTGTGACGGTTCCACGAGATTGGTGTGGTATGGAGACCCAATGGCCTTTTGTAGCCGAATGACTGACCCCTGAAGACACTGTATAGGTGAAACATGTATGTGTAGGGTCACAGAAAGCATTTATGAGTAGCAGCGACATCATAAGTATGGATACTTAAGGAGAATATGAATGCACAGTCACCTGTTGATGCTTTTGGATGCCATTGAAGAATTTTATGCACATAGTATGAGAACTAAAAGAAGATTATGTTAATGCTACGGAGTTGAAAGGTGGAACAATGCACTTAATGTAAAGACGAAGAGCTGACTTTATGATAAATTCAACTAAACAGTGCTAGCTCCAAACAGAGAGAGCAAAGATCTATGGACTGAAAGTATATAACTAAGCATTACAGCATTACACATATGACATCTTTGTGCATTGATTGAAAGATGTTATTAACAACAAGGACTGTTGCTTGTATTTGAAAAAAAAAAACATTTTATAAAAAGAATAAATGGGAAAGAATGAATGTGATATGAATGAGGATGTGTGTGGATGATTTAAAAGATAATAGCATTGAAAGGAACGATATTTGTGGTAATAATGATTAAAATGGAAAATAATAAAGATTGATGATAAGAAATTAACAGTTGTTTGATAGATGGAATGTAAGATCTAATACAACTAATTATCAAGAGATATACCGGTTGGAGAAAAGTGGTTCGCATC
Source organism: Microcaecilia unicolor (assembly GCF_901765095.1). Lineage (NCBI taxonomy): Eukaryota > Metazoa > Chordata > Amphibia > Gymnophiona > Siphonopidae > Microcaecilia > Microcaecilia unicolor. The sequence continues at coordinate 471,100,282 of NC_044031.1, forward strand.
TCAAAAAAGATATAGTGGAATTACAAAAGGTACAGAGAAGGGCGACAAAAATGATAAAGGGGACGAGGAAAGGCTAAGGCGGCTAGGGCTCTTCAGCTCGGAGAAAAGACAGCTGAGGGGAGATACGATAGAGGTCTACAAAATAATGAGTGGAGTGGAATGGGTAGATGTGAATCGATTGTTTACTCTTTCCAAAACTACCAGGACTAGGGGGCACACAATGAAGATCAAAGTAAATTTAAAATTTTTCTTCACTCAATTTGTAATTAAACTATTGAATTTGTTGCCAGATAATGTAGTAAAAGCAGTTAACTTAGTGGAGTTTAAAAAAGGTTTGTATAGCTTACTAAAAGTCCATAAGCCATTATTAAAATGGACTTGGGGAAAATCCAGTGGTTATTTCTAGGATAGGCAGCATAAAATGTATTGTACTTTTTTTGGATCTTGCCAGGTACTTGTGACCTTTGGAAACAAGATGCTGGGCTTGATGGACCTTCAGTCTGTTCCTGTATGGCAATACTTATGTACTTATGATAGAAATAAAATAAGTAGAGTATGTAGGCAAATCTCATTTATCTGGAACTCCAAAGGGTTGGAAAAATAGATGGGTCTTGAGTTGAGATTTAAATTGTTTTAGTGATGTGGTGCTACGGAGAGACAACTGGAGATTATTCCATACATAGGGTGACAAAGAAAAATGCAGATTGTCTAGTGGATTCATAGTGTGCCAGTTTTGGACTTGGGACAATCAAAGGATGGTCATTAACTGACTGGAGGACTCATGCTGGGGAGTAAGGCATTGTGAGCAATGTGAGAAATAGGTGGGATACAAATGCAACAAATAAATCTGGAAAGCCATAATGGGCAGTCTTAAAAGCAAGAATGGCAATTTTATATGTGATAAGCTGTCAACCCAGTAGGCAGTGAAACTGTTTTAATAAGGGAGAGGTATGGTCATAACAGTGTGCATTAGAGTAGGCGAATTGCTGTGTTTTGTAAGGTCATCAAAAAAACTATAGAAATAGACCACCAACTTCTCTAATGCATGAAAATGCTATAAAAGTTTTATATAGGTGGTATCTGACTCTAGCGCGCCTTCATCACATGTTTCCGAAGGTATCCCCATTGTGCTGGAGGGAGTGTGGGCAGAAAGGTACCATGGGTCATCTCTGGTGGTCATGTGTTAAGGTTTGGGCTTTCTGGAAAGCAGTTCAACATAGACTCCAGAGCTGGCTCTCTAAGCCTATAAAGTGGTACATCCCAGACCTTATTGGTTCATCATGCTATGTCGGCGGCCAGGGTCACTCTGGCTGCTCATTGGAAGTATCCTCATGTTCCTTCTTTGGTAAAATGGTTAAACAAGCTGTGGTATATTTGTGAAACGGAGAGGCTTTGGGCCATACGTCGCAAAACATTGTCCAAGTGGGAAGCTATTTGGGAACCCCTTGTGTCACACTGTTCGTGTTGAGAGTCTGTGGTTGGAAGGTGGGGGGGGGGGAGAGGGGGGATATAATTTTTCTTTCCCCCCCCCCTTTTTTTTGCTTTCTTTGGGGGGGGGAGAGGTAATTTGTAAACTCTTGTTAAAAAACATAAGGAATATATGGTAAACAGTTACCTTAGCCTTGAGAGATTATTACACTGTTTATTAGTCTCTAGTGTACTTTGGCCTTTGTATTGTTTTACATCTGCGTTGTATTTGCCGATGTTGTTGATTGTGACTTATCTGCCTCTGTTATATCTCTCAAATCTTAATAAAGGCTTCTACAAATTAAAAAAAAAAAAGAGAAGTGGAGATAGTGGAGAACCTTACGGGACACCACTAGGATTACTCCACCTCTGATAAGTTACCATCCAGTTTTACTCTATAATACTTTTTAACTACAAGCTCATCCTCAAAGTTTTATTGAGGACTTTAGCTTTATTTTATTCCGGCACATAGGGCGCAGCAGTTTCCATTCAGACAAACTTTTGTTGTCAAATACTACAAGTGGACATAATTATTGAACACAAAAGACTCCTGATGCAAGCCCTATAGGCTGAAACACAGCTGTGTTGATTCTTGTTCACACATCAATAAACATCTATTTTTATCTGGAGCATCGTCCACTTTTTGAGTCATCTTCGCTGTCTGGTCACACATTATATATCCTTGCAGAGACTTGTTTCTTCTGTTTCACATCAATCATATAGAGTAACCATAAAGTAAACATAGAAATATGTAAACACAAATTAAACTGAACCCCCAAGAAACCATACTCTGCATACAGTGCAAAACCAAAGAAACCGAAACAGTGACACATCCCTTTGTACCATGCAAAATATAAGGCGGACAGTTGGAAATTTCAAAAAGTTTCATATTCAATTGCTACATTAAAATTAACAAATAAAAAGCAGTAAATAAAATGATGCCTTTTTATTGGACTAACTTTTTACATTTTTTGACTAGTTTTTAGTGGTCAAAACTTAATTGCTTAAGTCAGGACAAGCATACTATTACAGCAGTATACTGTCCCAACCTGAAAAACTAGGATTTAGTCTCCGAACGTTAGTAAAAAAAAACGCATATAGTCCAATATAAAGGTGTCATTTTTTTCTTTTGTTTATATTTATTAAGTTTTAACTTAATAACATGGCTACCACATCCTAAAAAAAAGTTTTTTTTGTACCTTTGCTGTCTAATTGTGTTGGTCCAAGTCTCTGGTTACTGTTTCCTGTCTTCTTTTAACTCTCTATCCACGGGTCTCCTGTCCATGTGTCATTTTTTTATATGCTTCTTCACCTCTTCTATAAACAACTCCAACACTGATCTGTTCCAGTGTTGAACACCCCCAATACTTTGACTGTGTCCAGCAAGGGGTAAATTGTTTTGGGTTTAGCAACCCAATCATTTTGAAAAGTTGGCTCCAATGCCCCCACCCATCCAATCTTACCCAATTTCTCACACTGTCCCCAGCCCATAGCCTCTGTCTCTTCCCCCCTTTATCCAGTATCACCCCATCTTTCTCCATCACTCTCTCTCTGTTTTTTTCTTAAAGATAATGGAAAGTATGACAAAGGACATGCTGGATTTAGGGTCCCTTTTACAAAGCTGTGGTAAAAGGGGCCCTGCGATAGTGTTGGCGTATGGATTTGCTGTGCACTGAGGCCCTTTTTACCGCATGGCCATTTCCTGGGGGATCCCTATAGGAGGCGGTAACAGCTTCCGTGATAACCAACAGTAACTGGGCAGTGTGCGGCACTACCCGATTACTGTTGGGTAAGCTCCAGCAGTAAAAATAAAAAATATTTCCAGTCTTGCCAGAACTGGCAGATGCTAGGGGCAGCACTGTCTGCTCCCAAGGTGGGCCTGAGGTAGTACCAGATTGGCATGTGACAACACTGTGGTAGCTCTACCATGTTGTAAAATGGCCCCTTAGAGTAGTATTAGGTACTGATGCCCCGATGATCAGAAGCAATGCAGACGCTAGAGGCTGTTAGCGTCATACTAGCGCCTGTGTTTGCCACCGCCATATGATCAGAACCACCGAGCATGTGAAACAATGCGCTTGCAGGCTCTGAACGCAACTAGCATGCAATTGCTTGCAAAGCAGGGCTCTTAGCGCAAATAGCATGCAAATATATGCTAAACCTATTCATCCCCAATGATCAGCAACCAATGCACGAAAGATTGGCTCACTGGCTGGAGCTGACGTTAAGGTTTGCAGACTACTGGGGAGGAATGGTGAGCCCTGTCCAGCATGCATTTGCAGGTTAGCAGGCCCCTATTCCCCCCCAATGAAGCAAGCCCCCCAGGAACCAACAACTCCCCAGGCAAAAGGGGGGGGGGGTCTCCCTGACCCCCCCCCCCCCGACAGGTTCAGGGAGGGCTGGGGATCCGGTGGGTCTCCAGCCCCCCCCCTCAGCATTTCTAAGAAGTCCCTGGTGGCCCAGTGGGCGACCGACGACCCCACCCCCACCCCCCCAGCGACAGGGGGTTGGAGGTCCAGCAGAAATCTGGTGCCCCCGACCCAGGTTCAGGGAGAGCTACAGATTCGGGTCTCCATCCCCCCCCCCCGAACCCTCTCCCCCCCACATTAGGAAGAAGTCCCTAGTGGTCCAGTGGGCCACTCTCAATCCCCCCACCCCCTACCTTGAGTTGGAGGAGGGAGGTGGCCTGCCCCCCTCCTTCGACGCTGCCTGCAAAATGGTGATGAGGGAGGCCGCCTCACTCCTCCAACTCAAGGTTGGGGGGGTGGGGGGGATTGACAGCAGCCCACTGGACCACCAGGGACTTCTTGCTAATGCAGGGGAGGGAGGGTTAGGGGGACTGGAGACCCACCGAATCTCCAGCTCTCCCTGAACCTGTGTTAGGGGGAGGAGGGGGGGGACTTTTGACAGCCCAGACCTGTCAAACAAGTGCAGGAGGATTGTGCCTGAGTGCATGCTCAGGCACAATCCTCCCGCATTTCTCTCCATGATCAGAGAGAATTGCTTGCTAAAATTTGCATGTCATTATCTCAGATCATAGGTCCAATAATGCTCCACGCTGTCCCAGCGCTATTTTTAGAGGGCTTTTGATCATCTGCTTGTGAGTCTCTCCTAGCTGGAGTTATGGATATTTTCCCAGATTATATACATGAAAATTTGCACAGAAACCAAAGTGTACTTATAACAATGCACTTAACTGGTTAACAAGCTAATCAGCACTGTTAATTGGATGTTAAGCAATTATCAGCACTATAACGTGGTACACCTAAATTCTAAGACTCGTAGTTGAAAAGGGGGCATGGCTATGGGCGGGGCATGGGTGTTTCTAAAATCTATGCGCATTATTATAGAATACACCCAATCTGTGCCTAATTTAGGCATCAGAATTTACACCAAGTAAAACGTGGCCTGAATGGACACAACCAAATCTGATAGGCATATTCTATATACAGCGCAGGAATTTATGTCTATTCTATAAAATTTAGGCATACTTCAGAGAAAACGCCTATGCATAATCTTTTTCCATGCAGATTTTTGAAGCGCCATATATAGATTCTAGTGTATTATTATGTAAACAAAAATGAATCTGTTTTGCTGGTATCACTGGATTTAGTGTCAGCATTTCATTTAGTAGACCTAGAAATTTTAATTCTGCATTGTAAAAGGCTGGGTATGTCAGGATGAATGTTGACCTAGATAATATACCTTTGCTACAAAAAGAATTCAGAGTAAAATTTAATGATATGTCATCAGAGAAAAGGTCAGAAAGATTTGTCCCTTTCATGGCTCTTACTCAACATCTATTTTCAGCCATTGGGACAATTAGTTCATATTTTTAACTTGCATTTTGCTTCATATGCAGATGATATCCAACTTCTAGTCCCATTGGGCAATTTTAGCTAAATGAATGTTTACTGAACAGTTAAATACTGGGTCAAAGACAGTAGATTGGTTTTTAACACAACCCCCCCCCCCCCCCCCCCCCCAAAAAAAAAAAAAAACTACTGTTTTTATTGATCCTCTATTGAGACCCTGGATTGGTAAAGAGATTATCCCCAACAGTGATCTAATGAGAAATTTGGGAGTTTTATTGCATACACATTACAACAGCAAGTACAGAATGGCCAGAATACCTACTATACATTATAATTTGTAAAACAAAGGAAAACTTATTTTTCATATGCCTTTTCTTCAGTAATGCATGCAATGGTATTAAATAATGCAATTGGCTACTATAATATATTGTATATTGAGCTTCCAAGTAAAGTTTTGAGACAACTGTAAGTACTCCAGAACTTGCTGACTGGTGTAGATAGATGGAAAAGTGTTCATCTAATTTTGAAGACACTGCACTGGTTTTCTATTTAAAAAATTAGTACAGTTTAAAGCCAGTGTATATCTAGGGGAAAAAAATTACACTGGTACTTGCCAGCTAGACCAATGCATTCAAGTCAAGATTATCTGCTTAATTTCTCTCTAGAGGCGATCAGGAAGGTTAGTTGTCTGTAGAAGCTCTAACTTGCTTGGAATAATATTCCTACAGAGGTTTGGTATGAATTAAATTCTCTCCCCTTTAGGGTAAAATTGAAAGTTTTTCTTTTTCCTCTGTGAGAAGAATATTTGGAGATATCAGAATCTAGGAGTGGAATCTGTATGCTTTATATTCTGTTAATTGATGTGTTATTTAGGGGCCCTTTTACTAAGCAGCAGTAAGCACTAACGCATGCTTACTGTATGCTAAAAAGGCACTACATAGTTCTGGGATCAGCGCATGCCATGGGGCATGTTTGGAGGCGGAGAGTAGGCATGCACTGTACTAACTGGGTACTGCAGGTAAATTGCTGCGCATTGGCCAATTAGTGCAGGATTAGTGGCCATTTTACAAAAGTACGCTAGCGCTTCCACGTGGGTAGCATGCGCCACATTGGCCCTACTGCCGGGCTTCCGCAGGTGCCCAGTGGTAATTCTGAGTTTGGCACATGCAGCTTCCCTCGTTAGAAAATTTTCTACTGCGGAAGGCATTCCCGGTGGTATTCAGTAGTGCACCCACATTGCCAGTTCACTAACCGATTACTGCACAATTAATGTGTGAGCCTTTAATGCATAAAAAATAGGAGATAGTAAGTAGGCTCAAGCAGTAAATGGCCACACGTTAATTTTATTATTAGCACACGGCCATTTACTGCTTCATTCAAAAAAAAAGGCCTTTTCCCACCACAGTAGAAAGAGGTCTAGGCGTGCGCCAATTTCACATGACAAACCTAGTGCAGACCACTTTTTAGCATGGCTTAGTAAAAGGGCCCCTTAGTGCAGGAGCCCTTACCACCTACAAAATAGGTTGTGGTAAGGGAAATTAGTGCGTGGCCATTAATGGAAAAAAAAGAAATTGTGGCCATTTTACAGCTGCACTAAGCGTCTCTACTATCAAGCCGTGCTAGCAGTTCCTGTGCGGCAATGCCAACAAAGCCCAACAGGGACCGCAAGCACAATTTGATAAAAGAGGCCTAAGTGGCCTCAGTACGTGGGAAACCTACATGCTACAAATAGACAGGCCACTTTTTAGCACTATTTAGTAAAAGGGACCCTTAAAGACTTTTGTTATTAAGCATTTATTCATAATATACTCAAGAAACCTGAATGAAATCAGAAACAAATGAATCAGAAGAAAAAAAACACTTACAAAATATATATTATTCCTTTAGACCACACATTTAAAGGTAAATTATCTTACAAAGATATTGTGGAACTGATGTGCTATTTAAAAAAATGATTTTGTTTTAAATGTATTTATTATGTATGTCTATTTTAAACTATCTTGAATGCTTACCAGAAATATGGTATACAAACTTTGTTAAATAAATTAATCAACAGCTCATTCGCTTTCTGAAAAACAACACACAAAACTGTATGATCTTGTCTAGCTTTGTTTTTGTTTTTTTAAATAAAAGATGTTTACCATCTTCCTAGAAAAAATGATATGATAGCAGTGTTAGTTCACTTTTAAAAGTAATAAATAGAACTAAGCAGAACAGCAACAAAAAAGAAAATATATACCTTTTTTATTGGACTAACAATACATTTTTTGATTAGCTTTCAAAGGCAATACTACCTTCTTCAGAAAAGCTAATCAAAATGTGTGTTTAGTCCAATAAAAAAGTGTCATCTTTTTTTTTTTGTTCTATTACCATCTTCCTAAAAATTCATTCAAGAAGGTTAAAACAACTACATAAAATAACCATAAAGTTACTGCATCATAAAGCCCATATCATCATAAAAAAAACTCATCATTATCCCTCTCCCTTCTCTACTATCCTCCACAAAATAGATATGTTCTTAAAAGCTATCAAAATTCTAACTAACTTTAGACTCCTCACAACAGCCAGGAGTCCATTCCATTCTTCTGGTACCACCACCCATAATGACCAAGTACACCACACTGCCTTCTTCATGACCTTTACACTAGGCACTACTACTGAATCATGCTGCATAGGCCATAACCTTTTTATCAGGCACATAGCACTGCAAACAATCAGGTCTTCAATTCTTTAACAACTTAGTCATCAACAATGCTTACACACTTTCTACCTGGAAGCCAATGTAGCTACATTAGAAACAGCCTGGCACTTACTCGCTGCCCTTCCCCTAACACCAATCTGACAGCGGCATTTTGTAACACTCAATTTCCTAGTTGATTTGTTTGACAGGCCTACATAGAATGCATTGCAGTAATCTAAGGTACTAATCACTATATCAAACCACCATATTTAATGCCTTTTCCTCCAACGATGGTTGAATTTGATGAATTAAACATAGTTTAAAATAAGTATCTCTCATTACATTTGTAATATATGTTTCTGATGCCATAGCTCCCAAAGACATCCCTAAATGGGAGTAGCCTAGTGGTTAGTGCAGTGGACTTTGATCCTGGGGAACTGAGTTCGATTCCCACTGCAGCTCCTTGTGACTCTGGGCAAGTCACTTAACCCTCCATTGCCCCTGGTACAAAATAAGTAACTGAACATAGTTGCAAAAACCTCAGAAAGGCGGTATATCAAGTCCCATTTACCATTCCCTACTCTTCTCCTTCCATGACATCACCACATTACTAATCATGGGGCATACCAGTAACTTAGGCTTGTTCAAATCTCTGAACTGCAAACTGTCTTCTACACATTCAAAACTAGACCACTGCTCAAAAGTCAATCCCTCACGCTACATAAACATTTATTCAACAAGACAATAGCCTCCTCAATTTTCCCTCCAATGGTAGTGACCTCTCACGCCCTTTATTGCACTCTAGGAACACCTATGACCTTGCTTGGAATGATTTCATCATTATCGCCTACTCAGGGGAAGAATGTTATAGAAGATAACAGCAATGATCAATAAACAATATAAGATATAAAGAAGAACCAGAGCATAAAGGGTTAAAGAGGCATAGGAATTTTACTTGGCCTGAGGGCTGCACATTATTTTTACTGGTTGTAACAGTTTGGTCTGGGGCATTAGCTGGTTGCACAAACTGATTTCAGTTCTCTTTTTTATTTGGGCTATTTCTTGTAAACTAGCAGATTTGTGCTAAGGGGTGGTAGTTTAGAGGTGGGACTTTCCGGTCTGGGTCCGAGAACATGTCATGTATGCACAGGATGGATATATCTCATACTGTTGCCAACTGGGGTGGGGAGTAGGTGCATCTGGCTGAGGAGTCAGCCCGTTTCATCCTCTCCATCCCCTAACCCTGTCCTTTTGTAATTACAGATGTCATTTTGTGTTTCTCTGCTTGCTAAATAAGCCTGAGAAGAACTGTGAGGAAACCTCTGGAGTGAGTGTACTATTGCAAGGTTATCCCCCACATGAGTGAAAATAGGCGAAGGTCATCCTCCAACTGTGAGTGTAGGAGACAGGGAGCTGGTTCTCTCAGACCCCTGCTTCACTACAACTTAGCGAGCTAGCCATGAGTCACTAGGGGGTGATATAACATCACAACAACTTGGAGCCAGGAGATGCCACCAGAATCAACTGTTAGTGCACTCGGTGGATGAAGGGGATAGTGATGTCTTGCACGGGTGGAGATGAGTGAGCTAGCCTGGTGACAGAGTGTCAGAAGAGGGTAAGTACCTTGTTGGGTTTTTTATTTTTATTATAATGATAAAATTGCTTCTTGCTTCGCTACAGTACCAATACTTTTTATTTTAGCTATATGATACGTTTACTCTATATGAGAATACCAGTTCTAATGGTTGAATATAAATATTAAATAGCAGGGGGGATAGAGGAGGAGCCCTGAGGCATGCCTCAAATCCAGTGATAAACTTCTCCCCATTACTCTGAAATACCTACTTCTTATAAATGAATGTATCCAAGTTAATACTGTAGCATCCAGTCTCAGCTCTCCATATCTCTCTATTAACATCACAAGCTCTATTGTGTCTAAGGTGGCCATTAAATCTAATGATATTAGTAGAGAAACTCCCTCATCCAAATACAGACACACCAAATTTTTAACATGGCCACCAAAAATACCCCCGAGTCCTGCTTCCTACTCCAAACCCTACCTGGCCAACATCTAAAAGAATAGTCCTCTAAGGAACTCAACCTGTAAGACCATCTCTTGTTTAATTTGGCCACCATGGGCAGGCTGGAGTTCAGTCTGTAAATCTGACATTTTGATTTATTAGTCCTCTCTTGGTTATTTTTATTTATTTATTTATTTTTAACACAGGGGTCACCGCAGTGTCCTTCAAGACAGCAGGCACCTCACCCTGCTGCAATACACCATTAGCCAAATACCTCATCAAAGAACATAAGAGTTGCCTTACTGGGACAGACTGAAGGTCCATCAAGAACACTTATCCTGTTTCCAATAGTGGCCAATCCAAGTCAAAAGTAACTTGTAAGATCTAAAAACAGATTTTATGCTGCTTGTCCTAGAAATAAGAAGTGGATTTTCACAAGTCCATTTTAATAATGGCTTATGGATTTTTCTTTTAGGAAATTATTCAAATCTTTTTTTAAATCCTGCAAAGCTAAACTGCTTTTACCACATTCTCTTCTAATGAATTCCCGAGTTTATTCCGGTTTGTTTTAACTTTACTACTTAGTAGCTTCATTGCATTTCCCCTAGTCCTAATATTTTTGGAGAGTAACAAGCGATTCCTGTCTACCCATTCTACTCCACTCTGTATTTTATAGACCTCTATTATATCTGCTTTCAGTTATCGCTTCTCCAAGCTGAAAAGCCCTAGGTGCTTTAGCCTTTCCTCACTTGGAAGTTGTCCCATTCCCTTTATCATTTTCATTGCCCTTCCAACCCTTCATACCTTCTAGACATCTTTTAAATAACTCTATAGGGACAGGATTCAAAAGGAAGTAAATAATCCTTAAAATCAGCCTTAAGTTCCTGAAGTTGGGCTTTTGTAGTTGGAACAAAACCCTCCAAACTTTGCTCTCTCTTTATATCTCATTCCAATAACTTCCCCATCTAACTCTTTTTCAGTTCCTCTATCAAGACTATTTTGGTAAGAAAGAAATCTACCATAATGTCTACAATGATCTTCTCCTTCCCCGATACCTCAACCATCTTATCATCACCTAACAACCTCTTCACCACACCAAATATCTTCCAGGGCTCATTTCTTACCACCATTGGATATCTGGGGCTCACTGGCCAAGAGTTTACCACAGAGATTTATACAGGTCCCAAGTCAATATTCTGCCAGGACCCACATATAGACAGGGCCGCCGAAAAACTGGGCCGCCCCCCCCCCCCCCACCACCGGGCCGGGCCCCCTTAATTAAAATCATAGCGCCTCACCTCGACCTCACTCCGTGTAAAAGAAGCGCAGCAGCGGCAGTCTGCATTTCGCCTCCCTTCGGGCCTTCCCTGTGTCCCGCCCTCGCGCAAGTTACATCAGACGGTGGCGGGACACAGGGAGGGAAGGCCCGAAGGGAGGCGAAATGCAGACAGCCGCTGCTGCGCTTCTTTCACATGGAGCGAGGTCGAGGTGGGGCACTATGAGTTTAATTCAGGGGGCCCGGCCCGGTGGTGGACAGAGGGGGGCGGGTTGAGGGGACTGTGGTGCCAGGCCCCCCCTTGGAGGTCCGAGCGTGGGGAATTTTGTCCCTCCTGCCCCCCCCCTCTCGGCGGCCCTGCATACAGAAATTAGTTTTCCTCTCTGTTCCTCCCTCCCTCCCTGATTCATTTCATAATTATAAACTAAAACACAAATTTTATTTATTACATTTGTATCCCACATCCCTGTAGGCTCAATGTGGCTTACAGGTTCTGGAGAGGAGAGTATCAACTCCAGGAATATATACAGAGTGGAAAATAGAGTAACAGTAGGTGCAAGGAAACTGAAAAGGTTCCGGAAAAGAGAATACAACTCTGGGACAAATATATAGTAGCATATAGAGAGAAGTAATCCCAATGAGGCTGATAAGTCTCCGGGGATGTGGGACTACAGCTTATAGTGAGCAATACAGAGTAGGATAAGGGTAGAAGTACACTTAATTATAACTGGAGTGGTAAAATTCATGCAGTTTGAAGTAATAGGATTATGTGGAAGGGGTATTGTTCATTTCTTAGATCGAAAGATGTGATGCACTGCTCATGAATTACTTCGGGTCTGCTGGGTAGGCTTCCCAGAAGAGGTGAGTCTTGAGGTCTTTCAAAATTTTAGATGGGTGTTCGCAGTTCTAATGTTTCTAGGTAAAGCGTTCCAGAGCTGGGTGCAAATGTAGGCAAAGCTGGATGCATATGTTGATTTGTATTTTAGTCCTTTACAGTTTGGGTAATGCAGGTTTAGAAACGTTCTTGATGATTCGATGATGTTTCTAGTTGGTAAGTCGATAAGTTCGGTCATGTAGGTTGGGGACAGACCATGGATTATTTTGTGGACCACAGTGCAAATTTTGAAAGCTATTCATTCCTTGATTGGTAGCCAGTGCAGTATTTCACGTAGGGGTTTAAAACTTTCGAATCTTCCGAAAATGAGTCTAGCTGCCGTGTTCTGCACGGTCTGGAGTTTCCTTAAGATCTGTTGTTACATCCCGCATATACAGCGTTACAGTAGTCAACATGTGATAGTACCATTGTTTGAATTATGTTACAGAAAGTTTCAACAAATCTTTAAAGCAAAACAGGATCATCTTTCAAGGTTAATTTAAAAAAATCTCTGTATTCATCTAGACAATTGTTCTCTATCTTCAAGGTTTGCTTCACCTCAAGGCCTTTCTCCAACAGCTGATAATTTAGGACAAAATTACCCCCATTGAAGACTATTTCATCTTCATCTCATTTATCTGGGTGTTTGGCTTAATGGTGTCATTTTAATCCTTCTTCTCTTGATGCATTGAAAAATATACCTTCTTCAATGAATCAGTCTGCCTCAATTCTCTATCCTATTCCCTCCAGTTGGTTAAAACCTTAGGACTTTTTCCCTATATGCATCAACTTGTTTTACATAGTTTAGAATTAGGTCCTTTGTCATCTCTCTGCAAAACCACAATCATTCACCCTATTTTAAAGAAAGCTACCCTTGATCCTTCTTTACCAGTTTTCAACTTTACCTTTTCTTGTCAAAGTTCATAAGAAGATTGTTTGCAACCAGCTCCTCTCACATGTAGAGGTGACATGTTTTACATCCCAGGCAGTCAGGGTTTCATATTGGGTACGGCATTGAAACTCTGATGGTCACTTTGCTCAGTGAAATTCATAGTAACCTAGAGAGTGGCTCTATTATTCTTATCGTTTCTCTGGACTTATCTGCTGCATTTGACCTAGTTAATCACTCTCCTTCTACAAAGGCTATTATCGGGATATTTTGGGTACTGCTCTTAACTGGTTGTCCTCTATTCTCCAGGGTCACTCATTCTCAGTCACAAAAGCAAGTGTCACCTCTTCCTCTCTCTCACTATCCTGTGGGGTTCTTCAGGGGTCTATTCTTTTACTTCTCTATTTCAACATTTTTTCTAAGGCCTCTAGCAACTCTGATCCAGTTCTTTGGTATCGCCACATATTTTTATGCAGATGGTATCATTCTGGCCTTCTATGCTAATCCTGTGTCTACTGACCTTAGTCCCTTTCCACTATGCTTAGACAACATCTCAGATTGGCCATGGGATAATAGACTGATTCTGAATGCGGCCAAAACAACATGTTGGATCACAGACCATTCTGCTATACCTTCCACTATTCCATTTCTCCTGAATAAATCTTTAGTCCCTGTCGATTCCTTCCATTATCTGGGTGTTATTTTGGATTCACACTTTTCACCCCCCCCCCCCCCAAGTCTCTTCCATTTTATGTTCTGGTTTCTTCACTGTACATCAATTTGTAATTATTAGAATGATGCCTTATACATCTTATACCAGGCTCTTGTAATGTGCCAGTTGGGGTACTGTAATGTGGTCTATGTAGGTATGTCTCAGTCTAACTTGAGAAGACTGCAAACACTACAGAATACAGCTGCCCGTTTACTTTGTATGGCCATACAGTAGGATCACATCACTCCCCTCTTTTGTCTTCTTCACCGGCTGCCTGTCCTGTCTTAAATTCAGTTTAAAATCTTGGTTCTAGCTTTTAACGCCTTTTATGATGGGACTCCAGACTACTTAGCTAACCTAACTATACCATACATTGCATCCTGCATGCTAACTTCTCTTAATGACTCTTGATTGGTTCTTCCACAAACGAAGAAAGCTCGCTGAGATTCCACAAGAAATTGTGCCTTTCTTTTTGGCAACATTTCTGTGGAAACTCTGACCTTTGATACTGGCTAGTGTGGGCAAATGAATGACAGTGGTAGACATTTGACTCTGACTCCACTATGACCACTAGACCTGGTATTCTACAAAGGGGTGGATATCCCAGAATTCTGGGATAAGAGTATTAAAATAACACCATCATGGTCAGACCATTTTCTAATTAAATTCTCCCTAAGTAACCACCTGAAACAAATGGCACCTCCCAGAATTTGGAAGGCGATCAGAAGCAAAAAAAAAGCTGACCGCTGAGAATTTCCTAGAGGCCTTGGACTATCCACATGTAGATGAAAAGACAGCAACAGTGTCAGAACAAGTTGACATCTGGAACACACACTTAGCCAAGACCTTAGAGAAAACAGCATCACTAAAAAAACGTCTTATGCCCCACTCGCAAACGCTCACCTTGGTTTTCTCCAGAACTTCGGATCCTTAAACGCAAAGGACGAAAACTGGAAAGGAGATGGAGCAAATCTCACCTAGAAGAAGACAGGCTAAACTGCAGGAAAGGCCCCCACAACAGAACCAAACCGCCCAGTCTAAACTGAACTGCAGTGATTTTGCTGCATACTTTGCCAACAAAATTTAAAGACTCCACCAGGATTTACAGGCAATACCACCCAGTCCCCAACCAGTCAACCAGGGGTGCACAAACTTGCCCCCTCCTAACAGAGACAGATGGAACATCTTTAACCTAATGACAGAGGAGAGCCTTGACAAAATCCTAAGAGATCTTCGATCAACTACCTGCTCCCTTGATCCCTGCCCATCTATTACGGTGGTGCCCAGGTTCCTGGCTCTCAGTCACCTCGGCCCCCGGTGGTCAGACCTGGTAGCTTCTGTGAACTGATGGTTTACCGTTTCCCATGTTCCAGAAGATATGCGGGTCCGGTCCCGATCTTCCAGCCTTCCATATTGTTTTGGGAATTTTTTGGAACTAAGCAGTACCCATACCTGGTGAACTCCCTTGTATGCTGCCTTTATTAACCACCTGGGAAGGTCTCTAGTTTGCCTTGCAACAGAGGTCCTCAGAGGAGTTTCCTTTGGTGAGAGTTTGTTGCAGTGCTGTTGTGATATTTCCTGATTCTGGCTTTGACCCTGCTTGTCCCCTGGTTTATTCTTCTGACTGCTGCCCGCCCTGACCCGGCTTGTTTTCTGATTTATTCTGCTGCTTGCTGCCTGCCTGGAACCCCGGTGTGTTTTCTGGAAGTTTCCTGCTGTTCGCCAGCCAGCTGCTGTTTCCTGCAGTTCTGCCTTCCACCCTGTCCGAGATGTCGGCCGCCTGCATTCAGGGGCTCAACTCCTGAGGAACGGTGGCTAAGCACAGGTGAAGTTTGGCTGAATTCCTGTCCTGCTTGCTCCAGCTTGAGTTGCCTCGGCTGCAGTCTACGCCTGGTAGTTCCAGTCCTGGATTTGCTGGTACGTCTGGTTGCCTTGTCTGTGTTTGGGTGATTCTCCTGCCGCTGCAGTGGCCCAAGGGCTTACTAACCCTGAGGTTCCGCGAGAGACGTGACACCAAAGATAGTGCACCAGGCAAGTATGGACCTTATAGAAGGCGCCACAAAAATTGTGAACACCTCTCTTTCTAATGGGCAATTACCAACAGCATTAAATAGGGCAGTGGTTCGCCCTCTGCTAAAGAAAAACAACCTTGACCAGGACAAACTTGAAAGTTACAGGCCAGTATCCAGCATCCCGTTTCTAGGGAAACTCTTAGAACAGTCTGTGTTCAACTTAATGAATGGCTAGAAAAATGTAACTGGCTAAATCCATGTTAATCTGGATTCAGACCCAGTTATGAAACAGAAACTGTCCTCGTATCCCTGCTAGATGATCTTCACAGAAACCAAGACAAGGGATTTGCCTCTATGTTAGTACTGCTACATTTCTCAGCAGCTTTTGACACCGTGGATCATGATATCTTGCTAGCACAACTGACAGAAACAGGTAACAATGGTACAGTACTTGCCTGGTTCAGAACCTGTCAGACAGGCAACAATCAATAATGTTTGGCAGCAACTCATCACCACCATGGACACTGACCTGCGGCGTACCACAAGGATCAATACTGTCACCTATTCTGTTCAATATCTAGCTCAAGCCACTAGCTGAGCTGATTCGGCCAATGAACACTCAGTTCTACATCTATGCGGATCATGTGCCGCTACTCATACCCACTGAACCTGAATTACCTACGGTCCTGAATAAACTGATTACCTGTCTAACATCAATTCAAGAATGGGCTAAACACAACAAACTTTGCCTGAACCCAAGTAACCCTTCAAACCACAAGTCAGGAACTTTGGAATTCAGTTAGAAACAACACTTACTCTGATTCCCCAAATCCAAGCAACCTTCAAGGGCTGCTTCTACTATTTGTGACAGCTACGCTGCCTCTCTCCTTACATTGAGAAGGTAAATCTTATCCCAGTTGTGCATGTCATGGTAACATCAAGACTGGATTACTGCAATGCACTATACAATGGTCTGACTACAAAGGGCCTGCACCAGCTCCAATTGATTCAGAATGCAGCAGCAAGACTCATAGAAGTTTGCAAGCGACATGACCACATCACACCATTTTTGAAAAAACTTCACTGGCTACCAGTACAATACAGGGCTAAATTTAAAACTCTAGGTCTGATCTTCATGGTCCTAAAAGGAAATGGCCTTGAGTATCTGAAGAATAAGACGATCCCCCACACACCGCCAAGGACACTAAGGTCCTCCCAAGGACTTTCACTAACCACACCGTCTCCAAAAGACATTACACGATGTGATACCCGTAAGCAAGTCTTCTCCGGAGTAGCCCCCATACTCCTATATTTTCAAATTGCATTTGTGGTTTTTTTATTGAAAATCGTCTAGACTTGGTAATTTCAAATTGTGTGATAAATCAAATTTAAGAATAAACAAACGATATAAACAACTTATAAACCTGATTATGTAGAATATTTGATAAAATGCCTGTATCCTCTCATATGTGGATAGAATCAAGAATTCATTTCGAGTAGACTTGATTGAACATTAGAGTCATCTAAGGACTAAAACAGTAAACTCTCCAATAGTTGATCACTGTTCAACATAAGCACAAGTATCTATGTTGGCATGCGATTCAACAAGTGATAGCAAACAGGAGAGGAGCAGTTTATAGTGAAAACTATTAAACCATGAGAGATGAATGCTGATTGAGTAGTAAATGTTCCATAGGGCTGGTCACAGAATTTTCCAAATTTCCAATCAGCACAGTGAGATGAGTGTGCGTTTGCTTTTCCCCTTTACAATAAGAAACTAATAAGGAAAAATATTATAGCATAAAAAGAAGGGCCAACCACCAACAGATTGCTCAAGGCTTCCTTCAAGGCATCGTCTTGCCCACCCCCACCCCCCCAAAAAAAAAAAATTATTGATGAGTATTTGTGCTAAATAATGAATATTGTATTATTTATACAAATTTAGTAGAAGTGAAAATTCATTAAGGTGGACACTAACACGTTAATGGGAGAAGACATTTTGGAATATCACTCGTTAAAATGGACCTGACATACTTGAGGGGTGTTTTCCCTTTAGTGATAGATATGGGTTTCACACATATTCAAATACTCCAGGACTCAATAATGATACTGGATGTGGATTTATGAACAGCACAGCTAACCACTGCACTCAGACCACAGACTGCTGCCTCAAATTGTCTACGTGTATAATGTAGAAGATGCTCTCAATTTTTCATAATTCAACTGAAAGTTATAAGATAAAACAAACAGGTAAATGCTCACACAAAATTTTCACTAAAAGATACAAGCATTTCAAAACCAGATGAGTAGAAAAAAATGAATTTCTAAATTTGTCCATGATAAACTGCTGACTACTTCCTTTCAGGGGCTACACAGAAGTTGTTCTGAGAGATCACACTTTGTTCTTCAGAGACAGATTGTCCTTCTGTTCTAGATAACCTACTTTTAGATTTTTTAATAAAGGTGAGTTCTCGCAGTACATCCTTCTCCCCAATCCTCTAATCCAGCTTTAACCATCATTTACCCATACTAGTGCTCTAAATTTCTGTGAGACCAGATTTGCCAAATACACAATTTCACTGATGAGAAACAGTTCCAGTTCTCTATGTGGAGGAGCTGCTTGGAAGCACAGCAAAGCTCATTTTCAGGGGGTACTGAGTACCAGCATCTTTTCTGTTGCTTCCTAAAATTGACCCAGTCCCCTTGTATTAATGACAGAGTGCGAGCCCTGTGCACCCTGAGCACACACACAGCATTCCCACATGGGAGAAGCAGCACCTTATTTTCAAGAAAAGAAAACCGAAACAAACAAAAAAAAAAAAACACTGAAGCACAGTATTTTATACTTTATATGTTTTATGATAAAACCCGGGGGGGGGGGGGGGGGGGGGGGGGGTAGACCTTCATAGTATCACTGAATGGTGAAATACATAGTTAACTTCATCCAGGTAATCGGCCACAGCTAGTCAGTTGAAGTTGCAGCTGATTCACAAAATCTGTGCAGCTGCATTTAAGGCATCTATTTGTACAGTTTTAGGGGTCCTTTAACTAAGGTGTGCTAATGGATTTAGTGCACGCTAAATATCATGCAGCCCATCACTGTATACCAACGGGCTGCATGGCACGTAATAAACACAAGTTCATTAGTGTGTGCTAAATCTGTTAGTGCTCCTTAGTAAAAGGACTTCTTAGGAAGGTAGTTACTAATGTGTTAATGATATAGTGCACAATTTTTATCCCTCAATGCCTATTAAATGGCAGAATTATTTGTTACATTACCATAAAGCACTTTAGTGTAAGCCATTGCAGGTTGCATAATAATGAGATGCAAAGCATTAAAATGCATTAAGGGGGTCTTTTGCAAAAGCACACTAGCATTTTTAGCATGCGCTAAATACTAAGACGCCCATTATATTTTTATGGATGTTTTGGCATTTGGCGCACCCTTCATAGGGCGCATTAAAATGCTAGTATGCCTTTGTAAAAGAGCCCCCCAAAAAACCACATTATAATGTAAATCAAATAATGCAGCTACATTATTCATGGAAAAACAATATGCGGTGTGATGTTCCTGGGCACCATCTTAAAGGGGTTGGAGCATCAAAATGCAAAAAAAAATGGTGCACCCTCTCCCAGCTCTACCTATATGAATCCCTGGTATCTAGGGATCTCAGAAAGGAGCATTTCACAGTCACTCCTGCAAAGAAAACCACCCCATTGAAGCTATTGCTACACTACAATGCACTTCTTTGTTCTAACAGTGGAAGTTTATACCTTATATGAAAGTTTTTTTGCAACAAACTATCGACTTTACACAATCAGCTATACATCATAAGACTCCTGAAGAAGGCGCGAGCTAGCGCTGAAACACAGCTGTGTTGAGTCGTTGTCACTTCGCTTGCAATAAAGAATTGTTTCTTTATTGACGTCTCCTCCGGTTTTTAGAAGAGCCTACCTTTCCTACTTCTTGCTTCTGCTCACAGTCACTCCTGCCAATTACACCACCAGGTTCAAAATGGCACAGCAACCCCTTGCAGTAGTCTCATGCTACTACCACTAGCATCGGCATATACCACAAAGGATCAAGTCTACCAAAAAAGACTATGCTGAAGCACTCCCTTATTTGGCACACTGACCCCCTAGTAATGCGTACTGATGCACTGCTAGGGTCAGGTACCACCAGAGAAGATGATGACACTGGAGGCAGGAGAGACTGAGAGTTGTTCATGCCTCCCATCTTTTAGAGGTGGGTGGGTGGGTCCGGAAGTCCACTTAGACCATCAGGGACTATTTTTGTGATTTTGGAGGAGGACATAGAGCTTTGGGGGGCCCACTTGGGCACAGGACTATTTATTTGGGGTCAGAGGCCCACTTGAGTAACCAGAGACTATTTTTGAGGGGTTAGGGAAGTGGGGAGAAAAAGAGTCCGGGGGGATAGAGGGACATAGCCCACTGGGTCACTAGTGAAATTTTGCAACATGGGGTTAGGAATTCGGATCAGGAGGTTTTTTTTTTTTTTTTAATGTCTCCCCTTACGTTAGTGGCTGACTCCGTGTATTGACATGGACACATTTTACTCTCAATGCATCAAACGATTGCGTAATACCATGACAATGTAAACTGTTTTTCTTTTTGTGACAAGTAGTTTTTAATGATGAGATCAACTGCATTTTATTAGTTTACTGCTTTGGGAGTAAAAGCTTTGGTTTTATTTTTTTTAGTGCATGCATTAGAACACAGTGCACTAAAGTTTAACATAAGAATAGCCATACTGGGTCAGACATGGTCCATCTAGCCTAGTATCTTGCTTCCAACAGATGTCAATCTAGGTCACAAGTACCTGGCAGAAACCCAATTAGTAGCAACATTCCATGCTACCAATCCCAGGGCAAGCAGTGGCTTCCCCCAAGTCTCTATAGACTTTTCCTTTAGGAACTTGTCCAAATCTTTTATAAACCCAGATATGCTAACCGGCGTTACCACATCCTCCGGCAGGGTTTGCAATGTTCCCTAATGCACCACTTACTGCATCAAGAACTATGTTTTTATATACAGTATATAAACTATATTGCTATACCATATAACCTAACATTGACCTATTTTCTGTAATCATTCCCTGTTTGCAGTCCTACACAATATGTAATTTGACCATATATCCTCAGTATTGATATCTCTTCACTGGCTTCAGAATGAGATGAGGATTCAATTTAAAATACTGACTTGTATCTAAAGCCATTAAGAATGAAGCACCTGCTGTCTTATCTGCATCCCTTAGGTTGTATAAGCCAACGCAAAATCTCCTGTCAATGGAAAAATATTTACTTGACGTTCCCAGTTTTCAAACAATGAGTCTTCTTGGCCTTCACTCATCCATCTTTCAAGTTAATAGCCCAAAATTATGGAATTCATTACCTTTAGTTTACATAAAATAGACACACTATTGCAGTTTAGAAAACATCAAGACCTACTGTTTCAGAAAGCATAATCATGACAGTTTATGATCCTGGTTATGAAGTCTGGCTAAAGCACATGCTGTTTTATTTAGAAGCCCTTTTACAAAGGCACGATAGGGCCACTGCATGGGTAGTGCACGCCAAATTGGCCCTACTGTAGGGGTAGCACAGGAATCCGGCAGTAGTTCTGAAGCTGGCGCATGTAGTTTCCCGGTGGTAATCGGCAGCACGGCCACATTGCCGACAGCTGCCCGATTGTTAGCAAGTGAGCAGTAAATAGGAGGCAGTAAATGGCCAGGTGCTAATTTGGAACTTAGTGCCTGGCCATTAATGCCGTAAATAGCCGTAAAAAGTTGCGATGGGTGCGACTTTAGCCCCTTCAGTATCTTTCCATCGTTCATATTGATCTGGAAAAGGTACCTAGATGATATATTCTTCATCTGGACAAGAACTCAGGAAAAGTTACTTGAGTTCATGGATTAGCATGGATTAACTCTTTGAATGTAAATTTAACATTTACAGCTACATATATTAATTTTCTTGATATTCATATAATAAAACAAGAAGGAGTGATTGTTAAATCTCTATACTGTAAGCAGACAGATGGTAATAATTACCTACATTGTAATAGTTTTCATCCTTATCACCTGAAAAACAATCTGCCAGTAGGTCAATTCTTACAATTGATAAGGCTCTGTTCATCATTGGAAGATTATAAATATCATGCTAAGAGCCTCACCAATAAATTTCTGGAACATGGGTATCCTACAAAGACTGTTCGGAAAGCTTACTTGAGAGCACGGTACTCTCAGCGGGAATTGCTTTTTAACTACAGAAATCGTGAAGAACAAAATCGGCTTGTTTGCATTTTACCATACTCCTCGCTGGCTAAATATATTGTGCAAATTATCTTGTCTCACTGGCACATCATGAAAATGGATGCGGTGTTTGGAGAAAAGCCCCTTATAGCCTTTACATGAACTAAGAATATAGGAGAGATACTAACTTGGAAAAAGCATTATTGGGCTGTCAGACAACAAATATCATCTCATATCAGATGCGAGCACTGCCAGTGGTGTCAAACTTCGATAACTGGACCAATATAGACTAACCCTCAACTGCATCGTAGAATTACATCTACTGATTCGGATTGCACCACCAAAATGGTGGTACATATTATTCAATGTCCTTGCAAGAAAATTTATGTAGGGAGAAGTATGAGACCTATAAAAACACGGCTTACTGAAAATAAATCTAGGATCCTTACTAATAAATTAGAGGCCCTGCTAGTACAACATTGGGTAGATTGTCAACACCTAATATCAGACTTACAATGGCAAATTATAGATCAGATAAAAGAAGGGTGGGAGGGAGGCAATGTTGAAAAAAATGCTAAATTTCAAAGAACAATTTTGGATTTTCACGTTATACAGTAGAACCATATGGGTTTAATCGCAAAATTGAATGGCAAACACTCATCTGAGAACTTTACGTAATTAAATGAGTGGCTCTTAACTGTCTCATTTATTTAATACTAGTCAGCTGTTCGATCTTGGAGTTGGGATTGGTGCCTTTCGTCATATGAGAACTGATTGGCTATAAAGCCTTCTGCGAAAATAGACGCCGCCTGTTAGAAACACTCGTAGTAACAGTCAAGATGTGTATTGGGACATAGAAATACTGTCATTAATTACCGTATTTTTCGGACTATAAGACGCACTTTTTTCCCCCAAAATTTGGGAGGAAAATGGGGGGTGCATCTTATAGTCCGAAGGTAGCGTTTTTGGACCGCCGTCCCGTACTTACACGATTCCATGTTCCCTGGTGGTCTAGTGACGTCGGGGCAGGAAAGAGCCCCCTCTTTCCTGCCCATCGCGCTGCTCTCCGTGCTCCTCACTGCTTTTCTGACGGTCTCGGCGAGATTCAAAATGGCCGAGACCGTCAGAAAGCAGTGAGGAGCACGGAGAGCAGCGCGATGGGCAGGAAAGAGGGGGCTCTTTCCTGCCCCGACGTCACTAGACCACCAGGGAACATGGAATCGTGTAAGTACGGGACGGCGGTCCAAAACTCGGACAAGACGCACCGGAGCACCTAGGTTTTAGAGGAGGGAAAAAGGAAAAAATTTTTTTTCCTATTTCCCTCCTCTAAAACCTAGGTGCGTCTTATGGTCCGGTGCATCTTATAGTCCGAAAAATACGGTAAGAATTATATCTTTTTATAGGAGACTACCTTGAAACAGCGTGGAAACACGAAACTTAGATCTATGTCGGTGACATTTGGTCTCCAGCATTGAGAACTTTGTGAAAGCTAAGTATTATTCCGAAATCGCTACATATGTATAGCATAAAGAAATCTGAAATTGATATATATGCATAAACTGCTTTGGCTTAATAATAAGAATCAAAAGTAAAAAACAATGAAAAAATTACTTAAAGAATAGTAATATAACAGGATTGATGAGGATTGCGATACTACCCCTAAAAAGTATGCTTGGCTCATTTAGCCAAAATAGGGGCAGGTGCGCTGATCTGATAGATCCTACTATGATCTCCCGATCCTAGTGACCTCTGCAAGATACGAGTTAATGTGAAGAAGCTGAGCATATTGTTAAGTAAATAGAATTTTGGCATTTATGCAGACATGCTAAGAGGTGGCCTGAGAATGCAGGAAACTCACATGCTAAAAGTAGTACAGGCCATAATGTTTTAAGTTATATTTAATGCTATTTTTCCTAATTGTGTATGTTTGATTGTACTCCACTATGAACAGTGAAATGAGCAGAATATACATTTTTCAAATAAATAAAATAAATAAATGTATCTATGGGCCTTTTTATTAACATGCACTAAAATATGGGCTTAGCATATTTTAACATAGGAGTTTCCCATGCACTAATCCCATATTTTTAGCACCAATATTTTAAAGGCATTTTCTTCTTTTATTTATTTATTAATTTATTTTACTTTTTTTTTTTTTTTTTGCAAGTCCTGTGCTACTTTTACCATTAGTGCACAGGACTTGCCAAAAATTAATGTGGAAGCACTTGCTCCTGCATTAAGTCCACGTTATCCACAGTTAGTGTAAAGTAAACAGAATGCACTCGCTAACAGGCAAATTAAACGCTAATTCTTTTTGCGGTAAGCCTTTTTTGCACACTAACTTCCCTTTAGGACTTAACACCCTCTAGTAAAAGGGCCCCTATATATTATATACTTGTAACCCCCTTTACAGTTGGGTGACGGTTGCCCCAGAGACTACACAAACAATAGTGGAAGAACAAAAAAAGTGGATTTCATAAAAGGAATAGAGAGAATACTCTATAAAACCACTCACTACCAAGGATACCCTTTATAAGGCATATCCCTAAAATAATATATTTACAGTGTAGCAAAAGGGAAAGCAAAAATAGCAAGACAGGGGTGGGAGATTGGGAGATTGTCCTGAAGTGTTCACTGGACAATCTCATAGTGGGGGTCAGGGTGTGAGCAGTGGGGAGGAAGGAGTGGAGGAGGGCTCTATCTGGAAGGATGTTGATTTGTGATAGGGGGAATTTATGTATTCATAAGTTGAGGTTTGTGGGGGGAGATTTGTGGTTTGTAATTTCCTCATTTATTTATTTTTTGCTTATTTTGTAATGAAAATGTGCAAGTTGTTTATTTATCTTTAAAATAAAAATATTCAATGAAAAAAAAATAGCAAGACAATTTATGCAAAATGCCGTTTCCTTTCTCTCTCTCACTGACTTTATCCCAGACAGACCCCTCTTCTGCAAAACCCTTTACTTTACTCTTCCAGGTGTCTGACTTTGTACCCATGTTTTTCTGTTCCTCGAGGTTTCTGAAAAGCACTCTTACAGAAACAGTTTTCAAAAACCATAATAGCTCATGAGACAAGTACTTTTTAGTGCTAGTGCTTATGGACCTTCAGTAAGAAAAATCCCAAATTAATTCTCTGGGGAATACAAGATGAGAAAAATTACTTCTTCCCAAAGGACAAAAATGTCAAAAGCCACTCAAACTTTTCTTTGAGTGATAGAGTTTAACTAAGCAGGGTTCATTCCTAAAACTTAGGGCCCTGTTTACTAAGCCGTGCTAGAGGTGTGCTAGGGTTTTTAGCAAGCGCTAAGCATTAGCACATGATAACCATGTAAATACTCATATTATTCTTATGGGCATCTATGTTACATGGTTAGCTCACAGTAAAAACATTAGCACACCTTAGTAAACAGGGCCCGGACCCTTAGACTGGTCTTCCCAGTGGTTGAAATATACGTGTTGGTCCCACTCTTCTCCTGAGTAATACTCAAAAAATGTATTAGCTTCTCTCTAGACCCTCCCTTTAGGTCTGTATCTATTCAATTCTGCTCCATTGGTTAGACCTAGCCAGCCTATAAATATTGCCCTCTCCTTCCTTCAGGCTATCCAGAGAGGCAACCCCTCACTTTTTTTTTAAATAATTATTTAACTAGGCTGAGCAACACAAACTTAACAACAACAATGATATGTTCCAATTAAAAAAAAATAAATAAAAAGAACTGAACAGAACATCAATGATCATCCAGCAGCAAACAAAAATATACCCAAGGTCTCTGTCAATCCAAACCACCAATCCTAATAGGTAATAATCTAGGCCACAGTGTGCCTCCAGAACCAATATCAAGACCAAACCTTATTATACTCCCTTTCCTTATCACTTATTCATAATCAACTTCCAAATGGCAAAGGTCTCTAAGCTTGGACTTCCAAACCACTACCTCAAGACTGCTTTTCCAGAAGTATGCAATTCTCTGTCTTGCAGTATTGAGACAATGTATACTCCAACATTTTTGAATGGAAGTCACAGGTTCATCAACCATTTCCCAGGAGGTAAAGACAGGGGGTAAGGACAAGGTGGCCATACAAAACAGTTCTAATTTTGTCCTGGACCACAATTCAGAAAGATTGTACCTTGGTATAACCCCACCACAAATGCATGCAATCCATATTGCCCACATCCTCTCCAGCAACTGAGCTTGGATATACAAAACAGAGAAAAAAAGACTGGGTATCTATAAGATCTATGCAACAATTTATGCATCAGGATAGAGGGAACCCATGGACCCTGTGCATGACAGACGTTGGACCAAATAAAGCAACTGTAGTAACACTACCATTTTCACAGATCCATCCACTGTTCTAACAATAATTTAATCCTAGCCAGGAGAGGAGGAGAATTCCTCTTACATAAATAAGATGAGAGGACAGGGATCTGTACTCCTAAATAACCAAACCCCAAAGGTACAAACTCAAAGTCATTCAAGCATCGGGGAATTGCATCCGGATGTCCCATCTGCAGAACCTGAGATTTCAAATTACTTAACCTGTACCCCAATAATTTGCCATAATGTTCCAGGAGACACATTAATTTAGGCACTGAGGCTGCTGCCTTTTGATGCGCCTTCCTGAACACTCCTAAACCCCAAGTGCTGGGATCTAAACCTTTTGCATCCCTAACTGCTTTCAGTTCCAATATACTGAACCACAAATAAATGTCCTCATTGTAATGACAGAGGACATATGTTGGTGACTGGCTACATACACTCACATAGAGATATATTAATTTTTTAAGCAAGATTTTAAAAATAATAAATACATTCGATTCCTACCAAAAGCTTTTACTGCTGGAAAGAAGATTGCTGGGTCAAGAAGCTACTCAGGAAGAACTTATGCACTGCGAGTCAAAAAAAATCCATGCTTTGGATACCATAATGGACTGGGAAGTAGACCAGAAAAATCCAGGTCAAGAAGAAATGGAACTGAATTAAGTCCAAAGTGCTTTAGAGAAGTTTAGGGTTTGCAGATACTGTGTTGGAGATTTCTGTTGGGGGAAAATTTCTTTTTTAAATTTTGCTGTTTATGGATAAAGAGAAGAGGGAGAAGTCTTCAGTTTCCTGCTAAAAGCCAGGACCATGTTCTAAGGTTTTGCCAGGAGGCAAAACTTTGAAAGGCATTAACTAATTGTTAAAGATATCCCCCCCCCCCCCCCCTTGAATTACTGGGCTACTGAAGCTACAGCTTTGATTACTACAACTTTGCATATTCTTTGACTTCTGCCAAACTATCTTGATTTCTGTTTTCATCTTGAGAAATGAAGATCTTAAGAATTTGATTTAAATGAAGAGAATGTTTTAAACTGTAGTAATAGGAGCAAATTTTTCAAAAGAAGTCTTGTTGAACTTTAAAGGGAATTCACCCCGAGCATGAAAGGGACTAAAAAGAGAGACCACCCCAGCTGGCATACCTGCAGTGATAGATTCTTCCAAATATTAAAAGTGGAGCCCATAATTGACTGTTGTCATTCTCCAGTGGACAGTGGAGCCCATAATTGACTGTTGTCATTCTCCAGTGGACATTCTGTTTGACAACTTACACCAGCTGTATGCCTGGTGTAAGTGCTTGTTCATATGTATCTCGTTCTGCTAGTATTCTATATAAAAAAGAAAGTAGGCACCTACTTTCCTTTATAGTATATACTCTTATCAGGTGCCCTCTAGGGACCTATTTATAAGCATACAGTTATAGAATTTCCCATATGGCACATCTGAATGAAAATGGGTAATATCCAAAAAGCTAAAAGCAAACACAAACATTTGTTCCAAGACTTAGGAGAAGGTGTTGAAGGGCTGGGGGAAAACATTAAAAATATTAAGAAACATGTTAAGTATTCTATAAAAAGTGTTGAGTTAATTGCAGTGATGTATTGACAGCTAAAGAGAATTACTACAGTTACAGCAGTTTTTATTCTTAAAATACGAATAATTACAAAACAACTTGTACTCTTAATTTGGCATCAGTCGAAATGGATATTCTGAACTAGAAATGAATATGCATTAATAAACAGGGCGAACAGTAGTGGGAGGCAAACAGGGCAACTATCCTTGGCCCCACAAATACAGGGGGCATCCTGTGGCCTGGCACCTCATCCCTTCTCCTGTCCAACATCTCCCCCTTTTTCCCCACTATCTTAAATCATATCTTTCTTCACAGGGGTCACCTGCAGTGATTCAGATATTCTGGCTTCAGCCAGTCCTGGAGCTTTCCCTCTGCCACATCCTACCCCCTCTGATGGAACTTCTTATTTCTGCCTGGGCAGAACACAGCAGAGCAAAACTCCTGAGTTAGCTGCAGGTAGCGTAAAATTGCTGCTGCTGCTGCCGGTGACCCTGTGAAGAAAAATGCATTTTAAGGTAGACCTGAAGGGGGGGGGGGGGCGATTAAGAGAGAGAGGGAGATGTCATACAGAAGGCAGGAGGAAGGGTAGTGGGGAAAGATGATGAGCTCAGGGGCAAAGTGACGGCTGGGCAAGATGATGGATGGGAGATCGAGATTTTGGACCAAGGGATCATAGAGATGCTGGACCACAAGGAGAGGGCAGGATAGAAGAGAGAGATGGACTCTGAAAGATGCTGGGGATGGTGGGGAAGAGACAGGAAGAGAGAGGGAGGAAGAAGAGGACATACTGGAAATGGTGGAACCATGTGGGAGAGGTCAAGGGGGAAATAGGTGGCAAGGAGATGAGAGAGTAGATTAGTGAATAAAGAGAGTAGAAATGTGGTAATGGGGCTCAAATGAAAGATGGAAGGGAACAGGAGGCTGAGGAAAGAGAAGGAAAATGGGGAAACTAGGCCATAAGAGAATGAGATGGAAACAGCTGAAAGTAAAAAGAAAGAGAAGGGTAACCGTGTGAATTGGAGTGGAAGGCGGCAGAAAATGCAAAAGGGAGGAAAGAGTTAAAAAGGGAAAAGATCAATATATCAGAGACAGGTATGAAGGGGGAATTGAACAAGACAAGAGGAGATAGAAGACAAATGGACAGCAGCCACTAGAAAGAGAATTAGAAGACAGGAAATGAGAAAACAGAAACTGGGACCAATATATGTAGGGAAAATAGAGTCCAGACAAAAAAAGTAGAAAGTGTTTTAGTTTGATTTTTTTTTTTTTGTTAACTGAAAAGGGTTAGTTTTAGGAAATGTGCATCACAGATGTCTTTTTGTACTGTGTTCAGTACAAAAGGAAATATATTTCTCTTTATTTCTCCAATGTTGCAATATTTGCCAAGTTTAACATCTTGGGGTTCCCAGATCAATTTTTGTCTTCATAGTTCTATGTTTAATTTGGGATCTCTTGTTCTCTATTTGGTGAGGGTCTGTCTGTGTTTTGCATGTAAAGAAGTCACTTAAAGTTGTTTTATGTTTGATAGTAACGGCAGATGGGGAGCTTGGGGAGAAAGGCAGGGAGATGAAGATTGGAGAAGGGGATCCAGGACAAAAATTAAGGAGGGCCCCCTCCCCCAAACATTGGCACTGTTAATAATCAAGGTAATCAGTTGCAGATGTGCCAACACTTAAAACATGCCATTCATATTTTTAGATTTTTTGATTAGATCACATCCTTACACACAGTTGGTCATACCTTATGAAATACATTTTTTAAAATAAGAAGCTGAATCCCATTAAAATCCTGACTTTTTTAAAGCCTACCTTGAGGGTATTTGATTAGAGCCCCCAGCAACAGCCAGTTTTTTGTTTTTTTTTTTATCATTGATGTTTCCCTGCCCCTCAGTCTGTCTCACTTTACTTTGTTGTATTTACTACCCTATCATAAAATTGTAGTTCCTGTCTTCCTTTCATCTGTTTTTTTTTTTTAGTTTGTACACCACTCTGCTCACCAGTTAGAGTGGTATAATATTTTTCTCAGTAATGCCATCAATATTTTTAAGAACTGTAGCAAAAGTTTAAATCACACTATTACTATTCTACCCATGGCTATATAAGATATTTAAATCACAAAGGGAATAAGAGAGAAACAAACATATTAAGTAGATAGCTGAAAGTGTGGGCAGGTATGGGAGAGGAGAAGTGCTAGTCCAAAGTGAACTTAGCACAGGTTCAGTACATCTTGCTAGCAGACGATAGACCAAGAGACTTTCAGATTCCTAAGATGAGCAGAGAACAATGAGGTAGAACAACTGAGCATAGTTATTGCTACTATTTAAGCTGCACCATCAGCATACACATTTATGTACTAAAAATTCCACACGAGTCTAATATTTTTGCCCCGAAAAGCTTACAGTCCAAAGGTCTCATTTAAGGGCCCCTTTTACTAAGCTGCAGTAAAAAAGGCCCTGTGCTAGCAGCAGTGGTCATTTTTGCCACGCGCCAGGGCCCCTTTTACCGTAATGGGTAAAGAGGCCATAAAAAGAAATGGCCATGTGGTAAGTTCACACTTGCCACATGGCCATTTCGGGGAGGGGAGAATTTACCACCACCCACTGAGGTGGCGATAAGGGCTCCTGCGCTAACCCGGCGGGAACTGGGCAGCATCTATCACCGAGTAAACCCTGTGGAAATATTGTTTAAATATTTCCACTAGCGATGAAAATAGTGTGCGCTGGGGGTGGCACCTGCGTTGGGCTGGTGGTAGTTCCAGGTTGCCGCGCGGCAACCCTTTAGTTAATGCATATTAATTGAAGTACATAGTAAATGTGATTTAATGCACAAAAGCTAACATGTTTATTCATGTTAATGAGGCCTTAAGTTTGAGCACAGTAGTCTACAGTACCAGCATGCTATTAACAAGGAGCAACAAGTTAGTTTAAACATGAAGACAGTGCTCAACTGAAAAACAGGTGCATCTCATGGGTCAAAAAGAGTCATGAAAGTGAGCTCCAATGAGCGGGCAATACCCAGGATATTATTAGTCGCAACCAAAGCAGAGTATAATAAAGGGACTGGAAGAACTCAGCATGGCCGTGTTTCGGCAACTGTGTGTGTCAGCAGTGAAACAAGTCTGTCTAAATGAATTTGAGAACAAGAATTAAATCAGAAAACCAATAGTATATTATGTGGCAATTTGTAAGATGACAATTACGAGTGGGTAGTAGTCAGGGATCAGTCACATTATATTTATAGGGAATATATGGAGAGTAATGATATTTTGAAATGTACAATGTAGAACAGAAACACAGACTGCACTACTTAAAATACAAGGAAGTGAAAGCACTAGAATGTAGACAATGATCTCTTCACACTAAAGGACTTACGTTGTGTAGGAGAAAGAAGGTGTAAATACCAGAGGGTGTGGTATTTATAGGAATTTGAATAAAATTTTTTTTTTAAACAAGTCAAAAATAGCACATAATGGGATTCAGCTTCTTACCTTAAGACCTGTATAACACCTGGATTGAGCACCATGAAAACTGAAGTGAAAGAGGAAATCAAAATACCTAGAAGGAACGTAAAAGCCATTGAAAAAAATGTGTAAAAAATGTGATCAAAATAAAATGTCCGGATAAGAAATGTATATTTTTAAAAATGTATACATAAACAATATGGACGCTTAAAA
Organism: Microcaecilia unicolor; assembly: GCF_901765095.1. Classification (NCBI taxonomy): domain Eukaryota; kingdom Metazoa; phylum Chordata; class Amphibia; order Gymnophiona; family Siphonopidae; genus Microcaecilia; species Microcaecilia unicolor. Next base: position 471,131,863 of record NC_044031.1, read on the forward strand.
TCTATGCATTTTACATAAAGCCGGTTGAAAGACTATTATTAATAACTGAGTATGTGGTTAAAACCAGCAAAAAAGTGTCCGGTAAAGTTAAAAGGTATATTAAGAACTTACCAAGTTAAAATCAGAGTGTGGGAGTACTAGTCCACATCAAACAACTTTCAGCAAAAATGAATGTGACACATGCTCTGCTGAGGTTTGTAAGGTACATTGGTGCAAAAACTGTGATCGACAGGCACTGTCTCATTTCTCCGAAAAAATGCTTTGTCATAAGCATTGGCTATGATGAAGGTTAAAAGCTAAACACCATTTAATAACAGTTATAAAATAAAAAATTACAGAATTGGGGCTACAGCGAATAAATAGATGCAGAAGAACTGTCAAAATATGATTAACCAGTTAAGTATAAGAACATAAGAGTAGCCATATACTGGGTCAGACCAATGGTCCATCTAGCCCAGTATCCTATTTTCCAAACAGTGGCCAAGCTAAGTCACAAGTATCTGGCAGAAACCCAAATCATGGCAACACTCCATACTACAAATCCCAGGGCAAGCAGTTGCTTCCCAAGTATGTCTCAATAGCAGACTATGGACTTTTCCTCCAGGAATTCGTCCAAATCTTTTTTAAACCCAAATTTTACAACCTGTCCACTGGCAGATTTTTTTAACCTTAACTGTGTCAAAATTAGCTCTGATGAACAAAATTTTGCTTATCAGTTTGAGTATTGATTTCCTGAAGACGGCTGAATCCCAGTCTTTGAAGAAGGTCTATTATTTTCTCATCAAGGATCAGAGACAGGTTTACTGAGGAAGCTGCTAGAAGAGAGTCATCAAGGTATGGAAACACTAGATGATGCCTGTGCAACTAAAATTAGCAGACACTTGGGGGCCCTTTTGCCAAGTTGTGGTAAAGGGGGCCCTCAACTAGCGACAGTACGTGTTTTGCCATGCATCGAGACCCCTTTTATTGCAGAGGGTAAAAAGGCCGAATAAAGAAATGGCCGTGAGGTAAGTTCACACATGCCATGCAGTCATTTCAGGGGGGGGGGGGGGGGGAGCACTTATCGCCACCCATAGGGGTGACGGTAAGGGCTCCTGCACTAACCTGGTGGTAAAAATATAAAAATAAATTTCTGTAGTGCCAGAAATGGCACACACTGGGGGCGGAATTACCGCCGGGCTGTGCAGTAGCCCCGGACTGTCGCACCAAAGCTTTAGTAAAAGGACCCCCTTGGTGAATATTCCAGGGGCTGATGAGAGGCTGACAGGAAGGACTTTATACTGATAATGGTCTGTGCAGGGAAGAAAGTGAAGACATGCACTTAAATCGTATCTTTCATCACAGGGGTCACCTGCAGTGATTCAGATATTCTGGCTGCAGCCAGTTCCTGAGCTTTCCCTCTGCCACATCCTACCCCCTCTGATGGAACTTTCTGTTTCAATGCGCGTGCACTGTGAAGGTATTTTCTAATGATGTGTAGGGCTAAATTGTTTGGTTTGTTTTCAGGTCCTTTGCCTTTTCTTCTGATTTTAATTCATTTCACATATTCTTTTTAATAGAAACATTTTTGCCCATGACAAAACTTTTAATGCACACTAATTGACTTGGAGGCAGATTTTCCCCAATTACAAAATTAGGCCCCTGGAATGGGTGTCAAAGTTCTGAATCTCTCTCTCACACTCTGGGCAAGAGCTGAACAGTAACTTCCTCTGGGACATCTCCACAGAAGAAAACAAAAATCTAGCAAAACAAACTAATGACTGACACTAGAGGGCCCTTTTAATAAGCCATGTAAGAGTCTATGGGTGCCCAACGTGCGCGAAAATGGAGTTACTCCCCAACTACTGCATGGCTCTTGCAGTAATTTCATTTTTGGCATGCGTCTCATACATACGTCTGAAAAATATTTTTTATTTTTGGACACACGTAACGGACGAGTGCCCAGTGGCATTTGATGCGTGTAGGTCATTACCGCCCGGATTCTTTACCGCTAGGTCAATGGCTTACGGTAAGGTCTCAGACTCAAAATGGGCGCATGGCAATTTTGATTTTGCTGCATGTCCATTTTCAGCAAAAAAAAAAAAAAGAAGGCCTTTTTCACAGGCACGCTGAAAAATAGATTGATGCACCCAAAACCTGCGCCTAAACTAGCGCAAGCCATTTTTCAGTGCACCTTAGTAAAAGGACCCCTAGTATTTTTAGGAAGCAGTTGGAGGGCCTTATTTATTCAAGAATATTTTTGATGACTTTGTATATCCTGTGACATTACGATGCTTGTTGGACAGCAAATAGGATATAATATGTTACTGAATATGCAGTGTACTATGATTTGAGCATCTGTGACTTTGGTTATATCACCAATGTTAGACAGTAAGAAGCCAGGAATGTCTGACATGCTATTGAATGTCTATTTTATCAGATATGTTAGTAAGTTGTTTATCTTATGGTTTTAATTTTTATTGTTTTTGTTGGAATATATTAATGGTATTGTTTATGTGACTGTGTTTGATTTCATGATTATTATTTTAAATTAAAATTTAAAAAAGAAAGAAAAAAAACAATGTCTGACCCACACAGAGGTAAAGACAAACACTTGAATATAGGAGAGCTTTGTTTATACATCAATTTAGCAAGGTAGAACAAAACAAAATTGAGGAACTGAGGAGACTGCTGTGCATGGGAGATGCTGAGCATGCACAAAGCTTTATGCTAGTTTTGATCTCTTGGAGAAATGCTCCATCCTCAGTGCTGTCAGATGATGTCACCCACTTGTGTACTTGACTCAGGCAATGTGGGCTACTGTTTAGACGTGTTATTTTAGCACAGGAATCCTAGGTACTAATAACTGTGGTTAACAGTAAAATAACACATCTTAACAGCAGCCCATGTTGATGACTCTCCCTCAATCCTGTTTGTTGAGGGGCATAGCTAGACCTCGACGGGAGCGGGGTGGGGGGGGGTAGAGCCCAAGATGGGGGGGCACATTCTAGCCCGCCTCCCCCAATTCCACCCCCTCCCCCCACCGCTGCGAAAGTACTGAAATGAGAGCATGCTCTACGCCACTGAAAATAGGAGAGGCAAAACGAGACCAGTGCGGGACAGACCAACACTTCAGCTGGTGGGGGGTGGGGACCCCTGCCAGCCAAACCGGAGGCCCCAGAGCCAATTGGGGGGGGGGCAGGCCCCCTGTGGCCCCCATAGCTACGCCACTGAAAAGTGCAGTAGTAGAATTTAAAAAAAAAAAAAAAGAAAATTTTATGCCTATTCTGATCCCAGGCAAATGAAAAAAAAAAACGAATAATGGAAACATGTAAGTATTGCAAAGGAGCACAGAAGTATTGCAGCAAGAGTCACAACAAAATACTGCATAGATAACGACAAAAGAAAACATACCCAACCCAAAATTTGAAAGTCTGTGTAAAGTACTTCAACACAAAATTTCATCGATACATATCTTCCAGCACTCAATCTGCTTTCTCTAGATCATGCTTGCACCATCAAACAGGTGGTTGGCATCACTTTTATAATGAGTAGGGCAACACTCCCTCCACAGAAAAAAATGCCAACATATGAATGGAGGATCAAGCTAGATACAGATACAAATATCAGATGTCAAAATAGAAAAAAAAAAAAAGAGTGAACTCTAACAAGATTTTGACAATGAGCAGCACTAGAACAACATGTGTGTGTTTTGTATGGGCACTGCAGCACCGAGCAAATGTTCCCCTCTCCTTTCCAGCCCAATATCTGTGGGCAATAAAATCTCAAGTTGATCTCGAATTCCCACAGCCCCTTATATATTACATGCAACACTGATAAGTTTCACAGGCTAACAGTTCAATTTAAAGCTTTAAAATACCACTCTTATTGTATTAGAACGTATTTTTGTAGGCACTGTCTGAGGGCACAGTGGCAGTACTATCAGTGCCATTTAAAAGACCAGGGTTCAATTTCCAGCTGTAGTGTCTGCTCCCTGGGGTTGACCAGAGGGGCAGCAATCGTCCCAAGGAGGAGAAATTCCTCCCATTGCACAATGAAGACACTAAAGGTTCTGGCCCAGGATGCACATGTACGAACTATGGAGAGAGCTGCAGTCAAACAAAGGATTATCAAACTCTGGACGCGACAGAAATAGGTGATAAGAATCCCATAAGTAGTTTTTAATTTATCAAATTTATGTGAGCATTCCGTATGGTTGTGAGGCAGTTTATAATATTCAGAAAAAAATTAATACATATAAACACATAAAAAAAAAAGAAAGAGGATTATTTATCAGTTTTTATAACAGGAGGCTCATGGCACCACTGTGCTAGTTAAGGGCCAACCCTGACTGCGCACCAGAAGCCCAAAAAGAAGGACAAGGAAACTGTTCGATTCACAAAAACAAACAAAAAAAATGTGTTTCTTATTCACACATGTATTTCAGCTAAACAACTTCAGCCTTTTCATATACAGTATACTGAAAGTAAGAGAGAAAGGAAGATGTGCGAGTATGAATCCTCCAGTAACATACCCTGTATCATAAATTCTTTAATGTAAAGTCTGCCTCAGATTAAAAAGAAAAGAACATTTTGTATTGTACTTCCAGAACAGCAATAGGAAAGCATACTTTGCATAAGATTACGTGATACTTTCGGGATGAGGAAACAATTATAACTGTGTTTTGGTACAGAATTAAAGAAATAAATATAAATGTAGTCCTACCCGCAAAGGCTGTATGGCTTTTAAAATGCTCGTCTACAGGTTATTGAACTGAAAGCTGAGAGATATTTCTTTCCATGCTTCCCCCTCCCAAATGAGTCAGTTAAAATCGATGTCTACAGACAGCTCAATGCATACAGCCACACCTAAAATAGAAGCCAGTACTTCTCTGCTCTCCCCCCCCCCCCCCCCCCCCCCCCTTCAAATTCATGAGCAGCAACAGCTGGAACTATTTTGTGAGAGAGGACCAAGTTCTGTGAAAACATTCTCTTTGTCTGTAGAACTGAAAGAATCCGGACTCAAAAGGTATGTTTTCTGTCCCAGGAGCTAAACATGAGCCTGGGCCTCAACTCCCTCTTGACTGGGTCAAGTGACGGAGTGTCAAAAGACAGCCAAAGAAAGATCCAGAAAGCCCTAAACAGTGAAGACATTGGCTTAAACTAAAAGACCAGAAGTAAAATGTATAATTCTTATGGACCTATCAACTTGGAAAGTTGAAGGCACTCATTTTCATCTGTTACAGGTCTCAATAAAAAATAAAACCAAGCTTTTTTTATACTCTGGGAACCGGATTTAATTTTTAAGATAATTTTAAATGACGCTAAGTCAGCACAAGCCTCTGTAGCAAAAAGTGCAATGAAAGCATGAAGGAAAGGCCAAAGAAAAGAAAATAATAATAGTAATAATCATAATCATAATAGCAGTCTAGGATGAAATGATGGAGGGAGTAAACTAGAAAACAAAGCAGCTAAGAGGCATAATATGCTAGAGACAAAAGGCAAAGTCAATAAAATGATCCTACGGAAAAGAAAATGCTTCTGAGCTACCAAGGTGTAAACAAAAATTTGAGCTTCTTGGCCAGTAATGCAAGGTAATGATACACTGTGAAAAAAAACAACATACTTTTCCATATAAATTTATTTTTTAAAAGATTTCTTTCATACAGACAAAAAAAAATACACATGGGCATCAAGCAACTGGCTGTTTCAAAAGCCATATCTAAAATTTCATTAAAAAGAGCCCAGCTGCTTCTTTACCCTGACTTTGTCTTTAAGGACTCAGCTAAGCCGAAGGAGTGGCCAGAAAGGAGAAAAAAAACACTTCAACACATCTCTCTCAAATTCTTTTATTTCAGCAATGCATTAAACAATCTCCCTGCAGAGTTATTCTCTTCTTCCTGGTGTGGATAAAGCTCCCCCTGGGGAGCTCTGTAATTTCCAGCTTCTTCGAATTCAGGTATTAGTAAAGACCGCTTGGGGACAGGCAACAATATAACTCTACATTTTCAGGCGTTCGGAAAGAACCCCCTAAGGGTCCCGAGTTCAAATTTCTGAAATGTAGGCATTGTAAAAGGAACCTCGGGGGACTCTGGCAATAGAAATCTGCTGAATTCAAAGCATTTCCTAAGCCCTGGCAGGAGCCTTTGCTCCCACTGGAGGCTTTTTATAAAACATGTGTTGCTGACATGTTGACAGATTGCTCAGTGAAGTGTTAGGTGCATACATAGGCTGACCATTTAAGGGGACATCAGTTTACCCTTCATCTCTACCTGAAGCACTATGTTTTATACATAACCTGAGGACAGGCAGAAAAACAGACGTTTTCCAACAAACCTATCACTTGGCAACACAAAAGGGAAAATACAGAGTAAGAAAAAAAAAACCCTGTGGTGTGAGCATCTGTAGATATAATAGATATATACATACATTCACATATACACACACAAGCTGAATGTCCAAATCTTAGGAAAGTCAGAAATAAATTAACTGTATTGAATGAGGCCTAGGCTTGAAATTGCCTCCATGTATCAGGCATGCCACCCCTTCCTTGCACAGGCCAGGAGCTCTGAGGGTATAATGAGCAAAGGAATTTTCTAATGACAGCTGACTGTTGGGAGGTAATCTGATCAAAGGCCAATATTAAATCCAACTTCTGCTCATATCAGGGTATTAGTGATGTACGACTTAATAACCTAGCAGCTCCAAAAGTGCTGCCGTGGCAACAGGATGGAAATTGGGATAATAATGTATTCATGGTGCTGGCGACCTGGGGCTGCAGTGCGTGCTCTCAGGGGAGGGCACTTCACCCTGAGCCAGACGTGTCTGGGCAAAATCACTTCACAAAGGACAGGAGTGGAATACTGAAGAGCTCCAGCACTGATGAGTGCGTCGATAAGGGGAAGGAAGAGCAGAATGAAATGAAGGGAGGAGGGAAGGGAAAACATTCTCAGCAGAAGAGCTTGAGTGGTGCTTCTCTGAAGGAAAAAAAAAATCCTGATAGGGCTCAAAGAAGATCTCGCCGACAAGTACAGCCAAAATGGGTAATTATTAAATGAGCATAAAACTACATTCTTTGCAAAAGCACTGGAGGGTGGATAGCACTGGCTGGAAAAAGTGACAAGATTCTGTACAGCAAGCTGCAACCTATCTTCCAGCATATACACGGCAAATAAAAGAACAACTGCCTGATTTCTTTTAACAATAGATAGCTTTCCAACCTCTATTTCAGCTGTCTCTGTCATGGATGAAAACCAGGTTAAAACTCAGCAAGCCACACTTTTCAGTAGCTCACAACCTACGTCTTGTAACATAATGGTCATCACATTGATAAAATCTGTTCTATTTTGTCATAACATGAAAACCTTGATTATTTTTGTTCAGGGAGAAGGAAAAAAGGAAATACATTTAGATTATGATATTTCTACCCCAATACTTATACCAATCCATTACTCTGTGTAAGATAATGAATCAAAAAAATGTCTACTAGGAGCTTGATTCATTCATGCTCAGGCAATAAGTGTTACTGTATCTTATGTTTTGAAAAGGCTGGTATCCCGCCCCTTTGTGCAGGGTTTTAGGCCTGCCCTAGCTCTCAGGCACATAGACCCTTATTTTAGAAGTGCTCCAATGAGTAAATAGCAGCTTTTACACACGTGTGAAAGCCATTTTGGATAGGAACTATAAATACATGGGGCAGCTCACCATGTCTACATTGCAAGAAGGCATGGATAGGCATGGAGAGGGGAGTAAATAGGGCAGGCCAAACACAGACATGTATTCCCAACTTTACAAAGGGGAATATATGTGGAAATGAAAAAATATCCACGTCAGCGTTTACACCTGCTCTGAGGCACACATAAGTACCTGCTGGAAGGTCATCTGCAAAAGCCAAGGGCAAAATTCCTCCTTCCATACCACCCCAAACAACAAAGCCACATCTAATTTCTACCACTTCCCTGCTCCACGACACACACACACACACCAAACCTTCATCCAATCCCCCATAACATCCAAACCCTCATCCAGTCTCCTCCTTGGAAGGACCCCATCACCAGCCTCTTGATTCAACCCCTCCCCTCTATAAGCTCTTACTGGCGACAGTCACATAATTTTTATTTTTTGTTGCATTTGTACCCCGCGCTTTCCCACTCATGGCAGGCTCAATGTGGTAGGCAATGAAGGGTTAAGTGACTTGCCCAGAGTCACAAGGAGCTGCTTGTGCTGGGAATTGAACTCAGTTCCTCAGTTCCCCAGGACCAAAGTCCACCACCCTAACCACTAGGCCACTCCTCCACAAAGCATAAGTTAATTAGGACAAATCCCTCCTCTCAGTACCCTTCTCCACCACTGCCAACTCCAGGAGCCACCCATTCTGCCTCGCCTCGCCTCACCCTATGCCTGGAACAACCTTCCTGAGCCCCTACGTCAAGCCCCCTCCCTGCCCATCTTCAAGTCTCTGCTTAAAGCCCACCTCTTCAATGCTGCCTTCGGCACCTAACTCTTACCTTCAGGATATCCGGACTGCCCCAAATTGACTGCCCCCATCGTATCGTCTACTCATTTGTCCTTTAGATTGTAAGCTCTTTGAGCAGGGCCTGTCCTTTTATGTTAAATTGTACAGCGCTGCGTAACCCTAGTAGCGCTTTAGAAATGTTAAGTAGTAGTAGACCCTGATATGTAATTTGGAGCGGGAGCTATCACCAGTTGCTCCTGATCAATCAAAGTCCTGGGTTCAAAATGGTACTTGCAATCCCTACCTGTAGTCTCATGGAACTAATGCTAGGGGTCAGGTTGCCATATAGCGATGTTACTCACATGTAGCAGGTGTTCTCAGAGGACAGCAGGATATATATTCTCATATCTACAGAGCCCTGGTTCAGATGTTGCCCAGCATACCGATGATTCCAGAAGCCTTTGGCAGGCCCGTTCCTTGTGTACTTTCCAACCCATCCAACTCACGCAGAACCCACAATTGGATAAAAAGCATTAAGAATTCAAATCCTAGGGGAGGTGGGAGGGTACGTAAGAATATATGTCCTGCTGTCCTCGGAAAATACAACCAAGAAGATGTTCCACTCAATGTGGAAATTAAAAAGAGTAAGACCTTTCTTCCCAAGGACAATCTTCCGTAACTTAGTACAATCAATGGTACTCAGCCACCTAGACCATTGTAACGCACTATACGCTGGCTGTAAAGAACAAATAATCAAGAAACTCCAGATAGCCCAGAACACCGCAGCTAGACTCATTCAGAAAAACAAAATATGAAAGTGCGAAACCCCTACGAGAAAAGTTACACTGGCTCCCACTTAAAGAACGCATCACGTTCAAGATCTGCATCTTAGTTCACAGAATAATCCACGGAGATGCCCCAGCCTATATGTCAGACCTGATAGACTTACCAACCAGGAACGCCAAAAGATCAGCCCGCACATTCCTTAATCTTCATCTCCCAAACTGCAAAGGTTTAAAATACAAACTTACGCATGCATCAAATTTTTCCTACTGAGTGCCAAGTTATGGAACATGCTGCCGCGGAACCTAAAAATAATCTACGATCTAACAAGCTTTCGTATATCATTAAAGACTCATCTCTTTAACAAGGCATACCATACAGAGCAACAAATGTAATTGCATACATCTCCCATACCTATATTCAGAACTGTTTGTATAACATATACTCGTTTTAAACTTCTACTTTGATACTCAAAATCTCTATGTAACAATATAAGTGATTACATTATAATCTATATATCACCAGGAACGACACATTGTAAGCCACATTGAGCCTGCAAAGAGGTGGGAAAATGTGGGATACAAATGCAATAAATAAATACATAAATAAATATCTGCTCAGGTACAAGTAGGACATAGTTTTTTTTATATGTGAGAATCCCTAGCTACTAGGCTCACCAAAAACAGTGAATAGGGGGATTTGCAATGGCAAGGCAGACAGGAACCAATAATTCTAATAACAAAAACCAATCCGGTTGTGAAGGTGCAGCCTGGAACAGAAAAGAATGGGACTAGGAGAGTAGAGTTGGATTCTAGACTCCAAACAAATTCTGCAGAACTGTCTGAACAAAACAGCTGTTGCATCAGTTATTCTGCTCAAGACAAAAATGAGATTTGAATGTGTGGACTGAAGACCATGTTGAAGCTTTGCAAATCTCTTCAATAGAGGCTGACCGGGCTACTGAAAAAGCAATGGCTCTGATATTGTGAGCCGTGACATGACCTTTCAGAGCCAGCCTAGCCTGAGCATAAGTGAAAGAGATGCAGTCTGCTAGCCAATGGGATAAAGTATGTGAGCCGATGGCTGACCCCATCTTTTTTTGGTCAAAAGAAACAAAAAGCTGAGTGGGTGGTCTACGTGCTTTAGTCTGCCCCAAATAGAAGCCCAAGGTTTGCTTGCAGTCCAAGGTGTGCAATGAACTTCCACCAGGACATGCATGAGGTTTTGGGAAAAATGTTGGCAGGACGATTGGTTAAGATGGAACTCCGACACCATCTTAGGAAAGAACTTATGATGTGTGGTAAGAGCTACTCTGTTATGATGAAACAGTGTAAGGTGGAACAGTTAATAGGGCCTGAAGCCTACTAACTTTGTGAGCTGAAGTGACAGCCACCAAAAACAAGACTTTCCAGAGAGGTACTTTGCATGAGACAAATCAAGTAGTTCAAAAGGAGCTTTCATCAGTAGGATGAGGATGACATTGCAATCCCATGATAATAGCTGGAGGTTTGATGGTGGTTTTGTCAACAGCAAACCTCTTATGAAGAAAGCAACTAGAAACTGTACAGTACTGGGCTTACTTACTACAAGGTGATGGTTAAGCACTAATTTCACAGACCCTTACACAGTTGTTTTTATAGACCAGATTCAGAAAGGTGTAGAAAGTACGCAAACAGTTTTTGAGAAGGACAAGAGAGGATCTAGGTCCTTGCACTCACATCAGATGGCAAACCTCTTCCGCTTAAAAGTACAGCACCAATTGGTGGAATCTTTCCTGGAAGCCAGCAGAATTATGGAGACACCCTCAGGCAGTTGAAGGGATGCAAACTCTACACTCACAACATCCAGGCTTTGAGGGCCAGGGACTTGAGACTGGGATGCAGAAGATACCCCTTATTCTGCATGATTAGGGTAGGAACACACTTCAATCTCCAAGACCTTCAGAAGATAGCTCCAGAAGAAAAGGGAACTATATCTGTCTTGGCCAGTAAGGTGCAATTAGGATCATGGTTTCTCAGTCCTGCTTGAGTTTCAGCAAAGTTTTTTTCTAATTAGAGGAATGGGAGGGTACATGTACAGGAGTCCATTCCCCCAATCCAACAGAAAGGCATCTGATGCTAGTCTGTCGTGTGACCTGAGTCTGGAACAGTACTGAGGAACCTTGCTGTTGAGATGAGTGACAAAAAGATTCACCAAGAGTGTGCCCCACTCTTGTAAGACCTTGCAGGCAATTGTACTGAGGGAACACTCGTGTGGTTGTATCACTCTGCTCAGTCACAGACATGGTCCTACCTGAACCCACTAGAACATTTCTGGGAAATGATGGGGAAAACAGCTGTCATTTCTAGGTCATGATGGGGAAAAGCTGCAGTGAAATCAAATGGCTCAATTGTTAAAAATACTTTGTTTTTATTTTTTTTATTTATTTATTTTTTTTAAATCAAACTCAGTCAGGAGTTCAGGCCTAAGGAGGCTGCGAGCCATGGAAAACAATAACTAAAAACTTGAAAAGGTCCGACAAAAACTAAAGGAAAAAAGGAAAGGAAATACAAGAAAAAAATGGCCCCACACCACTCATAAAAAACAAGCAGGAAGGCAAAAAGAAAAAGAAATCGGAGGCAAAATAGGGCGACAATGTCTGTACCATTCTGTAGAAGAAGAGAAACTGCAGACTCTGCATAAGTCAGGTCAGTGGAAAGGCATACACACATGCAGTCAGGCCTGCCAAAGCCTTCAGGAATCATTGGTACGCTAAACAGCATCTATATCGGAGCTCCATAGATCAGAAGCTTAGCCAGGTTTTGATATCTGGGGAAGGAGACCTTTTGTAAAATAGGTGTCAGTGTGAAGCTGAAGGGTAGATCCGCATAGGTGTCATTTTATTCAAAGCCCCTTTGGGAGAACACCTGCTTCCTTTGCACCCCACCTAGCTATGCCTCTGTCATAAATGGAGTGGAGGCATGGCCTAGTGGTTAGAGCACCGGTCTTGCAATCCAGAGGTGGCCGATTCAAATCTCACTGCTGCTCCTTTTGATCTTGGGCAAGTCACTTAACCCTCCATTGCCTCAGGTACAAACTTAGATTGTGAGCCCTCCTGGGACAGAGAAATATCCAGTGTACTTGAATGTAACTCACCTTGAGCTACTACTGAAAAAGGTGTGAGCAAAATCAAAATAAAAAAAAAATAAATGACGCCACCCACATTTGAGAAAAACTATGTCCTGCTTGTCCTCAGAGAAAATGGGGACAAAGCTGTTGGCCTAGATGGACTGATGGATTCTTATCCTTCTGGAAAGAATCAGACCATTATAACACTCCTCCCACAATAACCCCCATAGCCAGGTTTTTCAGAAATAACTCGTAATGACCTTTGTCACACAGGGCCAACATACCCAGCAATACTCAACACCTCTACTAAACATATATATTCAATAAACTATGTACATCATCTGCCAAGACAATTTGCAATTTTCTCAATACTGTGGAAACACAAAGTCAGCTTGATTCTCATCAACACCTGGTTTAGTCCCAGAAAATCCAACAGCAGATGGGCCATGGTCTTCAATAACCTTTTATTAAAAAGCCACATTAGACACTGGCTGATAACCCCAGGACTGGCAGGATCTGCAGATCCGCCCTTCAAAAATGGTATAATAACAGATCTCTTTAAAACTGAAGGAAAAACCTGCAAAGATGTATTCGCTATCTCACATGACCTCAACACCACAGTCTGCCTGAATGCAGCCGGGAGGAAGGCTGTAGGTCAAACGTACACATGGTAGGCTTATCGACATTGTAGGCCTCAGAAAATTGAGTGGTACTTAACAATTCATCCATCACATTCTAGTGAACATTGTCACTTCATGTTCTTTCTAAGTACAGCTAGAGGGAGATACTTTACCTGGATGGTACCCTAATTGTAGAATTCAAGGCCCAAATAGCTGCAGTCAACTACATAGCTTTTCACAAGATCAATAAATCAGAGAGGGGGAGTGGTCAGGATGGCAGCAGGACTCAGTGTTGGGAACTGTGGTTCAGTGTTTTCTCTGTGAACTTTTTCTTCTTTGCTCATGCCGCACACAAAGAGGAAGGGGTGGTGAAATTTGTACCCCAGCCAACTTCAACCTCATCCCCTGTCCAACAGAGGCTCGACCAATTGAGGATTGGTGAGGGAGCATCATCCTCTTTGGAGCACAAGATCTCACCATTGTCCCCGACGTCCAACATCCCTCCGTGCCCAGTGTCCTCAGTAGCATGTAGTGGAGAGGCACAGGCAGCCAGAAGTGATGCAGACATGGCTCCTGGTGAGGGCTCTACGTCGAAGGTGGAGACGCCAAAAGAGGAGATCACAGGAGCAGCGATTCAGTCCACTGTACCAATAGAGGTGACACTGCAAATGTTGTGGTCTATGCTGCAAAGGATGGACTTGGCTATAACTAAATCTTCTGGAGAGGCAACATTGATTTTTAATAAATTTCAAGAGTTGGAGGAGGTGGTTGAGTCTGTTAAAAGGTCTGAGCTTATCCTGACATTACAAAAATAACCGGAGAACGGATAAAAGTTTTTATGAGACAAGAAACTTTGAAGCTCTGTGCTACTTTTTTGTTGGTTATCTGTGTAAATGCTTGGTTGGGTTTGGGGGATCCAAATATGTTTTTTATTCTCCTGAACAGTTAAAAGCATTTCTTGATTTAAAGAAGTTGGTTTGAAATTGTTGGACAATATAGGATGTTATGAATGAGATATTAGGTCCTTCTGAAGTTATTATGCTTTACATTCTCCTTGGTTCCTGTATGCTACTCTTCCCCATTATTGGGGTCTAAGAAAAGCTTAATATTTGTCATGCGAAATTAAGTTTTGCTTTCTTCGAATCTTTTTCTGCTTGTGCTTCTAGTTACAGGAGTCGTGTCATGTAAAATATTTTGAAACTGCAGTAAAAAAAAATTAAAAAAAAAAGAATAAATCATAGCTCTTTCAACAACTTTTCTAAGAGCAATTTTAAATAGCTCCAGTCCTCCCATCTCATCAAAAGATATTTTGTTTGCAGGAGTTTTAAATATTCTGTGGAAATGTTAGTATCTAGGATAGACGACAACTGTTGATGCTACCCGATATTTTCTTGTGTGTACTGCAATGATTCCCAAACCTGTCCCGGGGGAATCCCAACAACAAAAAAGAGAAACTGCCCTGCAATATAGGCCAGGGAATTTATTAAAAAACTCAAAAAATATTTTTGTGAAGGCAGGAAGGTCATCAGCCAGGACTAATTCTATTCACTGGATCCACTGAATATAGCAAAACCCACTATTTAGTAGGATAATTCAAGAACGGCTCTTGTTTGCATCACAGGACCTTCCAATTAGCATTTAAATACTATGTGTGATACTGTATATCAAAATTATAAATATATCACCATCCCACATCTCTACATATAAAAGGCACCTCCAACGTTCAAATGAAGCCTCAAGCCGGAAACTTTAGGCGGCCGAGATATCCGGTTTGGCCATGAGTGTCTGCCCCGCCCTTGCGTCACAACGTGATGACGACGAGGGCGGAGCAAACACACTCAACAAATCAAGGAAGCCCATTGGTTAATCTCTGTTTCCACTCCCCAACGCAGCTGTCATTCCCATACACTGAAAACCAAACAAAATCGCCACTGCACCCCGTCCCCCCCGCCCACACTCCCCCTCATCCACCCTCCCGCAGCCGCTCCCTCACTGTTCCGCCGCACCCCCCTCTCCTCTCCAACTCTGACCATGCAGCACGACGATTACTACACACGAGTGGAACTGACTCAATCAACTACAATGTAAGCAAGGAGGCCCATTGGTTAATCTCTATTTCCACTCCCATGCACTCAAAACCAAGCACACCTATGAGCTGCTGATACACATTGTCGGTTTTTTTCCCTTCTTCCATCTGAAACACGTCTAAAGCTCTTTCTACTGGATAAACTGCGCCTTTACAGGTGAAGGACAAAAGGGTTTTGTTTTTTGGTTTCTTACTGCACACCTTTTTCATTTATTTGAAAGCTACACATCTGTACATATCAATATCATGAAATCTAAACTACATCTCACTAAAACAGTTTATCCAGCCGTTCCCTGTCAATGTGTGTCACTGAAAGAGTATGAGGGAGCTCCAGCTGCCTGTGGGTCACGACAGGACTTAGCTGCTGGACACCAGAAGCAGTGTCTCCTTAGGTTGACCACAAATAGCAACCCCCCCCCCACCAAGCACCTCAGAGGGAGGGTGGAAGGGAGGGGACAGGACCATGGAACTGGGAGGGAGGGGGAGGGAAGGAGAGGGACCCTTGAACTGGTAGGGGGACCCTTGAACTGGGAGGGAGGGAGGGAAGGTGACCCTGAAACTCTGAGGGAGGGTGGGGGGGACCCTGAAACTGGAAGGGACCCTGGAACTCGGAGGGAGGGGGGGATGACCCTGGAACTCGGAGGGAGGGAGGGGGATGACCCTGGAACTCGGCGGGATGGAGGGGGGACCCTGGAACTGGGACGGAGGAGGGAGGGGCCCCTGGCACACACTCTGATTCTCACACACACACTCTCTCACGGACACACTCGCACCCAGTCAGAAACGGGCCTTTTTCACTAGTTATATATGAAAGCAATAACATTTCAAAAGTAGAACACCTGCAATTTCAAGACATAGAAAGTAAAAAGGGGTGGCAGTTATTTGTAAGTCCAAGCAGCATAACGGTGGCTCTTCTGGCACGGAATGCTGCTGGAGACCACAGAAAACAGAGTTATGTTTCTGGCGCCAACCTGCTTTAAATTGTTTGGTGGAGAACCCTATGGATTATGGGCTGCTGAAAAGATGAGAAGTTCTGATTTTGGTGACTGCTACTGAAGAAGACATCTCAAAATGGGAGCCTCTATCGAGCAGCCACCGTATTATTGCTTGGACTTCAGGTAAGTGCCAGCCCTTTTTACTTGATTGAACTTTCTATGCCTTGAAACTGCAGGTGTTCTACTTTTGAAATTTGATACACAATATGGAACAATGATATATTTGTTTTGATATTCAGTATCGCACATAGGGGCCCTTTTACTGTACTGTGGTAAAAAGGGCCCTGCGGTGTCCTCAGCGCATGGATTTGCCGTGTACTGAGGCCCCTTTTACCACAGTGGGGTTTTTGTTTAAAAAACGAAATGACTGTGCAGTAAGTATATACTTCCCACGTGGCCATTTCCCAGGGGAGCTGACAGGTTTGGAAACCCCTGGTGTAGTGGTAAGGTTGTGTTCTTCAGTTTGGAAATGTGGTCACTTTGGTGGTTTTAATATAAGATATGCAGAGGCAACAAAAATTGGACTGTTTTTAGACTTTTTCCTTATCTCTGGCTTTTTATCAATTTCACACATTTAAAAAAATTATAAACTCCTCTGAATATTTAAATGCAAGCAGATCAATTTTATTTGCATTAATTTGTAGGTTACCATGTATTAATTTTATTTTGTGCACACAAACAATTGAATGTGTGCTCCCTATTTTGTTTTAGTACATAACCTGTTTTCATTATGTCCTGATCACGTTAGTTTACTTGTATGATTAGTGGAATTGTATTCATGGAGGACAAGGCCGCAGTGGACAGACAAAATTAATTCTTTGCTTCAGTCTTTACTGAGGAAGATGTAAAAGATCTACCTGTGCCGGAAATGATATTGAAGGGTGATGATATAGAAGAACTGAAACAAATCTTGGTGAACCTGAAAATGCAATAAGCCAAACTGACAAGTTAAAGAGCAGCAAATCACCAGGACCAGATGGCATATACCTCAAGATAGTGAAAGAACTAAAATATGAAAATGCAGACCTATTATTGGTACTCTGCATTAAAATGGTCCACCATACCTGAAGACTGGAAGGTGGCCAACGTAATGCCAATTTTTAAAAATGGTTCCAGGTGTAATCCAAAAAACTACAGACCAGTAAGCCTGGATGTCAGTGCTGGGCAAAACTGTAAACTATTATAAAGAACAAAAATTGCTGAATACATATATAACCATGGTTTAATGGGGCAAAGTCAACATGGATTCAGCCAAAGGAAGTCTGCCAATCTGCTACTTTTTTTGAAGGCAGGAATAAATCTGTGGACATGAGCCAGCTGATGTAATATAACTAGATTTTCAAAAAGCTTTTGACAAAGTCTCTCATAAGAGACCCCAGACAAAATTAAAAAGCCACGAGATAGGAGGCAATGTTCTGTACGTGATTGGAAACTGCTTAGAAGACCGAAAGCAGAGAGTAGGAATAAAAGGTTAATTCTCTACATGGAGGAAAGCAAATAGAGATGTGCCACAAGAATCCCTACTGGGAAGGTGCTTTCTAACATACTTATAAATGATCTCGAAATGGGAACAAGGTAATCAAATTTGCAGATGACACAAAACTATTCAAAGTTGTTAAACTGCATGCAGACTGCAAAAAATTGCAGGCGGACCTTGGGAGGCTGGAAGAGTAGCCATCCAAATGGCAGATGAAATCTAACATGAACAAGTGCAAAGTGATGTGTATTGAGAATAACAACCCAAATTATAGCTACATGATGCTAGGTTCCACATTAGGAGTCACCATCAAGAAAAAGGATTTAGGTGTCATTGTGGACAATACATTGAAATTTTCTGCTCAGTATGGGGCAGCAGCCAAACAAGCAAACAGAATGCTAGGAATTAGAAGAAAAGAAACAGAGAATGTGTCACAGAATATCATGGTGTCCTTTTACTAAACTGTAGTAAGAAATGGACTTAGTGCGCCCTTACTTGTGTAGTGGCAACTGTAGAAGCAAACAGAATTTTAGGAATTATTATGAAAGAAATGGACAACAAAAATGAAGATTATTCTAATGTCTTTGTATCACTCCATAGTGCTACCGCATCTAGAACACTGCGTGCAATTTCGGTCACCACATCTCAAAAAAGATATAACAGAATTAGAAAAGGTACAGAGAAGGGCAATAAAAATGAGGAAAGACTAAAAAGGCTAGGGCTTTTCAGTTTTGAGAAGAGACGGCTGAGAGCAGATATGATAGAGATCTAAAAAATCCTGAGTGGAGTGGGACAGGCAAGCATGGATTGCTTGTTTGCTCTTTCCAAAAATGCAAGGACTAGGAGGCACACAATGAAACTAAGTAGTAAATTTAAAACAAATCAGAGAAAATATTTCTTTACTCAGGGGGTCTTTTACAAAGGTGACCTAAAAACACTAGCATGCCTTTGTAAAAGGGGCCCTCAATGTGTAATGAAACTCTGAAATTTGTTGCCAGAGAATCTGGTAAAAGCAGTTAGCATAGCAGGGTTTTAAAAAAAGGTTTGGCCAAGTTCCTTAAAAACAAAAAAAAGTCCATAAGCCATTATTAAGATGGTCTTGAGAAAATCCAATGCTTATGCCTGGGATAAGTAGGATTAAATCTGTTTTATTCTTTTGGATCTTGCCAGGTATTTGTGACCTGAATTGGGCACTGTTGGAAACAGGATATTGGGCTTGTCAACCTTTGGTCCATCCTAGGATGGCAAAGAAGGGCTGTTGTACTGGAGTCTTCAATTAAATGAAGGGGCATTATGCAAAAGCTATCACTACCACGTGATCATCAATTAGTTAATTATCAAATTCTTGGGGGAGAGGGGGGAGTAGGGAAGTGCATCATCTCCTGCTACCTGGTGAATCTTCACAATAAAAAACTCATAATTCATAACTTATCACAAGTTTTGGCCCAGCAGTCAGAGATGATGTAGTTAGAATGCTTCTCTTAGATGTCAGGAGGTTCCAGAGTATTACTATTTAAATTTCAAAAATATACATCAAGTAAACACTATCAGCAAACCTTATAATAAAATATAGATCACATACCATATCTATTACAGGACATAAAACAAACAGTTCAGGAAAAATATATAAATAACAAGAAAAAAAAAACTCTGATAAAAAGACAAAGAACCCAAAGTTAATTTATAGGAAACCAAATAGAAGAATGTATTCTCATGTATCTTTAGACAAAATCTCAAGCTGCAAATCGCCCAACAAAACAAGTTTAACCTCCCTGGTAAGTTGCCAAACATTTACAGGTGAATTTTCAGAAGAAAATATCCCAGCTATAAACAACTGGACCTCCAATTTAAAGAAACCTTCCTACAAGCCTGTGTAGTTTTACAAACATCAGAAAATACAAACATTTTTTGACTACAAAAAGGAACAGATTTAAGGAAACAGCCATTCAATATATCAATCTTGTCACTTTCATTGAGGAATATAACCAGAAGGGTAGCCCTATTGGAAAAATATCACAAAAAGAATTTATTTGGGAGGGGTCACGTGATGCTATGAACGGGAGCAGTCACTAGCTGCTCTGCTCCTGCCACCTCCTCACAAATCCCGCATTAAAACCCTCCCGAAGTCCGGCGGTTTTGAGGGTTGGTTTATGGGAGCCACGAACCAGGGTAATGGTAAACCGTCAAGTTTCAGATGAATTTGAGATTGGCCGTGGGACTCGTCAAGGATGCCCCTTATCGCCATTACTTTTTGTTTTATATCTTGATCCACTGGTACGTGATATCTATTCGAACGCTGCTATACATGGGGTTACATTAGGGAGGGTTAATTTTAAATTAGCTGCTTTTGTTGATGACCTTCTAGTGATGCTTACGGACCTCTGGGATTTGCTGCAAGCCTTACTGGAGGTCTTCAAGGAGTTTGGAGATCATTCTGTTTTTTGCCTAAACTTAGATAAATCTGAGGCTCTGGCCACCTCGCCGGACGTTCGCCTCTCTTAGCCCGGGAGGTTTCCCCTCCATTGGGCAGAAAGCTCATTTAGGTATTTGGGAGTTCTCCTCACACCGAAGGTGGTAGATTTCCATCAGCTTAATAGTAAACAGATGCTGGCCCAGACTGAACAGCAGTTGGAGAAGTAGCGTGCGTTGCCAGTGCTACTGATTGGGCGCTTATGTCTTGTTAGAATAGTGATACTCCCTAGATGGCTATACTTACTGCAGACTCTGCCTCTGAGCCTGTTAAGAAAAGACATTAGACAGTTTTATCAATTGGCTTTAGATAGTTTAGCCTTGTTGGGATGCGTGATGGTCCCAGGAGACATTGCTGTAATTGGTTTGCAGTTTCTTCTTCAGTCTCTGAAGCTGTTCTAGGAAGCTGTGTAGATGATAGGTGGTCCTGGCCGCCCTACTGCAGGATTCTCATTCCAATTGTCCCAATCACAGCTCTGAACTCAAGTAGCTACTGTCACTGTAAATGCTCCTAGACTTCTCCTTACAGACTGTCCTGACTAGGTAGCCAGGTTATCTCAATCTACTATAACTGCTCAGGCTTACATAGCTAGGGCATTTGGACTGGATGACTTTCCCCTCAAATGCAAGCATTCAACCGGTGAGGCAAAGAGCCAAAGACAGAGATTTGAATTAAGCACAGGATTTTATACACCAGGGAACCTCCCTCCAACAACAAGTCTCCTTCCCTCATTATAATAATGGATATTGTGGAAGCTTAATCATTGATGTTATAGCTATGTAAAAGTCTATTATTTAGGGAAGTCTCTAGATGTCTCTATTAGTTTCCCTTAGTAGGGCTATAGGCTCCCTATATAGAGATGGAAAACATTTTTGGTTCATGTTTGGGTTATTTTTGGACATTTTTCCTGATTTTGAGCCATACATTGAGCCTGCCCATGGGCGGGAAAGTGTGGGATATAAATGCCTAAATAAATAAATAAATAAATAAATAAATAAATACATTTTCAGACCTTTTTGGTTCAGTCACTCAATTTTAATTTAAAAAAAAGACCCAAAAACTAAAATACATTATATCATTAATTCAATAAGTCAGGAGGTCTTGACCCAGTCCTCAGGACACACCCAGTCAATTCAATTTTTCAGGATACCAATAATTAATATGCTTCAGATAGATATAAATGAACTATTAGATTGTAAGCTCTTTGAGCAGGGACTGTCTCTCTTTGTTAAATTGTACAGCGCTGCGTAACCCTAGTAGCGCTCTAGAAATGTTAAGTAGTAGTAGTAGTAGTAGTAGAAGGCAGCATATGCAAATTTCTCTCATGGATATTCATTATGGATATCCTGAAAAGCAGACTGGCATGGTGTGTCTTGAGGACTGGGTTGAGAACCCCCTTAAATAGGTTAATGCACATTAAATCCTGTTCAGAAGCAATGGATCCACAGAAGCTTAGCGGAGATTGGGTGGCAGAGCCGGTGGTGGGAGGCGGGGCTAGTGCTGGGCAGACTTCGGGCAGACTTCTACGGGTCTGTGCCCTGAAAATGGCAGATACAAATCAAAGTCGGGTATACACATAAAGCAGCACATATGAGTTTATCTTGTTGGGCAGACTGGATGAACCATACAGGTCTTTCTCTGCCGTCATCTACTATGTTACTATGTAAATTGATTTACCATGGGCTAAGTTTAAAGTGTTCTAATGATCCAAATGTGCATTTACTGTCAGAAATTGGATTGTCTATCAAAACTTTAACAAAATGAAAATTAACACTACCCCCCCCCCCCCCTGTTTACAAAGCCGCACCAGTGACTGCCAATGCAGTAATGACGACACAGCCCATTCACTTTAAATAGGTTTTGTGCGGCTTTGCAAACAGGGGAGTAACAGTGGTCAGTACCACAGAAAACGTGCAGGGCAGCCACAAACCATGCTGTGTAGACTGAAAGAAGACTATAGTCAGAAGTAACCTGAGGAAATATTTCTTCATGGAAAAGAAGGTGAATTCGTGGAACGGCCTCCTGATGGAAGTGGTGGACACAAAAATAGTATTTGAATTCAAGAGAGCATGGAACAAGTACATAGGATCTCTAAGGGAGTGACAGGAAGAGTAGACGGCATGGATGGTCAGACTGGATAGGCCATATGGTCTTTATCTGCCTACATTTTTTATGTTTCTATGAGTACAATACCTTCAATCAGCAATGAGACAAACTTTAAAATTCCAGTTTTGTATTCACACAGGGCTTAGTGCCAACAATGTACATAAAGTACTCTCACACTCCCTACTTTCCCTGGTATTACAGATAATTTGCTACTTTCAGAGTGTACTTATTACAGGACTGTCAGAGGAGTTTTTGTTTCAACAACATGTAAACTTTACTGCACTTATAAAAAAACATTATGTGTCCCCTGTGATTTTGTGTATTTAAGAGCAGCGAAACGTTATTGATCCCAGTGTGACAAATCAAGAGTTAGGTAATGTCTACAAAACTATTTTCTACAAGACATAAACACACATTTTTTTTTATGGAGCCCTTCTTTAAGAAATTCAGAAAAAAAAATAATCATAATAAAGTTATATCAAAAAGGTCAGCAACTATTTTTATTTTTGAAATTTGATTCTTTTCCAAAATCATGTCATCAAATCCAACTTAAGACTACTGTTTGAAGACAAATTTGAAAAATACACATCACACATATGCATGGATATAACTCATGTTAAATTAAAGCATATAGGCATACTTTATAGAATAAGCCTGCATTTATTTATTTTATTTATTTATTTATTTATTGCATTTGTATCCCACATTTTCCCACCTTTTTGCGGGCTCAAAGTGGCTTACAATACATTATGAATAATGGAAATTACATTTTGTTCCAATTCGGTTATGGATTACATTGTGAAGAGTTATACAAAGCAAATCAAATCAAAGTATCGTTAAGGAATATATCAATGGAAAAGAACATAGAATACACCGTGCACACGTCCGCAGACTAAATATAGTCACAGGCAGTTATGCAAAGTAAAACTTGGTATAAATGCAGACACCTAAATTTGGCATGGATCAGGTGTATTCTATAACACGCACAGATGTTAGAAAACTCGCCCATGGCCACACCCCCTTTTCAACTATGTGACTTAGAATTTACGTACATCATGTTATAGAATATGCTTAGACAGTTCTGCGCGTAAATTTGAATTGTCAATTAGTGTCACTAATTGCTTACGCGGCAATTATTGTTGCTGATTGGCTCGTTAACTAAGTTGCATGCACTAATCCATGATAAGGCTAGATTTGTGCATGCAGCTTAAGTCGTGCTACATAGAATCCCAGGGATACTCCCTAATTCTATAATCCTGCGCATACAACTTTATGCTTAGTGCACAAAGTTGTGCACACGAGTTATAGAATACTGTCAGCTATATGCGTGACTTGATTAATGAGGTAATTGGCATTAACAACCAATTACTGGCAGGGCCCTGTGCAGACCAGTATAGTTCCCTCCACCCCCCCCCCCCCCGTGCAGACCAGTACAGTTCCCCCCCCCCCCCCCCCCCCCCCGTGCCTGCCCCCGCCACCATAAACCATAATTTGTCAGTTTAAAAGGTTTACAGCTCTCGGAATCCACCTCAACCCATACCTTGGCATGCATCTACTAAGTTTCAATAGAGAGCGGCACACAGCAGCAGCAATTTTCATATCCTATCAGCTGACTCGCGTGGGGGAGTCAGGAGTGTGCCCAGCACTTCCACGTACAAATTACAGAATACCATAATACCAGCAGTTAGGCAAACGCATTTACACCAGCCACTGAGCTAACATAAATGCTTGCTAATGTTCTCTAACAGCAGTTGCACATGCAGTTCCCGATACAGAATTCATACTTAGAGCACCTCATCCCGGACCCTACCTTTAGGCAATCCACAGAGAATTACCCATAGTTTATATTTTGGTATTTAAATAGCATTGTTAAGGAACACTGTAGGCCCTATTAACTGAAATGTGGTAAGATTTGGCAGTTACAGCACAGTAATTGCCAGAATCTGTGATAACTATTGAAGGTGTCCCCAACAGTTTCACATTTTGTTAACACTCAGGGGCGTATCTGCGTGGGGCCTCAGGGGCCTGGGCCCCCGCAGATTTCGCCCTGGACCCCCCTACCGCTGCCAACCCTCCCCCTCCGTTGCTCGCCTACCTTCGCTGGCGGGGGACCCCAACCCCCGCCAGCCGAGGTCCGCGTCCTCCTGCCGCTGCCGGCTGCCTTTGGTCCTTTAATTCTTCCATTGAAGCTGGCGCCGACGAAAGTTTCTTTTGAGTCTGACGTCGCTGCACGTTGTACGTGCAGGACGTCAGAAATTGTTTCTGAGTCTGACGTCCTGCACGTACAACGTGCAACGTGCAGCGACGTCAGATTCAAAAGAAACTTTTTCGTCGGCGCCAGCTTCAATGGAAGAATGAAAGGACCAAAGGCAGCCGGCAGCGGCAGGAGGACGCGGACCTCGGCTGGCGGGGGTTGGGGTCCCCCGCCAGCGAAGGTAGGCGAGCAACGGAGGGGGAGGGTTAGCAATGGCAGCGGCTGGGGGGAGGGGGATCGGCAATGGCGGCGGCGGCGGGGGGGGGGGGGCTATAATGTGCCCCCCCTCTCTGGCCCTGGCCCCCCCTACCGCCGCAGTTCAGATACGCCCCTGGTTAACACAAGTGAAAATGTCATTACTACATGTTAAAACTGTATTGCAGAAAATACAATACAGTTAGCAGTTCAGCCAATGCTAACCTGGCCACATTATCTGTCTTTTTGACAATTGATGCCTGGTAACTACATCCACATTAATTGTAAGGTGTAATCTCTGTGCGTTCCATGCCCCCTTCCACATTAACTGTTACCAGCAGGAATTGGTGCATACTAACTACCAAGTTAACAGTCATGGGTCCAACACAAAATTCATGAGATTCAGAGCTGTGTGCCCCAACAACTATAAATAAGCACCCCTAAGCGCCAACACACACCACAAACACAGAAATGCCTTTTTTAAGACACCATGGTACCACAGTATATAATGGCAGATAAAGACCCGCATGGTCCATCTAGTCTGCACAATAAGGGAGCCAAAGCCGCATCTGCAACTTCGTGCAGGTTACACTCCATCATGATCAAATACTGGCACCACAAATAGGGTAGTCGCACAAGATGGATGAGATGTTTTACAATTTTGGTTTCAATGGAAGTCGCATTCATTGCCAATACTTGATTAAACCAGTAATCCAACAACGTTGCAAACTGACAACATTTTCCTTGCTATCAACCTTAAGGTGTTTCCCCACCCTCTCTGAGATACCCTCATAGCATGTGATATGAATACAACACACACAAAAAAATGTGTCTAATGTCTGGGGGGGGGGGGGGGGGCAGAGATTAATCACATGGTGTGGTTTGATATACAAACTAAGGCAATGTCCAGTCACACCAAACTGAAAGTTCTAAATTTCAAACATGCTGACTTTTGCAAAATGGAGAAATACCTGAAGGATTTGCTGGCAGGGTGGGAGGAAATAAGAGAAGTGGGAAATCTGTGGACTAAACTAAAAGGGCTTTAAAGAGGGCAATGGGTCTTTATCTAAGAAACATAAATAAAAGCAAGAGGAAAAGGAAACAGATATGGTTCTCCAAAGGAGTGGCAGCAAAAATAAAGACCAGACATATAACATACACAATATATAGAAGATCACAGAAAAGAATGCCAAACAAACTTCAGAGACAAAGAGAAATCAGGATGGAAAAGGCATACACAAAAGAAAAAAAAATGGCTACAAATGTAAAGCAAAGCGAGAAGACTCTTTTCAGATATATTAGGCAGAAGAGGAAGACCAGAGGTGGAATTGCAAGACTCAAAGATTCTGATTAATGTGTGGAAAGCGAAATGAAAAAATGTGAAAACACTATACAAATACTTCCGTTTAGTGTGCACAGAAGAAAATCCTGGAGAAGAACCTCAAATGATTCACTGAGACACATGTGGAATGAAGTAGATACCACATCCTTCAAGAAGGTGTTTATGAACTTGTAAAACTAAAAGTGAACAAAGCCATGGGCCATATAAGATACATCCTAGAATACTGAGAGCGCACCAAAAGGTTCTGGCGGGTCTTCTAAAGGACGCATTTAACACATCCTTGGAGACAGGAGAGGTTCCACAAGATTGGAGGAGGGCTGATGTGGTCCCTCTTCACAAAAGATGTAACAGAAAATATGCAGGAATCTACAAGCCAGTAAATCTTACCTCAGAGGTGGTAAACGTTATGTAGACACTGCTGAAGGAAGGACAGTGAACTTTCTAGAATCTAATGGGTTGCAAGATCCCAAGGCAACATGGTTTTAACAAAGGGAAGACTGTGTCAAACAAATGTGATTGGTTTTGTTGACTAGGTGGCCAGAGAACTAGATCAAGGGAATGTATTGGATGTGGTCTCGTTTACAGGATACACCTAATGAATATCTGATGGATGTGAGAATCAGCATCCCAGTCAAGGTAGTAAAGTAAAGAGGATCTATAAGGGAGGAAGAAGTATTGTTGACCTTAGTAGTCTGTGTAGATGGGTAGCTAGATAGATCATATAGTCTTTGTCTGCTGTCACTTTCTTTATTAGGGTACTGTCCGAAAAAGCCAAAGGGTTAGAGAATGACTTGGGGACAGAGTTTGTCCCTGTCCCCATCCCATCCACTTGGGTTCTTTCTCCGTCCCCACTCCATCCCTGCAGGTTCTGTCCCTGTCCCATCCCCACCCCATCCTGCCCCCATAGGATCTGTCCCCATCTCCATGGTTACTGCGAATCCCCGCCCCTGAGTCATTCTCTAATCTAGGTTTCATTATCAATCTCGCAACGTTTTGAAGCAGTTTATATCAAATAACTTTGATATCAGATATTGATGGAGTGAGGAAGGATAGGGGATACTGAATGGGTGTTGGATTATGTGTGAAAACTTTATGTACTCATCTACCCAGTATGGCAGAGAAACTGAGTAAGACAATGTAAACCGACTTGGATGAAGAAGTGATGTTCTGCTCAAGGAATTCATTACACTACCTCTCTTCCACACCAACAATATCTGAGTTTATCTCCTGTATTAGGACTTCTGAGTTTGGAATTATATTAGTCATCTACCAGCATTTATATATACAACTTCCACATAATATACCTGTGTCTTTCCACTGCATATCATTATGCCTATCTCCCTAATCTTTTTCAGTAGTTCTTTGTGTTAACATCCCGAAAGCCCTTAAAAAGCAAGTCAACAGAATAATACACAACAAATGTTTATAAATAACCTGACTTTGATTTTTGGATAGTTCTATAGACTACTTCTATGGATTACCTGAGACTAGAACCCAAGCAACCATCTGGTCTACAGGCAACAGCTCCACCTATAAAACCAAAAGCAAGTTATCCTAATCTTGGTCACATGGGAGTAATTTCATGAAAGGACACCTATATGAAATTTTCAAGAAAGACAATATAGGCACCTATAAATGCCTGTATAGCATAGGAGCTGGAGGCAGGGGGAATCTTCAATTCAGGCCAGAGCGCCTTTAATTTTTTTTTTTTTTTTGAGTGCCACCATAAAAAGGGTAATCTTGAACTAAAGTTATTTTTTCAGTGAGGCAGGTTTGCAAAGCCTTTTCCCAGTTGTATCCATTAATGAGCTGTTTTGTATGATTTTGCATCATAGCAGCTAATACATACCACATTTGCATACATTTTTAAGTAGAATCCATCCAAAAATTTATGTTTGCAAAGTGACTTTCCAAAAGTGTACTACTCCTCATGAAAAAGTTTCCAACCCACTTGAAATTGTGCTGTTATAGTTTAGCAATATCATGTAAGGGATGCCTAGAATAGTAGTTTATGTGGCTGAAAACACACCTTTATTTAAGGTACGAACACTTACTCCAGCCATAGAGCTTGTGTAAATGCTCACGCATAGATTATAAGATTTTATAATCTATATATATGCATAAATATGTGCCCTGCCAATGCTCCAACAATATCAATGCTCACCCACAATGTACGTGCCATCAATGTACGTGCCATCGCCATCTAGCTGCATACTTACAGTATACAGCTTAGCTAGAAACTGCTCATTTACAGGCCCATGTGTTTATGTGTAAATGCCTAGAATCCTGGCATTTATGTGCATTCTTTTGGCCTAAAACGAGGTGAATCTTTATGGAATTACTCTCATGCCCCACTAACAAACGCTCACCTTGGTTTTCTCCAGAACTTCGGATCCTTAAACACGAATTAAGGAAATTGGAAAGCAGATGGCGTAAATCTCACCTGGATAACAGGCTAAACTACAGGGAGCACACAAAAAAGTACCGCCAAGTCTTAACAGCAACCAAAAAAACATTTCTCTCAATGCATTGCACAGGCTGCCAATTCAACCAAGCAGTTGTTCAGTATAGTAAATAGCCTAATGCAACCCCCACTACCGAACCAGCCTGCCCAAAACTGAACTGCAATGATTTTGCTGCATACTTTGCCAACAAAATTCAAAGTCTCCGCTAGGATTTACAGGTAATTCCACCCAGTCTTCAAATCAGTTAACCAGGAGTACACAAACTCGCCCCCTCCTGACAGAGACAGACGGGACACTTTTAAGCCAATGTCAGAGGACAGCCTTGCTAAATCCTAAGAGACCTTGGACCAACTATCTGCTCCCTCAACCCCTGCCCATCAATGATAGTGCAGAAGGCAAGTATGGGCCTCACAGAAGGCGCCATAAAAATTATATAACTCCTCTCTTTCTAATGGGCAACTACCAACAGCATTAAAACGGTGATCCATTTGGAAGCCGTGCCAAACCCAGTCCTCAGCTAGCTTGTAGGCAGCGAATTATTTCCAAACAGAAGTATATAGCCAATTACAATACTTTAAAGGTCTGATTTATAAATTATTTTTGCCATAGGGACAAAACAGGAAAAGAGCATTTTCTAGAAAGATCTTTGAAGGACAATTCTATATCCAAGGTGCCAATATACATGTACGTAAGAACTAAGAATAGCCATACTGGCAGAGACCAATGGTCCATCTAGTCCAATATCCTGCTTCCAACACTAGCCAATGCATTACCCCCCAGATTCTATAAATGGCATGCAAATTTACACAAGCAAAACTGCATGCTATTCTGAAATGTGGAGGAGTGGCCTAGTGGTTAGAGTGGTGGACTTTGGTCCTGGGGAACTGGGTTCGATTCCCACTGCAGGCATAGGCAGCTCCTTGTGACTCTGGGCAAGTCACTTAACCCTCCATTGCCCCAGGTACAAATAAGTACCTAAGCTGCATTGAGCCTGCCATGAGTGGGAAAGCGCGGGGTACAAATAAAAAAATGTCATGCAACTAAATTGCCTCATGAGCCAATTAGTGCCAATAACTGGGTGCTAAAAATTATTGGCACTAACTGGCAACAATTTGGATTTGCGTGCACATCTTGCTAAGCGCTATCCTGTAAAGATCCGCATGCAAATTTTCAGTGCACAACTGAAAAGGGGGGGGGTGTTCACTAAAGATGTGTGCAGTATTAATTAATACTGGGGATCCGCGCCTAACTTATGTGCCAGGATTTACACCAGGTTTCCGTTGTTGTAAATCCTCGTGCCCAAAGTTTGGTGCTGAAATCAGCTGTAAAGAGCGTGCAACTCAAGAGCGCTGTCTATAGAACACTGTTCCATGCGGATTTTTCTCAGCATCCAAATTTGGGCACCATGTACTGAATCTAGTCCTACATATGTAAATGTTTTGAATACTAGCACTTAGATGTGTTTGTGTACATATAGCTATATAAGTGCTAACTTAAATAGGGCATATTTGCAAGGAGGCATAGTCGGGGTAAAGCATGTGAGAGACATAGGCAGGGCTTCCACTTATACAAATAGGCCCAGATTCTATATATGGCACTTGAAAAATCCGCATGGTAAAAAAAATACGCCTAGGTGTATTCTCTAAAGTATGCCTAAATTTTATAGAATGGGCTTAAATTTCCACGCAGTGTATAGAATAATGCCGAGTGCCTCTCCACTTAACCAAATTTGGGGGCATTTAGGCCATGTTTTACTTGGCACAAATCCCGAAGCCTATATTAGGCACAGAGCGGGTGTATTCTATAATAATGAGCACAGATTGTAGAAACGCCCATTCCATATCCATAATTACGTCCCTTTTTCAACTGTGCGACTTAGAATTTATGCGCATCACATTACAGAATACACTTAGTGAGTTGTGCACGTAAATTGTAATTAATGCCAATTAGTGCTAATTGCTTGTTAACATCCAATTGACAGTGCTGATTAGCTAGTCAACCAATTAAGTTGCATGCATTGTTATAGAATACGCTTTGATTTCCACGCAGAAATTAAGGCGCGCTATATAGAATTTGGGGAATAGCTTATAGAATACTGTAAGTTAAGCGCATTCCTATACGACTGGTGTAAGTACAGGGTCTAAATATCATAAGCTAGTGTTCTATAATGGAACCTAGTTCTGTTACAGAATAGGCTCCTACAGCACACCCTCGGGGTGCCTAAATAGAGGTGCGCACTTATAGAATTGCCCTCTTGATGTCTTACCAAATCAAATGGACTTTGTAAAGGAACTCAACAGCCATAGATTTACACTGCAGAAAAGGAAGAACATACTCACATGAAGTCTTCTAAACAGGGAGTTCCTGATGTATCCCCTATTACAGGAAATGTCCCTTCTGAACTACTAAACCAAACAGCATGTTGAAGCATTCTAATCAGTCTCTGGACAGAATGCTTTCCCATAGGTTTTATAAGAAAGCAAGCCGGAAACCAAAATGACAAGCAAGGTAAAACTAGAATACAGTATGATTCACTTGAAGCTATATAAATTTCATGTCAGACCCTCTTCTTGTCTCTCTCACCCTCCGAATTCCCTCTATCAATGCTATTCATGGACAGAAAAGGCTGAAGCTGCATTAAACAAGCAAATATGATTGTCTTCGATTTGAACAATACTGAATCAATATGTCAGAATATTAACCTGGTGCATTTTATGATCATTTTTGTAAATCAAACTTGTCACACAATACTTTTTTTTTTCCTTTACTGATATTACCACCTCCCCAATCTTGGTTTTCAGCTTCAGCCACCTTAGAATAAATTTTCCATACCAATTTGGTAGTTTTCTCTCACACTCTATCTTCTGCTGCATTCATCATTATTCAGTTGCATTACAGCACATAAAGAAAAAGAAAAAACACGCCCAGCTTTCAGGTGGGAAAAAAAGAAATTATTTGATTTTCATTGCCCTGGAGAGAATTAAATACCCCCAAGAAAAATTCTGGTACATTCTCGGCACACATTTACATGCAGCCAGTGAAGTAAATATTTCCATAATTGCTCACTTCAGAACACGTTACCCAGTTCCTTGGTACAATAACTGTCAGGAGTCAATGAGGAATAAAGAATTTTCCTGAATCTTTGCACATAACCTGACTTGCATTAATAACTTTACAGTTGTACAGAAGAAATGAAGTGCTGCCAGACATCAGCCTTACGTGTAACACTTTGGATAGCCTATGTTCTCCAAACTGCCATTAAAAAAATAAACAAGCTGCAAATAAATAAATAAATAAATAATCCACCAAATATACTTCTGTTCATCCATTTAAATATTCAGAACAGAAATCACCAATGTATCCTAACTAATAGCCTTGCAAATCTGTATCAACATATGCCTTCTATTTACTCCGTTTTACTCATTATACCCTGAGCTTCTTTGTTAAACTTGTATTTTATTAGATGACAAAAATGAATGAAGAAATGTAGTTACTAAGCTAAATAGGTAAACAAGAAAAAATTCCATGGTAGAAGCTGATCCCAGAGGAAAACAGGGCTTCAATGAATCATCCTTGCCATCAGACCTTCCAAAATCTTCCAAAATAAAATCAACTATATAATAATTATTTTAAGGAAAAGCTACAAATGAAAAACATGACACAAACGTTCTTCCCCCTCCACCCTCAAATATTTTCAAATTAAGATACGAGGCATCCTGCTAGGCAAAAAGATCCAACCTCCAGTGGATCTTTAAACAAAACTTCCTACAATAAAGACAACGATGAATAACAGGTATCATGTCTGCTCAGTTTTTACGGCAGGTTTCACTGTTCACTTTTCACTGCTTGAGCCCAATATGAAAACCCAGCAAGCACATAATAAAAATAAATTCATTTCATACCATATTGTTACCATTTTTTTCTACATAATGAGAGCATACACACTTTGCTTCTAGTTGGAACATGTAGATTTGCAGACAATGCATACACATTTCACAGTAAAAATGACTGAATTAAAAAAATAATTAGTACCTAAAACTATAGAATAAAAATGTACATCTGTATGACAAACCCTGTGTATAATAAAATATAGCTACATATATATTAAAAAACAAAAGGAACTGAAACATTGTACAATGTATCCCCTAACCAAAAATGTTAAGTACTAGTTTTTATTTTTATTTTAAATTTAAAACAAATCATTGTGCCCTTCTTTATTGTTTATTGCCAAGTATCTACTGGAAGATGTGGTGCACTTAAATAACCAAGACAGTAAGAGTTACTCACCTGTAGCAGATGTTCTCCGAGGACAGCAGGACATATCTTACCACACACATGGGTAACATCATCTGACAGAGTCTCAGTACAGATGCTGGCCAGCAATCAAGGGTTCCAGAACCTTTGGTAGCACTGACCATGCATACGCATGCACCTTCCTACACACTGTCACAGCATGGAACGAGGCAGCAGAACAGAAGAGCTGATAGAATGTAACTCCAAGGTGAGGTGGTAGGAACGAATGTGGTAATATATGTCCTGTTGTCCTCGGAGAACATCTGCAACAGGAGAGCAACTTCACTTTCTCTAAGGACAAGCAGGACAACCATATTACCAAGGCTTATTGGCCTTGCTTGTAGGAGGCCTCCAATTGACTTTTTTTTTTTTAATAGATTAGCATGGAACAAAATATAAAAAAGGGCCTAGAAGAGTGCAGTTGGATTTTACACCCCAAATAAATTCTGCAGAACTATCTAACCAAACCAGTTGTCACACTGGGAATCTTGTTCTACGCAGTAATGAGGTGTGAATAAGTGGACTGTTGATCAAGTTGCAGCTTTGCAAATCTCCACAATGGAGGCTGACCTCAAGTGGGCTACCGATACAGCCATAGCTCTGATATTGTAAGCCCAGCCTGAGTTTAACAGAAGGCGATACAATCTGCTAACCATTTACCAATGGCTGCCCCCCCATCTTGTTTGGGTCAAAAGAAACAAAATGCTGGGTGGCCTGTCTATGGGCTTTAGTTCATTCCAAACAGAATGTCAAGTCTCACTTGCAGTCCAAAGTGTGCAGTGTGCTTTCACCAGCATGGGCATGAGATTTTGGGAATAATGTTGGCAGAACAGTTCCCTGGTTAAAGTGGAATTCCGACACTACTTTAGAAAGGAACTTAGGGTGTGTGTGGAGAGCTACTGCGTTGCGATAAAACTGAGTAAGGTAGATCAGCTCCTAGGGTCTGAAGTCACTGGACCCTGTGTGCTGACTGACCACCACCAAAAACAAGACTTCTAGATCTGGCACTTCAGATTGCAAAAGCAGCTCAAAAGAAGCTTTCATCATCTGGTTGAGGTCTCATGACTCTGTTGGAGGTTTGTCTGGGGTTCTCAGCAAAAGCAAATATCTCATGACGTGAACAACTAGGGGCTGTACAGAGATGGGCTTACCTTCCACACAGTGAAGGTAAGCCCCATTCGAACTGAAGTGAACCCTTATGGATTTGGTCTTGAGACTAGACTCAGAAAGATGCAGAAGGCACTCAAGCAGTATTTGTGTAGGGCAGGAGAAAGGATCTAGGTCCTTTCCCTCACACCAGATGGAAAAACTCTTCCATTTAAAATGATATGACCTTTTAGTGGAATGACTCCTAGAAGCAAACAGGACCTTAGAATCACCTTCATGCAGTTGAAGGGAGGGCCAGAGATTGGAGAATGGAATGCAGAAGAGACTGCTCATTCTAAGTAATGAGGGTTGGAAAACATTCCAGTCTCCACAGATCGTCAAAGGCCAAATCTGGAAGTAGAGGGAATCAGATCTGTCTTGGACAATAGGGAGCAATGAGAATTATGGTCCCCCAGTCCTGCTTGAGTTTCAGTAAAATTTTCCCCACCAGAGGTATGAGACAATACCCATACAGAAGGCCTTCCCCCCAATGGAGGAGAAAGATATCCGACTCTAGTCTGCCATGTGATAGCAGTCTGGAGAAGAACTGAGGGACTTTGTTGTTGAGATGAGTGGTGAAGAGATCCACCAACGGGGTGCCCCATTCTCGGAAATTTTTCCAGCCATTGACCATGTTGAGACCATTTGTGTTGTTGCATCACTCTGTTCAGTCCACCAGACTGTTTCTGCCTGCAAGGGATGTGGCCCTGAGCACCATCCCATGGCTGGACACCTAATACCACATTTCAAACTGCTTCCCGACACATCTCCCTGCTTGTTGACATAGTACATTGCAACCTT
The DNA here is from genome assembly GCF_901765095.1 of Microcaecilia unicolor. Classification (NCBI taxonomy): domain Eukaryota; kingdom Metazoa; phylum Chordata; class Amphibia; order Gymnophiona; family Siphonopidae; genus Microcaecilia; species Microcaecilia unicolor. The sequence continues at coordinate 471,166,437 of NC_044031.1, forward strand.
ATTATCCATTTGGATGGGGATGATTTGATTTAACAGCTGATCTCTGAAAGTCTTTATAGCATTCCAAATGGCTCACAGCTCCAAGAGGTTGACAAGCTCTCCTGGGCAGACCACAGACCCTGAGTGTAAAGCTCATCTACATGAGCCCTCCAGCTGAGGATAAATGCATCACTGTCAGTGTCTTATGTGGAGGAGAATTCCCCGAAATCCATAGTGACAATGATGATATCCACTAGGTTCCTTGTTGCCTGGAGCCACTGGGAAGCTAGATTCCATTCGGCCATTCTCAAATGGAGATGTGCCATGGATGTGACATGCATAGTGGAGGCCATATAACCTATCAATCTCAACATCTGTCGAGCTGTGGTCTGCTGGCTCTGCCGAACTTGACAGGCAATGCTGACCAAGGCATCCACACATTGGGCTGGTAAGATGACTGAAGCTGGAACCATGTCTATCAGGGCTCATGTGAATTCCAGTTGTTCAATTGGAGGGAGTTGAAACTTTGGGTCGCTGATAATGAACCCTAGAAACTCTAGAACCCAAATAATTATTTGCATTAATTCTTGAGCACATCCGAGGACAAGAATTACTGAGACCAAGTCAGCACGGCTTTTGTGTGGGGAAATCTTGCCTGACCAATTTACTTCAATTCTTTGAAGGAGTAAACAAACATGTGGATAAAGGGGAACCGGTTGATATTGTGTATCTGGATTTTCAAAAGGCGTTTGACAAGGTACCTCATGAAAGGCTACAGAGGAAATTGGAGGGTCATGGGATAGGAGGAAATGTCCTATTGTGGATTAAAAACTGGTTGAAGGATAGGAAACAGAGAGTGGGGTTAAATGGGCAGTATTCACAATGGAGAAGGGTAGTTAGTGGGGTTCCTCAGGGGTCTGTGCTAGGACCGCTGCTTTTTAATATATTTATAAATGATTTGGAGATAGGAGTAACTAGCGAAGTAATTAAATTTGCTGATGACGCAAAGTTATTCAAAGTTGTTAAATCGCGACAGGATTGTGAAAAATTACAAGAGGACCTTACGAGACTGGGAGACTGGGCGGCTAAATGGCAGATGACGTTTAATGTGAGCAAGTGCAAGGTGATGCATGTGGGAAAAAAGAACCCGAATTATAGCTACGTCATGCAAGGTTCCACGTTAGGAGTTATGGACCAAGAAAGGGATCTGGGTGTCATCGTCGATAATACACTGAAACCTTCTGCTCAGTGTGCTGCTGCGGCTAGGAAAGCGAATAGAATGTTGGGTATTATTAGGAAAGGTATGGAAAACAGGTGTGAGGATGTTATAATGCCGTTGTATCGCTCCATGGTGCGACCGCACCTTGAGTATTGTGTTTAATTCTGGTCGCCGCATCTCAAGAAAGATATAGTAGAATTGGAAAAGGTGCAGCGAAGGGCGACTAAAATTATAGCGGGGATGGGACGACTTCCCTATGAAGAAAGATTAAGGAGGTTAGGGCTATTCAGCTTGGAGAAGAGACGGCTGAGGGGAGACATGATAGAGGTATATAAAATAATGAGTGGAGTGGAACAGGTGGATGTGAAGCGTCTGTTCACACTTTCCAAAAATACTAGGACTAGGGGGCATGCGATGAAACTACAGTGTAGTAAATTTAAAAGAAATTGGAGAAAATATTTCTTCACCCAACGTATAATTAAACTCTGGAATTCGTTGCCGGAGAAAGTGGTGAAGGCGGTTAGCTTAGCAGAGTTTAAAAAGGGGTTGGACGGTTTCCTAAAGGACAAGCCCATAAACCGCTACTAAATGGACTTGGGAAAACTCCACAATTCCGGGAATAACATGTATAGAATGTTTGTACGTTGGGAAGCTTGCCAGGTGCCCTTGGCCTGCATTGGCCGCTGTCGTGGACAGGATGCTGGGCTCTATGGACCCTTGGTCTTTTCCCAGTTTGGCATTACTTGTGTACTTATGTGCTCTTTACCAGCCAATTGTTCAGGTAGGTAAACACATGCACTCCCAGTCTGTGTAGCGATGCAGGGACTATTGCAAGCCACTTTGTAAAGACCCTGGGATTAGGCACAAGACCAAAAAGCAAAATAAGGTACAAGTAATGATGTTTCCCTACTTGGAATCTGACTTATAAACATCCTAGATCCATCATGATCAAATACTGGCACCACAAATAGGGTAGTCACACAAGATGGATGAGACGTTTTACAATTTTGGTTTCAACGTAAGTCGCATTCATTGCCAATACTTGATTAAACCAGTAATCCAACAACGTTGCAAACTGACAACATTTTCCTTGCTATCAACCTTAAGGTGTTTCCCCTCCCTCTCTGAGATACCCTCATAGCATGTGATATGAATACACCACACTCAAAAAAATGTGTCTAATGTCTAGATCATTCAACCACACTCACTCATACTTACACATATACCAACCCTATCTAATACATCTGATGTAGACTAAGTTTGAACACTTCTGAACAACCCACCAACCTCAACAGTTCTTAATATTTCAATCTGTGCCAACCACAATAATTTTAGAGCAGAAGACTTGCCCAACGTAATCGTCAAATTTTATCCTCAGTCCTCCTAGTTTCAACTGCTCAACTCCCAAACCAGGTGCTTTTCCATTGTACAAATCTTTCAACATAAAGTCTTCTACTCATTTGTAATCCTTAAGATCAGATTATTCCATAGACGTTCTCAAGTTCGTTCTTCACATTCGTTGTTTGAACAACGAACTTGAGAATGTCTATGGAATAATCTGATCTTAAGGATTACAAATGAGTAGAATACTTTGTTGAAAGATTTGTACAATGGAAAAGCACCTGATTTGGGAGTTGAGCAGTTGAAACTAGGAGGACTGAGGATAAAATTTGACGATTGCATTGGGCAAGTCTTCTGCTCTAAAATTATTGTGGTTGGCACAGATTGAAATATTAAGAACTGTTGAGATTGGTGGGTTGTTCAGAAGTGTTCAAACGTAGTCTACATCAGATGTATTAGATAGGGTTGGTAAATGTATATGTGTAAGTACGAGTGAGTGTGGTTGAATGATCTAGGATGTTTATAAGTCTGTTAACGTATTAAGCATTTGGAAAATAAAAGAACTATATTTAGTAAAATTTAGTATAACTGTTGAGATTAATATAGTACAATCCAATACAGTTATTATAACCGCTGAAACCCAAGAGTATATAGAGTGTGATTACTTGGAATCTGAGATACATTCTGTGACTGGGGTGTATTTGAATGTTGATATAAGCATCCATTAAGTCCAGAGAACAGACAATAATTTGCTTGAATCATGGAGAGTAAGGTACCCAAGGAAACCATCCTGAACTTCTCTTTTACCAGATACTTGTTCAGGGCCTTTAGGTCTAGGAAAAGATAAAATTCTCCTGCTTTCTGGATAAGAAAATATTTTGAATAAAATTCCTTCCCATATTTTCCCTGGTGTTATGGGTTTCAGCACATGGGCCTGCAGAAGGAGGGAAGAGAGTTTCTCTGTAAGCAGTTCCTGGTGCTGAGAACTTAATTTTGAGACTATCAGAAGAGAATTTGAAGATAATTTCTATTAATAAGAACCCATCAGTTGGGGCTACCTTTCTTGGAAAATATTCAGCTTCCCTGCTATCAGTAGGCTGTCTGAGATAGTCACTTTAATGGCTGCTATGCTTTCCTGGAGCCACGCAAAAGTTCATCCTTTGCTTAGACTGTGGAGCCAGTTCGGGCTTGTGGGTTCATTGCTGCCTCAGGTGCCCTTTGAAGGGCAATTCTATAACCAAGGTAGTAGCATATACATGTGCATTGTGTGAGAGCTCTGATGGGGCTGAGAAATACAGGAAGAAGGGGGAACCTGCACCTTTGAGAGTAGTAGGTCCTCCTGACTACAGCCTAAAAACCTCCAAGATGTGGAGGCTGCAGAAGGGGTGAGCCAAGAATGGAGGAGTGGCCTAGGGGTTAGCGTGGTGGACTTTGGTCCTGGTGGACTTTGGTCCTGGGGAACTGGGTTCGATTCTCACTGCAGGCACAGGCAGCTCCTTATGACTCTGGGCAAGTCACTTAACCCTCCATTGCCCCAGGTACAAATAAGTACCTGTATATAATATGTAAGCCGCAATGAACCTGCTATGAGTGGGAAAGCGCGGGGTACAAATGTAAAAAAAAAAAAAAGACAGTGACTTGATGAAATCAGTTCATTTCTTGATAAGGTCAGTGACCAAAAATATTGTATCCTCACCACAAGAGGTCTGCCAGTTTCTCCTGAACCACTTGTTCAAGGTCTGAAACACGCATCTAAACAAGTCCATGCATGCCAATATCTATGGCAGAAACCCTGGATGCCACATCAAAAACATCATAGGTAGCCCAGGCTATATGCTTTCTGCCCCCCACCTTCTACTTGGCTACTAGATGGCAGAACTCAATGGCCTACAAGCTCTGCCACACTACACATTAGGTTCCGCAAGTGCTTGCTCATGTACAGCTGACAGGACTATATGCAGAAAATGAGCGCAGCACCCTAGTAAACTTTCCTTCCAAAAGATTCCAGAGTCTAACCTTCCATCCCCAGGGAGGCCAAGGCATAAGACTTGAAGTGCTTAACTGTTTTGAGAGCAGATTTGAACAACATGGAATAGTGTGGAAGTTTAGTTTATTTAAAATTTGACATACTGCTTTGCCAGAAAGGATCACAGCTTCTCGAATCTGGGAGCCTTCTGGACTCTATGCATAGAGCCAGCCTTCTAGTGAACAGACTGCATAAAGAGCTGAGTTTCCCAGTGCTTCATCTGCACAGCTTGAAGGATGCTGTGCACGGGCACTGTCAGAGTTACCTTTGAAGGAGCATCATAGTCATAGATGTCTAACATCTCAGCCCTGGGTTCATACTCGACCTCTAACTGAAATGGGACAAACTGAGCCATGTCCTGTAAAAATATGATAAAGGAAAGCTGTTCCAGAGAAAACTTTCTCCTTTCAAGAGGCAGAGTAGGATCTGAAAGGAGATTAAATGATCCCTCTTCAGAGAGGTCCCCTGGCCCCGGCTCAGACTCCCACAAGCAGTCTGTATTAGACTCGGCAAAGTACTCTTCGTGAGATGTCCGAGTCTGCATCTGCCTCGAACTACTGTCTGAGATAGTCACTTTAATGGCAGCTATGCTTTCCTGGAGCCACCTCAGCACTCCCACGTCCAGACTCTGGGTGGGGGTGCCGAGGAACAAGTCTTCTCCTGCACTCTGAGATAGTGTCCCTCTGCAGTCCATCAAGGGAAAAAGCTGTCTCAGTCAGCACCAGTTCAGATGCCCAGAAGGGCACTGGCATCAAGGCTCAGTTAACAGGCAGGGCATGGACCTCCACGCTGGGCAATAGTACTACTAAGGTTGACATCAATGTCCTTGATGCCTTGGTGCTGCGTTGAGCCAGCGCCTCCTGCAACAAGGCCCGGAACCACTCATGGCAGGGCAAATGCCAGGATATGGGCAAATGCCAGGATAGGGACAGCCTGAGAAGGTATTAGGGCCAAATTGGAGGCCTGGTCCTCAGAGGGGGAGCGACTCACTTGGCATTGACCCTTCTCTGGTACCAGGTCCCAGAGCTCCTGGCATCGAGCTCCAAGGAGGACCAATGTTAGTGCTTCATAGTCTGTGTTCAACATTGGGGTCCTTCATTGCTGATGAGGATGATGTCAAATCTTTCCATGTCCTCACCATGGGATCCAAAGACACTTGGTCCTAATGGGTGCTACCGACACCCAATGACATGGGAGATGGAGACCTTCTCAATGCCAGTGTGTCTCCCTGTGTCCAATGCAGCTCCAGGAACCATGGGGCAAATGCCCACGTCCATGGAACAAAGTTGTGAATGCCAAAAAATAATGTTGCAATGTTATTCTCTACTCTTAAGGGTCCTCTTCTTCATCTGTGGACAGAGTTTACAGAGAGAAGTACCATGGCCAGGCTCTAGGTACGGCTAGCATCAGTTATGAGGGTCAGACATAGAGATGACTTTGCCAGACCTAGAGCACTTTTTTGTGAGGACATAGGAGGAAAAACAGCTGCAGCAAAATCAAATGGCTCAATGATAAAAAAGGGATAACATCCCAACCAGAGAGGTCAGGCCTAAGTGGGCCGAAGAGCCACAGAAATCCAAGAAAACTTAAAAATGTCAGAAAAAAAAAACTAAAGGAGATAGGGCAGGAAGAAATGTCCCGTACCAACTTACTGAACAGGCAAGCTGACAAAAAGGCAAACGAGTGCTCTCCTAGCTCTGTGGAAAATGAATGACTGCTTGGTCCCATATGGCGATGGAGGACAGGAAAGCGTGTGCACATCAGTGCCAACAAAGGCTTCTGGACTCTTGAATGTTGGGCAGTATCCGTACCAGGACTCCGTCAGATGACATCACCCATCTGTGGTAATATGCTTGCCCTGCTTATCCTCCGAGAATACTAAATGCTAAACCTATTTTTTTTAAAAAGTTAAATGTGCACTGGAAATCATGCATTATAAGATATGGATCAGCTTTTAGCAAGAAAATTCAGCTTTTCCAATCCATTTACTATATCTGTGTCAGAGAGCCATCTGACACAGAAGACAGGAAAGTATGGTAAATTGGCTCTGCACCCTTAGGGCAAATACACAGATATCACTGCTACAGGCAGATAATCAGTAGGTGGTTCACCACCACTATCACTACCACCAGGGGATTCTCTCTGCTTCTGTCTCTACAGTCATATTATAGTTCAATTGTGGTAAACAAGCACTGAAACTGAACAAAAGCATTCTACACCAATGATTTTCAACCCAGTCCTCAGGGACCACCTGGCCAGTTGGGTTTTCAGGATACCGACAATGAATATGCATGAGAGGTAGTTGCATGCGAAGGAGGAAGCGCATTCTAATATCATGAAAACCCAATTGGCCAGGTCGTCCGGGAGGACAGGGTTGAAAATCACTGTTCCATACTACTAGGAAATCCAGTCACTTCACTGGCTTCCTATCCGTTACCGCATACAGTTCAAACTCCTCTTATTGACCTATAAGTGCATTCACTCTGCAGCTCCTCAGTACCTTGCCACTCTTATCTCCCTACATTCCTCCCCGGGAACTCCGTTCACTGGGTAAATTTCTCTTATCTGCACCCTTCTCCTCCACTGCTAACTCCTGACTCCGTTCCTTTTATCTTGCTGCACCATATGCCTGGAATAGACTTCCTGAGCCAGTACGTCAAGCTCCATCTCTGGCCGTCTTGAAATCTAAGCTAAAAGCCAACCTTTTTGATGCTGCTTTTAACTCCTAACCCTTATTCACTTGTTCAGAGCCCTTATTTTATCACCATCACTTTAATATTCCCCTATCTCTTGTTTGTTCTGATTGTCTGTCCTAATTAGATTGTAAGCTCTGTCGAGCAGGGACTGTCTCTTCATGTTCAAGTGTACAGCGCTGCATACGTCTAGTAGCGCTATAGAAATGATCAGTAGTAGTAGTACAGTGACCTTAACCCATTTTTGCTCAAATTTTTATTTTTACCCTAGATAGTAAAACAATTTTGGAACACTGAACAAAAAACGGTTAAATCTTGAATTTACCAGTTTAACTTTGACCAGTACTTCCCTCTATGCAGGCATCTTAGCCAAAAATATAAAAACCAGTTCATTAAAGTTAAACTGGTAAATTCAAGACGTAACCCTTTTTTGTTCACTGTTCCAAAATTGTTTGACAACTAAGTAGTTCATTAGCAAATCCCCAATATAATCATGTTAAGAACATAAGAATAGCCATATTGGGTCAGACCAATGGTCTATCTGCCCAGTATCTAGGTTTAAAAAAGGTTTAGACAACTTCCTGAAGGAAAAATCCCTAGAGTCTGTTATTCAGGTGGACATGGGGGAAGCCACTGCTTGCCCCGAGATTGGTAGCATGGAATGTTGCCACTATTTGGGTTTGGCCACCACTGGAAACAGGATACTGGGCAAATAGACCATCGGTCTGACCGAATATGGCTATTCTTATTTTCTTAACATGATTACATTGGAGATTTGCTAATGAACTACTTAGTTTTCAAACAAAATAATAATTAAAAAAAATCACTATCCATACAATTTAATAAATTGAATTTATTAGTTGACTTCTCATTTTAGGCCTTCTTAGCTATCTGGTTAATTGCTTACCTAAAAACTGTTTACTACAGCAAATACAAGACAGGAGATTAGATCACAAGGGTCTGTTATGCAAGCATACAACCAATCAATTTTTACAAAAAAGCTACAGCACTCGGGGTAATGTTCCTTAATGTTATCCTGTTTATGTTTCAAGCCATCTAAAATGATCGTGAAGATATTAACACTGAAAATAATCGACTTCATAAGGGTCATGCCCAATCTTTGTTATTAAGAACCAATTATAACTGATTGATACTAGGTTAAACTTTCTGTTGGTGACTGAAAAACAAATCAGGAAAGTTGGTTTCAGATTACAGAGCCATACTTTAGATTTAACTGCATTTTCATATACAGTGTGATCCGCTTAAGAACAAGGGTCTGAGACCAAAGAAATACATGCAGTTAACCGCAGCGTGCACTTAACCGTTGTGACCCAAAGAAGCTTGACATCTGATAAACATATGTACAGTACTGTTTATTATATGTACAGTATACAGTCTCCATTAACTGTCATTAGGCTTACTTGAAGTAATCAGTCACAGTACTCTGTACACTATTGTGTCAGAGTTCCATAGACTACGTCTGCCAGACAGTAAAAACTGTCACTGACATCCAGTGGCCTCCAGATAGGCCCGCACGGTGTTGAGACTCTCCAGCGCTCTTGCAAATGTGACAGGAGGTTGTTGAATTTCGTTTGCATGTGCCTTGATGCTCATTTCATTATCTGTTTCATCATCAGCCGTTGCCTGCGTGAAGGCACATATCTCAACATCAGTGCTGATCGTGTAGATCGTAATCAACAGCTACGTAGTGATGAAACTCCTCTTCAGTAACAACAGCTGGGATGTCAATAGCCTGTTCATCTGACGCGTTTGCAACAGCTGCATCTGTTTCATCCCTCTCCACATCCCTAACAAAGCTTGCCCGCTTGTAGCAGTTCACAATGGTTGCCTGTGTAACATGATTCCAGGCTTCTTTCTGCATATGTAGGGAATCCAAATGATAGATTACGAACCAGTTCAACAGCACGTTTATCCTTGCCAGTCTGGTCATCCATAACGCTCATCAGACGACGTAGCACAAGAGCCCGATAATGATTTTTGAAATTGGCTATTATGTCCTGATCCAGAGGTTGGATCAGAGAGGAAGTGTTTGGTGGCAGAAAGACCGCCTTGACGTTAGACAGCCTGACATCATCACTGTGTGCAGCACAATTATCACAAAGCAACAAAATCTGACGCTTTTGTGCCCGTATTCTAGTGTCTAACTTCTTTAGCCACTGCTTCCAAATTTCCCCAGTCATCCATGAATTTGTGTTAGCCTCATATGACACAAGAAGTCGCTTAACATTCTTGAAGCAACGGGGCTGTTTGCGCTTTCCAATGACAAGTGGTTCCAACTTCTCACTCTCATCCATATTGCAGCAAAGGAGGATCGTCAGTTGGTCCTTCGACATTTTACTTCCTGTAGTTTTGGCTTGTTTGAATGCAAGTGTTCCATCAGGAATCACTCGCCAGTAGAGACCGTTTTCATCAGCATTGAAAATGTCACGAGGTGCAAACTCGTTCAAGATGTTAGGAAGAACTGAAACAACCCAATTTTCAGCACCAAAGTCATCAGCGTCTTGTTTCTCACCATGCTGTTTCTTGAATTTTATATTGTTCCTCTCCTTCCAACTTTCCAACCACCCAGCAGTGGCTTTGAATTCAGTTAGTCCAAGACTTTCAGCTAGCTGATTAGCTTTCTCCATAAGCAGTGGACCACCGACAGGAAACTGTCTGCTCCCGACTTGAGAAACCACCGAAGAAGAGCATCTTCTACATCCTCAGCTTTTCCTGCCCATTTACATTTCTGGTGTGGATTTGTATTGTTTTGCCAGTCTTCCAGAAGCTGGTCTTTCTGCTTCAAGATATGTGAAATTTGACTGGGATTGACACCATATTCCTTAGCAATAGATGCTTGACTTTGTATAGTTTTCTAATTTTTTAAGAACTTCTATTCATTCAGCCAGTGTTAAAGTCTTACAGTTGCGTGACGATGACTCCAGTGTACACTCTAACAACATTCTTTCGTTTATTCTGCCTGTGGCAGTTAACCAACGAGATTTCAAATTTACAGCCCCTTTGTCGCGTGCCAATCGGCTTCCATATTCCGTGCATGCACTTATGCGGAGTCTTTCCTGCAGAGGAGCAGTCTTAAACCATGCATATAAGCAAATCTTGCACTTATCAGTGGTGCGCTAAACCGAAGTTTGTCCCCCTAGAAATTGATGGTGCCAAAAACGGGACCGAAGTACAGCATGCAGTTAAACAGAGCATGCGCATATCTGACATGCACTTAAATGGAGTGCACTGTACTTATTTATTTTAAAAATTTGTAGACCAAACTATCCTACAGTTCCAGGTGGTTTACATAAGAATGTACATATTAAAGCATTAAAAGGCATTATCTAAAACAAAGCCCATAAAACAAGATAAAGAGCAGTCACAATAAAATAAAAACTTATGCTGCATATAGCAGCCGTGCTAAAAGTTCAGGGAGTCACAGCAGTCGGTTATATGCCAGCAAATGCTTGTAAAAACAAGTGCGCTTTCAAGTTTTTCCTAAATTGCAGTGTTGAAATAAGTTTTGCTCAGGAGCCACCTTTCTTTTAAATGTCCTAGAGCAAAACACAAAAAAGTCAATATTCAATGTGTTAATATCTGGCCGAGGATAACCAGAGAATTTATCAGGTTATTTTCAACCAAATGTTCAATCAGATTGTCTATGTGCATCTATAAAGTGCTGCCGGTAGTGCTAAACAAATAGCATTAATATCAAGTTATGTCAGCACTGAAACCTGAAATGAACCAGACACGTTAATATGGTTAATGCAGACCTGCTACTTACAGTTGTGTGCAAAGATTTAGGCATCCTTGGTCAAATTCTTTGTGACAATTAACTCCTAAGTGAACAGAAGCTAACAGAACCTCTACATTCTTAAACATGACACTGTCTGCAAATTTTAATGCATAATTACTATTTATTTCAGATCTTTACAGATTTAAAATAAGGAAACTGAGTATGGCAAGTCCAAAAGTGTGAACACTCACTTAAGACTTTATCATCACCTTCTTTGGTAAAAAAAATAGAAGTTTCCAAACATTTCCTGTAGCCATCTAAGGGGAGGGGGTAGTGATTAACACACATTAAGAGAACAATGAACGACTTCCAATGCCCAGGCAAAGACAACCCACCTACACCGGGCTAGCCCTAGTGTCTAGTGGTGGGGGATAGGAACCATTCCCTAGTGGCTCCTCCCCATAGGATTCAGGCATTATAACGATGCCTCTGACCCTTAGCAATTCTCTTATAGTACTAATGATAAGGGTCAGAGGTGCCATTTTGTTGAGGGCAACCTATGTGGAAGGACCAACTGAAGATCACAGGAACCCCCACTGCTAAGTACCCGAGATAACCCCCGAAAGGTCTGGGGTGGTGGGAGGGGTGTCTTCATGGAGATTGGGAGTCTTTTCCAGGTGGTGGGATAAGGGAGGTTGGCATGAGAATTATATTACCTCCAGCTCCTTTAAAAGATAGCTGGCCTGACTCAGGACCTTCTAAACTGCATCCCCATGCCACCTATGTGTACACCCACCTGCATTCTACACACTAAGATATGTGCATACTTTATAAAATAGTGCTTAAGTGGCATTTCAGTGAGAATATGCTAGTAATCTAAATTACATGTATAAATGTTAAGTATCTCCTTTAAAGAATTACCCACTCCATATGAGAGATCTCCCAACAGATTTTCAGTAACATTCTATGCTGGGGACTGATAAATATAATATGTTTGTGTTTTTACATATGTATGTTTACTTGTAACCTGCTTAGGCGCTAGGCAGGATAAAAATGTATAAAGTAAATAAATGGTCAATTTAAGTATATTTGGATCATTGTCTTGCTGAAATATCCAACTCTTTTCAGTTTCTTCACAGACTGTAGATAATTAGCTTCTAGAGCAAGTTGGCATTTAGTTAAATCCATTCTTCCTTCCACCAACAAATATTTTCTGTGCCATAGGTAATCACACAGTGCCAAGGCATAATAGATCCATCTCTATGCTTAATGGTTTGAAAGGTGATTGGCTTGGTTCAGGAGCTGGCCAAATTGGAGATGGGGTCTTCGTTTTTGGAGGACACCCTTTATGATTTGCTAAGGGCTTCGGCTAAGAATATGGCTCTGGCGGTGATGGCTCGCAGAGCTCTTTGGCTAAGGGGCTGGGTGGCAGATGCGGCCTCTAAAGCAAAGTTGTGTTCTCTACCTTTCAAAGGTTCTATGTTGTTTGGAGAGGACTTGGATAAACTGATGAGTGGTCTTGGGGATACCAAGGTCTCACGGTTTCCGGAGTTACGTATGAGGAGAGACTTGCTGACCTAAACATGTATACTCTGGAGGAAAGGAGAAACAGGGGTGATATGATACAGACGTTCAAATATTTGAAAGGTATTAATCCGCAAACGAACCTTTTTCCGGAAATGCGAAGGCGGTAGAACGAGAGGACATGAAATGAGATTGAAGGGGGGCAGACTCAAGAAAAATGTCAGGAAGTATTTTTTCACGGAGTAGTGGATGCTTGGAATGCCCTCCCGCGGGAGGTGGTGGAAAAGAAAACGGTAACGGAATTCAAACATGCATGGGATAAACATAAAGGAATCATGTTCAGAAGGAATGGATTCTCGGGAGCTTAGACGAGATTGGGTGGCAGAGCTGGTGCTGGGAGGTGGGGCTGGTGGTTTGGAGGCAGGGATAGTGCTGGGCAGACTTATACGGTCTGTGCTAGAGCCAGTGGTGGGAGGCGGGACTAGTGGTTGGGAGGCGGGGATAGTGCTGGGCAGACTTATACGGTCTGTGCCCTGAAGAGGACAGGTACAAATCAAGGTAGGGTATACACAAAAAGTAGCACACATGAGTTCATCTTTTTGGGCAGACTGGATGGACCATGCAGGTCTTTTTCTGCTGTCATCTACTATGTTACTATGTGATTTTTTTTTTTTCAAATGCATCACCCTTTTTCTCCAAGTGTGTCTGTGTTTTTTATCCAACATTTCAGTTTTCATTTCATCAATCCAAACCACTTTGCTCCAAAATGTTTCAAGCATATCAAGGGGTGTTTTTTTTTTGTTTGTTTTGCAAAGTGCAAGCAAATTACTATCAGATCATAGGAAAGGTTTCCTATTGACAACTCTCCAATGCAGATCACTGAACCTGCATAAAACTACTCCAGTGTCAGCTAAACGTTTCACCAGGTCATTGCAGAGCAATCTGTGAATTCTGTTATGCAGATTTTTTTTCAAATACTTTTAATATTTATTGAAATGTTTAAATTATTTACAATTATCCACTTGCATAAAGAAATTCTGACAAGGGAGAAAAAAAGTCATATTACAAAAATATTAAAATTTTAACCTAATTTAGGAAAATAATATTCAACATCCCCCCCCCCCCAAAAAAAAAACAGTCTCTTTAGACCAAAATCCTGAAAGAAAAGAAAAGGGGGGGGGGGGGGGAAACCCAAAACTTTGCAGAAGTATAAAAAAAGAAATTCAGTAATAAGTCTTAGTATTACACTCTTCCGTTTTAACTACCAGTCTCTAAAGGAGGTATGGGATCTGCCTGCAAAACTGGTGATCTTTCCAAATCAGGACCTTAGCTGTTCTGGAACACAGAAAAGATATTTAACCCCAGCAAAATAAATCAAACACCTGTAAGGGTATCGAAGAAAATATTTAGCCCCAAGGACAACACTTCGCGCCTCATAGAACGGAAAAGGTTGCATCTCTCCTGCATTGAATGGGAAGCAACAAGGCATAACCAAATCCTTTGTCCCAGGTACAAACTTATAGATTTCCTGAAGTACAGGCACATGTTAAGGTCCTGTTCAAATACACAACTCACGAAATAATGTTACTCTTTCCTGGACCTCTTAACTAGATGATTCTAGTATAGCAGTCACATCTAGTACCCCATTCCCTTGAGATTCTCAATTCCTTCTTAATGGAAGATAATATACTTTATTGAAAGGGGGGCAAATTGGCATCAGGCAAAGTCAGAATCTCAACAAGATAATTTTTCCAGGTCTCCAAGGGGGGGTCTGGCCCAAGACCTGGGAAAATTCAGAACCCTTAAGTTCAATCATCTAGAAGGATTTTCAAGTTCCATTTTCCTGTGGAACTAAATAACAGATTTCACTTCCTTTGGGCGCTAAGGGCGTGCTAGCATTTTTAGCACACTAAATGCTAAAGACACCCATAGAAATATATGGGTGTCTCTAGTGTTTAGTGCACGCTAATTTTAGGTGTGTGCTAAAAACTCTAGCACATCTTAGTAAACAGGGCCCTTTGTGTCTTTTTCTAGCTCTTCAAGCCTTTGAAATCTATTTCTAGGGCCTCCTGCCTCTGCACCAAATCTGAGACAGTGTTCACCAGAGAGCTTCAGTCTAATGAACATTTAGAAATTGCTGAATTCATTTTCACAAGCATTACCCAAATACCTTCAAGGGATAATTTAGTAACACCATTCGTCGTTAAGGGCGTCTCTACTGAAAATCCAACTATTACCTCGAGAACTCCACTTTGGGTTGTTGTATCAGCTACACTCGAAGTTCCAAGCTGTTTCACTTGTGGGTAAGACCCTTGAGGAGACTCCATCGGTGTACCCTCTGGAATGCCGATACCAACGGAGATATTCTGACCCCGTGCTAAGCCCTCCACAGTTTCTACTTCAGTTGTATTCAACGTCGATCTCCCCTGCAAAGAAGCCTGCCCATCCTGGAGGATGAGACCAAGCTGGCCAAGGAAAACCTCGCCCCTAAGCTGCTCCAAGTTTCCACTTCCAGTAGTAGGGGACAAACTCCCAATTGTTGAAGGAAGATTCTGAGTTTAAGAGTCTATCCAAGGCTGTGCTGCAGCTGGAAGTGAAGAAACTGCAAGGTAACTCTATACTTTTCCCTTTCTTTTCAGCACCATAGTAGAGGAAATTCAGTTAGCTAACACAGCAATTCTCAGAGCAACATCACCATCTTAACCCCTCCCCCCTCCCGTTTTGCAAATCTGACTGGCTTTCAGACCATTCTATCACATATGGTTTCTTGGTCTTCCAGATTTTGCCTTGACTTCAACAGTTCCATGTAACATTTATTTACAATAGTTTTAATGGTTAAAACAGCTTGTTGCCAGAGATTTCTGTAGCCTTCTAGTGCTTTTTCTGAGAGTGAATTATCTTAATTTTCACATATACAGACAACTGCTTAGAAGAGACCAATCATAAGATGACAGGTTAAAAGGGTCAGAATGTATATTGTCTTCACCTGACTAACTGAAGCCCTAAGAGTCACTGAACTTTGGGGGCTTTGTAATCAATAAGAGATAGTGATTAACCAGCTGGAAGAGTATCCACATTTCATTTGCCACATTCATTTATTATCATCAATCTGTTAAACCCAGCAGCTAAACAGTAGTCATGTATTAAACTTTGCAGAAAGAAGTTACATTTAACTTTGTATGATGAAGAAGTTGTGTCAACTTCTGTTCATGTAGGCAGCTTTGATGAAATATTTTCCAAAACAAACATGGATACACACATTGAAAAATGTGCCTAAATATACAGGGTTAAAGAGAATGATATAGCAGATTCCAACTATGACTGAAAAACAAACACCTCAAATAGAGTAGCTTAGTAGTTAGAACAGCCAGCTGTGAACCATGAAAGCCAGGCTTCAAATACCATTTATAACATTTTACCAAGTGACACCCTCAGGCAGCTGAATGGCTGCAAATTCTAAGCTCTCAACATCTAAGTTGTGAGGGCCAGGGACTAGAGGTTGGGGTGCAGAAGAGACCCCTTGTTCTAAGTGATGATGGTCAGAAAACATGCCAATCTCAAAGGTTCTTCAGAAGACAACTCCAGAAAAAGAAGGAACCAAATCCGCCTTGGCCAATAAGGCGTGATGAGGATCATGGATCCCCAGTCCTACTTGAGTTTCAGCAGAATCTTCTCTATTAGAAGGGTTGGAGGATACAGATGGCCCTCCCCCAAATCAAGGAGGAAGGTATCCAGTGTTAGCCTGCTGTGTAATCTGAGTCTGAAGCAGCACTGAGAAACTTGGCATTTAGATGAATGGCAAACAGATCCACCGAGGCAGTGCCCCACTCTCAGATGATCCTGCGGGCAATGGTCATACTGAGAGACCACTCATATGGTTGCATCACCTGCTCAGCCTGTCAGACTATTGTCTTTTCCTGCCAAATACGTGGCTCTGAACACAATGCCATCTCTTGTGGTCTACTGCCACATCTCAGCTGCTTCCTGACAAAATGGAAAATAACCCTTACCCCCACCCCCACCTCTGTTGAGATAGTACATGGTGATTTGAACAATTGGTTCAACAGGTGATCTCTGAAAGCCTTTGGAGCATCCCATACTACCTGCAGTTCAAAGACTAATGTGAAGCTAAGAATCCTGAGCAAACCAGTGACCTTGAGAGTGAAGAGAAGATACATCTTCACTGCTCTGCGGATGAAAAAGAACTGCGAGTCCCGCATAAGTCAGGCAGGTGGGAAAGCACGCACGTATGCATGGTCAGGCCTGCCAAAAGCTTCAAAATTCTTATGAATGCTGGGCAACATTTGCACTGGGGCTCCGTAGATGATGTCACCCAGATATGAGGACATACTGTTCTGCTGGTCCTCAGAGAACAAGTTGTACATCATTATCAGTTACTTTTCTTTCCAAAAGCAAAATGTTTCTGATGGGCAATAACATCATTTATTGTCATGAACTTTGGTCTCTGTAAACCATATATAGCAATCTGATAGTGGAGGTGGGATAAAAAAAAATTGCTAACAAAATTCAAAAATAGCAAAAGAACAAACTCAGATAATTCTTAGGATGTTGGAAAGCAAGGGTAAAGTGAAAAAGTCAAGGAAAATTTGCAAAAGTAGTAAAGTTTATGGCAGGTGAAGGTTGTTTGTGTTTTGCCATTGCTTTGTGTGTGTGCATTTCCAAGAGGATGTTTAAACTTTTTTTATGAACCTTCATGGGGTCACATTTCTTTGACATAAACATGTTAACACTAGAAGGTGGCTGGAAGTTACACCTCTTAGTATGTTAATTGGAACCATCAAATCAGATCTCTCTTTTGTAAAAGATGTATTACTTCAACATTTTCTGGATTATTGCTCCCTTTTAATACTGAATTCCACGGCTGAACATAATGATACAGGTTTGACTGAAAAAAAAATCAATTCAGCAATTTTGGTTTTTAACAGTTGATGCTTACACTACTATCTGCATACAAAACGGATTTCTTAGCCCTCTCTCATTGCTCACATAGCAGACATTTTGTGTGGCTGCAAAATTACTTAAATTGGAGATCCATTTGTAACGCACAACAGTGTTCCAATAAGTAGTGCATTATAACCAGCAAACTTGAAGTTAGCTACATTTTATGCATGCCTGTTTTCAAATAATCCCCGTGATGTACAAAAATACAAACAGATGTGCCTAATGGATGGTACTTTAAAAATCCTTAGAGATGCATTCTATTTTCTTATTTTTAAGAGCCAAGAGTTAAAAAGAAGTTCCTGTGGAAGAAAAATTCTTCCTGCTCCCAATCTTTTAACAGTAAGAGGTGGGTGCATGACTCTTCACTGAAAGTCATCAGATATTCTACAGAAAACCAGATACTGATGAGAGCCCATAAGAATCACATGGTGACTGGTGTTAAACTGAATGCATGACATTTCATTGATCAAAATTGTATTCCCTTTCACTCTTTTCTCTTGGCTCATCAGTATGTAGAGATCATTCAAAAAGAGCAGAGATTTGAAACTTGGAAAAAAAAAAAAAAAAGGATGTCTCCTTAAAATGAATCAGTGTCTGCTGCTAAATAATTACCAAGAAAGCTGGAGGTTTTATTGAGAAATGCAAAGCACTTGGAACTTCAGTAGCCATCTAAGTTCAGAATGCTTTAGTATTATCAAGGATAGTTCAAAAAACATAAAATATACTTCCGTGAAAGCATCCCAGCTGGACAACTACATCATTATTATTTACTAGTAAAAAAGCCCCGTTTCTGATGCAAATGAAACGGGGGTTAGAAATGTTTTCTTCTGTGTGCATGTGGGAGTTCCTGCCCTCTGGCCTCTCTCCCCTCCCCCCTCTGAGTCCTTCACTATTACAGAGCCAGCGATTTGATTTTGTGCTCTGCTGTTTCCTTCACTGACTGTGTTACAGAGAGGGCGGGGCAGACACTCATACGGAAACCGGATATCTCGCCCCCTTCACACTTCCGGCTGGAGGCTTCATAGAACGTTGGTGTTGCCTTTTATATAGAGAGATTTGGATTTAGCTCATGCATTTTCATTGGCAGCTCAAGGCAAGTAATCTTAAAAGTACAGCATTTTCCTGTCACCAGAGGGCTTATGATTTACATGAGGCAACAGCGGGTTAAATGTCTTCTCTAAAATCATAAGGACTAGCAGTGGGATTTGAACCTTGATCTGTCATGTCCCCTACCTCAACGCAAGCGGCGTCCTCGGGCTGCACAGGGTCCTGTCGACACTCACACTTGACTGGCACAACCCTGAGCCATGTGTGTGTAGTTCTTCTCTGGCTGCAGGCTCATTGATTGCTTTGCTTCCATGTACCTGGCTCTGCTCTATCTCTGCCTCCTCCTTGATTGCTTTCCTTCCACCCACCTGGGTCTGCTCTTCTTCTGCCTGGCTTCCCTTGCTTCTCTCCTATTGGTCTTCCAGTTCCTCCTTCCCCTGCTCTTGTCCTATGGCTGTGCCCCTTCTCCCTGCTGATGTCAGACGCCAGCACTTTATCAGCTGAGCTCTCCCTAGACTCCTTGCTTCGGCTTCTACTTTGGTAGGTGTTACATGCTCAGTAGTGTGCCTCTCCTCTACTTTGTTATTCACTGCTGACTTAGCCTGTACCTGGATTACTCTTGTGTCTGCTGCCTACCTACTGGCCCTGCCTGTACCTGGATTACTCTCTTGACCTGCTGCCTGCCTACTGACTCTGCCTGTACCTGGATCACTCTCTTGCCTGCTGCCTGTCTGGCCGTCACGTTCATCACCCCGCTTCCTGCTCCATTTCGTAAGCCCTGCAGGCCGCCCACACCTAGGGGCTCAACCTCTGGGGAATGGCAGTCAGCGCAGGTGAAACCCGGGGTTGTCCAGCTGACAAGCAGAACCTGGTCCGAGTACCAGGTTCGGCAGCACTCTACTTGGTACAAGAACTCACAGGTCTGTCAGTAAGCCGAAGCCATGAGTTCACTGGACAAACCCAACTTGGCAAATTTGGCCTAGGTTCTTCAGCAGCAACAGGCCCAGCTGAATCGTCTGTTCTGAGTCCTGCAAGACGTTTGTTCCCAGTTGTCTACTCTTCAATCCCAACGGCAAGTTCCTGCTGCACCGTCCGGACCAGTTTTACTGACTCCTGGGTTAAAGCTCCCTGAGTCTCCCCGGTTTGACGGTACCCCTTCCGCTTGTCAAGGGTTCCTCAACCAATGTCTTATGTTTTTTGAAATGCAACCTGGAGTCTTTTCCTCCGATAAACTCAAGATCAGTTATATAATTTCCCTGCTCTCTGGACCAGCCCTGACTTGGGCCTCTCCTCTCTGGGAGCAGCAGGATCCTCTACTCACTGATCTTGGGGAATTTCTTCACCACTTTAGGTTACTTTTCGACATGCCTGGACGTCCCTCTTCGACAGCAGGAGAACTTCTACAGATTCAACAAGGCAATTGCTCTGTAGGGGCTTATGCTGTACACTTTCGAACCCTAGCCTATGAGATGAGATGGAACCAGGAGGCCCTCACGGCCATCTTCTGGCAGGGGTTAACGGGCCGAATCAAAGACAAGTTGGCAGGCCGGGAACTTCCGACCACATTGGATGCCCTGATTACTCTCTGCATCCGTATCAACGTTTGGTTTCAAGAGAGGACAGAGGAACTTTCTGCTCAGCGTCAATCACAGAGACCATCTCCTCGGGTGTTGCATCCTTCTCCTAAAGGAGCTACTGGCACCACTTCTGGAATCTCAGAAGAGCCGATAATTATTGGGCGGCATCGCCTCTCTGAGAAGGAAAGGGCTCACCGTCGGGACAATCAACTCTGCCTCTATTGTGGGCAGGCTGGCCATTTCCTGAGATATTGCCCAAATAAACTGGGAAATGCATTGACCCAGGCCCTCTGAAGGGGGTGGCCCTGGGTCGATTTTCACCTCTTCCGGATAATCTTGTCTCCGTCCCTATTTTCCTGCGCTGGAAGGAACTTTGTATTAGCACCATGGCTTTGATCGATTCAGGGGCCAGAGGAAATTTTATTGACGCCAGTCTCTTAGTCCCGGTGCCCCACTGCTTATTGGTGAATTACATTCCAACCTGATTGTCTGTTTGGATGAGAACAATTTGGTGAGATAGCCGATCTCTGAAAGCCTTTAGAGCGTTCCAGATCACCCAGAGCTCCAAGAGATTGAAGATTTTTTTCCTGGGTGCACCAAGCCCTTTGAGTGTGATGCCCATCTACATGAGCTCCCCATCCCAGGAGAGATGCATCAGTCAGCACTTTTTGAGGCTGATGAATTTAGAATTGAAGTGCCAGAGTCAAAAAGGATCAAATTGTCCACCACTAAAGAGAGCCTACAAGCTCTGGGGACACTTGGATGACATCTTCTAGACCCCCCCCCCCCCCCCCCGAGGCTTGATTCCAGTGAGAAGCCAAGGTCCATTGAGCTGATCTCATGTGAAGACGTGTCATGGGTGTAACGTACATTGTGAAAGCTATGTGGCCCAACAATTTCAATATCTGCCGAGCTGTGACCTGCTGAGAGGCACGAACCTTGGACCCAGACAAGACAAGGTTGTCTGCTCTCATCTCCGGGAGGTAGGCTCAAACCCTCTGTGTGTCAAGCAGGGCTCCCATGAACTCCAATTGCCAGACAGGGAGGAGTTGGGACTTGGGGTAGTTTAAAATGAACCCTAGTAGCTCAAGAACCCAAATAGTCATCCACATGGATTCCTGAGCACTGTCCACTGAAGTGCTTTTCATCAGCCAATCATCGAGATAAGGGAACACATGCACTCTCAGTCTGCGCAGCAATGCTGCAACTATCGTTAGACATTTGGTGAAGACCCTGGGAGCTGACATTAAGACCAAAAGGCAACACGTGGTACTGAAAGTGATGTGTTCCCAAATTGAAGACACTTCCAGTGGGCTGGAAGTATCGGGATGTGAGTATATGCATCCTTTAAGTCCAGAGAGCATAGCCAATTGTTTTTCTGAATCATTGGGAGAAGGGTGCCCAGGGAAGCCATCCAGAACTTTTTTCAGACTAAGAATTTGTTCAGGGGCCTTAGGTCTAGGATGGAACGCATCCCCCCTGTCTTCTTCTGCACAAGAAAGTACCTGGAACAGAATCCCTGCCCTTCTTCCCCTGGTGGAACGGGTTCAACTGTAAAGGCCTTTAGAAGGGAGGGGAGTTCCTCTGTCAAGTACCTGCCTGTGCTGAGAGCTGAATGAATGAGCTCTCAGTGGCCGATTTGAAGTTTTGAGATGCCAATTGAGGGCATATCTGAGACAGACTATTTGAAGAACCCACCAGTCAGAAGTTATAAGAGGCCACCTTTGGTGAAAACATTTCAGCCTCCCCTGACCGGCAAGTCATCCGGGATGGACACTTTTACTGCGGCTATGCTCTTCTGGAGCCACTCAAAAACTCATCCCCTGCTTTGCCAGGGGAGCAGCAGGGCCCTTAGGAGCACGCTGTTGACATGAATGAGTGTGCTGGGGCTGAGCCTGAGTAGGCAGGTAAGGCGAAGGGGTGTACCTACACCTAGGATAGTAATAGGAATACCTCCTTGGTTTACCAAAAGACCTCCTAGCTAAGGAGGCTGATGCAGAAAGGGCCCGGCAGGAGAGGGAAGAGATTTTACCGATGTGTTTCTCGATTTAATCTGTGACCCCCTCAACCTGTTCTCCAAAAAGGTTATCCCCCAGCAAGGGGCATCCACCAACTGCTGCTGAACAGCATGTTCCAAGTCAGAAACACGCAGCCAAGAGAATCCGTGCATCACTATACTTTGAACAAATATCCTGGATGCCGCATCAAAAGTGTCAAAAGTGACTCTGGCCAAGAACTTTAGACACACCTTCTGCTGCTTGACCAACTGGCGAAAAGGCTCAGCATGCTCTGGAGGGAGAATGTCAACCAAGTCTGACAGCTGTCACTGCAAGTTTCTCAAGTAGACGCTCATGAAGAGCGGGTAGATTGTATTCGGGAGATGAGTATTGAAGACTGGTACATCTTCCTCCGATAAGAATCCAAGGTTCTTGCTTCTCTGCCTGGGGGCATCGAGGAATAGTCCCTGGAACTCCTGGCTTTTTTTTGAGAATAGATTCCACCAATATGTAATTGTGAGGCAACTGAGGCCTATCAAAACCAGGTGTCCAATGTATCCGATACCAGGTGTCAATCTTCTTGAGCATGAGAGGGACCGACCGAAGGGACTCCCAGTTCCTGATCAGGACTTTGTGGAGTACCTTATGGGGAGTTGCAGTCACAGCCTCCTTTGGAGGAGATGTATAGTCCATGACCTTGAGCATCAAGGCCCTGGGCTCATCCTCCACTTACAAAGGAAATGGAATGGCCTTAGCCATTTCCTTTACAAAAGATGGAAATGAAAGGCTCTCCAGTGGAGACCTTCTCCTTTCAGGTGGAGGGGAGGATTCATAAGGAATCCCATAAGACTTATCTGAGGAAAAGTATCTAGGATCCTCCTTTGAATCCCACGAGCACTCCTCTTCAGTGTCAGACAGTATCTCCCTATGGGATTTCCAAGACTGTACCTGTCTCGGTGCCGAGGAACCATGTCCTCGAGAGTGGCGTTGAGAAGTCAACTCCCACCTTGACTCCAGCGAAGCTTCCACCATCAACGTTGAGGGAGTGCCGGCTTGGATGGCAGTAGACACCGGGGCTAGGCAGAGCTGCAACGGGCGGTAGGATAGTCGCAAGCACCCCCGATACAGATGCACACCATTGCATGATTCAGCAGCTCACGGAGCAAGACCCGGATGAGCTCATCAAGAGCAGACACCAGGAAAAGCTGGGGTGCTGGCTGAGGCGTAGGTTGCAGAACCACTGGGGTAGACACACAAGCAGGATCTTGGCCGCTAGGAGACAGGTGCATCAGCATCTACTATATGGAGGGTCAGCAGTCCTCCCAGCGCTGATGCTTCTCAGGTGCCGAATCCTTTGACATCCCGGAGCTCCCAGCACCCTGTGTCAAGGGTGACTGATGATGATGCTTCTTGGCCTTCACCTAAAGCGTGCCACCAAGGCTCCTCTGTGCCAACGAGGACGACATCGAATCCTCACATCGCCTCGGGGGTCGGGTCCGATGGACAGTCCTGGTGGGGTCTGCACAACAGGAGGCCTCAAGACAGGTGGAGACCCACTCAATGCTTCACTGCTCCCAGTGTCTAGAAGTCTTGTAGCAGCCATGCTTACCGATGCTCAACGTTGGATGCTGATTGATGCCTCAAACCTCAATGCCGACGATGAGGAACCGGACTTGGCTCCAAAACTCCTCGCTCATTGAGCCTCTCAGGAAATCTGGGTCCTCTTCTTCATGCGAAGACAGAACACAGTTAGAAGGGCTATGATTGGACCCTAGACACTGCAGACACCAAGAATGGGTGTCCTTTCCTGAGATGTTCCGATTGTACCGGATACTGTGAATCTTCATGGACACAGACAAATACTTCGGCTAGATTAAACGACTTGATGGTGCCTGAAAAAGGAGCAAAGCACTGTAAAAAGAAAAGAGAAATACCCGGCCAAAGTCAAGGCCTAAAAACAGCCCGATGACGACTTTCCTTGCCTGGTTTCTTGTTTGTAATTCTGTGTTTAGTTTCTGTTTGTCTATGTCCTGGCTTTGGGGCTGCTTGCAGCTCTTAGTTCTGTGTCTTGTTAGTCAGTGTTTGTTCCCTGTTTAGTGGCTGTTCTGCAGCTTTCTGTTCTGCCCTTTAGCTTTCCCTTCCTTGCCCAGTCTCCTGCCTTGCTGCCCATGTTCCTCCCTCTCCCCTCTGACCCTCAGTCCCTGTGCTGCCTTGCTGTTATCCAGTCCTGCCCTGTCCAGCAAGTCCTGCCGGCCACCTGAAGCCCAGAGCTCAACTCTGGGTGAAAAGTGGCGAAGTGCAGGTGAAGCCTAACTGCTTGCCTGAGATTTGCCTAGTCTCCGGTGTGGGGTGGTTTTGCCTGCTACTGCCGCTCCTCGGCAGTGGCCCAAGGGCTCACAACCCAGTTCCTGCATTGAAAACATGACACCTTCTCCTCATGTGGAAAAAGAACAACTGAAGAGACCACGTTCACGAGATGGGTAGGAAGGCACTCGCGCGTCACACAGCTTTCTTTTAGCTATAGCAAAATGAAAGACCAGAAGACGCGGATCAGCGTCACCCACTTGTGAGAATATATAAGCCTGCTTGTCCTCGGAGAATGTGGACTATATGTGGAGAAGAGACGGCTGAGGGGAGACATGATAGAGGTATATAAAATAATGAGTGGCGTGGAACAGGTGGATGTGAAGCGTCTGTTCACGCTTTCCAAAAATACTAGGACTAGGGGGCATGCGATGAAACTACAGTGTAGTAAATGTAAAACAAATCGGAGAAAATTTTTCTTCACCCAACGTGTAATTAAATTCTGGAATTCGTTGCCGGAGAAAGTGGTGAAGGCGGTTAGCTTAGCAGAGTTTAAAAAGGGGTTGGACGGTTTCCTAAAGGACAAGTCCATAAACCGCTACTAAACGGACTTGGGAAAAATCCAAAATTCCAGGAATAACATGTATAGAATGTTTGTACGTTTGGGAAGCTTGCCAGGTGCCCTTGGCCTGGATTGGCTGCTGTCGTGGACAGGATGCTGGGCTCGATGGACCCTTGGTCTTTTCCCAGTATGGCATTACTTATGTACTTATGTAAAATGAATAAATGACGTTTAAATTTCAACCTCCACTAATAGGCAGCCAAAGGTGCGACAAAGAATTTAGTACCATAAATTTGCCTAACGGCTGTATATTAAACTAACTGGAAGCATTTCAAAGAACCAATACCAAGCCCATTATATAGGGCAGGAATGTACAACTTCGATCCTTGAGGGCCATAATCCAGTCAGGTTTTTAGGATTTCCCCAATGAATATGCATGAGATCTATTTGCAAGAACTGCCTCCATTATATGCATATTCATTGTGGAAATCCTGAAAACCTGACCTGGTGAGGGTTGAGTTTGGAGACCCCAGATATAGCCCCCCCCCCCCCCCCCCCCCATTTACAAAGTGAGTGGGCTGTGTCGTCACTAGTGAGGCTTAGTAAACAGGGAGGTAAGTGCTCTAAAAACGTGTACCAAAACTGTCAGCACTTGAAAGTCCAAAAAAAGCTCAAATAGATCTAATTCTATGGATGCTAATGAAACATCTAACTACTAAGTTACTTCAGTACAATAAAAATGTATATTCTGCCATCTATTCACAAAAGATCAATGCAGATTACAATGTAAGTAAAACAAAATTAGGCCATCACTAAGAAAAGTACAACAATCATACAAATATCTTATTAACCCAAACCATACCATATCGATAAATTGATCAGAATTTAGATGACATATGTAGAAAATAAATGAGCTTTCAACAATTTACAAAATCT
The DNA here is from genome assembly GCF_901765095.1 of Microcaecilia unicolor. Taxonomy (NCBI): domain Eukaryota; kingdom Metazoa; phylum Chordata; class Amphibia; order Gymnophiona; family Siphonopidae; genus Microcaecilia; species Microcaecilia unicolor. The sequence continues at coordinate 471,192,343 of NC_044031.1, forward strand.
CAAATAAAAGGGTAACACACTTAACGCCAAAGAATGAGAATTCCAACATTGTACTGAACAGTAAACAAGACTGGAACTATGGTAAGATTTATACCTCACATTTTTCTTTACAGACGGAAATTGTAATAAACAAGGATCCTTCGATCTTAATGAGTGAATTGGTGTTTCTAATGTAAATACTTTTCTAATCCTCAAACCCTCATCTAATTTCACTGGCATCAACCATACTTTTGAAAAGTTTGCTATAAACAGATTTCAAAGAATTCAGTTACTGACAGTGCAACAACAAAGATCCCTATCCCATGCATTGTCAGTATGATCCCCCCTACTTATCACATGTATGTCTTAAATGTTTAGAACTAAGATTACCAAAGTACAAGACACTGCTAAGTATGGGCTGGTGACGTGATTCAAAAAGACGTTTTTATCCAGAGCGATGCAGGCATTTAAGGAAGCCTGGAGCCCGCCTCCGCAGGGCTTCTATTGGTCTAACTGGACCAATAGAAGTCACCACAGGAAAAGCACCCAACCTGCAGCCACGGTGATCAAAACCGCCCAATAGGCCCGTGACGTTCAAAAAACCCCACGGGGGGCGTCGGAACAACCCAATAATCTGTAAAAACACAGAATTGGCAGCTTTGGTTATGGCCCTCTCTCAAGAGGCATAATTTCTCTTCCTGGAAGGCACTTGCCTTCCAACAGAAGCTCACAGGTTCAAGGCTGGCTGGTGACTGACAGCTATTTACAGTGGGGAAAAAAATGCTAAAATGTAAAGATACTGGAAAGAAACCCGTCATTTTGTAGTTTATTCCTGTCATTTCAGGTTAGATTCTATATGACACCTGGATAAGTGCCACTGTCTGGGTCTATCTGTTGAATTTCAGCGGCACTATCTGAAGAGTGCACTGAAAATTATTAGACTACCCTAGCAATGTCCGGAGAGACCCAGACTGAGTATGGGTGGTTTCAGGAATTATCTGGGTATTAGCACTAGCCAGTTCTCTATCCAGATAATTTAGGACAGCATAAAAGGCTTAACACTGGTGGTTGCCGATCTGTCTGGATATTTAGCTCTGCTCATTATCTTGGGGGCAGTGCTGAATATCCAGATTTTATTTTTAACCGCAATGGCTGTTTATAAAAACACTGACCCCAATGGCTGAATATTGACCCATCATTGTTTATTATTAAACTCCAGAATATAGCCTCTTGTGGTGATGGTATTTAGCAGCACGTGCCTAGAGCAGTTCATTGCCTGACATAAGCTTAAGATGTTCAAATTTGGAGTGGAAGAGTAGCCTAGTGGCCAGTGCAGTGGACTTTGATCCTGGGGAACTGAGTTTGATTCCCACTGCAGCTCCTTTTGACTCTGGGCAAATCACTTAACCCTCCATTGCCCCTGGTACAAAATAAGTACCTGAATATATGTAAACCGCTTTGAATGTAGTTGCAAAAGCCTCAGAAAGGCGGTATATCAAGTCCCATTTCCCTTTCTTCACTTCCCACCCTCAAACTCTCTAAACCAGTGGTTCCCAAACTTTAATTCATTTGATTACTTAAAAATTCAAATAACTCTAGGCAATGATGAAAACTAGTAGACCTACTACGGTGGCCGTAGCTAGAAGGTTACTAGGCTGTATAGAGAGAGGTGTGACCAGCAGAAGAAAAGAGATGTTGATGCCCCTGTACAAGTCGTTGGTGAGGCCCCACCTGGAGTATTGTGTTCAGTTTTGGAGGCCGTATCTTGCTAAGGATGTAAAAAGAATTGAAGCGGTGCAAAGAAAAGCTACGAGGATGGTATGGGAATTGCGTTACAAGACATATGAGGAGAGACTTGCTGACCTGAACATGTATACCCTGGAGGAAAGGAGAAACAGGGGTGATATGATACAGACATTCAAATATTTGAAAGGTATTAATCCACAAACGAACCTTTTCCGGAGATGGGAAGGCGGTAGAACGAGAGGGCATGAAATGAGATTGAAGGGGGGCAGACTCAAGAAGAATGTCAGGAAGTATTTTTTCACGGAGAGGGTGGTGGATGCTTGGAATGCCCTCCCGCGGAAGGTGGTGGAGAAGAAAACGGTAACGGAATTCAAACATGCTTGGGATAAACATAAAGGAATCCTGTGCAGAAGGAAGGGATCCTCAGGAGCTTAGCCTAGAATGGATGGCAGAGCTGGTGGTTGGGAGGCGGGGCTAGTGCTGGGCAGACTTATACGGTCTGTGCCGGGGCTGGTGGTTGGGAGGCGGGGATAGTGCTGGGCAGACTTATACGGTCTGTACCAGAGCTGGTGGTGGGAGGCGGGACTGGTAGTTGGGAGGCGGGGATAGTGCTGGGCAGACTTATACGGTCTGTGCCAGAGCTGGTGGTGGGAGGCGGGGATAGGGCTGGCCAGACTTATACAGTCTGTGCCCTGAAGAGGACAGTACAAATAAAAAAGTAGCACATGAATTTATCTTCCTGGGCAGACTGGATGGACCGTACAGGTCTTTTTCTGCCTTCATCTATTATGTTACTATGTTACATTCCCTTCTTTTCTTTGTAGAAACAGGGTGACAGATAAAATCCAAATGGCCCATCCAGTCTGCCCCTCTTTACTTCATCCTATGCCCTCTCATTTTGGAGTTTTCCTTCATTTGAAAAAGGCTCACTCCTTGTACATTAATGACACAAAGATATTTAAACAGCTCTATTTTATCCCCTGTCTCCCGCCCTTCTTCCATAGTATACATATTGAGGACTCTACGTCTGTCCCCAAACACTTTATGACAGAGACCGTTCCTCTCCCTATTCACCCGAGCATCCTTCCAGCTTTGACCGTCGCTTTTTCCACCTGTTTTGCCACCTTAAGAGCAGGATCACTCACCCCCAAGTCCCGCTCTTCTTTCAAGCCCAGAAATACTCCATCCCTATACTACACCGTTCCCTTGGATTTTTGCAGCCCAAGTGCATGACCCTGCATTTTTTTGCACTGAAGCTTAGTTGCCAATTTCTTCTTCTAGATTTGCTTGATCCCTCCTCATGCTATCCACACCCTCTGCGGTGTCTACCCTATTACAGAGTTTGTCATCATCTGCAAAAAAAGAAACTTTACCAGACAGTCCTTCTGCAATATTACTCACAAAGATGTTAAAAAGAGCTAGCCCAAGAACAGATCCCTGCTGCACACCACTGATAACATCATTTTATTCAGAGCAAACTCAATTTACCACTACCTCCGTCTCCTACCACTTAACCAGTTTTTAACCCAGTCAGTCACTTTAGGGCCCATACCAAGAGCACTCAGTTTATTTATAAGCTGTCTATGTGGAACCGTATCAAAGGATGTGCAAAAATCTAAATACACCAAATTTAGGGCTCCCCTAACTCTGGTCATCCAGTCAAAGAAATTATCAAATTTGTCTGACAAGACCTGCCTCTAGTACAACCCTGCTGCCATGGGTCCTGCAGTCCATTTGATTCTAGAAACCTCAGGATTATCTTCTTAAGAAGTGATTCCATTAGTCTAATAACCACTGAGGTCAGGCTAACAGATTTGTAATTCCCAACCTCCTCCTTATTTTCGCTTATTTATTGTGCAGAGGAACCATATTCACCCTTCTCCAGTCCTCCAGGACCACACCAGACTTTTAAGAGACATTGAAAGTTCAAACAACGGAGTCACCAGACCTTCTCCAAGTTCCTTGAGTGCCCTCAGATGTATCCCATCAGGCCCCATCACTTTCTCTACTTTTAGTTTAGCTAGCTCCTCACGAACAGAGTCTTCTGAGAATCTGTCCTGGTCTACCAACATCCATTTCCATTAGCTTTCTGCGGCCCACACTCCCAGCCCTTCATCCGTGACCTGTCTACTTCCTCTTCTTCCTCCCTCTCTCCCCACACTTATTCAAAGTACAGATAAACATTTCAAAATGACTGGGGGTGCTAAACCCAATACAAATTAACCTTTTCTGTACACAATGAAGGAGTTTGCCCAATATTGGGTTGCTCAGAACCAACTGACACTCACAGAAGCTGGCTCCTACAATTCAAAGCACAAAGACAGTAGCAGCAGCAGTAGTGGTAATGATAACGAGCAGCAGCGGTCACCACCGGGCCCTGTGTGTCACTGTTCACTCACAAGTCAGTACTTTCTGCATGAGTTTCCTATCAAAGCCTACACAGGAGGAGAGGGTAGGGCCTGTGAATGTTCACCGACTCACAGGAGCCTACTGCTACTACTGGGTATAGGTCACAGTGGAAGACTAGAGAGAGGAAGAGCAGTCCTATTTCTGTGACCCCCATCTACTAAGTCACAGTTTGGAAACCAATGTATTGGAAGAAGTGTCTGTGCTGCTTCATATGCATAATTAGGTAAATAGAAGTACAGAGCTGCAAAGAATAAACTTATTTCTAATTGTCCTGCTTCCTGTGTAGTATGATTATTATATCAAGACAATGATCGATGGCACCTTTAAACTAACCAATCTGAGGCATTAACTTTGAAAACAAGAGTCCAATTCAGATGCATAAAGAAGTATAGCTCAGGAGGTGAGAAAATACACATAAAGATGATGCTGGAGGGGGAGTGGAATGAAAGAGAGGGGTGGCTCAATCCTGGCAACTTTATAACTAGAGGCTGAGTGAATTTCTGTTTTGAATTCCACACTGAAACTGACCCAAAATCTGGGTTTGGAATTCGGCCAGAAATACATGTGCATTTTTGACTGATACTCTCCCCACTCCCTGCGATCACTCTCTGCTCTGCCATCCTATCTGGGCCTACCTTAGGAGTGGCCTCTTCAGAGGCAGGAACAAACCTCACTTGTTCCTGCCCCATGTCACTGCTCTGTCGAAATGGGTGCTGGGACCTTCTGCGACAATCTCACAAGGCTGCCACGAAAAGTCTTGGCAGACATTTTGACACAGCAGCAGCATGGGGCAGGAGGGGGCAAGAGACTTTTTTGGTTGGGGTGGGCAGTTTTGTTTTCAGTTTCTGCTGGAACTGAGTGCAGTGGCGTAGCAAGGGCGGGGCGGTCCACCCCGAGTGTAAGAGCGAGGGGGGTGCTCTGCTCCCGCTGTGCCTGACCAAAAGGCTGCTGGCACCGCAGTCAGCTCTTTCAACAGCCCCTCCCCTGACCCGCTGCAGTTTAAAAATCGCTGAATCGGCGGCAGCTCTAGCATGCAGTGAACGCGCCTCTGCCTGTAAAAGAAGCGAATCGCCTCGTCGGGCCTTCTCTCACTGTGTCCCACCCTCCTCTGATGTAACTTCCTATTTCCGCGAGGGCGGGACACAGTGAGAGAAGGCCCGATGAGGCGATCCGCTTCTTTTACAGGCAGAGGCGCGTTCACTGCACGCTAGAGCTGCCGCCGATTCAGCGATCTTTAAACTGAAGCGGGTCGGGGGGGCTGTCGAAGGAGCTGACTGCAGTGCCAGCAGCCTTTCGATCAGGCGCAGTGGGAGCGGAGCACCCCCCCCTCGCTCATACACTCGGGGCGCCGCCGTTTCAGCGATTTTTAAACTGCAGCGCAGCCGGTCAGGTGGCAAAGAGAAGGGGGCTGTTGAGGGAACTGACGGTAGGCAGGTGGGGACTGGGTTGGGGGGGCTCAAATGGGAGACGGGCTGGAGCTGGAACTGGGGTCTAAGAAGGGGGCAGGAGGGAGAATGGGGCCATTCCTGGGACAGGGGCAGGTGGAACAATGGGTCTGGGGCTGAAATCACTCCTTAAACCACCCAAGTACACCATAAAACACCTCTCACATGACCTTACCTAACACCTTCCATCTAAATCTTCTTTCACCTCTGCTTATGATCGACTGTTTTTAAATCATGCAACAACGTTATCATATCTATACTCTGTAAGCCACATTGAGCCTGCAAAAATGTGGGGTACAAATACAATAAATAAATAAAATAAATAAATAAAAGGAGGGCAGGTGAGAGAATGGGGCTGGAGCTGAAAAGGGGGGCCCTAATGCAAGGCAGGTGGATTAAGGGAACTAGAACTGGGGGCTGAAAAGGATAGGTGGGATAAGGGGGCTAGTACTGGAACTGGGGGCTAAAAAGGGGACGGAGAAGTGGCTGGGGCACTGAGGAACTGAGTTCGATTCCCACTTCAGGCACAGGCAGCTCCTTGTGACTCTGGGCAAGTCACTTAACCCTCCATTGCCCCATGTAAGCTGCATTGAGCCTGCCATGAGTGGGAAAGCGCGGGGTACAAATGTAACAAAAAAAAAAAAAACTAGGGACAGGTGGGATAATGGGGCTGGAAATGGAGGCTGACAAGAGGGGGCAGAGAAAGAGAGAGGGGACAGATCCTGGATGGAAGGGGGAGCAAGAGGGAGGGCAGACCCTGGATGGATGGGAGAGGGAGGGCAAATGGTGGATCGAAGGGGCAGAGAGAAAGGGCCGACAGTAGATGGAAGGGGGAGAGAGAGAGGGCAGACGCTAGATGGAAGGGGCAGAGGGAGAGAAAGGGGAGCTGGTAGATGGAGGGGATAGGTGTGAGAGGGCAGACAGTGGATGGCAGGGGCAGGGAGAGAGCGAAGACAGATACTGGATGGAAGGGAGACGTGAAATGAAGATGAGGAAAGCAGAAAACAGAGACAACAAACTAAATAAAATATATATTTTTTCTTTTTTTGCTTTAGGATAAAGTAGTATTGTAGCTGTGTTAATAAAATTTATAAATAGAACATGGAAATAAGGTAATCTTTTTATTGGACTAATTTTAAATACATTTTGACTAACTTTTGCAGAACAAAACCCCCTTCCTCAGGTCAGGATAGGATACTGTAACAGCAGTATACTGTATTGACCTGAGGAAGGAGGTTTTGGCCTCTGAAAGCTAAATGTATTAGTTCAATAAAATGGTATTTTATTTTCTATATTTGTTTTATTTCTATTTGTTAATTTTGTAAAGTGGTTATTGGTATTTGTTAGTTTTTTTCAAATTTGCATTTGCTATCTTTATATTTTGCACAGTACTAGGGGACATTTTCAGTTTATGTTGCAGAATCTGGCATCTTGGGGGTTCAGTTTAATTTTTGTTTAAATAGAAAGTTTATGATGATTACTTATTCTATAGTGGATTAGGGTGTGGCTGTGAAAAAGACAGGGCTTTTGTTGGCATTGACTGTGCAGGATTGAGGATCTGTACTATTCTACCTGGTTTCATTTTACAACAGGTGAATTGATGTTCTAGTGCTCACGGTTGTGTTTAAGATGCTTTCCTTTTCCTTGTGTGACTCATAGAAATTGCTGCTTATGGAATGGTAGAATTGCTCCATAGGTCCACGAGTGTTTTGTATTCTCAGTATGCCTAGTACAGGATTTTTGAGGGGAATGTTAAAAAAATAACCGGCCCCGGGTGTCAAATACCCTAGCTACGCCACTGACTGAGTGACCAATTTCGGTCACAGATTCAGTTAGGCTCTGAAGTGGAGGAGTTGCCTAGTGGTTAGTGCAGCGGTCTCTGTTGCCCCAGGTACAAAATAGTACCTGTATATAATTTGTAAACCACTTTGACTATAACCACAGAAAGGCAGTATATCAAGTCCCATCCCCTTTCCCTCTTCTTCTAACCTGAAATTTATTTTTAAAATTTATATATTGCCTATAACCTAGGCAGTTTACAAAATGTATACTAACCAGTAATTACAAACTGTACTGCAATCAACCCAGGGAACAGCCCTGCCACAAACTCAGACGCCAACTGTCCCCACGATTACTCAGATAACACTATTAAATATCCAACACTACTATCTACAACGTACGGGGCTCATATGCTTACTCTTCTTCTAATGTAAAATATTCAGCAATGTCTAAATAGGAGAAGCAGGCCAGTCAGTAAGAAAAAAAGAATAAGCTGGTACAAATCTGACATCTGAATCAGAAACAAACTAAAAACCTATCGCACTTTCAAAATGCACTATCTGACCTCAAGGTTGCAGTAGTCCTACAAACACCTTCAAAATTAAACTTAAGCATGAAACTGCTGAATTAGAACTCATTGAAAAGATTGGCACCATCACCTATGCATGAATAGAGACACCATAGGTGTGAATGGACTTAACTATTCTAATCATCCTGTCACTGATTTCTTTCACCCATCACAGTTGTCAGTTAGCTTAATTAAGCCATTAACATCACTGGTTTCTACACTGTTTCACATCTAGTTCCACTGTACACTGTATGCACCCCATTCCCAATCTGTGCTATCTCCATGTATTTTTACCCACCTCATGAATTACATTTCTTGCCTTTGATAAAGTACATCCTTGCCATGAAAATTCATACCTCAAACTAGTTAGCCTAAAAGATGCCAACAGCCTAGGTCATTTTTGTCACTCCAGAGCAGTGGTTCTCAACCAGTGTGTTGGGACACCCTGGTGTGTCCCCAAGAGGTGGGAGGTGTGACCCTTCAAACATGCATAACTGGTCCATTTTTCTGCTTCTTGACTACCCTGCTATCAATCCCAAACAAACGCTGCGGGTCTGCTGTTCATATGTTCTCTTTGCTACATAGTTTCAGCGTATTTGCAGGGTTTTATGTTACTTCACAATAACTGGCTCAGTAGAGGGATTTTGTGTTGCTGTTACTGAGATGGCACCAGACTTTGAAAATAAGCTGTATGAGAATGGATAAAAGTTTCTTGACTTGAAAATAAGGTTATTATGAATTTGCCTAGTATACAATCACATATGGAAATACTGCATGCAACTCATCCGTCCCAGATTTCTCACTGACGAGTGAAGATCGAAACTTCTTTGAAAAAAATGTAATAACTCTGTTTTATAAACTTTTAAAATTAAAGTAAATTCTGTTTAAGAATATTTTATATTTATATTTCCCTTTCATCATTTTTAACAATAAAATATTTAGGAGGGGTTTTTTGTTGTTGTTGTTCAGCCGTGAATTTTAGTGTTCAGTGTGTCATAGCAGAACAAAGGTTGAGAACTGCTCCAGACTCCAGAGTAACATGGCTATCCCTCTTAGTAGCTGTCATTATTATGTCAAACATTCACACAGTGTAAACAGATTTTACATCTAATATTTGTAGAGAAAAGGTCCCAGCATGACAATGACAATTGTATGACAATCTAATCTGGAGAGTTTTGGCAGGTAGTGTAGAATAAAGGAAAAGGTTTTAAGTTGGCTTTCCTCATATCACATGTTTTCTATTTACATTTGTAAATCCTTCGTGAATATGCAAATGAAAAAGAATGGATAGTCCAGTAATGATAAACTTCTCCCCCTTCCAAGAATCCTCTAATCAATTTGCAGTATATAGCCTGAGGAAACATTCTCATTGCTCCCTTGTATCTTGCTTTAGCCTTCCAAATACTGGATACATTTAGCTTGCTATGAATGTTATATTTCAAGAACAGCACAATACTCCTTTCATACATCCCACGATTGTGTGTATCTATGTGATATGCAGAAGATTAGATCTGGTGTTTCAATGTAGAAACAGCACTCTGGTTTCTTTCCAGATTGCGATTCTAATCCAAAGATGAAGAGGTCCCTTCTTTGAATGTAATTATATCTGAAGGTAAGTTCTTTGTGGTCTGAAAAGCTTATGCACAGTATCATCCATGGATACGTTTTGTTCTGGTCCAATAAAACACATGGCAATATATTGCACAAAAACGTCTTCAGGACTACTAAATTCCTAATACAGTTAGCAACCCTTTGTTTATTTCCCTCCTATTGCCTCTCCTCACAGCAATACTGCATCCTTATAAAACAAACATCCACAGCCATATGGATACCTATCATACAGACATTCAGGGATACAACTTGCTAACATGCTGCTGTAAAAACCAAGGTTTGCTGATCTAAAAATCCTAATTTTTAAATTACTGCAAATACAAAAAAAAAACTCCACTAATTGGTCAATACCTAGCTGGTGATGGTCAGGAGATGAAAACGGTAGCGGAATTCAAGCATGCATGGGATAAACAAAGGAATCCTGTGCAGAAGGAATGGATCCTCAGAAGCTTAGCCGAAATTGGGAGGCGGGGCTGGTGTTTGGGTGGTGGGGCTAGTTCTGGGCAAGACTTCTACGGTCTGTGTCCTGAAAATGGCAGATACAAATCAAGGTAAGGTATACACAAGAAGTAGCACATATGTGTTTATCTTGTTGGGCAGACTAGATGGACCGTGCAGGTCTTTTTCTGCCGTCATCTACTATGTTACTATGTATGTTACTATGTATATGTTTTGTTTTTTTAACTTTGCCGCGAGGCTACCACTAGAGGCTCTGGCTGCCGTTTTGCTTCTGGAGACAGCATGGGCAGGAGCAATTAAGGTTTGCTCCTACCTGATCTACCCCCTTAGACCATCAGGGACTTTTACAAAGGTGCGGTAGAGTTACTGTGCCAGTAGCACGCACCAAATAAGCCCTACCACCAGGGTAGCGTGGAAAACTGGCAGTAGTTGTGAAGTTGGTGCATACAGTTTCCCCACGGTAGAAAATAAATGTTCTATTTTCTACCGCAGAGGCATTCCCAGAGGTAATTGGCAGCGCAACCACATTGCAGTGAGCTGCTCAATTACCGTGGGTTTCGAGCATGAGCACTTACAATCTACTAAACAGGTGGTCGCTAGGGCTCAGGCAGTAAATAGCCACATGCTAATTTCAATATTAGTGCATGGCCATTTGCTGCCCTATTTTTTTAAACAGCCTTTTCCCGCCACAGTAAAAAGTGGACCAATGTACGCCAATCTCACGTGCCGAAACTAGCACAGGCCGCTTTTTACCGTGACTTAGTAAAAGGGTCCCAAAGGTAGGCCTGGGGGAGGGGCTACAGGTGGGCAAGTGAGAAAGACATTCAGGAGGGGAGAAGAAAAAGATAATCAAGTCACGACTCAGAAGTTATACATGTCCCAGAATATTCAATACCTTCAACCACATAACTAGGCATAAAAGGTAGGACAGCCTTTTATGTGATCCTCTCTGGCTGCTTAGCTGTGTGGGCACTGACACTGAACAGTGCCCATGCCAGCTCCTCCCTGACTCTGCCCCCAGACCACCCCAGAATTGTCTGGATTTTAACTGGCTGGTCAGAACCGATATTTAATGGCACTGCCCAGTTAAGTGCCGCTGAATATCAGCACCTGGCCAGTTCAGTGTCATTTAAGCATGCAGGATCCTTTCCTGCCTGTTTAAACCATGTTAAATATTAACCTCTGAAATACTAAAAAATATAGCTACTTTCCATTTACCCCTAATGGAATACATATTTTTTTTTCAATACTAAGTTCTTACTGAGCATAAGTATATAAAATACTTCAAAATTAATTGCAGTTAATTATTATTTGGCCCTGTCCACCTCAAAACACCAGTGTCTATAGGGATAATTTCTGAGGAAAACTGAAAAACCTTGATCACCTCTTGAGACACAATCCCCAGGATTCTATATATGGCGCCTTAATTTCTGCGTGAAAATCAAAGCGTACTCTGTAACGATGCATATAACTTAATTGGTAATCTAGCTAATCAGCACTGTTAATTAGATTTTAAGCAATCAGCACTAATTGGCTTTAATTAAGATTTATGAACACAAGCATATTCTGTAACGTGGTGCGCCTAAATTCTAAGTCATATAGTTGAAAAGAGGGCATGGCCACAGGTGGGGCGTGGGCATTTGTAAAATCTATGTGCACCCATCCCTGTGCCTAATTTAGACATTGGGATTTACGCAGAGTAAAACATGACATAAATGGCTGCGACTACATTTGGTCACGTGGAGAAGTGCTCGGCATTATTCTATATACCTCATGGAAATTTAAGTCTATTCTATAAAATGAAAGCATACTTTATCGAATACACCTAGGTGTATTTTTTTTCCATGTGGAATTTTCAGACGCCATATATAGAATCTAGCCCTTATATGAATATCAGAGCAAAACATAAAATGAGAAAGAGAAATTTGGTAGAATGTGAATTACTTATGAAAAGCAAACAGTCTGTGCAGATCAAATCCAAATCCATTATTGGACCTTAACTGGGAACCTGACCTAGGAAGCCTAATTTTACCTGCTAGGTCTTGGTGAATTTTCAGCTGAATCCAATAAGCTAGGTTGCAGCCAAAAATTTACTTTCTCAGCACCTACAACTGTAAATCAGTGCTAAGTGCCTATTGTTTTTATCCCAGAACCTAATCAAACTCTAGAACCACCTACTTTTTAAGGGGCTAAAATTAGTCATTCATCCCTGTTCAACATGTGGAAGGTAACTGACTAAACTATTTTCATGCATGACATACTAACTTACATATCAACTGGTCAACTGGTGTGAAGTATGTGCAACAATATGATGGCATGTTCTTTGCCAGTAGATGTGTGCAAGAGCGGAAGCGACTAGAGCATGGGAAGAGTTTACAAGAATGCACAGAGATTATAAAATATGCTAATCTACGTGCATACTTGCAGCATCCAGGTTCAGACATTTACATCTGCTTCAGACCAAGTGTAAATATCTATGCCTTCAAGACAGATACAATTTCTGCCGCTTATGCAAGTTATTTTATGAAGACACATAGAGGCCCAATACCTCAGTAGGTATCTCCATGTCCTCTTACAACAAGTACTGTTATAAATTACCCTCATAATGAAATAAATCTAGCTTCAAACTCCGTATTGACCTCATTGGTAAATGGAATAATAGATAACTTTTATGTTGTATTAGCGATTCCTTTGAATGTTGAAATTAAAGAGGTCATTAAAAATACAGAATAAACCAAATTTTTTTTTTTTTTTGTATATTCAGACAGGGACTGACATGCGCAGCAAATTTCTAGATGATGACACCATTTTGTCATGTGTGAAACTGCACTTTTAAGATAGCAGTATCTTAACTATAGAGATGCTATAGCATATAACGGAAAGGAAATGCAGGGTACCGATATCACCGTCAAGTCAAATGAGAAAGAGCCAGTAACAGAAAAAAAAAATAAGGGCCCCTTTTACAAAGGTACGCTAGCATTTTTAGCACACACTAAAAATTAGGGTACACTAAACCCTAAGATGCCTATTATATTCCTATGGGTGTCTCAAGGCCCTGTTTACTAGTGATCATTTCTATAGCACTACTAGACATACGGCAGCGATGTACACTGGACATGAAGAGAGAGTCCCTGCTCGACAGAGTTTACACTCTAATTAGGACAAACAAATAGAACAAATAAGAAATAAGGGAATTACTAAAGGTGGGAATGATAAAACATGGGTACTGAACAAGTGAGTAAGGGTTAGGAGTTAAAAGCAGCATCAAAAAGGTGGGCTTTTAGCCTAGATTTGAAGATGACCAAAGATAGAGCTTGACATACTGCTCAGGAAGTCTATTCCAGGTATATGATGCAGCAAGATAAAAGGAACGGAGTCTGGAGTTGCTGGACTTGATGGAGTTTTGATCTGACCCAATATGGAATTTAGCTATACCTCTTAAGGAAGCAGGTGAAAGCCTGGCTCTTCTCCCAAGCCTTTAGTACACAGAGTGACTGACTATACACCACTCTGCACCTGGATTAGCTTGCTACATATACTGTAAATTAGACCAGTTCCTTATATCTTGATAAACTGTACAAAGAACTTGCCTTGAGTTTAGCCACCCATCTATTTATCTTAACTCATTCTGTACCACCCATCTTGTCCCATCTATATATCTACACTTGGCCCCTTGGCTACATGGTAAAACTGTATTGTAGAAAAGCATTAGCATCATATCTATGTCAGCTGAATTTTCTAATGCATGCTTATTAGATGTTTCATTAGCATTATGATGGCATTGTAATATATCTCTGTTATTTGAATTTCAGTGCTGTTAAATGTGTATATTTTTGATACTGTTCCATGGTAGTCCTATTATTAGGTTTTAATTTGCTGTTGTCAAGTTTACCTCATTTATTGTATTTATGTTTACATTTAGCCATTTTTCCTATTGTTATGCTGTTAACAAAATTGTAAATTGTATGTTTGACTGTACCTTCTGTATACTGCTTTGGGTGAATATCTTCAAAAAGGCAGTTATTAAATCCCAATAAATAACTTTTTCAGTGAATCATACCTGCTAAGTTTTTACACAAGCAGTACTATTTTGTTGGCAAAGTAATAAGCTGCAATGCTTGCTTTATATGACACGGAGCTCACTACTTTTTTGTTTTGTTTTTCTTTTTTACTTGTTGCTGCACCCAGTTTATGTATTTGGTACTAAGCTGCAGAATCAATAAATAACATGCAATACTGGCAAGCTCCACACATTATACAGGAAAAGTTACTGCATTTTTACAATTAAAACAGACTCTAGTGTCAAGTGTTAGAAAACTCACCAGCCCAACTATAAACTAGAAGTTTACATAAAGCTTATGTGTGTCAGTGATCATTTATATTTTTCAAGCAGGATCAATTTGACATTTAAAAAAAACCACTTCAATATGAGAGCCAAGTCTGTTGGACAAAGTGGCCATCCACCTGGTTAGCAGGGGAAATCTTCCAGTGACACACTCCGCCTTCAATGATGCAGATGGCAGAGCTGTCTAGATGCATTCAAAGCACCTCTTAATCAGTACACCAGTACTCCACCAGTTTATTTTATTTTACTCCCATACCTTCTCCAGAGGCTTATTTGCATCATCACCTTTGGAACGTGGAACAGCTAATCCATTTTCTTCTGGTGCCTTTCGTACCATGCCTGAACTTATGCACTGTTTGGTGAGAATGGTGAGGGCATTTAAGCATCTATAAAAACTTAAACTCACTGAGAGTTGTGTGATACAAGTTAAAAAAAAAAAAAAAAAAAAAAAAAAAAAAACAACAGCTGTAATGCAGGTCTTGATAGAAAGTTTGGGAAACTATATTGGGGAAAGAAATCAGGAGGCTGTATGGTTAGTCAATAAAAGCATCCACCAGTGTCTGGACTTTATATACCAGAAAGCATGCATCACTCATTATAGATAATTGATTTTATTTATTTACAGTGATTGTCTTTAGCTGAAAATGTAGTAAGTACTGAAAGCCATGGCCCAAATTTAGAGAAGAACCTTTAACTTCTAGAAATTAAGGGGCCTTTTACTAAGCTGTATTAAGAGAAGAATTTATCAAGCTGCATTAGGGCCTTAAGTTGTGTTATTTGGCCTTTAACACAACTTAAGTAGCCCTAACGCCACTTGACATAAAATACCACAGCAATATTTAAGTACCCATGGGTTAGGCAGTAAAGAAATGCAACACACACAAATGCATATTTTGCAGCTCATTACTATGCAAATTCCCTAACACAACTTATGGTAAAATGAATCGGAGAAAGTATTTCTTTACTCAACGTGTAATTACACTCTGGAATTTGTTGCCAGAGAATGTGGTAAAGGTAGTTAGCTTAGCGGAGTTTAAAAAAAGGTTTGGACAGCTTCCTAAAGAAAAAGTCTATAGACCATTATTAAATGGACTTGGGGAGAATCCACTATTTCTGGGATTAGCAGTATAGAATGTTTTGTACTCTTCTGGGATCTTGCCAGGTATTTGTGACCTGGATTGGCCACTGTTGGAAACAGGATGCTGGGTATGATGGACCTTTGGTGTTTCCCGGTATGGCAATACTTATGTACTGCAAGTCGCCTTGGGGCCAGAAAAGCATAGTAAAATAACCCCAGCTTTTTGCTGGGGTTATTTCACCATCTGGGAGCATTAGGCTGCAAAGCCACATCCTGACGCTTCTGAGATGCTACAGCAGGGTCCTTCCCACAGCTCCAGGGCACTCCCTGGCTTAACCATCCAACAAAAGCCTCACTCTTCCCCTTCAAGGTCAATCCCCATCACCCACGTAGCCCTTGCTTCCTCAAAGGGCAACCTTGATATCAATGGTGGTCTGAGGGATTCTGGATGATCTTTGGGTAAAAGCGATGACCAGGCACTTCTGCCCAGTCCAGCGCTGAGCCAAAATGGCACCCCTAGTGGTAATTGCATCATTTTGGATTCAGCACTGGACTGGCAGGAGCGACTGGTCATCGCTTCTGCCCAAAGAACTCCTGGAGCCCTTCTAATATCTAGGTAGCCCTTTGAGGGGCAAGGACTACGTGGGGGTGGAAGAGTGGGGGACTTGACCTTGAAGGGGATAAGTGGGGCTTGTGTTGGGGGAAGCTTAACCTGGGGGGGGGGGGGGGGGTCGCATGAGACCCTGCTCTTGGATCCTAGGAGCAACAGGATGTGGCTTTGTGGCCCAATACTCCCAGGCACATAGACTAACGCTGCTTGCAAGGTGGCTTGCAAGCAGCGTATTCTTTTTCCATGGGATTCTGCAGATTGTTCAATCCAGCGCTGAAACAAGGACCCCCTAGTGCACTGGCATTACCACCACCACACTAACTGGTTAGCACATCCATATGGCCTCACTAATCAAAAAATTACAAACTGTCTAAACACAGCAGCTCGACTTGTACTTAAAGCTACCCTGATACTCCAAATAAAGCAACCCAGCTTCTACTCAAACTGCACTAGCTACCTAGGAGTTCATGCATTACTTTCAAATGATGCGCATTCACCCACCAAATAATTTATAGCTCATCCCCATCTTACATGCAGAATCTTATAGAGCTATCAACACGTAATGCTAAAAAACCATCCAGAGACTTTCCTGTATTACACTTCCCTCAATGTAATAAAATCAAATATAAAACTATCCATAATGCTGAATTTTCATACCAAAGTACAACCAGATGTTCCTGCATTAATTTTTTAAATGGCAGTGCACTAAATGCTAACATTAGCACATAACCAGATAGTCAACAAATAATAAAATGACTTACGGCTGCGCTAGAAATGGGCTTAGCATGTGAGAAAGTAAATGGGCTTAGCATGGCCTAAGGTTGGTCTAACACAGTTTAGCAAAAGAGGGCCCGTAATAGCTTAATCTTGGGTACAATTGTTTGCCGGGTATTTTTTTTAATCATTTATTATATTTCAAAATAACATCACAAGTATACACAACAATACAAAATTAGATCTCCCAAGAAAATAAAACAGATAACATAATAATAATAACTGTTATTGCCACAATGCTGAATAGTAAATAGTCCCTTTGGTTTCTACTTGAAAGCAAAGAGTTGAATGCTTTGTTCAAAGTCACACAAAAGGCACAAGCAGGATTTGAACCCTGGTTTCCCTGCTTCTCAGTCCATTGCTCTAAGCACTAGGCTGGTCCTCCACTCTAATACTTCAACACAGATACGTGTTCCACAGTCCTGGAGAAAAGAACTCGCAAGCTGCAAAAATAAAACTAAATAGAGAGCAAATATGTGTATGGATACAGAGGCCATTCAAGGATATTCACTCCATTGTTATTTTTGCTTTGTGCTTAGGATTAATGTTCAGTTGCAAGGTGGTAGACTGAACACATTTTCCTCCAGGATTTGTGTATACTTTTCACAATTCATCTTTCTTCAGGAACATCCGAGCCCTCACAGCTGCAAAGCATATCCACAATATAATGCTGTCAACACTACTCCACAATAAAACATACTAGTAGAAGATGTACTCCTCTGTTTCTTCTTTCCTTTTCAGCCCTGGTTCTACTAAGAAATGTTGTATGTTTATTCAGACTTGATATACCACCATTACTTCAGGCAAGATCAAAGGGGTTTACCATAACAAAATTTAAAATGTTAACAATTAAAAGGAACGCCATAAAAATAGGGGGGAAAACTACATTCATTCTACAAAAGCTTTACAAGCTTTCTAAATATGAGACACTGTTAAAGTACTTATTATTTTATTAATTTTAGAATTTCAATGTAACAGTCAAGCATATACTTGAAAAAGAAATCAGAAAAAAAAGACAGATACAGAAAACCCTCTTAATAGAGGAAATAAACATCATTCATTAGTCCACAATATTGTTGAAGTCAAGCAAGAAATACAAACATAGAAAAAGAAATAAAACCATAACCCAAAGCAGAGGAATCCTATACAGTGACAGCCAGATTACGTGCTAGCCAATGGGAACTACCATCACAGTCGGACCACCCTCCCCAGTCCACCAAAAATCCCAACAATTGCTTAGATTCAAGAAACAAATCACCACCATTACATTTTTACATGACATATAACAGGAAAGTTTTAACAAGTATGATGCCCCCGTTGCCATGATCCTTGGGCAAAATCCCCCAAAACGTCCTTAAGCACCTTGGGGCCACCAAAGAAAAATCAGGAAAGCATATGAATATTAGAACCTAGAAATTGTTCATACATATATCTGAAGTAATTATATAACACCAAGGGCCCTGTTTACTAAGCCACGCTATAGGCGTACTATTGTTTTTAGCGCATGCTAAAATTTAACGAACGCTAGAGACACCCATAGGAATCTATTTATTTGTTACATTTGTATCCCGCATTTTCCCACATATTTGCAGGCTCAATGTGGCTTACATAGTATGAGTGTCTCTAGAGTTAGCATGCACTAAAAACACTAGCGCACCTTAGTAAACAGGACCCTGAATTTCTATCCAGTTCCAGAGCAAAAGGTTACTAACCGAGTAGATCTAAACACCCTGTATTTCTACCTTAGCCTGGAAAACCCTAGACTTCTCCAAAGATTTTTTTTTTTTTAAACTGTAGTTGGGTGCAAACTGCTGTAATAACCTGCTGAAGGGTAACATAGAAAGTACAGAACAAATGTGTGCTGTGTTTTATTTCACACTAGGAGTGCCCCAGCCCCAAAATTTTCATTTTGCATTGTTTCCCATGTCATTCATTGGAATTTTCATTTTGTCCAAGTGTTTTTTCCCCTATTTTTTTTTCATTAAAAGAAGCAATATCATTTTATATTTCAGTAATAGAGTGCACTTTTTGGACAATGAACACATGCATGAATTAATATGCATTTCAAATACTGAAAGAATGCTCACACTATCAGAAAGTGCACACTATTTCCCAATAGTGCGAGCACGCGTGTACATGTGTGCACGCTGTTAACAATATATGAAAAAAATCCCAAAACATTTTTTGGGGGGTGGGGGAGGAATTCTTTCATTTCAGGGAAAACAAAGACATGAAATGACATCAGAAATGTGCATTCATATGAAACTTGTTTAAACGTTGACTTTGTTAAGGTGAAGAGTTACACTATTATTTGTATGTGAAGAATTTCATGCTGTTAGCCAGTTTATTATTGCTAGATGAGTTTTTTTGCTGATCATTTGGAGTTCTGATATCTATTTGACATATATAACACATTCAGACTCCTGATGCAGGTCTAGTGGCTGAAACAGAGCCCGTGTCGATTCTTAAATTTTGAGACTAAAGGATTTTTTTTAACACAAAGAACATAGTCTGTTGTGGGTGTATCTCCTTCGCTGTGTTGTTGCTGTATTCATATGAAACAAAATGCCAAATATCAATGACATTTCTACTCCACACATATTACCTAGGATTGAGACCAAAAGTTTCCCTTTATTAAGAAAGGCCCAACATGGCTACTTTTCACCCAAAGGGTGTGTCGGGGCAATACTACAAAGCATACGAAATAAAAATTTTAAACCACACATTTATTTATTGCACTTGTATCCCACATTTGCCACCTCTTTGCAGGCTCAAATACATAAAATCAAAACATATAAACCAAAAATAAAACAAAATTACAAAATGTTAAAACATTTCCTATTTTATATTCTTATTTTATGCTCTTAAGCACTTGCTGTATATGTATCTGTATGCATAAATGAAACTTGGTTTATATCGTGAGTATATAGCACTTGCTTTACACAGAGCACAAAAAAAATGTTTTACCTTTTATCTTTGCATGTCCTCACATCTATTTGTCATATATACAAGTATTATCTTTTGGTTTTCATTTTTGTGATTTTTTTCTTAATAAAGTCTTGCTGTTTGATCTCAACTTGTGATCTGTTCATTTTTGTGGTTCATCCTTTCTCTGGATCATACTGCCTCTCTTTTTTGGACCCAATGCTCCCCTTTACTCATCTGACCATAAAACCTTCTTCCACATACATACAGTGTACATTAAAAAGTTCATTTTAAAACAGCTGTGCAGTATCTACATATGTAAAATAGCATTTATATATGGAAGTAGCAAACACATAAGAAAAATTATGTCTTACTTGACAATTTTCTTTCCTTTAGTAACAGCAGATGAATCCAGAGACTTATGGGTTATGACCAACTACCAGCAGGTGGAGATAGAGATCGCCTTTGTTCAGTCAGTATTTCTCATAAATCAGAAGGAATAGGTGGCAAACATGTCTCCCAACTCACAGAAATAAGGCATAAACTTGTCAACTAGCAGAACTATTCACAAGCAATCACAAGAAACCAGGGGCCCCATTTACTAAGCCGCGCTAGAGGCGCGTTAGTGCTTTTAGCGCACACTGGGTAGGTACCTACAATATTCCTATGGTCGTCTACACAGCGCGTGCTAAATTTGAGCACTTGCTAAAAATGCTAGGTCACCTTAGTAAACAGGGCCCCTAAGAAGAAAGACTGAACTGATAGTGTCAACTTCGTGAAAGGGTGGGACTCTGGATTCGTCTGCTGTGACTAAAGAAAAGGAAAGTTTACTCATCCGTAGCAGGTGTTCTCCAAGAACAGCAAGCCAAGTATTCTTATAGCTGAGTGACATCATCTGATAGCGGCCAGTGCAGACACTGGCAAACGAGATTAACTTAGAACTTTCTAGCAGTGTCCCACTGCACATGTGCTGGTGCCTTCTTGCCCACCACGTGAGCATGAGTGCCTCAGTCATTTTAATAAAGCTAAAGAATACAATTCCGAGGGGAGTGAAAGGGTATGTGAGAATACTTGGCCTGTCGGAGAACATCTGCTATAGGTGAGTAAACTTTGCTTTCTCTGAGGACAAGCAAACCATTGTATTCTCACAGCTGGGACAGTCCCTAGATACCAGGCTCACCAAAAACATCAATGCTAGGATAATAGGGACTCAAAACGTCAAGGCCTGAAAGTCAATTAACCTAACACTATTTATATATTACTAGTTGTGAAGGTGCAGCCTGCAACCGAAGAAAACTGGGTCTAGGGGGGTGAAGTTTGATTTTAGACACCAAACTAATTCTTCAGGACTGCCTGCCCGAACTGGCTATCACGACAGGTATCCTGCTCAAAGCAATAATGAGAAGTGAATGTGTGGAGAGATAACTACATCACAGCTTTGCAGATCATCTCTATAGAGGCTGGCCTCACGTGGGGGCTACTGATATAGCCATGGCACAGACATTATGAGAGCCTTGATATGACCCTCCAGAATCAGGCCAGCCTGGGCATTAAATTAAAGGAGATGCAATCTGCTAGCCATTTAAAAATTGTGTGTTTGAGGATGGCTACCCCCCCCCCCCCCCATCAGGTTTGGGTTAAAAGACACAAAAAGCTGGGCTTTAGTTTTTTTTTGTTGTTTTTTTGCGCTACATTTGTACCCCGAACTTTCCCACTCATGGCAGGCTCAATGCGGCTTACATGGGGCAACTGAGGGTTAAGTGGCTTGCCCAGAGTCACAAGGAGCTGCCTGAGGTGGGAATCGAACTCAGTTCCTCAGTTCCCCAGGACCAAAGTCCACCACCCTAACCACTAGGCCACTCCTCCACTCCTGAGAGAAGGCTAAAGATTGCTTGCAATCCAAGGTATGCAATACACTCTTGCCAGGATGGGCATGTGATTTGGGGAAAAATGTGGATAGAACAATTGACTGATTAAGATGGAACTCTGCCACTACCTTAGGAAGGAACTTATGGTATGTGCAGAGAACTACTCTACTGTGGTGAAACTTAGTGTAAGGTGGATCAGCTACTAGGGCCTGAAGCTCACTGACTATGAGCTGAAGTGACCACCACTAAAAACACAATTTTCTAGGTCAAATACTTCAGATGACAGGAATCCAGCACCTCAAAAAGAGCTTTCATCATCAGCTGGGTGAGGACAATGTTGAGATCCCAAAATACAGTTGGAGGTTTGACAGGGGGCTTTTAATACAAACCTCACATGAAGCAAACAACTAGAGGCTGTACAGATATGGTCTTCTCTCTTACACGGTGATAAGCACTAATCGCATTAAGATGTTGTTATATTATGTTATCAAGGATGTCTCTCTCATCAATTCTCCGATGCTGATTCAAGGCGAGTTACAACTAGTATAAAATAAGCTGATAACAGAACAACAGAACATCAGAAATTACACAAATGCATAGAAAAAAACCCATAAATCATTAACATTGTAAAGAAAATTAAAACCCCCCAGGTCTAGTAAACAAATGTTTTCAAAGCTTTATGAAACATAAAATAATTCCTCATTAAACGTAATTCACATGGAAGATTATTTCAATAACAAACAGCAAAAAGAAAAATAATTAAGCATAAATAGCCTTAAACCGAATATTCTTAATTGAAGGGAAAGCTAACAAAGAATAATTACATCTTGCAGAAACCATCTTTGATTTCAACATATTCACCAATTGGGATGCACTTTCAGGACACAAGCCATTTAAAAAGTTAAACGCTTAGGGCCCTGTTTACTAATCCATGCTGTAGGTATGCCAACTTTTTAGTACATGGTAAAAAATAGCATGCGCTAATGCTAGACACACCCATATATTCCTATGGGTGTCTCTAGCATTAGCACACCTACAGCGCAGCTTAGTAAACAGGGCCCTAAACAAAGTACCTTAAAAATAACCCGAAATTTCACAGGCAACCAATGCATTATGTAGAATAAAGGACTTATACGATCCAGCTGAGTTTAATATTAAACCTAGCGACTGAATTCTGAATCATCCGAATTTTGGAAAGCTGTTTAAAAAAAAAAAAAAAAAAAAGAGAGACTCAAATATAGTGAGTTACCATAGTCCAGTAATGATAAAATTGTTAGCTGCACTATGATCTTAAAACAACCTTCTTAAACACAATTGTTTTAGTTTAAACTAAGCTTTTCTGATCAAACTATTGATCTGTGGTTCTCAACCCAGACTCAAGAGAGAGGTGCAAAAGGAATTCAAGCAGTTTTTGTGTAGGACATGGGAAACGATCTAAGGCCTTGCCCTCACACCAGACAGCAAACCTCTTCCACTTAAATAAGTAACACCTCTTAGTGAAGTCTTTCCTGGAAGCCAGCAAGATACGGGAGACTCCCTCAGGCACATCTAAGGATTCAAATTCTATGCTCTCAACATCCAAAGATATGAAGGCCTGGGATTGGAGGTTAGGATGCAGAAGATATCCCTCGTTCTGCATGATGAGGGTTGGAAAATATTCCAGTCCCCACAGATCTTCAGAGGACAAATCCAAAAGAAGAGGAAACCAGATCTGCCTCAGCCTGTAAGGCACGATTAGGGTCATAGCCCCTCGATCTTGCTTCAGTTTCAGCAAAATGAGAGGAATTGGAGGATGCACATACATACAGACATCCCTCCCCCCTATGTAGGAGAAAGGCATCCAACACTAAACTGCTGTGTGACCCAAGACTGGAACAGAACTGGCGGACTTTGTTGTTGAGATGAGTGGCAAAAAGATCCAGCAAGGGGGTGCCCATTCTTGGAAGATCTTGCGGGTTAGGCCCATTTTCAGAGACCACTCGTGCAGTTGCAAAACCCTGCTGTCTGTCCGCCAAGCAGTTGTCCTTTCCTGGTAGTTATGTGGCTCAGAAGACCATTCTGTGAAGGAGGGTCCACTGCCAGAGTCTCACTGCTTCCTGACACAAGGGGTAAGATCCCATACCCCCCTGCTTATTTATATAGAACATTGCAACCTGATTGTCTGTTTGAATGAGAATAATTTGGTTCTGTAGCAGATCTCTGAAAGCCTTTAGGGCGTGTTCCAGGGGTGTAGCCACGGGCGGGCCTGGACGGGCCCAGGCCCAGCCACTTTCCCTCCAGGCCCGCCCAGCCATCATCCTCGTACCAATGGCAGGGCGGTCCGCCCCAGGTGTCAGCTGGTGGGGGGTGCTCCGCTGGTGCCGCAGTCCCCACCTGCCTACCAGCTCCATTGACAGACAGATGACCCTCTTCTCCTGCCACCCGGCACCCAGCCTTAAAAAAAAAAAAAAAAACTATTAAGCGCCTTGCGTCTGCTCTCCTCTGCTGTAAAGGAAGCAAATCGCGTCGTCACGTCGGCCCTTCCTTCACTGTGTCCCGCCCTCTGATATAACTTCCTATTTCCATGAGGGCAGGACACAGCGAGGGAAGGGCCGACGCGACAAGGCGATCTGCTTGCTTTACAGCAGAGCAGAGCAGACGCTTCACCGCTTTTTTTTTTTTTAAGGTTGGGTGCCAGGTGGCAGGAGAAGAGGGTCGTCTGTCCGACGATGGAGCTGGTAGGCAGGTGGGGACTGGGTCGGGGAGGGGGGCCCCTAATGCAAGGCATGTGGATGAAGGGAACTGGGGGCTGAAAAGGAGGGTAGGTGGGATAAGGGGGCTGAAAAGGGGACAGGGAGAAGTGGCTGGGGCTGAAGCTCAGGACTGGTGGGAGAAAAGGGTTGGGGCTGAAAAGGAGGGGCAGGTGGGAGATGTGGGCTGGGGCTTGAACTGGGGACCGAAAAGAAGGGGCAGCGAGAGGGAGGACAGACCCTGGATGGATGGGAGAGAGAGGGCAAATGGTGGATTGAAGGGGCAGAGAGAAAGGGCAGACAGTGGATGGAAGGGACGGCAGAGAGGGCAGACACTGGATGGCAGAGAGAGAGCAAAGACAGATGCTGGATGGAAGGAAGACGGTGAAAAGAAGATGAGGAAAGCAGAAACCAGAGACAACAAACTAAATAAAATATATATTTCTATTTTTTTGCTTTAGGATAAAGTAGTAATGTAGATGTGTTAATAAATGTTTATAAATAGAACATGTAAATAAGGTAATCTTTTTATTGGACTAATTTTAATACATTTTGACTAACTTTCAGAGAACAAAACCCCATTCCTCAGGTCAGGATAGGATACTGTAACAGCACTATACTGTATTGACCTGAGAAAGGAGGTTTTGGCCTCTGAAAGCTAAACGTATTAGTCTAATAAAATGGTATTATTTTATTTTCTATATTTGTTTTATTTCTATTTGTTAATTTGTAAAGTGGTGATTGGTATTTGTTACTTTTTTTTTCAAATTTACATCTGCTGTCTTTATATTTTGCACAGTACTAGGGAACATTTTCTGTTTCTGTGGTGTTGCCTTGTATGCAGAGTCTGGCATCTTGAGGGTTCAGTTTAATTTTTGTCTAAATAGAAAGTTTATGATTACTTATTCTATAGTGGATTAGGGTGTTTCTGTGTTTGTGAGAAAGACATGGCTTTCAGTTGGCATTGACTGTGCAGGATCGACTGTCTGGTTTCAGTTTACAATAGGTGAATTGATGTTCTAGTGCTCACTGTAGTGTTTAAGATGCTTTCCTTTTCCTTGTGTGATTTGTAGAAATGACTGCTTATGGTATGCTAGAATTGCTCTATAGGTCCTGAGTATTTTGTATTCTCGGTATGCCTAGTACTGGATTTTGGAGGGGGGTGTTAAAAAATGACCAGCCCCGGGTGTCAACTACCCTAGGTACGCCACTGCTTTGATCGCTGTCTTTTCTCCCGTGGCTGATGCCAAACTATGGGGGAGGGGGAAGGGCAGGGTTGATGCCGGGCTACAGTTCCAGGCTGGAGATTTTGGGACAGTCCTGCATTTCTGACTACCCCATTGTTATGGGACTTGCAGCACTGACTCCCATGGGCAGAATCAGGCACTACAAATCTCACACTGATTTGGGTTATAAAGTTTAAGTCAGGACTGCTCAAAATCTCAAGCCTGGAACCGGGTGATTTGCCATCTCTGTGATTTCTAATTTTTTGTGTTTTATTCTGCAATTTGTAAGGGGTGGTCTGTGTTCTGTACATGACCGATGTAAAAGATTCTGTGTGCATGTAGTTCGCGTGGGGATCTATACGAGTGACTTCTCTGGCTTTTAAAATGGGAATGTCAGTTTCAGAATTTACCTGTTTTATGAATACAGCTTAATCAGGCATTTGCATTTGTTACAAAGCAAAGTTTGAAGGATATGTGCCATTGACATGTTTGCCTTATAGCAGTCATATTTGGTCAAGTTTAAGATATGGGATAAAATCACTATATTTAAAAATATCGGTGTTCCATGAACCAGGTATGTAGTTTGTGTTAATGCAGGAGAGCTGTTGCACAGACTGCTTACTTAGAAATCCATCATCAAGTGTACTCTAAGGCAGGGGCGTATTTGCGTGGGGCCACAGGGGCCTGGGCCCCCGCAGATTTTGGCCTGGACTCCCCTACCGCCGCCAACCGGTCGCCGATCTTTGCTGGCGGGGAACCCCAACCCCCGCCAGCCGAAGTCCTCTCTTCCGTTGCAGCAGGCTGCAAGTTGCAAAGCTTCCTACTCTTCTGAGTCTGACGTCCTGCAACGGAAGAGAGGACCTCGGCTGGCGGGGGGTTGTGGTCCCCTGCCAGCAAAGGCAAGCGACGGCAGGGGGGGAGGGTTGCTGGCAGGAGGGGGGGTGGAGAGAGTCGTTGGTGGCGGGGGGGTCTGGGAATGGCAGCGGGGGGGAGGGGGGGCTAAAATGTGCCCCTCCCTCTGGCCGGAGTCCAGATACGCCTCTGCTCTAAGGCATTATTAAGGAGTATCCCAAGAAACACTTCTCACACCTAGTGCCCACGCATATTAGCTCTGGTCCCACCCAAAATGTCAGGTCTGGTTACGCCACTGGCGTGTTTCCTAAGCAGACCAAGTTCCCTACGTATGAAGCCCTCCACATCCCAGGTTGGATGCATCCGTTGTTAGCACCTTCTGAGGAGGTGGCACTTGGAATAGTAGTCCCAGTGTCCAATTCATTCAAATTGTCCACCAGAGAAGGCCATGAGTCATCTCTGGAAGAATGTGGATGATATCTGCTAGATTCCTAAATGCTTGAGAACACTGCACCTCTCTCAAATGGAGACATGCCAAGGGACTGACATACACTGTTGAGGCCATGTGGCCCTTCAATCTCAACATTTGCAAACTGTGACTAGCTTGCTGCTTTGGACTTGTGATGCAAATGTTGATAAGGTCTCTGCTCTCACTTGTGGAAGAAAAGGCTGAGCTTGCAATGTATTAAGCAGGGCTCCTATGTACTCTAATCACTGGACAAAAAGAAGGTGGGATTTGGTGCACTTTATGACAAACTCTAGGAGCTCCAACACCAACTCCAACATCCCCTCCTGTGATGTGCTCTTGACCAGCCAATTGTCCAGATTTGGTGTATATGTTTTTCCCCTGTCTGTGCAAATACACCGCAACTACTACTAGACACTTGGTAAATACCCTGGTTGCTGACGCGAGGCCAAATGGCAGAACACAGTGATAATGCTTTAAAATTTGCAAGCAAATTCATTTGATTGTTAAGACGTTATTTTCAAATGAGGCAACTTCTACAGCTTAAGCCTCTCTTGGCTCAGTCTGATTTGATCAAACTAGTTCAGGCATTCTTTACAAGTAGTATTGTTGTAATTCCTTGTACCAGGGTTTGAAGGTTACAGCTTGTACAGAATACTGCTGCATGTCTAGTAGTTTGGGGGGGGGGGGGGGGGGGGGGAGAACCAACCACATAATACTGATCCTAAAGAATTTGCACTGGTTGCTTGATTCGGCTAGACTTGTTTTCAGAATTTTATGTCTTGTTTTCAAAGTTCTTTTCTTGCATTCTCTAAAGTCTCAGATATTCTGGTTCAGCATGAACAACAATGATTTTTTTCTTCGCTCATCACAGCAAAGTTTAATGCAATTTCCTTCATTTCAAGTGATGAAGTTGACTTCTACTAGAAAGAGAAATTAGCTATGTGGGACCTCAACTGTGAAATTCACTTCCTGCTACAGTTACTAATATTTTTTATCCCATACTTGATATACCTACTGCCTTTCTGTAGATACAAAGTGATTTACATATGCTATTTTTGCAAGTTCTTTGAGTCCATAATGGGCTCACAATCTAAAGAATCATGGGTTTTGGGACGTTTTGAAAACCTGGCTTTTTGACACCAACTTTAAATTAGGTGTCGACTGTTAACATTGACCATTTTGAATTCTTGCTTGTGTAACCCAGGTCTCACACTCCAAAGCGGCTCAACTTAAGTCTGGCCCGGGTCACAGGGAAAACTTATTTCTCACAATGCTCTATTCTTTCTCCATTCAGCTCACCATTCATGCAGTCACAGGTTCCACTACCGAGCTTGGGGAGTGGGTCAATGTTCCAGAACAGAAATCAGAGTACCAGCGAGAACATTTAGGTTGTTGCTTCTCTCAGTCTGGGAGCACCCACTCTCACTTTCTTACCAGTAACCAGCTGTACACTATTCATTTTATCAAATGCAAAACCAACTTTACTGGAACTTCTGCAACTAACAAAGAAACATTTCAACTCTTCATAAACACCATTTTGTTCAAGACCCTTCTGGGTATATTCATTCTTTCAGTTCTCCCACTCAGGATAGTTCACAACTGTATATAATTTACTCTCTTGTCCTTTGCCAATCCTGAGGAGTAAATCCAAGGCTGTTTCTATTCTTCCTGGTATGGACCCAAATTCTTGCAGGCACCTAAAGCTCAAATTATCTTTCTCGTTGCTACTTAGAGGGATAGCAACTCCTCCAAAATCCACCCACTATGTACTTCTTTCACTCCAGGGTCCCCCAACACTCCCAATGGTCCTAGAGAGGGTACAGGCAACCAAAGACCTTGTGTACCTCACTCTAAGGCCTTGCCCTTAGACTCATGACTTTTTAAACTTCACCCCTGCTGTCACTTTTTACAGGGTAACCATTTCTGCAATCTGTTTGCCAAACCCCCCCCCCCCCCCCCTCCCCGGGGCAAGCCTCCTAACACACACTCCAGCCCTCTGGCATGGACCTCCCTCTGGCCAGGCTGAACTCCCCGTGACCACCTAAAGCTCAAATTATCTTTCTCGTTGCTACTTAGAGGGGGTGGCTAAAGGTGCAGAGAGCTGCGAGGTGGAAATGCCGCCATATACTGTAGTCAAAATCCATGAATGCAGTCAGGAGCTGAAGGCTGACAATGCCGCAAGAGACCGAAAATCAGGTCAGATAACTGGAAGTCTAAAGCTCCCGACACCGCAAGGGATTGCCGTCTTAGGGTGGTCATGCCCTGATGACTGACATGCCCCAAAGTGCAAGCGCAGGCACAAGCCAAAGGCTGCCTATGCAGCTGGGCAAGAGCAGGTTATATAAGTACATAAGTAATGCCACACTGGGAAAAGACCAAGGGTCCATCGAGCCCAGCATCCAGTCCACGACAGCGGCCAATCCAGGCCAAGGGCACCTGGCAAGCTTCCAAAACGTACAAATGTTCTATACATGTTATTCCTGGAATTGTGGATTTTTCCCAAGTCCATTTAGTAGTGGTTTATGAACTTGTCCTTTAGGAAACGTCTAACCCCTTTTTAAACTCTGCCAAGCTAACCGCCTTCACCACATTCTCCGGCAACAAATTCCAGAGTTTAATTATGCATTGGGTTAGCGAGGGAGCCCTTACCACCACCTCAGACAATCCTTGGAAAGGTTCTGATGATTCCTTTTGGGATTCTGCCAGGTACCTTTGACTTGGTCACTTTTGGAAGCAGGATACTGAGCTAGATGGGCCATCAGTCTTACCCAGTATGGCTATTCTTATGTTCTTATGGTTCATTTATACAGGTATTTTCTAGTGATGTCAGCTGTTGCTCATTGTGTTCTGACCTGATTGCTAGCTTCTAATCCCTGGCCAAACACATGCCTTTGCAGGAAAAGCTTAAAATATATTTCTTTTTCCTACTTCAAACAACTCATTGTCAATATATTAAACAGGAAGAGCAAAGAATCAAGAAGACACATTCTGAAGAGAGATTTTTTTTTTTGAAGGGGCATTTTTCAGGAAAAGAAGGAACAAGTAGCAATGATGAGAGGGCAAAGGAAAGGGGCTTTAGGTAATCATTGTACAAAACCGGCTTTGCGTATTTACTATTTTGGACTCTGCCTTGAACCTGATTTTTAAAAAATGGATTCAAATGTTTAATATAATTAGTCCAATGAAAATATATCATGTTTTATATTTTGTTCCTTTGCTTTTATGTTTTAAACTTTATTTCTGAGAATTCAAGTGGACTAACATAAGTCATACTATGTAATCAAGATTCCTCAAAGAGGCAACTTCAAAAGGCAGTGATGGACAGCTAAGCCTAGATAACCCTGTGGGGAAACAGACAACTCAGACTGGAGAAAGATCAACAACATTCACATGTTGTAGCTGAATTAAGAATATAAAAGATATATCATGCAGGGTAAGGCCAAGGTCCAACAAGGCCAGCATCCTGTCTCTAACCAGTCAATCCAGGTCACTAGGAAATACCCAGCAGAACCAGCATTTCTTACAGGTCCTTTCCAGCAAGATCTACTTCACTAATTGTTTATAGATTGCCCCTCTAGGAGTTTCTCCAAATACTTCTGAACTCAGCTATATTTGAGACCTTGATCACATTCTCTGGCAATATTTTCATCCACAACTTGATTCTTCACTAGTGAAAAATACTTCCACATTATTTTATATTCGCTACCTGTACGTTGAATGTCCCCTGTTTGCTAGCTTGAAGGCATAAATAACCAGTTCCTTATTTACCTGCTCCACTCCATTCATGATTTTGTAAGTCTATCATATTCCACCCCACTCATCTCCAAGCTCTACTGTTCAGCTTTTCATGATAAATATTTTCATCCACTTTATGATTTTTGCAGTTTTGATGAGCCAACAAGAACTGCATGATATTGAAGATGCATTTGCACCATGGATCTATATAGAATATTATAATATCCTGTTTTATTATTCATTCCTGATCACAGCCACACAATGAGATGAGGATCTCAACACATTTTTCACAATGGCTCCAAGATTCTTTTCCTGAGTAGATACACCTAAACTGACACCTAGCATTGTACAATTAGGACTGTTTTTCCTCTATGTGCATCTCTTTTCAATTGTCCACATTAAATTTCAGCTCTTTTGATTCACTGCTTTCAAAGATTATCCACCATAAAAACTGAAACAAAGAACTTTAGTTTTCCAGCTATGGCCTTACCCTCCTAAGTGCCTGATCTTCTAATAGAACAACTGACTACCTCACAAATTTCTTATTCTTAATTTGAAAAGGTTTATGCTATTAAATCCCTCATCAAATTATCTCTTGGTCTGCATTAACATTTTACACCCAAATTTGTCAGTATTTTCGTGCCTTCTTATTTCCATTATTACATCCTGCTTTCCATTTTAAAAAAAAGGTTGTTGTTTTTTTTTGTTTTTTTTTTAAACCTTTAACATTTTTTCAGGGTACTTTCTAAACACTCTGGCTTGGTCTTTCTTCAACCTTTTCTAGGGGCCCTTTTACCAAGCTGCTATAAGAGGGGCCCTGCGCTAGCAGCAGCTCAAGTTTTTGCCAGGCACCAAGGCCCATTTTACCACAGAGGATAAAAAGGCTGAAAAAAAAGAAAAGAAATGGCTGCACAGTCATTTCAGGGGGAAGCACTTACCGCCACCCATTAAAGTGGCAGTGAGGGCTCCCACACTAACCCCAGCATTAAAAATATGAAATAAATTTCCATAACACTGGAAATGGTGTGCGCTGGGGGTGGAATTATCACCAGGTGGCTGTGGTAACCCGACGAAAGGCCAAAAAGGCCTTACACCTTTTCTGTGTTTCTCTAGAAAGATCAGGAAATATTCTAACTTTAGATACCATAAACTGTGTCCAAATGTCTTAATGAAAGTTTCAATACAGCACTGTGATCCATCTCCAAGGCAAAAGATACCACCCTAGTAGTTCTCCACATAATCACTTACAGTGAAGACTCCAAAAAGATGTTAGGTTGATACCATCTCCAACCTGATTTTGAGAATTCTTACCAACAGATTTTTTTTTTTTTGGCATCAGTAGATACTGAGCTCGAGTTATTGGAGGAAGTGAGTTACCCGACATCCCCAAAATTTCAATTAAATATTTCTTAACCATATCTATAGGCATAATTAAAAGTGACCTAGGAAAATTGGTTAGTCTCAAATTAAGCCTCCTAACTTGATTTTTCAAATATTCCAATAGACAATGAGTGAAATTCTTATCCTTGAGACTGTTCCCAATGATTCCAAAGCCTGAATTTTTGATTCTAGAAGTTTTACTTTAGTGGACTGTTGAGCAGTCTCCTGTGCTTGAAGAAGGGCAGCTTCGGACAGAACTTTCATATCATTAGTATTTTTAAAAGTCAAGGATTGTAAAGAAAAGCGCATATTTATTTATTACATTTGTATCCCACATTTTCCCGCATAGCAGTAGGCTCAATGGGGCTTACAGGTTCTGTAGAGGACAGTACCAACTCTGGTAATATATACAGAGTGGAAAATAGAGTAACAGTAGATGCATGGAAGCTGATAAGGTTCCGGAAAAGAGAATACAACTCTGTGACGAATATATAGGAGAAGTAATCCCAATGAGGCTGATAAGTCTCGGGGGATGGGACTACAGCTTCTAGTGAGCAATACAGAGTAGAAGTACACTTAATTATAATTGAAGCGGTAAAATTCGTACAGTTTGAAGTAATAGGATTATGTGGAAGGGGTACTGTTCATTTCTTAGATCAAAGGATGCGATGCATTGTTCATGAATTAGTTCGGGTCTGCTGGGTAGGCTTTCCGGAAGAGGTGAGTCTTGAGGTCTTTTCGAAATTTTAGATGGGTGTTCACAGTACTAATGTTTCTAGGTAAAACGTTCCAGAGCTGGGTGCAAATGTAGGAAAAGCTGGATGCATATGTTGATTTGTATTTTAGTCCTTTACAGTTTGGGTAATGCAGGTTTAGAAACGTTCTTGATGATTCAATGATGTTTCTAGTTGGTAAGTCGATAAGTTCGGTCATGTAGGTTGGGGCCAGGCCATGGATCATTTTGTGGACCGGAGGGCAAATTTTGAAGGCTATTCGTTGCTTGATTGGTAGCCAGTGCAGTATTTCGTGTAGGAGTTTAGCACTTTCGAATCTTGTCTTTCCGAAAATGAGTCTAGCTGCTGTGTTCTGCATGATCTGAATTTTCCTAAAGATCTGCTCTTTGCATCCTGCATATACGGTGTTACAGTAGTCAACATGTGATAGTACTATTGTTTTAATTATGTTATGGAAAGTTTCCCTTCGGAAGAATTGTTTAGTCCGTTTGGGTTTCCACATTACATGGAACATTTTCTTCATGGTAGCAGAGGCTTGGCTCTCCAGGGTTAGGTTGGTGTCAATAGTAATTCCAAGGATCTTCAGTTTGTCGGACATTGGAAGAGTATGTTCCAAGGTTTTTATGGATGAAGGGAGGTTTGTTTTGTGGTGAGAAGAGAGAATAAGGCAGTGAGTATTTTCCTTGTTGAGTTTGAGTGTAGATGCCCAGGTATCCATTAAGCTTAAACTAGTCTTTATTGCAATAGTGATTTCTGTTGGATTAGAGTTGAACAGCATGTAAATGGTGACATCATCCGAATACAGAAAAGGATTAAGATTATGCTTGTATAGGGCATGAGCAAGGAGGATCATCATCAGATTAAATAATATGGGTGAAAATTTGGAGGGCCATTGTACACCAAGTATCGGTGATGTGGAAGGTACGCTGGAAACTAGATGCCCGCCTGTTATTTGACTATTATTTGGTCCCAAGGCGTAATGTGAAAGGACTGATGGCCTTCTTGAAGAAAACGGTTATAACAGCCAAGCAATGCATACTGGCCCAATGGATTACAAATAGATATCCGACTCTACAAGGTTGAAGACTGCGTATGATTACCCTGATGTGGATGGAACGAATGGGTATTCAAAATTTCACTTCAATAACAGGAGAGAGCTGGTTGCAATGCTGGAGCTCATTCTTAAATACTTTAACTTCGGTTGCACGAAGTCACCTTCTGAATAGATAATTATTAAGCGACTGAACAATGGTGAAGTACAGATATGTTGCGATGAGAATAATTAGAAAGGGAAGGGATGGGGAGTAGGTGTTTGGGTACAGGGTGGGGAGATAAAGAAAAGGACTATGGTTCTTTGATTGTTATGTCAATGGAATTTTTCGTTGAGAAAGTTGAAGTAAAGACCTGTATTGTACGTTTGAATTAATAAAAATGAGTTAAACATAAATAATATGGGTGGGAGAGGTGAACCCTGGGGTACTCCGCAATCGGTACTCCATGATGGTGATATGTTTGAGTTTGCTTTTACTTGATAAGATCTCGTGGTTAGGAAACCCTTGATCCATTTGAGTATATTCCCTCCTATGCGTATCTTGTCGAGTATTCTTAATAGTATATAGTGGTCAACCAAATTGAATGCGCTTGACAAATCGAATTGCAAGAGGAGTATGTTTTAACCTAATGCGATTTCCATTTTGAACTTGCTAGGAGAGTTACTAGGACGGTTTCCGTACTGTGGAGAGATCTGATGCCCGACTGTGATTCATGAAGGATTCAGAAACTGATGATGTATTCAGTAAGCTGTTTAGCTGCAATGCTTTCCATCAGTTTTGTTGTAAGTGGGATGGATGCCACAGGTCGGTAGTTGGTGATATCGTTAGTTTTCTTTTTGGTGTCTTTTGGTAATGGTGTGAGTAGTATATTACCGTTGTCTTTGGGGAATATGCCATGCTGGAACACGAAGTTGAGGTGGGAGGTAAGTTCAGTGATGAATCAAGCGGGGGGGTGGGGTTCATTAGATAATTGGGGCAGGTGTCCAATTGACAGTAGGCTGTAGAGATCTTATTGGTTGCTAGTGCTATTGTTTCTTGTGTGATCTGGGCAAAATTTGTCCAAGTTCGGTCGGCTGGGTATTCTTTTGATCGTGGGTCTAGCTCATTAAGGAAGGTATCAAGGTTGGTGTAGTCCTGTGACATATTTTTGCGTAGATCGACAATTTTGCCTTTGAAGTACTTAGCAAGATCGTCCACTGTTGGGATTCCTGATTTTGTGTGTAGTAATTTATCCAGTAGCTTGTATAACTTTTTCATGTCTTTGTAGTCAGAACCTAGTTGTTCATTATAGTAGTTCCGTTTGGATTTTTTTTATTTCATATTTTCTATGTGATTCTTTCCAAGCGTTTAGATTTTGATCGGTTTTGTTTTTTCTCCAAGCTCGTTCGAGTTGTCTGGTTCTAGATTTTAATTGTTTCACAATTTCATTGAACCATGGGGTCCTGATTGGTTTGTGAATGGTTTTTGTTCGTAAAGGAGCTAATTCATTTAGATCGGTGATACATCTCGATTCCCAATCTGCAAGATAGTTGATGGAATCAGATGGACTAGACCAATTGTTGTCGTAAATTGATTGCCAGAATGCAGTTGTGTCCACTTTACCTCTGGTTTGGTAAGATTTTTTTTCATCAGCTTTGACATGCCCATTCTTCAGCCAATGTAGGGTCAGATTTAATTTGAAGTGATCTGACCATGGAATTTCCATCTATTTATGGTCAATGACTTTAATGATTTGGTCTGATGTGAATTTATGGGTTAGCAGGTCAAGTGTGTGGCCTTTTCTGTGGGTGGCATTTGGATGTGGCCATTCGAAATCCCATAGTTGGAAGAACTCCTTACAATCTTGGACACCAGTTGAGTTTGGATCTTCTAAATGAAGGTTTATGTCCCCAATGACTAGTATGTTTGAGTTAGATGTACAAGTGGCCGATATGAAATCCATTAGGGTTATATATGCTTCGCTCCAAGTGCCTCGCGGTCTGTAGAATAGGACTCAATTTAGATTGCCGGCTACACTTTTTTGTTGCAATCTGATTGAAACAAACAAAGAAGTGGGTAAAAAGCCAGGAGTCCCAGAGAATGGATCACAGTGAAGATGAACCAAATTTTATTAAATAGTATATTGACTCGACACAACGTTGTGTTTTGGCCAAGAGGCCTACATCAGGAGTCTACAAATAAAAACTATATATATATATATATAATATATGAAAAAGATAACAAGCAAAAGAATACATATATAATTTGAATACTATACAAATGTAATTTCATAAAAAATAAAATATAAAAACTGAATAATATAAAGAACAGCAAAAACATGATAATTTATAAATCTCTAAAACATGTATATGGCATGAAGCAAAACCTGTATATGACAATTACTAAAACATGTATATAACAGTTTTAATAAAAAAATGATATAATATTATAAACACTGGCATTTTCTGAAAAAATAAGCATGCACAAATCAAAACTATCCACAGACAAAAAGGGGACAAACCTAAATACTTGAGAAGAGAACAATGACAATGATCCAGAGTTAGCAATGCTGGAAAATGCAGTCTGTACAGTAATGGTCTGTAAAAATGATAGGATAGAATTGCTAAAATAACACTATATCTCAAGGGAAGAGAAACAAAAGAAAGAAAACACTAAAGTGTGGGGCACAACCTAATTGATTGATTGCTTGATTGAGGCAATTTCTAGTTGAGGTGTGATTGATTCAGCAGTGGTTTCTAAAGTGAGATGGGATCTGTAGATTATGGCAATGCCTCCGCCTCTTTTACCTATTCTGGTCCAGTGTGTAATGTTGTATCCCAGAGGGCAAAGGTCCAATATTATGGGATCTTTTTGGTCATGGATCCAGGTTTCACTAATGAAGAGTAAATCTAAGGTTTCCGATGTGATCCAATCTTTTATAATTTCTGTTTTGTTTACTGTTGATCTGGCATTGATGTAACCTATTTGAATTGTAAGGTATGGATCTTCCGTAATGGTGAAAGTGTGAACATTTATTAGTTGTTGTTTGTATGTTGATTTGGATTTATTAGAACTTTTTTGTGTTGGTTGTGCAGTTTGTTTGTGGGATAATGATTTACTAATTTAAGTTCTGTTGCCGGTTTGGTTGAGGTTGATGTGTCTGGTAATCCTGAATCGGCTGTGTAGTATTGGTATGGTGTTATAATCATTGAGAGGCGTGGCTAACAGTATTTGGACCAATGTTAAGGTGTAGATTCCTAGGAGTAATTTCATTACGTTCATTCTGGCTCCTTTGTGTAATAGCGAGTGCTTTTGGTTTTGCACTTTCTCTGGGGATCCTATGTGATCTGTTGCGTGTTAAATGACTTCTAAGTATGAACTCATGGGGGAGAGTGGAGTGCTGGTAGGGGTAATGTTTTTTATGAAGTGAGGTTTATCTGGACTAAGTTCGTGAAGCAAAGGAGTGTGCATGTAAAAGTATAAGAATGATGAAGGAAGAGGGTATATGAATTCGTGGGTGTTTTATGATATGGTACCCAGTTATACTCTGCTTCTTTTTCTCAAGGGTGTATCCAGTCGACTGGTAATTGTGCCGTTTAGTGTGTGAATGTATGAACGTGCGTGTATGTTGGAGTGTTGATGTGATTCGAGGACAGTCAGGCGTGGACTTTGCTCGTAGGTCCAAGGTCATAGGCTCCAATTGCAACTTGGACAATCCTGCAAGTGTTAGGATGATGGGGGCTCCTCTCCTCTTTCTATATGAAATGCAGACTCAACTTACTGGAACACTGTAATATTACAGGAGTCTTCAAATACATTCAAGATATTTCCACATCTATTGCCTTCATATATACATTGCTTCCTTAACTGGGAGCAGTCAGTTGTCTGTAAACCAGATATATGCCCCAGCACTATCAGATATATAGTATCTGCTTTACAGAGGCCGCTTTCTCCTTGTTCTGAGTACTGGAAACAAAGGAGCAGAGGACTTGAAGCAGGTGAAGAGCTCAGAAGGCAGCACACACTCAAATAACAATACAGTTAGTGATGTCACCCACCATATCAAATGTTAGGTCCCAAAGTGACTCCAATGTCACAACGGCAGGTTTCTTAAAAGCCCCTAAAAGTATACCAGGAGAAGGCATATTGGAAATCTGGTGTAGAGTACTCACTGTTTGATGAGGTAAAATTTGTGCTGCATTTTGAAATTCTTCTTCACCAGATACCAAATTCTCCATTGCTGTGGTTATGTTCCCTCCCTGCTCACCCGGTACCTAAATCTGAAAGGATCCAAGGGCAGGACTTCCCAGAACAGCATTTTCTCCTGGTTATGGGGGAGCCGCTTGCAGAACAGGATTGAATGAAGCCCCGTCGAAAATGCTAGCTGACGCCGATGCGGCAGCACCGATAGAAGGAGAGGACACCTGCATGGATCCAACCGTCAACCCAAATCTTTTCAGGGTCATCTCTTTCGGAGCCTGGGTCCCGGTGGGGGTCAAGGGAAACTCCCGCACCTTCCCTCTCCTTTTCCCCATGATCAAGGGAACAAAGATCGGCTACAGACAATGATACAAGGTAGGATTTGGGAGCAGCTGTTGCAATGTCTCTTTACAGCGCCATCTTGGATCCCGCCAGCCCTTCAGTATTTATCTAGACAAGCAGTGTGAACAACAGATTAACAAGACTCAAACAACAAGTCAAAACCCATAGCTAAAAATTATATCACAGTGATAGAGTGGATTGAATTGGTGGAGGGGTAATATTATACATTAAGGAGGGCCTTGAATCAAACAGACTAAAAATTCTGCAGGGCATAAAAATTCTGCAGGACACAAAACTTCTTGAAATCAATATGGATAGAAATTCCATGTGTAAATGGGAAAAGAATAGTGATAGGAGTGTACTACCATCCACCTGGCCAGGATTAACAAAAATGCAGAAATAATCAGAAATTAAAGGGGTAAAACTGGGAAACACAATAATAATGGGCAATTTTTATCCTAATATTGACTGGGTAAATGTAACATCAGGGCATGCTAGGGAGGTAAAATTCCTTCATGAAATCAAGGACGGCTTTATGGAGCAGCTGGTTCAGAAACCAACAAGAGGGAGAATAATTCTAGTGGAAGGATCCATCTGAAAATAATAGGAAACAGCTTAAGGGATGACAAGTCAAATGCAAAGCGCTGATAAGAAACACAAAGACTTTGAAAAGAAGACTGTGTAAGAGTCAAGAAAGCAAGCAATCACAGAAGTAGAGAAACGGGATCCGCCAAATGCAGAGACGAGGGAGTAGAATGCTCAACAGGACACTTCCAAGTATGACCAAGGAGCCGAGAGATGAAAAGAATATCCTTAATAGTGAATAAGTTACAGTAGACAAAAACACATAGTAAAACCTTTTATATTAAAAGAAGCTGGTACTAGAATCAGTTAGACCACTAGATGACTGACAAGTAAAAGGGGCACTCAGCGAAGACAAGGCCATAGCAGAAAGATTAAATGAATTCTTTGCTTCGGTTTTCACCAAGGAAGATGTAGGTGAGATACCAGTGCAAGAATTGGTATTCAATGCTGATGAGTCAGAGAAACTGAAAAAAAAAATCTCTAAACCTGGAAAATGTAATAGGGCAATCTGACAAATTGAAGAGTACCAAAACACCTGGATCGGATGGTATACATCCCAAAGTACTGATACAATTGGGAAATGAACTTGCAGAGCTATTGTTAGTAATATGTAATTTATCTTTAAAGTCAAGCATGGTACCCGAAGACTGGAGGGTGGCCAACGTAAAGCTAAGTTTTAGAAAATGTTCCAGAGGTGATCCGGGAAATTATAGACTAGTGAGTCCGATGACATCAGTGCCAGGCAAAATGGTAGAGACTACTATAAAGAACACAATTACACTTAGGAGGGTGGACCCCTCTCTCACTAGGCAAGAACTCCTCCCAAACAATCTCTGCACAAGTATGGGGGGGGGGGGGGGGGGGGAACTTAGAAGACAAAACTCCACCTGCATCAGGGGGGATTACAGACTACATAAGATATTTCATTATTTCCTGCCATAACACTGCAAGCAAGGGAAACTATATATATATATATATATATATATATAGTTTCCCTTGCTTGCAGTGTGGTTATATATATATATATATATATATATATATATCCCTACTTTATATGCCACCCATTTCTACCAGGAATATCTGGAGTTCCAGATATCGCATTCCAAAAAACTCAACATAGAAAAAACAAACTGTCTCATCATCTCATCCCAATACAACACATATAAACCCACAAACAAACACCCCAGGTTATACCCTTCTGATCACAGACAGATTGAAAATCCTCAGAGTAACAATCGACTGGAACCTCTCACTAGAGAACCAAGCGAAATCCACCATAAAGAAAATGTTTTACTCAATGTGGAAACTTAAACGTGTGAAACCATTCTTCCCGAGAGAAATATTTTGCAACTTGATTCATCAATGGTATCTATGCAAGCTGCAAAGAACAAATTATAAAGAAACTTCAGACCGTTCAAAACAAAGCAGCCAGGCTTATATTCAGAAAAACGTGTTTTGAAAGCGCCAAACCCCTCTGAGAAAAATTGCACTGGCTCCCAATCAAAAAACGTATTGCTTTCAAAATCTGCTCCCTGTTCCATAAAATTATTTACGGCGAAGCCCCGGGATATATGACAGACCTCATAGACCTGCCAATCAGAAACACAACAAGATCAGCACGATCATACCTAAATCTCCACTACCCAAACAACAAAGGACTC
Source organism: Microcaecilia unicolor (assembly GCF_901765095.1). Classification (NCBI taxonomy): domain Eukaryota; kingdom Metazoa; phylum Chordata; class Amphibia; order Gymnophiona; family Siphonopidae; genus Microcaecilia; species Microcaecilia unicolor. The sequence goes on from NC_044031.1 coordinate 471,232,883, forward strand.
AAATATAAATCAACGCATGCATCCAGCTTCTCCTACGTAAGTGCACAACTATGGAACGCACTGCCAAAAATAGTAAAAACAATGTATGACCACCTAAATTTCTGGAAAAAAACTAAAAACAAACTTGTTCAGAAAGGCATATCCCACCGACCCAACATAAGCACCAGAGTACCTGCTACACAACAAAACCAAGAACGTTACGAACACACCCCGATCCCCCCTCCTCCTCCTTAATGTTCCCCCAATGTATTTACCATACATGAACCTTATTCTACCACAACCACACCTGTGCTTATTCACACCTTGTATTTGTTCATATCGGGACTGGCGATTGCCGATACGGAACTATGTAAGCCACATTGAGCCTGCAAATAGGTGGGAAAATGTGGGATACAAATGTAACAAAAATAAATAGATAACTAGGAGTGGCCTAGTGGTTAGGGTGGTGGACTTTGGTTCTGGGGAACTGAGTTTGATTCCGACTTCAGGCACAGGCAGCTCCTTGTGACTCTGGCCAAGAGGCATATTTTCAAAGCACTTAGCCTTCCAAAGTTCCATAGAAACCTATGGAACTTTGGAAGGCTAATGGCTTTGAAAATATGCCTCCAAGTCACTTAACCCTCCATTGCCCCATGTAAGCCGCATTGAGCCTGCCATGAGTGGGAAAGCGCGGGGTACAAATGTAACAAAAATAACAACAACAAAAAACAATAGGAAAGGCAGAAAAATCTCTGTTGAGAGAAATCAAAATAGCTGGAAGGGCATTTAGAGGGTAGCTACTAACCTAGTTTAAAGGGAATAATGCATGATATTTGCCATAACATGTTAAATGACATAATCCTGTGTTATTTTACCGTAACACATGGTGCATAATAATGAAAAGCAAAACACGCAAAGTACCTCATTATGAAGTAACTCAAATAACGCAGCTTGCATTCAACTTTACAAACCTTTTTTTTTTTTTGTGGAACACTGAAGCCTGTTTTGGGCTGGCATTTTTCCATCTCAGAGCATGGGGTCACTAACACATGACCTGATGCTCCAGAGAGCATTATTAAAGGATCCATTGCAAAGGTATTTGTGTGTGGACCTCCCCAATCAAGCCCTCATCTGGGACATACTTGGGGGGAGGGGGAATGATCCTCTGTCACTCCTGCCCCTTCCAGCACAGAGTTTAAACTGGTACTGATTGATCCCTAGCAATAGTCCAATTAAACGATCACTAGGGATCAACAAGTACCATTCTGAACCAGCATCAGAGGGGGCAAGAGTGACTAGGGATATATTTGGCAGGTAAGTCCATGGAAGAAAATACTTTAGCCCAGATCCTTTAATACGTGGCCCAGGGGCCCTGCAGCCTGATGCTTTCAGATCAGAAAAACAACACTTTCAAGGTTGATTGCAAGCAGTGATATTCTTCTACCGCAGATTAGTCACTTCTGTGGTAAGTTATGGTGCAGTAAAAGCCCAACTTTGCCACACCTTAATAAATTCCCCCCTTAAAATATTCCTGTTTGAAGAATAAAGCTTTGTCTGTTGTATGAAGCCAACTGGGCATAACAATCTAAACATACATGCTGAAATTGAAGCTGCAGAAAGAAAATCAATAAAGTTACTGAAAGGGGACAGCTATAAGAAAATTTCAATGTGCATGAACATCCTTGGGGAGCTGTCCATCACTGTAAAATGGAAATGGTTTGAGGTAGTGTCTTGATGGTACCCACTAGGCTGCCCTTCCAAAGTCAGTGGCCATGAGGTAAGTAAACTATTGAGGAAGCTCACTGAGCCCTAAGATTATTTTAGAAGAAATACAGAGGGCTCTGGATAAAACAGGGGAACATTTTGACAAGATTACTCCACAAACATGGTCCAAATGAAGGATAGCAAGAAAACCACTGCTAAAGAAAAGCCGATTTACCAAATATAGTATCATTTCTAAAGAAACAGTTATGGGACACTGCATGGATGTGGAAGAATGGCGACCTTGGTTCAATTCCTACTGCAGCTCCTTGTGTCCTTGGGCAAGTCACTTAACCCTCCCATTGCCCCAGGTACAAAAACTTAGATTGTGAGCCCTCTAGGGACAGATAAAGTACCTGCATATAATGTGTACAGCACTGCGTACATCTAGTAGTGCTACAGAAATGATTAGTGGTAGTAGTAGAAATATTTTGTAGCACTCGGACTAAAGTGAAACAACCTGGTCTCAACGTTAAACAATGTGTGTTGGAAAATATATTTTTTTAAACCCCATACAGAAAAATCATTTTACTACTACCACCTTATAGAAAATCATAGAAGTGACAGCATTGTGTTTTGAAGATATTGTGACTGAAATAAAATTGTTTGGTTAAATAAGAAAAAAAAAACATGCAGGCCCTGGAGGAAAACCTGCTTCAGTCTGGAACAGATCTGGAAATAGGGAAAAGACTCACTTTTCAACAAAGCAATGAACACAATGCAAAAACAACAAGGACGTGGCTCAAGAAGAAAATAAATGTTCCTGAATGGCCCAAAGCCCAGACCTGAAAACAGAAAAAATATATATTATCCTAGATGGTTACTGCACTGAACTAATCAAGCTTTATTGGCACTACCTTCATTAAGTGATCTTAGAGTGCTTCAGTTTTATCCCTTACATTCATCATTACAGGACCATTGCACTGGAATGCATTACCTTTGGAGCTTCAACTGGAAGTCAATCTGATGGTGTTTAAGTAGCTTCAAACATTTTTGTTTGCCCAGGATTTGATTTCATTATAGGAGAATGATAGTGCCATAAATTCTATATGACGTGTTTATTGCATATTAGGACTTATGAAGGTTTGTTTGTACGGTCAATGTGCTGATTGTATTTTATTATTTCTTGTGTCAATTGTAAGGCAGCCAGAACAGCAGATAGGTGGTAAACAAATATTTTAATAAAAAGAATCTGTGGCATGACTTGAGAACTGTGGTCCATAGATTATCCCCAGGCAACTTCCTAAAGCTTCAGCTATTCTGCCAAAAAGAGAGAGCAAGAACTGCACAATTCTATTGTACAAGGTTTATAGACACTTATTCTAAACAGCTCAAAGCCGTAATCACTGTAAAACTGAATTCCACTAAGTCAAGGATTGTGAAGACTTGATCAATCAAAGCTTTTTGAATTTTTATATAATTATTCTCACATAGAAAATGTATATTATGTTCTGTAGATCATTGAACTATAAAGCTCAAAATACAAGTCAAAATGCATTAGACAGCAGAATCTGGAAAAAAAAAAAAAAACAAGGGTGTGAAGCCTTCTACAACGCACTGATTACCTAATTTAGATTTCACATACATGAAAATGATAATGTACAATTTTAAAGAGCTTTATTATGTAGCTACACCCACAATTATGTACCTGAGGTGATTTCTCATTCCAGCAATGAACTCTCCATACCTGACTGCTTAATCTACTTTATCACTTATGAACTTTAATACAATACCACTTTGTTTTTCTCATTCTGTAAATGGCAATTGCCATTACGGAATAACGTAAGCCACATTGAGCCTGCAAATAGGTGGGAAAATGTGGGATACAAATGCAACAAATAATAAATTTCTATAATTTTGACTATAAATGTGTCCTCAAGAACAAAGATAAAAAACAAAAATTAAATGAAGGCAACTTCTTCATGCATTTACTTGTTCTATCTGCCAAGTGAACAAACAAAAAAAATAGCATAAGAAATCAAGAACATATAATACACTGAATCCATCGTAATGGGAGAGAGAGTTTAAAAGCAAAAATCAAAGTCTCTGGCACTGTAGGGACAATGGTCAGAAGATGGGTGTTGTGGCATCTCTCCTATAGCCATATTCTACGTGTTTCTGCTGTATGGCAAGATGCCAAAAACATGATTGTTGATATTATCAGTTGGATGACCTATAATCACAATAGCTACAAACAAGTTGGTTGCCATTTGGTTTGAATTAGTGCAAAGGGTTTGCTGTTCATATAAAATGCAACTTACTGACAACTTCAGCTGAAAGAAAAAAAAAACCCCTGATAGCTAAAGTGAACTGCTATTTCCAACTTTCAGACAAAAAAAAAAAATCTTCATTTCTTCTTCATCTTAACAGCTAGTACATGGCCTCACAGCTACACAGAGAGCATAGGTTAAGCAAATTATGAATACTTCTGGTCTCAAACAAAAGCACAACTTTGAGTCCAGAAGCCACTGTTACTAAATGTAATTTAAAACAGCAATCTAGCCTGGAGAAAAACTGTCCAAGTAAAATTCAACAGTCAAAAGTGCACAGTACTTTTTTTTTTTTATATGCAAGATTTCTCTCTCCCAGCGACAGCCTGCAAGTGATCTACAAGACCGAGTCATTAAACTACAAAGCAACAAACTGTCTAGCCTTCAGCTAGCGAGAAGTACTATGATCAAAAGATTTGTGCTGGACTTTTTAAGCACGTTAGTAGCAACAAAAGCTTTGAAAATTTAAATATGTTTCGGACAGATATAGAGCAGGATGCAGAGTACGAGAAGGTAATCTGCAACACAACTAGAAACAAGTGGAAGAAATGAGTTTGCTCATGCATATGACAATTTGATTATCCAAGAGGAAAAATACAAGTCATTGGTCAGAAAGTAGAGGCAAAACTGTACCAGGCTTGGTTAAATCTTAACAGCAATGATAGGGCTGTCCTAGTTAAAACCATAACTACCCTGGGGTAACTTTCAGGAAGTGGTGTTTATAGCCATAGCTTCAGCAGTACAACTGCATCAGGCTTCTGAAAGAGACTAGATTAAATAGTGTGGTTGCCATGTTAGTCCAGTCAACTACAAAAACCCACAGAGACACCTCTTTATGCTCTGGAACTCTTTGCTGGAGGATGTAGCAACTATGGTTAGCATATCAGAAATTAAAAAAAAGGTTTGGACAAGTTACTGGAGGAAAAGTCCATAGTCTGCTATTGAGACAGGCATGGGGGAAGCCATTGCTCGCCCTGGGATTGGTAGCATGGAATGTTGCTACTAATTGAGTTTCTGCCAGGTACTTGTGACCTAGATTGGCCACTGCTGGAAGCAGGATACTGGGTTAGATGGATCATTGGTCTGACCCAGTATGGCTACTCGTGCGTTCTTATTGGACAAATTTAACACATTTCGAGGGAAAATCTATAACAGTGCATCTATATTTAGGCACTTACTTTCCTAATACTAGCCTCACAGATAAAACACATGCCTATAATTTAAGTACAAGAACTTTTGCCAGCTATAAAGTTAGTGTAAATGCTTGTGCCTAAATTATTAAAACACATGTAAATTACAGTATTCAATAATTTGTGTAACTGTGTGTCCCTGTCCAGACTCTGCAAATGTGTACACCCAACTTCAAAACTATACAACAGTAAATCGCTAACCTGTCCTAGGGTAATCCCAGCTATTCAGGATATCCATGATAAATATTCATGAGATAGATTTGCATAACAAGGAGGCAGTGTATGCAAATCGATCCCACAAAAGTCCACACTGTGGATATCCTAAAAACTTGACTGGCTAGGGTTCCCTCAGGACAGGTTTGGGAATCACTGATACTATATATTGCATTTAGGCACCTTTTTAAAGAAGACCATATAGCAAGAATTTTGGCAATCATGCAAGTATATGCCAATATTCTGCTCATTTACATATATATTTAGCATGTTAGTGGTCACTTTATAGGTTTACCCCCTTCCTGTCTAGATTTCCTGAGCAAACACTCCCATCCTCAATGGTAAAACAAAATGATCAAAAAAATTTCAGTACCAGAATATATTTATAATTTAGTGCTTGATATACTGTAAGTGATCCCTGAGATGACTATGTGGTTTACAATTTCTATTACAAGTACTTTTGTACTGTCCCTAATGGGCTCACAATCTAAGTTATTTATTGTACCTGGGGCAATGGAGGGCTAAGTAACTTGCCCAGGGTCACATAGAACTGCAGTGGGAACTGAACCTGGTTCCCCAGGTCTGCAACCTACTGCAATAACCATTAGGCCACTCCTCCCCTCCAGGAACTCTGTCCATTTGTTCCAGCATTGATGGGGAAGTGAAAAGGAGTGAAGTCCTTGAACCCTGAACCACCTAAAATTATAGGGCCAATGGATTTACATCTGCAACAGTGAGTACTGATTGTTCTTCACTAGTTTCACTTTGATTGGGTGATCGAACTCCACCTCCTTAGCCGACTGGATCGAGAGTGTCTCAGTCTTCATTCGGAGAGCTGAGATCCCCTTTATGAGGGACTAGTTCCGGTAATGTTTTACCTGCTCCTGCCTCAGTTTAGATTTCTGGTACCTCTTGCGTTTGCGAAATCTGATGAAAAATCTGACTTTGATTTTACCTTAAAAGACATTACATAAGTATTGCCAAATTGGGACAGACCAAATGTCCATCAAGCCCAGCATCCTGTTTCCAACAGTGGCCAATCCAGGTCACAAATACCTGGCAAGATCCCAGAAAACTCAATACATTTTATGATGCTTATTCCAGAAATAAGCAGTGGATTTTCCCCAAGTCAATTTAATAATGGTCTATGGACTTTTCCTTTAGGAAGCTGTCCAGACCCTTTTTAAACCCTGCTAAGCTAGCTAACTGCCTTTACCGTATTCTCTGGCAACGAATTCCAGAGTTTAATTACACGTTGAGTGAAGAAAAATTCTCTCCGATTCGTATTAAATTTACTACTTTGTATCTTCATTGCATGCCCCCTAGTCCTAGTATTTTTGGAAAGAGTAAACAAATGATTCACATCTACCGTTCCACTCCACTCATTTTATAGACCGCTATCATATCTCCCCTCAGCAGTCTTTTCTCCAAGCTGAAGAGCCCTAGACGCTTCAGCCTTTCCTCATAGGAAAGTCGTCCCATCCTCTTTATCATTTTCGTCACCCTTCTCTGTACCTTTTCTTATTGGTATTGCATTACTTAGAATGGAGAAGTCATTACGAGAACTTGGATAAGTTCTCAATTTTTCAACTGAAGCTTCTCAAAAGTTGACTGAGCAAGATAGTTGACTTAATGCACTGGAAAAACAGGTTTATAAATGTGATTCACAGTTTAAGGAGACTCCATCAGCTGTAGCCATAGTGGCTAAGGATAACCTATTGCTCCTTATGCAACTGGAATCTATGGAAATTTTAAACAGGATACAAAATTTGAGATTTTTCAACTTCCTGAAGACCCATTTCCTTTCTCCTACAGAACTTCTAAAGATGTATTTTAAAGATACCCTGCAATTAGTAGATTTTGATATTTCTAATGGGATTAAGCTTACTATTTACCTAGAAGTACTAAGGAGACTAGGGAGGAGGGGGGATGGATGTTTTGAATGCATCCGATAGTCTTGATTCATCTCATTTCCCAGAGTCCTTACATGATGTTATAAGTATGCTAACCTTGTTAGTCTCTTCACAAAATAAAGACCAGAAGTTTTTGGTTATGAAGGCTTATTTTCCTAAGAAATAATTGTTGTTCTGTGGTCAGGTTATTCTGTTATTTCCTCATGTCTATTGTGTTACGCAGTTAAGAGAGAAATCTTACTTACAACTTAAATCCAAAGTAATTGCAATTGGAGTTACCTTTTTTTTTTCCTTAAGTGTGCGTGGAAATATTTAGCTGAGTATAAGAGTAACCAGTATATCTTTTTAGACCTCCTACAGTTAGAATCTTAATGTTAAGGAAGTAGTTCTTTTTTGTTATGTGGACTGGCTAGGATAGTTAAAAAGTTCTAAATAATTATTCTGCTTACATTTGATATTTGTGTTTTCTTTTTCTTGGTTAATGTGTTATTCTCCTTAATTGTGTGTGTGTTGGGGGGGGGGGGGAGGTTCCCCATGATATCGGCTGGATTTTTTTTTACTTATTTGTAATATTGTTTGAATTGCATTCTGTAATGTTCTTTTATTTTCTTGTGTAATTATATTAAAATCTTATTTTTAAAAAAATCACAGAATACATTTCAATGATAGTCTGAAAGATAAGAGTAGGGGTGAGGGGAAGAAGTTGATAGGTGATCAGAAAGTGACAAGCAGTAGAATCTGATTTGAGTTGTATTGAATTAAGAAGTCCAGATGTTTATTCACTCCTCCCTCATCCATTCCAAACTATCTGAAGATTTTAACTTCAAAAACTTATATTTGAGTGGTAGCCAGCATAAAGCAGCAGTCAAACTCCAACAGAGTGGCACAATCAGATTTGCAAGCAAGTGGAACAATCAGAAAAAAGAAACCATAGTTAAAGGCCAGTCAATGAGAAGAGGGAAATCAGATGTTTCGGACAACTACTTAACTAGTTTTGGTGACTGATAGTAAGTAATGAAGTAGGTCTAAATGCTTAAATGTAAGGATCAATGAACACAATACTATATCAGTGGGGGTGAGGTAGCCCAGGACTTGGAACCTGGACATGCTGAGGTCAGTTACAAAAGGCTGTGGTAGGAACAGGGCTGAGAGGTTGATTAAACAGTGACATCAGACTGTGGCAAGGGTTCTCAAGTCAGTCCTCAGCTGCCAGGACTTCAAGAAACACACAATGAATGCACGAGACAGATATGCTTACAAGCAGAATAGCTTGGTGTGTCCCAAGGACTGGGTTGAGAACCTCTAGACTATGGGGTAAGCTGGGTTGGTACCAGCAGGCAACTACTCAGAAACCAACTTGACTCAGTCAGTAGGTTTGTGGTGGCCAGATAATATTCATTTTTATTAATTAGGATTAACTACCTTTTGCCTGGTACCGACATCAAGCTCACCGGTCTATAATTCTCCACACCACCTCTGGAACCTTTTTTAAAAATCAGCGTTATATTTATTTATTGCATTTGTATCCCACATTTTCCCACCTTTTTGCGGGTTCAGTGTGGCTTACAATACGTTATGAAAGATGGAAATACAGTTTGTTACAACTCGGTTATGGATTACATTGTGAGGAGTTATGCGAGACAAAGTCAAGTATCATTAAGGAATATAACAATGGAAAGATCATTGAAACATTGGAAAGGAAACAACGGGAAACTAAAAGGGGCAATATATAATGACAGGAAAGCATCTGGTATACATTTTCTGTAAGTAAAGGTATGAGTGTGGTGAGATTACGGGGGATGAGAATTCAGAGTGGCTGTAATGTTGCATTATTGAACATATTGGCCACCCTGCAATCTTCTGGTACCATGCTTCATTTTAAAGGTAAATTATTACTAGCAATAGTTCTGCAAGTTCATTTTTCAATTCTATCAGTACTCTGGGATTAATATCATACGGTCCAGGCAATTTGATATTCTTCAGTTTGTCAAATAGCACCATTACATCTTCCAGGTTTATAGAGATTTGATTCAGTTTCTCTGACTCGTCTGCTTTGAATACCATTTCTGGAACAGGTATCTCTCCCAAATCTTCCTCAGTTAAAACTGAAGCAAAGAATTAATTTAATCTCTCTGCTATGGCTTTGTCTTCCCCGAGTGTCCCTTTTACCCCTCGGTCATCTAGTGGTCCAACTGATTATTTTGCCAGCTTCTTGCTATCAAGTTTTTATTATGTGTTTTTGCCTCCAGCGCAATCTCTTTTTCAAAGTCCCTCTTTGCCTTCCTTATCAGTGTTTTGCATTTGATTCGCCATTCCTTATGCTGTTTCTTACTATTTTCAATCTGATCCTTCTTCCATTTTCTGAAGGAATTTCTTTTAGCTCTTTGGGTGATGGGAAGGGGTCAGCGACCACTGGGGGAGTAAGGAGGGGTCATTCCTTTATTCCTCCAGTGGTCATCTGGTCAGTTGGGGCACTTTTTTGTAGCTTAGTCATTATTAAAACAGGTCTAGCTCAAAACACTTTAGTTTTTTGTCATGGACGTTTTCGTTTTGTTCCATTATGGCTGAAAAATGTCCAGGTCTTAAAACCCAAATCCCACCGTTAACACACACTCCCAACATGACCCCTTGAGATATGGATGCACTGCATAGAAAGACATCTGGAAAATGGGTTTTGAAAACACCAATTTGGATGTTTTGGTGAGAAAAACATCCAAATGATGCTTTATGCCAATTTTTAGACTTTCTCCTTTTTAAAAATGCGCCCCATAGTATCAAAAGTATCAGCACAGTAGATCAATCATATAATACCAATATGACAAATAAGTATTATCACATGTGGATGTCATCATCCGATGGAGCCTGGTGCGGACACTGGCTAGCGTATTGATGTTTCAAGAAAATTCTAGCAACGTCCCACCACGCATGTGCCTTTCCACTCGGATCACTCAGTCAGGTAATGTAGCTAAAGGAAAACAACTCTTAGGGGAGGTGGGAGGGTATGTGAGAATACATAGTAACATAGTGACGGCAGAAAAAGACCTGTAAGGTCCATCCAGTCTGCCCAACAAGATAAACTCCTATGTGATACTTTATATGTATACCTGACCTTGATTTGTATCTGCCATTTTCAGGGCACAGACCGTAGAAGTCTGCCCACCACTAGCCCCGCCTCCCATCCACCGGTGCTGCCACCCAATCTTTGCTAAGCTTCTGAGGATCAATTTCTTCTGAACAGGATTTCCTTTATGTTTATCCCCCGCATTTTTGAATTCCGTTACCGCTTTCATCTCCACCACCTCCCTTGGGAGGGCATTCCAAGTATCCACCACTCTGTCCATGAAAAAATACTTCCTGACATTTTTCTTGAGTTTGCCACCCTTCAACCTCATTTCACGTCCTCTAGTTCTACCGCCTTCCAGTCTCCAGAAAAGGTTTGTTTGCGAATTAATACCTTTCAAATATTTGAACGTCTATCATATCACCCCTGTTTCTCCTTTCCTCCAGGGTATACATGTTCACATCAGTAAGTCTCTCCTCATACGTCTTGTAACGCAAATCCCAAACCATTTTTGTAGCTTTTCTTTGCACCGCTCCAATTCTTTTTACATCCTTAGCAAGATACAGCCTCCAAAACTGAACACAATACTCCAGGTGGGCCCTCACCAATGACTTGTACAGGGGTATCAACACCTCCTTTCTTCTGCTGGTCACACCTCTCTCTATACAGCCTAGCAACCTTCTGGCTACGGCTACCACTTTGTCACACTGTTTCGTCGCCTTCAGATCCTCAGATACTATCACCCCAAGATCCCTCTCCTTGCCTGAACATAGACTCTCACCGCCTTACACATACGTCTCCAGTGGATTTCTACTCCTTCAGTGCATCATTTTGCATTTCTTCGCATTGAATTTTAATTGCCAAACATTAGACCATTCTTCTAGCTTCTGCAGATCCTTTTTCATGTTTTCCACTCCTTCCGGGGTGTCCACTCTGTTACAAATCTTGGTATCTTTCGCAAAAAGGCAAACTTTACCTTCTAACCCTTCAGCAATGTCATTCACAAATATATTGAATAGAATCAGCCCTAGCACCGATCCCTGAGGCACTCCACTACTCACCTTTCCCTCATCTGAGTGAACTCCATTAACCACCACCCTCTGGCGTCTGTCTGTCAACCAGTTCACCATGTCAGGTCCTATCTTCAGCCTGTCAAGTTTATTCAAGAGCCTCGTGGGGAATCATGTCGAAAGCTTTGCTAAATCTAAGTAGATTACATCTATAGCACGTCCTTGATTCAATTCTCCGGTCACCCAGTCAAAGAAGTCAATGAGATTCGTTTGGCACGATTTACCTTTGGTAAAACCTTTTCCTCCTATTTGTTTTAATAAGTATTGCCATGTAATTTCATTGACTGTTCCCTGGTCGTTGTACTTTTTGAAAGAATGGAAAAAAAATCGATTCACTTCTACCCATTCTACATCACTCAGGATTTTGTAGACCTCTATCATATCCTCCCCTCCCCCAAGCCATCTCTTTTCCAAGATGAAGGATAACCTCTTTAGCCTTTCCATCCCCTTATATCATTTGGGTCACTCTTCTTTGAACCTTTTCTAATTTTTGAGATACAGTGACCAGAATTGAAAGCAATACTCAAGTCGAGGTCACACCATGGAGTGATACCGAGGCATTATAATATTCTTGGTCTTATTTTGTATCCCTTTCCTAATAATTCCTAGGATCCTGTTTGCTATGTTGGCCACCGCCACACACTGGATAGAAGATTTCAACACTGTCTACAATGACACCTAGATCTTTTTCTTGAGTGCTGACTGCTAAGGTGAACCCTAGCATCATGTCAATAGATCAGCATTTGAGGAGCCAAAACGTCTCTCCTGCTGGACCCAATGCAACCTCTGTGTGCTCAACTGCATTTTCAAAAAGAAAAAACAGGAATTAGGGTCATGGGTAGAGGCCCAAGGCACCCGATGCACTCAGCGTGCGGGTCCGTCACCAAAATCACCCAATTATATTGGGCACACCTCTCAAAGTCATTGGGGGGGGGGGGGGGGGGGGACACCAAAAAAAGAATCGTGGCCAAATTGAATTTCTCAGTTTTGGACTACAAAAAAGGGGCAGAGCCCAAATCGAGGTCAATGCTCAGGCCTAAGCAGGCCTATGGAGCCACAAAAAAAAAAAAAAAAAAAAAAAGACAAAAAATGGAAGGGTAGAAAAAAAAATAAAGATAAAAATGAAGAAATGAGGGGGGAAAATACCCACATGGGAAGGCACTGCAAATGCAGAGAAAAAAAAAAGCTCTAAGGGGAGCCCACAAAGACGCATCCTCCCTACTCCATGGAAAAACTGAGGGACCTGCACTCGCAAAACGAGACAGGAAAACAGCTGCACATATGTGGTGAGGCACTGGTAGAATTTTCTTGAAATATCTATATACACTAGCCAGCATTCACATGACGTCACCCACATGTGATAACACAACTGGCCTGTTTGTCCTCGGAGAACTTAATTTTACAACACAAGTATCATTTATTTGTATTGGTTCAATAAATTCTACCACATCCTACTACTACTACTTATCATTTCTATAGCGCTACTGTACATACGCAGCGCTGTACACTTCAACATGAAGAGAGAGTCCCTGCTCGACAGAGCTTACACGCTAATTAGGACAAACAAAAGATAAGGGAATATTAAAGTGAGGATGATAAAATAAGGGTTCTGAACAAGTGAACAAGGGTTAGGAGTTAAAAGCAGCATCAAAAAGGCGGGCTTTTGGCTTAGATTTGAAGACGGTCGGAGATGGAGCTTGACGTACCGGCTCAGGAAGTCTATTCCAGGCATATGCTGCAGCAAGATAAAAGGAACGAAGTCTGGAGTTAGCAGTGGAGGAGAAGGGTGCAGATAAGAGAGATTTACCCAGTAAACTGAGTTCCCGGGGAGGAATGTAGGGAGAGATGAGAGTGGACAGGTACTGAAGAGCTGCAGAGTGAATGCACTTATAGGTCAATAAGAGGAGTTTGAACTGTATGCGGAATCGGATAGTAAGCCAGTGAAGTGACTTGAGGAGCGGGCTAATATGAGCATAACGACACTGGCGGAATATTAGTCGTGCAGCAGAATTTTGAACAGACTGAAGAGAGAGATGGCTAAGTGGGAGACCTGTGAGAAGCAAGTTGCAATAGTCTAAGCGAGAGGTGATAAGAGTATGGATGAGGGTTCTGGTAGTGTGCTCAGAAAGGAAAGGGCGAATTTTGCTGATATTATAGAGAAAGAAACGACAGGTTTTAGCAGTCTGTTGAATATGTGCAGAGAAGGAGAGGGAGGAGCCGAAGATGACCCCAAGGTTACGAGCTGATGAGACAGGAAGGATGAGAGTGTTATCCACAGAAATAGAGAATGGGGGAGGAGGAGAGGTTGGTTTAGGGGGAAAGATAAGAAGCTCAGCCAAAACAAATCCACATTTTCCTGGAACCACCATGTGTATTAGCATTTAACTCTTTAGTGTCCAATGCTGCCATCAATCTGTTCCCATATGGCTTATTACAGGAACATTGGACACTAAAGGGTTAATTGCCCTAAACAAAATGGAAACCAGAAAAAAAAAAACAGAACAGGTCAATGCCTCTTAATTCTTAATATTGGCCAGACTGCTTCAATAAAAGTAAAATGTATTATAGCTAATAGCAATATCTGTATCAGATACCACCACGTGCATCGAAGGCCCTACTCTATCTGAGCAACTCACTCTGCCAACAGTACATAAGGATTGGGGCGGAGGGGGAGTGGGGAGAGACGGCTACATCTTCCTTTCCCTGGGTTTTCTTTTTAGATAAAGAAAAGAAAGAATGGCAGCTCAGGACATTAATAGAATAATGAGTCAACACCCTTGATGGATCGCAAGTGCTAGTCCCACTTTGATCATAAGGCACTGAACAAAAGACAGGAGAGGGACAGAGATTTGATGAAGCAAGTTCGTTTCTTCCATCATGATGAAGTGAGTTGCAATCTCGAGAGTAAAACGGACAAAAAGAATAGCTAAAAACAATAGGGTCTGCAAAGCTCTTCTTTGCCAACTAGCTCTTAATGTCTTCTTGGAGAAAAAAAAAGCAGACAGAGCAAGGAATATGGGATTTTGATTAATAAAGTGATACCACATGGCAAGAAAACCAATGAAGAAAAAAAACTGCTTTAGACACTATTCATAAAGAAAAACTGAACCACTAAGCATTTCCTCATGCTCATTTCCTCTGTTATTAAAGATACAGTGCCCATCAAGCAAATATCACAGTACATACAAGTTTAAGCAAAATGTAATATTTCAATATGGAAAAAAAATCAATCCTTTATGCAAAAGCGCAGCTCTGTATTCCTTACTGCACAGGATCACACACACACACACACCTAGTAAAAAGTGACCAACAAATGCCAGGATTTGCATTGATGTGTGTTTTCTAAAACACTTGGGATACTAAAAAAAGAGATCATGTTAACATGTCATTTTATGGTATATTGCAGAAGCTGAAGTTTGAATTCAAAAGAAGATTGAGATTTTGCAACCTGGGCTTGATGGACCTTTGGTCTGTCCCAGTATGGCAATACTTATGTACTTATGTAACCTGCTAAAAGCCGAATTGTTTACATTGGTTTATGGGTAGCACTTGATGCTTTTTCTATTTAAGAGAAAATAGTACTTTTAAGGTATCATCCATTGCCTTTATTGTATGTTTGTTTTATTTTTATGAATGTATTGTTTAATGCTTCTAGAGATCAGTTTTTTTTTGTTTTGCTTTAAACTGGATAAGCAGTCTAAAGATTGTATAAATAAATAAAGCAAGTTGGCTATTTTTTTTTTTTTTTGTTACATTTGTATCCCACATTTTCCCACGTATTTGCAGGCTCAATGTGGCTTACATAGTACTGTAAAGGCGTTCGCCAATTCCAGTATGAACAAATACAGTAATGTTGTGGTAGAATAAGGTTCATGTGTACAGACACATTAGGGAATCGTAGAGAGGCAAAGTTGCTCAGGGTGTGTGCGTTTTAATGCCCATCTGGCAGTCACCGCAATGTTATACATTTGTCATTCAAATCCATTTCAGTATTATTTCTCACCACCACCACTAAAAAACAAAAACAAAGGTTGTTATTGAGAAAATGTGTTTGCATCTGAAATGGAATGTATCTGAAAATGGATAATGAGAGGAAGTTAGAAGGGCGACCATCAACAACATACTTACCCAGGCAAAGTGGCCTAACTGAAAATTGTTCAAATGTAGATATACTCACAGGTAGCATTACATATGCACTTTTAGTTGTAAGAAAGAGGCATTTCGTTGGGCATGTTAGGTAAGGTGAGAACACAGCGATTTCCAGAAGTATGCACATTGCTTAACCCCATCACCACCCTCATACAAACAGAAGACACTTAAATACGCATATTTGCTAGTTGTATGGACATTTTTCAAAGACAAATTACATGAAGTATGCACACTAAACTTCCTTAGTTCGTTGCAATTACGCAGGCTGTTTGAAACTTTCTCCCTAAAAGTGCACTATAGCATTCCACACTGTAAAATGGCTGGAACAAGTCATACTGTGGTTTTAAATGGACTCAAATGTGGTTTAGATATTCACTGTTAAAGTTAAATGATGGTGCAGCTATAAACGCAGCCATCAACACTGACCAAGAAGCCATTAAGCTGCTGAAGTCTGCAGTGAATATAAAAACTTTCACAACTGAAATTTCACATTCTAGAGACAAGATCTCTTCACATCAAACATCAAAGCCCACTATGACTCCCCCCCCCCCCCCCCACACGCCCTATTAAAGTACCTCAGAGAGGAAAACATTCCAGTTTTTTCTCCAAGACCTAAAAGCAAGCATTCCAAGGCCAAACCTACATCCAGGACACTTATACAAAGCCATGCTTTTCAAGTCAAAGCAGTGCACCCACTCTACATCGATCTGCACGTGAAACTTGGCGTAAAATGTATTATAATGCAAATTTTAAAACACATCTTCACGTAGATAATTCTCATTCACTACAGTGACGACTGGAACGAAATACACCCACTGTAATATGTTATAGTGTTCTGCATTCTGGTTTTGTTCTGCACTCTGGTTTTCTTGTAATTCTTGTGCTTTCATACAAACTCATTCTTTTAGACAAAAAAACTGTTTCATTTAGTTCACTCTCTTCAAAAGGTAACAAAAATGTCTACTACACTGCTGATGCACTGGGCAATATCTGAAAGCACATTTAAAAAAACAGGTAAAAAAAAACCTTCTACAAAATTATTTCATGTACAATTCTTGTAGCTGATGTATAACCTTTTGCTCAGATTCAGAAAACAAAAATATGAGTATATGATTTCTTCACGACCGCTTACCATACAGAATTCTAAATGACATATATATCAAAATGCATTAATAAAACAAAGTCTGCCTCTTCTGTGTAGCCCTCAACAGATCAGGAAATACACGAATCTTAGCCCCCATAAACAAATCATGTCAATGACTTAATCATCTCCAATGAGAACTGTAAAAACACTGTTAAATCTAATAATTGAAGAGGCAGGACTTTTTGGTTTCTAAACCATGGGTCCTGGCCCTTGGCACAAGCTTTTTCCTTACATTTCCTCGTCTGTGTGTTGTACATTTGTGGGGTAATTTTTCTATGTTCTTTGACCCCATACGGCTCAGTGACTTTTCTAAGGGCTAGAGAAAGTACTCCCCGTGATAGCACATCCTCTCAGATTTAGGGCACACTGTATGACTGGCTGCAGTTAACACTGTGGTCCTCCTGAATTTATAGTAGGCAAAAGAGGGGCATTTTCGAAAGAAACATCCAAGTTGGAATTTGGACGTCTTTGTAAAACATCCAAATTCAGAGGCGCGGAAAAGGTCATTTTCAAAAAAAAGATAGACGTCCATCTTTGTGTTCGAAAATATTATGGACGTCCATGGATTTGAACGTCTTTGATTTTCGGCCATTTTCGAAACCAAAAACATCCAAGTCTAAAACATCCAAATTCAAGCCATTTGGACGTGGGAGGAGCCAGCATTTGTAGTACACTGGTCCCCCTGACATGCCAGGACAGCAATCGGGCACCCTAGAGGGCACTGCAGTAGACTTCATAAAATACTCCCAGGTACACAGCTCCCTTACCTTGTGTGTTGAGCCCTCCCAAAACTCCCTCAAAACCCACTACCCCCAACTGTACACCACTACCATAGCCCTTACGGGTGAAGGGGGGCACCTATATGTGGGTACAGTGAGTTTCTGGTGGGTTTTGGAGGGCACGCCATTTCCTCCACAAACATAACAGGTGGGGGGGGGGGGGCTGAGTCCGCCTGTCTGATATGCACTGCACCCACTAAAACTGCTCCAGGGACCTGCATGCGCTGTCATGAACCTGAGTATGACATCTGAGGCTGTCATAGAGGCTGGCACGACATATTTTTAAAGATTTATTTTGAGGGTGGGAGGGGGTTAGTGACCACTGGGGGAGTAACAGGAGGTCATATGGTCAATTCGGGCACCTTTTTGTGCCTTAGTCGTAATAAAAACACGTCTGGGTGAAAACGTCCAAGTGTTTGTCAGGGACGTTCTTGTTTTTTTTGATTATGGGTCAAGGATGTCCAAGTGTTAAGCACTCCCAAGTCCCGCCTTCGCTACGCTTCCGACATGCCCCTTGAACTTTGTCCGTCCTTGCGACAACTGCAGGTGGAACGTCCAAAATTGGGTTTCAATTATACCGATTTGGACGTCTCTGGGAGAAGGACGTCCATCTTCCGATATATGTCGAAAGATGGACGTCCTTCTCTTTCGAAAATGAGCCCAATAGTTATAACTGAAACGCGTCTTAACGGAAACCCACATTTGATAACTATGTCTCTAATTTAGAGAATGTGTGTGTAAGTTTTTGGCCCACACAAACCATGCCCATATTACACCCCCTTGAAATCTTGCGTCACAGTAATCTCAATGTGTAAATAGTGGCTTTCTGAAATTGCCAGTTGTGTGTAGTCAGTCTACATGTGAAGAAACCACTATTGAAACATGGAAATGCTTTTTAAAACTGGCCTCCTCCAAAGGCTTTATTCCACAAAAAGTTGGGAGGTATGCAAATATGCATGGGACTAAGTCCCTTTTACTAAGCCGCTGTAAAAAGTGGTTTGCGCTAGTTTTGGCGAACGTGCTGAGCCACTTTTTACCATGACGGGAAAAAAAGCCTTTTTTTTTTCTTTTTTAAATGAGGCAGTAAAATTAGTGTGCAGCTATTTACTGCCTGAACCCTTACTGCCACCTATTTAGTAGACAGTAAGGGCTAATGCACTAGCCTCACAGTAATTGGGCAATGCACAGCAATGTGGCCGCACTGCTGATTACTGCTGGAGGTTTATGATTCCCTCCATTTATTTGGGTTTTTTAATGAATTTTATAATTCTATTTATAGCATTAAACCAGGATTTCCTTTTTGTAATAAATCCTTACATTTTATTCTAAACTTTTCAATGCCTTGGATTATATGGTACAGTTAGGCCTCATACAAATTTTCTTTCAGCCATATTATGTTCTATTCTTAACACATAGAATGAAATTATTAAATATAAAATCTGAGCAGCCACCCCCTCCCACACTGATATAAGAGGATATTACTTCAAAAGCGACACACAAAAGTTTTTATCAGGTGCCAAATAAAACTTCAGTTGCAAAATTTGTCAAAATATATCTGTTTCAAATAACTCAACTTTCTTAGAATAATGATTTTCATGATGCCCCAACACAGTTGTAATACAATTTAAAAATCAGTACCATGTTGTAAATCTTTTCGTGAATGCCCTCCTCCAAATATTCACATTGATATAAAAGCAGACATGACAAAAAAAGTGGAATCAGAAATAGAACAGAGAAATAAGCCACAAAGTGATAAGTATTGTTTACCTGTCAGCTGACATTGATTAATCTTGTGTTCCGTGATATCGCTTAGTGACTCAAACACCTGGAGGCAGCTGTCACAGCTGTGCACAGCTTCTTCCTCTAGCTCGTCCCCCTCTTCCTGCCTTTTCTTGCAATCTGTCGCTTCTCCATCTTCTGTCTTATCATCTAGTTTAGAATTTGGATCTGAAAGAAGATCAAGAGTGTGACCTTGGTGGCTTCTACAACAGAGCCATAAAAAATAAATAAAATCCAATTGTCTCATTAGTAGTAGTGAAAAAAATATTCTTTATAAATGTGTGCAGCATCCAGGTAAAAAAGCAGAGGGTTATACCCTTCCCAACCTGAAGAGTAACATGGGATATAAGGAATATGTACCACTACTATGTGCTATTTCCTTTCAATAGTTGCCATGAGTGATCCTTTTTAAGCATGTTGAATAATATTGGGAATAAGATATTCTCTACATTGGCACATCACCAGAAGGTATACAACTAGCTTCAAATGCACAATGAGCGAATTAAAATTTACATTTCAGTTGTCTAATAAGGCATTAAGGGGTCTTTTTACTAAGCTTCATTGACAGTAAAGTAGAAAAAAAAATGAGTACCATGCGCTCAGATGTCCTGCAGTATTATCTGCAATCTGTGTGCACTAACTGCAGGCTAACTTTTTTTTTTTTTTTGAGGGGGCCTTTCAGGTGCAGAGAGTGGGCACTAACCAGTTAGCAAATCTACGTTATCACATGCTCACTGATTAGTTTACAGATAACACAGGTGTCCTTACCACCCACAAAATAGGTAGCGGTAAAGTGCTCCCAAGGTAATTTTGAAAATTAACACTTTAGCACATGGCCATTAATGGAAATGAATATCAAAAAATACAAACCTAGGAATTTAACCACCACAAATAACCTTCACGAAAGAATTCAAACTATATTAAAAAAAAGTTTAAGTGCAACTACAAAATTAATATAAATACAAGATTACAGTATACCAAATGAACATCTATTAAATCCACCATCCCACATTACATAAAAAGTGCATTAAGCATTACCCCTTTTTTATTTATGTATTTATTTTTGTTACATTTGTACCCCGCACTTTCCCACTCATGGCAGGCTCAATGCAGCTTACATGGGGCAATGGAGGGTTAAGTGACTTGCCTAGAGTCACAAGGAGCTGCCTGTACCTGAAGTGGGAATCGAACTCAGGTCCTCAGGACCAAAGTCCACCACCCTAACCACTAGGCCACTCATATAATACACATGTTAAATAACTCTTAAAAGCTGAAGAGTTCTTCTATGATGAACCTTCACCTGGTTTTGCAAATACACCAAAGCCAATCATTCAGTCCATTGAGGTAATCCAATCTTCACACATGGAAGTCCATAAAGTTACTCTTCAGTCATTCTTATTAAATTTTTAGCACATTCTCAATTTATGGCGTGTGTTTCAGCTCTGAAAATATCTCCGATCTTAAAAGCATTCTCCAGCCCGACACAAATTTGTGTTTCGCCACAAGGGCGTCATCAGGAACTGTCAACCAAACGACAATCAATCATTATTTATAGCGAGACATAGCCGAAGACTCTCCAAACCTTCCTTTCCTCTGTCCGATTCAGAAAAAATACTAGCGCTTTGATGCCATTATATGGTAACTGTATTTGCAAAACCAGGTGAGGGTTAATCAAGGTTCACCATGGAAGAACTCTTCAGCTTTTATGAGTTATTTAACATGTGTATTATATATAGTACTTTTTATGTAACGTGGGATGGTGGATTTAATAAATCTTCAATTCGTATACTGCAATCTTGTATTTATATCTGTTAATTTTGTAGTTGCACTTAAAGTTTCTTTTTATATAGTTTATATTAATGGAAATGGCAAATTGGGGTTTTTTACCACAGTAAAAATGGCCTTAGCATGTGTGAAAGTCTCGCACAGAGCAGTAAGGCGTATTTTTACCCAGCTTAATAAAAGGACCCCCAAGTCAAGCAACCAATAGGCTACTGAAATTACTGTATTTGGTAGCGAAAGGGTGTGTGAAAGGAAGGAATAAGCGTCTTACAGCATTTTTTGACCTCCAAATATCAAGTGTGTTCATACTAGCATTGCTATACAAAATTGCCCTTTGATGTTCAGTTTCCAAATTCATCCCTCCCAACTTGCTGACAGGGTCTTTAAAAATATATCTATATTTATGCTGTGATTTAAAAAAAAAAAACCACCATACTGCAACTATATCCTTTTCCTTTCTTTGTATAAGAAAGGGATAGCTTAAGTCAAATACATGCTCCAAGGTTACATATAAAAACAAAAGCTGAAGCTCTTTTTTTTTTTTTTTTTACTTAAAGCTCATTTTTAAAGATTGTGTGTCACCAATGGACATCAAAATATAAGTATGACATAAGTAGACAATTTGATTGTGACTTTCACTCCTCTTCAGGTCAATTTGATTATGACTTTCATTCCTCTTTATCCAAAAGGACTTTTCATGAAAAGTCTATCTGTATTCAAATACAGTAGTTTATTACATAATGTAAGAGATTCCATGATCTAAAATTAGGCAACTTTCAAAACAATGTAACTATTTGTAAGAGTCCATGGGTATTGTTTATCCACAAAATTTACATCAACTTTCAAACTTCCCTTTGAAAATTGGTTCAAAAAACAAATCTGTAGTCTGTAGAGGTATCTTTCCATAAAATTCAACCCTATCCCTGGGAATGCTTCCCACTGTGTTGGTATAACTACATATGTATTGACTACATGCGCACAATAGTGGGAAATTTTCAAAAAAATGAAACATTTTTGCATGGATAGTCCTTTGAAAGTTGCCATCTTAAAAATCTACTTGAGTTACATAATGGATTAAGAGGGGAAGGTATCAAGCTGCATTAGAGCAATAACCCACATTATTTTCCTTTTAATGTGGCAAAGGGCACACTTTTTGAATCTTGGTTCCACCTCCTGAAGCAGGTTCATGAAACAAGTGGCCCTTGTCGAGGTCTTGGACAGCAAGAATATGTTTATGTGTTACAGCACTGGAAGAGCTCTCTCTTATGCACCGGAGCAATGGTCGTTTCGACAATCTGGTATGTGGACAGGATGCCTCTTCGGTCAAGCTAAGTATATGTGGAACTGTATCTTGATATAGTTTGTGAATTACCAGTGATGTTTATTGGGACTAATGGGGATTTGATGTGGACATTTTTGTTTTTTTGATGACTAAAACAGAATGTGCGAGTTTTGGCTATTTTTCTCCATTTTTTGGGGAGTTTTTTGGTTGCTCTCTTTTTTTTCTGGAGTTTGATGATTTATTGAGTCCAATGATAATATCTGGGAATTCCTTTGGGAAAACGGACACATTTGGTCAGAACAATACTCTGTGAGCTTTGAGGTCTTACTTATTTAACTTTTGAGATGTATGTAGCCCCCCCCCCCCCCCCCCCCCCCCCATAGTCTGTGTTAGCCATTTTGTTGGCAAACGACATGTTTTATGCTTTTGAGGGTATTTTGACAGTTTGCAAGCAGCATTTACCATGGTAGTCAGCAACCCGCAGTACCATGATGCTGCATGTTGGCAACTCCCATGATAATTCAAGATGCAGTAAAAGCTCGCTTACTGCTTGCTTTGCTCACAGCCTTCAAGTGAAAGTTTATCTATAAAGGGAGAATAATGAACTTGACAATTAGAAGAAAAAGGATGCAGAAGATTTATATGAGCAAAAATCTTCTTCAGAGACAGGGAAGTGGAAGAAATAGAGAGCAAGAATTGCAGTTGCAGGGTGGTAGACTTTAAAGTAACATTAGAAAAGACTTTCATGGAAAGAGTGGTAGATGCCTGAAATGCCATCCTGATACAGGTATCGGGGGCAAAAACGGTGACATTCAAAAACATGTGGGATAAATACAGCAGATCTCCATTTAGAAAGGTGAGGGGTAGGAAATCAAAACACTTTAAGCAATGCCTGCATAGAGCAGTGAGTACAACTCTAGTTGCCTTGTTGGGCAGACTGGATGGACCATAAAGGTCTTGAACTGCCATCATTTACTAAGTTACTATTAAAGCCCAATTTACATCATGATTGTATGAGAGCACAAATGAGGAAAGAGCTTTTCAACCCAGTTAAAGAAAAAGTAGCAAAGGTGCATGAATTTCTTTCCTTGACAGAATGGAAGCCTGCAAGGTACATAAAGATTTAAAACTGTATTTTGTATACGCCTACAGTTCTGCATACAGAGGATATAAAAATAAACAAACATGCATTGATTATGGGCCACAAGAAGGTTTGTAAGGAATACTGACTGTGCATGGAGGGGGGAACAGAAGATGGAATAGTTAATTACAAGATTGTAATTGTTTTGTTTCCTGTAAGAATCAAAGCACAATGAGTTACATGATCTTTCGGCCAAGTTCTTAATTAACAGGAATGACTAACTAGAACTGCACATCCCTCCGCAGTAGGGATGTGCAGTTGGTTCATTAGTGCTCCTTTAAACAAAATTTAACTTACTACCATTGACGCTTATATGCTCTGCTTTGAAATTGTATTCTTTGTGTTTCTGTTAAAGTTTTCCCAATCTCTAGCTACACTTCCCACTTCACCTTTGGATTTTCTGGTTTGTATCACTCCTCATGCTTTTTGGCCTTGTTACCGCCCAGATAGATGCTTAGTCCAGCTGTGCTGCTGCTCCTCCTCCCCTCCCCCTGAGCTCCCCCCCCCCCCCCCCCCAAGTGCCATGTGAGCATTGTTAATGTGTGCTCTCTTCGACATAAATCCTCCCTGGTAACTGATCTTAGTACAAACAGGTAAGCCGTTGGTATTTGCAGTGACAAACTTGGTTGAAGAACAGGGATTCTTTCTACCTTACACAATGAGCTTCTCTGAATTATTCTTGCTTTTCGAGTATCAGTCGTGGTGGCAGGGTGGCACAGTTTGTTTCACCTCTCAGCTTCAGAGATGTTTCATCTCTCAGCTCGACTCTTTGCTAATGCATCTTGATCTTCCATCCCCTCCCTTGTCTTCTGTATGTTGACCCTCCATCCTCTGTTTTTTGAGGAACTTGGTTCTCATTTGGCTGACTTTGCTCTTCATGCTGGCCTCTTCTCTTACTGGGCAATCTTAATATTCACTTTGACTGCCCAAAATCCTGATTGCAGCGTGACTGCCTATGTTTGTTCCATGAGCTTGATTTCGAGATTTTCCCCTCCTCTCCCACACACCGTGCTGGGCGTTGCCTGGACGTTACAGCCACTCGTGATCTCAATATCCTTCCAGGTTCTTTTTACAGAACCCTGTCCTGGTCTGATCATTACTTAATCATATTCAACTGTTATAGTTTCTCTGCACTGTCCTGTGCCCCTCCTGAGCCCCATCAACACCAGAATTTTAGTACTTTACAGCAGTATATTTTCTTGGAGCAGTTTCGTTCTATCCTGCCCTCCCTCTCTGCCCTTTCCCTTGAGGAAATTAGAAAGTCATGGGATAGGAGGTAATGCCCTATTGTGGATTAAAAACTGGTTAAAAAGACAGAACAGAGAGAGTAGGGTTAAATGGTCAGTATTCTCAATGGATAAGGGTAGATAGTGGGGTTCCCCAGGGGTCTGTGCTGGGACCACTGCTTATAAATGATCTAGAGATGGGAATAACTAGTGAAGTATTACAATTTGCTGATGACACAAAGTAATTCAAAGTTCTTAAATTGCAAGAGGATTTTACGAAAGTGGGAGACTGGGCATCCAAATGGCATTTGACATTTAATGTGAACAAGTGCAAAATGATGCATATGGGAAAGAGGAACCCCAAACTATAGGCATGTGATGTAAGATTCCACATTAGAAGTCATCACCCAGGAAAAGGTTCTAGGTGTCACCGTTGATGATACATGTTGAAACTCTCTGCTCAGTGGTTGCTAAGAAAGCAAGTAGAACCTTTGGAATATTAGGAAAGGAATGGAAAACAAAAATGAGAATGTTATAATACCTTTGTATCGCTCCATAGTGCAACTGCACCTCAAATACTATGTGCCATTCTGATCACTGCATCGCAAAAAAATAGTGGAATTGGAAAAAGTACAGAGAAGAGTGATGAAAGTGGAAAAGGGGATGGGATGACTTCCCTTTGAGGAAAGGTTAAAGCAATAGGGTTCTTCAGCTTAGAGAAGAGACAGCCGAGAGGAGATATGATAGAGGTCTATAAAGTACAGTGTGACTCACTTGTTTACTCTTTCCAAAAATACTAGGATTAGGGGGCATGCAATGAAGCTTCTAAGTAGTAAATTTAAAACAAACCATAGAAAATATTTCTTCACTCAATATGTAATTAAACAATGGAATTTGCTGCCATAGAGTGTGGTAAAAGCAGTTAGCTTAGCAGGGTTTAAAAATGTTTGGATAATTTCCTAAAAGAAAAAGTCCATAAACCATTATTAGGATGGACTTGGGAAAAATCCACTGCTTGTTTTTAGGATAAGCAGCATAAAATCTGCTGGGGTTTTTCTGTTTGTTTTTCTGGGATCTTGCCAAGTATTGTGACCTGGATTGGGTACTGTTGACAACAGGATATTGGGCTTGATGGACTTTCAGTCTGTCCCAGTATGGCAACGCTTATGTTCATTCACTTCACATGTTTCTGCTGTTCTTGATCATCTTGTGCCTTTTTGAGTCTTGTCTCAGTTAGCTTAGGCCTAGGGTTACAATATGGCTCCAGAAAAAGGAGGACGGATTAAGCCAGCTGGGTTTTACTTCCATGGCTTTCAATGGAAAGCCATGGAAGTAAAACCTGGCTGGCTCAATCCGTCCTCCTTTTTCTGGAGCCATATGGTAACCCTACTTAGGCCTCAACCCTGGTACACTCCTGCCCTCCTTTTAGGCAGAAGCTTCAAAGGGCAGGGACTGACCAAGATGGCTTCAAGGTCAGACGTGCTATGCCGAGCTCCAGGAGATTTTGTTGTTCTTTTTTTTATTATTTTATTTATTAAATTTTCAAATTTTACAAGCTTAAAACGGAAAAAAACAGATTACACAGTAGCAGGTAATAAGGTAAAATTATGTATAATCATACCTGATAATTTTCTTTCCATTAATCATAGCTGATCAATCCATAGACTGGTGGGTTGTGTCCATCTACCAGCAGGTGGAGATAGAGAGCAAACTTTTGCCTCCCTATATGTGGTCATGTGCTGCCGGAAACTCCTCAGTATGTCGATATCAAAGCTCCATCCGCAGGACTCAGCACTTAGAGAATTACACCCACGAAGGGACACTCTGCCCAGCTCACCACCGCCGAAACGGGGGAGGGGAATTAACCCAGCTCATCCCCACACAAGTGGGGGAGGGGAATCCGTCCAGCTCATCCCCGCGGAGCGGGGGAGGGACACCACACCCGCCGATGCGGGGGGATCTGGCTTATCCTGCAACCGCAACCGCGGGAGGAGCTGACTGACCCTAACACCGCCGAAGCGGGAGGGGTACAAAGCTGCCCTACAGCCGCACGAAGCGGGAGGGAGTGCCGGCAGAATTTATGTCTCAATCCAGCCTCGTAAAACGGAGGGGAGAGGAATGCAGCAGCTCACTGTAACACAAAGTCGTCTCAACTCTTGAAGAATCCAAGTGAAAGAAGAACTTGAACACGAAGTCCTCCTGAAGTAACTGAAGGCTAAACTTGAACCTAAAATTCAACCAGAATATAAACAGTACAGATATCTGGGAGGGGCTATGGATTGATCAGCTATGATTAATGGAAAGAAAATTATCAGGTATGATTATACATAATTTTACCTTCCATATCATCAAGCTGATCAATCCATAGACTGGTGGGATGTACCGAAGCAGTACTCACCCAGGGCGGGACATAGAAATCCCTGACCTCAACACTGAAGCTCCAAACCGG
Source organism: Microcaecilia unicolor (assembly GCF_901765095.1). Taxonomy (NCBI): domain Eukaryota; kingdom Metazoa; phylum Chordata; class Amphibia; order Gymnophiona; family Siphonopidae; genus Microcaecilia; species Microcaecilia unicolor. Next base: position 471,260,071 of record NC_044031.1, read on the forward strand.
GCCTCCGCCCGTGCAGCCACAGTCAAACGGTAATGCTTGGAGAATGTATGAGCCGAAGCCCACGTTGCCGCCTTGCATATCTCTTCCAAGGAGACGGATCCGGCCTCTGCCATCGAGGCCGCCTGAGCTCTCGTGGAGTGAGCCTTCAGCTGGATAGGCGGCACCTTCCCCGCGGCCACATAAGCCGCTGCAATGGCTTCCTGGACCCATCTTGCCACTGTAGGCTTAGCAGCCTGCAGACCCTTACGAGGACCTGCAAACAGGACAAACAGATGATCCGATTTCCGGAAATCATTGGTCACTTCCAAGTATCTGATGATGACTCGTCTCACATCCAGATATTCAAGAGCGGAGTACTCCTCTGGGTAGTCCTCCCTACGAAAGGAAGGGAGACAGAGCTGCTGATTCACATGGAAGCGAGAACCAATCTTGGGCAGGAAGGAAGGCACTGTGCGAATAGTCACTCCTGCCTCAGTGCACTGCAGAAAAGGCTCTCGACATGAGAGCGCCTGGAGCTCGGAAACTCTTCTGTCTGAAGTGATAGCCACCAAAAAGACTGCTTTCAACGTCAGGTCTTTCAGAGATGCCCTCGACAAGGGTTCCAAAGGCGGCTTCTGCAATGCTCTTAGCACCAGGTTGAGATTCCACGCAGGCACCACTGAGTGCAGAGGAGGGCGCAGGTGATTAACTCCCTTGAGAAAGCGCACCACATCTGGCTGCGAAGCCAGGGAAGCACCCTTCAGGCGGCCCCTGAAGCAAGCCAGAGCCGCTACCTGGACTTTAAGGGAACTGAGCGACAGGCCTTTCTCCAGACCTTCTTGCAGGAACGCCAACACTGAAGAAATTGGAGCAGTGAAGGGAGAAAGTGAGCCTGCTTCACACCATGCTGCAAAGATACGCCAAACCCTGGCGTAAGCAGTAGAAGTAGAGCGCTTCCTCGCTCTCAGCATAGTGGCGATGACCTTGTCTGAGAAGCCCTTCTTCCTCAGACGCTGCCGCTCAATAGCCAGGCCGTAAGACCAAAGGGAGAGGGATCCTCCATCACCACGGGACCCTGATGTAACAGGCCCTGCTCCACTGACAGCCGCAGAGGATCGTCGACTGAGAGCCTGAACAAGTCCGCATACCAGGGACGTCTGGGCCAATCCGGACCCACCAGGATTACCCTGCCGGGATGCTTTGCCACCCGGTCTAGCACCCTGCCCAACATGGGCCAGGGCGGGAACACATAGAGGAGCTCTTGTGTCGGCCACTGTTGGAGAAGAGCATCTACTCCCAGGGATCGAGGGTCCCGTCCTCTGCTGAAAAAGCGCGGCACTTGGCCATTGGCCGATGACGCCATCAGATCTAGGCTCGGCTGGCCCCAGCGCTTCGTGATGTCCAAGAACGCCTGAGCAGATAGTTGCCACTCTCCGGGCTCCAAGGTATGGCGACTGAGAAAGTCCGCCTTGACATTCATGACTCCGGCAATGTGGGCCGCTGAAAGCTGCTCCAGGTTCGCTTCCGCCCACTGGCAAAGACTCATAGCCTCCTTGGCTAGAGGGGCGCTCTGGTACCTCCCTGGCGGTTGATATAGGCCACAGCCGTGGCATTGTCCGACAGGACCCGTACAGGCTTCAACACGAGTACCGGGATGAACTCCAATAACACCAAGCGAATGGCTCTGAGTTCCAGGAGGTTGATAGACCACTTGCCTCTGCAGGAGACTAGAGCCCCTGCGCTGTCCTTCCCAAGCAGTGGGCTCCCCAGCCCATCAAATAGGCGTCTGTCGTGACGACAATCCACTCCGGGGTCACCAGAGGCAATCCTGCAGACAACTTGTCTGTCTGCGTCCACCAGCTCAGCGCCTTGCGCACTGCTGGGTCCACGGGAAGGCGCACAGCATAATCCTCCGACATCGGAGTCCAGCGTAGCAGCAGAGATAGCTGTAGTGGTCTCATATGAGCCCTGGCCCAGGGCACTACTTCCATCGCGGCCGTCATAGAGCCCAACAGCTGCACGTAGTCCCAAGCCCGAATAGGAGAGGCTACTAGGAACTAGTCCACCTGAGCCTGAAGCTTGACAATCCGATTGTCTGGCAGGAACACTCTGCCCACTTGGGTGTCGAATCGAACTCCCAGATACACCAGGGACTGAGTCGGGCGCAGCTGGCTCTTCTTCCAGTTGATGATCCATCCCAGGGAGCTCAAAAGAGCAACTACCCGGTCCATAGCTTTGCCGCACTCTGCATAAGAGGGGGCTCGGATCAACCAGTCGTCCAGATAAGGATGGACTTGTACTCCTTCCTTTAGCAGGAAGGCCGCTATGACCCCCATTACTTTGGAAAAGGTCCGCGGAGCAGTAGCCAACCCGAAAGGGAGGGCTCTGAACTGGAAGTGTCGTCTCAGGACTGTAAAACGCAGAAAGCGTTGGAGAGGAGGCCAGATGGGAATATGCAGGTACGCTTCCTTGATGTCCAAGGAAGCCAAGAACTCTCCTGCCTTCACTGCCGCTATAACAGAGCGGAGAGTCTCCATGCGAAAGTGCCTCACTTTCCAGGCCCGATTGACCCCTTTGAGGTCGAGGATAGACCGGACAGAACCTCCTTTCTTTGGAACCACAAAGTAAATGGAGTAACGTCCCTTGCCAATCTGATTTTTTGGCACCGGAACGACCGCACCCAGGCGGATCAGGTTGTCCAAGGTCTGCTGCACTACCACAGCTTGACCGGAGACTTGCAGGGAGAGAGTACAAACCCGTCTCTTAAGGGTTGGCAGAACTCTAGCTTGTAGCCGTCTCTGATGACTTCCAGCACCCACGCGTCTGAAGTTATAGTGGTCCACTCGCCCAGAAACGAGGACAGCCGTCCTCCAATCTGCACTGGGGCGTGGACCAAGGCCCCATCATTGGGTACGAGACCCTGGGGGAGGACCGGAGGGAGCACCTCCGGGACGGCGGTCTCTGCGAAAGGAATGCTGCTTGGGGGAGAAATTCCTCTTGAAGGAAGAGGGGGCAGAGGAACCCGACTTGCCCGGGCGGTATGGAGGTATCGGGACGAGTACTAACCCGAGCCCTGACCTCTGGTAATTTCTTGCCCTTACACGTGCCGAGATCGGTCACGATTTTGTCCAGCTCGACCCCAAAGAGCAGCTTGCCTTTAAAAGGCAATCTAGCCAGGCGGGATTTAGAGGCGTGGTCAGCAGACCAATGTTTCAGCCAAAGCCACCGCCGCGCAGAGACTGTCTGAGCCATGCCTTTAGCTGAGGCTCTCCAGACATCATACAGCAAGTCTGCCAAATAGGCTAAGCCCGATTCCAGGGCCGGCCAATCAGCCCTCAAGGAATGATCCGAGGGGGAAGCCCGCTGCACCATAGTCCGGCACGCCCTGGCCACATAGGAGCCGCAAACTGAGGCCTGCAAACTTAAAGCAGCTGCCTCCAAGGACGACCTTAAGGCCGCCTCCAATCTTCTGTCTTGGGCGTCCTTTAGGGCCGTGCCACCTTCCACCGGCAACGCCGTTTTCTTAGTCACCGCAGTGATTAAAGAATCCACGGTAGGCCACAGATAGGCCTCACGTTCACTCACAGCCAAAGGATAGAGGCGGGACATAGCCCTAGCCACTTTAAGGCTCGTTTCCGGGACATCCCATTGAGCCGCAATTAAGGTGTGCATGGCATCATGCACGTGGAAGGTTCTAGGCGGGCGCTTCGTCCCCAGCATAATGGCAGAGCCAACAGGGGCTGAGGGAGAGACGTCCTCCGGAGAGGAAATCTTCAAAGTGTCCATGGCCTGTAACAACAGGTTGGGCAAATCCTCTGGGCTAAAAAGCCGCGCTGCAGAGGGGTCATCCGCTCCATCCGAGCGGGGATCTATCTCCTCCAAGGAATCCGCAAAGGATCGTTGGGAGACCTCAGACACGCTGCCCTCATCTACATCGGAGGAGACAAAAGTCCTCCAAGGCCTGGAAATCAACCCGAGGGCGTTAACCTCTGGGAACCTCAACCTCTTTATCAGAAGAGGGAGCAGGGGCAGCGTTTTGCATGAGGAAAGCCTGATGCAGCAGCAAAACAAACTCGGGGGAGAAACCCCCCAGACTGTGCACTTCCGCAGCCTGGGCAACAGCCCTAGAAGCACTCTCAACCGGCGCTCGAATAGCGGGGGAGAGACATGCTGCGCATCCAAAATGGCGTCCGGCGCGAAACTCCGTGAAGGAGCCGCGCGGGAAGAACGGCGCTTAACTTTAGCCGCTTTTGTGCCGTCGCCCAAATTAAGGGCGTTCATGGCATTAATGTCTCCAACCTCAAGGGCGGCCCCGAAGAAGCTGTCCGAGCCGCGTGGCCGGCCAAGATGGCGGAGGCGAGGAGCGGGGGATGGGCGTTTATGGCGGGAAAAAACCGCCACGCCGGAGGAACGACCGGGACATTCATCGGTCACTAAACTATCACCCATCAAGGGCGAATCAGGTTGTAAAACCCCCGCATCCCCTCTAGAAGCGCTCCAGCGATCCGGGGAGCGACCCTTTGCGCCCTCGCCCTCCGACGCCATTGCCACGAGGAGAAGAATCGGGGAACCCCCTGCCCGCTATAAAAAGGTAAAATTACCTGCTTGCCGCTCCGAGCTGTAACGAACTGGTGTCCCAGTGAGTAGCTGCAATGAACGTTTAAAGAAACGTCGAATTAAACGCCTTTAAAGACGTTTAAAAATATTTTTTTTTTTTTTTTTAAACGGAGCCAGCGGGAGGGGGGAGAAAAGGAGGGACCTGGCACCACCAGGTTTGCACTTGCTCAAAAGAGCCCTCAACCCCAGGCCTCAACAAAACCTAAGGATTAGGCTTGGAGGCCTAGCCAGAGCTGCTGCTGTGTGTGACCACCACCTGCTGAGATAGAGAACATACTGAGGAGTTTCCGGCAGCACATGACCACATATAGGGAGGCAAAAGTTTGCTCTCTATCTCCACCTGCTGGTAGATGGACACAACCCACCAGTCTATGGATTGATCAGCTTGATGATATGGAACAAGTAATATTGATTACAATATACGTAGGAAAATCTTTTGCCCTCTTGTATTAGACCACCATACAGAGAAGACTAATCCTTTTAGAGAGATCACAAGAAGAGGTGGATTTTTGTGCCACCGTACTGGTCTCTTTGTATTTCTTCAACATAAAGAAGCTTTGCTAAGACTTTATTTGAAACAATCTGCTTCAGTTACTTTTATGGGAGAAAAGATTCAGATATTTGGGAAAACAAAAAAGCTGTGAAAACAATCCACTAACATCTTAATTTCAGGAAATCACTCAAGACCAGCTTATTCGGAAAGGCCTACCCCAAGGATCCAACGCAAGTCCCTATATTCTGCAACACAGCAAATTAATGGACCGTATTGACCACTTTTACCCTTATACCCTGTTTTTTTTTTTAATCTCCCTGTCCTCTACACTTTGTTATTTGTATAGTTACCGGATTGGTGACTGCCTTTACGTTTTGATGTTAGCCACATTGAGCCTGCAAATTGGTAGGAAAATGTGGGGTACTAATGTGTTAAATAAATAAATATTTCCTGATGTTTCCATATGGACACAGGGAAGAAGGAAGAAGTTTCTGTCTATGCGACAGGAAGCTTTGCATTTGGGTGCCTCTCTTCTAAGTACCACTTGTCCTCCACCTATGAAAACAATTCAACTGTATTTAAATATCCCTCTAGAGGCAGTGTCTCATAATTTAAACCCTAAAACCCTGTCTGATGTATTGAGAAACTAAAATTCTATTAGTTTTGACATCACTTCAGTAAGGCCTATACACAATCCCTCCATTGCAAAACTCTATAAACAAACTTGTGCAAAAATATACCAAGAACCTTACCACATTATAATAGCACTAACTGTCAGGACTCAAAGATCTACAACCTCATACGTGAAAAGGCAGAACTGTAAATATTACACTAGGCCCTAAAAATACCTATTCACTATCTAGTGGGAAGAGGAAGAAGAAAATTCTATCAAGATCTCTACACAGATACCACATGCTAGTATAATCCTCTGGTAAAATGGGTTTGAGAATTTCCTCAGGGTTGTTTCCCCGAAAATAAGACAGACAGTGTCTTATATTAAGTTTTGCTCCCAAAGATGCGCTAGGTCTTATTTTCGGGGAAACACGGTAACAAGATTGGAATATTGCAGTTCTTTACTCCAAAGCTTACCTCAATATCAGCTGCAGAGGCTACAAGCTATTCAAAATACCGTACTACAGTAAAATTGCAGCTTCTTAGAGAAAATGCCACTGCAACTTTTAGCAGTAGCTTCCTAGAATTTCAGCAGCCTTTTTAATTTCACAGCAGCAGGACAAGAAGTCAGCATTAAGTAAATTAAGGGGAAGCCTTGATACAGCTTGGTGAAACATGAGTTGGCACAACAATCCCCCTACAATGAAAAAGAAGGAGACTGAGCAATACAGTGCACAGAATCTCCATTTACCTACCGTAAGATAAGTACAGCATTCTAAGTAAGCTTAGTCCTTAGGGTTCCTAATACCCCCTTCTCCCCATGTACCTTCTGTTGGGACACTCACCCAGTTTTAAAGATGTCAGGAGGCTGCCGAACGTCTGTGGGGAAGGGCAGCGGCGGCTTGACTTCAGCCTTTCCCTTCAATGTCCCGCCCTCGCGGAAACAGGAAATACCTCATCAGAGGAAGGCGGGACACTGACGGGAGAGGCTGGACTCGAGCTGCCGCAGTGACTTAAAATAACAGCTGAGCTTTAAACGCAGGGCGGCGTGTCCAGAACGGAATGGAAGGTAATATGTCAGGGAGTTGAGGGTGGGCTCAGCCGGGAGGCGGAAGATACAATTTGGAGCTAGGTCTTACTTTCGGGGGAGGCCTTATATTTAGCAATTCAGCAAAACCTCTACTAGGTCTTATTTTCAGGGGATGTCTTATTTTCGGGGAAACAGGGTATCTAGCTTCACAGGTGGGGGAGGGGGAGAGGAGAAAGAACAGCCCAGCCCAGAGAAAGAAATAGCAAAGAGTATGTGACAATGGGTGTCATACTTGGGGTACAGTTGATAGGTTATAAAAGGAATAGGATTAGGGAGCATATGGTCTTTGGTTGCCTTCATCCTCTCCAGGACCCATGAGGAGAGGGGGGTATCCTTATCAGGCCCAATAACCTAAAGCTGATCAAAGAGGTAGCTGCTAAAAGCTGTAACTGTGAGGAGTGGTCCAGGTGAGTGGGTAGAAAGGGTTAAACCCTCCCCCTTCCTGCCCAGGAGCAGAACAGGAGAGCCTGTCAAGGTTGCCAGATGGGCGGTTTTCCGCGACCCGCTGCGGGAAATTTCTGACCGCTGCGGGTTGTGTTTTTTTGGGCTGCTTTTTTTTTGCCGAGCGTTTTTTTTTTCTCCGCTGGCTGTGGTTTGTTTGGGGGGGGGGGGTGGTTAGTGACGTTGGGGAAGTGGTTAATGATGCCAGGGGAGGGGCTGGTGATGGCGGGGGTGGAGCTGACAGCAGGGGTGTGAAAGTTTGGGCGGGTTTTGGAACTGGTTAATTGGCAACACTGGAGCCTGTTTGTTGCCAGAGGTAGCAGCTCATGGAAGTGCACCTCTGGAGAAAGGATAGAGAGGGAGGTCTGGTCCTGAGTGAGTCCAGTGGGTAAATGCCCAGTGAACCAGCTTGCCATAGAAGAAATGGGAAGCTACAGCCTTGGATTATTCTGTCTCAAAGGTTGGAGGACTGGTTGGAAGTGTAAATATGTAAATACCTTAGGATTTGTAGATAGACTTATTTAATTTAGTAGTTGGAACTTTATACCAAAAGTCTTGGTTTGGAACAAAAACTTCTTTTAGCAAAGTGAACTATTTTGATATAAAAGAAACTTTTTTTTTTTTTTTTACAAGAAAAGTATGAAGTTTGGGTATCTGCCTGTTTAAGCATTCCAGTAAAATTACTGCATTTTGTTATAAACCCTGGAGTGGAGAGTTTCTTTGGAGTGCAAGTAAAGTTACTTTACTCTCAGACTGATAAAGGGAAATAAAGTGCGGCTTAAAACCCTATGGCCTACTGAGATCAAGACCGGCCCCAGCCTGAGCCCAGCTCAGTAAAATAAAACTTTTGTTTGTGGCCCTGAGCCAAACAGCTAGCTGGTGCCCAGAACTGTGTGATGAGACCAAGGTTACACTAGCAGAATACCGCAACTTGGTCATGCCTGTGTAACATCATGAGAATTTCTGCAGCAAGTCTGTGCACAGTTCAAGTTAGTGCCTTCCATTACTGGCCTATGCAGCTCTGAAAGCCATTAGGGGAGGTTGCCTGCATTCTATTCCAGCACTCATCTCTAGGCCTCTATCCTTGACTTGATAGACAACTTGGAGCCAATTTCTGTTGTGGCCTTTCTGTGAACCTGTTGTTTTTTTCCTGTTATCTGCACCTGCCGGGGAATCACATGTTCCCACTAGAAATTTCCAGAGAGGAACAGCACTAAGGGGAATAGTGTAGAATCCTCTGAAAAATTAAGGAAGGATAGGAGCGGTTTTGTGGGTCTGGAGGCAGCAGTTACCTCCCCCCATGTGTTATAAGTTCCCTTCTTGCCTACCAAATTTGTCTTGGGTTCCATCTGCTGCCTTTGACCCATGCAAAGAGGGAGATCCCTCCTGTCCAGCCTGAAATTCTGAATGCAGAATCAGCCTGCTGTACTCGGAGCTGGCACTAAAAGGCAATTACTAAAGAAGCAAGGAACAAGGGACAAGTAACAGACCCGAAACCCGGTTGCTGGCTTGTTTTAATGGGAAGATATGGGGAACTCTCTCACCCCTGTTTAGTCCAGGAAAAGGAGAAAGGATTTATTCTGGGTATCTGCTGTGTCATCCAGTCAAATCCTGCAACTCCTTAGCAGGCAGGAGGAGAAAAAAAAAAAGAACTATTCCCTAACATCCTTTGAAGCAGAGCCACAGTGTGTCATCTAGATACCAAGGAGCCTGTGTTACCAACTAATTGAATTTTGATAACTATTAACCATATTAATTATTCCATCAAGTGAACTGTGCAAGCCAAGCCCAGTCCTCACCTATCTGGTGAGTAGGTTGACGTAACAAGGAGAATAAGTATGCAATTTTGTAGTACTGGCGGAGAGGAGTATATCTACTGTATATAGTTGGCCAGCTGTGTTGAAATGTTGGAAACTGTACCCTCATCAATTTAAGGACAGTAAAATCTCTGGTTTCAGCAAAAGAACCTCCACCACTGTGTGAAGTCTGGTGCTGCCCTGGTCCCAACAAATAAATAATAGTGTGCACCCGTTATCTAGACAGCTGCATAGACCACATCAACCAGGGGGTTACATATGGAAAACACATGACACAACAAATATGACACAAGGGACCAGAGATCAATAAGAGAGATGAAGGCAAAAAACTGAACTAGAAACCTCAAATTGTCAGACTCTGCATACAGCAATACTAGAAAAATTGAAACAAATGGAAAAAACATCAGAGATGCTCATTTTCAAAGACCAACATATTCCAATTTATAAATTCAGAATAAAATGCTTTTTTTTTCTACCTTTATCTTGAGTATTTTATTTTTTCTGTCGATCACAGCATACTCCTCGATACCCTGTCCTCACTTGGATTCCAGGGCTCTGTCCTTTCCTGGTTCTCTTCCTACCTCTCCCTCTGCACCTTCAGTGTTCACTCTGGTGGATCCTCTTCTACTTCTATCCCTCTGCCTGTCGGCGTACCACAGGGTTCTGTTCTTGGTCCCCTCCTCTTTTCTATCTACACTTCTTCCCTTGGTTCATTAATCTCATCCCATGGGCTTTTCCTATCATCTCTATGCTGATGACTCTCAAATCATCCCCTGATATCTCACCTTGCATCCAAACCAAAGTTTCAGCGTGCTTGTCTGTCATTGCTGTTTGGATGTCTCAACGCCACCTGAAATTAAACATGACCAAAACCGAGCTTCTCATTTTCCCCCCACACCCACCTCCCCACTCCCTCCGTTTTCTATTTCTGTTGATGGCTCTCTCATTCGCCCTGTCTCCTCAGCTCGAAACCTTGGGGTCATCTTTGACTCTTCTCTCTCCTTCTCTGCTCATATCCAGCAGATCGCCAAGACCTGTCGTTTCTTTCTTTACAACATCCGTAAAATCCGCCCCTTTCTTTCCGAGCACTCTACCAAAACCCTCATCCACACCCTTGTCACCTCTCGCTTAGACTACTGCAATCTGCTTCTTGCTGGCCTCCCACTTAGTCACCTCTCCCCTCGGTTCAAAACTCTGCTGCCCGTCTCGTCTTCAGCCAGGGTCGCTTTACTCATACTACCCCTCTCCTCAAGTCACTTCACTGGCTCCCTATCCGTTTTTGCATCCTGTTCAAACTTCTTCTATTAATCTATAAATGTACTCACTCTGCTGCTCCCCAGTATCTCTCCACACTCGTCCTTCCCTACACCCCTTCCCGTGAACTCCGCTCCATGGATAAATCCTTCTTATCTGTTCCCTTCTCCACTACTGCCAACTCCAGACTTCCTGCCTTCTGTCTTGCTGCACCCTACGCCTGGAATAAACTTCCTGAGCCCCTACGTCTTGCCCCATCCTTGGCCACCTTTAAATCTAGACTGAAAGCCCACCTCTTTAACATTGCTTTTGACTCGTAACCACTCGCCTCCACCTACCCTCCTCTCCTCCTTCCTGTACACATTAATTGATTTGATTACTTTATTTTTTGTCTATTAGATTGTAAGCTCTTTGAGCAGGGACTTTCTTCTATGTTTGTGCAGCGCTGCGTATGCCTTGTAGAGCTATAGAAATGCTAAATAGTAGTAGTAGTAGTAGCAGCAGCTTTGGTCCCAGTGTCTTTTCTGCATTTCTCTTTTTTTCTCGTCTTCAGAATGTCTCCTGACATTTCTTCTCTCTACATGTCCACCATACTCCTCCTGAGTCCTCATCCATCCTGTCCATCTTCCCTCTGTATCCCTGCTACTATCCTTCCTCCAGTTTCAGCATCTTCCCTCTGTGTCCCAATCCAGCCCTTATATTCAACATTTCCTCTGTGTGTCTTTATCTTGCCCTGTCCTGCATCCCCCCCCCCCCCCATTTCATAAGTACATAAGTAGTGCCATACTGGGAAAGACCAAAGGTCCATCTAGCCCAGCATCCTGTCACCGACAGTGGCCAATCCAGGTCAAGGGCACCTGGCACGCTCCCCAAACGTAAAAACATTTCCTTATCCTTTCTCCTTCCACACCTAAGATTTGTGTTCTTTTTCCTGTCCCCCTCTTCTTCCCATGCACCCCATCCTGGGGCTAGTATCTCTCTCCTCTCCCCCCCCCCCCCCCAGTTTAGTATGGCCCTTTCCTTGGTCTCTAGCATCTCTCCCCCTCTCTTCCCTCCGCTCTCTCCCCCACAGCTGGAATCAGCACTGATGCCATAGAAAGGGAGCAGCCCTCGTACAGAGTTATCAAATGGCTCCAGAAAAAAAAAAAAAAAAGGTAACAGATTGAGCCAGTCTGGATTTTACTTCCAATGGAAGTAAAACCCGGACTGGTTCAATCTGTTCTCTTTTTTCTGGAGCCACTTGTAGCACAAACACTTCTCGAGTATCAGCAGTGCCGATGACCCAGGGCTCCCTGCATCGTGTTTTGAAAGGCACCAATGTTGGCAATTCTTCACCTTCACTTGACACATGACCTCGGTGCAAACTGTCTTAGAAGCGCCAAAGTTTCTCACACTGGGCTCTCTGCTTTTTTTTAGTCCTTTTCAAACAGACAACACAATTAGAGGCTTAGGCATGACAAACACTAATTATGGGGGTCAGACCCAGAAATGACTCTATTGCACCTAGAACACTGCTTAAAAATCACAATGATTTTTGTGACATTGTGGGAAAAACAGCCACTACAAAATAAAATGGCTCAATCATAAGAGAAGAAGAGATCTCTGAAGTAAAAGAAAAAACTAGCCTGACTGGTGCTCAGGCCTAAGCAGGCCTCAGGAGATGCACAAAAAACAAACTGTCAAAAACCGTAAGCAAATAAAAGAGGATATGGAGAATGACAAAGAAGTAAAAATTGTGAAGAAAAAAAATCCATATACCACGAGGGAAGGCATGCTAAAAAAATTTTTTTTGAAGTTTGACATGCTGAGGAGCTCACACAGAACGTGACTTCTCTGCTGCATGGAAAAACAAAACTGCTGGTTCCGTATGCTCACTCGTGCATGTGCCGTGCGATGCTGCCAAAGGTTTCTTACAGTAAAATTAAAGAACGCTGGATAGTATCAACACTGGGTTCTGTTGTATAACATCACCCATATGTGTCCTCAGAGAACTTATTGTCCTTTGTGAAGTCTTCTGGCTCATCAAGAATAGTTCCTCTTCTTTATCTCCAATTCTCCTCGACATCATCAATAACAGTCTGTCTAAAGATACAGTCCCTCTGTCTTGGGAGCAATTTATTATTAAGCCATATCTAAAAAAGCTTGGTCGTGACCCTTCTCTCCCTGCTATTTTTGTCTGACTGCCAATTTGCCTTTTCTGGCTAAGCTTACGGAAAAGGCAGCCTACCAGCAGGTTATTGAATTCTGGACCTTACAAGGTGTTTTTCACCCTAGGTTAATCTGGGTTTCAGGAAGGACATAATTCTGAGATGATATTGTTTGGGCTTAGGTAGGACTATGTTGCTTATTCAACTAGATTGGAGTTCTGCCTTTGATTTGGTGGCCCATTCATTTCTGTTACTTTACCTTCATGAAATTGGTCTACATAGCTTTGCTTTGAACTGGTTTCATTCCTATTTTAACTTTTACACACACCAACCAGGTAGCACATGGCACCTCTAAGTCTGTTCGGATCCCCCTTTCTTGTGTAGTCCCCTATGGTTCTGTTCTTGCCCCCACTCTTTTTATTTGCTTTCCTTGCTCTATGGAGGTCAGCAAGAGGAGAAACTGAGAATCAGTCAATTTATTTAAGCAGATGAAATTTGAGATACCAGATATCATGGGCAATAATGAGTTGAATGTCAAGATAACTTATCTCAGTCTTCAGCAGATTTCTTCTTGGAGGCTCAGCACAAACTGGTCCATAACCCAAAGAAAGCAGAGGCGTTTTACTTCTCTTGGTCTGCCCTGCCCTGATTTCACCTAGTGATGAACTCCATCTCAATCTCCTTCAAGGATGCTGGTTACTTCCTGGTGGTTCTCAGTGACAACCCTCTATCTTTTTATGTGTTCATCTCATGCATGATACAGAGATCATTTGTTGTCCTTAAGAAAATTACATCTTTGAGGGCTATTATAAAGAACAAAATTACAGAACATATTCAAACGCTTGGATTAATGAGACAAAGCAAACATGGATTTAGTGAAGGGAAATCTTGCCTCACCAATCTATTACATGGTCCTTGAAGAAGTGAACAAACGTGGATAAAAGTGAGCTGGTCGATATTGTGTATCTGGATTTTCAAAAGCCATTTGACAAAGTACCTCATAAAAGACTCCAGAGGAAATTGTAGAGTCATGGGATAGAAGGCAGAGTTATATTGTGGATTAAAAACTGATTAAGAGAGAGAAAACAGAGTAGGGTTAAATGGTCAGTATTCCTAATGGAAGGGTAGATAATGTTGTTCCCAGGGTCTGTGCTGGGGCTGATGCTTTTTAACATATTTATAAATGATCTAGACATGGGAGCAACTAGTGAGGTAATTAAATTTGCTGATGACACAAAGTTAGTCAAAGTTCTTAAATTGCAAGAGGATTGTGAAAAATTACAAGAGGATCTTATGAGACTGGGCATCCAAATGGCAGATGATGTTTAATGTGAGCAAGTGCAAAGTGATGCATGTGGGAAAGAGGAACCCAAATTATAGCTACGAAATGCAAGGTTTTATAGTAGGAGTCACCGACCAGGACAGGGATCTAGGTGTCATTATTGATGATATGTTAAAACCCTCTACTCAGTGTGTGGCGGCAGCTAAGAAAACAAATAGAACGTTAGGCATTATAAGGAAAGAAATGAAAAACAAAAATGAGGACACTATAATGCCTTTGTATCACTCCATGGTGCAAGCTCACCTCGAATACTGTGTGCAATTCTGGTTGCCGCATCTCAAAAAAGACATAGAGGCATATTTTCAAAGCACTTAGCCTCCCAAAGATCCATAGGTTTCTATGGAACTTTGGAAGGCTAAGTGCTTTGAAAATGAGCCAGTTAGTGGAATTAGAAAAGTTATAGAGAGAAGGGTGACAAAAACGTTAAAGGGGATGGGATAACTTCCTTATGAGGAAAGGCTAAAGCGGCTAGGGCTCTTCAGCTTGGAGAAAAAGCGGCTGAGGAGAGATATGATAGAGGTCTATAAAATAATGAGTGAATGGGTAGACGTGAATCACTTGTTTACTCTTTCCAAAAATACTAGGAGGCACGCAATGAAGCTACAAAGTAGTAAATTTGAAACAAATCCGAGAAAATATTTGTTCACTCAACATGTAATTAAACTCTGGAATTTGTTGCCAGAGAATGTAGTAAAAGCAGTTAGCTTAGTGGGGTTTAAAAAATGTTTAGATAGCTTCCTGAAAGAAAAGTCCATAAGCCATTATTAAAATGGACTTGGAGAAAATCCACTGCTTTTTTCTAGCATAAAGCAGCATAAAATGTATTGTACTGTTTTGGGATCTTGCCAGGTACATGTAACCTGGATTGGCCACTGTTGGAAACAGGATGCTGGGCTTGATGAACCTTTGGTCTGTCCTAGTATGGCAATACTTATGTTCTTTAGATGAGAAAGTATTAAAGATACTCTTTTCATGATTTAATATTGAACCAACTTGAATACTGCAATTCTTGTCACACTGTCCATTGTATGCTACTTGCAGGCTTCAGTTTGTTCAAAATACAGCTGTGAAACTGATTTATGGTGATGAAACCATGTTACTCCTCTCTTGCATGTCCAACACTGGCTCCCACTTATCGTGTTCATTACAAAATTCTGATTTTGTCTCACAAACTTTACACTACAGGCTTGTCATTTTACTTCTGCTCACTGTTTGTGCCTTATACACCAGGTTGGGCACTGTGTTCTTCCAATGCCAGCCTATGTGCTTTTCCTCCACACACTTTGCTAGTTAGCTTCTTCTCATTTCCTGGCTTTTAGTTTTATTGCCCCTTACCTGTGGAATCAGCTTTCTCCTACTCTTCATACTGAGTCCTCTTTGCAGAAACTTAAGGTGGCATCGAAAACATGGTTTTTCAACAGAGGTTTCTCCTGAAGTTCCAGTTCTGTGCATTCTGCTCTTACTTTCCTTTTTCTCTCTCTGTTGGGTTAGTTACCCCTTCCAATTCGCTCTGATGCGTCCTGCCTTTCAGCTTGACTTTTGGATATTTTTGTTGTCCTATTCACCTTCCCTTCCTCGTTTTCATTGCTGGGTTTGTTCACCACTTACATCCTTGTGCTATAAAGGCGGTATATCAAATGCCAAAATAAATAAAATTTAGGGATCCTTCTACTAAGCTGCACTAAAGCAGCTAGAATAGGTTTTACCATGTGGTAAGTGTGTTAGCATAGACATACACTAATGGCTAAAACAAGCCAGCATGGTAAAAGACCTGCACTAGCTCCTCAATGTGAATTGGGGTGAATTGTGGGCAGAGCAGAAGAGTGGCTGACTAACAGCTAATGCATGGGCTGGTGTTGTGCACTAGCTGTCATGACTGTCTACAGTGTGGCTGCAGTTAATGCCATCTCAAAGTGAGATTAAAGTGCAGTTACAGTACCAGAAGCCCAGTAGGTACAGCCACATCCCTGGGAAGGTTAATTCCTGACAGGCTCCGTTCTGATCATAACCCTTCCCCCCCCCACACACACACACACACACTCAAGATTCCCCCCTCTAACTGCCCATGACCGGAACTCCCCACCTTCACCCTGGTTACACAATCACACAATCCATGGTATCTAATGCATGTGGCAGGAACGGTCCCCCTCCACTCTTAACCCAGGGCTTGACTGGGGAAGGAGTGGGGAGGGGGGGACATCCCTGCACATATACTTCCTACCAGGGAATGTGTGGATAAGCGACCAGGGAAGGTCAGCAGGTGACAGGGTGTGCATTTCTTTTTTTTTTGAGGGGAGGAATGGAGGGACTGAGTTCAGGAGAAAGATCAGAGTGGGCTTATTGCTGTTCTTCCCTCTACTGCAGCCCACCCAAGCGTAAACAGGAAGTTGCAATCAGAGTTTGAGAGAGCTTCAGAGCTTTACTTGCTGATGGGCTGCATTGGTAATAGTTTGACGAGACTGGAAGGGAGCTTGGCAAATGCAGCACAGTTAGGTGGTAAGTGCAGTGTGTGTACTGTGCTCACTTTCTTCCAGCCTCCAGTCTTTAAAAAATAATTCTTATATGCCTCACAGGAAGGGAGAAGAGGTGGATAGGGTTCCCTAAAAACTTCCACCTCTCCACCTCTCCACCTGGGACACCTCTCCTCCGCTGCACCCCACACCCTCCCTGCAGATAGCTCCTCTCTACCACATCCACGACATCCTCCCTGCAGACCTAGCTCAATACATTACATCACCACCCTATGCCCTCACTCTGCACCTGACAGCCCTCTCCTTGGTCCCTTACACACATACACCCTGCCTCAACCCCCTGTTGCACCACAGCCCCAGACATCCCACATTGACATGTCATATACATACTTCCATGGCAGCACCAACATAAAGAAGCTCTTATTCCCACACCTTAGATATCTCACCCACAGCATATATCCCACCAGTAATCCCTTCCACCCACCCACCCACCCTCCCTAAAACTCCAGATCCATGCACACTCCCATCCTTGATATCCATCCACAGATGCCTCTATTTCCCCAGAGATTTCCCTCTTCTGCTCTGTAACTAGAACTCTGATAGGGACGAATGACTGGCCTCCACTACCATGGTATTAGAGGCCTATTATCCCTCTATTACATTTTTTTTTCTCTCTCTCTGGGACCCATTCTTTTGGGGATTTTTTTTATATCTTTATTTTTGCTACAGCAGAAGGCAAAACAATTATAAGTTTATCTGGATAGCGTGGATGCACTGTCATGTACTAACATTTTTACTGTACTAAGTGCCTGCCCTAAGCAGTAACTGCAGGGCAGATGCTGAGTACCCTTGAAAAAATAACTGGACAAAGAACTTTGCTCCCAAGTGGTGGATAATGCAAAAAATCCTATCACACTTAAACAGGCCTCTTAGTGCACCAAAATACCCCTTTCTCTCCTCATCATCAAAGAAACCTGGCAGCCCCACTCCACCCCCCCCCCCCCCCCCCCACCATACACATACACTGACTCTCAAACGATATCCTACAGCTGGGTCCTTTCACTAAGGTGTGCTGAAAAATGGCCAGCGGTAGTGTAGACCCGTGTTTGGGGTGCGCGCAGAATTATTTTTTAGCGCACCTACAAAAAATTCCTTTTTTTTTTTTTGCCGAAAAAGGACGTGCGGCAAAATGAAGATTGTCGCGCATCCATTTTGGTTCTGAGACCTTACTGCAAGCCAATGACCTAGCGGTAAGGTCTCACGTGGTAACAGGGCAGTAATGGTCTACGCACGAAGCTGCCGCGCACCAGAAAATAAAAAATAGTTTTCAGGCGCACGTAGCAGACACACGCCAAAACTGAAATTAGCGCAAGGGCCACACAGTAACTGGGTGGTAACTCAAATTTGGTGCGTGTTGCGCACGCGCCCCCTATCTGTATCTCCCGTTTAAGAAAGCACACATGCATTGAAATTCCCAATGATTGTTCTGCTTCTTCTATATTGTTAGCCACATCGAACCTTGTGGTATATGCAGACTACAAGACTATTTTGTACTGTATTGTATACATACTACATCACCTTCATGTCTGCAACAACATGCATCACAAATACTGCATCCCTCTATTACATGTACATGCTTAAAATTTCTTTAAAAAGAACAAAAGGTTAGAGTCGGAATGGATTCAAACAGCAGCAAGTAAACATCAGATTTTTCCCTCATTTCCGATAGCATTACTTACACCTGCAAATTAGCAGCCCTACAATTGTTCCAATACACACGTCTCTAGCAGATGACTTCCGGTGAGAAACAGTACATTGCTATTCTATATTCTAATAAAACTGTCTGCATTTTTAACAAGAAATGAAAAACTCTGCTGATTGCAGGACTGGAGGCAATAACTCCTGTACACATCAATTAATTTTATGCAAGGGGCAGGTTCAACCAACCAAATACTAATCTTTAAAAGTGAAGAAAAACAGGTTTAATTATTTTGTGTAACTAATATACAACTAAAAAGTAACAAATACCTAAGAGCCATCTCAGTGAACTGGCAAAGACTGCCTGCATGTTTCTCTTTACCCAAAAGATCCAGCTCGACCAGCACTCTGACCATTAAAACTGGGGACAACAAAAAGAACAGTCCAGTTTCCATTCCACCTCCTCACTTTCTAATGGAACTCCTTCCAGTCACTTCTCCATGGAAAAGTGCTGGCAGAAGAAATGGAAAATGGAGAAGTCATCATAATTATGAACAGACAAGAAATATTTCTGTAGCTCATTGGCAGAAATAAAACTATCACTCTCCACTCCCAACAGTGTCCACTGCAAAACAACTGCCTCATTAAATCTCCACACTAAGATTAATATTCCACAGCAGCACTGCATTTCCAACATGCTACTCTATAAAAACGCATATTTAATGGTAATAAAAGGACAAAGCTTATATACAGAAGAAAAACTATAAAATCAATTTGGCAGGGTACAGCAATGCAGAGACCCTGCTGAACAGTTTTAAGGAAATGGATCATACTTTTGTAATACTATGAACAAAACTCTAGCTTAGTTGCCTTGTGTCCTACAGTGGAGCCATCCACGCACAACACACAAAGGATATAGGAAAAGCATTTTTAAGAAGTCCCTTGAACTCATAAAATATTATCGGACAAAAAAATAAAAAGCTTTCTGGCATTTCCTTATTCTACATTTAAAATTAGGTTTTTAAGGAGGTATATAGCAGTCTCTGGGCTCCTTTTGCAAAGCTACACTACCGATTAGCGGCGCATTGAATGTAAAAACGTCTATGTGAATAGAATAGGCTTATTCGCATTCAGCGCACCAGTAATCGGTAGTGCAGCTTTGTAAAAAGGAGCCCACTAATTCTTAAGCTTTACTCAAGAAACTTTCCAGGGAAAAAAAAGTCAATATTCTCCTACTAACCAACTGATGGTAGTTTAAGGAGTTTGTAAAGGTGGGTGTGGGGTTGGGGGCGGGCAGGCTATTTTGTTTGCTGTAAAAATTTCCCAAAAGCTATCAAGCCTGCTTAAAAAACGATGCAAGAAAGAAAAATCAACCTGATGCCAGAAGGTTAAAAACAAAACAGCCAAACATTTAGATAAAAGTGGCACCTATCCACCTGATTGCTAAAGCAAATGAGAATGTGCACATGAACAGTATGCATAGAAAAAAAAGATGAACAAAAACCCTTGTTCTAGGTCAGCTACAAGCACATCTGATCTGACCAGGCAGGAATAGATGCATTTGTAATGTAAGTGAAAGGATGCACTTACTTTTCAAATGACCTTGCTGCCCACTACGATTCATTTCAGTACCAAGCCAGCATCTTACTTTACTCAGGAAAAAAAAAAAATCATTACTACCACCAAGACTGGATGAAATTACAGCCTCCAACTCACCACAACCAACAAGAGAGATCGCCCCTAGATTAGACAGAGTGGCTACAGAAAAAGTAATTTCTTGGAATAAACGCAGAAAATGGAAAAAAAAATTCACGTCTGGCAAAGTTGTCTTTAGCTTAAAGCTGACTTAATGGTTTTGCATTTAGAAGAGCCAGTGTAACAGCAATATTCCTAGTGAAAGGAAGTGTAAGTAGTAACAATATTTTTTCTAACACTAGCTAAAAAAAGAAAGTGGGATTTGAAAAGCACAATCAGTCAA
The DNA here is from genome assembly GCF_901765095.1 of Microcaecilia unicolor. Taxonomy (NCBI): domain Eukaryota; kingdom Metazoa; phylum Chordata; class Amphibia; order Gymnophiona; family Siphonopidae; genus Microcaecilia; species Microcaecilia unicolor. The sequence continues at coordinate 471,280,010 of NC_044031.1, forward strand.
ATAATGAAAAGTTTTAGTGAAAACTTCCATTGTCTTCTCTGAATTACCCTCCCATTAAAGACATTCAAAACTCATCTGTCCTCAATGATTTTCACCAAAAGGCACATAATGGAAGAAATGCTTCCAAAAAAGTGATCATCCCATTTATAAGATCAAGTCTAGTACCATGGAAGTTACTGTCACTAAACACTAAATAACTGAGACATCACTAAGGAGTCATTTTACTGCAATGTGGACAAATCTGACCTTAGCACTTCTAACACATTATTTTCCTGCATGCTGAGCCCAGATTTAGAGGCCCTTTTACTGCACGGCAACCCGGAACTACTGCCAGCCCAATGTGAGCGTGCCATTTCTGGTGCTATGGAAAATAATTCCGCAATTTCTAGCATGGCGCTAACACCGGCAGTAATCAGTTACTGCTGGGTTACCGCAGGCGCCCTTACCACCACCCCAATGGGCTGTGTTGAGTCCCCCCTCACATGGCCACGTGATAAGAATAATGTTACCGCATGGCCATGTCGTTTTAGAGGCTTTTCACCCGCTGCGATAAAAAGGGCCCTGGCACGCAGCAAAAACGGCCCCCGCCGCTACTGCAGGACCCTTTTTACCGCAGCTTGGTAAAAAGACCTCTTAATGTGAAACTTTGTAAGGCATGTCTTTTATTTATTTTGCAGGACATGTGCTGTCATGAGCGCACATTACCTGCAAAAAATGTACGCAGGATCACTTACCGCTTCCTGTTTAGAAGGCACCAAGTACTACTGCGTTAACCAGTTAGCGTGCACTAACCCTAATGCGCTAGCTGGATAATATAGGAACGCCCACTTTCTGCCCATGACATGTCCCTCCCAAAAATATTTTCAAAAAAAATACATAACACACAGGATACCGCATGCTAAAATACTGCAAAATGTTTTGACGTGGTTAAGGGCTTACCATCTTTTAGTACAAGGGCCCCTAAATTAAATTAGTTAGCTGGAGAGATATACCAGTGCCATTATTGAAACAGTTTCTGCATCACATGTTGATAAGTGCTAGCACTGTCTTTACTTTTATGTCAGAATATATGTATCCTGACATAAAAGTAAGCAATATGCAAAAAAACAAGGTTGTTTTCATACTAGGCTTCCTTCTTTAGAAAAAATATTAAACATTTATAAAACTTCTATAAAAAAGCAAAAAAAGAAAAGACGAGGTGGGAAAATGTGGGATACAAATGCAACAAATAAATAAATAAATATAAAAACATACACTGAAATTTCGGCATCAGGAATATAAGCACATTTTCAACACTAACTTTCCCTCAATATTCTAACACCATAAAGGAGATGACAAGATGCAATTTTTTTACCCAAACACTCCTCCCCCAGTCCTTTAATTTAATGCACATCAGTCCTAACGTTTGGTAACATGTTTACTTCTCACTATTCACCAGAAATAATAGCCATTTTCTTTAAATTAAAAAAAGTTGGGGACAGCAAGGGACTACATATGCAATGGAGGGAAATTTTTAAAAAAGGTTACTATCGGCAACCTGGCAGAAAATCACCACTGAGTAATCTGACAGTAAAGGCTAAAGTATCAAATGCACAAAGAAAAACAACTTTTACCAATGATAAAAATCCAAAATGAAAAAGGGAGGCATGTTACATCAGCAGATTTTTGTTGAGCTGTCGTATATCCCAGAATTTACCTGAATATAGTTTGGGGGGCTAGAGGCAACACAACGATCTCACTGCTATAATGAAGTGAACACTAATGAAGAAATGCAACGTTACCAGGGTGCACGGTCGTCTGTCCTACACTTGCTTGCTGGTCCTCTGTCTCATTTTCTTCTACTGTCAACATAAAAAGATAAAAGAAAAAAAAGTTAGGTGGGCGACCAGAATGAATCATCATCAACTCTATGCTGTCATTTATAAAAAGGAGTAACAGTGCCTCATTAACAAAAGCGCTTCTTCATCCTGAACCCTTAATCCTAACATATATTGCACATTTTAGTTTATAAATAAATGCAAGATAAAAGACAACTGTACTTTGAGCTTCATTTCTAAAAAAATACTTTTAAAATAGTAAAAATGTTTGGTGATAGGAGTGATAAACCAATTTGGTTATGACTTAAGAGTAAAACAGATTTATAGGCAGGCAAAGTTTTTGTTGTTTTTTTTTTATAATGGTTGTGCGATTTGTATAAATCATTCCTTCCAAAAGAAAAACAAAACACAGCGCAGAAAAATTGCTTAAGTGCTATTCTCTAAGCTGTGCCTAAAGTTAGGCACAATTTATAAAATAGCATTTAAGTGCAGGGGTTATGAGTGAGTTTAGGAACATCCATTTGCACCAATGACCTTGCCTAAATTTAGATGCAGAACCTCCTTATTCTATATTTGTGCACACAACTGAAATCCACACCCAATTTCTACCCTAACACCCACAACACTCACATTTCCATACCCCCTTTTCCAGGATGTGCATAAAATTTAGGCATGATCACACGCCTAAATTTATGCACATGTTAATTCATCTCAATTAGCACCAATAATTGCTTCTTAAAAAGCCAACTATTGGCACTAATTGGCTTATTCAATTAAATTGCACACGCAATTGGACACATCCAAATTTGTATGCACAATTTTGGGCAACTTATGGAATTTGGGGGCTTGTCTGAAAAGTTAATTGCTAATACAATAAACTTTCACAACATGACCCTTCATCATCTGCTTGAGTACCCAGAGAGCTAAACATGCAACAACTATATTGTTTCAATGAACAATGTAAAAGGAAAAAGGAAGGAGAACACAAGTATAAGTGGAAATGCAAAAAAACTAGTAACAATTAAATAACCCAAAAAAAGGACACTAAAAGACAAAGAGGCATCAGATGAATATGTAATAGGCTATCGGACCTCTTATAGCCCCAGTTATTTCAGATCCTAGCTCCTCTCAGATGCATCAATCACTTGCCTCAAAGTTTTCAGCGCTTATTATAAGATTTTTACATTTTTACAAATTTTTTTTATTCAAAATTAATTGTGATGTAATATAAAAGCACCAAAGAAAAGCAAAATATGATAAAGTACCAGTGGCTACTTATATCAAACCGCAAACCATGGTGACAACGCTGTAGAAATCTTCAAAAGGCTCCCTACGTCCTACACATTGAAAGGAGGCATTTCGGTCTAACCCAACCTGCTTCGGGGGATCAGGGCAGAGCCGCAAACACAAAATTTTCAGGGATCACTAACGAGCCATATCATGGCAAACTGCTGAATGAAAACGCCCCCAATTTAAACCTCTTGAAAATGAATGATGCCACCACCTAACACAATTTGGTTTTCTAAAAAAAAAGAAAAAAGCAGGCCCTTTAGGTACAGCTCCTGATTACATGATAAGTCTGATGTGAAAACCTTCTGTGACCAGATGTAAAAGTGAAGCAACTTTTAAACATTCTTTTCACTGTTCACCTGAATTCCTTTTTAATCACGCCGGCGAAATCAAAATCCGAAATGACGAAAGTGAGCACCAAAACTTTAAGGGAGAAAAAATCTCGACCGAGGCCGAAAAGAGGCCTACCCCGACGACGAAAGAAAACTTACCGGGGCAAAATCTGAAAAATATGGGAAGGGGCAAACGAAACCCGAGAGGGCTTCCGGAGCACTTCCCAAGCAGTTTGGATTTTCCGAAGAAAACACGTCGAAAAAGGACGCGCGAGGTCGACTTTCCGGGGCTCGACACGGCGAAAACACGACCGTACCGAGTGCGGACGAAAGAAGACTGGCCGGCTCGAGCCGGTTTCGGGCGGGAAGACGGCCGCGCATGCGCGGTGCGCGCGGGCGCGCGAGGGCTAGCAAAGGACTTTGCTAGTGAAGATTCCGATTGGAGGGGCTGCCGTGGACGTCACCCATCAGTGAGAACAAGCAGCCTGCTTGTCCTCGGAGAATAACCAATTAACTAGGCAGATTTTTAAAGCAAATGTATGAATCCATTTTCATGACTATTTGCTGTGGATAGCATAACCCTCAAGTCTAGAGTTTTCAATGACCACATTTGGGAAACATTGCTCTAAGTAATGAAAGGAAAACTCAAGAGAAAAAGAAATAATTCAATAAATACATTGTATAAAGGGCAAGCACTGAATATATTTTTCTAGAAAATAAAGGTTATATTGCTACACTATGTCCTCCTACAGCTTAACTTATAGCTCAGTCCACGCAGGAAAAAAGTGTCCTTTTGGCAAGGGAGAATAGATCATGGCTCACTAAAGATCACCAAGAAAACCCACTAATATCAAAAAATGACCACTGCAACAAAAAAATGGAAGGAAAACCCTCAAAGAGCTCCAAAATCATAAATGATCCAATGAGCTAGAAGGATCCAAAAAGACCTCTTACTCTTTCATCATCGGCATAAAAACCTCCCATAAAAAAAATGTATGGTCACTTATGAATACTCATCAAATAGATATATCAGTATCTATAGAGAGTAAACTGACAGACACTAAGGGTCCAAAAACATGTTCGTGTCCAGAGCTCACGATTAAAGCCCAGCTGAAAACCGACAGCTGCTAATGATGGCCAGCGTTTTGCTATACTTCCACAGGGTCCACGGCGGCAGGATACTTTAGGCACAGCATTCATCATCTATCCACTCTTCTTTCATTCATATGTTTGTGTAATCTACACCCATTTTGTGTTTGTTTATAGCAGATTTATCCCATGAGCCTAACTGCTACTTCTAGATCCCAGCATGGAGCGATATCCCAATCATTGCACAACAGCAGCAACTCTCACTTTTAGAGCACTCGCAACCTTTCCTTCCAGCTCGAGGAGTAAGATATAAGAATTGAATGTAGGCCTCTTACAGGACTGTGCACAGTACTGACATTTACTCATGGAGTATGCCTGTTACCTACTATTTAAAAAAACAGGAAAGGTGCCCGATTTAACACCTCTTGAAGCTGGCTATAGATGTGCATTTGAGCGCGTGTATTCAAGTTTGTTAGTATACCTTAATAAAAACTAGTAAAAAAAGGCCCGTTTCTGGAGCCAATGAAACGGGCGCTAGCAAGGCTTTCCTCTGGCCCCCCCCACCCAACGCACCTCCGTTGTTAGTGACGGCATTGCGCCGCCGTGGCCGCCGTCGATGTGTGACTCTGGCCCCCCCCACCCAACGCACCTTCGTCGTCAGCGGGTGGCCCATTGCGCCGCCCTGGCCGCCATCAATGTGAGTGAATTGCTCCGCCCTCAATGTCATAACGTTTGACGCAAGGGCGGGGCCCCGAGACTGTGATTTTCGTGGCTTCAAAGCTTCGAACTTACGAACCTTAGCTTCAGTGACGTCAGACAATAGAACGTTGAGGGTGAGTTTTATATATATATAGATTACACACATTAATTTGATTTTGCGCACTAAGAGTCCCTTTTACTAAGCCACATTAGTGATTCCCAGTGCGGCAAATGCGACAAACCCATAGGAATTGAATGCGCTTCATTGTATTTGGCATGTGGAAATCACTAGGGTGGCTTAGTAAAAGGAGCCCTAATTGATTTGAATGCATTAAGAAGCTCTAATACTTTTTTTTCAGATCTTAAGATAAATGAATAAAATGAACCAAAAAGAAACATCTGAAGTCTGCAAATGACGTGAAACCTCTATGCCTGTGCACATCCCTAAAGCTAGCATAGCTCTTCTACTTAAAAAGCGGATAACATGAGGACAACAGTCAGTCATTTAGGTTTTTTCCAGCATGCACGCTCACCTGTTTAAGGGAGACAAGGTAAAATTATGTATAATCATACCTGATAATTTTCTTTCCATTAATCATAGCTGATCAATCCATAGACTGGTGGGTTGTGTCCATCTACCAGCAGGTGGAGATAGAGAGCAAACTTTTGCCTCCCTATATGTGGTCATGTGCTGCCGGAAACTCCTCAGTATGTCGATATCAAAGCTCCATCCGCAGGACTCAGCACTTAGAGAATTACACCCACGAAGGGACACTCTGCCCAGCTCACCACCGCCGAAACGGGGGAGGGGAATCCGTCCAGCTCATCCCCGCGGAGCGGGGGAGGGACACCACACCCGCCGATGCGGGGGGATCTGGCTTATCCTGCAACCGCAACCGCGGGAGGAGCTGACTGACCCTAACACCGCCGAAGCGGGAGGGGTACAAAACTGCCCTACAGCCGCACGAAGCGGGAGGGAGTGCCGGCAGAATTTTAAGTCTCAATCCAGCCCCGTAAAACGGAGGGGAGAGGAATGCAGCAGCTCACTGTAACACAAACTCGTCTTAACTCTTGAAGAATCCAAGTGAAAAAACTTGAACACGAAGTCTTTCTGAAGTAACTGAAGACTAAACTTGAACCTGAAATGCAACCAGAATAAAAATAATACAGATATCTGGGAGGGGCTATGGATTGATCAGCTATGATTAATGGAAAGAAAATTATCAGGTATGATTATACATAATTTTACCTTCCATATCATCAAGCTGATCAATCCATAGACTGGTGGGATGTACCGAAGCAGTACTCACCCAGGGCGGGACATAGAAATCCCTGACCGCAACACTGAAGCTCCAAACCGGGCCTCCGCCCGAGCAGCCACAGTCAAGCGGTAATGCTTGGAGAATGTATGGGCCGAAGCCCAAGTTGCCGCCTTGCATATCTCTTCCAAGGAGACGGAACCGGCCTCTGCCATCGAGGCCGCCTGAGCTCTTGTAGAGTGAGCCTTCAGCTGGATAGGCGGCACCTTCCCCGCGGCCACATAAGCCGCTGCAATGGCTTCCTTGACCCATCTTGCCACTGTAGGCTTAGCAGCCTGCAGACCCCTACGAGGACCTGTATACAGGACAAACAGATGATCCGATTTCCGGAAATCATTGGTCACTTCCAAGTATCTGATGATGACTCGTCTCACATCCAGATATTTAAGAGCAGAGTACTCCTCTGGGTAGTCCTCCCTACGAAAGGAAGGGAGACATAGCTGCTGATTCACATGGAAGCGAGAAACAATCTTGGGCAGGAAGGAAGGCACTGTGCGAATAGTCACTCCTGCCTCAGTGAACTGTAGAAAAGGCTCTCGACACGAGAGCGCCTGGAGCTCGGAAACTCTTCTGGCTGAAGTGATAGCCACCAAAAAGACTGCTTTCAACGTCAGGTCTTTCAGAGATGCCCTTGACAAGGGTTCAAACGGCGGCTTCTGCAATGCTCTTAGCACCAGGTTGAGATTCCACGCAGGCACCACTGAGTGCAGAGGAGGGCACAGGTGATTAACCCCCTTGAGAAAGCGCACCACATCTGGCTGCGAAGCCAGGGAAGCACCCTTCAGGCGGCCCCTGAAGCAAGCCAGAGCCGCTACCTGGACCTTAAGGGAACTGAGCGACAGGCCTTTGTCCAGACCTTCTTGCAGGAACGTCAACACTGAAGAAATTGGAGCAGTGAAAGGAGAAAGAGAGCCTGCTTCACACCACGCTGCAAAGATACGCCAAACCCTGGCGTAAGCAGTAGAAGTAGAGCGTTTCCTCGCTCTCAGCATAGTGGCGATGACCTTGTCTGAGAAGCCCTTCTTCCTCAGACGCTGCCGCTCAATAGCCAGGCCGTAAGACCAAAGGGGGAGGGATCCTCCATCACCACGGGACCCTGATGTAACAGGCCCTGCTCCACTGGCAACCGCAGAGGATCGTCGACTGAGAGCCTGATCAAGTCCGCATACCAGGGACGCCTGGGCCAATCCGGACCCACCAGGATTATCCTGCCGGGATGCTTTGCCACCCGGTCTAGTACCCTGCCCAACATGGGCCAGGGCGGGAACACATAGAGAAGCTCTTGTGTCGGCCATTGTTGGAGAAGAGCATCTACTCCCAGGGATCGAGGGTCCCGTCCTCTGCTGAAGAAGCGCGGCACTTGGCAATTGGCCGATGACGCCATCAGATCTAGGCTCGGCTGGCCCCAGCGCTTCGTGATGTCCAAGAACGCCTGAGCAGATAGCTGCCACTCTCCGGGCTCCAAGGTATGGCGACTGAGAAAGTCCGCCTTGACATTCATGACTCCGGCAATGTGGGCCGCTGACAGCTGTTCCAGGTTCGCTTCCGCCCACTGGCATAGACTCATAGCTTCCCTGGCTAGAGGGGCGCTCTTGGTACCTCCCTGGCGGTTGACATAGGCCACAGCCGTGGCATTGTCCGACAGGACCCGTACAGGCTTGAACACCAGTACCGGGATGAACTCCAAAAGCGCCAACCGAATGGCTCTGAGTTCCAGGAGGTTGATAGACCACTTTGCCTCTGCAGGAGACCAGAGCCCCTGCGCTGTCCTTCCCAAGCAGTGGGCTCCCCAGCCCGATAACGAGGCGTCCGTCGTGACGACAATCCACTCTGGGGACACCAGAGGCATTCCCGCAGACAACTTGTCTGTCTGCATCCACCAGCTCAGCGCCTTGCGCACTGCTGGATCCAAGGGAAGACGCACAGCATAATCCTCCGACATCGGAGTCCAGCGCTGCAGCAGAGAGTGTTGTAGTGGTCTCATATGAGCCCTGGCCCAGGGCACTACTTCCATCGTGGCCGTCATAGAGCCCAACAGCTGCACATAGTCCCAAGCCCGAAGAGGAGAGGCTACTAGGAACTGGTCCACCTGAGCCTGAAGCTTGACAATCCGATTGTCTGGCAGGAACACTCTGCCCACTTGGGTGTCGAATCGAACTCCCAGATACTCCAGGGACTGAGTCGGGCGCAGCTGGCTCTTCTCCCAGTTGATGATCCATCCCAGGGAGCTCAAAAGAGCAACTACCCGGTCCACAGCTTTGCCGCACTCTGCATAAGAGGGGGCTCGGATCAACCAGTCGTCCAGATAAGGATGGACTTGTACTCCTTCCTTTCGCAGGAAGGCCGCTATGACCACCATTACCTTGGAAAAGGTCCGCGGAGCAGTAGCCAACCCGAACGGGAGGGCTCTGAACTGGAAGTGTCGGCCCAGGACTGCAAAACGCAGAAAGCGTTGATGAGGAGGCCAGATGGGAATATGCAGGTACGCTTCCTTGATGTCCAAGGATGCCAGGTACTCCCCTGCCTTCACTGCCGCTATAACAGAGCGGAGAGTCTCCATGCGAAAGTGCCGCACTTTCAAGGCCCGATTGACCCCTTTGAGGTCGAGGATAGGCCGGACCGAACCTCCTTTCTTTGGTACCACAAAGTAAATGGAGTAACGCCCCTTGCCAAGCTGACTTTCTGGCACCGGAACGACCGCACCCAGGCGGATCAGATTGTCCAAAGTCTGCTGCACTGCCACAGCTTTGACCGGAGACTTGCAGGGAGAGAGTACAAACCCGTCTCTTAAGGGTCGGCAGAACTCCAGCTTGTAGCCGTCTCTGATGACTTCCAGCACCCAAGCGTCTGAAGTTATTGTGGTCCACTCGCCCAGAAACGAGGACAGCCGTCCTCCAATCTGCACTGGGGCGTGGACCAATACCCCGTCATTGGGTACGAGACCCTGGGGGAGGACCGGAGGGAGCACCTCCGGGACGGCGGTCTCTGCGAAAGGAATGCTGCTTGGGGGAGAAATTCCTCTTAAAGGAAGTGGGGGCAGAAGCACCCGACCTGCCCGGGCGGTACCGACGGGCTTCCTGAAACCGTCCTCTGGAGGTACCGGGACGAGCACTCGCCCGAGCCCTGACCTCCGGCAACTTCTTGCCCTTAGACGTGCCGAGATCAGTCACGATTTTGTCCAGCTCGACCCCAAAGAGCAGCTTGCCTTTAAAAGGCAATCTAGCCAGGCGGGATTTTGAGGCGTGGTCAGCAGACCAATGTTTCAGCCAAAGCCACCGCCGCGCAGAGACAGTCTGAGCCATGCCTTTAGCTGAGGCTCTCAAGACATCATACAGCAAGTCTGCCAAATAGGCTAAGCCCGATTCCAGGGCTGGCCAATCATTCCTCAAGAAATGATCCGAGGGGGAAGCCCGCTGCACCATAGTCAGGCACGCCCTGGCCACATAGGAGCCGCAAACTGAGGCCTGCAAACTTAAAGCAGCCGCCTCAAAGGACGACCTTAAAGCCGCCTCCAATCTCCTGTCTTGGGCGTCCTTTAGGGCCGTGCCACCTTCCACCGGCAATGCCGTTTTCTTAGTCACCGCAGTGATTAAAGAATCCACGGTAGGCCACAGATAGGCCTCACGTTCACTCACAGCCAAAGGATAGAGGCGGGACATAGCCCTAGCCACTTTAAGGCTCGCTTCTGGGACATCCCATTGAGCCGAAATTAAGGTGTGCATGGCATCATGCACGTGGAAGGTTCTAGGCGGGCGCTTAGTCCCCAGCATAATGGCAGAGCCAACAGGGGCTGAGGGAGAGACGTCCTCCGGAGAGGATATCTTCAAAGTGTCCATGGCCTGTAACAACAGGTTGGGCAAATCCTCCGGGCGAAAAAGCCGCGCTGCAGAGGGGTCATCCGCTCCATCCGAGCGGGGATCCGTCTCCACCAAGGAATCCGCAAAGGACCGTTGGGAGACCTCAGACACGCTGCCCTCATCTACATCGGAGGAGACAAATTCCTCCAAGGCCTGGGAATCAACCCGAGGGCGTTTACCTCTGGGAACCTCAACCTCTTTACCAGAGGAGGGAGCGGGGGCAGCGTTGTGCATGAGGAAGGCCCGATGCAGCAGCAAAACAAACTCGGGGGAGAAACCCCCCAGACTGTGCACCTCCGCAGCCTGGGCAACAGCCCTAGGCGCGCTCTCAACCGGCGCTCGCAATAGCGGGGGAGAGACATGCTGCGCATCCAAAATGGCGTCCGGCGCGAAACTCCGCGAAGGAGCCGCGCGGGAAGAACGGCTCTTAACTTTAGCCGCTTCTGTGCCGTCGCCCAAATTAAGGGCGTTCATGGCATTAATGTCTCCAACCTCAAGGGTGGCCCAAGAAGAAGCCGTCCGAGCCGCGTGGCCGGCCAAGATGGCGGAGGCGAGGAGCGGGGGATGGGCGTTTATGGCGGGAAAAACCGCCACGCCGGAGGAAGGACCGGGACATGCATCGGTCGCGAAACTGTCACCCACCAAGGGCGAATCCGGCTTGAAGACCCCCGCATCCCCTCTAGAAGCGCTCGAGCGACCCGGGGAGCGACCCTTTGCGCCCTCGCCCTCCGACGCCATGAGCCACGAGGAGAAGAATCGGGGAACCCCCGCCCGCTATAAAAAGGTAAAATTACCTGCTGTCCGCTCCGAGTTGTAACGACCTGGTGTCTCAGTGAGTAGCTGCAATAGACGCTTAAATAAACGTCGAAATAAACGCCTTTAAGGCCGTTCAAAATTTTTTTTTTTTTTTTTTTTTTTTTTTTTTTTAACGGAGCCAGCGGGAGGGGGGAGAAAAGGAGGGACCTGGCACCACCAGGTTTGCACTTGCTCAAAAGAGCCCTCAACCCCAGGCACTCAACAAAACCTAAAAATTAGGCTTGGAGGCCTAGCCAGAGCTGCTGCTGTGTGTGACCACCACCTGCTGAGATAGAGAACATACTGAGGAGTTTCCGGCAGCACATGACCACATATAGGGAGGCAAAAGTTTGCTCTCTATCTCCACCTGCTGGTAGATGGACACAACCCACCAGTCTATGGATTGATCAGCTTGATGATATGGAAATGCCCATTACAAATGGCCGATATTAACCTCATGACTTTTAAGCTGCTGTCTTGTAGAATAAAAGCTTATATGTGTAAAACGGAATAAAAAAAATCCCATTGTATATGAAACTGAAAAATCAAACTACAGCAGAGAAGGAGCAGCACAGTGGCTAAAGCAGCAGTTTCAAGAAGCAAGGAAGCTAGGATTCAAATCCTATAACTGCCAATGATGCTCCTTGTGACCTCAAGTCACATAATCCTCCACCGTCTTCATGACAAAACAAGTAAATTTATATCCATTAAAGCATACCAGTCAATGAGGACTTTAGATTGTAAGCCCTCTGGAAAGGGAAATACCTAATTATTGTACCTGCCTGAAACTCACCTTGATTTACCAATGAACAAGGCATGAGCTAAATGTGATTAATAAATAATTCAATTCCTCTGATGGAAAAAAAATTCCATTTTAGCATCATTCTCAACACAGCACATTATTCAGCAACCACCACAAAATATGAAGACTGTCAAGAATCCACTATAGACAAGAGCCCTTCTGACATCCTGAAAACAAGATGAGGCATTTTTGACCTCCTCCTAAACAGGAAAAACTTTGGAGTCATCATCATTCTAAACCAGAAGCAATTCTAGGCCTCCTTAAGACTCGAAGTCTTTCAGATCAAAAAGAAATATGAAATGGAAATAAGGCCCCCTGGACAAAACTGAAATACTTTGACCTAAACATGTATTCATGTTCATCATCATTCTTAACCAAAGTTACTGCTACAGCTCTTATAGAACGGCAAGGTGCACATGGGGCAGACAGGTCACACAGTAAGACCACTTGTCATTAAAATTAACAAAACAGAAGTGATATACCAGGCTTGGCCAATTGCTTATGTGTCACAAGAACAGAGCCAAGGTGGTACACAAATGGAAAACCTTCCAATGCTGTCACAAACTCTGCAGTATAATCAGCAGGGTCAGAAGCTTAGTTTTGCCACCGTAGAAGCATGTACAGATCCAAAGACACTGTACTGTTCCATACTGGCTACTTTTTTTCCTGATGTGTTTGGATCAATTGGCATACCCCCAGATTCTATATAGAAGGCCCAGAGATCCATGCCGAAATCCAAGCGGATTCTATAATAATGTACGTAACTTAACAAGCCAATGAACACTGATAACAGAACTTAAGCAATAATCAGGACTAATTGGCACTAATTAGAATTTACGTGAACTGGCTAAGCATATTCTGTAATTAAGTGTGCCAAAATTCTAACGTGCACAGGCAAAAAAGGGTGTGGTTATGGGCAGGGAAATGAGTGTTTTGTGGGCGTTCTGAAATTTATGAGCGTAGTTATAGAATATGGCCCAGTGAGCATAAATCTATGCACTGGGATTTACGCCACGTTTTCACTGGTGTCAATGTATGTGTGTAGTTTCAGGTGCAGAAACATCAGCTAAGCATATTCTATAATCAGTACCTAAATCTAGGCGCCGATTATAGAATATGCTTAGTCGGCACAGACTGTGCAAAAAACAACAACAAAACGTCAGCAAGTTCCAGATCAAAATATAATACTAAAATGAAACTTGAACAAGCAAACCTAGAGGCCACATTGAGTATCAGTAAGCAAAATGGTCAACCAACATTATTTGATTCTTTCATACACAGTAACTATAAAAATAAATTACAATTACACGTTGGTGGCTGCATTTTGGAAACTCTGCATTCAAACCACACCCACCAAGTTACTTTCTCATTTCAAGACTGCTTTTGGGTGCTGCGTATATGGCAGTCTTTTCAGGCTATGGAAAGCATAGTGTGAATCTGGAGCACTGCCAGATCAAGAACAGAGTTCGTTTGGCACAGCAGGCCCTGAATCACAGAGAAACTGCCTTTTAATTTGAAAGTTATTTATTCTTCCTATTGATGTATACCTTCTATAGATCCAAGGAGCTTGTAAACTTTTGTCAACTTTTTTCTTGGGTAACCAATTTACTCCATTATGTAAAACTGGATTCTGAGAGATGTCTAAACATGAAGTGCTGCTAAGTTCATCACCTACAACAAAGCTGCAAATATGTACATCTTTATTTGAAAGAGACTTTCTTTACCAAAACCAGGAGGTAAACTGTGGAAAACTGAATGAAATAGTAAACAAAGATAAAACAAAAATGCTAGCACACTATTAAAACAGCTTACTCTCTTTATTCAGTAAGTCAGAGTAAGTCTCAAGCACCATACTAGCCAATAAATAGATTGTTATCAATTCAGCATAAATGCTCACCCTGCCTTGCTTAAAGCTTGCATTAAAAAAAAAAGAAAGCTAACCTGACAGAGCAATAACAGGGCTTCTATTACTCAATTTCTGTTTTTAATTGTAAATGGTGTTTTCTGAAACACAAAAATTCAGTCTGGGAATTAATTATTTTGTAAGTTCAAATAACTACTTCATTGGTATTTTTTTTTTTCCTGCTCTAGTTCACATAGCAGGATATTTTATTTTAATTTTTTTTTTTAACTGCACTGGGACAACTTTGCAAGATACAGGATCAGTCCATGTGTTTCAATAATACCTGCAACAGTGGTAATAAGACACCATCTGTATTAGCATAATCAATATACAATTTGCAAAGCTATCCAGACAGAACAGAAAGTGGAATGTATGTGATTTCACAAGCCACAGCGATTTCTGGGTGCAGTGTTTCCCCACACTCGCTCTCTCTGCTTTATTTGTTAATTTTCAAAAGGAGTAGCCAGCACTAGAACAATACACACAAGTGTGACCTTAAAGGAATTTATGCCCGTGAAGACGACCTTGACTTAAATTAAATCCCAGCTTCACACAATAAGGGATGAAAGATGTAACTAATAAATTTACACAGATCACCTCAGATGACATGGCTTTTTCTGTATATTTCTAAGCAGAAAGCCCACACACACTGAGCCTGCAACTGTATTTAAAATATTCAGAATCTGCATCTATGCAAGGAATTATAACAATTTGGCATCTGTGGGAATCTGGAATAGGAAATTGTATGGTAAAACTCTATTGATCGATGCCCCCCCCCCCAAAAAAAAAGCATTTAAAATGTTTTTCTCTCTCAGTCTTCTGATCCTGAGGCTCATTCTACTACAGTGGTGACCCATGATCTAAAGATGACCCACTACATTATAAAAGCACATCAATATAGCTGAGAAGAGTTAGCAGGCCAAAGCTAAAAAGTGTCAAATCCTAACTTTATAAAAAGAAGCTTTTAAACAGATAAACAGAAAATCTGACCAACAAAACTCTTGACTGGGTTATTATTTTCATGTTAGCAAAGACTGAAGCATAAAAAAAGTGAAGGGTATTTCTGCAGCTCAGAAAGATCTGATTTTCTGCACCCTAAGCCTTCCCATTGCCTAGAAGAAAAGCAGACAATGATTATAAACAATTTTGTGTCTGACTGTAAAAGCTGCAGCTGCTAAGCTTGTTGCTTAGAAAATGGAACTGTGAACAGGGAATAAAACTTGTTCTCTTAAAACCAAAGGAATACAGGGCTCCATAAGCGATAGGCATTTGTATGCATCCTACTATATCAGGCTTTGACAAGTTATCTTTAGATTTAGGAGCCACCCTAAAATTTAGGGGCTAGTGTCTGAAGTCTCTCAATCCCCCTCCCCACTGAAGTCAGCAGAGGGTTGGGGACACCCTCCAATGTTAAGTTCACCCCTCTTAGATCTGCCACAGCTCTTGGAGGTACCCTACAAGCATAACTGCATCATCCTTCCCCCCCCCCCCCCCCAAACACACAATAAATACACCAGAATAAACTGCCTCCAATTCACCTACTGCCATGCCTCAGATTCTCACCAATCTCTGTCTTCAACAACGGCAGTTTAAGCAACTCACCTCACCATCCCCAGCCATATCCCAGTAGATGTTTCTCAAACATTTCCTCCTCAGTTCTCTCACTGGTTCATATCCTCAGGCAGCTACTTTTTGGCCTGATTCTGCTTTATGTAGGCCTCTGCTTGCAGTCAAATGGATGCATATTTCACTGTCTTGGCCGTCTCCTACTCTTCTTGGACAACTGCAAGACTGATAAAACCCCTCTCTCTTCAGATGGCTGCATTTTGCTCCATAATGCCATTGTCTCATCTTCAGACATCACCAGCCCAGTAACATACCTCTTTTGCATATGTGAATTATTGATGTTGCATTAACTTCTATGGCCTACATGGGCTCCAAATCTGCTCACATTTATTTGATACGCAGGCCTACATCACCAGTTTCTGTACAGGTCACCCAAAGTTGGGCACAGATTGCAGGTCTGTATGTGAGCTAGTCAGTCAATAATCAATTATTAGCATTTAGCAAACAATTGGCAGTAATTAGGCCTTACAAATGGATCTGCCTACACCCTATAACATGCATGCCAAAATTTTGTAGCGTGCAACTCCAAAGGGGATGTGGCCACCGGAGGGGTGTGGTCAGGTCAGGAGCATTCCCACAAGTTAGGAACAATCCCGCAGATTCTATTTAGCACGCCTAGAGGTCATGTAACTTAACAAGCTCATGAGCACTAACAACACTTAACAAGCGATAATGAGCACTAACTGGCACCGATTAGAATTTACACGCACAACTCACTAAGCATATTCTACAATGAAGTCTGCCGAACTTCTAATGCACAGGCAAAAAGAGGCGTGATTATAGATGGGGAAATGGGCATTTCAAGGGTTTTCAAAAATTTACACACAGTGTAGAATATGGCCCAGTGCGCATAAATCTATGAGCCGGGATTTACACCATTTTTTCGTTGGCGCCAATTATAGAATACACTTAGTCGGCATAGAATTCTTAGGCACCATATATAGATCTCCCCCAATGTTACAGAATACCTGCATTTGCATGCCTAACTGGATCAGTTTATGGCAGGTGTAATTGCTCGTGCCCAACCTACGATTAATGGAAATGGAATGGAAATAGGACTTGATATACCACCTTTCTGTGGTATTTTGCAATTACATTCAAAGCGGTTTACATATATACACGTACTTATTTTGTACCTGGGGCAATGGAGGGTTAAATGACTTGCCTACAGTCACAAGGAGCTGCAGTGGCAATCAAACCCAGTTCCGCAGGATCAAAGTCCGCTGCACTAACAATTAGGCTACTCCTCCACTCGATATTCTGTAAAGGTCATTTGGCACAGAACATCCTTTACAGTATACTAATCTTAGCATGGATTATCTCAGCGACTAACTTTGGGAGCCATTTATTGAATCTACCCCAAAGTGTGGTCTTATTTTGTAGTCACCAGGGTGCACTGGCATCTTGAGTTTGTCAAGGCCTGCACTATCTGAATATGTAAGAGGCTCTCTGGTCTGCTTGTAACAATGATCAATTCTGCTTCCTGGTAAATAAAGTCCTAATATGCAGCTTCATAAAAGTAACATTTAGGGGCCCTTTTACTAAGCTGCGTAAGCGTCTACGCACTCCAAAATGGAGTTACCGCCCGGCTACCGTGTGGCTCTTGGGGTAATTTCATTCTTGGTGCACGTCTGATACGCGCAGCCAAAAAATGTTTATTTTCAGACATGCACCAAGTGGCATTTGACGCACATAGGTCATTACCATCCGGTTACCGTGAGAGACTAACTGGCGGTAAGGTCGCAGACCCAAAATGGACGCGCAGCAATTTTGATTTTGCGACACTTCCACATGTCCATTTTCAGCAAAAATAAAAAAAGGCTTTTTTTTTTTTTTTTTTTTTTTTTTTTTTTACAGGCATGCTGAAAAAAATCGATCGTCACACACCCAGAACCAGCACCTACACTACCGCAAGCCATTTTTCAGCGCACCTTTTACTAAAACAAGTTTCAAGGTGGATTTCAATTACTGCCTACTTCAATACAAATCAGAGGATATAATCAAAATAAAAATATATACAATAATGCAATCATGAAGTTTAAAATGCAAAAATCAAGACATTGGAATCCTTACCACTTACACACAAAAAAGCCCCCAGAAAAGAATGCCTATTTCTGAAGTAAACTAGATTCTGGGGGCAAAGCCAACAGCCATTCAAGTGCACATAGTTCAGAATGAGGTATCTGAAGGATATCATCAAAAGTGAAGTTTATTGCAACCTCTAATGGGATGCCCTAAGTCAAAAGCAGATCAGGTGCCTTTAAATAAAGAGCAGAAAAACATGAGCGATTGCAAATTATTACTGACAACTGCTGAGCAAGTTAATAGAAACAAAAAGAACATTGTTTGAAGTGTCTATAAACAAAACACTTGAAGACTTAAAAAACAAAACAAAACCAAAAAAAAACCCCAAGAGAGGAAAGTTAGAAATGCAGCACTAATGGGCAGATGATCAAAGGCAAACACAGGCGCTAGAGGCTATTAGTGCCGGCCTAGCGCCCATGTTAGCCTATGCCCTATGATCAGAGCCGGCAAGCATGTGTAACAATGCTGGCTCTGAGCACAAGTAGCTTTCAAATGCATGCTAAACAGGGCAATAGGTATTCCTCCCCAATGCCCAGCAAGCTCGTAGCTGGCATTAGGGTTTGCAGAGCATTGGGGAGCCCTGTCCAGCATGAATTTGCACACTTACAAGCCTCCACCCCACAGGAAGCAAGGGACAGGAGGTCCAGTGGACCTCCATTCCTACCCCACAACCACCACCCGGACACAAGGGGGCTGGAGGTCTGGTGGATCTCCTGCCCACCTCCCATGCAAAAGGATTACCCTGGGACCAAAAGGTGGCCCACTGGGACCCCCCCCCCCCACCTGCCCTGGTGGCCTACTGCCCCTCCCCCCCCCAAAAAAAAAAAACATTGAAGTAGGATGTGGCTTACATTGTTCCGCCGTGGTGTCACCACGACAGAATAGCATATACAATTATTAATTTCATAAGAACATGGGAAACAGTGTATAAAAGCATCATATATATAGATAACATTATCGGAATAACAGGTAACGCGGCAATGTATTAATGTTCAAATGATGGATCGTTATGGTATATTCTATTAAAGAGGCGAGTCTTCAAGGATTTCCGAAAGTTAAGTAGGTCTTGCATTTTTTTCATAGCAGTTGGTAGTGCATTCCATAGCTGCGTACCTATGTAGGAGAAGCTGTGTCAGTTTATATTTTAATCTTTTGCAGCTGGGGAAGTGGAGATTCATCAGATCAAGGCAGCGTATATCAGGGCATGCTAGGGTGGTAAAGTTCCTAGATGAACAAAATGACTACTTTATGAAACGTCTGGATCAGGAACAAACAAGGAGAGTTATTTCAGATCTAGTCCTTAGTGGAACATAGAATTTGGCGATGTGATCATAATATGATCAAATCTGATTTAATAACTGGAGGGAATACATGCAGGAGATCCACTATATTAGCATTTAACTTTCAAAAATGAGACTGTGATAAAGTGAGGAAAATAGTAAAAGCTAAAAAGGAACAGCTGCAAATGAAAAGATTAAGGGTCCTGTTTACAAAGCCACGCTGGCGTTTTTAGCGTGTGCTAAAAATTAGCATGTGCTGTATAGATGCTTATAGGAATATTATAGGCATCTACATGGTTAGCGCACCTTTGTAAAAAGGGCCCTAAATATGGATGTTTAAAAATACCATTCTAGAAGTCCAGACCAGATATATTCCATTTATTAAAAAAAGGCCAAACGACAGCCAGCATAGTTAAAAAGTGAGATGAAAGAAGCTATTTTTAATTGATTTAAAACATTTCTAACCCACCTGTTCCTAGGCAGGTTACAATAAAACATCCTTCAGGAAATGGAAAAACGATCCAAATGAAGATAATAGGAAACAGCATACAAAATGGCAAGTTAGATGCAAAGCAAGAAATCGAAAGAGATTTGTCTTAGAATTAAAAAAACCACACAAACACACTTTTAGGTACATTCAAAGCAAAAAGCCAGTAAAAGAATCAGTTGAACCATTAGATAACTGAAGGGTAAAAGGGGCACTCAGGGAGGACAAGGTCATAGCAGAGAAATTTAAATGAATTCTTTGCTTTTGTATTCAAAGAGGAACATGTAGGAGAGATCCCCATGCCAGAAATAGTACTTAATGGTGATGGGTCAAGGGAACCAAAACAAATCTCTGCTAAATCGACAAGATATAATAGGGCAAACTGGAAAAAAAAACAGTAGCAAATCACCTAGACCAGATGGTGTATACCTAGAGAGAGACTGAAACCATGTTTGCCACTCAGTTTCAAGCCGAAGTTTGCCACTCAGTTTCAGCAGAAACCGAAGCCGGCCTGGCTCCCTACTCCCCCTCCCTCCCCACGAACAGAGCAAGCTCCCTACTCCCTCCTTCCCCCACCCTCATGAGCCCCCTCCCAGACCTACCATACATCCCTTGGTGGTCTAGTGGTTAGTCAGGGCAGAAACAAACAATCCAAAAAGTCACTCCTGCCCATGCCCTTTCAGCTGTCAAAATGGATGCTATGATCTCTAGTCTATGTGTGGGGAGAGGGCTTCTATTCACAAGGGAGAGAGAGACAGCTAGGGGATCCAGCATAAACTTCCAGTTCCAGCCAACAATGCACCAGCATTTTCAGTCAAAACTGAAAAAAGGCCAAATATGAATTTCGCGCCACTTTTGGCACCGATATAGAAATTCAGTTGGCCTCTATATACACCCAGGATATTGACAGGTTACAAATTACCAAAAGAACTAAAATGAAATTGCAGGTCTACTTTTAAAATCAAGCATGGTACCTGAAAATTGGAGGGTGGTGAATGTAATGCCAATTTTTAAGAAGGGCTCCAGGGGTGACAGGGAAACTATTGACTAGTGCGCTTGATGTTGGTGCCAGACAAAATTATAAAGATTATTATTATAAAGAACAAAATTATACATAGGCCTAGGTTACTGGAACAAAGCCAACATGAATTTAGCCAAGGAAGTCTTGCCTTACCAATCTGCAATATATTTATTAAAGAATTAAACATGGAGAAAGGTGAGCTAGTTGACAGTGTATCTGGATTTTCAGAAAGCATTTGACAAAAGTACCTCATGAGAGGCTCCTGATGAAATTAAAGTCATAGGATAGAAAACAATATTCTATTGTGAACTGAAAACTGATTAAAAGATTTTTAAAAAGCAGAGTTAAATGGCCAATATTCTCAATGAAGAAGGGTGAACAGTAAAGTTCCCCTGAGATTGGTGCTGGGGCTATTGATTTTTAACATATTTTAAAAATATCCTGGAAATAAGAATAAGTGAGGTAATCATATTTGCCGATGAAACAACAGGCCTCTTATCAAGCCGCGCTAGCAGTTCTCCTACAGCAATGCCGGGGCAGCACATTCAAAGTGAATGGGCTTTGTTGGCATTACCACACCGGGAGCCGCTAGCATGGCTTGATAAGAGAGGCCCAAAGTTAAATTTATTAAATCACTAGAGAATTGTGAGAAATTGCAAGAAGACCTCACAAGGCTGAGACTGGCTATCCAAACGGCAAATGTAATGTTTGCAAGTACAAAATGATGTACATAGGAAAGAGCAACCAATAAACTACAGCTACATGATGTAGGGTTCCACATTAATTTATTTATTATATTTGTATCCCGCACTTTCCCACTAAAAGCAGGCTCAATGCGGCTTACATAGTAATAGGTAACACAGAATTTTGTTATGTAAAGTAGGAAATGTATAACATAATAGAAGGATGGATGGGTAGTAATAGGATGGGTAGGTAGGTAGAGACAGGTGATAGAGAGAGGAGGGTAAGGTGGGAGATAGATTCTGGGTCAATGTTGTTTTCTCTTCAGAATATGTAAGGTAGATGGGTTCATGAGATTAATCTGGGTCTTTTGGGTAGGCTTGTTTGAATAGATGGGTTTTTAGTGCTTTTCTGAATGGTAGGTGGTCATGGATTGCTCGGATAGGTCTAGGGAGAGCGTTCCATAGACGGCTGCCCAGGAAGGAGAAATTGGATCCATAATAAGTTTTGTACTTGAGACCTTTACAGCTGGGGTAGTGCAGGTTGAGGTACCTTCGTGAGGATACAGACATGTTTCTTGCTGGAAGGTCGACCAGATTTATCATATAGTTCGGAGATTCTCCGTGTATTATCTTGTGGATTAAAGTCTGGGCTTTGAAATTGATACGTTCTTTGATTGGAAGCCAGTGTAGTCTTGCACGAAGAGGAGTTGCACTCTCAAAACGTGATCTGCCAAAGATGAGTCTTGCTGCTGTATTTTGGGCGGTCTGAAGTTTTTTTAGGATATAGGCTTTGCAGCCTAAGAAAATACTGTTGCAATAATCAGCATGGGTAAGTACCTTGGATTGCACTAAATTCTGGAATGTTTTCTGGGGTAGATATGGTTTTACGCGTTTCAATATCCACATCATTGTGAACATTTTCTTTGTGGTGGATGTGGCATGATTGTCGAGGGAGAGGTGGCTGTCTAGTGTCACTCCAAGGATTTTCAGGTTTTCAGAAATGGGGATTGTAGTGCCGGAGACGGTGAGATTAGATGGGGGAATTGTGGCGTGCTGAGATGAAAGGATTAGGCACTGTGTTTTTTCTTTGTTCAATTTCATCCTAAAGGCGTTGGCCCAGGAGGTTAAGATGTTCATGCCCATGGATATTCTATCAGATATTTCTGTTAGGTTTGATTAAGAGTCACCACACAGGAAAAGGATCCAGGCAATCAATATGCTCAATATGCATTGTCAGCCAAGAAAGGAAACAGCATATTAGAAATTATTAGGAAAGTTAATGCCTTTATATCACTCCATGATGCAACCTCATCTTGAATATTGTGTCCAATTCTGGTCACCACATCTCAAAAAAGGAATAGCTGAATTGAAAAAGTAGAGAAGGGCAGTCAAAATGATAAAGAGGATTCCCTATGAGGAAAGGCTAAAGAGGTTAGGGCTCTTCAGCTTAAAGAAGAGATGGTTGAGGGGACATATGATAAGACGTCCATAAAATAAGTGGAGCAGAACAGATAGACATGAATCACTTGTTTACTCTTTCCAAAACTACAAGGACTAGGGGGAGGAGGCACTCAGAGAAGTTAAATTACTAAGTAGTAAATTTAAAACAAAAATCACAGAAAAAAAATTTTCTCCACTCCTCAAATAATTAAGCTCTGGAATTAATTGCTAGAAAATATGGTAAAAGCGTTAGCATGCATGGCAGGGTTTTTACAACATTTGTATAAGTTCCTGGTAGAAGATTCAATAAATAGGTCAGGAGGACTTGGGGAAAATCCACCACTTAACTCTTGGGATAAACAGCATGGAATCTATTTACTCTTTTGGGATCCTGCCATGTACTTGCAACCTAGATTTATTGGAAACAGGATTATAGGCTTGTTGGACCTTCAAACTGACCCAATATGGTAATGCTTACGTACACTACAAAAAACTTCTGAAGCAGATATTTCACACATTATGTATGGTCTTTGAACAATGTAGCCATATTCGCTTACAATACTTCAATTTAATATTAACTGCACTGCAACGAAACCTTCCCAAAATGAGCAGCATAAAAATGGCCCCATCCTCAATCTAAATGAAGCTAGAATTAAACACAAGGAGACTATCCCAGAGAACTCTGGCTAACACAGGACAATTGCCATTAATGTTGAGCAATCCCTAAATGCAAAACACAGCGCTCTGGCAAGCTGAAAGCATTTGACCAAGAATGCAATCATTTTGAGGTGCTGTTTTTTTCCACTGCTATATTAACCACAAAGAGAATAATGGGGTCTCTCTCTCTTTTTTCCTCTGCACAACCTCACTCACCCCAGCACTAACATCTGTTTTCTTTCACAGTCCCAGACTCACCCAGCATGTCTTTCTGCCAGCTGCTCTACACTGACACCTCCTTATTCCCAGTCTCTCAACTCCACCCCAGATGTTGGCAGCTTTATCCATTCCAAATGGCAGACTCCCCAGACACTGGTAGTTCTCTCCAGCAGTCTTCAAGACTCCCCTGACACTGCTAAGTCTCTACCTCATGCAGTCTCTCAAATCTCCTCAACTACAGACATCTCACTTCCCTCACCACAGTCTAACTACCACCATTAGGTCCCAGTACTGACAGCTTTCAGTACGTGGACCCCAGGGCACCACTAGCACCAGTAATGTTCTGCCTGTGTACTGCTTAAGGCTTCTCATGACTCTAGCATGCCTTCCTCTTGCAAGCATCCAGGCTTCCCTACTCAAGGACAACACTTTCCACTACCTGCAGGATTGTGTATTCTGTTATTTGCTCCAGGATGGGGAAACTAAAAATTTCCCAGAATATAAAAGAAATCTGATCCCCCGAGGGCTGCAACTCTAGTGCTATAAGCATAAGGTACAAAGACCCATGAGCTAAGATGCATAAAGAAACAATCAGGCATATTTTCAAAGCACTTAGCCTTCCAAAGTTCCATAGAAACCTATGGAACTTTGGAAGGCTAAGTGCTTTGAAAATATGCCTCAATGTCACCCAAGGCAATATCCATTAACGCACAGCTCACAAAGTAAAGCTAAAAAGAGGAGCGTGCACTGTGAGATACAGTCATAGTAATCTTACTTTTTTAAAAATATATATATTATGCAAGAGTTCAGCAACAGTAGATTCACTATTATCACTATCTTACAAAAGTAAAGGAGTAGCCTAATACTTAGAACAGTGGATTGAGAATCAGGGAAGACTGGTTCAGATCGCACTGCGGCTCCTTGTGATTTTGAGCAAGTCACTTAAACCCTCTATTGCCTCGGGTATAAATTTAAAAGGCAGTTCTATAAAAGGCACCAAATTGAAGTGCCAATTGCATGCAAATTTATAGAATAGGCACACTTAAGTGTGAATGGCATCACAAATTGGCATTTACGCATGCATGTGCTAGGCACTATTCTGTAAGACTGGTAGACTAGTCACATGGCATGCAACACATAGGCTGTACCGGTAGGCTGAGAATAGGAATTCCACCTAGCAATGTGCACACCTTATAAAATATTATCATGTGCATATATTGCAAGGTGCACCTAGGTCTGCCAGCTTATGTATGCCATTTACCTGGTGTAAACTGTCGTGCCTAAGTTTTAGCATGCTAAAATGGCTTTACAATACTATTAGGCACACCTTAATGCCTTTATAGAATTTAGAGCTTGTCATAACCACTGTATGGGTGCCACTTTACAGAACTGCCCCCTTAGCTTGTAAGCCCTCAGGCAACAAGAAAATACTGAACATACCTGAATATAATTTGTTTTGAGCTGCTACTGAAAAGGCATAAGCTAAATCCAAACAAAACAAAAGCAAATATTCAAACACCAATAAAAAGTGCACAAAATTGACATTAAATCATGAACATACTAACCTATGAAAATTATTATGGGTTAGTAGCCCGTTTCAGCCAATTTAGCCATAAATGAAAATAAGCCATTGACTCACCTGCATCAATGGCTAATTTAGCAGAATATACCCTCTTTGTACAGTGCATTTCTCTGAAGGATCATATCAGCATCCCCACCCCCCTTCCCGGAAAACCTCAGATCACTGGTTGTCCACTGTCCTCCCCTTTCCAACCTCATGGTTCAAAGTAAAATAACTAAAATATATATAGGATCTCATCTCCACCCCAAGTAAAATCGACCCCTTCTAAAAATAAGTGTCTGAGGCAATAGCATAAATGCAATTAAACTACAACCTATAAATGGTAACTACCTTATGTACTACAATGAAAAAAAAAAAAAAAGAAAAATTAACCCCTGGATTCTATACAGTGCACAACTTAACTGAATAATGAGCCAATCAGCATCAATAGTTGCCAAAGCAATTGACACTAATTGGCATTAATTAGAACTGATGCACAATTCTATTCTGGAAAGTAATGCACATAAATTCTAAGGCACCTAGTTAGAAAAGGGGTGTAGTCAAGGGTGTACTTTATATAATAAGCCTAAATGTCTGTGCAGTTTATAGAATGTGCAGAGTACCCATTCGCGCAACTAAATTTACTCACAGGCAGTTATGCCAAGTAAAACAATGTAAATGCTGATGCCTAAATTAGGCATGGACTGGATACATTCTATAATCACATGCATAATGCAAAAATCCAGAATATGACTGGATTTGCGTGTGCAAATTAAGTCACGCTATATAGAATCACAGAGTAAATAGAGGATTTGAGGTAATGAAGTGTGTCCAGTAGCCTCCAGATTCTATATATGGTGCCCAAATTTGGGCACACTTTCGAGATGCATGTAATTGGCTGAGCTGTTGGCTGAGCAAATGGATGCTAAAAACAAATGATGTTAAATAGGATAGGCATGTGTTTAATCTATAACGCTGGGTGCCTAAATCCCACATCACATAACCCAAAAGGGGGCATAGCCATGGGAGGGGCATGGGAATTCCAAAACATTGCGCAGTGTTACAGAATGGACCCCTGGATTAACACCAGGTTCCCGAAGGCGTAAGTCTGGCACCCAGAGTTGGAACAGGAATCTGCTCTAAGAGCTATTCTACAATGGATGCGTTTATATAAATACTAAACACAAATATCTTCCAGGGCCAATTTTTAAATGGAATTTATACAATTCTCCCCATTTGTCCCCTAAAGTTATCACACAGAAAGAGACAATGTCAATGTGATACTTCTAAACTGCTGTTTCCCCTGAAAAAGTGTTCAATGTGATTTACAGTTTAAAAAGTAGTATTACAGAGCACACAAATGCAATAAAAATTTCACACTTATTTTTGCATAGTAAATCAAAAGGAAATTATCCCTTATTCAAAAAGGTGTTTTCAACATCTTCTAAAAATTCAGGTAGTTCTGCACATACCGTCTCCTCTTGAGAAGGGGAGATGTTGGTATGTGCGCTAACTGCAATGTGTATTCAATGCCCATTCTCTACCCATAACCTGTCCAGTTCCCACCTGCAACACAGCGTGCACTTAAACACCTGAATTAGCATACGCTCATGCACAGTTAGTACTTTAGAAAAGGTGCCCCCATAGTATACTATGCATGAAAGTTTACTTCCACACAGTCCACTTCTGTAACACAACTTTTCACAGAATGCTGAAATTTTGTGCAATTTTCCATTGAGCCCAATTTTGCAAAATCAGTCTCTTAATTTGAGCATTTCTGAAATCATGACCTTTTTGTTTGTTATTTGACTATGCTGTCTAAACTGCTCCACAGTTCAAACTAAATTCCAACTAAAATAAATTAGCAGAGACAGCTCATTGAAGCCAAGCCTCTGTTCTTATCAGTACAGCCACTCCAGCTATATTGTGCTACCAAGGCAAAATCTCAACTGCAGCACACTTAAAAGGCAGATTAGCCTGTCCTATGGCAACTATTACTGCCTAGAAAAATCAGTGAAAAATTGATTTAAAGCCAAAACAGAATACACTGCTGGTCCGATTAAGATGAAAAAAAAAGGAATCAGCATTTTACTTCTAATGTTCTATCACCTGTCACCTTTAAGATAAGCATTTTCATTTAACAATTTCTCCTTTAGCATTTGTCATAAATTCAGTATTGCTGACTATATATATATATATATATATATATATATATATATATATGCAAACATCCTTATTTGGACTCCTCTCCTTTTCTTCCTTCATCTTATCTTTGGATTAAATTTATTGGTTCATTTACTTATCTGATCTCCTACAAAGGCACAAGTGCTGCAATGCTAAATATGACCAAAAGATCTTCAGGCAAAGCAACATACTCCTAAAGAAAAAAAGAATTTCCCATGTGAAATGGATTGTCTCAAGTATCCACTAAAGCCACCATCACAATTTGGCACAATCTGCCTTCATTAAGGTACTTGTTTTAGAGTTGCTATTCTGGTTTTAGATGTGCATAAACTATCATTTAGATCTTTAAGCCATATAAACTGTCTATATCGCAATTTTACAAAGCCAACATTTAAACATCAAACTATAGGCAGCACGGTGTGGGCAGGACTATGGTGGACCTAAAAATATTTGCAGTTTCAGAAGAGGAATGCATGTTGATGTTCAGAAAAATAAACATCTGCTACTGGGAATGTCTACATTTCAGAAAAGTGTTCCTATTGAGCACTATACCACTGGAGGAATTAAGGGACGTTGCCCCCTTAATCGCCCAGTGTTTGATGTCCATCTCCCCATCTTGTCTCCTCTCCTTCCCCCCCCCCCCCCCCCCACCGAAAACAAAGATAGCAAGGCATACCCGACTGACAGCTTTGTAAAAAATAAACTTTTAGGTTCCTGAAATGGCTTGACATAACTGTTTATGTTCCAGTACATAAACATTTATATTGCAATTTCATAACATAAATATGTACCAGTATATTTATGTGCCCATGTTGATCCATTGATATTCTAGATGCTTATGATTCTAAAATGGATGCTCTTGCCATGTAATTTAGAATAGGCTCTAGTAGAACTTAAGATGTCCCTGTCAATTCCAATCCATACATCCTTTCTAAAATCCACCTCAGAGTCTCAGTGGTAGCTTCTCCCTCAACAGAGCTGGGATACACTTGCAGAGCAGTGCAAGAAGTTTGCAGAGCTATTTGTGGAAGTTGAGTTACCTGCACTGTACCCCACCTTCATTTTTTTTCAAATCTACCTATAAAGGAGAGGGGATGCTCTTCATGTCCACTTCCCTCAATTTTCATATATTTTCAATATCCTACCCTTTCAGGTAATTCTCTCTTAACCTGGCTAACATATTGGTAACAAACTTCTCCTCTACCTAGTCTAAGAACATGGCAAAACATTAAATCTACAATATGATCTGAAACCTCCAGTATCTTGGGATGATTGGAGGAGTGGCCTAGTGGGTAGGGTGGTGGACTTTGGTCCTGGGGAACAGGCAGCTCCTTGTGACTCTGGGCAAGTCACTTAACCCTCCATTGCCCCATGTAAGCTGCATTGAGCCTGCCATGAGTGGGAAAGTGCGGGGTACAAATGTAACAAAAAAAAAATATCAGAGTTATAAAAAGCATAATAAGGAAGACAGCAAAGGATATGGTTGGCAGGTAGGGAAAGAAGACACAGTAACACTACCAAAATCTCAACCAATATTGTACAAGAACATTAATACATGGCTTTTATCTCAGAAGGAAACATAATACAATGGCATAATCTCAACCAATAAAATGGTTGAGCAATATCGTCTCTGTGCTGATCACAACAGATTCCAAGTCTGCCCATGGTTCACTAGTCCATCATTTGAAAGAAGCTGTATGCTCATTTGCAAGTCTACATTAATCAAACAGAAACGGGAAAAAAAATCATCAAGACACTATTGTTCATTAAGTTAACTTCATCATGAAATATAAAACTTTTGGAATTGGTTTTATTTTCTGGGTCTATATTGTTACATTGTGTGTCACACTGAACTTAAATTCTGTTTGAGATAATGTAGGATATAAATGTCATAATAAATAAATAAATTGCACCTTGACATAAGTAGCAAGATCTTATGGCTCAGACTGTACTGCATTTTCTTTGAAATTAAGATTATATTCAGTAAATTGAGAAAGGAAAAAAAGTATATTATGGATTAGTAAAGGTGACAAAGCAGAAAAACTGTCCCATTTATGAACTGTTAGGCTAGAGGCCAGAACCAATATCAATTCTATTTGATTTTTTATTCATTCCCAGTTAATTACTGTTGTCATGACAACTTGTATGTGTTCTCCACAGCTCCCACCTTATTCACACTGTCTGATCTCTCTTGTCCTGGGGGACCAAGTTTCAACTTCTTCCTTCCCGAAGGAGGCTCAAGTCAATCTGTGCTGTCAACAACTGATCCTTACCATTTTTTTCTATATCCCTTGATCTTTGTATGGCTGCACCAAGCCATGCAGAATTCTTGCCTTGCATACATTAATATCAATTTTGGATCATGCAGGGAAATAATTAAGACAGAATCAGATTATTATTATTCCTAAATCATTCAAGATATTTTGAAATTCGGTAGAATTTCTGGCAATTCTGTTTTGATTGCTACTAAGTGTCTGAGATTGTATCAAGTACATTCCCTACCTGAGGACTGTGGAAGTGGAAGGGCTCTGTCAGATAAAACTTTGTGAATGGGTGACTGGGCAACTGATCAACTGCTTCACCAATCTTATCAACTCTAGAGCAAATCAGTAGCTCCGAGTCAAAAAAATATATATCTTGTACTATACAAGTGAAAAACTCACAGAATAGGCCTCAAATGGTGGTTTTCTCTATTTTGCAATACGAGAGTCACAATGAGAACCTCATTGACTGGAGTCCAATGAGGAGTCAAAGTTCCATGTTAACAGTTCTATACAGCTTGTACTACCTTCCTGGTCTGCAGTCTCCCCATAACCAACCCCATCTTTTTACCATTGTTAGCAAAAAAACAAAACAACACACTACCTTGTCTAGATTTCTTCTAACTCAACTAGTAGAGTTGACCTTTCAAGATAAAATTGTGGTGCCTGCTAAATTCTTATCTGGATTTAGCTACCTTTACTGTACTTTTAATGTAGCTTGGCTTGGTCTACTACTAAAGAGTATTTCCCTGCCTTCAGTATGCTTACAATTTAAGTGCCAGAGTTACTAATGAGTGCTGCTACACTAGCATGTGCTACCACCATTAACACGTTATTACTAATTGCATCTATTTGCACAAAACAGAGCAGATTAATGCCAATTTGCCATAAATACAGTAATGTACACTCGTAACTCAATAGCTTTAAGTTTGAACATGAGAGGCATCAGTAGGATATGAACCCTGGCTTCCTAGGTTCTCAGCCTGCTGTTCTTACTTTGTCTGTGGTCCGATTTTCACATCCGGCATTCTATATCTATATTCTTATTAGCGCTAGAACTAAAACTGAAATGCAGTGATGTTAATTTTCTATTATTCTTACCAATGTAAGTCAATCCAAAGCTACATTTCTACAGCAACAAAGGCAAGTTCCCTCCCTTCTGTACCTACATAGTCCCTAAGCAAGAAATACACAAGGCCACATTTCTGATTTAATTGAAATGGGATTAGAAAGTTGCATTTTTCCCAGTGGGACTAATTTTGACCTCTGACAGCACCACAGAAGCCAATGGAAAAATCCAAATATGTCTGGGGAAAAAGCATTTGCCAGAGGTTAGTCTTGCCTGCCAAGACATTCAGAATCTTGAACAAACGCTTTCAGTCTGAAATCATTCTCCACCATATTCTACTGAAGCACTTCTTATAAAAAAATATATTCCACTCATAAAATGTAATTCTACCATTACAAGAAGCTATATAAGATACATTATACTTATAGAAGCAGTAATTGGGAAGAAGGATACAGAAAAAAAATTAAAAGATACACAACTCATTTTGTAAGTCAAAACAACTCAAAATTAATACTGCTGGTATTTTCAACTGAAACAAATAATTGGCTGTACATTGAGTTGAAGTCAATAGATTTTTATTTCCTTAAAAAAAAAAAACAGGATATTATTTATATGGATCACAGACAACCTATCACTCCCTTATGAGGAGGCACTAGTACAGTAAACATTGATGCAAAAATACTTTTTAATTGACATTGGCAGATATACTTCAGTTAATTAAAAAAAAATAAACTGTGAATCCAAGGACTGTGGATGAGGTTCCATGACTCTGCTTCTCTTTAGTTCTACTGATGTAAGATGTATTTCACAACAAAAGTTCCTGTAGACCAGTTGTGGAGGTTTATGTCATATGGAAACATGCCAACACAAAAATAAGCATGCAGACATCCATGAAACTGAATAGAAAATAGGACACGCAGAAAATGGGCAGAAAAAGGTTTTTAGGAAATTAGTAACATGGTTACACCAAAATATGCACGCACACACACAAAAGCGTCACAGACAATAATCTAGTAAGTAAAGCGACATAAGCAATGGACAACTATTGCAGATTCTCTATGTATGGAACTCTTTCTAGGCTGCGGACTGGGAGACAAAACATAATTTTGCAATGATACAGAGAGGGGAGTCAGTTTAAAAGTCCATGCTAGAAGCTTAAAGTTGCTAAGTTCTATTATAATCATCAGACATGATTACTAATCACCGTAATAGATTTAGCAGCTTTTAAAGGATGTGGGACTATCTAACAAGTCAGAAACAGCCTGACTAGAAGCACACCTAAGTCACGAGTTCATTTGTGCTTTTGATTTTCCATCTATTTATGTCCCTTTTTACTGCCTAACAGAAACGCAGCTATCCACTCATGCGTTCACCAGATGTTTTACTTTTAAGGCTATTGAAAATCCTACAACTGTCCCTGTCTGCATCCTTTAAGATGTCAGTGCTGTTGAGATCCTGAAATCAACCACACTAGTCAAGCAGGGTTTTTGTTTGTTTGCTTGTTTTCATGCGAGTCCAGAGACACACGCTTATTGTTTACTCTTAATCATCTCAATGACTTCAGCGATTATACTATTCTATTTAAAAACAAAAACTAGTTTGAACATAAAAAAAGGTATCAAGTTTAAAACTACAAGATTATCGGTATGGATTTTTGACAGCTACATGAAATTTGCCCAACACTTTAATCATCAGTGGCCCTTTTACAGAGCTGCGGTAAGCACAAGGGCTTACTGCTCACTCTTCCAGGACTACCGCCGGCCCAACACGGCCACTGGAGGTAGTCCCACCCCGAACACACGCCATTTCCGGGGTAAAAAGAAAACCCCCGGAAATGGCTTGATCGATGATAACCCGGTGGTAAATCGGGCATTGCTGAACGCTACCTGGCTACCACCAGGTTATCACAGTGCCCTTTTTCCTGCAGCTTCTCATTTTGGGACTATGTAAAAAAATAAAAATGAATAGGGTTCGGACCAACTTCACTAATAAACTTGCTTTTTCATTACCATTTTCTCTACTACACAACTTTCATCTGTTTGCTTCAAAACCATAAAACCAGTAATGCGTGTAAATATTCCTTCTTAGTTAAATTCAAGAGTACATTAGAAATGTACCCATCAAAACTGTCATACACACTTAAACTGTTAGTTTTGCATTGTGATCATTGAAAACGAAGTCATAAAGCCAACAAAGAAAACCAAGGCCCCAATGCACAAAGGTTACCATGCTGGAACATTTGCTTTAGACTGGATGTAGCCAGTCTAAAGCAAACGTTATTTAGTGAGTAATGCACAAAGGGGGTTTTCATGGCTCTAACATGTGCCGTTAGCCAACGAGAACCCCATGCAAATGTATTCTCATGAGCATTCCAAGTGATGCACAGCTCCAGAGCACCTAGCTCTAATGAGCAAATTTTACAGCTGATCTGGAGCTACTGGAGAGAAGAGAGTTACAAAGGCTGCCTGCTTGTGATCCCTACCTCTTCCCTTCCGGTGACCCCCCCTGAAAAAATTCCCTGGGGCAGCAGTGGACCCCAACCACCCTCATGCCTCCTGATCGCCCAGGTGCTCCCTGACCCTCCCTGGGGCCTCCAATTCCCTGGTGGTTCAGTGGACCTGGCCTCCCACACACCCCCCTCCCATGTCTCCCAATCCCTATGGTGCCCCTCATGACTCCTGACCTCCCTGAAACAATTCTCTGATGGTCAAGTGGACTTGGCCTCCCACACCCCAGCAGACATTTACCTTGGTGGTCTGGTGACCCGCCGCCATCCCCTACCCGTACTTTAAAAAAGGCGGAGGAAGGCGGGCAGGAGAAAACTCCTCCCATGGGCCCCGCCACTTGCAAAATGGTGGCACCCAGCCCCTGCCCAGTGCATTCTGTGATGCATTAGGTGCAAGGAGGTTAGATTGAAAACAGGAGATGGTACAAGGCTATCTAGCCCATTATATGGGGTCGAAGCCAGTAGGCATAGCTTGCTGGCAGTAGATGGAGTCACAAGAACACCCAGAAGAACAACAAATGCTATTGAAAGCAATAGTAAAAGATTATTAGAAATAATGGATTGCCTATGCTTGGTCCACCTGTAAAAATTCAAAAGTTGTTCCAGTTGGATAGGCAGTGACTTAAAAGGTGGAGGACAAAAGATTTTTTTTTATTTGACAGCTTTTTAATTTGAAAGCGTCCCATATGCAGATATAAATATCATGAAATCAAAACTTAATATCACTACAACAGCTTGAAAAATTATTGTAGCTGACAGAAACAGCACTAATAAAGGTTGTATTTTGTGCTCATTTTTCTACACTGTTCTATACTGTAATACATGGCCAAATTTCAGCGAGGATATCCTGTTAAGATGAACTGTTGTTGAAATCTGCCTTGGGAAGCCTGGTATTACAAAGATTGAAGTAAAATTAAAACTCTCCTTTCAATTGGGCACATGGAATCACATCTTCAACTCATCTTTTTTGTACAAATGAATTATTCTGTTTTGAGCACGTTTTTCTTAAGTCAAAATAATAGATATTTTCTTTCATGCAGATCTTTCATTTGTTTAACTAAATGGACTATAAGCCCCTAACGCAGTCCATTGGTTTTCTTATATTTTGTCCTTGTGATGATTTATACTGTGCCAAAACTGGAAATACAGTAAGAAAATATAAATTCAGTAACATCCAAATTGTGCTCACATTTGGATAATAAGTGAGAAAATGCTTTTGAAAAATGACTTGAAGAAATATATATCACAGAACTGGAAAATGCTGGTACATTTAGACTGACTCTGGACTTCTGCGTGACGGCACCTCTGCCCTCATTATTTAATATATTTCTTTTAAATAGTAGTAATAAACAATATTAAGTGCATTTTTTATACCACTGCATTCCACAAAACAAAAAGAGAAAGATCCCACAAACCATCTTTCTCTTTTGATCTAGGCACAGGAAAAAAAAAAAAAAAAAAGATTTTAAATGCTCCCAGGTTTTAACTTAATTCATGTTTAAATGTGGGATATAACTGCCATAAATAAGTAAATAAAGACAGAAACTCAGAGGGCCCCGTTTACTAAGGCGCGTTAGCATTTTTAACATGCCTACAATTAGCACGCACGTTAACCATGTAGGCGCCCATAGGGATATTGTAGGTGCCTACTTGGTTAACACGTCTAAGTATACAGGGCCCTGAATGTTGAGCGCCTTATTCTCATAACATGATGTCCGTTTTTGTGGCCCATTACCAGGAGAAAACAAAATCTCTGCAAGAATAGAAAACATGCTAGGGTGTCCCCTCCAAATGACACACCGATTACAATTTATAACAAATTACTATGCTACCTATGAAAGGTTATTCCGTTATTATACTTCCTCTGTATACATCCTTATGCTGCACAAGCTGGCATGTTTGAAAATATAAGTTAAAGAAAAATGCTTCCAAGAATAAAGAACAACAATGTGGATGCAGCTGCTCATAGGTTTGTTTGCTTTGTTTTGAGTGTACACAGAATGACAGCTACAAGGGGAAGGGGAAACAGACTAACCTTAGTGAGGCTTCAACTTTTTGATGTCATACCGTCTCCTGTTCTCAATCAAACCCCCTTGATTAGGCAGGGCTAAGCAATATGGTGTTAGCCCTGCCCAGTGCATCCCAGAATGCACCAGACAGGGGCTGGGCACTGCCATTTTGGAAGCAGCAGGACCCAAGGGAAGAGGTGTTGCTCCTGCCCCCAACTTTTTAAAGGTATGGGCAGGAGGTCACTAAACCACCAGGGTAAATCTTTACTGAAGGAAGGGGTGGAATTGTTGGGGGGGGGGGGGGGAGGGGAGAGACAGTCCACCAGGGATTTTTGTGAAAGCTGTCAAATGCATTTCACAGTTTCAAGTCGCAAACAGCGACCAATGCACAAAGGGGGATTTCTGCATCTCATCTGAATGTGATCACCTCTGCACTGGTCGCTGTTTGTGACTTGGTTTTACAGCTGCCTTTGTACAGGGACCCAAGTATGTCAATGTCAGAATTAAAAGAAAAAAAGTTTATGTATATAATACTTTTTACATTGAACTACATGAAAATATCTCCTATCTTTCCTGAGCTAATCAGATCACAGCTGTTATGATGTCAACAAAAAAAAAACTTTTCATTCTGTCAGTTAAAAGTTGTAAGCTTTTAAAAACTGCCAAACAGAAGGGAAAAATCTGTTCATATTAAAATAGGGAGGAGATTGCATTTTACTGAAGAAATCCCCACTTTTGCTTTCACAAACCGCACAAGTAAAAACTGCCAAGTATATTATCAAGAAAAAAAACAAACAGCTGATCCTTTAGAAATTGGTTTAAGGGGAGCACAATGTACAAGATGACACCTAGGTCATTGTGGTTAAAGAACCTGCTACTTTGCATGTGCTAGTGGATGCCAGTGTCCAGACTTAGACAAGCAACAAGGGCTACAAAATTGAAAAGCATAGGCCAGGTTTCAGCTCCACAAAAAAAAAAAAAAACAGCAGGAATAACTATGGTCAATATTCTGTTAATATACAGTGATGAAATCCTTTGTATTTACTTAAATTCCTGGAATTTCTCCAACAATATGCTGTCATACTGATTCACCATATACCTGTTTCACACTGCCACTCCTACAAGACTTTAGATTTAAATTGTGTCTCCATAAGTGCCAACTATGTCACAGTTTGAAACTTTTTCCCTTGAAAGTGCCCTTCTTGTGAACTTGGTCATTTTATCTTTGAGGTGATTTATTTCAAATAATTGACCTAGTGAAAGAATGATCTGAACATATCAAAAGGAGCCCTGATCTAGTTCTAGCAAAGGGTTTTTAAAAGCTAGACCTTAGAATGAGAAATTAAATGTGTTTACATACAAGAACTGTAAAGGTTTAGATAAAATTATTTGAGGCGCTCAAATGCCCAGCTAAACCATGTGGCCAGCCTATTCTGGATATCTTTACCAGGAACTCGGTCCATTACCAAGACCATTAATAAGATGGATACTACTCAAGTAACAAAATTAAAGATTTCTGTTTTCTAGATGAGACAAGAGCAGGCAAATGGATAGTTGTAATTTTATGCCTGGTATCAGAGATAATTTTAAGTACCACATTTTCCTTCCTATGAAGGTTTTATAAACTTGAAAAAGTATGCAAGTCACACCGCCATGCTGGTTTAATAGGGGAAAGGATAGGCAATTAATTACTACATTCGTGAGCAGCTGTCATTAAAAGGTTCACTGATCCACTACAGTGATTATTTTACTCTTTTTCTCTATACGATACTTAATAGTCACTCTTTATAAACCAATTGAAAACGTTGTAAGGATGGGTTAGCAGGTAGTAGGCTGGGAGAGGGGGGGGAGAGGAAAAAAAAGCTTTTCCTACGGGTTTACTACAAAAAGCAAATGTAAAAGGTGGCTTTTTACATAGGCTGTAGACCAGCAATACAAAGATATAAACAAACGTCATTTATGCTGAAACGAGAGACTCCATCGGACTCAGATGAATGCACTAGCTCCCTTCCCCTCCCTTTTGTTGAGTTTGCAGAGGGGGGATTACAATGTGAATTCCTGAAGACAACTTCATTTTTAAGAGTCAGAGTGATACGTTCTGCTCTTGCAATAAACGATTTCTCCAAATCGTTTTCCCCAGAACGATTTACACCCATCCTATTCCCATTTTGCTTACATCGAGCATAACGTGTATCCTCAATCCTAAATTTCTAACATCCTTTATTTCAAGCGGAAAAGGCCAGCTCAGACAGCAGTTTAATATGGTGGGGGGGGGGGGAGGAGAGGAAACAATTACAAACAAAAAAAGTTTTCGTCTAACACCAGAGATTGCTGAAAGCAACTTCACTGTGTGGCTGTCAATGAAGCCCCCACGCAGCTCACGGTCAAGGCTCTGAAGTTAGCTCTAGCTGTCTGTCTCTTCCAGCCGCTCCTCCACCATTGTCTAGCCTTGCACTGCCCATTGCCCAAGCAGCACTTTTCGGGGGAGGGGGAAGGGAGGTGGTTACATACTATTAAAATGTATCGGGAAAACTCCCTCATTAGGCGAGAGACGTCAAGCTTAATAATAATGATTATGAGGGGGGAGGGGAAGAGCCTTCACGTGGCAAGTGGAATCCATCCGTTTTAATTCCTCCTGACCCCGCGCGCAGCCCTCTCTTTAGATTCCCCCGGGATACAGAGAGAGAGGAGAAAGAAGAACACCGTTAACGCTATTTTCCGCTTTTCCCGCCTTCCAGTCTCCCCACCCACCCCTTCATCAGACTCCCGGTCCAGAATTTCTTTTCCCCCGCTCCTCCCTTGTTTCAAGCTTCCTACACACCGCGAGCTTCCTGACCCACTCCGTCCCCCCTCCCCCTCCCCTCACGGAACCAGCACAACCGCCACTGCTGGAACCCCTACCCCCTCCGAGTCTCTCAGACTGTGGCGGGCGCGGTGTCACGTGACGCGACGCTCCAAAACTAACATTCCAACACACAGTTTCTTAAGCTGCAACTCCAGATCAATATTAACCCCCGTCCCGACCGCTGCTCCGAGCAGCGGCAGCAACAACCCACCACAACAGCACTAAATCGAGAAATACGTCGGCATGCACTTCCAATAATCAAAGAAGCCAACTTTTCAATATTTCTTTCAAAGTATGCAACTTAACCACATAGGATGGGGATGGGGGGGGGAGGAATAGGTTAAGGGTTGCATTAAAAGTAGCTACCCGCTATGAAATGTGCATCATTTTTTGATTGCTGTCTTCCATGGGGCCACCTAATATGAAACAGGAGAAGGGGATTCCGGTGGTTCGCTTTAAATTCCTCCATGTTGATCAGTGCCCACGGCCATGCTTGGCCAAATTTCAGTTAGCTTGTAACCTTTATATTTGTTAAAAGGGGGAGAAAACTAACAAAAGAAGAAGAGCCATAAAACACGTTTTTGCATTTCTTTGAAAACACCACATGTAGTGCGGGTGGGGGTGAAACTTTTCATTGTTCACCTCTCTCTCTTGTTTATTTCTTCGGATGCTTCCTGATCCTTTCAGTCTGCTTGGTCTAGCTTGATCTGAATAATAGGCTGATGCTGGTTTACACCTTAGACGAGTTAGCGTGCAAAAGCAAAAAGCAAGAGTCAATATATTTTTCTTACCTTTCAGTGATCTTGGTTTAGCTTGCTTGCGGCGAGACATCCTAAAAGCAAAGAGCTGGAGTTGTTGAATTTCAGACCTGTAAAAGCTAACACTATTTACCGATGGGTTTCTAAAAAATACACTCTGCTCCCTCCCTTTCCCTGGCAGCTGCTTGAGGGTTTTCTCTTTCTACGAAAACAAAAAAAAACTTTGAAAAAAAAAACAAAACATACTTTATTAAAGGGAAAACCCCTTAATTGCTTTTTGTCGTTCTCCTAGAAATCTACATAACTGTACAATAACACTAAAAATATACTGCTTTTCTGTTGTAATTAAAAAAACAAATAAAACAAAAACACACTTTTGGTGTCTTGCTATACAACAAAACGATTATGCTCTTTGGACAGTTGGGCAATGCTTAAAAAATAAGTAAAAAAAAAAATCAGCAATCACCCATCGAGTTGCATTTACAGTAACTAAAAAATGGGGAAAATGTACATTCCTCTAGGTAACAAAAGCTAAATTAAAATTTAAAAAAAAAATTGCGCCCGCTTTGATTTTTGTTGTTTTTGTTTTTCGTTGTTGGGGTTATTATAATAATTGTTTTGGTTCTTTTCTCTTGCCGCTTGCTGGAGCCCCGGCTTTGGGAGCTGGATGCGCTTCTTTCTTGCTCTCTAAAGTCTACGCCTGGCTCGGCAAGAGCAGGAGAAGCTGTGCGCTGCTGTGTGCTCCCTCCTCAACACAAACCTGCAAGGTCTTGGACTGCGCTGTCGCTCCGGTAGTCCACATAATAATGGAAAATAGAAGCAAGGCCCCCAAAGCCATCAGGATAGCTCCAGAGGGGGCCCCTAACCCGCAGGGACTCGCTCTGTACGTAATCACTGAGGAAATCATTGTCAGCCTGCCTGCACTCACACACAGACAGAGGGGCATGATTAAAAGCCAAGGGGCCTCCACCAAGATCTGGACTGGAGGAGACGTGCCTCAGGAACTGGATCGGGAGCCGCTGCAGAAGAAACATGATAAAAAAAAAGGTGGGGGAAAAAAAAGAAAAGAAAGCAAAAGGAAAGAGTAACAACAGCACCACCGAGATCCCCCCCCCCCCCCCACACTTGCCTTTTTCCTTTGCTCCCTCCTACTCACACGCACATACTCACCACCCCTGCAGCTAAACGTTATTAGAGCTACATCACTGCAAAGAGATCTGTGCTCTCTCCTCCACCACCCCCCTTCATGAAATTAAAGCTGAGGCATCTGAGAGTGAAAAGGTCCCTCTTCTGGTAGGACTGATGAAAAAAAGTCAAGTGAAGTGTTCTCAGGAAGAAAAAGAAAAACAGAAATGGCATATCAATTTGCCTCTGATATGCGGTATCTATGTATGCTATTATTTTGCATGTTGGTAAATTAACTTGGAAAAAGTTTAATGTTTTAATTCAAAATAAAACAAAAAGAAAATGTTTCAGACTGAAAAAAGTTCCTATTAGGAGTATGTACAATGTGCTAAATTCAGTGATAATGAAAGCTATAATACCGAGTGTATCTTCAACTGGAAGACATTTTCTGTACTTTATTGATATTTGACTGCTGCTGTTATTGTTACATTTATTAATTTTAATTTGCATACAGAAAGTTGTCTAAATGCTGTGCTAGTCCACTTAAATGCACAGGATAAGATGAACATAAAAAGTGCCATGCTGGGTCAATCCAATGATTCATGCAGCCCAATGTTCTGTCTCTATGACTAGTCCAGGTCAGTTGGAAGTACTTAGCATTTTCTAATGGGGAGGTCCATTCCATGCTGCAGTCCTCAAGTCTACTTGACTAGAAATTGATAATAAACCTTTGCTCCAAAAACCTGTCTGACCCTTTTTTTTTTTTTTAAAATCACCTGCATGTGACACCTTTTAAGTAGTTTTTAGAGTTTGCTCTGTGCAGAATCTTCAAGGCTCTTGTCTTTAGGCTGTAACATTTCATACTAATACAGCACCCAAGTGCAGGCAAGCAAGCTTTTAGCAAGTCTTGGATAAATAGCACTCTCCTCCCCTGCTTTGGATTCTCCACTTTGCTTTTGTGTATTTTCTGCCCTGAGAAATCTGTGCTCCAGAGAGCGTCTCAATGGGCAATTATAACCTTGGACTGTGCGAACCTCTAGTGGCTAATGAGAATGGCACTCAGGGTCAGATGGACAAGCATGGGTGGAGAGGGAGGGGGGAGAAGAAAGGAAGGAAGGTTTGGGAAGGGAAGTAAATTTAAAATAAAGTGTTTCTTGCCTGGGCTCTTCCCCAGGATTGGGCAAGGAGCCCTGGGGGGGGGGGGGGGCTGGACTTGGGGCTAATACTTAAGGTCCCACCTCTGGGGAAGCAGAGCCCTTTCCTTCTCCTTCACGGCAGTGTGTAGATTTCAGGAAGCTTTCGGCTTACCTTAGTGCAAGGCAGCTAATATTATTATTTATTGCATTTGTATCCCACATTATACCACCTTTTTGCAGGCTCAATGTGGCTTACAGAGTGTTGTTATGATGCAGTCATTACATGATCTTAGATACAGTCGATAATAAGCAAAGGTAGGTAATTTAGATGTAGGTGCTAGGTAGGTGTTGTGAGAGGTGTTTTAGATGCATCTGAGTAATTTGGGGAATAGTTAGTGAGGATGTCCTTAGTAGGCTTTTTTGAAGAGATGTGTCTTCAGACTTCAGTGGATTGCCCATACAGCGCCTCAGCAGATGACTTTGAGGAAGAGGTGTCGCTGAAAGTGAGGGACTCCTTGGATGATGATCTCAGCCCAGACCAGGTGACACCTGCCACCTCCCCATTCCTGGTGTGAAAATCTAATGTGCAGCTCTCACAGCCTTGGCCCTGGAAGCTCCAGACTTGAGAGAAGGGAAAAGGGCTAAAAAGTTAGGTGGAATGCGTAGTACCTGAAGATTGGAGGGTGGCCAATGTCATGCCGATTTTTTAAAAGGGTTCCAGGGGTTATCCGGGAAATTATAGACTACAGAACTCGTAGACAAACATGGTTTAATGGGACAGAGCGGGTTCAGCCAAGGGAAGTCTTGCCTCACCAACTTGCTTCATTTCATTGAAGGAGTG
This sequence comes from Microcaecilia unicolor, assembly GCF_901765095.1. Lineage (NCBI taxonomy): Eukaryota > Metazoa > Chordata > Amphibia > Gymnophiona > Siphonopidae > Microcaecilia > Microcaecilia unicolor. Next base: position 471,321,706 of record NC_044031.1, read on the forward strand.
AATAAACATGTGGATAAAGGTGAGCCGATTGATGTAGTGTATCTAGATTTTCAGAAAGCTTTTGCTAAATTCCTCATGAGAGACTCCTGAGAAAATTAAACAGTCATGGGATAGGAGGCAAGGTTCTGGTGTGGATTAGGAATTGGTTATTGGACAGAAAACAGAGGGTAGGGTTAAATGGTCATTTCTTTCAATGGAGGAGGGTGAACAGTGGAGTGCCGCAGGGATCTGTACTGGGACCGGTACTATTTAACATATTTATAAATGATATGGAAATCGTAACAATGAGTGAGGTGATCAAATTTGCAGATGATACAAAACTATTAAAGGTTGTTAAAACACGTGCGGACTGTGAAATATTGCAGGAAGACCTTAGAAAATTGGAAGACTGGGTGTCCAAATGGCAGCTGAAATTTAATGCGGACAAATGCAAGGTGATGTACATTGGAACGAATAATCCGAATCATAGTTACCTGATGCTAGGGTCCACCTTGGGGGTCAGTGCTCAAGAAAAAGATCTGAGTGTTGTTGTAGATAATACGCTGAAATCTTCTGTTCAGTGTGCGGCGGCAGCCAAAAAAGCAAACAGGATGCTAGGAATTATTAGGAAAGGGATGGTGTCATGTCCCCTACCTCAACGCAAGCGGCGTCCTCGGGCTGTGCAGGGTCCCGTTGACACACACACTGGACTGGCACAGCCCTGAGCCATGTGTGTGTAGTTCTTCTCTGGCTGCAGGCTCCTTGATTGCTTTGCTTCCACACACCTGGGTCTGCTCTTCCTCTGCCTGGCTTCCCTTGCTTCTCTCCTATTGGTCTTCCGGTTCCTCCTTCCTCTGCTCTTGTCCTATGGCTGTGCCCCTTCTCCCTGCTGATGTCAGACGCCAGCACTTTATCAGCTGAGCTCTCCCTAGACTCCTTGCTTCGGCTTCTACTTTGGTAGGTGTTACTTGCTCAGTAGTGTGCTTCTCCTCTACTTTGTTCTTCGTTGCTGACTCTGCCTGTACCTGGATTACTCTTGTGTTTTGTCTGCTGCCTGCCTACTGACCTTGCCTGTACCTGGATTACTCTCGTACCTACTGCCTGCCTACTGACTCTGCCTGTACCTGGATCACTCTCTTGCCTGCTACCTGTCTGGCCGTCACATTCATCACCCCGCTTCCTGCTCCATCTCGTAAGCCCTGCAGGCCGTATGCACCTAGGGGCTCAACCTCTGGGGAACGGCAGTCAGCACAGGTTAAACCCGGGGTTGTCCGTCCGCCAAGCAGAACCGGGTACCAGGCTCGATAGCGCTCTACTTGGTACAAGAACTCACAGGTCTGACAGTAAGCCGAAGCCATGAGTTCGCCGGACAAACCCGACATGGCGAATTTGGCCCAGGTTCTTCAGCAACAACAGGCCCAGCTGAATCGTCTGTCCAAAGTCGTGCAGGACGTTTCTTCCCAGTTGTCTACTTTTCAATCCTAACGGCAAGTTCCGGCTGCATCGTCAGGACCAGTTTTACCCACTCCTGGGTTAAGGCTCCCTGAGCCTCCCCGGTTTGACAGTACCCCTTCCGCTTGTCAAGGGTTCCTCAACCAATGTCTTACATTTTTTGAAATGCAACCTGGAGTCTTTTCCTCCGATAAACTAAAGATCACTTATATAATCTCCCTACTCTCCGGACCAGCCCTGGCTTGGGCCTCTCCTCTCTGTAACTTAGTAACGTGGAGGGGTCCCGAACCTTATTATCGAAAAAGATGGCCGGCCATCTTTCGTTTCGATAATACGGTCGGGGCCGGTCAAATGTCAGAGATGGCCGGGTTTGAGATGGCCGACATCAGTTTTTGCCAATAATGGAAACCGATGCCAGTAATCTCAAACCCGGCCAAATCCAAGGCATTTGGTCATGGGAGGGGCCAGCATTTGTAGTGCACTGGTCCCCTTCACATGCCAGGGCACCAACTGGGCACCCTAGGGGGTACTGCAGTGGACTTCAAAAATTGGTCCCAGGTGCATATCTCCCTTACCTTGGGTGCTGAGCCCCCCAACCCCCCTCAAACCCACTCCCCACAACTCTACACCACTACCATAGCCCTTAGGGATGAAGGGGGGCACCTACATGTGGGTACAGTGGGTTTTTGGGGGGGTTGGAGGGCTCAACATTTACCACCACAATTATAACAGGTAGGGGGGGATGGGCCTGGGTCCACCTGGCTAACGTGCACTGCACCCACTAAAAACTGCTCCAGGGACCTGCATACTGCTGTCATGGAGCTGGGTATGACATTTGAGGCTGGCATAGAGGCTGGCAAACAAATGTTTTTTTAATTTTGGGGGTGGGGGGTGGGAGGGGGTTGGTGACCACTGGGGGAGTAAGGGGAGGTGGTCCCCGATTCCCTCCGGTGGTCATCTGGTCAACTGGGGCACATTTTTGAGGCTTGGTCCTAAAAATAAATGGACCAAGTGAAGCCGGCAAAATGCTCATCAGAGCCGGCCATCTTTTTTCCATTATCGGCCAAAGTCGGCCATCTGATAACCACGCCCCCATCCCGCCTCCACTACCCTTCCGAAACGCCCCCTTTAACTTTGGCCAGCTCCGTGACGGAAAGCAGTTGGAGCCAGCCAAAATCGGCTTTCCATTATTCCGATTTGGCCGGGTTTGGGAGATGGCCGGCCATCTTCCGATTTGTGTCGAAAGATGGCCGGCGATCTCTTTCGAAAATAAGCAGGATAGTAACATAGTAGATGACAACACAGAAAGACCTGTATGGTCCATCCATTCTGCCCAACAAGATAAACTCATATGTGCTACTTTATGTGTATACCTGACTTTGATTTGTATCTGCCATTTTCAGGGCACAGGCTGTAGAAGTCTGCCCAGCACTAGCCCCGCCTCCCAACCACTAGCCCTGCCTCCTCCCACCAGCTCTGCCACCCAATCTCCGCTAAGCTTCTGAGGATCCATTCCTTCTGAACAGGATTCCCTTATGTTTATCGCATGCATTTTTTAATTCCGTTACCGTTTTCATCTCCATCACCTCCCGCGGGAGGGCATTCCAAGCATCCACCACTCTCTCCATGAAAAAATAATTCCTGACATTTTTCTTGAGTCTGCCCCCCCTTCAATCTCATTTCATGTCCTCTAGTTCTACCGCCTTCCCATCTCCGGAAAAGGTTCATTTGTGGATTAATACCTTTCAAATATTTGAACGTCTGTATCATATCACCCGTTTCTCCTTTCCTCCAGGGTATACATGTTCAGGTTAGCAAGTCTCTCCTCATACGTCTTGTAACGCAAATCTCATACCTTTTTTGTAGCTTTTCTTTGCACCGATTCAATTCTTTTTACATCCTTAGCAAGATACATCCTCCAAAATTGAACACAATACTCCAGGTGGGGTCTCACCAACGACTTATACAGGGGCATCAACATCTCCTTTCTTCTGCTGGTCACACCTCTCTCTATACAGCCTAGCAACCTTCTAGCTATGGCAACCACCTTGTCACACTGTTTTGTCGCCTTTAGATCCTCAGATACTATCACCCCAAGATCCCTCTCTTCGTCTGTACATATCAGACTCTCACCGCCTAACACATACGTCTCCCGTGGATTTCTACTCCCTAAGTGCATCACTTTGCATTTCTTCGCATTGAATTTAAATTGCCAAACATTAGACCATTCTTCTAGTTTCCGCAGATCCTTTTTCATGTTTTCCACTCCCTCCCGGATGACCACTCTGTTACAAATCTTAGTATCGTCTGCAAAAAGGCAAACTTTACCTTATAACCCTTCGACAATGTCACTCACAAATATATTGAACAGAATCGGCCCCAGCACCGATCCCTGAGGCACTCCACTGCTCACTTTTCCCTCATCCGATCAAATTCCATTTACCATCACCCTCTGGTGACTGTCCGTCAACCAGTTCCTAATCCAGTTCACCACTTCGGGTCCTATCTTTAGCCTGTCTAGTTTATTCAAGAGCCTCCTGTGGGGAACCGTATCAAAAGCGTTGCTGAAATCTAAGTAGATTACGTCTATAGCACATCCATGATTCAATTCTCTGGTCACCCAGTCAAAGAATTCAATGAGATTTGTTTGGCACGATTTACCTTTGGTAAAGCCATGTTGTCTCGGATCTTGCAACTTATTGGCTTCCAGGAAATTCACTATCCTTTCCTTCAGCATCACTTCCATTATTTTTCCAATAACCGAAGTGAGGCATACCGGCCTGTAGTTTCCAGCTTCTTCCTTATCACCACTTTTGTGAAGAGGGACTACATCCGCTGTTCTCCACTCCCACGGAACCTCTCCCGTCTCCAAGGATTTATTAAACAAATCTTTAAGAGGACCCGCCAGAACCTCTCTGAGCTCCCTCAATATCCTGGGGTGGATCCTGTCCGGTCCCATGGCTTTGTCCACCTTTAGATTTTTAAGTTGTTCATACACACTCTCTTCCGTGAACGGTGCTATATCCACTCCATTCTCATATGTACTTTTGCAAGTCAATCGCGGTCCTTCTCAAGGATTTTCTTCTGTGAAAACAGAACAAAAGTATCTGTTTAGCAAATTTGCTTTTTCTTCATCAATATCTACATAGCGGTTCATAGCATCTTTCAGTCTCACAATTTCCTTTTTAGTCTTCCTCCTTTCACTAATATACCTGAAGAAATTTTTGTCACCTCTCCTTACCTTTCTAGCCATTTGTTCTTCTCTTGGTGTCTTTTAGTTTCATCCGGTATTCCTCTCCGTGTTCCTCTTCTTGAGTTTTTCTGTATTTCAGGAACGCCAACTCTTTAGCCTCTATTTTCTCAGCCACTTGCTTGGAGAATCATATCGGTTTCCTTTTTCTCTTGCTTTTATTTACTCTCCTTAGCAGCGGGACCCTCTACTCACTGATCTTGGGGAATTTCTTTGCCACTTTAGGTTAGTTTTCGATGTGCCTGGACATCCCTCCTCGGTAGCCGGAGAACTTCTACGGATTCAACAAGGCAATTGCACTGTAGGGGCATATGCCATACGCTTTCGAACCCTAGCCTCCGAGGTGAGATGGAACCAGGAGGCCCTCACGGCCATCTTCTGGCAGGGGTTAATGGGCTGAATCAAAGATGGGTTGGCAGGCCATGAACTTCCGACCACATTGGATGCCCTGATTACTCTCTGCATCTGTATCGACGTTCGGTTTCAAGAGAGGACACAGGAACGTTCTGCTCAGCGTCAATCACAGAGACCATCTCCTCGGTTGTTGCATCCTTCTTCTCCTAAAGGAGCTACTGGCACCACTTCTGGAATCTCCGAAGAGCCGATGGTTATCGGGCGGCATCGCCTCTCTGAGAAGGAAAGGGCTCACCGACAGGACAATCAACTCTGCCTCTATGCCTCTATTGTGGACAGGCTGGCCATTTCCTGAGATATTGCCCGAATAAACCAGGAAATGCGTTGACCCAGGGCCTCTGAAGGGGATGGCCCTGGGTCGATTCTCACCTCTTACGGATAATCTTGTCTCCGTCCCTATTTTCCTGCGCTGGAAGGAACTTTGTATTACTACCATGGCTTTGATCGATTCAGGGGCTGGAGGAAATTTTATTGATGCCAGTCTCCTAGTCCAGCTTGGAACTCCCTCAATGGCCTGTAAACCTACATTACAAGTGACTTCCATTCAGGGATTGACTCTACCCTACCCCATTACCCATGTCACTCGGCCGTTGCCGATGCAAGTAGGAATTTTACATAAGGAAGAGATTCAGCTTCTGGTTCTTCCCCGGGCCATCCATCCTGTTATTTTAGGCTTGCCTTGGTTACGACAACACACACCAAGTATCAACTGGACCACTAGCGATATCGACAGTTGGGGTTCCCAATGTTTTGCTTCCTGTCTCACGCCGGTGGTTCCTCCGAGGACTATTTCTGCCTCCCCCGTGGGCCTGCTTTCCTGCGATGCTTCCCTTCCTGTGGAATATTGAGATTTCCAAGATGTTTTCAATGCCCGGGAGGCTGATTCCCTTCCTCCGCATCGTCATTTTGACTGCCCTATCGAATTACTTCCGGGCAAGACACCACCTCGGGGTCAGCTGTATACCCTGTCCCGGGAGGAATCTAAAGTCATGCGGGAATACATTCAAGAAAACCTCCAAAAGGGCTTCATCAGACCCTCCCCCTCCTCTTCGGTGGGGGCAGGTTTCTTCTTTGTAACCAAGAAGGACGGCTCTCTGCGACCTCATATAGACTACCGGGGTCTTAATGAAATAACCATTAAGAACCGGTATCCACTCCCTCTGATTCCAGAACTTTTCGACCGTCTCCAGGGAGCATCTATCTTTACCAAGCTGGATCTCCGAGGCGCCTACAATCTGGTCCAAATCTGACATGGGGATGAATGGAAGACCGCCTTTATACCCATGAAGGACATTTCAAATATCTAGTCATGCCATTTGGCCTTTGTAATGCACCTGCGGTCTTTCAGGAATTCATTAACTTCATTTTTTAAGATCTCCTGTATTCCTCAGTCATAGTTTACCTGGATGATATTTTGGTTTTTTTTCTGCTTCTCTTCAAGACCACCCTCATCATGTCCACACCGTTCTCCAACTCCTCCGGGACTACCGTCTCTTCGCCAAACTAGAGAAGTGTTCGCTTTATCAACGGTCTATTCCATTCTTGGGATATATCGTCTCTTCAGAGGGGCTCCAAATGGACCCCACCAAACTCTGAGCCATCCGGGATTGGCCCATGCCCCAGGGTCTCCGGGCCTTGCAACGTTTTTGGGGGTTCGCTAACTACTACCGGCAGTTCATCCATCAATACTCCCTTATCACTGCCCCTCTTACCGCACTGACCAGGAAGGGTGCTGATGTGTGGAACTGGACACCGGAGGCCCAGGAGGCTTTCGCCACCTTAAAGCAAGCCTTTCTCTCTGCTCCTGTGCTTCGAAGCCCGGATATCAAAAAAACATTCATTTTAGAGGTGGATGCCTCTTCGCTGGGGGCAGGGGCCGTTCTGTCTGAAACCTCAGACTCTGGCAAGCGTCATCCCTGTTTCTTTTTTTCCAAAATATTTTCTCCGGCAGAGCATAACTACACCATTGGCGACCGGGAATTGTTGGCCCTTAAATTGGCTCTCCAGGAATGGCGATATCTCCTGGAGGGGGCCTTGCACCCCATCACAGTAATCATCGACCACAAGAATCTCCTCGCTGGTCTCTTTTCTTTGCCCGTTTTAACTTCCGCCTGGTATTTCGACCTGCTAAAAAGAATATTCAGGCTGATGTGCTATCCAGGGCCTTCAACCCTCCCAAGGAATCCTACCCCATGCTTAATCCTGTCTGTGTTGCCTCCATGACCGTAGTTTCTTCCGTCAGCACGAAGACCTCTGTTCCACCCCAGTCCAGGAAGAAGGTTCTCAAATGGGGACACTCCTCCACGTTTGCTGGTCACTCCGGATTCCGCAAGACTTTTCATTTAATCTCTCAGTACTATTGGTGGCCATGCATGGCTCAGAATGTCTTACATTTTGTTTCCACCTGTCCCATCTGTGCACGAAACAAATCCTCTCCTGTCAAGCCGTGGGGATTCTTACAGCCACTGCCAGTTCCACAGCTCCCTTGGCAGGAAGTATCCATGGACTTTGTTACTGATTTACCACTGTCCCAAGGTCACACAGTCATTTGGGTAGTGGTGGATCGATTCTCCCGTATGACCTATTTCATTCCCATGAAATCTCTCCCCTCGGCCGCTACTCTTGCCAAGAATTCCATCCAGCATATTTTTTGTTTACATGGAGGCATATTTTCAAAGCACTTTGGGAGGCTAAGTTCCATATGTTTCTATGGAACTTTGGGAGGCTAAGTGCTTTGAAAATAAGCTTCATGGTCTACCTCTCCGGATCATAAGTGATCGGGGATCTCATTTCACTTCTAAGTTCTGGAGAGTACTGTGTTCTGCTTTTGGCATCATCACCCATTTTTCATCCGCATACAACCCATAGACCAATGGAATGGTGGAACGGGTCAATCAAACTCTCAAGACCTTCCTGCGAATGTATACTAGTAACCGACAGGATGATTGGTCCACATTACTCCCCTGGGCAGAATTTGCCTATAACAACGGTCTCCACTGCCGTACGTCACCATTTTTTACAGTATATGGGCGCCACCCATGACTACCACTTCCAATCCCTCAGACCCAAGCCTCGCCTCAGCTCCAACAGACCCTCACTGATATCCGAGACATTTGGAGCAGGGTCCAACAACATCTTCAGCGAGCCACTGATAGTTACAAGCTTTTCGCAGATCGTAAGAGGCAGTCTGCTCCGACCTTTCAACCTGGACAAAAAGTTTGGCTTAGTACCAAATACTTGAATCGGATTACCCTCCAAGTTTGCTCCCCGATACATTGGACCCTTTTCAGTACGATCTCAGGTGGGAGCCGTCACTTATCATCTCCAGTTACCAGGTAATCTCAAGGTCCACAACGCTTTCCATGTGTCCTTGCTAAAGCCATTCTTTACCTCAAAATGGCACCCAGAGCCAAAGAAGTTCATCGTTCCTGATTCCAAGCCGGATCCTGAATTTGAGGTAGATGAGGTTCTGAACTCCAAACATCAAAGGGAATTGATGTTCTATTTGCTATCCTGGAAGCACTTTGGTCCCGAGGATAATTCCTGGGAGCCCGCTGCCAGCGTCCATGCACCTGAATTGATCTGGGAGTTCCATACCCGTTACCCATCTAAACCCGGACCTAGGCAGAGGGGGGTCCTTAAGGTACTCTCATGTTCCCTACCTCAACGCAAAGGGTGTCCTTGGGCTGCGCAGGGTCCCGTTGACACAGACACTTGAGTGGCATAGCCCTGAACCATGTGTGTGTAGTTTTTCTCTGGATGCAGGCTACTTGATTGCTTTGCTTCCATGCACCTGGCTCTGCTCTCTCTCTCTGCCTGGCTTCCAGGCTCCATGATTGCTTTGCTTCCATCCACCTGGGTCTGCTCTTCCTCTGCCTGGCTTCCCTTGCTTCTCTCCTATTTGTCTTCCGGTTCCTCCTTCCTCTTTCTCTTGTCCTATGGCTGTGCCCCTTCTCCCTGTTGATGTCAGACGCCAGCACTTTATCAGCTGAGCTCTCCCTAGACTCCTTGCTTTGGCTTCTACTTTGGTAGGTGTTACTTGCTCAGTAGTGTGCTTCTCCTCTACTTTGTTCTTCGTTGCTGACTCTGCCTGTACCTGGATTACTGTTGTGTCTGCTGCCTGCCTACTGCCCTTGCCTGTACCTGGATTACTCTTGTGTCTGCTGCCTGCCTACTGACCTTGCCTGTACCTAGATTACTCTTGTGTCTGCTGCCTGCCTACTGACCTTGCCTGTACCTGGATTACTCTTGTGTCTGCTGCCTGCCTACTGACCTTGCCTGTACCTGGATTACTCTTGTGTCTGCTGCTTGCCTACTGACCTTGCCTGTACCTAGATTACTCTTGTGTCTGCTGCCTGCCTACTGACCTTGCCTGTACCTGGAAATACTCTTGTGTCTGCTGCCTGCCTACTGACCTTGCCTGTACCTGGATTACTCTTATACCTGCTGCCTGCCAACTGACTCTGCCTGTACCTGGATCACTCTCTTGTCTGCTGCCTGTCTGGCCATCACATTCATCACCCCGCTTCCTGCTCCATCTTGTAAGCCTTGCAGGCCGCACGCACCTAGGGGCTCAACCTCTGGGGAACGGCTGTCAGCGCAGGTGAAACCCGGGGTTGTCCGTCCACCAAGCAGAACCTGGTCTGAGTACCGGGCTCGGCAGCGCTGCACTTGGTACAAGAACTCACAGGTCTGACAGATGGTGAATAAGACTGAAAATACTAGAATGCCTTTGTACCACTCCATGGTGCATCCGCACCTTGAGTATTGCATTCGGTTCTGGTCGCCGTATCTCAAAAAAGATATAGCGGAATTAGAAAAGGTTAAAAAATGATCAACCAAAACGATAAAGGGATGGAACTCCTCTTGTATGAGGAAAGGCTAAAGAGGATAGGGCTCTTCAGCTTGGAAAAGAGACGGATGAGGGGAGATATGATTGAGGTCTACAAAATTCTGAGTGGTGTAGAACGAGTAGAAGTAAATCGATTTTTTTACTCGTTCCAAAAGTACAAAGACTAGGGGACACTCAAGGAAGTTACATGGAAATACTTTTAAAACAAATAGGAGGAAATATATTTTCACTCAACGAATAGTTAAGCTCTGAAACTCTTTGCCGGAGAATGTGTCAACAGCGGTTAGCTTATCTGGGTTTTAAAAAGGTTTGGACAAATTACTGGAGAAAAGTCCATAGTCTGCTATTGAGACAGACATGGGAAGCAACTAGAATTTTAGTATGGAGTGTTGCCACAATTTGAGTTTCTGCCAGGTACCTGTGACCTGGCTTGGCCACTGTTTGGAAAACAGGATACTGGGCTAGATGGACCATTGGTCTCACCCAGTATGGCTACTCTTATGCAGGCGGTGAGGCCCAGGCAGACTGGAACTGCAAGGAGCAGGCAGGCCCCCTTGGAGGGCCTCTAGTTACGGCAGGTGGGTGTGGCATAATCGGGATTGTAGCGGATCCCTCTGGTTGGATAGCACCCCTTGCTGAGAGTGAGAGTCATGCTTTGCAGTAGAGCAGTGCAGGTTCAGGCATTAAGCTTTCCTCCTTGGGTCAGATCAGTGGTCGAAGGCAGAGCTACTCCCCAGGGTTTCCCACTGCAGGGGCAGATACAGCTGCACAGGGTTTCCCAGTGCAGGGGCAGCCTGATATTCCTGCTGGATTTATGGGGCCTGAAGGCTGGTTTCAGTAGGGTCCTTGGGGCCTGGTCATGGTGCGGGAACCTGACATTCTGTGGGGGGGAGGCTGGCAGGGGCTTGCTTGGCATGAGGAGGAAGCTGGGGCTGAGGGCTTAAAGTGCCGGCACATTCTCGAGTTGGGGCTGGCAGTCTGGTTGGCAGGCACTTCTGTGGAGTGGGGGTGCGGACTGGAGGGGACTTTCCAGCAGGACCGGGCGGTTCACCTGTGGGAGTGGATTTCCTGCCAAAGGTGGGTACACACACGAGACTCTGTTCTTTGTGGCCCACTGGGCTGGGTTGGCAGGGTTTCCCCTGGCAAGTGGGAGCTTGGTTTGGGCAATACTATGGTGCTACCTGAGCTATTGCCCAAAGGTTTTGGTCTGGGTGCTGCTGACTCTTCCAGATGGAGGCATGCGGAGACGCATCAGGAGAGCAGCCAACTACAAGTAGCATGCAGAGGGCACCTGTGACTTTGGTACCTGCAGGACTCCTTTTGGTCTGTTCGAGCAGCCTGTACACAATGGGGGGCAGGAGAACAGGCAGATGCATCAGCTCCAGTGGATGCGAGTGATGACGGGGCAGCAGCTAAGAAGGGTGCTGCTTTGTCATCAAGCACTGGAACAGCGGGTGGAGGACCCAGAGCTAGTGGTAATGATGCAGCTGGCAGTGCAGGGGCTTTGGGGACAGCATAGAAAAAGAAAAAGGGCAAGGGCAAGAGGCATAAAGACTTATATTCTACTTCTTCCTCTTCTAGCTCTTCCCCCTCCTCTGCTTCTTCCATTGATGATGGTGAGTCTGCTGGTCCTGGTGGGGCTCGAGGGACAGAGACTAGTGGGGACAGGAGGTCACCTGAGTTAGTGGCCCTATCCAAGCTTTGGGACAAGGTACCACGTGCCTTGTTCAAAAAGATCAGGAAGCGGAAGTGCATTGATATCTTCAAGCTTATGGAGGGCATGGTGCAGAGAAAGGACAAGAAAAAGGCAAAACAGGATGTGGCAGAGGATAGGCTTAATAAAGTACCCTGGAATATCATTAACTGGGTTTGATCTTTTCTGAGATTGGTCATTATTTGGGGTAATAGCACCCCTCACCAATACTGCCTTGTTTTGTCTTATGCCGATTCAGTGCTTGATGTGTACCAGCATTTTGGGGGGTGGGGGGGCCTGGCTCAATTACAATGAGGTCTTTTGAGATAAGATGGAGGAGAACCTCCACATGTCCTGGGGCACCCAAGACATCAACTTGTGGTTGACCCACATGGCATCCTGGCCTGTGGTATCTCTGGCTAGGGGGCGAGTAGGGTGTTCCCTTGGGTGCAAGGGTGGGCTGGCCCTTTTGGGCAGCCACTGCTCCTGGAGCAGGCGGGGGTATTGTCGTTTGCTGGAGGTACAATAAGTCCTCACACCCCTTCCCAGACTTTAAATTCTGGCACACCTACTCCCATTGTGAACAGAGACACCCAACGGCCAAGTGCCCCAAGAAAGAAGGGGCAGTTGCTCCTTCGGCAGGAAAGTGAGGTGGTCTTTGCCAGAGCACCCATCCCGGTGCATCTGTAGGTCATATTCCCTTGGTTGAGGGAGTACAGGGATCAGGGCACAGCAGAGATGCTGGAAAGAAGCAGAGGTTTCTTATTCCTTGTTAGGGCTACTTTCAGGATTCTGTGCTTGTGAATTCTGCCTCAGCTAATCACTTTAAGGTGGTGGTTCATGGGAAGCTGCAGAAGGAAATCATGAGGGGGCAGATAGTGGGGCCTTTCCGGGACAAATCGTTTCTGGTGCTCACCCTTTGGCTACAATTTCCAAAAAGGAACCAGGGAAGTTCTGGTTAATTCATAACCTTTCTTACCCTCCTGGTACTTCAGTGAATGAGGGCATCCCCAAGGCGATTTGCTTGATCCACTTCGTGCATAGTGCCAGTACGGGGGTCCTTATGGTGAAAGTCGATACATGCTACCTCTTTCCATCTTCTGGGTTTTCACTTCAATGGGATATTCTATTTTGATAAATGCCTACCGATAGGATGCTTGATCTCGTGCTCCTTCAAAGTTTTCATCACTTTCCTACAATGGGTGACGGCTTCCAAAGCCAGCAGGGACACTTTAGTCCATCATTTGGATGATTTATTCTTCGTCGGCCCGCCTGATTGTGATGCTTGCTGTGACCACATGGTAGCATTCATGGACATGGCTCAAGACTTGGGGTTCCCCTGGCAGAGGGAAAAATGGAGGGCCTGGCCTCAGTCTTTAAATTTCTGGGCATAGAGATTAATTTGGTTGCTATGGTAAAAGGCTCCCAGGCTTTCTTGGCTCTGACTCGGCCTTAGGAGCCAAGAAAGTTACTTTGCCTGAGGTTCAAACTCTTACTGGCAGTAGGATTCTTCCAATGAGAAGGGCCTTCTCCAGGAGGTTGGTGGTCGTCATGGCGGGGATATGCCAACAACATCATTTTATCCAATTGCCCGCTGGGGTGCGTGCCGACTTATGCATGAGGCATCGTTTTTTGAAAGGCTTCAATGGCATGCAGGCCATACAAGGGGGGAGGTGTCTAATGCAGAATTGGAGTTATACTCAAATGCAACTGGGGGGTGAGTTTTGGCATTTATTGCCAGGATTACTGGTGTTCTGCCACCTGGCTGGATGACTGGGTTCAGAGTGGGCTCACCAGGAACATCACCTTCCTGAAGTTATTTCCACTGGTGATGGCCTGTGTCCTCTGGCCGGGTAGGCTGTGCAATAAATGCATCCTGTTCTGGTGTGATAACAAAGGGATGATAGAGGTGGTTAGTCGTCATGTGGCACAGTGCTTGCAAGTCAATGTGTTGATGAGGGAGCTGGTGTTGCACTGCTTGCGGCTTCACTTGTGCATTAGGGCACGGCATGTGCCTGGAGTAGTTGACTGTCTGGGTTACAGTTTGCCAGATTTTCAATGTTGACACCTACTGTGGCAGTGGAAGGAGAGAAGATGCCAGGCTACTTGTGAGACCTGGGCACACAGCAATGTGGTCATTATTAAAGAGATCCTTGGTGCCTGCATGTGGGAACGTTATATGAATGGTTGCAAGACAATACAGATGCTTTTAAAGGACAAAGGGTGGTCTGATGGCAGAATATATTGCAGAGGCGAAGGCTATGGGCTTATCCAGACACATGGCAGGATTTACATTCTTTAGCCATGCTTTGGGCTGAGGTAGCACTTCCTTGGGTTTCCATGTGCGCAAGATGTTTGTGGGATGGGGGAGATAGGTGCCGGCGCACTCAGATTCTAGGTTGCCAATTATTCATGAGAGATTGGCCCTCCTGCTGGGAGTAGTGGTTACTACTCATTCCTTCCAGATTGGGGGAGCGACTAGTGCAACAGCAGCGAGCTTGGGGATCAATGTCATCAAGCGGTTAGACAGATGGTCATCGAATGCTTACAAGGGTTATGTCTGCTTGCCGGACTTGTAGCTCAAGGTGGAGTTAGCAAGCCCAGGTGGGTGTGGCGGTGCACAGTCTGTTATGGTTAGCAGTGGTGTAGGCAGCACTGACTCTGGTATGTGGTATCTATTCTTAATTCTCCTCCTAGTGGGGATGCTGCATGGAGTGGACATAGCTCACACTGCTGCTGTACTCTGAGGTCCAGGCCTAGACACCCAACACTGCCGATTGTGCTCTTGGGACGGAATGAAATTAATGCCTGGATGGGCAAGCAATTGATTGACACTGTATGGGATGATATGCACTTGATTCTGGCATGGTTCCCAACCACACTGTGGTCGGACATAATCCCCAAGCCCCTTTGTCTTCCAAACCGAAAATGGATGCAGGGCCTGGTTAAGGTCAACTGCCAGATTGGGCTCTGGTTGACAGCCCGGGGGGAGGGTGCAGATATTGCATGATTGGGTGGACACAGACTGTGTCGGACTCTTTGGGAAAGATAGAGTCCACCTTTCTGACATACATCTAGATGTGCTGCTGAATGCCTTTCAGGAGGTGATAGAGAGTTTTGTCTGTTTCATAATGCAGGGCCGCAGCTTTGTGTCTTGAGAGGAAGGGGGGGAGTCGGTTCAAGTATTTGCTGATTCCCCTCCATTCCCTAAGGGGGGATGCCTGAGCTATGGGGCTGCAGCTCATCAGGTGATGAGCACTTAGCATTAAGATAAGTGAAGGAGGGTCAGGTGACCTGGATTAGGTAAGGCACAGAAGACCATGCTGTACCCTTGCCCTAGCTGTCATGTCTGGCTGGAAAGAGTGAAAGGTTAGTAAATTATTAAATATTTTAAGGTAGCTTGGGGAAGTTGGTGTTTGGAATTCTGGAATGTTAAACTTAAAAAAGCAAAGCTGCAGCCTATTTACCATTCTTGCTGTTGTATTGTGCTGTTTTTGTAAATATTGGGGGCAGGGGGAGGGGGTAGAAATGGGTTTTAAAGGGGGATATGCTAGTATGGCACAGATGGCAGAATGGGAGATCAGAGGGATTTTTGAACCCACCCAAAAGCGTGCACATGCATATAGTAGCCTATGGCAGTGCTGCCAGGAACGATTGTTGTAGTTGTCTAAGGTTGTTGGTACTTAAGTGTGAGACATGGGATAAGTTTGGGAGGGGAGGGGGTGGGTAGAGGGGATATTTTATTTCCTTTTTTTTTTTTAATAAAAATAAAATAGAGAAGTACAGGTGGAGCACTTCTCAGATATTTGGTGTGACATAAGGATGTGCTAGCATTTTTGCATTCCGGATTATTAATTCTTTGTACTTTTCGCTGTGTACAGGCATTGGTGGTTTTGTATTATTGATATGTTGTGTTTAACTTGTCAATAAAAAGATTTTAAAAGGGGGGGGGGGGGGGGGGATACTGAACTGAGGGGTGACAAGACCTAGCTCCATGTGTTACATCTCGGCTGCACAACTGTATGTATGCATTTCGTTCTCCCAGAAAGGGTACCCAACAATTGTAACTGTACTGCAAAACATCAATAAACATCAGTTGTATATGCCCTCAAAGATCCCCTAATTAGCTGGGAAATTAACACCTAAATGTACAATTTGCAAACACCTAAGAATAGATTAGAATCTCTATCTCCCAGCTTTAATAAAGTTGGGCAGTTGACATTAGCTCTTAAGGATACATAATAAAAAGGTATCACCTAAATACATGTTATTTGTAGACCCTTGCTTTTTGAGTTTGCATGCATTTTATTTTCTTAATAGCCAGGCAAATCACAGTGACATAGAGCAGGAATGTATTGATTTAGGATCCAATTTACTAGAGACTGTATGAGGTGATGTACTGCCCTTTACAGATTGGAATATGCCTATTAAGTTTACAGGAATCAGCCTGTGCCATGATGAAAAACGTGGTTTGATTCAAACATTTATAGCTGACACCAGTAATGGATTAAGGGGGGAGAGGTGTTCCTAGGTCCCTAACATACAGGTGGATCGAGGGTAGAGCTAAATGGTAGTGGAAATATGTGGGAGAGCAGGCATGACCCAGGAACACTCAGCCATGTGCCCCCACCTCCATGGCAGTTCAAGGCCCTCCCCATGTCCCCAGGTAGCCAGCATCTCTCCTTCCTCTCCCTCCCCCCCATCCAGCATCTCCCAACCCCCACTCCTGAGGTGCACCATCCCCTCTTAAGTCTAACATTTTTCCTTACCCTCCATATTCTCCCGGATTCAATAACTCCCTACACCACCCCGCTGCACCTGAATACAGCATCTCCCCTTCCCCTCCCCCTACTTTTGCCCTTTCTGATCCTGCCACTGTCAGCTTACCTCTTCCCAGTACCATCCTGCTGCACCTGGGACAGAGGGACACAGCAGCAATTGAGCATGGGCATCTACTGAAATGTCTCACTCTGGTTCTAAGTAGCTTTGGAGTGACCAGGAAGAGGTGGGGCAACAACAATGGCAGAAGGGCAAGGAAAAGGGGAGATGAGAAACCGCCTACTGCTGCACCTCTCTAGGCCCTTTGCTGCTTTTACCTATGGCAAAAATGGTAGCTGCCCTAGGCTCAGTTTAACAGAGGGTCCATAGGTAAAAGCGATCCAGAGCACAGGGCCCACTTTGGTCCAGCATTTTCCTTCTCTTGTTTCTCCTGGTCTAGCAGCTTCCTTCCCACCCCCCCCCACCCCCAGCCAGCTCCACTAAGAACATAAGAAATAGCCATACTGGGTCAGACCAATGGTCCAGCTAGCCAAGTACCCTGCTTTCAACAGTGGCAAATTCAGGTCACAAGTACCTGACAGAATCCCAAATAGTAGCAAGATTCGTGCTACTGATCGCAGGACGATTACCTTCTCCTTTTGTTTATTCTCCTTACAAATAGTACCATGTAACCTCCTTAGAGGCATATTTTCAAAGCACTTTGGGAGGCTAAGTTCCATAGTTTTCTATGGAACTTTGGGAGGCTAAGTGCTTTGAAAATATGCATATTAGTGTTCCCTAGTCTTTGTATTTTTTTGAAGAAGTAAAAAATTGATTTACGTTTACCCGTTCTACAATACTCGCTATTTTGTAGACCTCTATCATATCCCCCCTCAACCATCTCTTTTCCAAGCTTAAGAGTCATAACCTCTTTAGCCTTTCCTACCGTTGGCAGTTTGAATGGACTCCGATATTGACTAATAGTTCTGATGCAGCCCTGGTGAAACGATGGCCAATGTAACCACGGTCATTGAATAGTTCAAACAATCTGAGAGAAGAAGAGTGACTTCACAGACTAAGCTAAGTGAACATTTAAATTAATATTGAAAGTCTAGTTAAGGCGGGCTGTTTACTATAAAGGAGGTTCTTTTGCCAGTGATGAAGCATCCTAGCTCCTACAATACATTTGTGTATGGAAGGGAGCTTCTTGAGGCTTTTTCCTCCTTTGTTTATCTACTCCCCCTTTTTTTGGGGTTTGTTTACAATAAATTGAGTTTTCCCTCTATATTTGAATTGAACATGTACTAATGTTGCCATTAGCAATCACTTCATGAGCACTTACCAACACCTATCAACATGGTAAGGACTCACATGGTAATTCTGCGCTAACCAGTTAGGCTGTGGTAGTACGGGTACACTAACTGATTAGCGCAGGAATTCTCTCTCTCTCTGACCCTAGATATGCCCCTCCAACAAAAAATATTAGGGCCCTTTTACAGAGCGGCGGTAAGCCCAATGAGGGCTTACTGTTCACTCTTCCAGGACTACCACTGGCCCAACATGGCTGCCAGAGGTAGTCCTGCCCTGAGCGTGCACCATTTCCGGGGGAAAAAAGAAAACCCCAGGAAATTGCTTGCACTGCAGTATCCTGGTGGTAATTGGGCATTGCAACGTGCTGCCTGGTTACCGCCACGTTTGCGAGGTAGCCCTTATCGCCACCTCAATGGGCGGCAGTAAGGGCTTCCCGCAGCATGGCCATCAGGTAAGAGTTCTTTTACCGCATAGCCATGTGTGTCTGGGGGCTTTTTACCCGCTGCGGTAAAAAGGGCCCTGGCGCACAAGAAAATTGGCCCCCATCACTAGCGCAGGGCCCTGTTTCCCGCAGCTGTGTAAAAGGACCCCATAGATATTTTCTTCTGTGTGGTTAGTGCATGCTGATTTGAAACTTATCACTGGATACCTGAGTGCTCCCCACAGGAAGCCATTTTAACCTGCGGTAAACGCATACTAGCACTTACTTCAGCTTAATAAAAGGGACCCATAATTTGCTATCAAGTCAGGAAGCTGGGTGTGCCTTGTTTACTCAAAACTCAGTACTAAAATGAGGAAAACAAAATTGTGAACCTTCTTGCCTAATACTAAAGGTCAAAAGCAATAGGGTTCAAATACAGAAAGAATTTTCCTCACCTTTAATTGAACTCAAAATCCTATTTTAAATATTTGAATGTGCAGATGCTTTTTATTTTATTTTATATTCTCCATAATATTTTAAGTTAAATACTAAAGACCAGACGTACTCCCCCTGTTTACTAAGCCGCACAGCAATGCCGACACAGCGCAGCTTAGTAAACAGGGAGGGATAATCTGCAAAAAGTGGAATCACTAACAAACAAGGGATCTTAGACAGCTCTTATTTTGTTATACTCCTTTGAAATTCATCCCTTGTGCGTGGTCTTCTCACGATTTTTGCGTAAATTGCAACATACCTCTTTCTTCCAACAACACAGAGAAAAGTTATAAGTTATGGATGGCAAGACTGGAGGCCATCAAAATGATAATTACCCCAAGGATAAATTACTACTTTAGTATGCTCCCTCTATCATTTCCTGCTCCTTTATTCAAAAAAGTCTGATAGAAGTTTGTCAACATTTCTATATAAGAACCAAAATTATAAAGTGTTGACTAAGCTCCAGAATGTTTAAAGAAAACAATGGAATTTCAGAAGAAATTACTGTTGCTATAAGATATTCTATATTATACTTAAAGAAACTGTTTCTGTAGTTTATTGATTTTTGTGGTGGTGGTTATAATTGTATTTTTCTAAAAATGTCAGTTTTACCGAAGCAAACTTTGATGACATACACAAAGGTACATGAATCAGTTACTGATTTTCTGAATTATGTTTTATGTAAAATAGTATATTGTAGTTGTCAGAATATATATGGAAATTACAGAGACCAATTTGTTTTTTCTGATAAAACACAAATAACTCGATCCAAGCCATAGAAAGGCTATCTGTCTTTTATGTAGAGATTTTTCCAATTGCTTGATAACAGTTTTTTCTTGCTGATAGATTCCAATGTGTAGAAAACAGACACCGGCCTAAATGTCTAGATTAACTAAATTGAAATGTGATATTTAGACTTTAAATCTGTGATTTGGTGGAGTCTAAGATTTTGCAAGTGAGCAGAAGGCAGGGACGGCAGGGCAGCGGCGCCCCTCGAAGGCAGGCGCCCCCTGCCTTGCTTACCCTGCTTACTGCATTGGCACGGCCCTGAGCTTAAGGTGGTTGAATCTTTAATCTCCCAAGTAAAGGAGGTGGAAACTTAGTTGCTGCAAGGAGCCAATTTAGTTCTCCATAAACTTGAAAATTTGAAAATGGAGCTAAGGTCCTCCCAAGGAGTGTCCCTAACCACACCCTCTCCAAAGGACATCACACAGTGTGATACCCGCAAGCAAGCCTTCTCCGGAGCAGCCCCCACACTCTGGAATGCACTCCCTGAAAGGCTTTACTTAAGACAAGAGTATCTCTACTTCAGGAAGCAGGTGAAAGATTGGATCTTCAACCAGGTCTTTAATGGAAGATGTAAATGACACTGGCTGAATTTACTGGAGCAGGACATGTTTACCCTACCCTAGCTAAGATAATGTTCAAGCACATTTCTGACCTCATTTGCAACTTTCAGTAAATTAATCCTATTATTTTCTTATTCCTGTTACTCTATCTTATCTATCTATATGTTTCATATTTGCTTATACTGTAGGCTGTCTATGAAAATGTTTTATGTATTGTGTTGCAATTGTAATGTAGCATGCAATATGCCATACTTTGTATTGTTGCTTGAATATTTTTACTGCTGTAATTGTCTATTGCTTATATTTGACTTATTATTGCTGTACACCGCCTTGAGTGAATTTCTTTAAAAGGGTGGTAAATAAATCTTAATAAATAAATAATAAAAGAATTGCCATCTCTGTCTACCCAGGACTGTCATCTAGAACCTCTCTTGGGACCACCTGTGCCACCTGCACTCTGCAACCCAGCTCTTACCCCTCTGCTCTGCCTGCCCCAACAAACACACCCCTCCACCCTTTCCCATACCCACCTTCCACATCCCACCTTGACTCTGTCCCATCAAAGACCCTCTCTGTCTGTGTATGCTGCCTCCCACTTCCTAACCCCATCGGCAGTCAGTGTCTGTGCTTCTCTGTGTGGCAAATGAGGTGGTGTCAGAGTTGTGACCTGTTGCTGTCAGTACCTGTGTTGCTTCACTATGCCACATTCTGGGTTGGAGTGGAGGACAGCACTCTGGGTGTTAGTGGCAGGTGTTGTTGGAGGGGAGCACTCTTGGTGTTGACAAAAGCGAGCACTCTTGGATTGGTGGTAGGAGTTGTTGACCATGAGCTGCCAGAACATCTGGGCTCTTGAGGCCATCCTGCATGAGGCACACCAGGAGGAGAGCAAAGCCAACAGGTCACACATCCTTATCACAGGATATATAGACCCAGGACACAGTTCCTTGATCTCACTGAACAGCAGTTCATAGGGTGCTTCTGTTTGATAAGGAAGCCATTCACCATCTCTGCCAACAACTGGAGAACCTCCTCCACCTCATCAGTCACAGGGGACAACCTGTGCCTGTCCACTTGAATATCAGATCTGCACTTGACTTTCATGACACTGGCATTTTCCAGACCATCCTGGCAGTCACCACAGGCCTTAGCCAGTCAGCCATCTCCTAGTTCATCACACAGTTCCTCATAACCCTTCTCTCACATACCACTGAGTACTTTCCATTCCCCAGATCCAGCAGCAGAGATAACACATTATGACTACATAAGTACATAAATATTGCCATTCTGGGACAGACTGAAGGTCCATCAAACCCAGCATCCCGTTTCCAACAGTGGCCAATCCAGGTCACAAATACTTGGCAAGATCCCAAAACAGTACAATACATTTTATGCTGCTTATCCTAGAAATAAGCAGTGGATTTTCCCAAAGTCCATTTTAATAATGGTCTATGGACTTTTCCTTTAGCATCCAAAACATTTTTAAACCCCACTAAACTAACCGCTTTTACTATATTCTCTGGCAACGAATTCTAGAGTTTAATTATATGTTGAGTGAAGAAATATTTTCTCTGATTCATTTTAAATTTACTACTTTGTTGCTTCATTGCGTGCTCCCTAGTTCTAGTATTTTTGGAAAGAGTAAAGTGATTCATGTCTACCTGTTTCACTCCACTCATTATTTTATAGACCTCTATCATATCTCCCCTCAGTTGTCTTTTCTCCAAGCTGAAGAGCCCTAGCCACTTTAGCCTTTTCTCATAGGGAAGTCGTCCCATCGTCTATCATTTTTGTTGCCCTTCTCTGTACCTTTTCTAATTCCACTATATCTTTTTTGAGATGAAGTGACCAGAATTGCACACAATACTTGAGGTGCGGTCACACCGTGGAGTAATACAAAGGCATTATAATGTCCTCATTTTTGTTTTCCATTCCTTTCCTAATAATACCTAACATTCTGTTCGCTTTCTTAGCTGCTGCCGATGCACACTGAGCAGAGAGTTTCAACATATCATCAACGATGACATCTAGATCCCTTTCCTAGTCAGTGACTCCTAACATGGAGCCTTGCATCATGTAGCTATAATTCGGGTTCCTCTTTCCCACATGCATCAATCACTTTGCACTTGCTCACATTCAATGTCATCTGCCATTTAGATGCCCAGTCTCCCAGTCTCATAAGGCCCTCTTGTAATTTTTCACAATCCTCTTGAAACTTTGAGTATTTTTGTGTTGTCAGCAAATCTAATTACCTCACTAGTTACTCCCATGTCTAGATAATTTATAAATATGTTAAAAAGCAGCGGTCCCAGCACAGACACCTGAGGAACCCCACTAACTACCCTTCTCCATTGAGAATACTGACCATTTAACCCTACTCTCTGTTTTCTATATTTTAACCAGTTTTTAATCCACAATAGAACACTACCTCATATCTCATGACTCTCCAATTTCCTCTGAAGTCTTTCATGAGGAAACTATGACCCAATTCTATGAGGTTGCCTGCTTCCACTAGCCTAATGGTTAGTACAGTGGGCTGAGAACTAAGAGAACTGGGCTCAATTCCCACTGCAGCTCCTTGTGACCTTGGTAAGTCATTTAACACTCTATTGCCCCAGGTACAAAATTTAGAATGTGAGCCCATTAGGGACAGAAAAAGCACCTGCATATAATACACATGTAAATCACTTTGGTTGTACCACAGAAAGGCAGTATGTAAAGGAGTCTGTAGGATGTTATCACTCCTCCTTAATGATACTCCCTCACAGTGGCAGAACCACCTTAAAACTCACAGTCCTGCCTGGTGGGGAGGTGACATGGGAGGGACAGAGCCAGTAAGGCATGGTCCAGGAAATATAAAGGCTCATGGCACCGCAAGGTTAAGGGGATCCAAAGGGGAGCAGTGACTCCTGAGTGCATAAGTCTTCACCAGGTATGTGTGAACATCAACTGCGACGGTCAAGTAAGCCAAGTTCAACTTGGGACCTTGAGACTTGTATCTTTGACCTGGCCAGACACAGGCCAGCCTATGTTATTTGCTAAAGATTGTAACAGTAACACAGGGGATCCAGACCAGAGTCAAGCAGAGTGTGCTGCCTTGCTGAGAGACAGCAGTGCATGCTGTGGCCCTTTACTTTCTCCCCACCCGTGAACTGAACAGCTACCTGACACCTTTAATAAATATTATTTCTGTTCACCTTAAACAGTAGTGTGGCTCTGTTTTATCCAGGCTCTGGGACCACCTTTGTTCACATTACCACATATGTTTTATTAAAACTTGATATACCACTACATCTTCACAGTACACAGTAGTTTACAATTTAAAAAATAATAATAAAATAACAGAAAAGGAACTTCATTAACTTCAGATAAGACAGATATAACACACATCCAAGACTCAATTAATCCAAAACCTATGTAACAAAATCTAAACCAAATCATGTTTTGTAGATTTTTTTTATTTTTAGTAAACTCCTCCCTTAAGATTGAGCTTAATTACTGTCATAATATATGCAGAGCTAATCCATTTGGAGATATTGCCCCTAAGAGGATGGACCAAAGCAAAACTTAATGACTTATACTCACAAAAGGCATAGAAGATTGTAACCCCCACCAAGCAGCAGGCACAACTCTTATTGGGCAGACTGGGTCTTTCGCCCTTATATGAAAAGTTGACCCCCTAGTGATAGTACCACAAGACTACCACTAAGGGTCATGGGAACCATTTTCCCCCAAGAACTTGACAGGGCAGGAATGGAGGGGGTTGTTCCCAGTCCCCACCCCTATACCATCAGGATCCCCTCCAGTTAAGCCCTGGGGATAGGTAGGTGTGTGTGGGGGGCAGGGGCTTCTCATGGGAGGGGGTTCAAGAAAGGATTGGGGATGACTGGTCTGAGGGAAATGCTCAGGAAAGAGGAAATGCTGATCGGGGGTTGGCAGGTGAATCTGATGACGGGGAAGAGGGTCAAATTGGCAAGCAAATATGTTATGTCTTGGTGCTTGTTTGGGCAGGACGCAAGGCAGCCTTACTTCCTGCTCAAACTGGCACCTTGCCACAACGTGTGCATGGGTGGGAACAGGTATAAATCTGGATGTTGGGGTGTTGGGGCATACATGTCCATTCCCCTTCTGAGATAGGGAAGACACATGTAATATTCAGTCCTGCCCTGATCCCATCTATGGACTGTCCAATCCACACCCCTTTTTGGCATAAACATAGACAAGACATACACAGGTAAATACTGAGCTTTCAAAAATTGTGTTTTATACCTATGTGCTATATACACATATAAGGGCTAGTATTTACATGTGTATTTGCTTCTAAAATGAGTGAATTCCTTCAAAAAGGTGGTGAATAAATCCTAATAAATAATAAAATGATTATAATTTTGGGGCATTCTTTTTGCACAGTATAACAATTTCAGCAGCCATGTTAGCAAGGCCAGAGAGCAAAAGTAGCAGTTTGGGATGTTGAAGCTCCTAGAAGCTCACAAGATCTGTACGAGAACAGAGAAGTTAAAAGAATAGAATGGATCTGAAGGGAAGCAAGTAAATCACTTAAAATAATTATGTCTAAGTTTTAACTGGTGAATTCCCACACAGGTTACACTGATTAAGAAGTCAATGTTTGCCTGCCATTTGCTCATATTTTGAGAGCAGAAGAGGTCATTACCTAAACATCACAAAGAACAGCTAGGTCTGGTCATCTCATGTGTTTGCATACATTGGTTGGGACTCAGAGGAATGCAACGTGGGACCAATTAATTCCATTTATTTTTCAAGTGAGGAAATCTCATGCCCTGCAGCACATTATAACAATCCACCTGGGGCATACTGTCCTTAGGAAAATAAGGACTGTAGATTTAATTCAGAAACTAGAATAGAATATGATATAAATGCTGGCAATATTTAACAGTGTGGCAATTCTGGTCCAATATCATTTTTATCAGAATCTGGGAAGGTGCTTCACCGTACATAACTAGGAAGAGCATAAATATTTAAACCGGAGCGTTCATATCGAGCTTGGAAGCTTCGCTATCAGGCACAAATGAATAGGGACTTAATATAAGGAGTTGTATAGGCAGAATGGTTTACACTTATCAGACACAGGGACAGACGTACTTATCATTATTTGTATTAGTTCATGCCATTTCAGTAGTAGTTCAAGACAAGTTACATTCAGGTATTTTCCATTTCTCCAGGGGGCTTACAGTCTAACAGCTAGAGTTACTAATTTGTGCTACCTAGCACCATTAACACTTCGTACAGCCCATAAACTGTAACCTGCTGTAAATAATGTGTGGTAATATGGTAATACCCTTTAGTACATTTAGCCCTAACTTTGCAGTTAAGCAATGGAGGGTTAAAAGGGCAGTTATATAACAGGGCACCCACATTCATGTCCAAAAGAAGAGAAAACCAAAAGCTTGCACAAAAACGTCAAACAAAACAGTCACAGGAGTGGATGAGAATTAAGCATCAAAATGGTTCTGTCTTGTAAAACACGTAGGTTTATTCTGCATTCAACTTAAACAAGTCCCAGCCAAGTGAACTTAACACAGGCGGTGCTTCGGCTCAACAGCCTTCATCAGGAGTAACCTGCTGAGTCTTTTCTGAATATGAATCTTCAGAGAAAGTATTGTGCAAGAAGAATAAATCTTGTGACCAGCATCTGGTGAATTATTGTTGGCGGGAACACTGGCGGTTTCTATACAGCGGTTTTATGGAAAAATGTTTTTAAATAATTCACCAGATGCTGGTCACAAGGTTTATTCTTCTTGCACAATACTTTCTCGAAGATTCATATTCAGAAAAGAATCAGCAGGTTACTCCTGATGAAGGCTGTTGAGCTGAAACACGGCCTGAGTTGAGTTCACTTGGCTGGGACTTTGTTTAAGTTGAATGCAGAATAAACCTACGTGTTTTACAAGACAGGACCGTTTTGATGCTTATTCTCTTCCACTCCTGTGACTGTTTCAGCCCACATTCATGTGCCACTTGAGTATATAAATGTACATAATACTGGCATGTTTGTGGGTTAACATACACTTCTACGAGTAAAGTGGCAGCAAAACGACTAAGTGCTATGCTGTAACTGGCATAAGGCCTCTTTTACTAAGGCCTGCTAGCAGATTTAGCAGCCATGCGCTAACAAATAGCACATGCTAAATGCTGACACCCATAGGAATATAATGAGCATCTTAGCATTTAGTGTGCTAAAAAAGCTTGCCTTAATAAAAGGGGCCCAGGGTGCGCAAATGCAAGAGGGTGCTCACAGAGTGAAGGGAAGGGCATGGGCGGTGCTGCAGGGAAACTTACATCGTGTACATGTAAAGATTAGACATGCCGAAGCCGAGTTTTGTTAGTATTTTATAATGGAATCTAGACTCCTGTTATAAAACCTGGCATTGAACTGCGGCATTTGTCTATGGCTAGTAAAACCAGTACCTTGTTATAGGGTGGTTACAGGTTTTTTTTTCATATACTTCCGTCTTTTAAATTACATTTTATGAAGTCTAATATTTCTCATAATCAAAACATTTCACGTCATCAAAAGAAATGGCATGTCAGACATTACATAATATCAGGTTAGCAACAAAAAAGGAACCCTCAATATCATTCAAAAGCATACATCAAGGATAATGAATTGAAACCACAAACATTCTTTGAATTTTGGACTAGTTTTTCCTTGGTTAACCTGCAAATGTTAGGTGAACTTGTGGGACAGTAAAAAAGAGATCCTTACACTTATTTTTATTCCAAGGAGCAGGAGAAGAATTATGTGAACAACTTCTCTGTGTTGTTAACTGTACATAAGTACATAAGTACATAAGTAGTGCCATACTGGGAAAGACCAAAGATCCATCTAGCCCAGCATCCTGTCACCGACAGTGGCCAATCCAGGTCAAGGGCACCTGGCACGCTCCCCAAACGTAAAAACATTCCAGACAAGTTATACCTAAAAATGCGGAATTTTTCCAAGTCCATTTAATAGCGGTCTATGGACTTGTCCTTTAGGAATCTATCTAACCCCTTTTTAAACTCCGTCAAGCTAACCGCCCGTACCACGTTCTCCGGCAACGAATTCCAGAGTCTAATTACACGTTGGGTGAAGAAAAATTTTCTCCGATTCGTTTTAAATTTACCACACTGTAGCTTCAACTCATGCCCTCTAGTCCTAGTATTTTTGGATAGCGTGAACAGTCGCTTCACATCCACCCGATCCATTCCACTCATTATTTTATACACTTCTATCATATCTCCCCTCAGCCGTCTCTTCTCCAAGCTGAAAAGCCCTAGCCTTCTCAGCCTCTCTTCATAGGAAAGTCGTCCCATCCCCACTATCATTTTCGTCGCCCTTCGCTGTACCTTTTCCAATTCTACTATATCTTTTTTGAGATACGGAGACCAGTACTGAACACAATACTCCAGGTGCGGTCGCACCATGGAGCGATACAACGGCATTATAACATCCGCACACCTGGACTCCATACCCTTCCTAATAACACCCAACATTCTTTTTGCTTTCCTAGCCGCAGCAGCACACTGAGCAGAAGGTTTCAGCGTATCATCGACGACGACACCCAGATCCCTTTCTTGATCCGTAACTCCTAACGCGGAACCTTGCAAGACGTAGCTATAATTCGGGTTCCTCTTACCCACATGCATCACTTTGCACTTGTCAACATTGAACTTCATCTGCCACTTGCACGCCCATTCTCCCAGTCTCGCAAGGTCCTCCTGTAATCGTTCACATTCCTCCTGCGACTTGACGACCCTGAACATTCAAACTGATCTCTGAATATTTATTTTCTGATCTGGTAAAAGGAACATCCGACCTGTCCACTATCAAAGAAGTCATGTCTTGACCTGCAATTAATGGACCATTTTAGATTTATCACAAATCTTCCCTTATCTGGGGAAGAGGGTAGTTGGGGCAATTTTTGGCTTTCATGACTGGTGGTTGGGGTTTAGAGATTAAAATGGCATCAACACAGGTTTAGTTTATCTTTTGAATGATGTCCAGATTTTTGGATGGAGGAAATGAAATGCTCTTATTGGATTTGTTATCTATCTGTGTCATGGCCAGGTCCACTCTAGGGGAACACTGGGGACTTAGGAAGTGCAGCTTCAACCACAACAGCTCTCTTTTCTCTTGGGTTGCACCTTCTGATACTCAAGTCTTGAAGCATAGGTGTTCCAGCAGAGCAGAATGGACACTGGGCACAAGAAGGAGGAGGCAGGGGAAGAACTGGGTATAGAATCAAAAACAAACAACAGGCAGAGACAGCATCCAGGAACAGGTAGAAGTTGGGACAGACACAACAGGTTTGTAATAAGGTACTCAGAGTATCCACAAGGAGGGCAGAGAGGATTGGGAGTTCTAGGGTTATATAGATACAGGGAGCCAATCAGAAGGTGCCTTATACAGAGTCCAATGAGCCGATAGGATAATCAGATGGACTGACTGAGTAGCACCAAGGACATTTAATGACAAGAGTGCATATGATGTAAAAAAGTTGAAGCACCATATTGGCCAGAACAAAACAATTGCTATTGCTATTGAAAACAGTAACAAACTTGTGAGGTTTATTAAACCTCATAGGTTTTGCATTCTCTCTGTTAGGAGGATGTAAGGGGAGTTGGGGGGGGGGAGTTTTTGAGAGGTCTGTGAAGGGAGGAAGGTTATATTCAAAATGTATTTGTCTGCGCTCTAGAGCTTGCTTTGTTATTTGCAAAGCTGTATGGTGGATTTCAGTGCTGTGCTATATGCCTTTATTTTTTTCTTTTTATATAGAAATATCTTTATTTAGTCATCATAAGAAAAAAATAAAGGCATATAGCACAGCACTGAAATCCACCAATGTGTGTGTTTGTCTGTTTGTGGGCTAATATTTTTTCACTGAGTCAGATGCTGATTCAGTAACTATGTATTGATATATTTCTGTGTTTGTGAAAAGTTTGATGTTCCAAGCAAAAAGCAGGGTGTGGTAGTAAGTTTTAAATAAACTTGGAAACTAGTGTAAATTGCATCCAGCAGAGATGTAGTTGCAATCGATAAATATAAGCAATGAATATATAAATAAGTATGTAAACAAAAATGTGGCTGTTTTTAGATTAACTACAAATCTGCAACACATTAGACATTCCAGTGAGATGAATTAAAAACTTTGGAGAATGGTCAAACCAACAGACCAAAAAAACATAATCATGCATTACGAAAGCAGAAATCTCATGTGAAATAGCTGTTTGGAGGGGAAGAACTGACAGTCATCAAGAAGAAAAGAGACCTGATGGTCATCATCTCTGATGACTTCAAAGTAGCCCGTTAGTATGACTAGCAGAGGAGAAAGTCAATCCTAGACCTGATGCTTATAAAAATATATTGCTAGTGGAAAGAGGGAGCAGTTTTCTAACTAACTGCAAAGTTCATGGACATTTTTACTGATGGACTTCAGATTGCAAAAGGAAATATACATATTCATTTTTTCTTTGAAAATTAATTTGGGTACAAAGGACTAAATTGTATAAATGGCATCTAAAAAACTGGTGCTGAAAAAATAGCGCTTAGTGGTATTCTATAAGCAGTGCTCAAATTTAGGTGCTGTTTAGAGATTGCAACTACATTTAGGTGCGACCATTTACACCAATGAAATCTTGGTGGAAATCCTCATGCCTAAATTAGCCATGGATCCCCTTTATTCTATAATAATGCACATAAATTAAAGGAACATCCCTGATCTGCCCATGGCCATGCTCTCTTTTTGGACCCGAGTGTAAAATTTGCGCATGTTGGGGGGAAGAGGGGGAGGTGGTTGGGAGGCGAGGATAGGGGAGGGCAGACTTATACGGTCTGTACCAGAGCCGCTGATGGGAGGCGGGACTGGTGGTTGGGCTGGGCAGACTTGTATGGTCTGTGCCCTGAAGGGGACAGGTACAAATTCAAGGTAAGGTATACACTTATAGGTTTCTCGTTGGGCAGACTGGATGGACCGTGCAGGTCTTTTTCTGCCGTCATCTACTATGTTACTATGTTACTATGTTACTATGTAAATTTTAATTAATTCCAATTAGCACCAATAATTGTTTGTTAAGATCTTAATTATCAGTGCTAATTGGCTCAATATTCAATTAAAATGAATGCACAAATTAGGCACATACCAAAATTTGTGTGTGCAATTTTTAGCTCTTTTTGTAGAATTCAAGGGAAAGTGCCCAAAATGTTTGTGCCCGCTTTTTATACAGACAGATTTTTCAGGGAAAACAGCATTCATAGACATGAAAATCCAATGTCCATGTGCTATTTTCCAGTCGTGCCCCGAACATCCCAATATCACCTCCCCTAAATGCTGTTATATGTAAACTTTTAGGGGGATTGATGGAGTGCAGTATTAAGACAGTCAATTTACTTGGGTAAATTATTTATCTATCTTAAAGGAGCTAAAGATGTATTTCAAAGAGTGAAAAGGGGGATATCATGTAAAACATGCAAATATCAATCAGATATTGCATGCAATTCAAGCTCCTCCTCCTTACCTACAAATGCACTCAGTCTGCGGCTCCTCACTACCTCTCCACCCTCATCTCCCCCTATGTTCCCGCCCGTAACCTCCGCTCACAGGACAAATCCCTTCTCTCAGTACCCTTCTCCACCACTGCCAACTCCAGGCTCCGCTCATTCTGCCTTGCCTCACCCTATGCCTGGAACAATCTTCCTTTACCCATATGCCATGTCCCCTCCCTACCCATCTTCAAATCTCTGCTTAAAACTCACCTCTTCAATGCTGCCTTCGGCGCCTAACCGCTTGAGAAATATAGAATGCCCCAATCTATCCACCCTATCAGATTAACTGTTCACTCGTCCTCTAGATTGTACACTTGTCTTTAGATTGTTCTCTTGTCTTTTAGATTGTAAGCTCTTTGAGCAGGGACTGTCCTTCTATGTTTAAATTGTACAGCGCTGCGTAACCCTAGTAGCGCTTTAGAAATGTTAGTTAGTAGTAGTAGTAGTATGTCAATAATGCACCAAAAGAAAACATTTTCTAGGGGAAAGTTCAAGGAGATAGGATCATCAAATTCATTGGCCAATATAATTGGACCATCGTTATCCATTTCTTTCAATTACACCTTGCAGTAATTGGGATGATATTCATGTATGATCCCTGATGCAGAAACACAACTACTATTGGGCCTTTTTTTTATACCCCTTTGTATTGTTCTGAGTCAATAAATTTGCTCTTTGCTTTGTCATCTTTGCTTTGGATTGCACTGCAACTATACAGCAAAGGTTTGTCCTCTCAGGGTATTATGGGCCGATGATCAGAAGCAATCGCAGGTGTTAGAGGCTGTTAGGGCCATACTAGGATCTGCGTTTGCTACTGGCCCATGATCAGAGCCCCTGAGTGCGTGAAATGCACTCGTGGGCTCTGCATGCAACTAGTATGCAAACACATGCAAAACAGGGCTCTTTGCTCAAGTAGCATGTAAACACATGCTAAATGTATCCCTCCCCAATGATCAGTGAGCAGTGCTCAGAGCTGGCATTAGGGTTTGCAGACCATTGGGGAGGAATGGTGAGCCCTGTCCAGAATGCATTTGTATGCTAGCAGGCCCCCCCCCCATTCCCCTCAATGCAGCAGCCCCCACCACAGGAGCAGGAATCCCGACCCGACTCCCTCCCCAACGACATGGGGGCTGGATGTTCGGCAGACCTCCAGTCCCCCTGACCCCCCCCGACACAAGATCAGGGGGGACTGAAGATCTTGTGGGTTTCCAGCCCCCCCCTAATCCCCACAGCATCCCCTCAAAGAGCCCTGGTGGCCCAGTGGGCTGGAAATCAACCCCTCCAACTTGGTGGTCTAGCGGCCCTCTTCCCCACCCCCTACCTTGTTGGAAGAGGGAGGTGGCCTCCCTCTTTTTCCACCACCATATAAGTGCAGATGATTGAAAGCCCTGTGCTGTTCCAAACAGCACTCTAAAAATAGCACTGGAACACCTTATATGCACTGGGCAGGGCTGGGTGCCGCCATTTTCAAGGTGACGCCAATGGAAGAGGGAGGCCACCTCCCTCCTCCAACAAAGGTAGGGGGTGGGGAAGAGGGCTGCTAGACCACCAAGTTGGAGGGGTTGATTCGCAGCCCACTGGGCCACCAGTGAGGGGATGCTACGCCGGACCTCCAGCCCCTGTGTCGCTTGGCTCGGGGTGGGAGTACTAGGCCACCTGGGCCATACTGTTTGGGGTCTGGTGGTCCTATGGACATCCAGCCCCTGTGTTTGACAGCCCAGACCAGTCAAACATCTGCGGGAGGATTGTGCATAAATTTGCATGCTATTATCTTTGATCATAAAGGTGGTAAAGCCCTGCATTTTTCCAGCGCTATTTTTAGAGCACTATTTGAAACAGCACAGGGCTTTCAATCATCCCACTCTGACTACCACCAGGAATCCCCAGTAAGAGCTGGGGATGGGAGTAGGGCACAAGACAGGAGGGAACCTCGGGGGAGGGGTGGATTCATGCTGCCAATCTTTTTTCTAAGCAGTGCTTTGACAGATGCAGGTGGAGGGTTTCAGATACTTGAAAGGTGAGAGGGTGGGGTTGAACCTCAGCAGGCACTTACAGCAGACCCTTATTCATGCCTGGAGGCAGGTGCAAATGCCAATGTCTATTTATTTGAGATTGACATGGATTTCTCTTGTGAAATAGAAATCCACATATGTCAGACATGCCTAAATGACTCCTTTCCCACCCCAGCACGCCTCCTGGCAATGTGTACGTGGTGAACATCCTTTGGCATACAGGAAAACCATTTTTCAATCTACATGTGTAAAAGCTGCTATTTACACTTGGGGATGCTTCCAAAATAAGGGCCATTATATATATATATATATATATATATATATATATATATATATATATATATATATATATATATATATATATTTTTTTTTTTTTTTTTTTTTTTAAATAGATAGTATGACATTATTGCTTTGCAAACTATCAATAGAATATTTAATTATTTCAATGGACAAAAAATTGTGTTGCATTATTTCAGTCTCTTGTTTAGCAACAGAATCCCTGAAGATTTCTGCTGCAGAGCTAAAATAGTTTGTCATTCTGTCGACATCAAGCATTAAGTACACAACAAAATAAATGACGGAAATATTCATTTCAAGTTTTGCCAATAAGACCATGCAATGTAACAATACACAAAAGTACCTAGGGCTGCTGGAGAGCACAGAAAACTGCTAGTTTCAGGCACAACGAGGGTTCTGTTTTCACTTGCCCTCAAGGACTCCGTGCACCCGCAGCTCTTTCCCCCAGAGAATAGGAAGGTAATTACGATTTTGTTGTACTAGTATTTCATGCTGTACCCAAGCCATTAATGTCAGCGTAGTTCAATCAAAATACAAAGCTCGAAACATGCAGCAATGAGCAATGGCATTGTTTTAAAATGATTTCATTATTTAAAGATAATTTGGAAAGAATGAGAAAATAATTCCTATTACTGCGATTTTTACTGAATTTCCTTGTGCAACTGCAGTGCTGAACAGCCTTTTTTTTTTTTAAAGCAAATTTCTAAGAAAATGCTGCAAAGAACAACTTGTACTTCATAATCATTGGTTTGCTAATGCCACTTTGATTGTTGGTAATCTCATTTAAAAGGTGGGGTGGAGGGGGAGGGAAGAAGGAGGGACGGAAGACGATGACTGGAAAGTTCAGCATTCAAGGGTTAAAAAAAAAAGCAGTGCCTCCAACCAGGTTTTTTTTTCCCCCCAAAAGAACAGCTTGATATGAGCTAAATGAAGGGAGCTCCCGTGACTTGAAAGGAACGGACAGATAGGGGAAAAAGGTCAGAAGATTAAGTTTTCCCTAAGGGAAAGTTCATTCTTTGGAATCATTAACCTCCTTCTAGGTCAGTGTTGAAAAATAGCAGCAGGAAATCTCACTGTTTTTAGAAAGATGGGTGCATCGTACACCTCCCACCGAGCTGGCAAACACCAGGCCGGCAAACAATTGTGTTCACAATAACTCCTTCAGGCATGCTTGGTTTTAGGATCCACGGGATCCTTTACAGTGAGATCTGAGCTGTAAATATGATTAGCTTTTTATTCCTAGAGAACAGAACGGACACGCAGGGGCCTTGTGTATCTTATTCAGTGCCTGTTATGGAACGGTGGAAACTAGCTCCAATAAAGACAGCTTTTGAAATGATCATAGAAGATGGTTTTGGAATTTGCTCAGAGGCACAATTTCCATTGCACAAATATTTTCCAGAGTATTTTCTACATTTTGCCAGTTTACTTGTTGCAGGTTTTAAAGGGATAATATCAATGCAAAAGTCATTAATCGGGGTGGGGAGAGTTATCAATGTGGATTGCAGTTAACACAGTAAATAGGTCACACTGCAGAAAATGGGACCTCTTAAAATAGCAGGAGTTAGTGGTAAAATAACTGGTAGTCCAGGTTTTATATATTTATTTGTTTGTTGCATTTTCCCCACCTATTTGCAGGCTCAATGTGGCTTACACAGTGCAGTAGTGGCAGTCGCCAATACCGGCAAGAACAGATACAAAGTGAGGTTATGACAGACTAATGATCAGAATTGATGGACGTATTGGGGGTCTAGGGGAAAAGTAGGTTAGGTTATGTCCAGAATGAACAATTATACTGTTGTGTTGCGGGGTTAGGCATTTAGGTTGAGTCGTTTGGGTATCAACACAGGTTGATAACTTCCCCCCTAAATAATAAAAATATGTCTACAGTGTTTTGCTGTTTTGAAAAGGAGAGAGAGAGATGTACTGATTGCAGGGCAAAGTGTGAAATTTAAGCATATTGTTAAAAAATATATATATTGGAAATAGACTCAAGGCTGGTTTTATTATTGACTAGTAAAAATGGCCCGTTTCTGACACAAATGAAACGGGCGCTAGCAAGGTTTTCCTGGGAGTGTGTATGTTTCATAGAGTGTGTGTGAGAGTGTCTGTGTGAGTGAGAGTGTGTGTGTTACAGAGTATGTGTGTGTGACATTGAGAGTGTGTGCGAGTGCGTATGTGAGGCACAGTGAGTGTGAGAGAGTGTTTCACACAGATACAGTGTTTGAGAGACTGTGTATGTGAGACAGTGTGAGAGAGTACGTGTACGATACACATACTGTCTGTGAGATCGAGTGTATGAGATTGAGAGTGTTTGAGAGTGACTGTGTGACAGAGAGAGTGAATGTGATACAGTGTGAGACATAGCGTGTGTTGTAGACAGTGTATAAGAGTGAGAGAGACACTGACTGTGAGTGAGTGAGAGAGAGAGAGAGAGAGAGAGATTGTGTGTGTGACAGAGATACCTCCCCCCTGCCTCTCTGTGTTGGGTAGACCCGCTCCCCCTGCCTCTTCCGCTGTGTGGTCGCAGGACCCCTCCCCCATGCTGTCAGTCGCCGTGCTCACAGGTCTCCCTCCACCCCTCCTGTCAGGTGTCTTGATCCGCCGTTCGTCTTTGGTCTCAGGACCCGCTCCCCCCCCCATCTGTGGTGTGAAGAGCCGTTGTGGACCTCATCCTCCGTATGGCCACTCCCTCTCATGTTTATTTTCCCCCTCCTGTGTGGTGGGAGGACCCCCGTCCCCTGTGGCCTGAGGACCCCTTCCGCCTCTGTAGTCTGAGGTCCGGCCCCTGCCGCCACGCCCCTGCCGAAGTCACAACCGCTGACCTCTCCCCCCCCCCAACAGGGTGCCATCGCGCCTCCCCCCCTCCAAAACCTGAAGGACTTCCATAAAGCTGTATGAAAATAAGTGGCAAGTGGTGCAGAGCTCAGTGAAACCCCCTTACCGGAGCTGCAGCATGTAAAGCTGCAACGCGCCCACCTCGTCGCCAGAGAGAAGCCTCGGTCCACAACTTCAATAGCGGAGCGGGAGGGAACTGGCAGGCTCTGTTGTAGAATGATGTAAAAGGAACATTGGCTGATAAAAGAAATTGAGGCGGAGCAGGGGGTTGAAGAAGCTGCACTGTTATTGGCTGAATTGAGGAGTGGGGAGTGGCCTAGAGTTGAAGAGGTCCGTTCTTATTGGCTATCTTTAGAGTGAGGAACGGAGCTGAGGGCGGGGAGTTGTCCGTTATTGACGGGTATAGCTAAAAGGTGTATGGCACAGGGTGCAGGGCGGGCTGTGGAAGATAACTGTCGGACAGGGTGGCGGAAGGGGGGTAGAGGGGGCCGTAACGTGCAGGGCGGAGGTTTTGAAAATGGAGGCAAGTGTCAGCCAGGAAGTCGGTGGCAGGGCCGTGAGGGGACAGGGGATGTGCATGTTCGTCGGGTGGGGAGTTTCGTGTGTTGATGCGGCTAGTGGGGGGGGGGGGGGGGTCTGTGTTTGGCGGCTCCCTGATACTTGGTCCGGTGCAGTGACAGCTGATGTCGACATAGGAGGAGGAGTAGGGAAACCTCCTCCCCTTTGGTTTGGAATCAGCTGTCACAAATGTCAGTGCGTTGTAGTCTGTGTAGGAGACGACCTGAACGTTGTGAAGCTGACTGTGGGCGGGCACGACGTCAGCACGACGTCACTGCGTTTTGACGCGAGGGTGGGGCACTTTAAAAGTGGCTACAGAGCTTCGAACTTACGAACCCTGAAGCCACAAAGTGTGCCTTAGAACGTTGAGGGTGCGTTTTATGTACAGATGGGGCGTGGCTGAGGGCGGACCTATGAGTGAGGGTGAGTGTTCCTGATACCCTAGCCTACCAAGAGTCCTACCAAGAGTGCAGGAGTTCAGTGCTTTACTGCCACGGAGTGAGCTTCAGAATGTTTGAGGTGGGTTTTATTTATATAGATGGTGCCTTTTGCAAGAAACAAAAAAGCACCTTCTGAATGAGGATAACTGTGCACTTGGTGACCTTTTGAAGATGTTACTGCACCTCTGAAGCAGCAACACCCCAGTCTCTGGGGCTGTCCTCCCAAATGGGGTTAGTGGTCAGTGACAGTGATCTTCTGACACAACTGGGAATAACAGCATCCTGTGTAAATGCACATCGGAACCTTCCTAAAGCCAGCCCAGGCCTACTATCTTTCTGAATTTTTCCACAACAGTTTTTACTGGGTTTTTTTTGCTTTTGCTTTTGCTGCAGTGCTACCAGGTTTCTAAGATCTGTTGTATCTTCTGTGGGTTCAATTACTAGATCACCTTTGAATTTTGCCCTATTTTATATTAACCCACTTTGTAAAATAAAAGTTGTAAATCTCCAAATGCAGTGTAACTGAAAAAACCCCCCACAGAGATCACGACCCTAGGAGGATGAAAAGACTGAACACTTGCGGCATTTCCTATTCTGACAAACATAGATAGAACTGCTGACGCGGCAGTGAACAGAGCGCGACAATTCTACGAAACTATATATTTGATATCCATTGACCTTACGGCCACAATAGTACTTTATTGTTTGGATTTACTAGTGTATCACAGTTACCATAATTTCTACAACTATTGATGTCAGACTCCTGATGCAGGCCATTCAGCTGAAACAAGGCCTATGACAAGTCAATATTGAGGACACCAATAAAGTGAATACTGTATCATTGGTTGCTGTGGTGTTTCACTTGTTATTTCCACTGGTTTTTTTGCCGGGAGTCGAGAGGTGTGGAGTTTGTATCAGTTTTGCAGGCAGTCTTTAAATTCTGATGGTATACTTTCAAGATCACACATTTACAACAGGCTTCCTCATTTTCAGCTATAGCTTGAGTTTGTATACTAGTAGCTAGTGTTCTGTACCACAGTAAGCTCCAGGTTTTGTCTTTGTTAATGTTCTTAAGCTTTTCCACTACTGACATCCATAGATTTAGTCAGTCTGATTTTTGTACAATTCATTTGGGTGAAGTCCATGTATGCAGTTGCCACTTGTGTTGCTGGAATAAGGTGTTTGAAATGAACAGATTGTTGGTCATGCAGAATTCTATCAAACGTTCTCCAGCTTTGTTCCTGTTGCCCAGCCCATATTTCCATCCACTTGGCCTTCTTTTTTCCTAGCTTTTGTGTTCTAGTCACCCATAACTATCATCAGTATCTGTCCTTTAGTGGGAAGTATAAATTGAAAAAGTACGTGCCCCTCACTTTTATTTGCTTTGGCTACTAAATGGATTTTCTGATAACTTAAAGCAGCAATGCTAGGCTTTATTTTCTCGTAATATTTTGATTATTTTTTGGGAGGGGGCATGTCTGTGTTCTCCTTCTCCTTTAGGCTTCCAACTCTTTAGGCTTCCAACTCCAACTGAAAATGAGAATGAGATCCGGTTCCATAAGCTTTTCTGTTTGCTTTATATGCCTTCCCCACTCATGTAGTCCTGTCCTTGAGACTATGATCTTCAGCTTGGGACCATGCCCCAGGTATCTCCTTCCAAAACCTTGCAAACATGGGGCCTAGGCTAGAGGCTGGCTGAAACCAGGTTTTTCCAATTTCGGCCAAAACCAAATTAGTGGCTGAAATTTGCTGCTTGGTTTTGGATAAAACCAAAGCTAAAACCAAAACTGGCCCACCCCACCCTACCTCCTGAACAGCACCCACTCCCTTCTCCCATAACTAAACAAGGCCTCCTTCCCCTCCCCCCCCCCCCCGTGACCAGACAAATCCCCCTTTTGGACCCACCCATGAGTCCCTCCCCTTAAGGTAGGCCTGGGGGAGGGATTCATGGGTGGGTCCAAAAGGGGGATTTGTCTGGTCACGGGGGGGGGGGGGGGGGAAGGGGAAGGAGGCTCTGTTTAATCACCAGGGTTTAAGGTAGGCCTGTGGGAGGGACTCAAGGGTGGGTCCAAAAGGGGGATTTGTCTGGTCATGGGGGGGAAGGGGAAGGAGGCTCTAACCAGGGCAGGAGCAATCCCCAGTCACTCCTGCCCCTGCGTTCTCTGCTATCAAAATGGCTGTCGAGCCCTTTAGTGGCACTCTTGCGAAACTGCAGCTGAAGGTCTCTGCAGCCATTTTGACAGTGGAGATGGCAGGAACAGGAGCGACTGCAGATTGGTCGGAGGGGGGGAGGGGAGTTTCAGTTTCAGCTGAACAGACATTTTCAGCTGAAACCGAAACATGTCCAAATCGGAATTTCAGGCCACTTTCAGCATTGAAGCTGAAATCAAAACTGAAATTCAATTGGCCTATTATACCCTAGATATCACATTATATGATGACTGTGACTTTTCCTCTAGCAGGTGCTGCGAATGCTGCTTCTACAGCCTCTCAAACACCCCCCATTGCAGGGAGTAAAATACCTGACCTGGAAATTAAACAAAGTTCTTGCACACTGCCTCAGACTACAGAAGCCAGCCCTCTTCATAATGTTTTATATATTAAAAAAATCAGATGGACAAATCCAAATACGCTATTTTAGTGCTTTTTTTTTTTTAAAAAAATGTATGTACCTAAGCTTTCAGGTTTCTGCTGTAGTGCAGTAGATATGAAATCACTGAGAAGAAAGGTAGAAAACCAGCAAATCAATCTGATGATTACATCATGGACAAGTGTTCGAGAAATCTCCTTTGCTGCGTCTCACAGTGTAGCCCTGTCTATAGCAAAGTTTAGAAGAATTCTTTACCAATTAAAAGTAAAAGAGGGGGAAGAGAAAGGGAAATGGCAGGGAGATATGGACTTCACTTTCCACTGCCTTATGCTGGTAGTGATGAGAAATGTGGTTGTTTAATAACAAAGAACATTGGCCTTGCTATAAACAATTCTTTCATTCCCATAAAAGTTAAAATAAATGCATTGTTAGCCTATAATACTGATATTCTAACAGAATACTAAAACATACACCCCAGGGTTCTATATATCACACCGAGATTTCCACATAGAAATCAAAGTGTGTTCCATAACAATGTGCATAATTTAATTAGTTAACAAGCTAATCAGCGCCGATAATTCCATTTATGCGCACTACTGTCGAAGCGTAACCTGTAATGTGGTGCGCATAAATTCTAAGTCGCATAGTTGAAAAGTAGGCATGGTTATGGGTGTTTCTAAAATCTATGGGCATTGTTATTATTATTATTATTATTATTATTAACATTTGTATAGCGCTACCAGACGCACGCAGCGCTGAACACCTGACATAGAGAGACAGTCCCTGCTCCATAGAGCTTACAATCTAAAAATAATACAGACAGACAAGACAATTAAGGGCAAGGGGAAGTACTGGGTGAGAAGGAACAAGGGGAGGCAATTGAGTAGTAGCTAGGAGCCAAAAGCAGTGGTGAAAAGGTGGGTTTTCAGCATAGATTTGAAAACAGGTAGAGATGGAGCTAGATGTACAGGCTCAGGAAGTCTATTCCAGGCATAAGGTGCCGTGAGGGAAAAGGAACGAAGTCTGGAGTTAGCAGTGGAGGAGAAGGGGGATGACAAGAGAGATTTGTCCAGTGAGCGGAGTTCACGGGTAGGAATGTAGGGAGAGATGAGAGTGGAGAGGTAATGGGGAGCTGCAGAATGGATGCATTTAAAGGTCAGTAAGAGAAGTTTGAATTGTGTGCGGAAGCGGACAGGAAGCCAGTGAAGTGACTTGAGGAGTAGGCTAGTGTGGGTATAGCGATTTTGGTGGAAAATAAGTCGTGCTGCAGAATTTTGGACAGACTGGAGAGGAGAGAGATGGCTGAGGAAGACCAGTGAGAAGTAAATTGCAATAATCCAAACGAGAGGTGACAAGGGTTTGGACAAGGGTTCTGGTAGCGTATTCAGAAAGGAAGGGGCGGATTTTGCTAATGTTGTAGATAAAGAAACGACAGGTTTTGGCAATCTGTTGAATATGCGTAGAGGAGAAGAGAGAGGAATCAAAGATGACTCCAAGGTTACGAGCTGAGGAGACAGGGAGGATGTGAGAGCCATTAACAGAGATAGAGAATGGGGGAAGAGGGGAGGTGGATTTAGGGGGGAAAATGAGAAGTTCAGTTTTAGTCATGTTTAGCTTCAGATGGCGTTGAGACATCCAAGCAGCAATGCTATAGAATACATCTGCCCTGTGCCTAATTTAGGCGTCAGGATTTACACCAGGGTTTAGTTGGCGTAATTGACCATGACTAAATTTAGTCGCGTGGACTGGTACTCGGTGTATTCTATATACCATGCAGAAATTTAGGCATATTTTATAACATTTAGGTGTACATTTTTCTGCATGGAATTTTAAGGTGCCATATGTAGAATCATTATATAGACAGAAGGAACTCCTTTTCATGTCTACTAAAGGTCACTCAAGCACACAAAAGGGATTTGTTTACAAAGAAGTTATGCCCCTATGCTCAGAAGCAAATGTGGGCACTAGAGGCCATTAGTGTTGGTCTAGACCCACATTTGCCAGCACACGATGATCAGACACCCTTACCACGGGAAACAAGGAGCTTGCAAACGATCAGCAGTAGTCGCATAGTAATATAGTCCAGAGATTTTCAAACTTTTTTGTCTCAAGGCACACTGACATGGCGTTAAAATTGTCAAGGCACACCTCCACAAATGGTCCAGCATTTTTCTTCTACCCCTACCCCCCATCCACACATGGTCCAACATTTCCCTTCTCCCCCTCACCTGCACCCCCACACATGGTCCAACATTTTACCTTCTCTTCCCCCCCCCCCACAAATGGTCCAGCATTTACCTTCTCTTCCGCTCCTCCATCCTCACAAATAGTCCAGTATCTCTCCTTCCTGTTCCCTCTTCAGCCAGTGAACAGGCATCTTCCCTTGTCTCTAGTGACCCCCTCCCCCCATGTACCGTTTAATAGTTTTCTAGACTCCAGTGGTCAGAGGCAGCGATCAGCGATTCATACAGCCTGTTCATGCAAACCTCGGAGCCTTCTCTCTGATGTAACTTCCTACTTATGTAGAAACAGGAAGTTACATCAGAGAGAAAGTTCCATGTTTGGCGCAAGCAGTCTGTATGAATCGCTGCTCACTGGCACCGACCGCTAGAGACAAGAAATCTTTTAAAAGGTATACTCTTTTCTGGCACAAATTAAACTGGC
This sequence comes from Microcaecilia unicolor, assembly GCF_901765095.1. Lineage (NCBI taxonomy): Eukaryota > Metazoa > Chordata > Amphibia > Gymnophiona > Siphonopidae > Microcaecilia > Microcaecilia unicolor. Next base: position 471,363,640 of record NC_044031.1, read on the forward strand.
CCTACTATTGACCCTCAGACCCTCAACTCCTGCGGAACACCAATGTGCCATGGCACACTTGTTGAAAAACGCTGATATAGTCAAAATATATTTACATGAGGTCATTTCATATTGACTCCGATGCTCAGTGAACAGCACAGCAAGCAAGGGCACCCTTACCACTGGAAACCTAATGCCAGCTTGGAGCTGGTTTTAAGGTGTCTGGAGAGGCATTCTTTATGTTCTGTTTATCTCCCAAGTAAAAAGTAACTCACAGGGACCACTGTGCCAGTCAGACACTAGTGCAAATGCTACCGCTAAACAGCTCCAGAGTCAATGAATTGGAATCTCAAAAAGATCAGGAGAAAAGTTTCTGGGCATTTTCTGTGATATACTGACCACATCTTGGGGTAGTTTTTCTTCCATCCTCCATATTAAAAGCACGCGTTAATTCCCGAGCTGTGTACAGTGAGCTGGATTGTTGCATTATTTAAATCCAGAATCCATAACCTCTGCTGCACTTTTGCCATGCAGGGCTCTCTGCTTCCTAGTTTGCATATGAGCACAAGAGCTGTGCTTACCACACAGCTCTTGTGCACATGTGCTAGGCATGTTACCCCCTCCTTACTTCCCAATGCTCAGCGCTAACAGCTTGCATAAAATTTGCATGCCATTAATGCTGAGCATTGGGAAGTTTTTTTTGGTGCTGTTTTGGCAGTGTTTTCTGGCCCTGTTTTGTACAGCACTGGAGTTTTGAGCATCAGCCTGCTAGTGTTTGAAACTAGCCCTTAAGGGCCCCAGGCAAGTCTGATTTTCAGGAGATCCACAATGAATAGTGATGAAGCAAATTCGCATACATTTGGTCTGAGACCCAGGTTAGTTTGAATTGTTGTGATTCTGAAGGATCAGGATTCTAAACTCCTGATTCACAGCCATACAGGAAACTGAGCAAATAGAGCATTTGGGGCAGGTGCTCTTTTAAAGACCAGATAAGTATTTCTTTGATCAGGTTAGGTGAGGTGGGAATAGGGGAAGGGATTAAGGGGGAAGGGGAATAAGATGGAACATAAACGGGTATAGACTTTATAATTAGCTCAGTTACCAAATTAGATGTTGATAATTTGTCTAAATCAAGTCACGATTGTAGACAAAAAAGAAGTTTGTCCTGTGGTAGGTACAAGTGCTAGGTGTGAATTATTATTGAGGAGGTCTCTCTCATGCTCTTTGTGGTTCGGCTGCTAGGGATGGCTGTTAAGAGGGTAATTTTATAAGGGGATGCCTAATGTAAGCATGTTTCCAGGCGCCAATATTAGGTCAGTTTTATAAAGACAAGTACTTTTTATAAAGTACTAATGTAAGTGATGTAAATTGTGCATATATTGCAAGCATACTGCCCTGGGGCAGGTGTAAGAACTGCAAACTTTTCCCCTGTACATCTGAACCTGCTGCTGCTTATATGCTCACTCACTGTCCTACACAGGATGATTTATGAATGGTTTGTGTGACATCACCTTGTAAAGCTCTCATGTGCTTGCTACATCAACCTCATCCTCTCTGGACCCTCACTATCTACCCTTCACAAAGAAATATCACCAGAATGATACAATCACTTTACCCAGTTTTACTCTCTTCTATCCTGTATTTGTAGCCTTTCACTTCTCCCAACCCTGGCATTTTCGCATTGGCCTTGTTCAATATAGAGTCTGTTGCTTTTACCCATATCCAAGGTTCTGTAGGTGTGATGGGGGGAGGGGACAGAAGGAGGGGGAGAGAAAGAGAAAGAAAGACTAGACAGCCGGGGGGGGGGGGGGGGGGCAGGGAAAGGGTTGGAGAGGACGGGGGAGAGAGAGAGAATTGCTAGACAGTCAATGAGTTAAAGGGATTTCAACAGGTAGGCCCAGGTGAGGGAGCCCTATCAGAAAGTGGATGGTTCTTTCTTGGGAAAGGGAGGGCTGTTTAGGAAGGTTTGTGATGGGGCAGTCTTCTGGAGGTGGGTTGTGATAGGGGGTCTAGAGGTCACGGGCCGCCATTTTGCAATGAGAGATGGCATGAATTTATTCCTGTCTGGCCCACTCTAGACCACCAGGAATACTAAGGTAGGCCTGAGCATAGGAGCCAACTTTTCAAAATTATTGGGGGTGCTAAGCCCAATGGAAATAATCCCTCCCTGGACACATACAAGGAATTTTTCCAATACTGGGGGTGCTCAAGCACTCACAGCACCCACAGAGTCGGCTCCAATGGGCCTGAGTGGCCTACAGTTGGATGTGGCCCTTCAGGAGGGGTGAGGCATATCAGAGGAGTCCGTGTGGTGGTTGCTGGGGAGGGCAAATGCTCTAGTGGGATGGTCAGGAAGGAGCACATGCTCCTGGGGAGGGGGAATGGCGAGGGGGTTTGGTACTGTTCAAGGGCAAGGGTAGGGAGACCAGAGGAGGAATCAGGCTACTACCCAGAAGTTATGTGGATGGCAGCTACATAGTTAAACACCCAAAGTTAGAACAGCCTTTTGTGTGGTCCTAATTAGACACTTAGCTATGCAGGCACTGGCACTAAATATTGATGGTATCTGCATACCTCTTGGATCTTCCACTGCCCAGATTTGTTTTGTGTGGTTTTAGCCTACATTCAGCGGCAATGCCTGGTTATGTGTCACTGAATATTGGTAGTTGACCCACTAAGTGTAATTTAACTGGGCAGGGCCACTCCTGCCTGATTAAATTGCATTGAAAAGTGACCCCTTAAACTTCTAAGAGGTCCTTTTACAAAGGCATGCTAGTGTTTTTCGCGTGCGCTAAAAATAAGCATGCGCTAAACATTAGAGACACCCATATATTTCTATGGGCATCATTAGCGCACACTAAAACCGCTAGGTTACCTTTGTAAAAAAACAAACAAACCCTAAGTTTGGCTGAAAAAAGAGCACAAATAAGAGCCTAATTTAGTAGCATGAATTTGGGAGTTCAGCTAATTTTAAATATTGAGCCTTTTGGATATGGCAGATTTCCTTCAGAGTTCTGCGGATGAGATTGTTTGTAGAGCTACTTTATTAATGTCTTTTGTTTTTCTTCAGGATAAATAAGTTTTATTACATTTATATTTTTAGATCTGTAGAAGTTTCTCTTTTGGGAGGCAAGTTATAGATTTTTCCTGATGTCTCACAGGAGGAAAGCATTTCATCAGTAGGTAACATCTATGTGGGCTAAGTTTCTGTTACATTTTCCTTGTAAGTCTCTTTTTGCAATGAGAGATGGCATGAATTTGTTCCTGTCTGGCCCACTCTAGACCACCAGGGATACTAAGGTAGGCCTGGGTGGCCTAGAGTTGGATGTGGCCCTTCAGGAGGTTTGAGGCATATCAGAGGAGTCCGTGTGGTGGCTGCTGGGGAGGGCAAATGCTCTTGTGGGATGGTCGGGAAGGAGCACATGCTCCTGGGGAGGGGGAGTGGCGAGGGGGTTTGGTACTGTTCAAGGGCAAGGGTTGCCACGCAGCAGTGGGCTTACCTTGCGGCAAATTGGAACTACCACCAGCATAATGCGGATGCCAGTGGTAGTTCCACCCTCAATGTGAGCCATTTCCGGCGGGCCTGGAAATTTTTTCTTATTTTTACTGCCTTGGAACTACCACTGGATTAGCGTGGGAGCCCTTACCACCTCCGCAATGGGTGGCAGTAAGGGCACCTCCAGAAATAGCCGCACGGCAAGTGTTTACTTACCGCTCAGCCATTTTCTTTTTTGGTGATTTTTACCCACTGTGGTAAAAGGGGCCTCAGCACATGGCAAATTCACAACTTAGTAAAAGGACCCCTAAGACCTCTATGTTTTATGAACCATTACAGCTTCAGTTTTTGTTCTGGAACCTAAAGTGGCAGTCAGTTCAAGCATTTTATATCTGGGGCACTGCATTCTTGAGACTTTAAGAATAGTGATTGTCTTGCTTTTCTTTTTATTTATTATTCTTTTAATTTCAAGCTTACTGTTGTTATGCATCTTGGGCTTCCCAGGCTGGTGGGCTGTTTTCATAGGTTCTATGTTTTTCTATTCTTAATGTTAACTATTTAGTTAAATTTTTTAAGTGTATTTTTGTGAAGAATTTATGTTTCATTTTCAGAGTTCTTTTTGATGTATGTTTGAAACAAATTAAAATAAAAATGAAACAATACCAACCCCCTTGTTTACTAAGCTGCGCTAGCGGCTGCTGAATGAGCTGTGTCGACATTGCCACCCGGCAGCTGCTAGCACGGCTTAGTAAACAGGGGGGGCAATTTATCAATTTATCCCTACTCAAGAAACTATAATCCTCCTTTTTCTGTTTTCAAAGGCTGATAAGTTTCAGTATTCATTGAAAGGAGTGAAAGAATGTAGACCGATCTGCTCTCTATTGTGTCCTGAGACTTTTGTTCCACGATGCGTTTTCAGTTTTTAATAGGTCATAAATGCTATGTTGTGCAGCTTCTGCAAGTGTCACACTAGTTTTGCTCAAACTATAACCAAACCAAAATAATAATTAAAAAAAAAAACCACAAAGGGGGCAAAATGAAATACTACTGTAAAGCAACTGAGAATGAAAAAAATACAAACAAACAAAAAATATATATAAAACGTTAGTAATAGGCAATTTCTAGAACCTGCAGAAATAAACACTCATGATAGCTTCAGACTTTCACTAGATGTCTCCCAGGTTTTTTCCTAAAGCTGGGTTTTAAATGAAATGTATAGGTTTTGAGATTCTAGAAGAAGACAGTGAAGCAATCTTCAGAACCCCAGGGAACAGAAGCAGACAAAAGTAGCTAACGGGAAGAAAAAATAAAGTGTAGTTTGTGGAAATGGAAGCCATTTGGTAAAATTGTCTCTACTCTGGAGGAGCGGAGGACTGCATACTACTCTGCTCATATATAATTCAGACTCCTTGCAATTAATTTCCTGGTTACTTGTGCTCCTGTCCACAGTGCATAACCAACAAACACTACAACAGCTACCACTGGATAGAAATAATCTGGTCCATGTGAGCTGGCAGTGCCATAGTTAGAGAATAACTGATTTATACTAAAAGAAGAAGAAGAAGCAGCATCCCCCCTCCTGCCCTTTACCAGGTGGGCAGCAATAACAGTGCTGCCACTACATACCATTTCTTATAACACACACAGTCTATGCCCCTGTCAGAAATATGCCCTGTGCCACTGAACCATTCTCACCTCTATGGTCCTGTGCAATGGGTGCATATTTCTTTCTCATACGCACCTATGTTAGGAAAAGGCATTATATGACTCGGTCGTTATCTAGACAGGCTTATTTTCGAAATAGAAGGGCGCCCATCTTTCGACACAAATCGGGAGATGGGCGTCCTTCTCCCAGGTTCTCACCCAAATCGGCATAATCGAAAGCCGATTTTGGGCGCCCTCAGCTGCTTTCTGTCGTGGGGATGAACAAAGTTCATGGGGGCGTGTCAGAAGCATAGTGAAGGCGGGAATGGGGCGTGTTTAACACATGGGTGTCCTCGGCCGATAATGGAAAAAAGAAGGGCGTCCCTGATGAACACTTGGCCGACTTTACTTGGTTCTTTTTTTTTTTTACGACCAAGCCACAAAAATATGCCCTAAATGACCAGATGACCACCGGAGGGAATCGGGGATGACCTCCCCTTACTCCCCCAGTGACCACTAACCCCCTCCCACCCTAACAAAAAAAAATTTAAAATATTTTTTTCAGCCTCTGTGCCAGCCTCAAATATCATACCCAGCTCCATGACAGCAGTATGCAGGTCCCTGGAGCAGTTTTAGTGGGTACTGCAGTGCACTTCAGGCAGGCGGACCCAGGCCCATCCCCCCCTACCTGTTAAACTTGTGGTGGTAAATGGGAGCCCTCCAAAACCCACCACAAACCCACTGTACCCACATCTAGGTACCCCCCTTCATCCCTAAGGGCTATGGTAGTGGTGTACAGTTGTGGGGAGTGGGTTTGGGGGGGGGGGTTGGGGGGCTCAGCACACAAGGTAAGGGAGCTATGCACCTGGGAGCTTTTTCTGAAGTCCACTGCAGTGATCCCTAGGGTGCCTGGTTGGTGTCCTGGCATGTCAGGGGTCCAGTGCACAACGACTGCTGGCTCCTCCCATGACCAAATGGCTTGGATTTGATTGTTTCTGAGATGGACGTCCTCGGTTTCCATTATTGCTGAAAATCGGGGACGACCATTTCTAAGGTCAACCTAAATGTTGAGATTTGGGCGTCCCCAACCGCATTATCGAAACGAAAGATGGCCACCCATCTTGTTTCAATAATATGGGTTTCCCCGCCCCTTTGCGGGGACATCCTGCGAGGACGCCCTCAGGAAACTTGGGCGCCCCATTTGGTTATGCTCCTCCACGTAATTTTGAAGCATGGTTAGTTAGAATGTGTTTAAACAAAGTTTCAGCAATGTTCATGGTTTTCCAAGTATTTTCACACATTTGTGGTTTTTGCACACATTGTCCTCTGGATTCTATATAGGTCACCCAAATATAGGCATGCAGGGCAGATACGCATGCACATTAATTAATTAACAAGCCATTAACAAGTCCTGCCCTGAACACGCCCCTGAAATGCCCCCTTGAGATTTGGATGTACTTCTGACGGACTTCATAGAAAAATGTCTAAAAATAGGTTTTGAAAATACTGATTTGGATGTTTTTGTGAGAAAAACGTCCAGATGCAGACTTATGTCAGTTTTTAGACGTTTTTCTCTTTTGAAAATGAGCCTGATAGTCTCTTTACTTCAGAGGCAACTTTACACAGGCTTTCGATTCTCAGCTTAAAACCCACAGTATATGCACATCTACTTGCCAGGTTTTACCACACAGGTCTGCCTCCAGCCAGACGTCAAGAACAGGATCCTTATGAAGCTTAAAGTCGAGCTTAGCCTACCTTATATCAGGTTTGGGTAGCATACATACAAGCTGTGGAGACCCACACTCCAGGGTGGCTTCTCTTCTCCCAGAGACTCCCTGTTCTGTCCTGCTTCAGGGCTTTTACATCTGGCTCACTGTGAAGCCCTGCTCTCCTGACCAATCAGTCTAACCTCTCTAAAACTTTTCCAGCACAAAAGTAGCCCCAAAATAGCTCAATATTAATATAAATATTAATAAGGCCAATATTAATAGTAATAAGGTCAATATGAATATTGATAAGGTAATTGTAATCATAATCATCAGAATTAGAATCAGCATAATCATAATCAGCATCAGTATAATTAGCATAATTAGCACCATAATCATCATCATCATCATAATCATAATTAGTACAAATTCATAATCCATCCATCCACTCACCCACAAAACAAAAGGAGCAAGCTTCAACCACAAACCATCTTTCTCTTTTGATCTAGTCACAGGAAAAATAAGATTTTACGTTCCCAGGTTTCATCCTAAATCATGTTTAATGTGGGATATACAGTGGTGGAAATAAGTATTTGATCCCTTGCTGATTTTGTAAGTTTGCCCACTGACAAAGACATGAGCAGCCCATAATTGAAGGGTAGGTTATTAGTAACAGTGAGAGATAGCACATCACAAATTAAATCCGGAAAATCACATTGTGGAAAGTATATGAATTTATTTGCATTCTGCAGAGGGAAATAAGTATTTAATCCCTCTGGCAAACAAGACCTAATACTTGGTGGCAAAACCCTTGTTGGCAAGCACAGCGGTCAGACGTCTTCTGTAGTTGATGATGAGGTTTGCACACATGTCAGGAGGAATTTTGGTCCACTCCTCTTTGCAGATCATCTCTAAATCATTAAGAGTTCTGGGCTGTCGCTTGGCAACTCGCAGCTTCAGCTCCCTCCATAAGTTTTCAATGGGATTAAGGTCTGGTGACTGGCTAGGCCACTCCATGACCCTAATGTGCTTCTTCCTGAGCCACTCCTTTGTTGCCTTGGCTGTATGTTTTGGGTCATTGTCGTGCTGGAAGACCCAGCCACGACCCATTTTTAAGGCCCTGGCGGAGGGAAGGAGGTTGTCACTCAGAATTGTACGGTACATGGCCCCATCCATTCTCCCATTGATGCGGTGAAGTAGTCCTGTGCCCTTAGCAGAGAAACACCCCCAAAACATAACATTTCCACCTCCATGCTTGACAGTGGGGACGGTGTTCTTTGGGTCATAGGCAGCATTTCTCTTCCTCCAAACACGGCGAGTTGAGTTCATGCCAAAGAGCTCACTTTTTGTCTCATCTGACCACAGCACCTTCTCCCAATCACTCTCGGCATCATCCAGGTGTTCACTGGCAAACTTCAGACGGGCCGTCACATGTGCCTTCCGGAGCAGGGGACCTTGCGGGCACTGCAGGATTGCAATCCGTTATGTCGTAATGTGTTACCAATGGTTTTCATGGTGACAGTGGTCCCAGCTGCCTTGAGATCATTGACAAGTTCCCCCCTTGTAGTTGTAGGCTGATTTCTAACCTTCCTCATGATCAAGGATACCCCACGAGGTGAGATTTTGCGTGGAGCCCCAGATCTTTGTCGATTGACAGTCATTTTGTACTTCTTCCATTTTCTTACTATGGCACCAACAGTTGTCTCCTTCTCGCCCAGCGTCTTACTGATGGTTTTGTAGCCCATTCCAGCCTTGTGCAGGTGTATGATCTTGTCCCTGACATCCTTAGACAGCTCCTTGCTCTTGGCCATTTTGTAGAGGTTAGAGTCTGACTGATTCACTGAGTCTGTGGACAGGTGTCTTTCATACAGGTGACCATTGCCGACAGCTGTCTGTCATGCAGGTAACGAGTTGATTTGGAGCATCTACCTGGTCTGTAGGGGCCAGATCTCTTACTGGTTGGTGGGGGATCAAATACTTATTTCCCTCTGCAGAATGCAAATAAATTCATATACTTTCCACAATGTGATTTTCCGGATTTAATTTGTGATGTGCTATCTCTCACTGTTACCAATAACCTACCCTTCAATTATGGGCTGCTCATGTCTTTGTCAGTGGGCAAACTTACAAAATCAGCAAGGGATCAAATACTTATTTCCACCACTGTAAATGTTATAAATAAGTAAATAAATAGATAGAAAATCTGAATGTTGAGCACTTGATTCTCATAACATGATGCCTGTTTTTGTGAAAACTTTACCAGGAGAAAAAACATATTTTCACGATATAACACATGCTAGGGTGTCCCTATAACCAGCCCTTCCAAATGATACACTGATTACGATTTATAACAAATTACTACTCTACCTATGAAAAGTTATTCCGTTACTATACATCCTATGTGAACATCCGTATGCTGCAAGCTGGCATGTTTGAAAATATCAGATTAAATAAAAATGCTACCAGCAATAAAGCACGACCATATGGATGCAGTAGCAGTAGCATCAGTTGCAGCTAATAGCTGGGCCTCCCTCCCTTGGACCCCCCTGTACTCTAGCTCTCTCCAACTTCCTCCTCCTCCTCCTGGACTCACTGCACTGCTGTTGACTTCTGCCTCTGTCCTCCTCTCTGGTGGCGGCCGCTGGTCCCCTCTCCTGATGATCTGCTCTCTGGCTCAGAGATCAGACCAGGAGGGGACCCACCACCAGAGCCAACACCGACCGTCCTGACTGATGCAGCCTGCCTCGGGCCTTGCAGTTGCCTCTGCTCCATTCGTGCACAGCCACAGGCGGCCATGTGAACGAGAAAAAAGGCGTGCGGCACGCACTGTGCTGCAGATGGTTCAGCTTAAACAGGGCCAGATCTCATCTCCTATTGGTCCAATTAGGACCAATAGGAAGGCGAGCTGTAAAGGAGCAGCCAACCTGTGGGCTGTGGCAATTAAAAATCACCCAAAGCTGCCAAAAATAGCCCAAAAAGCCATGACCCACAGGTGTTCAAACAAAGCCATGGGGAGAAGTGGGAAATAGCCCAATTCTGCAGAATTGGCAACTTTACTCTCTATACTACCTTGTTTCTGCAGTTCAGTCTCTGACCTGGCAGGTTTAGTGCCACCTGCCATTAAATGGCTGAACTGCAACCTCAGTGATGGAGTGTTGTCAGGGATGCCTGCCCCTATGTCACTTATTCCCTCACACCCCTTTACATACATCTACCGAAATGCAACAGCGTACCCCTCACCAAAGAACTAAAACTATGTACAAAGGGTTAAACACATTCTCCACCCGAAATCTATCCCTTTGCTTCCCTCTCCCCCAACCAATAAGCCCACATAATGGAGATATTCTCAAGCTGTTTAGTATTATATTCAGATGTCTTTCTAGAGATACTCCGCTGTACTTCCTGGTGTGCAGTCTGAGGGTCAGAAAAGAAATGGACACGAAGGCACTATTATTAAAACACATACATATGCCTTTAAGCATTTTCCTCTAGAAAGTGCTGCCACATCTGTAGGCCAAATCTGCAGTTGAGAAAATCATATCTCCCTTGGCTGCCTCCTAAAGTAGATTCCTGGTAGTCTAGTAGGGTGCCCAGCCCACAGTCCTCAGATCTACAGAATGTTGCTGACAGTGCTAATTTGGACATCCAATAGTTGGTGTGAACCTATAGGCTAATAATTGAAAGGCATGGGTCAAAGCATCCAAGCATAATACAAAGCATCCAAGCATAATAACGGTACACACATGCATTCAATTTCAATGTTTAGACGCTAATTGTAAAATGGCAGGCATGCACATTTTGGGGCTGTAACCATTCACAGCTGCAGGCAATTTTAGAAATATCCATGTGTTGATTATTGTTTTCAGCTCTCTAACTTCAAAGTTTTTCTGATGCAGATATAAACGTGCATATTGCCAGTTTAAAATCTCTGAATCTTGTGCTACAGGGAATGGTTCCTAAACAACAGGTAGCCTAATGGCTAGTGCAGTGGGTTGAGAACCAGGGAGACTGGCTTCGATTCCCACTGCAGCTCCTTGTAATTCTGGGCAAGTCACTTAACCCTCCACTGCCCCAGGTACAAAATAAGTACCAATACGTAATAAGTAAACCACTTTTTGATTTTAACCACGGAAAGGTGGTATATCAAATCCCATCCCCTTTCATTTTCCCTGTATCAGAGGAAGTGGAGAGGTTTTCTAAAACATCAAAGAAAGGAAGTGGAGGACCTGAAGTGTAAGTGGAGGGAACTCCATAGGAATGCCAAGCTGAAAGCAAGTGGTAGCTCCCAATTCCGCAATGAGACACTGAGTGCTATAGAGCAGCAGGTCCTCCAGACCCTAGAGGAAGAGGCAGTGTGGGGGATAGGTGACCTCTCACCAGCCGGGGGGAAACAGTTAGTACCTCTCTCCCTTGTCCTCTCAGTCCTGCCCATCATATATTTGAGACGTGGCCCTTAGTGATAAGTAAAACATATATCACACAATTTTTTTGCCTCTGTTGCTCTTTGCATCACGAAGTGTATTTTGATCAAATGAATTTCAGAAGATTGGCTTGTAGAAAGGATTAATGCTTAGGGGGTCTTTTACTAAAGCTTAGCTAGAGTTATCTAGCTAGAGTTATTCGTATGAGCCCTGCTGCAGATAACTTGAGCTAAGCTTTAGTAAAAGACCCCCTTAGTATTTTACAAATTAAAAGAAAGTCAGTTTATTTAGGAATTTGTTAATTTTATGAGAATTTGGGGACACTTCACTAACAGTTTATTCCTGAAAGCAAAGGCAGCCTTTGATACTTTGACTTTGGCTCACAGATAGCTCCTTTAGGGGTCCTTTTATGAAGCAGCACTAAAAGGTGTCCTTAGCACACCCTTACTTGAGTGTTTCCGAAACACTAAGGTCATTTTTAGTGCAGCAGCAAAATGGCCAATTTTTTAAATTTTTGTATTAATAGCCATGTGCTAAAGTTGCCATGAAAAAGGATGAGTGTGTGAGCCCTAACCCCACCTATTTTGTAGGCAGTAAGGGCTCATGCGCTAACCAGTTAGCATGCTGCAATGCAGCTGCACTGATTACCACAGACATGCCCACTCTCTGCCTGCAGAGCCGCAGCCTCTGAGGTAAAAATTAAAATAATTTTACCACAATGTGTACGTGTGCTAATCCGGAACTTACCGCAGGATTGTCTCGCATAACTCTTCACAATGTAATCCATAACCAAGTTGTAACAAATTGTACTTCCATCATTCATATCATATTGTAAGCCACACTGAGCCCGCAAAAAGGTGGGAAAATGTGGGATACAAATGCAATAAATAATAATAATAATAATAAGCATGCCCCACAGTAATCCCTTTAAAACTGTGGTAAACACGCACTACTGCTTACTGCAGCTTGGCAAAAAGACCCTGTATTAATTTTTAGAATCTTGGACTAAAGATGCACTTAGAATTCAAAAACTGAGGAGTCCTTTTATTACGCTGCGGTAAAAAGTGGCCTGCGATAGTGTGGGCGCTTGTTTTTGGCATGCGCTGGGCCATTTTTTACCGTGGATGGGAAAAAAGTTTCTTTTAAAAATGTGGCCAGTAAATGGCCATTTGCTAAAATTAAAAGTAGCACGTGGATACTTACTGCCCGAGTCCTTACCGCCACCCACTGACATAACATAAGGGCTCATGCACAACATGTGCGGTATTCATGCAGCACACGCCAATAAGGCCGTGCAGCTGATTACCGCCAAGAACACCCCCCTGTGGAAGAAAATAGACAAATATTTTCTACCGCGGGAAACAGCGTGCACCAACTTAGAAATTACCACCAGATGGGCACGCTAACCGGGTGGTAGTGTCGATTTGGTGTGCCCCGCATGCGTGGTAGTCCTACCGCTGCTTTGTAAAAGGCCCCTGAAAGAATGGTGTGAATATTGGTATATCTGGAGTATGCCTGTGAGGGAAGAAAAAAAGCATAAAGGAAATGTGAGTTATTAGATGTGGTCAATACGGAATGAATATTATGATTTAAGAATCATTTAATATCATAATGTTTAAGATTTTATTTTATATTCTATCTTTTTTCTTTCCCTTTTGTCTGATGTTAGATTTGTCTCCATTGACTTGTTCAATAAAAAAGTTATTAAAAAAAGAATAGTTAAAAAACAACCATGTGTTACTTGTAAAGAGATTGTTCTTCCTTGATGTGCCGTACTGCTGATAAGGCAATAAAAGCAAGACAGAGTGTACAAAGGGGATGAAACATTTTATTTTTCTGCATATATGAAAGCCTACCCGAATCCCTGTATGGTACTCTGTTTAACTTCCTTCTGATTATGATAGCACTTTTCCACCAGGAATGATAGATTTCTCGTTCTCTTTTACATTTCATTTCTCCCTATTGCTTCCTAGAGAGTAGAAGCAAGTAAGCCGTTTTGAGCATATTGAAACGAGTCATTGTAGTGACTGAAATGTGGGCAAGGGTGCTTGGCCTCTTTGTCCTTAGTCCAAGCTGACATCACAGCAGGAGCATGCTCAGATCTTGCCATTCAAATGTCAGATGTTGGCAAATTCAGGAGAGTAACTGCACATCAAAAAAGAGATACTAGACTAGATTTTATCAATAGTGCTGAAAAATGTAAACGCTGAGCACTATTCTATAAAGGATCCACACCCTTTATAGGATAGCGGCTAAGTGCATAAATGGCATATAACTTAAGGTGCCGGCAATTATGCCTGCTGAAAAGCAGGTGTAAATTAGGCGCCGATCAGGTCTATTCTGTAACAATTTGCGTAAATTCTGGGAACACCCCTGGAACGTCCTCGAAATGTCCACGGCCACGCCGTCTTGAATTTACATGCTATAGGATTTCCACAGACATAGTTATAGAATATGCTGCATGTGTAAATCCTAATTTAGGCCAATTAACGCCAATAATTGGTTGTTAGCAGTCAATTATTGGCACTGATTGGCTCATTAATCAAGCAATTTGCATGCGGAAATTGGCAATGCGTGCTATTTGCATGCAAAAATTTAGTTGCCATATATAGAATCCAAGGAACATGTCTTCTGCGTAGTATGTAAAATTGTAAATCAAAAAATTCAAAGTGGCCTTCAGACATAGCTGTTTCATCAAACATTCAATCTCACCTAAGAATGCTATCTCTCACCTTTGTTCCTGCAATATTCTCTCTCCCTCTCCTTCCCCACTTCCTTCATTGTATATTTGATTGTTTCTTGTGTGATTGAGTTTCTTGAATCTGCCCTATTAATTATTTTAATTCCTTTCTGCCTTCTGTTTTGTTTTTAGTGTTGTACATCGCTGTGATCTGTTAGTTTGTTAATGGCGGTATAGCAAATCCAAATTAATTATAACTATAAGGGAAGAGATTTGGCTTTAGGATACACCTTTTTAGTACTAGCTCAAGGCAAGTTACATTTAACTAATGTAGGCATTTCCCTCTTCCTGGAGTGCATGCAATCTGGAGGGTTAAGTAACTTGCCCAAGATGACAAGGAGCAGAAGAGGGAATTGAACTATGGTTTCCCTGGTTGTTAGCCCACTGCTCAATTATTAGGGTATGCCTCCAATGAAGTTGGGTAGTCATTTTAGAAGCCCTATGCATGATTTTTACTTGGAAATGCTTGCATTTAAATGTGAAAATACATCCACATGGAAACTGTACTAGCCACAATTTACATGTTAATGTGTTGTGGGAAAGGCCCTGATTATCATTGTCAGGTACATTATATAACTTAGATTGTGAGCCCATTAGGGACAGTGCAAAGTACCTGTAATAGAAATTGTAAACCGCATAGTCGCCTCAGGGATCACTTGCGGTATATCAAGTGCTGAAAATAAATAAATAAATAAATAAATAAATAAATAAATACATACATACATACATACATACATACACATACATTTGTGTCCATTCGATTGTGTCTTTGGCTACCTTTCATATCTCTGCTCTATTCCTAGCCCATTCTCATTGTCTTTGAAGCCCCTTCATTCCAACTCTGAGTCTCCCCTTCTTCTCCTTGCCAGGTTCTCAAATGTCTAGTGTTTGCCATCTTGTCATCGGCTCTGTCTGTGGCTGTCATGCTGAGTGAGAGACTAGATAACTCTGTGTGTGGATACGTGTATATGTGTGTCTATGCTTGTTTCTGTGCTTACCTGTCACACAGTGAGTGTTCCTGAGTGTATCAGTATGCATGGGCGGCCATTGTTCAACACAGGTGGGTGCTGGTGGAGAGTCACACAGAGTGCTGGTAGTGGAACAGAGGAGTCAATATTAGTGACCTCAATAGCTGGACTGTGCAAGCCACGCTGCTGCAGACACTCATGAAAAAGAAAAGGAATGACCAGTAGGAAAAAGGAGATGATGATGCCCTTGTATAAGACTCTGGTGAGACCTCATTTAGGGCCCCTTTTACAAAGTGGCAGTAAGCCCAACGCAGGCTGACCGCTGTCTAAAAGGGAAGTTCCGCTGGGCCACCGCAGCAGCCTGGCGGTAGTTCCCACCCCCAGGGTACATCAAATCCTGCGCTACAAAAATGTTTTTATTTTTGTAGCACCGGTGTGTACCCAGAGGTAATCAGGCGCTGCCACACGCTTCCCGGTTACTGACGGGTTAGCGCAGGAGCCCTTACCAGCACCTCAATGGGTGGCGGTATGTGTCCCCCCAAACAATGGCCACACGGCAAGTGCTTCACGTGCCACATGGCCATTTCCTGAAAAAAATATAGACTGTGGTAAAAGGGGGCCTTGGCATGCATCAAAAACATGTAATGATGCCAGCGCAGGCCCCCTTTTGCTGCAGCTTCATAAAAGGGGCCCTAAGAATATTGTGTACAATTCTACAGACCGGACCTTCAAAAAGATATAAACAGGATGAAGTTGGTCCAGAGGGTGGCTACTAAAATGGTCAGTGGTCTTCATCATAAAGCGTATGGAGATGGACTTAAAGATCTCAGTATGTATACTTGGAAGAAAGGTGGGCGAGGGGAGATGTGATACTACTACTACTACTACTACTACTTAACATTTCTAGAGCGCTACTAGGGTTACGCAGCGCTGTACAAATTAACAATTAAGGACGGTCCCTGCTCGGAAGAGCTTACAATCTAAAGGACGAAATGTCAAGTTGGGGTAGATAAGTTTTCCTGAGAAGAGGTGAAGTGGTTAGGTGCCGAAGGCGATATTGAAGAGGTGGACTTTGAGCATTGATTTGAAGATGGGTAGGGAGGGGGCACGGCGTATGGGCTCAGGGAGTTTGTTCCAGGCGTGGGGTGAGGCGAGACAGAAGGGGCGGAGCCTGGAGTTGGAGGTGGTGGAGAAGGGTACTGAAAGGAGGGATTTGTCTTGAGAGCGGAGGTTACGGGTAGGGACGTAAGGGGAGATGAGGGTAGAGAGGTACGGAGGGGCCGCAGATCGAGTGCATTTGTAGGTGAGTAAGAGAAGCTTGAACTGTATGCGGTATCCGATTGGGAGCCAGTGAAGTGACTTGAGGAGAGGGGTGACATGAGTATATCGGTTAAGGCGGAAGATAAGACGTGCGGCAGAGTTCTGGATGGACTGAAGGGGAGATAGATGGCTACGTGGGAGGCCGGTCAGGAGTAGGTTGCAGTAGTCAAGGCGAGAGGTAATGAGAGAGTGGATGAGAGTTCGGGTGGTGTGCTCAGAGAGGAAGGGGCGAATTTTGCTAATGTTGTAGAGGAAGAAGCGACAGGTCTTGGCTATCTGCTGGATGTGCGCAGAAAGGAGAGGGAGGAGTCGAAGATGACACCGAGGTTGCGGGCAGATGAGACGGGGACGATGACGGTGTTATCAACTGAGATAGAGAGTGAAGGGAGAGGGGAAGTGGGTTTGGGTGGGAAAACAATAAGTTCAGTCTTAGACATATTCAGTTTCAGGTGGCGGTTGGACATCCAGGCAGCAATGTCGGATAAGCAGGCCGAGACTTTGGCCTGGGTATCCGCAGTGATTTGTGGTGTGGAGAGATAAAGCTGGGTGTCGTCGGCATAAAGATGATAGTGGAAACCATGAGAAGAAATCAGGGAGCCTAGAGAAGAGGTGTAGACATTTAAATACCTATGCAGCATAAATGCACAGGAGGTGAGTCTCTTTGGACTGAAAGGACACTTTGGAATGAGTGGGCATAGGATGTAGGTGAAAGAAGGTAGCCTCAGAAGTAACCAGAGGAAATACTTCTTCACGGAATGGATGGTGAATTCGTGGAACGGCCTCAAAGTGGAAGTGTGAATTCTAGAGAGCTTGGGACAAGTACATAGGATCTATAAAGGAGTGATAGGGAAAGTAGATGGCATGGATGGGCAGATTGGATAGGCCATATGGTCTTTATCTGCCTACATTTTTCTGTGTTTCTAGAGAAGGGCAAGGAGGAGTCAGCCCTATGAGAGCAAATATAGGCCAGTTTCTGGATCTCACAGATTAGCAGTATCTCAGCAGGTTTCTTTGTGATAAGGGTGCAAGCTACCATCTCTGTCAGCATATTTTGAACCCCTTTTCCACTGCACCACACAGAGGGGACAGCCCATGCCATTCACCAGAAGGTCACCACAGTCCTTGCCTTTCTAGCCTCTGGCAGCTTTCAGACTGTGTTGGCAGTCACTGTGGGCCTCAGCTAGTCTGCAACCTCAGTCTTCATCATACAGTTTCTTGAGGCATTTCTCACCCACATCTCACGCGCTATGATGCAGTTTTATGATGTAGCTCATCTTCCATCTGTGCTGTGATCATTGACTGCATGCATGTGGCCATCTGCCCACCACAAGGAGGGAGAGACCTACTGCAGCAGAAAATCCTTTCAGTCCCTAAACATGGAAGTGGAAGATCACGTAGAAGACCACAAATGTCATGGCATGATGGTATCATTTTATACCCCTGAATAGGTGTTGTTAGTGCATGTGTGTCATCAAACATGTAACTGTCTGAGTGAAGCTACACTGGCAGCTTATTAATTGTGGGACATGGTTGTAACTGTGTGCATACCTTTGAAATGGTCATTGCCCTAGCTTCATGGTATGGGTGTGCATCTATATAACCTCTCCTCTCTTCGATCCCCATTGTGCCTGAACCTTAATCAACCACATCACCATGTATTTGTTTCTCTACCGGACTTGGCGAATGCCTTAACGGAACTATGTAAGCCACATTGAGCCTGCAAATAGGTGGGAAAATGTGGGATACAAATGCAACAAATAAATAAATAAATATCCTGGTCCTGAATTGGGTCTTCCTATTTTGCTATCATGATTGACAAGAAGACACCCACTTGGTTGTTATGATGCAGGTATGGCTGCTATATACCTTCTTCAGTTACCAGCTGTTGGTGTATCTGCTGCAGCAGGAAGGGCTGGGTTCTCCAGATGGCCTGGAACCTTGTTTTGAGGCCCTCAAGTTCCCTTATGATCTTAAAGCGTCTACAGCAGAAGAGAGAAATATCATATGTTTACATCCACCTCCCAATGGCTGCTCTCTGCCACCCTCAGATCACGATTGGGTGATCATAGTAAATGACAGCAGATAAAGACCTGCATGGTCATCTACAGAGTCAGGGCACAGGAAGGATATGTGTTGGTGTAGTTAATAGAGTGAGAACTCTGGCACTTAGATGGCCTGTGTTTGAGTCCTGCTACTGACAACCCATGATGGTATTTGTTTTGGAAAATGGTGCCTAGCACTCCTGGCCCTTGCTTTATCATCTGCTATTTAGATATGGAATGTTTTATCTCAGTACAAGGGAAGGAGAAAACCAAAATAATCCCACACGAACCAACACAGAGAGAATACAGTAGGAATGACCAAATGAGTGAACCAGGAATCCATCAAGAGATGTCCTTTATTCAGCGGTGGTGCACAATTCACATATGTTCAGGATAATATATTGTAGAGATACAATGGGACTGAACACAGGGCTGTGTTTTAGCATCAAAGCCTTCATCAGGAGTCCTAGTGAGGTTGTCTTATTTATGAACATGGTTATAAAAGGATCAAAGGAGCAATTGAGCTGGTTTCACTTTCTTAGATCCTGCAGCTCAGGAAAGAGGCATTTCTTTGCTAATGATTGCTCAGATCGTTCCTTTGATCCTTTTATAAAATTGTTCAAACATAATACAGTTTCACTGTGGCTGTTGTCTACATATGCACCACACCTGTATTTTTCTGGTTTTCTGACTATATGATTTTCATGTGCAACTCAGGCAGCCAGATGTGTTTCATTGTTTGTATCACCTACTCCAAAATATAAATTAGGTAACACCTATATTTTGTGGCTGAATCCTTCTTTTGATTTTCATTGCTTGCAACACCATGGTACTGTATTTTTCAAAAGGGGTTATGATGCAGGGAGCAGTACATTTTTGCTGGTTAGATGTGACATCCCTATATGTGGCACCCCTCAGCTATATGGGTATCTGGAAGGTTTGGATGTGGGTTCATAGGAGGCACATGTGTTTGCTTACCGGGCCAGGGTCATCTGGATTCCTTTCCAGACCTTTCTTGCTGCAGCATGGACTGGCTTCTTGCTCCCCTCCCACTCCCCCAAGGCCAGAAAAGGGCACACAGTATATCAAAAATTGCTCTCAGCCAATGTCATGGCCATCGTGGTGCCCCGCATTCTGACTCACCGTCCTCTCAGGGTGAACAGGTCCTATAGCACTCCTCTGTCTGGCAACCCGCCTTCCTCCTGCTGCTGTACCAGCAGACACCGGCCTTTTAGGGCACTCACATACTGAAGAGCCCCTCCTTAATCCCTGCTATGATGACAATGGGAAACTCTGTGGGGGTGTCATTTCCTGCCCCGTGGAATTTAAGGAAGGCTCTGGCGTTTCCTCAGGGCCTTCACAACAGGTTGCTTGTCCTTGTAAGTTGCAGCCTTGCCTGGTCTTCTGTCTTGCCTTGCCTGACCTCCACCGTGCCTGCTATGTCCTCAGTCTTGCCTTGCCTACCTTTTCTCCAGTCCAGCCTTTCCAGCCTTGCCTCCAGCCTAGTCTTGCTTGCTTTGTCTCCTGCCCAGCCTCACCTGCCTTGCCTGTATCCAGTCCGAGCCTGCCTTGCCTGTCTCCAGTTTGAACCTGCTTTGCCTATCTCCAGTCCAGGCCACCTTGCCTAGTCCAGGTGACTTGTCTGCCACCAGCCAGGACCCGGCTAACCACTGGGTTGACCAGGTAGTGGCAATGTGGCTTCCCTGAGTTGTGACAGATTGTGAAGGCCATGAGCTCCGATGAGTCACTCCATCTGCCTTGCAGTTTCTCCAGCAATTGACTATTCAGGTCCAGCAGCTCGCTGGTTTAGTCCAGGACCTGTCCGCCTGGATGGACCATTTCAAAGTGCTTGTGGTGCAACAGGCTCCAGCTCCTTCAGGCCCTGACCCAGTTCCCACGGCTGCCCCAGTAACTCCAGGTATCTGGCTTGTGGCCCCACCAAGATATGATGGGAACCTCAAAGACTACAGAGGATTTATTAACAGTGTCGGATAATTTTTGAACTCCAAGCTACGGATTTCTCCTCTGACAGGCCCCAGTGCTCAATGACATCCATAGTTTTTTAGGACAGTTCAAGTGGGTCTTTGAAGAACCTGGGAAAGTCACATCAGCAGCTTCTGAGCTTCTTAGATTGAAGCAGGGGACATGGACCCGGGCAATTATGCTATACAGTTCTGCACTCTAGCTTCTGAATTAAGTTGGAATAACAAGAGCCTTATTTCAGCCATTTGGCAGGGTTTGGCACCCCAAATCTAGAATAAGCTGGCTGGGCAAGACCTTCTTACTACTCTGGATGACCTTATCAGTCTCTGTAATATGATAGATATCCAGATCCAGGAGTGAACCCAGGAACTGTGCTCCTCGGAGGAGACGACGTTGAAGGTGCCTAGCTACCAGTACCTTCAATGCACTTCCAGTCAGAGGGAGGAACCACTTCCTGATCTTGAAGAGCCTCACCCCCTGATCTTGAAGAGCCTATGCAGGTGGACCACTCCTCTCTCTCTGTTCAGGAGAAGCAGAGGTGCAGGAAATTGAATTTATGTCTCTATTGTGGTGAAAAAGCACATTATGCTCCTAAATGCCCTAACAAGCCTGGACCCTTAAACCAAGTTGGTACAGTGCTGAACCCACATCCCGCGATTCCTAGTACTCAATTTATAGTTCCAGCAGTGCTCGACTTGGATCAAGGCGCAGGTGGGAACTTTGAGGAGGAGGTACTGTCATGGTCATCGCCATGCCCCACACCCTGACTCACCATAATCTCAGGGTGAGCTGTTTCTGCGACGCATCTCTGGGCTACAGCCCGCCTTCCTCCTGCAGCTGTGCACTGGCAGCCATTGGCCTCTTATGGCATGCATGCACCGAAGAATCCTTCCTTATTCCCTGCTGTGGCGATGCTGGGAAACCCCACGGGGGATGTCACTTCTTGCCCCATAGAATTTAAGGAAGGCCCTGGCATTTCCTAGGGGCCTTTGCAACAGGTCACTTGTCCTTGTAAGTCACAGTCTTACCTGATCTTCTGTCTTGCCTCGTCTGACCTCCACCGTGCCTGCTTTTCCCTCAGTCTTGCCTAGCCTGCCTTGTCTCTAGCCTAGCCTTGCCACCAGCTCAGCCTTGCCTCCAGCCCAGTCTTGCTAGTCTTGTCGCCAGCCCAACTTTGCATGCCTTGTCTCCTGCCCAGCCTCGCTTGCCTTATGTGTCTCCAGTCTGAGCCTGCCTTGCCTGTCTCTAGTCCAGCCCACCTTGCATAGTCTGGGTGACTTGTCTGCTGCAAGCCAGGGCCTGGCCAACCTTCAGGTTGACCAGGTAGCGCCAACACGGCTGCGGCTCAAGGGTCTCACCTTCTTTGATTTCTGACAGCCACAGAGAAATTGTGCTTGCTCCTGGCGGCCATGTTCATGCTCTATGAAGAAGGTTCACTAGGAGCCACTGCAGAATCCAGGACTAGAAACAAGCCATCATGGTGCCTATGTGCCATGTAAATGGCAGGGACACAATGCTATCTACATATGTATGTTACATATTGAACTGGTGCAAAATGATGCCACTCATATGTGGATATTGCCATTTACCCACCATCTGTTTTTCATGTTTAGACTACCCTGTAACTTGGGATCCAATTATATCCTGATCTTCCTTCAGCTTGTGCATGTTGCCACAGCTGTTGTTCAAGGACACTCTACAGGGGCAATTCTATAACTTGATGCTTCGAGTTAGGCACCTTGATGCTGCATGCTGAGCCCAAATTCTATAGCAGCATCTTGGAGCCAAGATTCAAATATAGAATACTCCCGTAAGTTGATATCAATACACCTATGTTTAGGTGTGCCTACTTACACCTAAATGTTTATCCACTCCTACTCTAGCTGAGATAATATTTAATCACCTCTCTGACTTCATGTGCAACTTTCTTTAAATTAGTCCCCTTATTTTCTAACTCCTCTTACCTATATGTTCCATCTTTGCTTATATCCTACGCTGTCTATGAAAATGTTTTATTATGTATTGTGTTGACTTTGTAAGTGGTATACTATGCCATACTTTGTATTGCTATTTGAATATTTTTACTGCTGTAATTGTCTATTGCTTTCAAAAGCTCAAAAAAATCCAAAATTGTGGAGGAAAAGACCTCAATAGTCTGCTGCACTCGGTGATTCTTTACAGAGACACAGTGCTCAACAGACAACCAACTCAACCGGTGGTGGGAAGCGGGGCTGGTGGTTGGGAGGCGAGGATAGGTACAAATCAAGGTAAGGTATACACAAAAAGTAGCACATATGAGTTTATCTTGTTGGGCAGACTGGATGGACCATGCAGGTCTTTTTCTGCCGTCATCTACTATGTTACTATGTTATGTTTGATTTATTCTTACTTTACATCGCCTTGAGTGAATTCCTTCAAAACGGCTATAAAAAAAATCCTAATAAATAATAAATAAATAAATACAGAAATAAGTATGTCATAAGTTGGCATGTATGCCATGCAGATTGTGCAGTTATAATATTCATACATAAGTAGGAGACATGCCCAAGCTCCAGTCATGTGCACACTCCCCTTGCAGTTACGCAGTATAGTACTTAATCGTCTGTTACAGAATAGTGCTTAGTGCACTTGTGCACATAAGTGCCAATTAGGGTGCAGTTATATGTGCAAGGGCCTATAACTTATAGAATTGTGCTTCACAACAGTGGTGTTCCTACCATTAGGTCAACTGAGGTGGGGGCCTCAGGTGGCACTTTTCATGGAGCGGCATCCCCCCACAACAGCCACGATCTGGCATCTCCCCCTGCCCTTCCTCCCTCAATCCCCTTCCCTGAATCTACCTTCTTTTCTTGTTTTCCAAAAGTCAGCAGCAGAAGTGATTCCTATAGGTTGCCCTGCCGCTGGCACTGGCCTCTTCATTCTGCTGTTGCCTGCCATGAGCCGCACTAGAGAGAGGAAGCTGTTGCCGGTGGCAGGACACCCTATGGGAATCACTGCCACTGCTGACTTTTGTAAAACAAGAAAACAAGGTAGATTCAGGGAGGGGGGGTTGAGGAAGTAAAGGGGGGGGGGGGATGCCAGACCATGGCTGTGAGGGGGAGGGGGAAAGAGTTGGGAGAGAAAATGAGAGTGTGAATGGAGAAATTTGGACTTGAGGGGTGGGGGTAGGCAGCATCTCATCTCTCGCCTCAGGCGACAAATTGCTTTGGGCCGCCCCTGCTTCACGTGTATCTGCTGGCATTTTGAAATAGTTGCATGTGGATCTTGCTGCTCATTGTTGTCAGGGGGTGGAGATATGTATATTTTACAAACAGCCTCCACGCCTATAGCTGCTTTTGTGAAATGATGCCTCCACTTTCCATATTCATATCTTTGCATAAACATTCTTTTTAAAACTGTTCTATGTGTATTGTATATTTCTAGATGGATTTGTCTAAAAAACTACGTAGAATTTCCCTCTAGATATGCATGACCATTTGGTCTCATTTTCCAAAAATATAATGTTATCTTTGTTATTCATTTGTCATCAAATAACTATCTGCTAAAAAGTTCCTAAGCATCAAATTTGGAGTGAATTGAGCCCCTAACTGTGTTAATATTTGGAACTGTCAAGAGGTTGTCAGACACTGGGATACAGTTAGATTAGCTGTACTAAGATTCCAGATACAGGGATAAAGTGCTACTGAAAACCATTTCTTTTCTCTCATTAAATATGTTTCGCCTTCAGGTCAACTTTTTCTCTATAATTATCTTCCATTGCCACTGTTTAGTTTGCAAGTTCCTGTGCTGGCATCAGTGTGTGGAGCCACTTCAGCTTCACTTTTTCTGGTGGCCCAAAGGATATATTTCTGCCACTCTTCTGCAGTGGAATATTACTGTGGTTGTATATTTTCACTGTTCATTGTGTGGCAACCTCTAAAAAAAAAACCTACCCATTTTTCACAGCTACCCCTAATCAGATAATTTTGCAAATCAGTTTTATTGTTTTTTTTTTTTTTTGCCACAGCTACAGTCTGTACCAATGTCAGTGCATTGAGTGGCGTTGGATGGAGCTTTCACTGTTGAGATGTTTGATTTTGCAGCAGCTGTCTTTTTTTAGACCATTGTCCATAAGAAAACAAATCTCAGTGGCTTAAAAAATGCAAAGGGTGCCATAACATAATGATGGACATGGACACCTGTTATTTGTATCTCTCCAGTCGTGCCCAATCATGAGATTTCAATGTGGACCATACAGGTCTTCATGTTAAGAGCAATTCTATATCTAGGTGCCCGCATAGATGTACCTCTTGCATGCATAAATTTAAAGAATACTAATGCTTACACATGTAAGCGAACACTTACCTATGTAAGTGCTAGCAGGGTTCTTAAGTGGCACAGAGTATAAATACAAGGGGGCATGCATACGTACAGCGCATGGGTGGACAATGGGCAGGGCTTCTATCTACATGTGTGCTGATACCAGGTTATGCTAGTATTCCATAGTTGAATCTGGCACCCAGATGACATTATAGAATAGACTATCACTACACATTCCCAGGATGTCTAATTGGAAGCACTCAATTATACACGTGCCTTCACAGAGTATGAGGAAACACCTTTTGGCAGTTCTAAGTCCAACCTAATTGCATATGTATTGCAATTAGATGTACTGTATTGACCTGATAAAACATAGAGCTGCAATGAATGCTGAGGATTCATCCATGTTGAGAGGGCAATGTACACTGTATCAAAGCCAGTACAGAAGAAGGTTGAGTATGTACTGGAGACAGCAAGTAACCTGGATGTACAATGCTGAAGCTAAGATATCAAAGGGTCTCAATGTTGATGCAGGCAACTCTGATGTCAGTTTCTAGTGCACTGAATGAGGAAACTTCTCCAACAAAATGGAAAGCATTAGGCTCTAAATCTCAATGAGTAAGAGAAGTCCTCACAGAGGCTTTGCTTGCTGATCATGCTCTATTCAGACTTCTCCAATTTAGTACTATTATGACTCATTATAAAAGGTCCTGAGGTTACGTCTACAGGTAAGAAGTATTCTCTGATCATGAGCAATCCACTGGCCTTCCCTATAAACCCTTCATTCAACAATAAAGGAGAACGTCTATTTCAGAAAACCTATTCCTGGTTCCTTAAAGTAGAGAGATTGCAATTGCCTACAAGATACTTAAACTCTGGAATTCGTTGCCAGAGAATGTAGCTTAGTGGGGTTTAAAAAAGGTTTGGATGGCTTCCTGAAGGAAAAATCTATAGACCATTATTCAGATGGACTTGGGGAAATAAAATGTATTGTATAGTTTTGGGAGCTTGCCAGGTACTTGTGACCTGGATTGGCCACTGCTGGAAACAGGATGCTGGGCTTGATGACCCAGTATGGCTATTCTTATGTCCTTATACTTTTTTTCATTGCTCCTAGTCTTTGGCATGCTCTTTCCCTGTTTCTGCGAGTTGAAACCTGTTACAAGAAATTCAAGGCAGGTGTGAAAATTCATCTGTTTGAGTCTACATATGGCTTAAGGAATGCAGGAAAGTTCTGAATGTGAAAGATAGAAAAATAACAGCAGATAAAGATCATAAGGCATATCCAGTTTGTCCATCCATATGTATACTATCCTTTCCTCCCCCCTAAAGACCCTACGTTCTTGTTCCATGCTTTCTTGAATTCATATACAGTCTTCATCTCCATCACCTCCATGGAAGGCTGCATTGATCACTCTTTCAGTAAAGAAGTATTTCCTTAGATTACTCTTGAATCTATCCCCTTTCGCCTTAATCATATGCCTCCTTATTCCAGCGCTTTCTTTTTTGAATTCAGGTACTGTCTTCGTCTCCACCACCTCAACCAGGAAGCTGTTCCATAAATTCATCATCCTTTCCGTGAAGAAGTATTTCCTCAGGTTACATCTGAGTCTATTCACTTTCCAATTCACCCTATGCCCCCTCATTCCAGAGTTTCCTTTATTTATTTATTTATTAGGATTTATTTACTGCCTTTTTGAAGGAATTCACTCAAGGCGGTGTACAGTAAGAATAGATCAAACATGAACAGGAGGCAATTAGAGCAGTAAAAATATTCGAACAACAATACAAAGTTTGGCATGGTATACTACTTGCAATGATTACACAATATGTACTAGAACATTATAATTGAAAGAGACTCACCTCCTGTGCATTTATGCCACATAGGTATTTAAATGTCTCTAACAAAGAACAAATCTTAAAGAAACTTCAGACAGCACAAAACACAGCAGCCAGACTTATATTTGGAAAAACACAATTTGAAAGCGCAAAGCCTCTCCGTAAAAAGCTACATTGGCTTCCAATTAAAGAACGTATTGCCTTCAAAATCTGTACCATGGTCCACAAAATTATCTATGGTGAAGTCCCGGGATATATGATAGACCTTATTGACCTACCAACTAGAAACACATCTAATTCAACACGAACATACCTGAATCTGCATTACCCTAGCTGCAAAGGTCTTAAATACAAATCCACTTACGCATCCAGCTTTTCCTACATAAGCACACAACTGTGGAATGCACTACCAGCAACTGTGAAAACAACATACAACCACCTTAACTTCCATAAACTATTAAAGACTAATCTGTTCGAGAAGGCATACCCCACTGATCCAACCTAAATGACTGATCTGGGCAACACAACAAAGCAAAGCAAGTAATGGCCAGAACACATCCAGTCCATTGACTGTCCTACATGAACTTCTTATTACCACAAATCACTCTGTATTTGTTCACACCGGAGACTGTAACACACCTCCGGTACTATGTAAGCCACATTGAGCCTGCAAATAGGTGGCAAAATGTGGGATACAAATGTAACAAATAATCCCTCTCTCACCCAGTGGCGTAGCCAGACTGCCAATTTTGGATGGGCCTGAACCCAAAGTGGGTGGGCACAAAATTTTCTCTCTACCCCCCTCCCCCAGCAAAAATTTAGTCACGCTAATCAGATGCATTAGTCACACAGGGTAAAGTGCTGCTTTTCAGTGCATAAGATTTCAGAAAATTTATTTAATAGCCTAACACCCTTTTCAGTGAGCTTTCAGAGGCCAAAACCTCCTGCCTCAGGTCAGTAAAATGCTGTTACGGTATCCTCGCCTGACCTAAGGAAGGAAGTATTGGTCTCTGAAACTTCATTAACACAGGTACCATATTACTTTATCTTAAATTAAAAATAAAATTATTTTCTTTACCTTTCTTGTATGGCCATTTACTTTTTCTCATTGTGTCGCTCCCAGTCTCTAGATTCTGCTTTCCTTCGTTTTCGCTTAACTCTTCTGCCACGGTTTCCTGGCCATTTCTCATTTTTTTCTCCTTTTTCTTTGCTTTCTTCAATATTTTTCTGCCTCTCTCTCTCTCTCTCTCTCTGTCCTGATTTAATTCATTCTTACTATCCATTCTTTAATTTCCTTTATCTACTTATGGCTTTTCATCTTTTTCTCACCCTTGTTCTCCCCATGCCCCTTCCTCTTATTCTCCAGTCTTTCACTACTCTCCTTTTCCATCCTGCAGCTCTCTTCTTTCTCTCCCCATCCTTCCAGTCTCCCCTCTCTCTCCCCATCCTTCAAGTCTCCCCTCTCTCTCCCCATCCTTCCAGTAGTCTCCCCTCTTTCTTTCTGCATCCTTCCGTCCAGTGTCACCTCTTTCTCCCTACCCTTCCATCCAGCGTCTTCCCTCTTTCTCTCCCCATCCTTCCATCCATCTTCCCTCTCTCCTGATCCTTCCATCTAATGTCTCTCTCTCCCTCTTTCTAACCAGTGTCTCTGTATCACTCTACCCTTTTCTGTTCAGTGTCCCTTCTCTCTTCACATCCTTCCAGTCTCTCCCCTTTCTCTCTGCATCCTTCCAGTCTCTCCCCTTTCTCTCCCCATCCTTCCATCCAGAGTCTCTCTTCCCATCCATCCGTTTTCCCTCTTTCTCTCCCCATCCTTCCATCTGTTTTCCCTCTTTCTCCCCATCCTTCCATGTTTTCCCTCTTTCTCCCCATCCTTCCATGTTTTCCCTCATTCTCTGCCATCCTTCCATGTTTTCCCTCTTTCTTTGCCATCCTTCCATCTGTTTCCCTCTTTCTCTGCCATCCTTCCATCTGTTTTCCCTCTTTTCTCCCCATCCTTCCATGTTTTCCCTCATTCTCTGCCATCCTTCCATGTTTTCCCTCTTTCTCTGCCATCCTTCCATCTGTTTCCCTCTTTCTCTGCCATCCTTCCATCTGTTTTCCCTCTTTCTCCCCATCCTTCCATGTTTCCCTCTTTCTCCCCATCCTTCCATGTTTTCCCTCATTCTCTGCCATCCTTCCATGTTTTCCCTCTTTCTCTGCCATCCTTCCATCTGTTTCCCTCTTTCTCTGCCATCCTTCCATCTGTTTTCCCTCTTTTCTCCCATCCTTCCATGTTTTCCCTCTTTCTCTGCCATCCTTCCATCTGTTTCCCTCTTTCTCTGCCATCCTTCCATCTGTTTTCCCTCTTTTCTCCCCATCCTTCCATGTTTTCCCTCTTTCTCCCCATCCTTCCATGTTTTCCCTCATTCTCTGCCATCCTTCCATCTGTTTTCCCTTTCTCTGCCATCCTTCCATCTGTTTCCCCTCTTTTTCTCCCCATCCTTCCATCTGTTTTCCCTCTTTTTCTCCCCATCCTTCCATGTTTTCCCTCTTTTCTTCGACGAGGCCCGCCCTGCATGCCAGCGCCAGCCCCCATTGCCGGCCACTGCTGCTTTTCCTGTTGAGCAGCAGGGCCGGCGCTACAAAAAGAAGAAACGCTAACGGTGCTAAGGATGAAAAATGTTTAAAAAAAAAAGCGCGGCACCGGCAGGCACTGTCTTGGCAGCCTTGAGGCATTGGCTGCTGGCTCGCAGGCTCCTCCCGTCTCTTACGTTACTGCCCCTGCGTCGCTCCAGGGGAAGTGACGTAGGAGACGGGAGGAGCCTGCGAGCCAGCAGCCAATGCCTCAAGGCTGCCAAGACAGTGCCTGCCGGTGTCGTGCTTTTTGAGCAGCAGGGCCGGCGCTACAAAAAGAAGAAGCGCTAACGGCGCTAAGGACGAAAAATGTTTTTAAAAAAAAGCGCGGCACCGGCAGGCACTGTCTTGGCAGCCTTGAGGCATTGGCTGCTGGCTCGCAGGCTCCTCCCGTCTCTTACGTTACTGCCCTGCTGCTCAACAGGAAAAGCAGCAGTGGCCGGCAATGGGAGCTGGGGCTGGCGCTGGGTGGGCCTGGGCTGAAATTGGGTGGGCCTGGGCCCAGCCAGGCCCACCCGTAGCTACGCCCCTGCTCTCACCTTTCTTCCAAAGTATACATACTGAGATCTATATGTCTGTCCCTATATACTTTATGATGAAGACCACTGACCATTTTAGTAGCTGCCCTCTGGACTGGCTCCATCCTGTTTATATCTTTTTGATGATGTGGTCTCCAGAATTGCACACAATACTCCAAATGAGGTCTCACTAGAGAGACTTATAAGAGGCATCATCACCTCCATTTCCAGCTGGCCATTCAACTTCCTATGCACCCAAACATCCTCCTGGCTTTTACTGTCACCTTTTCTACCTGTTAGGCTATGTTAAGATCATCAGATATGATCATCCCTAAGTCCTGCTCTTTTTCATGCACAGAAGTACTTCTCCTTTGGGATTTAGTACATAAGTATGTAAGTACATAAGCACTGCCACGCTGGGAAAAGACCAAAGGTCCATCAAGCCCAGCACTCCATCTCCGACAGCAGCCAATCCAGGCCCCAAGAACCTGGCAAAACCCCAAAATTTAATAACGATCAATGGACTTTTCCTTCAGGAATCTGTCCAGACCCCCTTTAAACTCAGCAAGGCCAGCTGCCGTCACTACCTTCTCCGGCAATGAGTTCCAGAGTCTAACCACACGCTGAGTAAAGAAAAACTTTCTCCGATTTGTTTTAAACCTACCACATTCTAATTTCATCTTGTGTCCCCTGGTTCTATTATTGTTAGAAAGTGTAAACAAATGCTTCACATCTGTCCGCTCTATCCCACTCATTATTTTGTAGACCTCTATCATATCACCCCTCAGCCGCCTTTTCTCCAGGCTTGGCTTGGCTCTGCATTTTTTAGCATTAAATCTTAGCTGCTAAATCCTGGACCCAGTGGTGTAGCCACACGTATGCCTGGGTGGGCCAGGGCCCACCCACTTAGGGCTCAGGCCCACCAACAGTAGCACACGTTTGGTTGTAGCTGGTGGGGATCCCAAGCTCAGCCAGCTGAAGACTTCCCCTTGATGGTAACGAAAACAGTGCTCTCCACGATACCAGCACCTGCTCATGTTCAGTTTTCTGCACATGCCTGCTGCAGAGTGAAAAGGTAGAAATTAGCATTTTCTCACCTGCTGAGATATTTTTTTGGTGGTGGGAGCGGGGTGGGAGAGAGCACTTGGTGCCCACCCACTTCTTGCCTAGGCCCACCCAAAATCTGTAGCTGGCTACGCCCCTGCCTGGACCATTCTTCAAGCCTTGCCAGGTCTCTTTTTATGCTGTACATGGGAAAAGAGTTAGGTATAAACAATTTTTTATAGCTACCTTTCTTTATCAAGCCAGTAAGATGTGGAATGATCTTCCTTTGAATATTAGAACATCTGATGATTATTTGCAATTTAGGAAACATTTAGGGGGTCTTTTACTAAGGTGCACTAGCATTTTTAGCTCATGCTAAAATTCAGCTGGCGCTAAACACTGAGACACCCATTATATTCCTGTGGGCATCTCAGCATTTAGTGTCAGCTGATTTATAGCACAAACTAAAAATGCTAGACCCCCTTAAAGACTTCGCTAGTTCAGAAATTTGTATTGGATAGATTATTATTATTGAGTCATTTTATTTTGTATATTCCCTCGGCATGCCTGAATTCTTGTAATTTGTTATACGCATTGAACTTGCTTAGGTACATGTGGGATATAAGCATTGTATTAGTATTAGTATCCACACCTATTGCAAATTTTAGTGTCATCTGTAACGAGGCAAACTTTACTAGACAGACCTTTTGCAATTTGAATCACAAAAATGTTAAAAAGAGCCAGTCCAAAGACCAAACCCTGTGACACACCACTGATAGCATCCTTTTCCTTGACATCATGAACTTCATTTGCATTTTGATGTCATCAGGAGCCTACTAGTTGAGTTAGAGGCCCTTTTACTAAGCTGCGTAAGCGTCTTTGCGCACCCAATGCACGCCAAAATGGAGTTACCATCCAGCTACCACGTGCCTCTTGTGGTAATTTCATTTTTGGCGTGCGTCTGATATGCACATCTGAAAAATAATTTTTATTTTCAGACGAGCATATCGGACGCACGCCAAGTGGCATTTGGCATGCGTAGGTCATTGTCACCTGGTTACCTTGTGAGTCTTTACCGCTATTTCAATGGCTGGTGGTAAAGTCTCAGACCTAAAATGGATGCACAGCAATTTTCATTTTGACGTACATCCATTTTTGGCAAAAATAAAAAAAGTAAATCATAAAATAATATCAACGGAAGACCACAAAATATACAATACCAAGTCTGCAACCTCACTACCTTGGATAAACACTATACTTTTTAATTTTTTATAATGCAATTATAAAGTGTTTGAATGTGCTCAGACCATACCCATTCCAACCATTATATCCCCAAAGGGAGTATGTGGTGATGTCACAGATGGAACCATCATTGCACATTTGGTGTTCCACCTCCTTACCGTGTATGTACATACATCTAGGTTGATTCTGAACTCTTACGCATATAGCATAGATTAAACCAAAGAACTCTCTGTATATAGCATATATTCAATATATTAAAAGAACATATTCACAATGCCCTAAATTCAAAATATACATAAGTCTCCTCACTACTGGACTAATGAGCTCAAACAAATGTAACCTTCAAATCTACATGCTATAACTACCTAGCATGTTCAAAAAGAGGTACAGTGCACTTGATAACATTGCATATATAACCCACATACAGTTCTTAAGAGTCTCCCAAAACAAATCATACCCAAATAAACAGACCTGTTTTACCACTTCACTTGGAGGATATATCATGCTCGCATAAGTGCTGTTAAAACCAAATCAGTCCATTCAACAAATTATTCTAGCCAGCTCCACTTCCCTTTTTTACAGGCGAGCTGAAAAATGGATTGGCGCATGCCCAAAACCTGCGGCAACACTACCACAGGCCATTTTTCAGCGCGCCTTTGTAAAAGGATCCCTTAGTTAGCACCTGAACCTTGTCCGTGTCTCTTTGTTGTGTTATGGATGCAGCCAGGCTCATATTTGGAAAAACGCGATTCAAAAGCGCCAAACCCTTCCGAGAAAAACTGCATTGGCTCCCAATCAAAGAACGTATTGCTTTCAAAATCTGCACCATGGTTCATAAAATTATCTACGGCGAAGCCCCGGGATACATGACAGACCTCATAGACCTACCAACCAGAAACACAACAGGATCAACACGAACATACCTAAATCTCCACTACCCAAACTGCAAAGGACTCAAATACAAATCAACTTATGCATCCAGCTTTTCATACATAAGCACACAACTATGGAACGCACTACCAATAGCAGTGAAAACAACGTATGACCACCTAAACTTCCAGAAATCACTAAAAACTAACCTGTTTAAAAAGGCATACCCTACCGACCCAACTTAAATGCCTGAACCCTGCAACACAACGAAACCAAAGATTGTAATGGACATAAAATACCTCTTCCTCTCCACAATTCCCTAATATGTCTGTTACACATGAACCTTATTCTACCACAATATCACTTTGTATTTGTTCATACCGGAATGGGCGGACACCTTTACGGTACTATGTAAGCCACATTGAGCCTGCAAATAGGTGGGAAAATGTGGGATACAAATGTAACAAATAAATAAATAAAATAAAGTACTTTCCTGTTCAATGATGGATTTCTTTTCTTTCTCAATTGTATTGTAGTGTGCTCCGCCTTGATATGCTTGCCAAGAAAGGCAGTATATCAATTTCCCTACACCAGTTCCAGTAGTGTGCGGATTCATGCACACAAATTTACACCTGTTCTAAAGATGGTGTAAATTAGTACATGTATTCTATGGGCCTACTCACATATTTTATAAAATATACATGTACATCGTAACTATACTTCTGCACCTACTAATCTATGTTCTCTGGTTGCCTACACAGAGAGATCACATAAAGGTAGGTGCACTCTTTCTGTACACCTACTTTTTATGCATGTATGAAACCATGCAATTGTATAAAAGCACTGTTTCTCATGTAAAACAGATAGAAAAGGTTTTGTAAAATCATGCCCTGAAAGGGTACATGCTCTTCCTCTTGAGATTCTCTATGTAATTATTATTTTAGATTTAGTTCAACTCTGGTAGCTGAAAGCAAACTAGATTCAGGTATAATCTAGAAGTAATGGGATTTGATATACTGTCTTTCTATGGTACAATCAAAGTGTTTTATATTTATTATATGCAGGCACTTTTTCTGTCTTTGATGGGCTCACAATCAGTTTTGTTCCTGGGGCAATGAAAGATTAAGTGACTTGCCCACAGTCATAGGGAGCTGCAGTAGGGATTGAACCCAGATTTTACTGTGAGATTCACTACCTGTAGTACCTCACATGACTTAATTGAGGCTTCAGGTTTTACTTGAGGCAATGGAGGGTTAAAGGGTTTGTTTAAAGTCACAAGAAATATCAGTGGGGTTTGGGTCCTGACCTCTTTGGTCTACAGCCCATTGCTCTAACCACCGGACTTCTCTGACTCAACCAGCCTGGAGAGCAGGGTCCAGTTAGCACAAGGATCCTCCCCACACTCCCACACCTCTGACACAAAAGCATAAGGCCTCTGTACCCCCAACATCTCTTCTCTACCACTCTTACGTCAAAAATTAAACTTTGGGCACAACCCAGTCACTTCTTTTCCCACCTACACTTCTGAAGTACCCACTAACTCTTCCTACAGGCCTCAGATTGCATCTCTGCATTATAATATTTGTGTCCAAAGATCATGACTACATTTTGTCACATTTTTCCCTTTTTAAACAGTCTGCTTGTTATTTTATCATGATGATTTATATATTAACTGATACTGGCAAACAACACAACAGTTACTCGCTGGCACTGTGGAACTGATATTTGTTTAGAGTTGTTGATTGTATAGGTTGTGTTGGGTAGCTTCAGAAATATGGGGCTGGAATTTAGTTAAGAATTTAGAAAATTAGAAAATTGCTGCAAACTAGTGGATTTATTCCCATTGTTTGCATTATCACAATAATCAAAGGCAGCCATATTATTCTGCATACGTATTAACTGGCTTAAAAACAAAAACCAAAAACATGTTGCACATTGCAATTTGATTAATTCACCAGGGAGTATCTCTTAAGGCTTTTAAAGCTAAAGATTTCAATGTTGTTGTTTTTTTTTAATTTGTCCCCTCTTTTACAGCTGTGGGCAGTAGAATTTGAACACATGCAGAGTTTTGTGTTTTGTAGTCCTGTGGGATTTTCAGAAGCATTGCTGTCAAGGCCCATGAATCATGTTATTACACACCGACCTCTGCACTGATTAAAATGTCTGCAGTTTTGTGATTATTTTAAAACCTGGATACTAGGATTGCTTGAAGAATAGTTATCCTTTTAAAATTACTTGAAGAGAGTCATGTGATATGGTGAACAGCTTCACCGCATCTGTGAGCTGCTCGGGTCCCCATCTCTAAATCATCGTTTACAAGTGCCAATCAACAACAGAACAAAAATGTATTTTGCTGGAGAGCATTATTAATACATGGACAAATATTTAACGAGATCACAAATGGCATTGGCCTCAAAACTGCCAAAAAGAAAGGAAGAACGCGGTTGGGCTCTGGATGGCAACATGGTGGCTTCTCCTCCAACTATGCAACCATTTCTACTGTTTGCAGCTCTAATCACAGAGCTAACAGAATCGGTAGTAAAGGCATTGGATTCACGGTTCACTCAATTTTCTCAGCAATTATCTGGTATAACTGCACTTCCCTCTGAGCTTACTCGCCAGATGGGTGAGCTGGAAGCACAGATAGTAGAAGTGGAGGACATCCAACAGACCCAGGCCTCAGACCTCACCTGGCTGGAACACCTCATTCAAACTCAACAGGAGCATGTAGAAGATTTGGAGAGTCACTCCCATAAGAACAAACGAGTAGTCATACTGGGTCAGACCAATGGTCCATCTAGTCCAGTATCCTGTTTTCCAAACAGTGGCCAAGCCAGGTCACAAGGACCTGACAGAAACCCAATTAGCAGCAACATTCCATGCTGTCAATCTCAGGGCAAGCAGTTGCTTCCCCATGTCTGTCTCAATAGCAGACTATGGACTTTTCCTCCAGGAATTTGTCCAAACCTTTTTAAAATGGAGGAGTGGCCTAGTGGTTAGCATGGTGGACTTTGGTCCTGGGGAACTGGGTTCAATTCCCACTGCAGGCACAGGCAGCTCCTTGTGACTCTGGGCAAGTAACTTAACCCTCCATTGCCCCAGGTACAAATAAGTACCTGTATATAATATGTAAGCTGCATTGAACCTGCTATGAGTGGAAAAGTGCGGGGTACAAATGTAACAAAAATAAAAAAAAACCCAGATAAGCTATCCACTGTTACTACATCATCTGGCAAAGAGTTCCAGAGCTTAACTATTCATTGAGTGTAAACATATTTCCTCCTATTTGTTTTAAAAGTATTTCCATGTGACTTCTTCATATGTCCCCTAGTCTTTGTACTTTTGGAATAGGTAAAAAATCAATTTACTTCTGCTCGTTCTACACCACTCAGGATTTTGTAGACCTCAATCATATCTCCCCTTATCTGTCACTTTTTCAAGCTGAAGAGCCCTAGCCTCTTTAGCCTTTCCTCATACAAGAGGAGTTCCATCCCCTTTATCATTTTGGTCACTCTTCTTTGAAGCTTTTCTCATTCCGCTAAATATGTTTTTTGTAGTGCATTTTTTCTAGCGAAAAAGGTGCTGGTACTCAAATGCCGGGCCACCCTTCTGGGGTGGAGTGATCACTGAGGGACCCACCCCGCAACAGCCAGGCCTCCTGCAACCAGTTACAGAATCTATGACAAGGCAGAATTGTTGTGTAGAGCCTGAGCTCTTTCATTAAAACTTGGGGGACATGGGTCAATTTTAGCAGACAATGGAAAAGGTGCCGGTACTCAGTACCCCCTCAAAAAAAGCCCTGACTTTTTGAGATGTGGCGACCAGATCTGAATGCAATACTCAAGGTGCGGTTGCATCATGGAGTGATAAAAAGACATTATAGTATTTGTGGTCTTATTCACCATCCCTTTCCTAATAATTCCTGGCATCATGCTTGCTATTTTGGCTGACACTGCACACTGAGCAGAAGATTTTAGTGTATTTTTTTTTTTTTTTTTTTTGCTATATTTGTACCCCACGCTTTCCCACTCATGGCAGGCTCAATGCAGCTTACGTGGGGCAATGGAGGGTTAAGTGTCTTGCCCAGAGTCACAAGGAGCTGCCTGTGCTGGGAATTGAACTCAGTTCCACAGTTCCCCAGGACCAAAGTCCACCACCCTAACCACTAGGCCACTCCTCCACTCCACTACATGTTGGGTTTCGGGGGTGATACACCTAGATCTTTTTGTTGAGTGCTGACCCCCATGGTGGACCCTAGCATCAGGTAACTATGATTCAGATTATTCTTTCCAATGTACATGTCAGGCCTCTCAAGGGAAAAACTGGATTTGTGAGCCCTTGGACCACAGCCGTAGAGTGGTAGTGGGAGGCAGAACCCCCCAACCAGAACTGGGCAAAACACCAACAAGAGAGGGACTGCAGATGTAGATAAGCAAAGCAGACACACTGGACTAGAACACTTGAACTGGAACAAGACTTCACCTGCACTTGACTGCCGTTCCCCAGGGGTTGAGCCCCTAGGTGCGGGCAGATGGCAGGACTTACAGGATACAGGAACTCATACAGGGAATAGGACTCCAAAGCAAGCTTGACTAAACAGGACCTAGGAATCAGGACTCAGAACTGAGGGTACTTCCTCAGGTAACAGGATACAATAACAAGCTTGCACAAACAGGGACTGAGGGAAAGGCAGAGAGGAACTAGAGACACAGAATAAGACAGACAAGGCAGAACACAAAACTAGGCTACAACTACAAACTAAAACCAGAGCATTACCAGAAGGCTGAACACAAGGCAGCCACAAAACATACAGAGAAACCCTAGAGAGAAACAGGTTCACCACAGAATACTGCAACTGGAGAGAACAATCCCAGGTGTAGTATGGTGAGGGCTAATTACACACCCACTGGCAGCAGCCAGCATAAGAAGACAGAGCAAGAACTACAAGTAAAAGGAATATAACAAACACCACTGACCCAAACAGACACTGAAACAGAAGGCAGAAATGCCCACAAACAGACACACTGAAGCAGAAGGCAGAAATACCCACAGACAGAACCAAGCAGAAGTGCAACAGCACACCGACTGACCTATAGCGATGCAAAGGCAAACTTAGGAAGTTCCCAGCTGGTAATAAAGGCACTACAGGTGAGGTCACCAGCAGGGTGGGACTTAGCAACACAACAGCAGAGCACAGCTTAGCTGAACAGGATCCCGGAATGGACTAGACTGGACTGGAACAGATTTCAGGATTTTCACACAGGCTTCAGGATTTACACACAGACTTGGCTTGGCTGGAAGAACCCCAAAGCAAGTCCGACAGGGAATATAGTCACAATCGTGACAGTACCTCCCTCTCAAGGGCACTCCAGTCTCCACAGAAGATTCAGGTTTCCACGGGTAGCTATGGTGAAACCTACTGATGGGTTTCAAAACATGAGCCTGGAGTATAGGACTGGAATCAGCATCTTGGCTGGCACTGGAACTCGCACTGGACTCAGCATCTTGGCCAGAACCGGAACTTGGCTTGGACTTAGCATCTTGGCTGGAACTAGACCTCAGCCTGGACTCAGCATCTTGGCTGAAACTGGAACTCAGCGTGGACTCAGCATCTTGGCTGGAACTAGAACTCGGAGTGAACTCAGCATCTTGGCTGGAACTGGAACTCAAAAATGACTCAGCACCTTGGCTGGAACTGGAACTGAGAGTGGACTCAGCATCTTGGCTGGATCTGGAACTTGGAGTAGACAGCATCTTGGCTGGAACTAGAACTCGGAGTGGACTCAGCATCTTGGCTGAAACTGGAACTCAGCGTGGACTCAGCATCTTGGCTGGAACTAGAACTCGGAGTGAACTCAGCATCTTGGCTGGAACTGGAACTCAAAAACGACTCAGCACCTTGGCTGGAACTGGAACTGAGAGTGGACTCAGCATCTTGGCTGGATCTGGAACTTGGAGTAGACTCAGCATCTTGGCTGGAACTAGAACTCGGAGTGGACTCAGCATCTTGGCTGGATCTGGAACTTGGACTGGACTCAGCCTCTTGGCTGGAGCTGGAACTCGGCTTGAACTCAGCATCTTGGCCGGAACTGGAACTCAGGATGGACTCGGCATCTTGGCTGGAACTGGAACTCAGACTGGACTCAGCCTCTTGGCTGGAGCTGGAACTCGGCTTGGACTCAGCATCTTGGTTGGAATTGGAACTCAAGGACGACTCATCACCTTGGCTGGAACTGGAACTCAGAGTGGACTCAGCATCTGGGCTGGATCTGGAACTCGGACTGGACTCAGCATCTGGGCTGGAACTGGAACTCAGCTTGGACTCAGCATCTCGGCTGGATCTGGAACTCGAAGAGGACTCAGCATCTCGGCTGGAACTGGAACTCAGACTGGACTCAGACTCTTGGCTGGAGCTGGAACTCGGCTTGGACTCAGCATCTTGGCTGGAACTCCAAGAAGGCGACAGGTGAGCCAAGAACTCGGGACTTCTAAAACGCCTTCTTTCAGCATTGGCTTCGGGAGTAGTCCGCAGAACTGGATCCAAGAAAAGTCTGCAGCAATACTCGAAGAGCGTAATAGAAGGGTCAATAGCCAAGACAGGATTTTCCAAAAATGCCAGGCCACCCTTCAGGGGTGGAGTGATCACTGAGGAACCCACTCCACAATAGCCAGGATCCCTGCAACCAATCACAGAATCCATGACAAGGCAGAATTGATGTGTAGAGCCTGAGCTCTTTCATTAAAACTTGAGGTCCGTGGGTCAATTTTAGCAGACAATGGAAAAGGTGCCGGTACTCAGTACCCCCTCAAAAACAGCCCTGCTATATAGGCTTCATAGTATGGAAAAGAGAAATAGGGAGTCTGCATGACTTGTACTGTGAAAACACGAATGACAGAAATATATAATTTATCAAACATAGCGACCCTTTTACTAACAGAATTAGCATACGCTAAATGCTAAGAAGCCGAATTTATACCTATGGGCTTCTTAGTATTTCACGCGCATTAATTCCATTAGTAAAAAGGCTCTATAGTTCGCAATGTTTTATTCTGTTGTTTAGCATCCAAACCATAATACAAATCTTGTCATCCAGTCTGTTTGCAGGATTGAACCAAAGTATCACTGCAAGTAACATAAATTGCTTTCCAGAAGTCCCAAAGGAAACCTGATGAGATGGTTTTCCAAGACCAGACTAAGCTGTGTTTCATAGGAATGGCCTGAGAGTCCAAACTTAACATCAACAACTGAGCATTTGTGGAAGCCAAGCCAAAACTCAAGGCAGACCACTAAATCAGCATTGCTCAAAGTATCTGCCCTCGACTTTTCTCTGAAGAGTTATTAAATCTTGAATGTCATAACTTGCTAGTGGAATAACATTCATTATATGCTGAAGAAGGTGAGCAGTTGGGTCTCAGGGAGCACCTTGCCAGAAGGAAGCGGAGTACGTTTCACATGTGATGGCTGAAAAGCATTTTCCCTTTATACTATATCAAATGAATGTGGGTCTCCATTGCATTAACACTTGCCCTGTTTTACTCATAACTGTCTCAGTTTTGCCTCACAATAAGGCCATGTGATTACTCTTTTCTAAGGCACTATAAAGATGAGTTAGATGAATTCTCATTATCTGATTCGATGTTCGTGGTAACCCAGGAGCAAATATATTTGAAACCCATCAAGTGCATCCAAAGTCTGCATTGAAAATGTAGGTTTATGTTAGGATTATTTTTTTATAATAAGTGCTTATCTGAAAGGAATTTGTTATATTACCCTATATGTTTTGGTTTACTGCACAGAAAATATATTCCTTTCAGGGCTTCTTCCTTCTACATCTACATTATTCCATGAGCTCTAATGGGTATTTAATGCATTACATATTTATTGTTAAATTGCCACTTTTCAGGGTCTGCCAGAATTTACATTACAACCCCTGATTTTAGGGGGGGCCTAATATATCTTGACTTTCAGAATAACATTGAGTGGAACCTCAGTAGGCACATTGTCAGCTTAAATGAAATTTTATTTTCCAAAAAAGGTTTTACATTCATGAAGCCATAGAATTAGGTTTTGTGTTACATTAAGGCAGGAGGGCAAACTGCCTTTTGCATAAGTTCAGCTGATGATTTCTTTGTTAGGTCCTCTAAACCAAAAGCACTATAGTGAAAAAGCTATATGACTTTAATAGAGTTATATTGGGCCAAGTCAAAACTGGATTATGATGCCTTTTTAATAGGGCAACATAAGAATTATCCACATTTTTTGTTCTACTTAAGAGGACCAATTTTCAGCCTTGGGATATATGGTTAAAGGCAACTGGAAAAGTTACCCAGTTGACTTTATAACAGGTAATTTCTGGGCAGACTTAACTAGTATATGATACAGGATAGTATTGAATATCTACAGTTTCTGGTTGAATTGTCACTGTGCCCCCTGGCATTCCCATAATTAACCAAATAACCTGTAGCAGAGACAAATTGTCTGCGCAGAAGGAAAGTAAAAGTTAAACTCTGTCTAGGTAACTGCCAAACCAGCTCATTTTCGAAAGTGATCGTTGGCCATTTTCCGACACAAATTGGGAGATGGCCGGCGATCTCTCAAAAGCGGCAAAATCGGTATAATCAAAAGGTGCTTTTTTGACACCTTCGCCGGTTTCCTGTCGCCGAGCTGGCGAAAGTTCAAGGGGGTGTGTCGGTGGCGTAGCGAAGGCGGGACATGGGTGGGCATGGGCATGGCTACCAGATGGCCGGCTTTCGTGGATAATGGAAAAAAAAAGCGGTGTTAATGAGTATTTCGCTGCTTTTACTTGGTCCTTTTTTTTTCACGACCAAGCCTCAAAAAGGTGCCCGAACTGACCAGATGACCACCGGAGGGAATGGGGGATGACCTCCCCGTACTCCCCCAGTGGTCACCAACCCCCTCCCACACTAAAAAAATAAAAATAAAAATCTTTTATGCCAGCCTGTATGCCAGCCTCAAATGTCATACCCAGCTCCCTGACAGCAGTATGCAGGTCCCTGGAACAGTTTTTGTTGGTTGCAGTGGACTTCAGGCAGGCGGACCCAGGCCCATCCCCCCCTACCTGTTACACTTGTGGTGGTAAGTGTTGAGCCCTGCAAACCCCCCCAAAACCCACTCTACCCACATGTAGGTGCCCCCTTCACCCATAAGGGCTATGGTAATGGTGTAGAGTTGTGGGGAGTGGGTTTTAGGGGGCTCAGCACCCAAGGTAAGGGAGCTACGCACCTGGGAGGTATTTGTATATATATATATTTAGAAGTGCCCCCTAGGGTGCCCGGTTGGTGTCCTGGCATGTCAGGGGGACCAGTGCACTACGAATGCTGGCTCCTCCCACGAGCAAATGCCTTGGATTTAGCCGGGGTTGAGATGGCCGCTTTTTGTTTCTATTATCGCTGAAAAACAAAACCTGCCATCTCAAACCCGGCAAACTCTGGCATTTGGCCAGGTCAAACCGTATTATCGAAAAAAAAGATGGCCGGCCATCTTTTTCGATAATACGGTTCGGCCAGCTGTTTGCGGTGCCGCCAAAATAGATCACTGGTAATCTATTTCACTGGCGCTGTTCGATTATTCCCCTCAAAGTGAACCAGCCAAAACGTTTGAACATCCACCTGCTTTTAAATCCTTATTCAGATTAATTATGGGGAATTTCTTTAATCTTGTGTGTGTTTTGTTATATTTACATTTCACAAGGTATCTAATCTTGAAAATTAACTACTGAGTTTGGGCTGAAATGTTAAGATTAGGGCTGTATGTTAATCATGATTAACGCAGTGATTAATATGTAAATTATTAATCGTGATTAACATTTTTTAGCATTATTAATTAACCACCCTCCCTCCCCCACTCGCCCGCACAGTTGGTCCAGCATCTCTCCCTTCCCTTCCCTCCCCTCCCGGATCACTGGCAGCTCTCTCTCCCCTCTCCTCCCCTCTCCTGGTTTACCTTTTCATTTGCAGTAAATCTTTGCCCTGCAGTGGCAGCCATATTATAACACTGCCTCGGCCTGCACCAGGCCTTTCATTCTGACCTGTCCTGCCCCCTTCTGATGCAACTTCTTGTTTTCAGAAGGGGTGGGATGGGTCAGAAGGGAAGGTCCAATGCAGGCTAAGGCAGTGTTCAGTGCAGCTGCCACTGCAGGGCAAAGACTTACTGCAAATGAAAAGGTAAATCAGGAGGGGAAAGGAGGGGAGAGAAAGCCACCAGCAGTCTGGGAGGTGAAGGAGAGATGCCAATCTGATAATGCAGACGGGAGGGCATTGAGAAAGAACTAAGGGAGAGAAAATTATGGGAGAGGGGAGGAGGCACATTTGAGAGAGAGAGAATGAGTGAAGGCAGGGAGACATGTGTGTATGTGAGGGAGAGAGAGAGGGGGA
Source organism: Microcaecilia unicolor (assembly GCF_901765095.1). NCBI lineage: Eukaryota > Metazoa > Chordata > Amphibia > Gymnophiona > Siphonopidae > Microcaecilia > Microcaecilia unicolor. Next base: position 471,406,762 of record NC_044031.1, read on the forward strand.
GAAAGAGAGAGAGAGAGAGAGAGAGAGAGAATGGGTGAACTGTGAAGGCACGGGGGCACATATGAGAGAGAATGGGGAAGGCATGGGGACACATATGAGAGAGAACGAATGGATGAAGTGTGAAGGCACGGGGGCACATATGAGAAAGAGAATAGGGGACTACATGGCAGACACATTTGAGAGTGAGAGAGATGGATGAAGGCACAGGGAGCAAATATGAGAGACATAACGGGTGACAGTGGGGTGTACATATGAGAGAGAATGAGCTCAGGCCCCCTCCAAAGCTGCAGTACCTGTTCAATGGATGGTGGGGTAGCTGAAGCCCCGCCAGCCAAAGAAATCTGCTGCCTGAGTCACCACCTTCTTCCTTGTACTGCCTCAGGAGCAAGGAAGTCAGAGTTGTGCCCGCAGCCACCAACACTTAGGCTCCTCAAGCATACTCAGTCATGCATGAATTGAGCATGCTCAGGGAGCACTGGAATCAGCGGCTGGAGGCACCCCCGCTGACTTCCTTGCTTCTGAGGCAGCACAAGGACGAAGGGGACCACTGGTGGGGCTTTGGCATCCCTATCAGTGAAGGTATGATATCTAATGTGGGGGGTGGGGAGGGAGAGGAAATGCATGCCCCCCCCCCCAGTCCATTTGTATGCCTCCCAAGTGGCCTGCTAGCCATGCCCCACTTTTAACCATGTGATTAAAAATTTTAATCGAAATGCAGTTCTACTTAAGATTTCTGTGTAATACAGTAATGACGTACTATTCCTACTTGTTTGAAATAAACACTGTTAAATAGGATAACATTAGTGGATATGATGGGAATAAATGCAGCATTTGCTATAACTTATAATGAAACAAATTGCTATACCATTGAATAGTGATTTAACATAGCTGTTGCTTGTTTAAACCAGGGCTTTTTTTTGAGGGGGTACTTGGAGGTACTGAGTACCGGCACCTTTTCCATTGTCTGCTAAAATTGACCCATGGTCCCCAAGTTTTAATGAAAGAGTGTAGGCTCTACACACAAATTTTGCCTTGTCATGGATTCTGTGACTGGTTGCAGGGGGCCTGGCTATTGTGGGGTGGGTCCCTCAGTGATCACCCCACCCCTGAAGAATGGCCTGGCATTTGAGTACCGGCACCTTTTTTGCTAGAAAAATGCACTGGTTTAAACTGAAGCCTACTATATAGGGATCCCTTGGCGCTAGGCTGGGGGCTAATAAGATCGATTGTGCTGAATCTGGAAAGACTTGGTAGGATAAAGTGGGGGGGGGGGGGGGGGGGGAGAGGGAAGGAAATGAAGATGAAGAGATGCTAGTTAGGAAGAGGAGCTTAGATTTAGGTAGCAAAATGGGATGTTATTGGGAGGAAAGGAGGTAAGGATTGGAATTGATTGGGTAAAAGGAGGAGAGAAGCTGATTAGAGGGAGAGGTGAGGGAGCTGGGGAATTGGAGGGCTGTGGGTGTCAAGTTGAGAGGAATTCTCTCGCCCTCCCTCCCATTGGGATTGTTCATCTGTTCGTGTCTGGGTTTGGGGGGTAGAGTTGGGGTGGGTATGTGGTCGCAGCTTTTGTTTTCTTTGGTTGGAATCAGAATGAGTAAGGGGAAGAAGGGGATATGACTCAGATGTGGAAAAATACACAAAGCGGGTCCAGAAATAATATTAATACAAATGGCTTTATTGAAAAAAATCACCCTTGAAAAAAATGCTTCTTTTGGGGAGGAGATCTTGCAAGACTTCCTCACTGAAGTTCAGGATGTTTCTTCAAGGGGAAAAAGACATGGCCTCAACAAAAACAGCTGTACAAAACAAAGAGGCTCTTTGGATCTGCAACAAAAAACAGAAAAACACACAAAGCGGGTCCAGAAATAATAATAATACAAATGTCTTTATTGAAAAAGTCACTCTTGAAAAAATGCTTCTTTTGGGAGGAGATTTTGCAGGACTTGGAGGAACATCCGGAATTTCACTGACCTCTAGGCTTCCCCATCTGCTCTGCAGGGACGTCTATGGGGCCATTTTTGTACAAATCCGCTTTTTTTGGCTTTCATATTTTGGATGTTTCATTTTGAAAAATGGCTATTCATTTTGGACATTTTCAGTGCAAGAATGTCCTTGTCATGAATTTTTGAACAGGAAATCCTGACATTTTTCTTGTTCAAAAATGGCTATGAGATGCACTGTTTTTAAAAAACTGTTATGAGCAGGCATCTCCAATTCTGTCTTGAACGTTCTTTCAGAAATGCCCCTCCATGTTTTTATCTGAAAATAATTTAGGAGCTTAAAAGTTATCCAGTCAATATTTAAAGTGATTTAGCTGGCCATTGACCAGTTAAATCGCTTGGTTGGGGCTAGCTGCTAATTTTCAGTGACACTTAACTGGCTAACAGGCTCATTTTCGAAAGAGATGGATATTCATCTTCCGACATAAATCGGCACTTGGACGCCCATCTCTCAGAGATGTCCCAATCGGTATAATCAAAACCCGATTTTGGTCGTCTCTAGAGAAAGTCCGTCGCAAGGACGTCCAAATCTGAGGGGGACGTATCGGAGGCGTGGTGAAGGCGGGACTTGGGCATTCCTAAGACTTGGACGTCTTTGAGCCATAATGGCAAAAAGCAGAGACGTCCAAGACTAAAACTTGGACGTTTTCACCTGGACCTGTTTTTATTGCGAATAAGGCACAAAAAGGTGCCCGAAATGACCAGATGACCACCGGAGGGAATTGGGGATGACCTCCCCTTACTCCCCTGGTGGTCACTAACCCCCTCCCACCCTCAAAAACATTATTAAAAATATTGATTGCCAGCCTCAGATGTCATACTCAGGTCCATGACAGCGCATGCAGGTCCCTGGAGCAGCTTTAGAGGGTGCAGTGCATTACAGACAGGTGGACCCAGGCCCATTCTCCCCCTACCTGTTACATTTATGGAGGAAACAGCGAGCCCTCCAAAACCCACCAGAAACCTTCTGTACCCATATATAGGTGCCCCTCTTCATTCGTAAGGGCTATGGTAGTGGTGTACAGTTGGGGGTAGTGGGTTTTGGGGGGCTCAGCACACAAGGTAAGGGAGCTATGTACCTGGGAGCATTTTATGAAGTCCACTGCAGTGCCCCCTAGGGTGCCCAATTGCTGTCCTGGCATGTCAGGAGGACCAGTGTACTACAAATGCTGGCTCCTCCCACGTCCAAATGGCTTTCATTTGGACGTTTTAGACTTGGACATCTTTGGTTTCAAAAATCGCCAAAAATCAAAGACGTCCAAATCTTAGGACATCCAAATCTAAGGACGTCCTTGGTATTTTCTAAATGAAAGATGGACGTCCATCTTTTTTCGAAAATGACCTTTTCCCCGCCTCTGAATTTGGACATATTACAAAGATGTCCAAGTTTCAACTTAGACGTTTCTTTCGAAAATGCCCATCTAAGTGTTGCAGAAATTCACGATTAGCGCCTAACTCAAAGCCTAACTCAATTGTTGGGGGTGTACTGGGCATGGAGTCAGCACTTGGCCACTTAAGTGCTGATATTCAGCCCTTAAGCAGGCAGGTTCAGTACATATATGAGACTGCATAAAAGTCTGTCCTATCTTTATGTATTAACCCATGGCCGCTTAAGTAGAAAAATGTAGGCAGATAAAGACCATAGGACCTATCCAGTCTGCCCATCCATGCCATCTACTCTTCCTGTCAATCCCTTTGAGATTCTATGTAGTTGTCCCAAGCTCTCTTGAATTCAGACACTGTTTTCGCCTCCACCACTTCCACCGGGAGGCTGTTCCACTAATTCACCTCACTTTCCATGAATAATTATTTCCTCGAGTTACTTCTGAGTTTATCCCCTTTCACCTTCATCATATGCTTCCTCATTCCAGAGCTCCCTTTCAATTGAAAGAGACTCGCCTCCTATGCATTTATTTATTTTATTTGTTACATTTGTATCCCACATTTTCCACCTATTTGCAGGCTTAATGTGGCTTACATAGTGCCGGAAATGCGTTCGTAGACTCCGGTGTGAACAAATACAAGTGGTGTTGTGGGAATAAGAGTTCGTGTGAAGCAGTCAACGGAAGAGTTGTGTTATGTCCATTACGTACTTTGCTTTTATTGTGTTGCAGAGATCAGGCTATTAGGTTGGGTCGGTAGGGTATGCTTTTTCAAACAGGTTGGTCTTTAGTGTTTTCCGGAAATTTAGGTGGTCGTATGTTGTTTTCAGGGCTTTCAGTAATGTATTCCACAGTTGTGTACTTATGTAGGAAAAGCTGGATGCATAAGTTGATTTGTATTTGAGGCCTTTGCAGCTAGGGTAGTGCAGATTTAGATATGTTCGTGATGACTTAGATATGTTTCTGGTTGGTAGGTTGATGAGGTCTGTCATGTATCCTGGGTCTTCTCCGTAGAGAAGTTTGTGGACCATGGCACAGATTTTGAAGGCAATATGTTCTTTAATTGGGAGCCAGTGTAGTTTTTCACAGAGGGGTTTTGCGCTTTCAAATCATGCTTTGCCAAATATCAGCCTGGCTGCCGTGTTTTGGGCAGTCTGAAGCTTCTTTAGGATTTGTTCTTTGCATCCTGCGTAAATTCCGTTGCAGTAGTCTACATGACTTAGTACCATTGATTGTATCAGGTTGCGGAATATTTCCCTCGGGAAGAATGATTTCACGCGTTTGAGTTTCCACATTGCATGGAACATTTTCTTTGTTGTGGATGCCACTTGGCTCTCTAATGTTAAGTTGCAGTCTAATGTGACGCCGAGGATTTTCAGGCTGTCTGAGATAGGGAGGGTGTGGTCTGGGGTGTTGATACTTGTGGAGTTATCCACACTGTATTGGGAGGAGAGGATGAGACAGAATGTTTTTTCTTTGTTGAGTTTTAGTTGAAATGCATTTGCCCATGAATCCATGATGTTGAAGCTGAGTTTGATTTTGTTGTTGATTTCTGTCAGATCATGTTTGTAGGGAATGTATATGGTGATATCGTCTGCATAGATGAATGGGTTGAGGCCTTGGTTGGATAAGGACTTGGCTAGTGTGGTCATCATTAGGTTGAAAAGGATTGGTGATAGCGGTGATCTTTGGGGTACTCTGCAGTCAGCTTTCCACAATGATGATAACTTTGAGTTTGATTTCACTTGATTTGTTCTCGTGGTTAGGAAACCTTTGATCCAGCTAAGTATGTTTCCACAGATCCTGAAGTAGTCGAGTAGTCTAAGTAGTATATCATGGTTTACCATGTCGAATGCACTAGACATGTCGAATTGGAGGAGAAGGATGCTTTTGCCTATTGCTATTTTCTGCTTAAATTTGGCTAGGAGGGTAATGAGTACTGTTTCATTGCTATGGAGGGGGCGGAATCCTGATTGTGATTCTTATAATATTGAGAATTTGTTTATGTAGTCAGTTAGTTGTTTGGTTATCGAGCTTTCCATCAGTTTGGTTACCAGCGGGATAGATGCTTCTGGACAGTAGTTAGTGATTTCATTTGGTTTTTTTCTTGGCATCTTTTGGTATTGGGGTGAGTAGGATATTGCCATTTTCTTTAGGGAAGAGTCCATGTAATTTAAGTGGGATGTGAGGTCTGTGATGTAGTGGTCAGGGGCAGATTTTATTAGGTAGTTGGGACAAGTATCAAGCTTACAGTGAGTGTTGGAGAACCTAGTAATCGCCTGGGTAACTTTCTACAGTAAGGAGAGTGAAGTTTGACCAGATTCGGTCGGCTGGGTATTCTCCAGAGGTAGGGTCTAACTCATTAAGGAAGTTTTCGATGTCAGCGCTGTCCTGAGGAAGTGCCTTGCGTAGGTTTACAATTTTTTCATTGAAGTATTTAGCAAGTTCGTCTGCGGATTGGATGTCTGTATTTGTTGTAGTGACCGAGGTGGAGTCCAGGAGTTTGCTCTCAAGTTGTAGAATTTCTTCGGGTCCTTGTAGTCTATTCCTATTTTAGTTTTATAGTATGATCTTTTGGCCTGTCTTATTACGTATTTGTATTTTCTTTGGGTTTGTTTCCATATGTTGAGTGAGTGTTCATCTTTTAATTTTTTCCATGCTTGTTCGAGTTTCCTGGTTTGCATTTTTAGCTTTTTCAGAACATCGTTGAACCATGGTAACGAGTTAAGCTTACGTGAGGTTCTTGTTCGTTCCTCTTCCTATGCACCCAAGCATTCTTCTAGCTTTCACCATTGCTTTTTCTACCTATGTGTTAGCCAGCAAAAAAATAACTGGATATTCAAAGCAGAAGCCCAGACAGGACCTGGCTTTGAATATCCGGGAATAACTCTGTCGAACTGCCAGCTCAACATGCAGGCCCACTATTCATTTGCCTAGATTTATGAGCCTAGTCCTGTAAATGTTTCTAAATTTGTGGCATTACTCTTTCCTTGGTCTGGCTCTCTGACCTTGCCCACTTTACCAATGAGATACAAGGAACTAAGATCCTCTTGAAGGACTCTAAAAATTCTTGGCATCACATTTGATACTGATTTGATCTTTTCATCACATCTCAAATTTGATTTGGAAAACCTCGTTTACATTCTGGCAGCTTTGGGTTGCCTGCTTGTTCCTTGACACCAAGATTCGATGGCTACAACTCTCTCTTACCAGATTTGCCTGAGTATCAGTTCAGGAGATTACAACTATTACTGAACACTGCCGTGAAACCAATAAATGGTGCAAAGAAATTTGGTCATGTTACCCCACTGTTCATAGGAAAGCATTGGCTTCCCATATCTTTTCAGATCTCTTTTAAGGTCCTTATTTTTGCATACCAACCCTCTCATTTTATAAACTTGCATGCTTAGTACACAAAATTGCATGCTCGGGTTATAGAATACTTTAAAGTTACGTATGTAACTTAATTGATTTTAATAATCAATAATTGCATATAATTAGAGTTAATTGACTCTAATTTGCAGTTACACATGTAACTGTACTTAGTGAGAAGTTATCAACGTGGGCTACCATTAAGACGGGTTATTTTACCACAAGTTGTGCAATTTGGACACAGTATTCATTGTAGCCCATGTTGATAACTTCCCCTCTTAGTCACAATTCTATAACCTTAGCATGTAATTCCTTTAGGATGCAACTGCTAGGGGTGTGTGGACATGGGAGGAGCATGAACAGGTCTGCGGTGTGCCTAATACTTATACCCTAACTCCCCCGATATTCAAAACTATTTAACTGGCCAGGAATAGCTTCTGGCCAGTTAAATAGTGTTTAAGCACCCAAAGGGTTACCTCCTGCTGAATATCCTGGTTAGTGGCTTCCTGTTGTGTCTTGTGGTAAATGTAACATACTCTATCTATTTTATTGATCCTATTTAATTTTAATTGTATTGTTGGCCTCCTCAAGTGTTATCCATTTTTCTCCCTTAATTTTTTTATTTTATTTCAGACCGCTTATATATTCTTTTATTTACCATATATAAAATAAATTGAAATGTGAAATATGAAAATCAGTGCTAAGCAACTATTTTCCCCACCCTAAATCCATCCCTGTTGCCACCCACTTTTTATATTTACGAATTTACCAGTTGCTATTCAAAGTGATTTAAATGGGCAGGAAAGTCTCCTGCCCATTTAAATCATTTGTACCTGCCTAGCCACTGATATTCAGTGGTACTTAACCGGAGAGTGCCACTGAATATCGGCACTCATTGGCCATGTTCCAAGCCAGGGGCCTTACAGGGGGCAGAGCCAGGAGTTATGCGGGTGCTGGCAATACACAGAGCCAGTACCCACCCACATAGCTAACCAGGCACTGAATATCGGACAGTGCTCACATAGCTGTCAGTCATGGCCCGAGGATCATCACTCCTCTCCTCTCCCTGCATAGCACATCCAATTTCCCTTCTTGGCCCCACAGGGCACTTATGATCCCCGGCCCCTGCCCCCCTCCCCACAAAGTCTCAGAAGGCACCCTCAGGCCTTCTAAAGTCTGTGCCCTGAAAATGGCAGATACAAATCAAGGTCAGGTATACACATAAAGTAGCACATATGAGTTTATCTTGTGGGCAGACTGGATGGACCGTACAGGTCTTTCTCTGCCGTCATCTACTATGTTACTCATGTTACTTACTGGCTCTGGTGGTCTAGTGGTCTTTGGGGCAGGAATGAGGATCAGAAGTGCTCCAGGGGGGTGGGAGATGGGAGAGGGAATTGGATGTGCTCCATAACTAAGGATCCTTGGATTATATAAAACAACATATGTATCCAGCTTCTCTTATATAAGCACGCAACTGTGGAATGCACTTCCAAACATCATGAAAACAATGCACGACCTAACAAACTTCTGGAAATTGTTAAAAACCAACCTGTTCACAAAGGCATACCAGAATGAACCAACCTAAACTCCTAAACTCTGCAACACAATCGAAACTTGATTGCCTAATCTACTTTCCAGCTTATTTTCGAAAGTGATAGCTGGCCATCTTCCGACACAAATCGGGAGATTGCCGGCCATCTCCTAAAACCAGCCAAATTGGTATAATCGAAAGCCGATTTTTGGACACACTCGCTGGCATTCCGTCGCGGAGGCGGCTAAACTTTAAGGGGGCGTGTCGGCAGGGTAGTGAAGGCGGGATCTGGGCATGCTTACGAGATGACCGGCTTCAGCTGATAATGGAAAAAAGAAAACCGGTGATGACGAGCATTTGGCCGGTTTTACTTGGTCTATTTATTTTCACGACCAAGTCTCAAAAAGATGCCCAAACTGACCAGATGACCACCAGAAGGAATCGGGGATCACCTCCCCATACTCCTCCAGTGGTCACCAACCACCTCCCACCCAAAAAAAAACCTTTAAAACATTTCCTTCCTAGGAGGGGAAGCCAGTCGGCCAGCTCGTAAAAAAAAAAAAAAAGGATCTTGCTGATCAGTTATGTTATGACTTACTTGTTCTGGAGTGCTGTATTTTGTGATACTGTTTTGAGAAATGTTCAAGAAAGACTTCATACAAATTAAAAAAATCCCTGCCTTTCATTTTCCCTTAATAGCCGTCTTTTTCTCCGAAAGTGCACTTCTCTTAATGGCCGGCTTTCTCCCCAAACAGGGAAATCAAAACAGTTTTTACTCACAGGTTTTTTTTTTTTAGTAGTAACAGTGGAATTTGAACCAGCCACCTCTGCATTACAAGAGCCGTGATGCAACCACTTGGCCACAGCTCCACTTACTTGGCTGTCCCTCCCTTTTGATTATACCCCTTCAGGTCTCTCTCAGCCAATCACAGTGCGTTAAGCTGCCTGTGAGTGGCTGAGAGAGACCTGGAGGGGTATAATCAAAAGGGAGGGACACCCAATTAAGTGGAGCTGTGGCCAAGTGGTTACATCACTGGTCTTGTAATGCAGAGGTGGCTAGTTCAAATCCCACTGTTACTACAAAAAAAGCAGTGTGCAAAGACTTTTGATTTCCCTGTTCAGGGAGAAAGACGGCCATCAAGAGAAAGACGGCTATTAAGGGAAGTGCACGGCAGGGACTTTTTTCATTTGTATGAAGTCTTTCTTGAACATTTCTCAAAACAGTATCACAAAATACAGCACTCCTGAACAAGTAAGTCATAACATAACTGATCAGCAAGATCTAAAGATCCAGAAGTACCAGTGCACTACGAATGCTGGCCCCTCCCATGGCCAAATGCCTTGGATTTGGCCGGGTTTGAGATAGCCGGTTCCAGTTTCCATTATCGCTGAAAAACAAAGTCGGCCATCTCAAACCCGGCGATCTGTGGCATTTGGCCGGCCCCAACCGTATTATCGAAACAAAAGTTGGCCGGCCATCTTTTTCGATAATACGGTTCCGGCCAGCTGTTGCGGCGCCGCCAAAATAGATCACCGGCGATCGATTTCGCCGGCGCCGTTTGATTACGCCCCTCTTTGTCACCTATGAACCTTAATGCAATATAACTCTGTATTTCTCATTCCGGAAATGGCGATCACCATTACGGAACAATGTAAGCCACATTGAGCCTGCAAATAGGTGGGAAAATGTGGGATACAAATGCAACAAACAAACAAACAAACAAATAAATAAATAAATAAATAAACTCTTACCAGAACTGGACAAAATTTAACTCTCTCTCCTTGATCACTTAAAATACTCTGTCATCTATGAACATCAACACTAGACCACTCTGTATTTCTCTTACCGGAATTGGCGATCGCCATCACGGTACTATGTAAGCCACATTGAGCCTGCAAATACGTGGGAAAATGTGGGATACAAATGCAACAAATAAATAAATAAATAAATACATTTGACTCCGAGTCAACTCCAAGGATCCTTAGTTATGGAGCACATCCAATCCCCTCTCTCATGCTTTCTTAAATTCTGTTACTGTAGATGTTTCCACCACTTCAGTTAGGAAGCTATTCCATGTATTTGCCACCTTTCTGTGAAGATGCATTTCCTATACCTTTGCTAAACTTGGCAAGTACTGTGCTAAGACAGTTTAGAATGGGGGCTGGATGGCTCAGGGGAATGGTCACTGAAACATTCATACCCCAGTTTCTGTCAGATTCCTACGAATGTGTGAATTCTGTTGCACACCTCATGACTGACTTGTGATAAAGACATGATGATAGAGGGTTAGAAAGTACTGTGCATTACATCTTTTCTTCTGTTCTCCATTTCTACCAGTCACCTATAACAGCCTGTCTGGGATTTGCTGCTTATCACTCTTGTCTGTTCTTTTGACTACTTGTTAAAGCAAAATATTTGAAACCTGAATCAATCAGAAGATTGGCATGCAGGCAGCTACAGAAACTTTTTTTTTTCCCATTGCCTGACAGTTGCCAAATCACTAACAACATATGTAAGCATGCAATGGTATATATGGGCAACGTTCCAGATAATATTACAACCCAGCCTTCCTTCAACTAAATAAGCATATTCAAAATATGTTGAAATGTAATAGTAGAGGTGAAAACATAAACAAATTAGATTTTGAAATAGATCTACTATGAAGTACAAAGTCTCTATCATGATAGGTTTGTTTTCCTACAGCTCTGCTGGTATTTTTGGAAGACCCTCAATTGTGGCTGAGAGCACAACTTTAGGATGCTTCAGTCTGTGTTTTTTGTGTTACATATGATCCATCTATTATATTCTTATTTCTTGTATGCAGATTTGATAAATGCCACAAGGGCATTTACTATTACTGTGTTTAGATTACTGTAATGTGGGTTCTTTTACCGTTGATACAAAATACTACAGCCTGCCTTTATAGAAAGACTAGTAAAAAAGGCCCGTTTCTGGATCAAATGAAACGGGCGCTAGCAAGGTTTTCCTCCCCAACACCCCCTCCCTCCCTACCCACCGGTTCGTCGTTCTGAAGCCACTGACGCCATAGGTCCGCACCTCGTGAACGCACCTTCATCAGCTTCTTGGTTGTGAATCCACTGACGCCATTGCTCCGCCCTCGATGCGTGACGCGATTGATCCGTCCTCGACGTCATCACGTTTGACGCGAGGGCGGGGCCCAGCGACATGGTGCTTTCGGTGGCTTCACCACCACGAACCCTTCATTTCGGAAGTGACGTCAGTGTCCTCAGAACGTTGAGGGTGAGTTTTATATACGGAAGTGACGTCCGTGTCCTCAGAACGTTGAGGGTGAGTTTTATTATATTAGATTGGCAAAATTTTATCATGTGACACCAGTCCTTATTAAGGGATCTTTTTACTAAAACATGTTAAGCACTAACGTGGGAAAAGAAGCTTACTGAAAAGTGAATTACTACTACTAATAATTTCTATAGTGCTACTAGCCACACGTTATATGCAGGTACTGCTTATAAAAGATATAAAGGAATTGGAGAAGGTGCAGAGAAGGGCGACAAAAATGATAAAAGGGATGATGGGATGACTATCCTATGAGGAGAGGTTAAGACGGCTAGGAGTCTTTAGCCTGGAGAAAAGGCGGCTGAGGGGTGATATGATAGAGGTCTACAAAATAATGAGTGGGGTAGAGCGGACAGATGTGAAGCATTTGTTTACACTTTCTAACAATAATAGAACCAGGGGACACAAGATGAAATTAGAATGTGGTAGGTTTAAAACAAATTGGAGAAAGTTTTTCTTTACTCAGCACTTAGTTAGACTCTGGAACTCACTGCCGGAGAAGGTAGTGACGACAGCTGGCCTTGCTGAGTTCAAAGGGGGTCTGGACAGATTCCTGAAGGAAAAGTCCATTGATCGTTATTAAATTTTGGGTTTTTGCCAGGTTCTTGGGGCCTGGATTGGCCGCTGTCGGAGACAGAGTGCTGGGCTTGATGGACCTTTGGTCTTTTCCCAGCGTGGCAGTGCTTATGTGCTTACTTTTTCTGTCCCTAGAGGGATCACAATCTAAGTTTTGTTCCTGGGCCGATGGAGAGTTAAGTGAATTGCCCAAGGTTACAAAGAACTATAGTGGGAATTGAACCCAGGATTGCCAGGTTCACAGCCTGCTGCACTAATCATTAGTCCACTCCTCCACTCTGTTAAAGTGATTTGTCTGTTAGTTTGTGCTCATTGCACATTGTAGAGTGCTTTTACTAAGGCTGCTAATGGATTTAATGCATGCTAATGATTAGTGTCAGTTAAATGCTGTGCAGCCCATTGTATACCTGTGGGCTGCATGGCATTTAACGCACACTAATTTGTTAACGCTGGCTAAATCCATTAGTGCACTGTAGTAAAAGGACTCCTATGTATTTTTTTGGTAATTTTGGGGGGGAGAGGGCGTGTCAAGGGTGTGGAAGCATTATCCAGCAAGTGCATTCAGATTAGCATGTGAGAACTGGATAATGCAAGATTAATGTGTGAGCGCTTTGGTAAGTGCTCTTGTGTTAATTTTTTGCAAGTCTCACATGCTAATGTGAAAATTAGCACTGGACCTGCAAAAAAAAAAAAAAAAAGAAAGGAAGAAAGAAAATCCTTAAAATACTGGCACCTTAAATATGGGCTTTAGTGCGGGAAAGTCCCATGTTAAAATGCACTAACCCCATGATTCTATAAAAGTTGCCAAAAATTGCACAAATTTAGGCATGCCCCTGATTTGCACATGCAATTTAATAGCATAATGAGCCAATTAGTGTTTAACAAGCAATTATTGACACTAATTAGATTTAATTGGGACCAAGACACAAATATATGCTCAGGATTCCTTCCTAAAAAAGAGGGTGTGGTAGGGGGCGTAGCCAGACTTCAGCAGGAGGGGGGGTCCAGAGCCCGAGGTGAAGGGGCACATTTTAGCCCCCCCTGGCGCCGGCGCCCCCCCACCAACTTTCCCCCCCCAACTTTGCCCCCCCCCCCCGCCGCTGACCCTCTCGACCCCCTCCCGCTGCCAACCCTCCCCTGCCGCCGCCGTTGCTTACCTTTGCTGGCTGGGGACCCCAACCCCCGTCAGCCGAGGTCCTCTTCTTCCAGCGCAAGGCTTCGTTCTGTTCTAAGTGCAGGATGTCAGACTTGCAGAAACAGATGCAACTCTATGATGTAACTTTCTGTTTTGAAGGGGGAGGACTGGCAAGAGCTTTCAATGGTACACACAAAGCTATGGACTTGTGCCTCATTTTAGTTTCTTTGTGGCCCCAGATTTGTGGAGGCTGCAGGTAAGTGAACAGATGGGCAGCATAGTAAGGAAGGGAGTGGTTCAGCACAGGCACCACGTACCTCCTTAGGGTACGTGTACCACATGTTGGGAACCTATGTTTTATAGTAATAAACCTGGCCCCTTGCCCTGCCTCCTGTGGGGACTTGCCTTCCTTGTCTGTATATGACATTTAAGGGACAGTCTACAGTGGGGGAAATAAGTATTTGATCCCTTGCTGATTTTGTAAGTTTGCCCACTGACAAAGACATGAGCAGCCCATAATTGAAGGGTAGGTTATTGGTAACAGTGAGAGATAGCACATCACAAATTAAATCCGGAAAATCACATTGTGGAAAGTATATGAATTTATTTGCATTCTGCAGAGGGAAATAAGTATTTAATCCCTCTGGCAAACAAGACCTAATACTTGGTGGCAAAACCCTTGTTGGCAAGCACAGCGGTCAGACGTCTTCTGTAGTTGATGATGAGGTTTGCACACATGTCAGGAGGAATTTTGGTCCACTCCTCTTTGCAGATCATCTCTAAATCATTAAGAGTTCTGGGCTGTCGCTTGGCAACTCGCAGCTTCAGCTCCCTCCATAAGTTTTCAATGGGATTAAGGTCTGGTGACTGGCTAGGCCACTCCATGACCCTAATGTGCTTCTTCCTGAGCCACTCCTTTGTTGCCTTGGCTGTATGTTTTGGGTCATTGTCGTGCTGGAAGACCCAGCCACGACCCATTTTTAAGGCCCTGGCGGAGGGAAGGAGGTTGTCACTCAGAATTGTACGGTACATGGCCCCATCCATTCTCCCATTGATGCGGTGAAGTAGTCCTGTGCCCTTAGCAGAGAAACACCCCCAAAACATAACATTTCCACCTCCATGCTTGACAGTGGGGACGGTGTTCTTTGGGTCATAGGCAGCATTTCTCTTCCTCCAAACACGGCGAGTTGAGTTCATGCCAAAGAGCTCAATTTTTGTCTCATCTGACCACAGCACCTTCTCCCAATCACTCTCGGCATCATCCAGGTGTTCACTGGCAAACTTCAGACGGGCCGTCACATGTGCCTTCCGGAGCAGGGGGACCTTGCGGGCACTGCAGGATTGCAATCCGTTATGTCGTAATGTGTTACCAATGGTTTTCGTGGTGACAGTGGTCCCAGCTGCCTTGAGATCATTGACAAGTTCCCCCCTTGTAGTTGTAGGCTGATTTCTAACCTTCCTCATGATCAAGGATACCCCACGAGGTGAGATTTTGCGTGGAGCCCCAGATCTTTGTCGATTGACAGTCATTTTGTACTTCTTCCATTTTCTTACTATGGCACCAACAGTTGTCTCCTTCTCGCCCAGCGTCTTACTGATGGTTTTGTAGCCCATTCCAGCCTTGTGCAGGTGTATGATCTTGTCCCTGACATCCTTAGACAGCTCCTTGCTCTTGGCCATTTTGTAGAGGTTAGAGTCTGACTGATTCACTGAGTCTGTGGACAGGTGTCTTTCATACAGGTGACCATTGCCGACAGCTGTCTGTCATGCAGGTAACGAGTTGATTTGGAGCATCTACCTGGTCTGTAGGGGCCAGATCTCTTACTGGTTGGTGGGGGATCAAATACTTATTTCCCTCTGCAGAATGCAAATAAATTCATATACTTTCCACAATGTGATTTTCCGGATTTAATTTGTGATGTGCTATCTCTCACTGTTACCAATAACCTACCCTTCAATTATGGGCTGCTCATGTCTTTGTCAGTGGGCAAACTTACAAAATCAGCAAGGGATCAAATACTTATTTCCCCCACTGTATATCATGCAACACAGATGTGGTCACTAACAGATGCAATGAAGAGAGAGACACATAAGTAAAGGTAGAAAAGGAAAAGACAGACAAGAAACATGGCAATTTAAATTCAAGAAATGTAGGTTTTGAGAAAGATACGTTTTCCTGTAAAACCTTTGTGTTTTATTTCCTTTGTGTTTTGTTTTATTTCCCCTTTAGCCACTGCATCTTTACTTTTCTGGCTTGCAGGTAGAACTTCAGTTGCACAGTACCGTAGGGACTGCAGCATATTGAAACATCAGAAGCTAAAGCAGGGATGTCAGTCAGGTTGGGAGCTTGGGAGACATGGTGCTGAAGAAGATTTGAAAAGCTGAACTTTTATTTACTTTTAAAGCATCAGTTAAACATTGCCAACTTAAAGTCACTTGTAATATGTAACAGTGAGCAATCACAAAAATTATACAGTACTCGTATGTTATACTGTGCTGTAAACCCTATTAAAAGCAATTATTTTCTTCTTTATGCAGTTATGACTTTTTCTGCTCCTCCATAGGCAATGGAATGGGTAGGCCACAGAGAGTCATTGCCCCACTAATATTTTGCCCATCAGCAATTAGAGTGCTTAGGGGCAGGGCTGGAGATTGGTTTATTTGGCCTCTCCAACCAAAATATTCCACTGCCCCTGTGTTCCTCCATTCTTAACAGATTCTGTTCCTCTACAATCTCTGAAATTTGAAAGGGACTGCCAGAAACAATAGGTTTGAAAGTCCTGGTGAAGGAAGGTTTACATGGAGGGGCATAATCGAATGGGGCGCCCAAGTTTTCATGAGGGTGTCCTCGCAGGACAGCCTCCTAAAGGGGCGGGGCAACCCATATTATCGAAACAAGATGGGCGTCCATCTTTCATTTCGATAAAAAGGTCGGGGACGCCCAAATCATGAAATTTAGGTCGACCTTAGAGATGGTCATCCTTAGGTCGATTTTGAGATGGTCATCCCCGGTTTTCGGCGATAATGGAAACCGAGGACGCCCATCTCAAAAACAACCAAATCCAAGCCATTTGGTCGTGGGAGGAGCCAGCATTCGTAGTGCACTGGTCCCCCTCACATGCCAGGACCAGTGGCATAGCCAGATGGCAATTTTTGGGTGGGCCAACAGGTTGGGTGGATGGGCACCAGAGAAACACCTGCCACCTGATATGCCCTGCCCATGCCCCTACTCCTACCACACACCTACCCCACTCCCAATAACTTCAATGGGAGTAGCAGTGCTGGCCTCTGTGGCTGCAGGCCACATTGAGAGCTAGGGGAAATATAAGAGGGTGCACTCTTCGTCCTCCACTGAGCCACGGTCCACCAACACACGTGGAGGGGCATAATCGAACGGGAACGCCCATCTCCATGGGCGTCTATGTCCGAAAACAGGTACGTGAAGAAGCGGGACAGACCGTATTTTTGAAAAAAATGGGCGTCCATCTTTTGTTTCGAAAATACTTTTTGACCGGACCAAATGCCTATGGATTTGGTCCTTTCTGAGCTGGGCGGCTTTTTTTTTTTTGCGATAATGGAAAATAAAAATGCCCAGCTCAGAAATGTCCTAATCCAAGCCATTTGGTCGTGGGAGGGACAAATGTACAACACTGCCATAGCTCTTAGGGGTGAAGGGGGCAACTAGATGTGGGTACAGTGGGTTTCAGAGGCCTCCCATTTACCACCACAAGTGGTACAGGTGTAGGGGGGATGGGCCTGGGTCTGCCTGCCTGAAGTGCACTGCAGTACCCACTAAAAGTGCTCCAGGGACAGGACTTGTTGCTGGTGTATAACCTTGGCACAACAGTTGACACCTGAAGACTAATCTTGCTGAAAACGTCCTTTATTTGAATAAGCACCTTTACTCACAGTTAACTGCAGATCACAGGTTGTGCCCCACTGGCAACGAGTCTCGCTGGTACTGAGATTAGCAGTAGGTCTGAGCTGGCAGAATGGTGTACAATGCCCTCTTTCAGCAACATTCAAGGTAAGAACTAAGTGCTGTAACGTGGCTAACACATGAAAGGGATCTAAAACTGGCTTACAAAAATGGCCACTACCTCATGGACTACCAGAAACACAACAGGGCACACTCTGACCCAGTAAGCAGAGGGAAAAGCACCATGGGAGTACAGCCTACCACCTACCAACATCATGAGCATTTAACACAAGCTAGTGGAATCACGGAGCCCAATACCCTACACCCACCACAATGCATTGCTGATGTGACTCTGCAGTGCCCTTAACAGAAAAGGTGTCACACTCACCTGAGACCCACATCAGAACCAGGGAAAGGCTGTCAGAGGATAGAACACATTCTGCTGTCATGGAGGTGGGTACGGAATTTGAGGCTGGCATACAGGCTGGCAAAAAAAGTTTGTAAAGTGGGTTTCGTTTGGTGGGAGGGGGTTAGTGACCACTGGGGGAGTCAGGGCAGGTGATCCCCGATTCCCTCCAGTGGTCATCTGGTCAGTTGGGGCACTTTTTTGGGACTTGTTCGTGAAAAAAAAGGGTCCAAAAAAAGTGACCCAAAATCGCGGTAAAAACGCTTTTTTTTTTCCGATTATCAGCTAAAGACACCCATCTCTGTTCAGCTGATAACCACGCCCCAGTCCCGCCTTCACCACACCTCCGACATGCCCCCATCAACTTTATTCGATTATACCGATTTGGGCACCCGCGAGAGAAAGACGTCCATCTCCCGATTTAGGTCGGAATATAGGCATTTTTCTCTTTCGATTATAAGGTGGATAGTCTTCCCTTAAATATGACCTAACTATTACAGTGGGGCCCTAAAATATTAATGCATCTATCAAGAAAACTGAAGAAGCCAAAGTACTATAGAATACTACATAGAAAATTGATGCTCACAGAATACTTTGGTCCCACACACAGAATACAAATACAGAATAAGTGACCACAAACCATAAACAAATTAAATCAAAATCCCAAGAGGCCAGACCTTGCATTTAGCACAGCACAGAGAAATACAAAGAGATGCATTTTCTCCTATACTGTGCAAAATCACATGCAAGAGACAGTGTTAGGGGAGGTACAACTAGGGCAACTGCGTTTGGCCCCCTAGCCAGAGAGAACCCCAGGCAGCTGGAAGCTGAAGAAGGTGGAGCCTGTTAGTAAGCTTTTGTGTCCCCTCCCAAATTTCTGCCATGGGCCCCAGCCATATCTAGTAGGATGTACTTTTCAAATCTGACATATTCTAGTCACAAAATAGAAAAATAAAATTCTTTTTTCTATCTTTTGTTGTCTGCTCATGTTGGTCTCAGGTTCTGGTTTCTACATCCTTCTCTTAACTCACTCACCAAGGTCTCATGTCCATTTGATAGTTCTACTCTCTCTCTCCATGTCCACTATCCATCTTCTTCCATCTCTGTACCTCTGTCTTCCTCCATGTTTAGTATCTCCCTTTCCCTGTGTCCCTATATTTCTCTGTCCAGCTTCTCCCCTCTCTTCATCCCCAGTGCCAATATATCTCTACCCTCTCTGACCTTACCCCATCCAGCTTCTCACCCTCTCACTCCCTCCCTTTCCAGCATCTGGTTTGGTTGCTTGATTCCCTGTCCGCCCACCCGCCCCGCCCTGCCCTCCCTTCCTCCCTCACACTGTAGATTTAGTATTTGTTCCCTTTTCCTTAATCTCCTTGGTCATTTCAACTAAAACTCAGTAAAGAAAAAACTCATTGTCTCATCCTCTCATCCCAACACAGAGCAGACATCCCCACAAGTATCAACACCCCAGATCAAACCCTTCCTATCTCAGACAGCTTGAAAATCCTCGGCGTTACAATGGACCGTAACTTAAGACTAGAGAGCCAAGTGGCATCCACAACAAAGAAAATGTTCTACTCGATGTGGAAACTCAAACGCGTGAAGCAATTCTTCCTGTGGAAAACATTTTGCAACTTGATACAATCAATGGTAAAAAGCCACTTAGATTACTGCAATGGAATTTATGCGGGATGTAAAGAATAAATCTTAAAGAAACTTCAGACCACTCAAAACACGGCAGCTAGGCTTATATTTGGTAAAACACGATTTGAAAGCGCAAAACCCATCTGCAAAAAACTACACTGGCTCCCAATCAAAGAACGCATCGCCTTCAAAATCTGCACCCTGGTTCACAAAATCATCTACGGAGAAGCCCCGAGTTACATGACAGACTTGATCGACTTACCAATTAGAAATACATCCAAATCAACACAATCTTATCTAAATCTGCACTACCCAAGCTGCAAAGGACTTAAATACAAAACAACTTACGCATCTAGTTTTTCCTACATAAGCACCCAACTGTGGAATGCATTGCCAAAAGCCTTGAAAACGACGTACGACCACCTAAACTTCCGGAAATCAGTAAAAACCAACCTGTTTAAAAAGGCATACCCTACCGATCCAACTTAAATGCCTAATTTCTGCAACACAACCAAACTAAAGCACGTAATGAACATAACTCAACTCTTCCGTTCTCGGATTCCCTAATGTGGCTGTGCCACATGAACTTGATCTTACCACAATATCACCCTGTATTTGTTCACACCGGAGCCTGTAAAGGCTTCTCCGGTACTATGTAAGCCACATTGAGCCTACAAATAGGTGGGAAAATGTGGGATACAAATGTAACAAATAAATAAATAAAATTACAGAGCGCATTGAAAAGCATGGATTAATGAGACAAGGCCAACATGGATTTAGAGAAGGGAAATCTTGCCTCACCAATCTATTACATTTCTTTGAAGGGGTGAGCAAACATGTGGATACAGGTGAGCCGGTTGATATTGTGTATCTGGATTTTCAAAAGGAGTTTGACACAGTATCTCATGAAAGACTCCAGAAGAAATTGGAGAGTCATGGGATAGAAGGTAGTGTTCTATTGTGGATTAAAAACTGGTTAAAGGATAGAAAACAGAGAGTAGGGTTAAATGGTCAGTATTCTCGGTGGATAAGGGTAGATAGTGGGGTTCCCCAGGGGTCTGTGCTGGGACCACTGCTTTTTAACATATTTATAAATGATCTAGAAATGGGAGTAACTAGTGAGGTAATTAAATTTGCTGACGACACAAAGTTATTCAAAGTTGTTAAATCGCAAGACGATTGTGAAAAATTACAAGAGGACGAGACTAGGAGACTGGAAGACTGGGTGTCTAAATGGCAGATGACATTTAATGTGAGCAAGTGCAAAGTGATGCACGTGGGAAAGAGGAACCCAAACTATAGTTACTTAATGCAAGGTTCCACATTAGAAGTCACTGACCAAGAAAGGGATCTTGGCTTCGTTGTTGATGATGATACGTTGAAATTCTCTGCTCATTGTGCTGCAGTGGCTAAGAAAGCAAATAGAATGTTAGGTGTTATTAGGAAAGGAATGTAAAACAAAAATGAGGATGTTATAATGTCTTTGTATCAATTCATGGTGCGACCGCACCTTGAATATTGTGTTCAATTCTGGTCACCGCATCTAAAATATAGTGGAATTAGAAAAGGTACAGAGAAGGGCGACGAAAATGATAAAGGGGATGGGATGACTTCCTTATGAGGAAAGGCTGAATGAAGCGTGTAGGGCTCTTCAGCTTGGAGAAAAGACAGCTGAGGGGTAGTATGAAAGAGGTCTATAAAATAATGAATGGAGTGGAATGGGTAGATGTGAATCATTTGTTTACTCTTTCCAAAATTACTAGGGCTAGGGGGCATGCGATGAAGCTACAATACGAATCAGAGAAACGTTTTCTTCACTCAACGTGTAATTAAACTCTGGAATTCGTTGCCAGTGAATGTGGTAAAGGCAATTAGCTTAGTGGAGTTTAAAAGAGGGTTGGAAGGCTTCCTAAAGGAAAAGTCCAAAGACCATTATTAAATTAAATTAGGGAAAATCTACTGCTTATTTCTGGGATATGCAGCATAAAATGTATTGAACCTTTTGGGGATCTTGCCAGGTATTTGTGACCTGGATTGGCCACTGTTGGAAACAGGATGCTGGGCTTGATGAACCTATGATCTGTCCCAGTGTGGCAATACTTATGTACTTATGAATATGAGGAGACAGAGAGAGCTTACAATCTAATCAGGACAGACAAACAGGAAAAATAAAGGATACATTTTCTATACTTCATGAATCACAATCGAGATTTTGCCCTCACCACATCACCGAAACAGTGTTAATCACTCTCTTGGCCAAATTCAAACAGGAAATAGCAGCAGGCAATAACATACTTCTCCTTCAATTTGACATGTCTAGTGCATTCAACATGGTAAACCATAATATACTACTAAGACTCCTAGACTACTTCAGGATTGGTGGAAATATACTCAGGTGGATCAAGGGCTTTCTAACCACCAGAACATACCAAGTGAAATCAAATGCAACTATATCATCGCCATGGAAAGCAGACTGTGGAGTACCTCAAGGATCACCACTTTCACCAATCCTTTTCAACCTAATGATGACCCCACTAGCCAAGTCCTTATCTACCCAGGGCCTCAATCCATTTATTTATGCAGACGATGTTACAATATATATCCCTTTCAAACATGATTTGGCAGAAATCACCAATGAAATCAACCTTGGCTTGCACACCATGAACTCATGGGCAAATGCATTCCAACTAAAACTCAATACAGAAAAAACACATTGCCTTATCCTTTCATCTCAATACTACACAAGCCTACCTACAAACTTAATCACTCCAGATTATACCCTCCCTATCTCAGATAATCTGAAAATCCTTGGTGTCACAATCGACAGGAACCTTACACTCGAAAGCCAAGTTAACTCTACAATCAAGAAAATGTTCCACTCAATGTGGAAACTCAAACACATAAAACCATTCTTCCCAAGGGCAATGTTCCACAACCTGATACAATGAATGGTACTAAGCCATGCCGACTACTGCAATGGAATTTACTAGGGATGCAAAGACCAACTCATAAGAAAGTTACAGACCACCCAAAATACAGCAGCCAGACTTATATTTGGAAAATCGCGATTCGAAAGTGCCAAACCCCTTCGAGAAAAGCTACATTGGTTCCCAATTAAAGAACGTATTACTTTCAAAGTCTGCACTCTGGTCCACAAGATTATCTATGGCGATGTCCCGGGATATATGTATGACCTCATAGACCTGCCAACCAGAAACTCAACTAGATCATCACGAACATACTTAAATCTTCACCACCCTAGCTGCAAAGGTCTTAAGTACAAATCAATTTATGGATCCAGCTTCTCCTATATAAGTACGCAACTCTGGAATGCACTACCAAAAGCCGTTAAGACAACGTACAACCACCTCAGCTTCCGGAAATCACTAAAGACCAACTTATTCGAAAAGACATACCTTTCTGATCGAACTTAAATGCTTAACTCAGCAATACAACAAACAAAAACTTATAATGAACACATTATAACCCCTCTTCTCTATGATTCCCTACAGTGTTTGTAACATATTTATTTTACTGACTATAACATTACTCTGTATTTGTTTCATCACCGGAAGTAGATACCACCTCACCGTATTATGTAAGCCACATTGAGCCTGCAAATAGGTGGGAAAATGTGGGGTAGAAATGTAACAAATAAATAAATAAATAAATAAAACATACATGGGTATTGTAGAAGTGAATAGGGGTTAGGAGTTAAAAGCAGCATCAAAAAGGTGGACATTCAGCCTAGATTTGAAGATAGCCAGAGATGGAGCTTGATGTACCGGCTCAGGAAGTCTATTCAAGGCATATGGTGCAGCAAGATAAAAGGAACAGAGTCTGGAGTTGGCAGTGGAGGAGAAGGATACAGATAAGAGATTTACCCAATGAATGGAGTTCCCAGGGATGAGTGTAGGAAGAGATAAGAGTGGAAAGGTATTGAGGAGCTGCAGGGTGAATGCACTTGTAAGTCAAAAAGAGGAGTTTGAACTGTATGCAGAAATGGATAGGGAGCCAATGAAGTGACTCAGAGGGCTAATATGAGCATTGCGACACTGGTGGAATATATGTCATGCAGCAGAATTTTGAACAGATTGAAGGGGAGAAAGATGGCTTAGTGGGAGACCTGTGAGAAGCATGTTGCAATAGTCTAAGCAAGAGGTGAAAAGAGTGTGAATAAGGCTTTTGGTAGTGTGCTCAGAAAGGAAAGGGTGAATTTTGGTGATATTATAGAGAAAGAAATGACAGGTTTTAGCAGTCTGTTGAATATGGGCAGAGAAAGAGATGAGTCAAAAATGACCCCAAGGTTATGAGCTGATGAGACAGGAAGGATGAGAGTGTTATCTACAGAGATAGAGAATGGGGGGAGAGGAGAGTTGGGTTTAGGGGGAAAGATAAGAAGCTCAGTCTTGGTCATGTTTAGTTGCAGATGGCAGTGAGACTTCTAGGCAGAAATGTCAGACAGGCAGGCTGATACTTGGTCCTGGATTCCTGCTGAAATTTCTGGTTTGGAGAGGTAGATCTCAGAGTCATCAGCATAAAGGTAATACTGAAAATCATGGGATGAAATCAGAGCACCAAGGGAAGAAGTGGGGAAGAGGTCCCAAGACAGAGCCCTGAGATACACCAACTGATAGTGGGATGGAAGTGGAGGAGTTGCCTAGTGGTTAGAGCACCAGTCTTGACATCCAGAGGTGGCCAGTTCAAATTCAACTGCTGCTCCTTGTGATCTTGGGCAAGTCACTTAACCCTCCATTGCCTCAGATACAAAATTAGATTGTGAGCCCTCCAGGGACAGAGAAATACCCAATGTACCTGAATGTAGCTCACTTGAGCTACTACTGAATACGGTGTGAGCAAAATCCAAATAAATAAAAGTGTGATGGGAGAGAACAGAGCCCTGAAATCCATGTGAGGACCAAGGAGTAGGTGGTGTTCAAGAGTGTCAAAAGCAGCAGATAGATAAAGAAGGATGAGGATAGGATAGAGACCTTTGGATCTGGCCAGGAACAAGTCATTGGGGACTTTAGCAAGGGCTTGTTTTATTTGAATCAAGAGGGCAAAAGCCTGATTGAAGTGGATCAAGAATAGCTTGAGATGATAGAAAGCCAAAACAATGGCAGTGAACAGCACGTTCCAGTATCTTGGATAGGAAAAGGAGGAAGGAGATGGGGTGATAGTTGGAAGGATAGGGTGGGGCCAATGAAGGTTATTTGTGACTATGGCATATTTGAAGGCATCCGGAACAGTTGCAGTGGAAAGTGAAATATTGAGGATATGACAGAAGAAATGACAGTAGGAGAGATAGTGCTAAGTAGATAGGTAAGAATAAGATCAGAGGAACAGGTAGTCAGATTGAGGAGGAAAGAAAATTTGCAGCTTCCTCTTCAGTGATTTCAGAAAAGGAAGAAAATGAGGCAGGGGTTGAAGGAGGGTTGAGAAAATGGAATTAGGGAAGGAGGGGTGGAGGTGACTTGGTTGAGAATTCAAGGTTAATCTTGAGAACCTTATCATGAAAGTACTCAGCCAGAGTCTGGGGAGAAAGTAAAGGGAGAGTTGGAGGTGAAGGCACTTTGAGGAGAGAGTTCAGTGTGGCAAAGAGATGTTGAGGCTTTGAGCCAAGAGAGTTTGTCAACTGTATGTAGTAGTCCTGTTTGGCAAGGGAAAGAGCAGACTAGAAAGAAGTTAGCAAAAATTTGAAATGAATGAAGTTAGCATGGGCACGGGATTTCAGCCAAAGGCATTCAGCAGATCGGGTCTCTGGAATCCACTACGTAGGTAGTGGATTCTAGAGGCCAGCCAAAGCTAGGGTTTGGTACGCCTTACAGAATGGGGAATGGGAGGAGTGTATCTATAGCAGAGGAGCGAATAGTATTATAGGAAGAGACAGCCTCATTGACAGACTTAGATAGTGGCTGACGAGGTTTGAAACACATGGAACTTGGAACTCTCTACCATCCCGGCTCAGACTTGCCCATCTATATGCTTTTCTGTAAAAATCTGAAAACTCATCTGTTTCAGAAATATTTATTGTATGTAAATTGTCTTTGTTATCATAGTTCAATAAGTATATCTTAATGTAAACCACTTTGGACCTTTTTAGGGAGCTAGCAGTCTAAAAGTACCTTTGATTAGATTAGATATTTACCTTAGATTTTCTCTCTTTTCTTCTTCCATCTTTGGTCTTCCTTCTATCCCTCTTCACTCTTCATTTCCTGTCTTTTCTCTGCTCCCCAATGCCAGTTGTGGTCTTCCAACCACCCTTATTCTGTGTCTTGCTTTCCTCTAATTGTAGTCTGATTTTCCTCTGCTCTAAACTGTTCTCACCCCTCTACATAGATTCTATGTATGATTTTGACACCATCTTCTTTCTGCTTGACACAGACCCCTTCGGTTACCTGCTGTTTGGTCTTACACATAATCCTGGCTCCAGCTTTGCAGAGTAAATATTTCTATTTTCTAAGATGTCTGAACAGTGTTTTGCCTCTGGCTGCTTTGTGACAGTGAACTGGGTGAATTGACCCCATAGTGTATGGGAGAACTTGCAGCAAGCTAGAAAATTTCTACTGCCTCTCTATTTTGTTGAATAAACACTGTTTTCAGTGTCTGTGCTTCTTCTGTTACGTGATGTGCATTAAACTGTAGAGATAATAATTCATCTGGATTTTCAGAGTAACACTGATGTGAGCTCTTTGTTAACCAAACTCCTGAAAATGCTGTTCCCAGAATGAAAGTCAGTTTTCAGCAACCAGATGTGGATTAAAACAGATAATATGTTGAAACAGAAGAAAAGTACACAGATGAAAATTGCAGAGTACAAAAAAAAGGGACTTTGGGGCTCATTTTCCATGTACTTAGACTTACAAAGTTCCATAGGTTACTATTGAGCTTATTTTCGAAAGAGATCGCCGGCGATCTACTGATCCCGGCCAAATCAGTATCATCGAAAGCTGATTTTGGCTGGCCCCAACTGCTTTTCGTCGCGGAGCCGGCCAACCTTCAAGGGAGAGTACAGAAAGCGGGATGGGCGGGGCGGGGCAGGGGCATGGTTAAGAGATGGCCGGCTTCACCCCATAATGGAAAAAAGATGGCCGGCTCAGACAAGCATTTCGCCGGCTGCACTTGGACCATTTATTTTTAGGTCCAAGTCACAAAAAAGTGCCCCAATTGACCAGATGACCACCGGAGGGAATCGGGGATCACCTCCCCTTACACCCCCAGTGGTCACCAACCCCCTCCCACCCACAAAAAAATTGTTTTTGCCAGCCTCTATACCAGCCTCAAATGTCATACCCAAATGACAGCAGTATTTAGGTCCCTGGAGCAGTATTTAGTGGGTGCAGTGCACTTCAGGCAGGTGGACCCAGGCCCACCCCCCTACCTGTTACACTTGTGGTGGTATATGTTGAGCCCTCCAAAACCCCCCAAAACCCACTGTACCCACATGTAGGTGCCCCCTTCACCCCTTAGGGCTATGGTAATGGTGTAGAGTTGTGGGGAGTGGGTTTTGGGGGGATTTGGGGGGGTCAGTACCCAAGGTAAGGGAGCTATGCACCTGGGAGCTATTTATATTTATTTTTTTAATTTTTAGAATGCCCCCTAGGGTGCCCTGGCATGTGAGGGGGGCCAGTGCACTACAAATGCTGGCTCCTCCCATGACCAAATGTCTTGCATTTCACCAGGTTTGAGATGGCCAGGCCCAGTTTCCATTATGGCTGAAAAACGAAGCCGGCCATCTCCTCTAAACCCGGCGATTGATTTAGCCGGCCCCAACTGTATTTTGAAAATACGGTTGCTTCTGCCCCTTTGCGGAGCCAGCCCCGAAGATAGCCGGCCATCTATTTGCCTGGCGCCGTTCGATTATGCCCCTCAATGGGGCTCATTTTCATAAGATAAAAACATCCAAAAAGTGTCATAAAGCAGCATTTGGACAAATTTCTTCTCAAAAGGTCCAAATCAGTAGTTTCCAAACCTATTTTGCAGACTTTTATCTATGTAATTCATCTTCAGTGTGTCCATGTCACAAGGGAGCATGTTGGGGTATTTCAGGGGCGATGTTTTACAGCTATAATGGAACAAATCGAAAATGTTTAGGACTGAAACATCAATGTTTTGGTCTAGACCTGTTTTTGGAATCAATAAGGCACAAAATGGTGCCCTAAATGACCAGATAACTACTGGATGGAATCAGGAATGACCCCCCTTACTCCTCCAGTGGTCACTCACCCCCTCACACTGCCCAAAGATGTGATTAAAAATATTATTTACCAGCCTCTACGGCAGCTTCAGATGTTATAGCCAGGTCTGTTAGAGCAGCAAGCAGGTCCCTGGAGTAGTGTAGTGGTCAGTGGAGTTCAGTATAGAGAGGGGAGGACCCAGGCCCATATCTCACTCTACCTGTTACACTTGTGGTGGAAAGTGGTGGGATTTGGAGGGCTCAGCATACAGTATAAGGGGTAATGGTGAGATGTGTACCTGGGAGCTTTTATCTGGAGTCCACTGCAGTGTCCCCTAGGGTGCACCATTACTCTCCTGGTATGTCTGTGTGGTCAGTCTACTAAGTGTGCTGCTCCTCCTACATCCCAATGGCTTGATTTTGTGTTTTTCACTTGGACCTTTTTTCAAAAATGGCCCCAAAAGATAAACGCATAGAGCATAAAAACATCTTGTATTTGCCCATTTCTGAAAAAAAAAAAAGATAAATGTTTTGCTATTTCAAAAATGGCCATATTTCCTATTTGGATTTGAGATGTTTAGCGCAAAATGTTCAAAGTCCGACTTAAAATGCCCCTCCACGTAACTTTGTAAGTCTAAGTGCTTTGAAAATATGCCTCCATGAGCAGTGACAAGTACATAATTGCAAGTCAGATACGTCTACCAAGAAGAAGAAATGATGGCAAAATACCTTTAAAAGTCTTGGAGAAATCAAAGAAGCTCTGCAACGCAGGTCACTGTGGTGATTTCTTCTTTGATGTATGTGTGTCTCTGATGTAGCGAGTGAATTAGAGTTCCTATAAGAAATATAAAACTGGGGGGTCGATATTCGGCATGGTTCAAGCACACTGACTGAGCTGGAAGCAGATATTCAACAGCACTTAACTGGAGGGTGCTACTCAATATCTGCACTGACATGGCACTTTCTGGTTAGTTCCGGTGTGGTCCAGGGATCTGAGTCAGGGCACAGCTGAGAGTCATCCAGGCTCCTGCAATATTCAGAGGCAGTACCCAGCAGAAGCAGAGCCAAGTTGAGCCAGGTTGATGGCACGGGTGGAGCTGGCGCCGGCGCACATTTTCAGTGCAGCACGATGAGAAAAAATAGGTGCCAGCGCCGACAGAACTGCGTTTGGGGGAGTGGCCGCTCCCCTGGTGCCCCACCTAGCTATGCCACTGGTACCCAGTTAGATATCCAGTTAACTTTGGACAACAAAACGGCTGTCCTAAATTAGCCAGGTAGCTACCCAGCATATCCAGGTAAATCCCAGCTGCTGCCTTAGACCCAGATACTCAGTGTTGGTACCTGGAGATGGGCTGGTACTGATGGGAAAATTCTATAACTGGGCACTTGCTGTTAGGTGCCCCAATGCAGCATGGTAAGTGCCTGTCTATAACAGCTTCTGAGCACACAGATGTTGTTATAGACTACTTGAGTAACCCAGCATTGGTTCAAACAACTGCAGTTAAACCAGAGTAACTGCAGTTGTGTAATGCAGCAGGGATGGGAATAACTCACAGTGTTCTGTAAGTTATATGCATAACTGGGAGCCCTGACCATGCTCCACTCATGCGTCTCTCATGTATGCCCCTTGCATTTACATGCTACAGCATGCATGTCCTTACAGAATAGTGCATAAGTAGATAATTATTGCCATACTGGGACAGACTG
The DNA here is from genome assembly GCF_901765095.1 of Microcaecilia unicolor. Lineage (NCBI taxonomy): Eukaryota > Metazoa > Chordata > Amphibia > Gymnophiona > Siphonopidae > Microcaecilia > Microcaecilia unicolor. Next base: position 471,435,932 of record NC_044031.1, read on the forward strand.
AAGGTCCATCAAGCCCAGCATCCTGTTTCCAACAGTGGCCAATCCAGGTTACAAGTACCTGGCAAGATCCAAAAAGAGTACATTTTATGCTGCTTATCTTAGAACTAAGCAGTGGATTTTCCCCAAGTCCATTTTAATAATGGTCTATGGACTTTTCCTTTAGGACACCATACAAACCTTTTTAAAACTCCACTAAGCTAACTGCTTTTACTACATTCTCTGGCAACGAATTCAGTTAGACATTGAGTGAAGAAATATTTTCTTTGATTCATTGTAAATTTAGCTTCATTGTGTGCTCCCTAGTCCTAGTATATTTTGAAAGCGTAAACATGCAATTCTCGTCTACCCATTCCACTCCACTCATTATTTTAGAGACCTCTATATCTCCCCTCAGCCTTCTTTTCTCCAAGCTGAAGAGACCTAGCCGCTTTAGCCTTTCTTCATAGGGAAGTCGTCCCATCCCCGTTATCATTTTCGTTGCCCTTCTCTCTATCTTTTCTAATTCCACTGTATCTTTTTTGAGATGCGGTGACCAGAATTGAACATAGAATTCGTGGTGTGGTCGCACCATGGAGTGATACAAAGGCATTATAATGTTTTCATTTTTGTTTTCCATTTCTTTCCTTATAATACCTAACATTCTATTTGCTTTCTTAGCTGCCACTGCACATTGAGCAGAGGTTTTCAACATATCATTAATGATGACGCCGAGATCCCTTTTCTGGTCGGTGACTCCTAATCTAGATCCTTGCATTACATAGCTATAATTTGGGTTCTTCTTTCCCACATGCATCACTTTGCACTTGCTCACATTAAACTGCCATTTAGTTGCCCAGTCTCCCAGTCTTGTAAAGTCCTCTTGTGGTTTTTCACAATCCTCTTGTGATTTAACAACTTTGAATAACTTTGTGTCGTCAGCAAATTCAATTACCTCGCTAGATGCTCCCATCTCTAGATCGTTTATAAATATGTTAAAACGCAGTGGTCCCAGCATAGATCCTGGGGAACCCCACTATCTACCCTTCTCCATTGAGAATACTAACCATTTAACCCTACGCTCTGTTTTCTTTTAACCAGTTTTTAATCCACAATAGAACATTACCTCCTACCCCATGACTCTCCAATTTCCTCTGGAGTCTTTCATGATTTACTTTGTCAAACACAATATTGACCAGCTCACCTTTATCTACATGTTTGTTCACCCCTTCAAAGAAATGTAATAGATTGGTGAGGCAAGATTTCCCTTCACTAAAACAATGTTGGCTTTGGGGCTCATTTTTGAAAGAGAAAGACGTCCATCTTTCGACATAAATCGGAAGATGGACGTTCTTCTCCCAGGGACGTCCAAATCGGTATAATCGAAATCCGATTTAGGACGTCTCCAACTACACTCCGTCGCAAGGATGGCCAGAGTTCAAGGGGGCGCGTCAGAGGCGAAGCGAAGGTGAAACTTGGGCTTGCCTAACATTTGGATGTCCTTGATCCATAATCGAAAAAAACAAGGACGTCCCTGATGAACACTTGGACATTTTCACCCAGACCTGTTTTTCATATGACTAAGGCACAAAAAGGTGCCTGAAATGACCAGATGACCACTGGAGAGAATCAGGGATGACCATTAACCCCCTACCACCGTCATAAAACATCTTTCAAAATATGTTGTGCCAGCCTGTATGGCAGCCTCAGATGTCATAGTCAGGTCCATGACAGCGCATGCAGGTCCCTGGAGCAGTTTTAGTGGGTACTGCAGTGCACTTCAGGCAGGCAGACCCAGGCCCAAACCCCCCCCCCCCACCTGTTACATTTGTGGAGGAAACAGCGAGTGCTCCAAAACCCACCACAAACCCACTATACCCATATATAGGTGCCCCCTTCACCCGTAAGGGCTATGATAGTGGTGTACAGTTGTGGGTAGTGGGTTTTGGGGGGCTCAGCACACAAGGTAAGGGAACTATGTTCCTGGGAGCAATTTATGAAGTCCACTGCCGTGCCCCCTAGGGTGCCTGGCTGGTGTCTCGTATGTCAGGGGGACCAGTGCACTAGAAATGCTGGCTCCTCCCATGACCAAATGGCTTGCATTTGGCTGTTTTTGACATGGACATCTTTGGTTTCGAAAATCACCAAAAGTCAGAAATGTCCATGTCTAGGGATGACCAAATCTAGGGATGTCCAAATTTAAGGATTTGGATGCCCCTGATGGTATTTTCGAAACGAAAGATGGACGTCCATCTTGTTTCGAAAATACAGGTTTCCCTGCCCCTGGATTTTGCCGTTATGCAAGGACGTCCAAATCGCAACTTGGACGTCCCTTTCGAAAATGCCCCTCCATGTCTCATTAATCCATGCTTTTGAATATGCTCTGTAATTTTGTTCTTTATAATAGTCTCTACCATTTTGACCAGAACCAACATCAGATTCACCAGTCTATAATTTCCCAGATCTCTTCTGGAACCTTTTTTTTGAAAATCAGTGTTACATAGGCCACCCTCCAATTTTCCGGTACCATGCTTGATTTTAAAGATAAATTACTTAGTACTAACAATACTTCCGCAATTACATTTTTCAATTCTATCAGTATTTTGGGATGAATACCATCTGGTCCAGGAGATTTACTACTCTCCAATTTGTCAAATTGCACCATTACATCCTCCAGGTTTATAGAGATTTCATTCAGTTTCTCTGACTCGTCAGCTTTGAATACCATTTCTGGCACTGGTATCTCTCCCAAATCTTTCTTGGTGAAGACCAAAGCAAAGAATTCATTTAATCTCTCTGCTATGGCTTTGTCTTGGCACACTAGTATTTTTTAACAATATGATGTGTTATACATTGTATATTCTTTTAGACCCCTGAGGCAGGCCTTTGGCCAAAACACAGGCCCATATTGAGTCAGTGGATATAATAAAGAATTGGATTTTACAGTGTCATCTGTCCATTCATTGTCACCTTTGCTGTGGTTGTGCGCTTGGCGCACTAGCACATGTGCTACCTTTCTGTGCATTTATGCATGCAAGGGGTGCGTAACCACAGTTACCTAGTTAAACAATTGTTCTTCTTATGTCCAGGTCTATTGCAGCCAACACGTGAAAAACACTGACCACCGTCATCTGAATATTGCACTCCTGGATTTTGGTTGTTTTAGCCCAAGTAGAGTATTGTAATGTTCTTTATTTGTCTCTTATGACTAAACTCTGTTCTAAGCTTCAGATCCTAAAGAACATCATAGATAAAAACATCTATGGTCTTAAGAGATCCGATAGTGCCACGACTGCGCTTATTTCTCTTCTCTGGCTACCAGTCCAGGCCCGTGTTTTGTTCAAATTGGCCTGCATAGTTTTAAAAATGTTCAATGCTTTGGCCTCCATTTATCTTTTTAATTTGTTTTGTTTCCCCTCTGTTGTATTTCACAAGCTAGAGATCCATTTCAATTATTTCTGCCCTCTTTCTTGGGTGCCAAACTTGAAAGTATTTTAGAGGATTCTTTCTGTTATCAAGTTCATCATTTTTGGTTATTCCTCCCTCTTGTTTTTGCTCATCTTTTTCTTATTTTTCTTTCCATAACATGTTTTTTGAAATATAAAACTTATATTAAAAACAAATGTTGGTTAAGTGATTGTTACATATTTTTCAGTGATTTTATTTCTCTTTTTCTTTGTTACCTGCTTTGAAACACTACTACTGGGATTTGGTGGGACACAAGAACCATATTACATTATGTACAAAAGTCATGCAGTTGAATTACAGCCTTATAGTCTATTTCTCGGGGTTAAGGGCGCTGTTCCTTCAAAGCCGAGCGGGGGGTCCTCCAACTGCATTGCTACCAGTAGGGGTTGCTGCTTCAATATTGTATTTTCAATTGCTAGGGACAGGCTGTCCCTCACTATTGAAAATATGATAGTGAAACAGCATCCCCCACTGGCAGGGCTATAGATGGAGGACTCTCACTCCGCTTAGAGGGAACAGTGGTTAAGGGGACTTGTTAATTTAACCTATTTCAGTATTTTGCATGTCTTTATGAAAATGCCCAAGGTAAATTACATGAGAAAAGAAAAACATTTGTGAGATCAAACAATGCAATAGTAAAAATATATCTATATATTTTTTTTACAAAGAAGCAAAGATCTCCAGAATGTGAAAACTTCCAATAATATGGTTGGAGAAATAATTATTATTGCACTGGGCAGCTCTCTCTTTCTTTGGGCTGACAAGCCACTGAGGAATCTAGTATGTGGAGAGACACAAAGCTCAGTGCACCAAAGCTCAGTGAAGTGGGAAGATTACAATCTGTGCTGTGTTTGCTCTTAGAGGAGGACTCTGATACTTATTTTGTGCCTGATTTGCCCAAGAAAGATATTGAATGAAAGTGGAGAATAAAAATAAAATCATATCATAATTATGCAACTCAGAGGACCTGTAAGGAAGAAAAAAATATAACCCCTTAATGTTTTTTTTAGGCTTACAAACTTGCAACATATTATTAGCTTCATCATAATATCTGCTCTCATGACATCATCAGAATCAGGAACTGGGTAACCCAGGGGCGTAGCCAGACACCCAATTTTGGGTGGGCCAGGGCCCAAGATGGGTGGGCAGAAGAACCCCGCCCCATCCCCCAGGTAATTTGGTCTCTCCTTCTCTTACCTGCATGCCATACGGCCTCTCAAACATCCCCCCTGTCCCGCATACCTTTTAAATAGCAGATTTTCACCAGCAGCTAGCAGCAACTAATACACATTGCTCATGTTGGCCTCACAGCCTTCCCACTGACACAACTTCCTGTTTCCACATAGGTGGGAATATGTCAGAGGGAAGGCTATGGGGCTGGTGCAAGTAGTATGTATCAGTCACTGCTCACTGCAGGCAAAGATCTGCTATTTTTCAAGGTATGCAGGAGGGAAAGTTGTTGGGAGTTTTCAGCTGGTGGGGCTTGGGAATCTCTGCCAGCCACATCACAGGTGTTCTGCTACTAGGTGGGCCTCAGCCCAAAGTGGATGGGCCTGGGCCCACCCAGGCCCACCCTTGGCTATGCCACTGAGGTAACCCCCATGCTCCCACTGTGATGTCACCAAAAAAGCAATGAGAGAAGTCAAAATGCTTGCCTACACTTCATTCATCCTACTGACTCATTAAGTGGCATAAAATATACTTGTTAGGTTGCTGGAAGCACCTGAATGTCAGATGAGAAATAAATGAAAATTAATAAACTCCTATATGAAATAATGGGTATAAAGGAAATAAGAAATGCAAATCATGAACATGGGCGTAGATTGGGGGGGCGAGGGGGGCATTGCCCCCCAAACAAGTCGCACCGGCGAACTGGCGGGGCTTAAATGTGTCTTCCCCGCTGGCGCTGCCTCGGTCCCTGACTCCCTGCAGCATTTTTGTCTTCACCCGTCCTGTACCCGTCGCCGTCAGCTCTGCCATTCATTCTCTCACAGGCAGCCTCGTTCCCGCTCCCCTTTGCCGCGTCCACTCCTCCGGCTCTCTCTGATGCACTTCCTGTTTAACAGGTCAACACTGGCATGGTATGGGAAAGGGGGTGGGGAAATACTACTGGAGTGGAAAAGGGAGTGCTGGGTAAGAAGGAAAGGAGAAAGAGCTGGCTTGATATCTCATACATATTCATTATGGTTATTCCCAAAAAAAGCCAGCTCTTTTTCCCTTCCTTCCTCCCTCCATATTAGCATATCATTTGCATATGTATATATGCAAATGAATATGCTAATATGCTCCGCCCCATCCTTTGCCTCCCCAAATGAAACAGTCAAACTACGCCTATGATCATGAAACTATATTTAAAAAAACATTGAGTCAATGTTCAGCTGATGTGCTGATGTGGAAAGTGTATTTTTTTAACACTGACCATGGCATGTAAGAAAATTGGTGTGTTCAGTATTGATATCTAGACAGTCAGGAGTGTGAATATGTGTATAGATTGTTAACAGTCACCAGCTCAATGGTCAGCAGTGATATTCATTCACTATCTGCTGGATTCTATATAGCGCGCCTAGAGTGGCCTAGTGGTTAGGGTGATGGACTCTGGTCCTGAGGAACTGAGCTCAATTCCCACTTTAGGCACAGCTCCTTGTGACTCTGGGCAAGTCACTTAACCCTCCATTGCCCCAGGTACAAATAAGTACCTGTATATGTAAGCCGCATTGAGCCTGCCATGAGTGGGAAAGCACAGGGTACAAATGTAACTAAAAAAAAAAAATCTAAGAGTATTCCATAACAACATGCATAACTTAATTGGCTTAACAGGCTAATCAACACTGATAACTGCACTTAAGCAATAATGAGCACTAATTGACAATAACTAGAATTTATTTGTTACATTTGTATCCCACCTTTTCCCACTTATTAGTAGGCTCAAAGTGGCTTATATGGTTCCAGAGAGGTGGTTACAGACTCTGGTGTGAACAAATAGATTATAAGGGTGCCGCCGACCCCCCCACACTTTTGATCCCCCTGGCACCGCCACCCCTCCCCATCCCATTCGACCCCCTCCCGCCGCCGCCAATCTTCCCCCGCCACCGTCAGGTACCTTTGCTGGCGGGGGTCCCCAACCCCCGCCAGCTGAAGTCCCTTCAGCGCCGGTCTCCGAGTCCAGCGCGTTCGCTGATCTGGATTCTGTTTCTGTGAGTCCTGACGTCCTGCATGTAGGAACGTGCAGGATGTCAGGACTCACAGAAACAGAATCTAGATCAGCAACGCACCGGAGACTGGCGCTGAAGAGGACTTTGGCTGGCAGGGGGTTGGGGACCCTCGCCAGCAAAGGTACCTGACGGCGGCGGGTGGGGGGAGGGTTGGCAGTGGCGGGAGGGGGAGGTCAAATGTGGTGGGGAGGGTCGGCAGCGGGGGATTGAAAGCAGGGGGGTTAGGGCCAAATCTGCAGGGGTCCATGCCCCCGTGGCCCCACCTAGCTACTCCCCTGCTTTATATAGAATCTGGCCCTATTTGTATAGCTAAGTGGTATAATTAATTAATTTATTTGATACATTTGTACCCCACATCACACACCCATTTCCAGGCCTATTAAAAAAAAAGCCCCTTTTCCTAGCCACGATAAAAAAATGGTCCAGTGTGCATCAAAAAAGAACACATGCCCATACTACTGCAGGCCACTTTTTACCATGGTTTAGTAAAAGGACCCCTTAGATCAGAGATTTTAAACATTTTTCACCTCACGGCACACCAATACAGCACTAAAATTATAAAGGCACACCCCCTCACAAAGAGTCCAGCATTTTACCTTTCCTCCCCCCTCACAAAATAGTACAACATCTACCTTATCTTCCCCCACTCCCACCAAAATCATCCAGCATCTCTCCCTCTTGTCCCCTTCTCTAGCCAGCAACTAGGCATCTATCTTGTCTCTTTTTAAACCTCAATCTTATCTCCCCTCATCTGTCTCTTTTCCAAGCTGAAGAGCCCTAACCTCTTTAGTCTTTCCTCATATGAGAGGAGTTCCATCCCTGTTATCATTTTGGTCGCTGTTCTTTGAACCTTTTCTAATTCTGCTATATCTTTTTTGAGATACAGTGACCAGAACTGAACGCAACAGTCAAGGTGAGGTAGCACCATGGAGCAATACAGAGGCATTATAGTATTTTCAGTCTTATTTACCATCCCTTTCCTAATAATTCCTAGCATCCTGTTTACTTCTTTGGCCGATGCCAGACACTGGGCAGAAGATTTCAGCATATTGTCTACAATGACATCTAGATCTTTTTCATGAGTGCTGACTCCTAAGGTGGACCCTGGCATCAGGTAACTATGATTCAGATTATTCTTTCCAATGTGCATCACTTTGCATTTGCCCACGTTGAATTTCATCTGCCATTTGGATGCCTAGTCTTCCAGTTTCCTAAGGTCTTCCTGCAATTTTTCACAATCTGCATGTGTTTTGACAACTTTGAATAGTTTTCTGTAATCTGCAAATTTAGTCACCTCAAGCGTTGTTCCGATTTCCAGATCATTTTTAAATATGTTAAATAGCACCAGTCCCAGTACAGATCCCTGTGGCACAACTCGCTTACTGCATAAATGTAAGGGGCATACATGGTGTAGGGGGCACATGGGCAGGTCCCACACTTAAGCACATAAATTACCTGCTAAGGTGTCATAAGTTACCTGCTAAAGTGCCGTATTTAGGCACACGTATTCACGACTGCTATTGACATGGCATAAGTGGACATGACTAAATATTGGCACATAAATGATGAGTTATGCTTAGTAAAAGAATATAGGTGCCCATTTGCTGTTATAGAATTAGTCCTGCCAATATTAAAAATAATACCTATCCTGAAGGGGGAAACTGAAGCCCTGCCAGCCAAACCTCGTCCTCATGCTGCTTCAGTTCAGAAGTCGCCACCATGCCTCGAGCCTCTGATGCCGGGACTCACTAAGTATATTTATTCTTGTGCGAACTGAGCATGTGTGAGGAGTTCCGTGTCAGCAGCTGGAAGCATGTCACCAACATTTGTATTGCAGCAGCACGAGGAAAAGGGGAGCAGCTTGGCAACAAGTTTCTTTGGCTGGCAGGGCATCAGCATCCCTTCCAGCCATTTAAAGGGAGCTACACATTTGGAGAGGGTCCTGAGCCCCGCAGTGGCTGTGCTACTGGTGCTTAGCATGCTGCATCTTAATACCTAACCTTTGGTAACCTTTGTAAAAGTGCCCCAAACTTACAATTTTGTTAACAGCATAACAATAGTAAAATAACCAAATAAAAGCTCTCATATACAGTAAATAGATACAATCAAAGAGGTAAATTTGGAGATGGCAAATTGAATCCTAGAAATTACTACTACTACTTATCATTTCTATAGCGCCACTAGACGTACGCAGCGCTGTACACTTGAACATGAAGAGACAGTCCCTGCTTGACAGAGCTTACAATCTAATTAGGACAGACAAACAGGACAAACAAGAGATAAGGGAATATTAAAGTGAGGATGATAAAATAAGAGTTCTGAACAAGTGAATAAGGGTTAGGAGTTGGTACAGTATCAGAATTATAAATATTTAATATCATTGTAAAAACAATGATATAACAGAAATATGATAAATGTCAGCAGAATATAAATGATACAATAATAGCATGGAAGAAAATTCATATACTATAGATATTATACTCACAATGTCAGCATATTACAAATGAAACATCTAATAGACACGTTAGAACATTCAAATAACATACACAGTACAATGAAACATCTTAATAGATAACCTAGGGGGCAAGTGCAATTGAGATATATACTGTAGATGAGACAAGATGGATATGGTTTACAGTTTATGGTTTATTTCTGGCATTCTGCTTTTATCCAAGGCAGAGTACAAAAAAACATACAAAATAAAAAAAAAATACATAAAACATTAAACAAAGAACCAATGCAACAACCACTGAGCACAATATTAAAACAATCCCCATTAGGGATCAGCCTTCTGTAACTGACAACTTAAAAGCCAAAGTTCCTATTCAAGCAGAACTCCATATGCCTTCTTAAACAAGTGGTTTTCAAAGCTTTCTGAAAATCAGAGGGCTAAATAGATGGCAAATTACATGTACAGTTGAATAAAACATTAGTGTGCGCTAATGCTAGAGACACCCATAGGAATATATGGGTGTCTGTAGCATTAGCACATGCTAAAAATGCTAGCGCACCTTAGTAAACAGGGCCCTTAGTCTCTTCTTACCCTGAATACGACATATTCCCACAACTGCAAGTCTGAGTCTGATACTGGACATGGGTATACTCTGAATATAGGAGGCTTAATGCCTTTCTATTTCAGTCAACCTTTGTTGATCTGCTGATTATGTGGAGACAGTAGTCCTAATTGATTCAGGGGCTGGCAAAAATTTCATTAGTTGTGATTTTGTCTGTTAGTATAGGATACACATGAAAAGGCCACCTAACCCTTCTAAAATTCACATATCTCATACTTATAAATATTGCAAAATGTGGCTGCTAAATTAATATACAGTAGAACGCCGATTATCCGAACGCTGATTATCCAGATTTCCAATTATCCAGACCCATTATCCGCCAATACCTTCCCTGCCAATCTTCAGGATCCACGCAGAGAAAAGTCCTGCCCTTTCCTGACCCATATGTAGCAGAAGAAAAGCCCTTTCTGCCTTGCTCTTGCGGGGAAGTGGAAGAGGACACAGTCTTGCTATCGCTGCTTATGGGGACATGGCAGAGGAAATAGCCTTGCTATTGCTGCTTGGAAATGGAAAAAAAGCGAAAAAAGCACATTTTGTTATTAATAGAGAAACTTGATATTGTGGTTGATGTTGATGCAGGACCAACACATGCAGAAACTTTTGAATACAGCAAGGGCTTGGCTGGAAAAGCAGGAAGAAAGCAGTGCAATCCAGCTCCTTTTTCTGAAAAGACTACGTGATCGTGCAGCAGAGAAATGAAAATCGGCCTTGAAGCAATTAAGAATGACTTCCTTTTTTTTAGTGTACAGTAGTGTATATACAGTATGTACAAGAAATACAGCACTGCACTGTACTTTACTTTTAAAAACAGTACTTTTGATTAGAACTACTTTTTTCTGCAAACATATTGATGAAAATAATGTTTAATGTGCAATGCTGTAATCTTGTTTTCTTTACAGAGATTTGATATGTCCAATTAGCCTAGTATCCTGTTTCCAACAGTGGCCAATCCAGGTCATGCAGAAACAAATGGGGTTCGCAGTTTCCACAAAAAATTCAACAACACCAAAGGAAGTGGAAAACACAACTTCAAGAGATCAATCCGAGGCACCAGGGTGAGATGCTCCAGAAACAAACTTTATTTGGACCCAATCCAGGTCATGAGCATTGGAGCCGACTTTGTGGGTGCTGTGGGTGCTTGAGCACCCCCAATATTGAGAAAATACCTTGAATATGTCCAGGGAGGGGTTATTTCCATTGGGCTTAGCACCCCCAATAATTTTGAAAGTTGACTCCTATGGTCATGAGTACCTGGCAGAAACCCAAATAGTAGAAACATTGCATGCTACCAATCCCAGGGCAAGCAGTGGCTTCCCTATGTCTGTCTCAATAGCAGACTATGGACTTTTCCTCCAGGAACTTGTCCAAACCTTTTTAAAACCCAGATACGCTAATCTCTGTTACCACAAGTTCCAAAACTTAACTAATTGTTGTGTGAAAAAATATTTCCTCCTTTTTTCTTTAAAAGTATTTCCATGTAACTTCATTGAGTGTCCTCTAGTCTTTGTACTTTTTAAAAAAGTAAAAAAAACGATTCACTTTTACCCATTCTACAATACTCAGGGTTTTGTAGACCTCAAGTATATGCCCCCTCAGCCATCTCTTTTCTAAGCTGAAGAGCCCTAACCTCTTTAGCCTTTTCTCATTTGAGAGGTGTTCCATCCCCTTTATCATTCGGGTTGGTCTTCTTTGAACCTTTTTAAATTCCGCTATATCTTTTTTTGAGATACAGTGACCATATTTCAATGACCGTTGTTGGGGGTAGTGTTTTAGTAGCAAGTGCTTTTGTTTCATAAGCTGTTGAAATCAATTTTCTTTGTTGTTTGTAACCTAGCGTTTCAATTAAGGGTAATATTTTTGGTACCATACAATACTTGTTATTGATTTATTTTGACACTTTAGAAATTGTGATTACTATTTCATAAGAACTTGGTATGTGTGATTCACTAAAAGACATGCCTGCAGAGTACTCTTCAGTCTACTGAAATTTGTAGACAATGTTATTTTTGGGTTAGTGAGTAAAATAATCAGTTTCATTTAAGATTAAAAAGTTAACTCAAGGCTCTGAAAATGATTTCCCTTCATTCTCAGTTTATCAGTATAGGCAGACACACTACTAAAAATACTGCCTTGGATGAATTTCTTCAAAAAGATGGTAAATAAATCCTAACTATTAACTAAGGGGCCTTTCTATTAACTCATTAGTGCCCAACAAATCAATTTGTTCCCATATAGCTTATTATGGGAACATTGGGCACTAATGGGTTAAAGTGCTCTAGAATCTGGGTTTAATGTGTGGCAATGTAGGATTTTACTACACACTAAACTCAGATTTAATATGGCAACTTAGGGGGTGTTGCCTCTATTTTTTAAATTGCAGATCATGTGTTAATGTTACCATTACCGCCTGCACAGAGTACCTGCAGAGCTTTAACAAGGGAGCACTTACCGTCTAGCTGGCTAAGACTTCTACGCCTATTGTCTGCCCATAAATGCCACAGTACCTCAGAGAAAATTTCTAAAAAATGCAATAACGTACTGTTTACCCCAGGATAACAAGCAAACTACCGCAAAATGCTTTAATGGGGTTGTGCATTAGCTTCTTTTTGCATTACTTAACACATTTTATTAGAAGGTCCCATACCTAAGGACTCCTTTTGCAAAGCCATACTAATGATTTGTTAGTCTGGTTGTGAGCCCTTGAGCCCAGGCCAAGGCTGTTATGCCAAGGCCGAGGGTGGGCCGAGCAGGCACTACACACTACCCCACTACCAAGCCCTGTACACACACGCAGCAACCAACTTGCACCTCCAGAAAAGGGAAGATAGGGCAATCAGGCGGGCCTCAAGGCCTATTGGGAACCCATTTACTCAGAATTCAAGCATACGGGCCTCACGGCCTAACCGGAACTGACTCATATGTAGGGAGGGGAGAAAGAGACTAAATGAGGGGTCCCCCATGGGGACCGGAGCACCAGCAACACCCTTGGTGCTGGCAATCAAGGAGAAAGGGAAGCATACACAGAAACACGTCAACCAGTACCCCACCACACACAAAGAAAGTGAGGGACTGCAAAATAAAGATACTGTAGGCAGAGACCCTCAGCAGACAGGGAAGGGCAAAGTCCGCAAAATGGAGCGCGGAGCCTAACACACACCCAGCATAGAAAGGGACAGTGCTGTGTAATACAGGAGGTAGCTACAGCAAAGAAAGGACTGAAATGGTCACAAAGGGAAGACTGCAGTAAACAGACAACTGCCAGAAGCAAAGAAACTCTGCAGGCAAAGGGTTAAACCAAGCTCAACACACACACAGCAACCAGAGGCAGGGAACACTGCAGACAAGGGGTTAATCAGGAGTACAATGAGAGAGCAAACAAACAACCCCTACGGAGAGAAACAAAGGGTCCCGAGACTGCTACAAGGGCAGGACCTGCAAAGCAGAAAACAAACACAGCATAAAGGGAACTCCGAAGGAAGGTGAAGCAAAACAAACAAACTGGAACGGGACAAGGAAGGAACTCACCACACAGCACCACAGCCAAACAGAGAGAATCCCAGGTGCAGTGTAGAGAGGTAATTAGACACACGCAGGCAGCAGCTGGCAGACAGAGACAGAGCAACAGAAACTGCAAGCAAGGAAAGGAGTAATCAAACTCCACGCAAGCACAGAGCTAGTAACTCAGACAGAGCAAAGGTAAGGCTTCAGCATATTAGGAATAACGTCAAAGCAGGGGTTGTAGGGAAAGGTAAGCTTAAGGAGATCAGATTGACATCAGCTCAGCCCCTGACGGCCAGTCAGGAGCGGTTCCAAGCATTCCCCTGCCTGACTAGCAGAATTCTAACAGAGTCATAACATGATTCTGGCATGGCAAATATGAAGAAGCCTATTCAATTACTATGGGCTTCGTCACATTTAGCGCACTATTGTGGCTTTGTAAAAGGAGTCCTAAGGGGCCCTTTTATAAAGCGGCAGTAAGCCCAACGCGAGCTTCTGCTTGCTAAAAGGAAAGTACCGCTGGGCTACCGAAGCAGCCTGGTGCTAGTTCCCACTCCCAGTGTGTGCCATTTCTGGTGCTACAAAAATATTTTTATTTTTGTAGTGCCAGCATGTACCTGGCAGTAATCGGGCAGCGCTGTACGCTGCTCGGTTACTGCCAGGGTAGCATGAGAACCCTTACAGGGCTCCCACCCGAAATGGGTACATGGCAAGTGCTTTACTTGCTGCATGTCCATTTCTTTAAAAAAAAACCCAAGCCTTTTACCCACTACTACTACTACTATTTAGCATTTCTATAGCGCTACAAGGCGTACGCAGCACTGCACAAACATAGAAGAAAGACAGTCCCTGCTCAAAGAGCTTACAATCTAATAGACAAAAAAATAAATAAAGTAAGCAAATCAAATCAATTAATGTGAACGGGAAGGAAGAGAGGAGGGTAGGTGGAGGCGAGTGGTTACAAGTGGTTACGAGTCAAAAGCAATGTTAAAGAGGTGGGCTTTCAGTCTAGATTAAAGGTGGCCAAGGATGGGGCAAGACGTAGGGGCTCAGGAAGTTTATTCCAGGCGTAGGGTGCAGCGAGACAGAAGGCGCGAAATCTGGAGTTGGCAGTAGTGGAGAAGGGAACAGATAAGAAGGATTTATCCATGGAGCGGAGTGCACGGGAAGGGGTGTAGGGATGGACGAGTGTGGAGAGATACTGGGGAGCAGCAGAGTGAGTACATTTATAGGTTAGTAGAAGAAGTTTGAACAGGATGCAAAAACGGATAGGGAGCCAGTGAAGGGTCTTGAGGAGAGGGGTAGTATGAGTAAAGCGACCCTGGCGGAAGACGAGACGGGCAGCAGAGTTTTGAACCGACTGGAGGGGGGAGAGGTGACTAAGTGGGAGGCCAGCAAGAAGCAGATTGCAGTAGTCTAAACGAGAGGTGTGGATGAGGGTTTTGGTAGAGTGCTCGGAAAGAAAGGGGCGGATTTTACGGATGTTGTAAAGAAAGAAACGACAGGTCTTGGCAATCTGCTGGATATGAGCAGAGAAGGAGAGAGAAGAGTCAAAGATGGCCCCAAGGTTACGAGCTGAGGAGACAGGGAGAATGAGAGAGCCATCAACAGAAATAGAAAACGGGGGGAGCGGGGAGGTGGGTTTGGGGGGGAAAATGAGAAGCTCGGTTTTGGTCATATTTAATTTCAGGTGGCGTTGAGACATCCAGACAGCAATGTCAGACAAGCATGCTGAAACTTTGGTTTGGATGCAAGGTGAGATATCAGGGGTAGAAAGGTAGATTTGGGAGTCATCAGCATAGAGATGGTAGGAAAAGCCATGGGATGTGATTAATGAACCAAGGGAAGAAGTGTAGATAGAAAAGAGGAGGGGACCAATAACAGAACCCTGAGGTACGCCGACAGGTAGAGGGATAGAAGTAGAAGAGGATCCACCAGAGTGAACACTAAAGGTGCGGAGGGAGAGGTAGGAAGAGAACCAGGAAAGGACAGAGCCCTGGAATCCAAGTGAGGACAGGGTATCGAGAAGTATGTGGTAAAAGGGGGCCTTGGCACATGTCAAAAACACATGCCACCAGCTCAGGCCCCCTTTTGCCACAGCTTCATAAAAGAACCCCTAGGGGTCCTTTTTACTAAACTCTGCCTCTAAAGTGTTTTTAAGGTAGGACTTTCCCCATGTGCTAAGCCCAGATTTAACATGGCATGTTTTTAGGGCTTTTAAAAAAATGTACAGGTTGTGCGCTAATGTTCCTATTAGCACATGGTACCTGCAGAAAATTAACACAAGAGTTAGGCAGGAAGTGCTAAATACTCTCATGTTAACTCTGCATTATTCAGTTAGTGCTTGCTAATCATAATGCACTAGCCACTCTCCACCAGTGACACATCTTTTGAAAAATCAGTAACACGCAGATTAGCGCGCAAACAAGCAAAATACCTCAAACACTCGAACACATTTGTGTGGTAGGCTGTTTGCATGCACTAACAATGCATTAAGGCAGTGGTTCCCAAACCTGGTCCTCGAGGCACCCCAGCCAGTCAGGTTTTCTGTATATCCACAATAAATATTCATGAGATAGATTTGCATGCAGTGGAGGCAGTGCGTGCAAATCTCTCTCATGAATATTCTTTGTGGGTATCCTGAAAACCTGACTGGCTGAGGTGCCTCGAGGACCAGGTTTGGGAACCACTGCATTAAGGGATTACTGCTGGATTCTATATAGTGCGCCTAGGGTTCCGCGTTGAAACAATGTGCGTAACTTAATTGGCTTAACAAGCTTGATAATAGCACTTAACAAGCAATAATGAGCACTATTGGCAATAATTAGAATCTACACGCACAGCTTGCTAAGCATATTCTGTAATGAACTGTGCCTAAATTCTAATGTGTGCAGTTCAAAAGGGGCATGGTTAGGGCGCAGGGAAATGGGTGTTTTATGAGCATTCCAAAATTTATACGTGTAGTTATAGAATATAGGCCAGTGTCATATATCTATGCACAGGTATTTACACCATGTTTTCGCTGGTGTAAACGGAGTCACGTAGTTTTAGGCATTGGGATATGAACTAAGCATATTCTGTACACCGCACCTAAATCTAGGCGCAGCTTATAGAATACACTTAGGCGGAAATGTTTACCACACAGATTTTTCAGGCGCCATATATATAATCTGGCCCTTAATGCCTTTTAGTAACAGGGTTCCTAACTAACATATACAAGGTGAGTAAAAATACGGTTAAAAGTTCATCTAGCTGTGATGTGTTTTTAAGAATTAAACTCCGCCAGCCCGAATGCATTGACTTTCGTACATAGACATTTGACTCAGTGACTCAGCTTCCTTTCTTCTAAGATATTTGGTTTTGAATTAAAATTAGCTCATGTTTATCCATTTAGGTAAGCAAAATGCTAGGGCTCAGCCCTAATGGAAAGATTCCATGTAATTTATGGAAGCAAATAGTAAAGAACAAAAAAAAAAAAACGCTTGGCAATTTTTTTTTGTTGCTGTTGTATAACAGTAATAATAATCAGTCAAAAGAAATAGAATTTTTACAGCAGAGCTGAACAACATCTGATTCTGTACTAACTCATGTCTAGCTTGCTGAGATTAATGTCTGTTAGGTGTTTGCCTAGTAATGTCAGTGCAATTTGCATTGCATCTCATGATGTACACTGATGTGTTTTGAAAATGTCCCATGAGGAGACGGATTCTCCACTCAGTACCACTGCTCCCAAATGACAGCTCCCTCATAGAATACTTTTCTGGGCTGTTTCCTCTGGGAAATGGTAAGCATTTAAGTCTCTGGGTTTTGGTGTTTTTAACAAGGATTTAATTACCAAGGTAAGTATGTGCACCTGCTTAGGCTCTTCTTAATTATTTGATAATGGTGCAATCTTTCTCAATACAGCCAGTTTTTGTGGTAGTAAACTAGACTAATGAAGCACACTGAAAGAAGACAGTCCCCCAGTGTGAGGGAAGCATATTTAAATTAAACTAATTTGTGGAGCACTGAATTTTTAGCACCAATCTCAATAATGATCTATTAAGCTATATTTCTGTTCAGGTTTTGAGAACTGTTATTTTGGGTTCTTTCTATATCTTTACTTGTGCTGCTATTACTACTTACTATTTGTATAGCACTACTCGATGTACACAGCACTATACACATACACATGAAAGGCAGTCCCTACTCTGGGGAACTTGCAATCCCATCAAGGCAAACAGATAAGATGAGTAAAATGTTTCAGGTTATGGCGTAGGTAATGCAGAGTGTGAAATTGCATTTGTATGTAATTTCTCTTCTGGGTACTAGGGGTTCACTTACTTCGAGATCCAAGTCCCTGGGTTACCACTGCTGTGATCACTCCCAAGAGGTTAAGTTCCACCTATTTATTTGAAAATTTAGCTCACACCTTTTTGATAGAAGTTCAAGGCAAGTTATGTTTTGCACCACCATCTATATGGTCTTAGAGAAAGCTGCGAAGTCCCATTTATACATTATTTTAATACTGATTTCTCCCCTCTCATAACATCACATTTTATTGGAGGTCCCTTCATTTTTTCCCTCTATTGTGCTCCACACATAGGATTAATCCCAATCAGCAGTGGTTGCTTTATGGTACTGCATAGCTCAATAAACAATTTGGCTTATTTTTTGTTTTTGATAGCTTAATTTTTAATTTTTTTTAATTTTTCTTATTTTTTCATATATCCAGTCTCTTAATTTCAGCATTTTGTTTGATATTATTAAAAGATGAGATTTAATTGTTTTGTTTATATTGTTAAGAGATGAGATTTGAAAGAGGGAAAATGCCTCTGTATGTCAGCGGTCTGAATCTTTTTGTATTAACAGACACGCTGAACAGCCACTCTTCACTGGCAAAACCCCTCTATTTTCATAGATGTCGTTTCTCTTTATAGTTCAGTGTATCTCTTTCTCTTCTCTCTATATATATTTTCTAACAAGTATAGCTTAAATAATAGAATAAATCAGCTTCATAAATCAAGCATATATAATGAACTTATCTTTAATTCTTTGTCTCTCAATGGTTTCAACCACCAACGAGTCCTGTTTCGCCTATTAGTTTCATTGGGCTTCATCAGGGAAATCCTTATATATGTTGTTGTTATTCTCTTATGACTTTTTAACATTTCTTTTCTGTACTATCAAAGCTATACTTCTGATAGCTTTGTGTCATAGCTTCTTCTTTCTCAATCAGCTGTCGAAAAAATTTAAAAAATTAAGCTATCAAAAAACAAAAAATAAGCCAAACTGTTTATTGAGCTACACAGTACCAAAAGGTAACCACTGCTGATTGGGATTAATTTTTATTTTTTGAGTGGTTAAGTTCTAGTTTCTTTGGAAAGTAATGCTCCACACATAGGAGCCAGCTCTGTGAGTGCTTGAGCACTCCCACAATTGAATAAACTCCTTGACCTTGTCCAGGGAGAGA
Source organism: Microcaecilia unicolor (assembly GCF_901765095.1). Taxonomy (NCBI): domain Eukaryota; kingdom Metazoa; phylum Chordata; class Amphibia; order Gymnophiona; family Siphonopidae; genus Microcaecilia; species Microcaecilia unicolor. The sequence goes on from NC_044031.1 coordinate 471,454,612, forward strand.
TAATTTTCATTGGGTTTAGCACCCCCAATACTTTTGAAAAATTAGCTCCAATGGTTCCACACAGACCTCAGTCTTTTCTAACCTTTATGTTGTCTCATTAGTTTCTATCTAGATCTATCTCTCTTTCTTTATTCCTCTCCTTATAAAATCTCATGCTAGAATTAACCTACTTCAATGGATCTCCTTGCTAATATCAGATGATAAGGAAGAGATGAATCAATGCTTGTTCAAATTTTCTTTCAAAGTTATTTATACCAGTACGTTTCCAAAATTAAACATGTGTTAAAAAAAAAACAGGGTTGACATATATTTGTTACAGCTTAGACTTAAATGACTAGCCCTACCTGGAATCCTAGTTCAAAACTTCCTCTGTTCCTGACAGGTACAGCCTTCCGCTCTCCATGTATCTTATTGTCTGAAAACTACTATGTATTTTTTAAATTGAAATTTTAACAAATAACTAAAAAGTGCACTTAAGAAGCATACTAGTCTACATCTCAAGAGAAAGAAAAGGCTCATAAAAAATCTTACATTATAAAAAGGAAAAATATAAGAAAATCATCTTCCCTGGTGTAAATCTTGGACGAAAACTATTATGTTAAGATGGTTTTACTATGGTTGGTAATACAAGTATATTACTAGCAGTGTGTGAGGAATTATGTGGTACATGGTCAGATTCCCCTAGGATCATTCCCTCACTAAAACTGAGACTGAGCCAACTTAGGGTAGGTGGAGTTACATCTGCTGGGTCAGAGGGGCGGGTTCAGGCAGGGAGGTGGTTAAATGCCCTGAGGTAGAACAGCTCAGGAAGGCCTCAACTCAAGAAGCCTCCAAGGGGGAGGCCTTAAGGCAAGAGGTCTCCAAGGAAGTGGCAACTGAAGCTACAGTACCTGAGGAAAGTGACAGGAAAAAGAAGTGGCCAGAGCTCAGTAGTTTCCTTGAGGTAGGAAACTGTTTAATTCTCACCCTCTAAAGATTTTATGTACGCGTAAGGAAGATGGACAAGGTAGGAGATACCTTGAATTGTATTCAGAATACTTGACTTTTGTGTTTGTCAGGATGGGACCCAAGATGGCATTAGTAGCCAGGGGTGGTCCAAGGCAATCTGCCACCCGATGCAGGGATGATATGATGCCAGTCCCCTCACCTATGCCTGTTCCCGGACTAGCATCTTTCCCCTTCCCTGCGCTTACTTTATTTTTTTTTTCAAAAGGCAGCAGCGGCAGCAATTTTCACTGGCCTTTTTGCTACTGCATCCTGTCTCTGAGGAAACAGGAAGTTATGTCAAGAGGTGGGGAGCAGTGGAAGAAGGGGCCGGTGTCACCTTTTGGAAAAAAACAAGGTAAAGGATTGAGGAGGGAGGGCAGAGTGCCACCTGTGGAATGGGAGTGGGGCCAGGTCTGGGATTGAATTTACTCATACACAATACTTCATTTGTGGATAGAAAGGAAGTTGGTATATACATAAACTTCAAAAACTCATATTTGATAATTAAAAAAAAGTTATCACCAACTGTAGTACAAAATTGCAACATTATGAACTTGGACTAATGTTTCTCAACATTTATACTTTTTATAACCACAGTGTTCTCCCCAGAAATTTATGGCAGCCTGGTAGCATAAAATAGAAAGCTGTGTGGGAATGGAGGAATACCGCATGGTATTCTAAAATTTTCTGTTATTAATAAATGCACCCACACTTTCTTCAAACACATATATATTTAAAGTAAATTTATAATTCAGGGCAAAAATTTTGTAATTTACCATTAACTGATTTAATGCTAATGACATCTACATCATAAAAACAATAAGAACATTTTTTATACTATAAACATAACTTAAATGTTTCAAAGACCTTTGATCTGACACAGTATAGCAGTTCTTATGTGTTAAATGTATGCTAATTCTTGTGTCATCTGAGCAAGAGCAACCTAAGGGCCCTGTTTACTAAGCTGCGCTATAGGCGTGCTAACTTTTTAGCATTTGCTAGAAATTAGTGTGCTTTAACGATAGAGACACACATTCAGGCTTATTTTCGAAAGAGAAGGGCACCAATCTTTCGACACAAATTGGGAGATGGCCGTCATTCTCCCAGGGTCGCCCAAATCGGCATAATCAAAAGCCGATTTTGTGCGTCCTCAACTGCTTTCTGTCGCGGGGATGACCAAACTCACGGGGGCGTGTCGGAAGCGTAGCGAAGGCGGGACTGGGGCATGCCTAACACATGGGCGTCCTCGACTGATAATGGAAAAAAGAAAGGCGTCCCTGACGAGACTTGGGCGACTTTACTTGGTCCATTTTTTGCTATGACCAAGCCTCAAAAGGTGCCCGAACTGACCAGATGACCACGGGAGGGAATCGGGGATGACCTTCCCTTACTCCCCTAGTGGTCACTAACCCCCTCCCACCCTCAAAAAATCTTTTAAAATATTTTTTGCCAGCCTCAAATGTCATACCCAGCTCCATAACAGCAGTATGCAGGTCCCTGGGGCAGTTTTAGTGGGTACTGCAGTGCACTTCAGGCAGGCGGAACCAGGCCCATCCCCCCCTACCTGTTACACTTGTGGTGGTAAATGTGAGCCCTTCAAAACCCACCAGAAACCCACTGTACCCACATGTAGGTGCCCCCCTTCACCCCTTAGGGCTATGGTAGTGGAGTACAGTTGTGGGGAGTGGGTTTTTTTTTGGGGGGGGCGGGGTTGGGGGGCTCAGCACACAAGGTAAGGGAGCTATGCACCTGGGAGCAATTTCTGAAGTCCACTGCAGTGCCTCCTAGGGTTCCTGGTTGGTGTCTTGGCATGTCAGGAGGACCAGTGCACGACAAATGCTGGCTCCTCTCATGACCAAATGGCTTGGATTTGGTCATTTCTGAGATGGGTGTCCTCGGTTTCCATTATCGCCGAAAATTGGGGACAACCATCTCTAAAGACGGCCATCTCTAAGGTCGACCTAAATTTCGTGATTTGGGCATCCCCGACCGTATTATCGAAACAACAGATGGACGCCCATCATGTTTTGATAATACGGGTTTTCCCGCCCCTTCGCCGGGACGTCCTGCGAAGACGTCCTCAGGAAAACCTGGGCGCCCCTTTTGATTATGCCCCTCATTATATCCCTATGGGTGTCTCTAATATTAGCACATACTAAAAAGTTTGTGTGCCTTCAGCATGGCTTAGTAAACAGGGCCTTAAATCTCTCCACTACAAGGTACACTGTGAAATACAAAACCTGAAAACAAATTCCAACTCAACATACATATAGAAACCTGACATACAACAGTAGCACTAATTCATATGATTCGTACAACAAGAATCTTACTGAATAGGCAGCACTACAAATATTACACTGTGCCCTAGAACACCAATACACCTACTACTGGTAAAACAGAATGAGTGGGACTGCCATAGATCTGTGTATAAAGTAGATGCAAACAGAATACCACATCTTGATCACAGACAAAACAGCCACATAGGAGCCAGCCCTGTGAATCCAGTGGGTGCTGAGTGTCCCTAATATTGAGTAAGCGTCTACACTGTGTCCCGAGGAGGGGTTATTTGCATTGTATCTGACACTCCCAATCATTTGAAACATTGATTCCTATGCACAAATAGATCCTCACCAAATACAGATCACAAATTAGAAAAAAAAAAATAAAAGCAACAATTCAAGTGGTTTACCACAACACTGGGGAGAAACTGAGAAAACAAATTAATTTTCCCTTGTACTGAGCACAATACAAAGACAGAATAAAAACAGGGTGTTTTTTTTTTAACCTTTGCTGTCTGGGCATTTTATTTTTCCAACCATGTTGGTACCAGTGAGTTTCTCTCTTCTGCTTTCCTGTCTGTCTTCTGCTAATTCTTTCCAGTGGCTGCTGTCCATTTGTCCTTTCTCTGTGCTCTTCCTGTTTTCTTCTATTTCCTCATATCTGTCTCTGACATATTGATCTTTCCATTTTAGCTCTTTCTTCACTTTGTTTTCTGCCTTTCTATCCACTCAAATTCCACCTTCTTTCTCACCCGGTGATTGGTAGCATGGAATCTTGCTACTATTTGGGTTTCTGCCAAGTACTTGTAACCTGGATTGGCCACTGTTGGAAACAGGATACTGGGCTAGATGTACCAATGGTATGACTCAGCATGGCTATTCTTATGTTCACCCTCCAGTTCTCCACCTCCTTCTTTTTATTTTTCACCTACCTATCAATTTTCCATCTCCTTCTCTCAGTCCTTAGATCTCCCATTTCCACTCTCGCTCCTTCCCAAGTCTCCTATTTTTTCTGTTGCCCACTCTCTATTACATTTTACCAATGCACTCACCATTTTCTTCTTACTCGTCTCCTTGACAACCCTCCTTGGCTTCTCCCACATGGTTCCATTATGTTTAGTATCTCTTCTCCCTCTACTTTGTAGCTAAGCATTTCCTCTCTCCTCTCCACAGCCCAACATCTTCTTCTTTCCAACTCCTCACATAGCCCAACATCTTCTTTCTATCCCCCTACATTTATAGCCTAGCACCCCTCTGTTCCTTCCCTTCCTACCTACTGTGCAGCTTTTCTCTCTTTAACTCTCTCGTCCCTTCATCTCACAGTCAGCATCTCCTCCCTATCTCTTTCTTTTCCTTCCCTACCAGTCAGCATCCCCTTCCTGCTGAGCAGTGTTTCTTCCCTACCTGAAAGGAAATGTCAGAGACTTTGGAGGGGAAGGGGAGATTAGTGGAATACATCTAAGGGTAGGAGAGAAAATCCCCACAGAACTCACAAGAAATGGATGGGGGAACTACAGTATATTCCTGTTGACTCTGAGAAGGAGGAGGAGATGTTACAAGAGAAAGGACCCTATAATGGCAAAAGGCAGTGCTCCCTTGTTAAATTAGAAGTTTGTATTGTCTCTATCCATGTAAACAAGGATTGGCCAGGCAACTCTGGGAGTTCAGAAAACCCAACGGAGTCTTGCCCTTTAAAAGCTGGGAGAGGGGAGCACACCAGCAAGATCCTGAAACCTTAGGAAACTGGGTTCATTACTCCACCCAGGGACTGACAATACCCCAATCAGGAAAAAGAGGGGGATCCTATGTTTTCCCCAAACCTCTATAACTTCCTATCAGGGATAGTTAGGGGAGGTACATATAGCCCTTCTCACTTGAGTGAACTCTGCAGGAACTCTAGAATGAAAGACAAAACTGATGTGTCTGGATAGCTTTGTGATTTATTTTTTTTGTACAGCTCAAGGAAAGGAGTCAAAGGGAAGGAATTGGGACAATGGCACAGTACTAAGTAAGGATTCTTACCCAAAGCAGTGAAACCAGGTGAATCATTTTCTTCTGATATTTTTTTTCAGTGTAAAACAGCCATGGAGAAGGAGGATAGTAATGTTTGTTTTGTTGCTTTTTACTATCCTAGGGCAGGAGCTGTGAAGTCTGGTTGACTTCCAAACTGTTGCAACCCAGCCTTTTCCTCAGACACTGAGGGACTGCTGAAACATGAACAGATATTAAATAAACTGTTTCTGGGAAAAGGAGAATTATCCTTAATTGCCTGAAGAGCTTCTTAGAGACAGAAGCTGGAAAAGACTTCTGGAGGGTTTGGTTTAGAAGTCACCAGTGGAGCTTGCAGGCTCATTTGCATAGAACTTCTAATCTACTTTATCTGACTCTTTTTCTGTTTTTTATACCCTGGAAGAGGAAATCCAAACTTTATATGTTAGTTGGGGGAACAGGTAGATGTGAACCGTTTTGTGTTTATGTTAAGCTTGGTGGATAGGACTTTAATCTACTTTTCCCCTTAAGTTAAATAGGAACATGAAATAAAGACCACAGAGAAGGGAAAACGCCTACTGTGTGTGGATGGCTCTGCTTGTTATATTCAGCAGGCTGTGTCATATCACCTTGGGGAGATGCTTATCACACTATCTTCACTTACTCACTTCCAGATATAAAATAATTCATTTATCTTAGCAAGAAAAAGAAATAATAATAATACTCTTATATTATACTTTTATATATATCTCAAGAGAATCAGCCATTTCTTCATCAATCCATTTTTTCAAATTTATTTAAAACCTCAACTTTATCTTCAATGTCATCATCTTTAACTAATCACTAAAGATAGAAAATAATTCACTTATCTGAGCAAAAAATACAGGAGAACCAGCCAACATGAATCATGTTTCATTTGCCTGCATCAGGGGTAAATGGTCCCTTGAACATCCTGCCATGTATTTCATAAATAGTTGGTATGTGGTGTAATTCGGCCATTATAGAGAACTAACTAGGGGTGCCTTTTACACAGGTGTGCTAGCATTTTTATTTTGCAGTAAAAATCAGCTGGTATTAAATGTTAAGACACTCATAGGAATATAATGGGCATCAGTATTTACTGCCAGCTGATTTTTACCATGAGCTAAAATCACTAGCACGGCTTTGAAAAAGACCCCCTAAAAGAAGAGTGTTTTAGTAGTCAGAACACTGAATTATGATTTAGGGGATGTCATCAAACTGACCCTAAAAATCATTATTTAAGCATACCCTTCCCTCCATTTTGATCAAGAACTCAGTATTGATCAAAATTGCATTGGCAGTGAGTAAAAGATGAATTGATAACATTTCAAGCATGTACAAAGATGTCTCTGCCTCTCCCCTACCTCCGTTCCATTTTTTCCAATCCCTTAGTACTCCTTTTCTTTCAGCCTTCCTGTCCAATGAATTGGTGTTCCTTTCTGTTGTATTTACTTTATTTGTAAACCACTTTGTTTTGTCCCCAAGAAAAGTGACATATCAAATGACAACAAGCATAAACATTCTTACCCTGTAGATAACTAAGCAAGTGGTGCATTATTCATTGCTCAGCATGGCAAAGGAAAAGGAAAGGGATGCTGCTAAGTTCTGAGAACTGAAGAAATTCCACAAGGGCCTTCCACAGGAAACTCTGCAGGAAATGCCATGGAACTATAATTATTAACTGGATCCCAAAGGCAAAAGGTAGGGATAAAAGGCTGGCTGAGGTAAACTTAACATGATCTTCAACAAGAGAAAAAAAAAACATTAGAGAAAGGAGCAGCCTTTCCTTGTAGTATCCCTGACAGTGGCAAATGGGAGTGACCACTAATTCCAATTAACTTAGCAATTGTTTATGAAGGTGTTTCTGCATTTGTTCATATTTAGGTGTAAAGTTTATGAAGCATTATTCTACATGTGTGACATGTTTTACCTGCAGAAAATGTCTCTTATGAAATTGCATGGATAAATATGTAAATAAGTGCTGTGTGTAGGCATTCCTGGGGGTGCAGTTTGTGTAGAATGGCGACAAAGTTGTGATGTATGCATGTATTTTATAGAGTGTGCAAAGCAGAAGTATAGAATATACATATAAATGTACACCGTCTTTGGAGCAGCTGTAAATTTGTGTGTGAGGATTTGTGTGTTAATGGAGTTGGTTCTGGATGCCTATTTTACAAAGCCATATTTATTTATTTATTTGTTGCATTTGTAGCCCACATTTTCCCACCTATTTGCAGGCTCAATGTGGCTTACATAGTACCATATTGGCGATTGCCAATTCCGGTTTGAGAAATATAGAGTGGTATTGCATAAGTGACAGACAGGCTTATTTTCGAAAGTGATCGCCGGCCATCTTCCGACATAAATCAGGAGATGGCCGGCGATCTCTCAAAAGCGGTGAAATCGGTATAATCAAAAGCGGCTTTTTTGATAGCATTGGTGCTTTCCTGTCGCCGGGCCGGTGAAAGTTCAAGGGGGTGTGTCGGCAGCATAGTGAATGCGGGACATGGGCAGGCATGGGCGTGGCTACCAGATGACCAGCTTTCGTGGATAATGGAAAAAAAAAAGTGGCGTTAAGCAGTATTTTGCCAGGTTTACTTGGTCCTTTTATTTTTCACGACCAAGTCTCAAAAAGGTGCCCCAACTGACCAGATGACCACCGGAGGGAATGGGGGATAACCTACCCGTAGTCCCCCAGTGGTCACCAACCCCCTCCCACACTAAAAAAATGTTTAATAAACCCTTTTTTTTTTACCAGCCTGTATGCTAGCCTCAAATGTCATACCCAGGTCCCTGACAGCAGTATGCAAGTCCCTGGAGCAGTTTTTAATGGGTGCAGTGCACCTCAGGCAGGCAGTCCCAGGTCCATCCCCCCCTACCTGTTACATTTGTGATGCTAAGTGTTGAGCCCTCCAAACCCCCCCAAAACCCACCATACCCACATATAGGTGCCCTCATTCACCCATAAGGGCTATGGTAATGGTGTAGAGTTGTGGGGAGTGGGTTTGGGGGGATTTGGGGGGGCTCAGCATCCAAGGTAAGGGAGCTATGCACCTGGGAGCTATTTGTGTATTTTTTAAACATTTTTAGAAGTGCCCCCTAGGGTGCCCAGTTGATGTCCTGGCATGTGAGGGGGACCAGTGCACTACAAATGCTGGCTCCTCCCATGACCAAATGCCTTGGATTTCGTTGGGTTTGAGATGGCCGGCATTACATAAGTAAGTACATAAGTAATGCCCCATACTGGGAAAAGACCAAGGGTCCATCGAGCCCAGCATCCTGTCCACGACAGCGGCCAATCCAGGCCAAGGGCACCTGGCAAGCTTCCCAAACGTACAAACATTCTGTACATGTTATTCCTGGAATTGTGGATTTTTCCCAAGTCCATTTAGTAGCGGTTATGGACTTGTCCTTTAGGAAACCGTCCAACCCCTTTTTAAACTCTGCTAAGCTAACCGCCTTCACCACTTTCTCTGGCAACGAATTCCAGAGTTTAATTATACATTGGGTGAAGAAACATTTTCTCCGATTTGTTTTAAATTTACTACACTGTAGTTTCATCGCATGCCCCCTAGTCCTAGTATTTTTGGAAAGCGTGAACAGACGCTTCATATCCACCTGTTCCACTCCACTCATTATTTTATATACCTCTATCATGTCTCCCCTCAGCCGTCTCTTCTCCAAGCTGAATAGCCCTAGCCTCCTTAATCTTTCTTCATAGGGAAGTCGTCCCATCCCCGCTATCATTTTAGTCACCCTTCTCTGCACCTTTTCCAATTCTACTATATCTTTCTTGAGATGCGGCGACCAGAATTGAACACAATACTCAAGGTGTGGTCGCACCATGGAGCGATACAACGGCATTATAACATCCTCACACCTGTTTTCCATACCTTTCCTAATAATACCCAACATTCTATTTCGCTTTCCTAGCCGCAGCAGCACACTGAGCAGAAGGTTTCAGTGTATTATCGACGACTACACCCAGATCCCTTTCTTGGTCCGTAACTCCTAACGTGGAACCTTGCATGATGTAGCTATAATTCGGGTTCTTTTTTCCCCACATCCATCATATCTAAAGGCTCTGTATTTACAAGATAAGAATAGCCATATTAGGTCAGATCAATGGTCCATCCAGCCCACATCCCGCTTCCAACAATGGCCAATCCAGGCCAGACGCACCCGGCAGAAACCCATACAGCAACATTCCATGCTATCAATCCCAGGGCAAGCAGTGTATTCCCCATGTCTGTCTCAATAGCAGACTATAGACTTTTCCTCCAGTGACCCGTCCAAACCTTTTTTTTAAACCCAGATTTGCCAACTGTTCCAGAACTTAACTATTCTTTGAGAGAAAAAACATTTCCTCCCATTTGTTAAATATTTCCACATAATTTTATTGTGTCACCTGCTCTTTGTACTTTTTGAAAGAGTTAAATAATCAATTCACTTCTACTCATTCCACACCACTATTTTATGTAGTTCAAGGTTCCATTGGTTTGTTAAGAAAGTTAAGAGCTATTCGCAGGAATTTTAAAATATCTTGCTTTAGATTAATAGTGAAAGCCTTACTGTTATCTAAATTGGATTACTGTAATCTTGGTTTATGTTAGCTGGCCAAAGAAAGTGTTGAGAAAACTTCAGACTATTCAAAATCTTGCTGTACAAATTATTTTTCTGCTGAAAATTAGAGAGGTGTGGTAGCCGTGTTAGTCTACTCTTAAAGGTTATCAATAGAAATCAAACAAAACAAAACATGGAAAAAAAACAAGACACCTCCCCTACTGGACACAACTCAACACACCCCTAATCAAGAAATGTATCAAGTTATGTCCAACAAAAAAGGTAGCCCACTTTCCTCTCCATGTTCTATCCCGTCTGATTTCCACTGATAACCTCTGCTGAAAAGGAATGATCATAAATCACCTTATTTTTGCAAGCGTTATTGGCTACCTATTATGGCAAGATCTTATTTTAAGTTGAGTTCAGTAGTTTTTTGATCCCTTATTGGAGATATGCCTTCTAATTTGAAGGATCCAACTGAAAGTAATAGGAAACTACATAAATAATGGCAAATCAAATGCAAAGCACCGATAAGGAAGGCAAAGAGAGACTTTGAAAAGAAGACTGAAAAACAAAACCGGCGATCTCAAACCCGGCAAACTCTGGCATTTGGCTGGGCTAAACATTATTATCGAAAAAAAGATGGCCGGCCATCTTTTTCGATAATACGATTCCAGCCAGCTGTTGCGCCGCCGCCAAAATAGATCGCTGGCGAATTATTTCTCCTGCAACGTTCGATTATGCCCCTCAGAGTGAATTAGATAGTCAAGGAGGGAGAATTAAGTTTTGTCCAGATCTGGTATAAGTTTCGCTGTGTTGTAGGGTTCAGGTGACTAGTTTGGATTGTTATGGTATGCCTTTTCAAACAAATTGGTTTTTAATGATTTCCGGAAGTTTGTTAGGTCGTGCATTGTTTTCATGACGTTTGGTAGTGCATTCCATAGTTGCATGCTTATGTAGGAGAAGCTGGATGCATATGTTGATTTATATTTTAATCCTTTGCAGCTTGGGTAGTGGAGATTTAAGTATGTGCATGCTGACCTTTTTGTGTTTCTGGTTGGTAAATCTATGAGATAAGTGTCAATGTTGTCTTTATGACTCAAAATAAGGCTCTATCTGTGGAGGGAGATGTGAGCTTAGGGAGGGAAGGAATACACAACCATGGACTACAACTATAGAGGGTAGGCAAATGCATAATTCACAGGTGCACAGTAGAGGATAGCACAGAACATCTCTCATCTGATCTCCATGTGGTATAGTGCTGGCTGACCCCTATGATGGTGTCATGGTCACAGGTGGCCAGTATATCTCTCTCAGTGGGGGTGAGAGATATGTTGCTGCCAGGGCCCTTGCAATATTGGGTACCCTGCTTCTTGCAGACACTGTCTTGCAGGTCTCTCCATTTTTAAGAAATGAAATAAAAGTGGGAGGGCGACCAAGGATTCCAAAGACTGAAAGGATATATAATAATAAAGATGTTTATTGAGGTATAAAGACTCGACACAACATCGTGTTTCGGCCGTTAGGCCTGCATCAGGAGTCTTAATGCCAAATGCTTTTGAGAACTATTTGATGAAGGCAAATCCTCAACAAAGGGAGGTCTTTAGAAAGACCGTTGTGAAGGTGAGCGTGCTTCGTTGTGTCTCCTCTGACACAACGCTTGTATAGAATACCTCAATAAACATCTTTATTATTATATATCCTTTCAGTCTTTGGAATCCTTGGTCGCCCTCCCACTTTTATTTCATTTCTTGTTGTTGTCCATGGGGCGTCTAGAGTTCTCCGCCTTCTGGCGGATATTTTTTCTCTCTCCATTTTTAACTCAGTTCCTCGACTTCGTGGTTTTGATGATAAACCGTGTTGATGCATTGGCATATGCCTCTCCACATGGAAATCTTTTGGTTGGTGCTGCCCCTGGACCTAGCAGCCCCATGCAGCACCATAGTGCCTCCTTACCTCCCACATAAGAAGTCTCAGTTCACCCTGGCTGAAACTAGGTTTCCTCAGACCAGCTCCCCTTCACTGTGACATGTTGCTGGATAAGAGGAAAGCCTCCGATATGTAAAACCATTTAAAACTGTTCAGGAATGGCACCTGGCTGGTTAAATGGTATTCAGCTGGCTATCCACAAATTTTCAGCATGACATGGCAGACCATGACCCACTGAAAATTGGTGGCTAGCTGGTTATATCATGTGATTTTCAGTGTGAGTTTGGCGACCATGTTTGGCCGAGTGCATACCTATTGGCTTGGCCAGTTAAGTTCACACCGGCCAAAAATAAATCAGATATTCAATGACAGTCACTGGAAACGGCCTGGTATTGGATATCCAGCATCACTATGGACTGCGGGAGTAAGCTGGGCTAACTCCTGCGGTCTGAATACAGCCTTCATATGTACAAATGCCTATTTTATAAGGATATGTGTTAAGTAGCAGCAATCATGTGTGTATATGTTCAATCAACAAGTGCTCATTTTCTAGTCACTTAATAGTAGACTGTGGATTTATGCCTCTTTACAAAGTATCTGGCCTTAATGGCATTTGCTGCTTTCAGTTTGAAATCAGATGCCACTGTACATCTCTGATGAGCCATGCCTCTTCAGGCTAAAGAGGGATTCTAATTTCCCCTGTGTTGACAATTTCTGATTGATTCTCATGGGCCCACCCATTGCCATATAAATGGATTCAGCAGGCCCTTTTGCCTTCCCTATCTGGCCTCCAGCAGACCCTTTCCACATAGCATGTCTGTACCCTTGACTTCTCTATGGTTCCTATCTACAATGAGGACAATTCTGTCTGAGCAGATGTGGTTCCAGATTGATGTGTCTATGGCCATTACTGATATGCCCTCCTCACTAGGGATGTTTCAATGCCAGGCAATCCTGAGTCATTCTAGTGCTTCTTTTGTACCATACCATGAGACTTTTCTATTCCCCTGCCTCCAGGATTCTCCTGCTCCAGGGTTGGACACAAAGAATATATGCCAGGTGGTTTGTCTCCTGAAGAAGCAAGCAGTGAAACGGAGGCGCTCTGTTGAGCAAACCAACGACAAGAGAATTTAAACTAAGATAAGTGGCTTTGTTGTCCTTATGCTTTGAATTAGAGGTCTGATATGAAAGGCATATAATAATAGACTGCATATAGGAGAAAATTTAATAACATTTTAAAAAATAAAAAGAAAGAGGATAAACATGAAAAATGTGAGTGACAGGAGGTTTTTTGGCTAATGACGAAGTTCACACGGCAAATTGAAAAATCCATAAAGAATAGCTGAGCATCTGAAGCCTTTTCCTCCTTGTTGAAAGAGAAGTAGAATTGGTTATACTTGCTGAAATATATGTTAGAGGTTTCTCCTTGGTCACCGGACTGTGGCATCCCTCAGGGTTCTCCATTATGTATATGAAGGTTATGTATATGATGTTACCATATACATAACCTTCAAAAAGAACATTAAAGACATCTTTAAAAAGGCAAAACTTGGCTTAAATTTGATGGAAACCTAGGCCTCAGAATTCAAACTAAAGCTAGATAAAGAGAAAACCAAATTCATGGTCATTACCAACCTATTTGACCAAAACAACTACAACAGTTTCACAATTGACAACACTTCATTCCCCATTGACAATAATCTGAAAATACTAGGTATAATGATAGACAAATATTTAACATTTGATACTCAAGTTTCCTCAGTAATCACAAAATCTTTCAGGTCTCTTTGGAAACTAAAAGAGATCAGACCCTATTTCTCATCAGAAACATTCAGACTATTGGCACAATCATTAACATGATCCCAATTTGATTATTGTAATGCCATATATGCTGGCTGTAAGGAGTACCTGTTGAAAAAACTCCAAACAGCTCAAAACACTGCAGCCTGGTTCATTTATAAAACCTCTCATTTTGAAAGTGATTTCCTTTTATTAATCAAATTACACTGGCTTCCCATCAAAGCAAGAATCACCTTCAAATTATGTACTTTTCTTTCAAATACTAAATGGCACAGCTCTAGACTATATGGTACCATTAATAAACTTACATCAAAGAAACACTAAATATGAGGCAAGAAACTATCTCAGACTACACCTCCCAAACTGCAAAAAAGTGATCTACAAAACTGTACACTCTGCAGCCTTCACTTACTTTGGAACCAAATGGTGGAACTCCTTACCATCCAAAATAAGAAATATACAGGAATATGCTGGATTCCGCAAAATCCTCAAATCGTTCCTATTCAAACAAACTCTCATAAAAAATGACCATATCTCAAACAATTAATTATTACTTGAATTGGTTATTACTCTACTTACCATTAACTTTCTCTTTGCTTCATGTACAATTTTTCATTCATAATAGATTTTCTAAATGTTAAACATCCATAGCTATCCCAGTATTTTATGATATTGTATTGTAAAATTGGATTCTTACAACAAATTACTTTCTTATGCATTATTCTTTGTTATGTATCCTATACTGTTTACTGTAAGCCACATTGAACTCAAACTTGTTTGGGATAATATGGGATATGTGTCACAAATAAATAAATAAATATATATTTTGTTCAATATTTAGATTAAATTAGCCTTTTCAGGGATTGCTAAATGCCAGCCCAAGAGACCAGCCATTTCAAAATGCTGCTGATCAGTTCCTCTGTAATGTTCACAGAAATAACTATAAGTCTCCTATTCTCAAAACTTACACTGGCTTCCTGTCCAATAGAATCTAATTAAAGATCCTATGTTTAACCCATAAGACTGTTCATACTGGAAATCCAGCTAAAAGAAAATTCTTCAGAATATGGAAGAAGGATCCAACTGAAAAAAGGAAACTACATAAAGAATGGCAAATCAAATGCAAAGCGCTGATAAGGAAGGCAAAGAGAGACTTTGAAAAGAAGATTGCGTTGGAGGCAAAAATGCATGGTAAACACCTGAGGATTGGAGGGTGGTCAACATAACACCCATTAAAAAGACTACAGGGGCGATCCAGAAAACTACAGACCAGTGAGGCTGACATTGGGTAAAATGGTGGAAGTTATTCTAAAAGCCAATTTACTGACCATCTGAATAGGCTAAGAATAGTGGAGAAGAGCCAACAGGGATTTAGTAAAAGGAAGGTCTTACTAACCTGTTAGATTTTTTTTTTGAAAGGGTTAAGAAATATATGAACAAGGGTGAGTCAGTGGATATATTTTAGCTGAAGTTTCAGAAGGCATCTGATAGTGAGGAGCATTTTCGATATGATATCTAGGTCCGATATTTTATGTTTGCATAAAACGTCCAAAATCCGAATAGGAAAGAAGGTCATTTTCAAAAAAGAAAAATGTCTTTCTTTTTTTTCAGAAATACTGTATCGAACAAGGTTTTGTGCTTTGGCCATTTTTTTGGTCCATTTTTGAAAAAACACAAACAAATAATTGCAAAACATACAGATTCATGGCATTGGGATGTAGCAGGAGACAGCATTTTTAGTAGGCTGGTCCCCGGACATTTCAGGAGAGCAATGGGGCACCCTAGAGGGCACTTCTGTGCATTCCATGAAAATGCTCTCAAGTATACATCTCACCTTTGCTCCCTTATCTTGTCCCTGAGACCTCCAAAACCCACCCACAACACACTGTCCCCCCACTGTACACCACTACAATAGCCCTTATAGGTGAAGGGAGCACCTATATGTGGCACAGTAGGGTTTTGGTGACTTTTGGGGGGAGGGGGGTCACAGTTTCCACCACAAGTGTGACAGGTAGAGGGAGATAGAAACCTGGGTCTCCCACTGTGCACTGCACTGACCACTACTTCAGGGACCTGCATACTGCTCTAATAGACCTTACTTTAACATCTGAGGCTGTTAAGTCAGATTTGTATTCACCTTTTTGGAGGATGGGAGGGGAATCAGTGACCACTGGGGGGTATTGGGGGGGGGGGGGGTCACCCCTGATTCCCTCCAGTGGTCATTTAGGGCACTTTTTTGTGCCTTATTTGTTCTGAAAACAGGTCTAGACCAAAACATCTTGGTTTTAGTCCTGGATGTTTTTGTTTTGTTCCATTATGGCTATAAAACATAGAAGTGTTAGGCAAACCCTAATCTCACCTTCAAAACACCCCCAACATGTCCCATTGTGAATTGAACACACTTTTGATGGACTAAGATTTGGAAAATACCAATTTGGATGTTTTTGTGAGAAAAATGTCCAAGTACGGCTTTACGCCACTTTTTAGGCATTTTTCTCTTTTGAAAATGAGCCCCAGTATCTCACAAGAAAGTTGTCAGAATATTAAAAAGTCATTAGACAGGAGACAATGGGGATTATTCAGGAAGCATTTCCATGTGCATATAGCAGTACTTACATATGCAGATTGGCACAAATAAGTGCCTGTTTGAAGAGGCAGCTGTAAAGGCCAAGGTTTTCCCTTCTCTGATCACCCACCCGACAGCGATCACTCCCTGATGGTGATCCCTCTTCTGATCACTCCCTTGACATCCATGATTTCCCTATAAAGGCCCCTCCCCATACACTGGACTCTCGTGTGTTATAAACAACACTCTGATGGTTCCTCTTCAACACCCACCACACCTCAATCCCATCCCCTAGCTTTAATAGGAGTCCCTGGTGTCTACTGGGAGCAGAAGGGACCCACAGTCATTCCCCTTTCATTGGCTCCAGGTTCACAAGATGCCACTGTGCCCCATAGCAGTAATCTTGTGGTATTATCACTAGTGGGCAGACTTCCAAATAAGGGCAAAATGAAGGGGCTAAAGGGGTTGATAAGAACAAAAGAATATAAGAGATGTCATACTGGTTCAGACCAAAGATCCATCTAGCCAAGTATCCTGTTTCTAACAGTGGCCAATCCAGGTCACAAGTATCTGGCAGAATCCCACCAAACAGGAGGATTCCTTGCTATTTACCCCAGGGATAAACAGTGGCTTACCTTAGGTCTAGCTTACTAGCGGTTTCTGGACTTTATCTCCAGTGAAAAAATATGTTCTTCTTTTTGTTTTAAATATACTACCAAGCAACTTTGTGGAGTGCCCCCTAGTCTCTCTATTTTTTGAAAGAGCAAACAATGGATTCATATTTATCTGTTCCACCCCATTCAGGATTTTATAGACCTGTATCATATCTCCCACTCTCTTCTCCAATCTGAAGAGTTTAACCACTTTAGCCTTTCCTCATATGATAGGAGGTCCATCTCCTTTATCATTTTAGTGGCCCTTCTTTGTACCTTTTATAATTCTGCTATATTTTTTCAGATGGGGCAAGCAGACTCGCAACTAGTATTTCAACTTATTGTCCACAGCGACACCTAGGATTTATTTCCTGGGTGTGATGACTCCTAATGTGGAAGTTAGCATCACGTATCTATAATATGGTTTATTCTTTCAATTGTTCATCACTTTACACTTGTCCACATTAAATTTCATCTGCCCTCTGTCAGTTTTACTCCCTTGACATTCCCTTAAGACGGAGCAGAAGCTCAAAACATGAATTCATGTTGGGATATCTAATATATAAGAGAAAAAGGAACTTTGTGTAAAAGATAAGTCATAATTTTCACTTCTTTATATGTATTAAAAAAAATTGTTAGAGCACTGAGAAAATATGGAAAAAAATGGACAGTAGTTGGTTCTATATGGGTGTTCGAGATGAGGTTTTTAACACTAAAGCCATGCTAAAAAGTGGCTGGCGCTGTTTGTAGCTCATGGGTTTAATGTGTACTGCAGCCTTTTGAAGCTTGGTGGTAAAGTGGCCACATTTGTATTTTTCCCAATTAGCAAGTGGCTATTAGTGCAGAACACCTTATCGCCACCTATTTACTAGGTGTAAGGGCTCCTGCGCTAATCCAGCACCAATTGGCAGTGAGTGGCAATGTACCCATGCCACCCAATTAGTGCAGGGTATGTCTACTATCCACCCATAGACATTTCTCCCATGCTAAAAAACAGAACCTGTTTTTTAGTGCGGGATTAGCCCATGGCGATAGGTACACTACTGTGTGATGCCTCAGCGCATTCCGTGGCAGTGCTTTCTGGCATGTGATAGGCATGCACTAGTGCCTACCATGGCTTAGTAAATGGGCCCCAAAATGATCATTATTTTCCCATATGTGATGTCCTGGTATAATACATACATTGAGCTAGATGATTTATATTTTCTTGATTTTTCCTTCTTTTTTTTTTTTATGTTTCACAATTTTGGATCAGTGTATGGTTATTGTTTTAATAAAACAGGTAAAACAGAGATGCACTTCTCAACTGCTTAACAGATGCCCTGATATAAAATTTCCACCACTGTGAACAGTCCACCAAATCTGTACTACTATTAGCATTGCCTAATTGCTGATCCTGTTTCACATGCAGAATATCTCAATGTTAGCGACTCTGATCGCCCATCTAATGTCCTAGAAATGGAACTCATCAAAATTCTGAATGAAGCAATAGTATTGAATTACTCAAGGTGGACCAGGGAACAGTGTTAGATAAAGATTTATTGTTTGTTCCCACTGTTTTGCATGATTTGTTTCAATGTTTCAATTGGCCTACATAGATTTTATTAGATAGCTTTGGATTAACATTTTTTTTGTTAATATTGTTCAGTAGTAAAACCTAAGTTATGTTGGGACCCTCCATGGCTGATGGATCCAGTATAGTGGCATTTAGCAAACTGCTACTGAAGGAAGTTTTGGCAACGGAAAACAAATCACATAAAACTTATTTCAGCTTATGAAAGTCTGAGACCGAAGCATTAGGGAAGTAGGTCTCCCAAGAGTAAATGTGTCATAAAGCCTGTGAATAAAGGAGATGGCATTTTGATCCAAACCCACATTCAATATGTGACTGAAATCAAATGTTAATTAGCAGCGTCTGCAAGTGTAACATAACATAACAAGATATCTGAAAATCCCAGGTGACTTGACAGCTAAGATACAACAGAAGGCTCATGATGTAGTTTTCAAGGCACATGTGGTAGATTTTCTCACCAAGATAGAAATGTCAATTTTGATTGTATAGCCTCCTTGAGTTGCAGTAATTTACACAATGCACAAAATTCATGTGACAATGAA
Organism: Microcaecilia unicolor; assembly: GCF_901765095.1. Lineage (NCBI taxonomy): Eukaryota > Metazoa > Chordata > Amphibia > Gymnophiona > Siphonopidae > Microcaecilia > Microcaecilia unicolor. Next base: position 471,473,514 of record NC_044031.1, read on the forward strand.
ATCTCCATAGGACAATGCACTTTGCTTTTGTCTTCACTCTAAGACCCTGAGGGCCACAAATAGGTGAAGTTTTCATGATAGCCTTAATAAATATGCATAAGAGAGATCTGCAGGTCTACTATCTCCATTCTATGCAAATCTTTTTCATACATATTCATTTGGAGTATCCTGAAATTATGACATGTTAGTGGTCATAGAGATCTGGGAGTGAAGACCAAGACCCTGTTGTATCAGGCAAGGTTGCCACTGGAACCATGATCTGTGTTTGTATATCATTGTCTAAAATCCTTTCTGGCTGATACTCATCCTGTGGCAGCCAGTGGATTTTAAGCTGCAGACAACACTGGCTGAATTAAGCCTATATATTCAATGCCAGCACCATCATTGAATAGCCAGATGATTGCGGATACCCAGAAGTTGTCTAGGCATTGGATGCCTGAGTAGCTTGTTGGATAAAGTTAGGACAGTCTTTTTGCAGATTAGTGGACTACAAAAGGCGCAGCAAGTAGCGTGCATTAAATTGTGCATACAGCCAATGTACACACACTACTCAATTGAATAATGAGCCAACCAGTGATGATAATTGGTCAATAGCAATCAATTATCATCACTAATTGGCAATAGTTGGAATTTACACGTTTCTTTTTAGGCGTATTCTAAAAAGAGGTGCGCATAAATTCCAACGTGCATAGCTGAAAAGGGGACACGACCATGGGAGGAGTAGAATTTGGGGGGAACATGTCTACATCTAGGCAAGCGGGCGGAGCCAACCGTATTTTCAAAAAAGATGGTCGGCCATCTTTTTCTTTGCTAATACGGTTGGGCCCGGCCAAATGTCAGAGTTCGCCGGGTTTCAGATGGCCGGCATCGGTTTTTGGTCATAATGGAAAAAAATGCCGGCGATCTCAAACCTGGCGAAATGCAAGGTATTTGGTCGTGGGAGGAGCCAGCATTTGTAGTGCACTGGCCCCCCTGACATGCCAGGACACCAACCGGGCACCCTAGGGGGCACTTCTAAAAATAATAAAAAAAAAAAGCTCCTAGGTGCATAGCTCCCTTCCCTTGGTTGTTTAGCCCCCCAAGTCCCCCCCAAAACCCACTCCCCACAACTCTACACCATTACCATAGCCCTAAGGGGTGAAGGGGGCACCTAGATGTGGGTACAGTGGGTTTTGGGGGGTTTTGGAGGGCTCAACATTTATCACCACAAGTGTAACAGGTAGGGGGGGATGGGCCTGGGTCCACCTGTTTGAAGTGCACTGCACCCACTAAAAACTGCTCCAGGGACTTGCATACTGCTATCAGGGAGCTGGGTATGACATTTGAGGCTGGCATAGAGGCTGGCAAAAAAGGTTTTTTTTGGTTTTTTTTTTGGGTGGGAGGGGGTTGGTGACCAATGGGGGAGTAAGGGGAGGTCATCCCCGATTCCCTCTGGTGGTCATTTGGTCAGTTGGGGCTCCTTTTTGAAGCTTAGTCGTTGTCACGTTTGTGACTGCTTTCCATGTGGGTGCTCTCCTTGCCCTCTGGTGGCCAGAACTGGTGGCTGCTATGGACTGTTTTCTGCTGTCTTCCATGTTCCAGACTTCAGTGAGTCCGGTCCGGATTTTCCAGGTTGCCAGACTTGCTCTGCTGGGTTGTTCTGGAACAGCACCCTTACTTGGCTGGTGATTTACTGCAGCTGTGGGTCAGCTGCTGAGGGGCTTATTAGCTTCTGTGAGCCTTGCTTGCCTGGCCTTGGTATCAAAGGTCATCCATGAGTTCCTGGTGGTTTGTTGGAGTTCCTCTGAAAGTTTCCTTTGTGTTGGACCCTGCCTGTTCCTGGACTTTGACTTTGCTTACTTCCTGTGCCTGTGACCCTTGGCCTGGACCTGGACCTGGACTTTGCTTTTCGCCTGCCTATAGACTCTGGTTAGTTTATGGATTACCCGTGTTTGCTACCGGCCCCTTTGACCTTGCTGTGCTACTGGATAATGTTTACTGTCTACTATTAAAGCCTCTTCTAGTTATATTCTGTGGTTCCTGCCTGTTGTGTTCAGCACTGCTTTCTGCTTGGGTGATTTGCCTGCTGCTGCCGCTCCTCGACAGTGGCCAAAGGGTTCACAAACCTAGTTCCTGCTTTGAGAATGTGACAGTCATGAAAAAAAGGGACCAAGTAAAGCCGGCGAAATGCTCGTCAAGCCTGGCTTTTTTTTCCATTATCGGGCGAAGCCGGCCATCTCGTGAGCATGCCCCCGTCCCGCCCCCATCCTGCCTTCACTACCCTACCGACACGCTGGCTCCACGACGGAAAGCAGTGGAACCCAGCCAAAATTGGCTTTCGGGTTCAGGAGATCGCCGGCCATCTCCCGATTTGTGTCGGAAGATGGCCGGCAATCACTTTCGAAAATGAGCTGGATAGTCTGAACTTGATCAAGTGTCTACTTCTGCCAATGTATATTAGATTGCAAGGGCAACCAAGGACAAGGGGGGTCCACTCCTTTCACAGTAACGCAAGCAAACCAAACACAGGGTGGACTTGACATCCAGCAGAGGTTTTATTGACCGCTGAAGAAGGCTTTTTGCCGAAACATGGACCGTGTAGGGTCCGAATAAACTTTGTTTGGAGCTCTGAGCAGGCCTAAATGCAGACACCTACATTTAGATGCGATTCTATATTTATGTGCATAAATTTTGGGAACACCTCAAAAACATCCAATTTAATGGCACCATATATAGAATTTGGGGGATATTCCATAGTTTGTATTTATAGGTAAGCGTAATCAAAAGTGGAGTCTGGGTGGAGCATGGGTGGTTTTATGCACATAAGTTATAGAATCTTCTAAGGTTATGTACGTATCTCCAGCATTTAGGTGTCTCTGCAGCGACTACACAACTCCTGGCGGTGAGATCTCTTCAGGTCAATGTGCCTTTTCTTCTGGGGACAGGTGCAGCGTGTCTTTGAGCAAGTCTGGCACTGGATTGCTTCTACACGATAAGGATTGTAAGTCTTTTGGCACCTGCGGCAGAGCTGTTTAAAATAAACTTTGTTAGTTCCAGAAATGCACCATACGTAGGCACGGTTCCACTGGCTTTTGCAGTCCTTGCAGTGTAAGTACTTACACCAGCTCTGTGGCTGCATAAGAGCCCCAACTTTTCTTTATAGTGTAGGAACCACATAGGTGTCCTCTGGGAATAACCCTCTAATTGATAATGGAAAAAAAGAAATCTGTGCCATGTGCTGATGATTACAGAGAATTTTCTAGTTGTGAAAGGCACAGTCACGGAAGACAAGACCACTGTAAAATACAGTGACTTGAATGGAAAACTCTACTAGACACAATAATCTACCTATTTGGACATGCACATCTAGATAGGGACAATCATTACAATAAAAAACAGAAGATAACTGCTGGCAAACCACCAAAACTTTCTGAGTAGGTTGCAGGTAGGCTGACAGGCTCAATGAACAGTATGACACAGTTAATATGAGTTTTTGGACAACTTGTGATAAAATACCACATGACAGTCTACTGCAGAAGCTAAAAGCAGCAGGAGCTCAGAACAGAGCAGGGGAGAAGATAAAAATGCACAGCTGAAAAGCAGAACCGCTGAGCTGTGGGAAGAGATACAATGTCACACACTACAGATGGGATGAGTGGGATCCCAACAGGAGCACTGTGTGGACCGTTTAGGAATTCAGATTTACATAATTAGTAGTGAGGAACAGCCAGCTATAAACTTACTTCATTTGCTGATGTCACTAAAGGACAATGCAGCAAAGTATCAACCTTTGAATGTCTGTAGTGTAGAAGTAGTGAAAGGAACTGTTTCCAACGTCAGGGCAATCCGATGATGGAATTTGTTGACAGACATAATGTTATCTCTATCGGCACTGCACATTTTTGTTTTATAAAGAATCATTACTAATGTGCATATAAGTATAAAAGATATAGAGGTAACTATCAAGTGGTGGGTTCACTGCATAACATTAAAGGAAAAAAATCATTTTAAGCATGTATGTGCCACTGCTGATAATCCATGTATAACTTTAAGTGGACTTTTTCTCTATTTAAAGTTATATTTGGTATTCCTAGTTGAATTCAGAGTTGAATGCATATGTTACCCATTCAGCAGCTTGATTACACTGCTGAACAGATAATTTAACAGCACCACTGCTAGTCGCATAACTGCTTTTAAATATTGACCTGAAATGGAGGTGATCTTTTGGCATGATTGGTTACAATAGGCTCCCTAGAAGGGTGAGCATAAACGTAACAAGACTTTTTTTCAGTCTATAAACCATAACTAGGGAACATTAAAAGCTTAAGTTTTAAAATATTTTGAAAACCTACTAAGCAGATTGCTCCAGTGGGTGAGGCCACCTATGTTTTCTTTGCAAAAATAAGCTCTTTTGTTTTCTTCTGGTGCTGGTTGTTCTTTTAACGAGTAAAAATTTGCAAGTGATTATACTTTCAACTGAGTTACTATCAGGCAACAAAAAACAAAAGTATTTACAATTATGCCTATCAAGGGGTTAGTGTTCAAACAACCTACAGCATGTAATTTCAAAATGCATGACTACTTTCAGGGCCGTGCCGATGCGGTAAGCGAGGTAAGCGCCGCAGGGGGGCGCCCACCTCTGGAGGGCGCCGCCGCGGTGCTTACCCTCGCCCCGCGCCGCCGAGGACGTTAAATCTTTTGGCACCAGAGAGGGGGGTGCCGCCGCTCCCGCTGCTCTTCATCCTGGCACCCCCCCTCCCGCACCAGCCCTTTAAATTTATTTGCTGAGCGAGCGCAGCCAGCACCTCGTGTGCAAGTAAAAGAAGTGGATCCGATCATCTCATTGGGCCTTCCCTCACTGTCCCGCCCTCCTCTGACGCAACTTCCTATTTCCTCTAGGGCGGGACAGTGAAGGAAGGCCCAATGAGATGATCGGATTCGCTTCTTTTACTTGCACACGAGGTGCTGCGCTTGCTATCGCGTCGGCAATTTCTTTTTAAAGACGGGTGGCAGGGAGAAGACGAGGCAGGGTGAGGGTGGGGGACAGATGGGGTGACCGTGAAGGTGGGGGGGACTCGGATAGCAGAAGGGACTGGGTGGGAGACAGATGCGGTGAGGGGGACTCGGATGGGCAGAAGGTACTGGGTGGGAGACAGATGGGGTGAGGGTGGGGGGCACTTGGATAGCAGAAGGGACTGGATGGGAGACAGATGGGGTGAGGGGGACTCGGATGGGCAGAAGGGACTGGGTGGGAGACAGATGGGAGAAGGGGCATGGAGCTGGAACTGGGGTCTGAAAAGTGAGCAGGAGGGAGAATGGGGTCATGCCTGGGGCAGGGGTGGATGGGAGAATCAATGGATCTGGAACTAGGGGCAGCCGCAGGTGGGAACTGGGAGCCGAAAAGAGGGGGCAGTGAGAGAGGGGGGATAGATCCTGGATGGAATGGGGAGTGAGAGGGAGGGCAGACCCTGAATGGATGGGAGAGGGAAAGAGAGAGGGCAAATGGTGAATCGAAGGAGCAGAGAGAAAGGGCAGAAAGTGGATAGAAGGGAGTGAAAGAGCAGACAGTGGATGGAAGGGGGCAGAGATAGAGGGCAAATGCTAGAGGGAAAGGAGAGAGAGAGGGCAGATGGTGGATGGAAGGGGGAGAGAGAGATGGCAGACTGGGGCAGATGGTGGATGGAAGGGGCAGAAATAGAGGGCAGATGTGGATGGAAGAGACATTAGAGAGGGCAGACACTGGATGGCAGAGAGAGAGAGCGAAGACAGATGCTGGATGGAAGGAAGACGGTGAAAAGAAGATGAGGAAAGCAGAAACCAAAGACAAACTGTAAATATATATTTTTATTATTTTGCTTTAGGATATAGTATTTTAGCTGTGTTAATAAATGTTTATAAATAGAACATGTAAATAAGGTAATCTTTTTATTGGACTAATTTTAATACATTTTGACTTAACTTTCAGAGAACAAAACCCCCTTCCTCAGATCAGGATAGAATACTGTAATAGCACTATACTGTATTGACCTGAGGAAGGAGATTTTGGCCTCTGGAAGCTAAATGTATTAGTCCAATAAAATGGTATTATTTTATTTTCTGTATTTGTTTTATTTCTATTTGTTAATTTGTAAAGTGGTGATTGGTATTTGTTAGTTTTTTCAAATTTACATCTGCTGTCTTTATATTTTGCAGAGTACTAGGAGACATTTTCTGTTTCTGTGGTGTTGCATTGTATGCAGAGTCTGGCATCAGGGTTTCAGTTTAATTTTTGTTTAAATAGAAAGTTTATGATTAACTATTCTATAGTGGATTAGGGTGTATCTGTGTTTGTGAAAAAGACATGGCTTTCAGTTGGCATTGACTGTGCAGGATTGACGATCTGTACTATTCTGTCTGGTTTCGTTTTACAATAGGTGAATTGATGTTCTAGTGCTCACTGTAGTGCTTAAGATGCTTTCCTTTTCCTTGTGTGACTCGTAGAAACGACTGCTTATGGTATGGTAAAATTGCTCTATAGGTCGTGAGTGTTTTATATTCTCGGTATGCCTAGTACTGGATTTTGGGGGGGGGGGGTGTTAAACAATGACTGGCCCCTGGTGTCAACTACCCTAGCTACGCCACTGCTGCCGACGTCTCCCTTCCCTTGCACTCGTTGGTTCCCTCAGTGTCCCGCCTTCTTCTGAAGAAGAAGGCGGACACTGAGGGAACCAAGAGCGCAAAGGGAAGGGAGACATCGGCAGCGCTCCGCTTTCACTGACGCTGCTGCGACCGGAAGTAAAAGATTTAAAGGCCCCAGGGTGCGGAGGGAAGGGCAGAGAGGCATGGATGGGAGGGCAGAGAGGCATGGATGGGAGGGCAGGGCCCAGGGAGAGGACAAATTGCTGAAAGGGGAGAGGAGAGAGGATTGCTGGCTATGGATGGAGGAGGGAAGGGCAGAGAGGGACAAGGATGGACATGGGGGCCCAGGGAGAGGACAAATTGCTGGAAATGGAGGGGAGGGGAGAGAGGAGGATTGCTGGCTATGGATGGAGGAGGGAAGGGCAGAGAGGGACAAGAATGGACATGGATGGGAGGGCAGGACCCAGGGAGAGAGGAGAAATTGCTGGAAATGGATATAGAGCAAGAAATGAAGAAGAAAGGAGAAAAGTAAAGAAATAAATGGAAAGGAAGCCCTGGAAATGGAGCTAAGAGGACAGATAGCAGCAGAATCAGATACTGGACCAGCATGATTGAAAAAAGAAAGTCACCAGACAACAAAGGTAGAAAAAAATTATTTTATTTTCATTTTAGCGTTTGGAATATGTCCACTTTGAGAATTTACATCTGCTATCTTATTTTGCAATGTATAGCAATTTGTTTCTAAGAATATTGCTGACAATTCCTTTCAGTGTGGCAAGTGGTGAGCAATCATTTTCATGAGGGGGGGGGGGTGATCATTTTCATGGGGGGGGGGGGGGGGCGCCAACTGATAGTCTGCAGGGGGGCGCCAGAGACCCTAGGCACGGCCCTGACTACTTTAACTGCGAGCACTAAGTAGAACATTTTCAAAGAGACATCAGTCAGTCATTAGCTTCAGGAGACTGAGGAACATATTCCAATCCAAGAGCTTCTCTGGCCATTTCTTCTGGCAAGACATTTATGATGGTCCCTGTGTCCATCTGGAACCTTACCAGCTTGTTTCCAATCTGCAAGCATGTATACCACTTTCTCTGGGTTTTGTTTTTGCTTCTTCTTAAGGCTAAAAGGCTTTTTCTGTCATCATTGCCATCAGCCAGGGAGTGTACATTAAGCTGACTTCTGCATGCACTGGCAAAGTAATTTTTTTTTCATGCAAAGCTTGCAGAGTTTTCCATATGTCGGGCATGCTTCGATTCACACTGCAGTTCCATGTGACTCTGGGCAAATCACTTAGGGGCCCTTTTACTAAGGCACATAGGCCCCTACGTGTGTCAAATTAGAACTACTGCCCAGCTACCCTGTGCCCCGGGCGGTAATTCTAATTTTTATGTGCGTCCAATATGCGCGGCAGAAAATATGCATGGCGCTAACCAGGTGGTAACTGGCAGTGTACGTGCACTGATGATTACCACCCAGTTAACGCGTGAGACCTTACTGCTAAGTGAATGGGTGGCGGTAAGGTCTCAGGCTCAAAATGGACTTGCACCAATTTTTATTTGGTTGTATGTCCATTTTCGGCCCCCCAAAAAGGCCTTTTTTGCAGGCACGCTGAAAAATGCACCTGCGCCGTCCAATACATGTGCCTATACCAGCGCAGGTCATTTTTCGGCGCACCTTAGTAAAAGGGCACCTTAACTCTCCATTGCTCCAGGTACAAATAAGTACCTGAATATACTATGTAATCTGCTTTGAGTGTAGTTGCAAAACCCACAGAAAGGTGGTATATCAAGTTCCATTCCATTTACCTTTCCCCCTTCCTTCTTCACTTCATGGCTACCATAACAGTAGTAGTGCCCTTATGGCTGGTGTCTACCACCTGAAGTCCCAGCATGCTTGTGACCACCTGTGTCCTGACTTGGGCTGGGATAGCTCCTGCACTTTTTCCTCACCGATCACATCTTTCAAGTGCTTAGAGGCAACTTTATTTGCATAACATTGTGATGGCATCATTTACGTTACCCTTTTCATCTGGAGGAGTTTCCACCACATAGCATCATCCCTGATGTCAATAACAATTCTGTCACATATGACCGAGTCCTCTAAATTGTCTTACTTACACAACTTTATTAGACACTTAACTTCTGTGAGATATGCATCACAAGATTCATTGGATTCCTGTAGCCTGTTATTCGGGATATGCCTTTCAGAAGTCACATTAGTTTTTCTGTCACAGAAAATTTTGAAAGTGTCCAGAGTTTTGCTCACATCAGTCATGTCTGCCTCATTCTCAAAGGGTCTCTTAGAGAAATCTCCTGCCAGACCCAGTGATAGTAGAAGCGGAATAGATGTGTGACTTTTCATGGCTAATTTACTGCTGACAAGGACTGGTACAAAATTAGTACACATTAGAGTTAAATGCGTCAAGCATGCTTGATGCATTTAAGTCTAATGTGTACTACATTTGTACTAATCTTCATTTTTACACTTTTGTTTATGTGGTCAATAAGATAAGTCTCCTGATGAAGGCAGGTCTGCTGAAACACGGCCATGTTGAGCCTTTCGACAACTGACTTACATTACTTTTGAGGCAGTAAAGACCTGCTTTATTGGATTTATTTATTTATTTAATTTATTTGTTACATTTGTATCCCACATTTTCCCATCTATTTGCAGGCTCAATGTGGCTTACATAATACCGTAGGCGTACTCCAAGCCGGTAAAGAACAAATACAAAGTGGTATTATGGAAGAATAAGATACATGTGTTACAGACACATTTGGGAATCGTAGAGAGGAGTTGCGTCGAGCCCATTACTATCTTTAGTTAGTTGTGTAGCAGGGTTCAGGCTTTTAGGTTATTTCAGTAAGGTATGCTTTTTTGAATAGGTAGGTTTTTAGTGATTTCCTGAAGTTTAGATGGCCGTATGTTGTTTTCACGGGTTTTGGAAGTGCATTCCACAGTGTTTTGGGCGGTCTGTAGTTTCTTTTAAGTTGTTCTTTGCATTCTGTATAGATGCTGTTGCAGTAGTCTACGTGGCTTAGTACCATTGATTGTATCAAGTTGCGGAATGTTTCTCACGAGAAGAATGGTTTCAGATGTTTGAGTTTCCACATTGAATGGAACATTTTCTTTGTTGTAGTTTTTACTTGGGTCTCTAGGGTGAGGTCTCGGTCGATTGTCACGCTGAGGATTTTCAGGCTATCTGAGATAGGGAGAGTGTGGTCTGGGGTGATTATATTTGTGGGTTTTCTCACGTTGTATTGGGATGAGAGGATGAGTCAGTGTGTTTTTTCCGTATTGAGTTTTAATTGAAATGTGCTTGCTCATGAGTCCATGATGTTCAAACTTAGATTGATTTAGTTGGTTATTTCTGTCAGATCGTGTGTGTAAGGAATGTATATTGTGACATCGTCGGCATAGATGAAAGGGTTGAGGCCTTTGTTGGCTAAGGATTTGGCTAGTGGCTTCATCATTAAATTGAAGAGGATTGGTGGTGATCCTTGAGGTACTCTGCAGTCAGGTTTCCACGGTAAGGATATGTTTGTATTTGATTTCACTTAATATGTTCTGGTGGTAAGGAAACCTTTGATCCACTTAATTATGTTTCCGCTGATCCCGAAGTAATCGAGAAGTCCTAGCAATATATTGTGGTCCACCATGTCGAATCCACTAGACATGTCGAATTGGAGGAGGAGTAAGCTTTTTCCTGTTGCTATTTCCTGCTTGAATTTGGCTAGGAGAGTGATTAATACTGTTTCAGTGCTGTGGTGGGGGTGAAATCCTGATTGTGACTCATGTAGTATTGTGAATTTGTTTATATAATCAGAGTTGTTTGGTTACCATACTTTCCTTCAGTTTAACTACCAATGGGATAGATGCTACTGGACGGTAGTTTGAGATTTAGTTTGTTTTCTTCTTGGTGTCTTTTGGTATTGGGGTGAGTAGGATATTGCCATTTTCCTTAGGGAAGAGACCTTCTTGGAGCATGTGGTTTAGTTGTGATGTGAGATCGACTATGAAGCATTCGGGAGCGGATTTTGATAAGTAGCTGGGGCAGGTGTCCAGTCTACAGTGAGTGTCGGTGAACCTTTTAATTGCCTGGGTAACTGTTTCGGCAGTGAGGAGGGCAAAGTTGGACCAGGTTCGGTCCGCTGGGTATTCTCCTGGGGTTGGATCCAAAGCCATAGATGAAGTATTCAATATTACTGGTGTTCTGAGGTAGCGTGTTGCGTAGTTTTGCAATTTTTTCATAAAAGTATTTGGCAAGTTTGTCTGCCGATGGGATATCTGTGTTGGTACATAAGTACATAAGTACATAAGTAGTGCCATACTGGGAAAGACCAAAGGTCCATCTAGCCCAGCATCCTGTCACCGACAGTGGCCAATCCAGGTCAAGGGCACCTGGCACGCTCCCCAAACGTAAAAACATTCCAGACAAGTTGTACCTAAAAATGAGGAATTTTTCCAGTCCATTTAATAGCGGTCTATGGACTTGTCCTTTAGGAATCTATCTAACCCCTTTTTAAACTCCGTCAAGCTAACCGCCCGTACCACGTTCTCCGGCAATGAATTCCAGAGTCTAATTACACGTTGGGTGAAGAAAAATTTTCTCCGATTCGTTTTAAATTTACCACACTGTAGCTTCAACTCATGCCCTCTAGTCCTAGTATTTTTGGATAGCGTGAACAGTCGCTTCACCTCCACCCGATCCATTCCACTCATTATTTTATACACTTCTATCATATCTCCCCTCAGCCGTCTCTTCTCCAAGCTGAAAAGCCCTAGCCTTCTCAGCCTCTCTTCATAGGAAAGTCGTCCCATCCCCACTATCATTTTCGTCGCCCTTCGCTGTACCTTTTCCAATTCTACTATATCTTTTTTGAGATACGGAGACCAGTACTGAACACAATACTCCAGGTGCGGTCGCACCATGGAGCGATACAACGGCATTATAACATCCGCACACCTGGACTCCATACCCTTCTTAATAACACCCAACATTCTATTCGCTTTCCTAGCCGCAGCAGCACACTGAGCAGAAGGTTTCAGCGTATCATCGACGACGACACCCAGATCCCTTTCTTGATCCGTAACTCCTAACGCGGAACCTTGCAAGACGTAGCTATAATTCGGGTTCCTCTTACCCACATGCATCACTTTGCACTTGTCAACATTGAACTTCATCTGCCACTTGCACGCCCATTCTCCCAGTCTCGCAAGGTCCTCCTGTAATCGTTCACATTCCTCCTGCGACTTGACGACCCTGAATAATTTTGTGTCATCGGCGAATTTAATTACCTCACTAGTTATTCCCATCTCTAGGTCATTTATAAATACATTAAAAAGCAACGGACCCAGCACAGACCCCTGCGGGACCCCACTAACTACCCTCCTCCACTGAGAATACTGGCCACGCAATCCTACTCTCTGCTTCCTATCTTTCAACCAGTTCTTAATCCATAATAATACCCTACCTCCGATTCCATGACTCTGCAATTTCTTCAGGAGTCTTTCGTGCGGCACTTTGTCAAACGCCTTCTGAAAATCCAGATATACAATATCAACCGGCTCCCCATTGTCCACATGTTTGCTTACCCCCTCAAAAAAATGCATTAGATTGGTGAGGCAAGACTTCCCTTCACTAAATCCGTGCTGACTTTGTCTCATCAGTCCATGTTTTTGTATATGCTCTGCAATTTTATTCTTAATAATAGCCTCCACCATCTTGCCCGGCACCGACGTCAGACTCACCGGTCTATAATTTCCCGGATCTCCTCTGGAACCCTTCTGGATCTCCTCTGGAACCTTGGTTGTGGTAACCAAGGTAGTGTCTAGTAATTTGGTCACGAGTTTGTATAGTTTCTTTGCGTCTTTGTAATTTGGCCCTATTTTAGTTTTATAGTATGATTAGCTTTGGATTAGCTTTGGTTTCCTCTTTTTATGTTTCCTCAATCCTGACTGTTGGCTTTTTACGCATATGTTCAGGTTTGGAGTTTCTCCTTTTTTTGTTCTTTGTAATTTACTACTGAAACCATGTAGATAAACAGTTTCAGCTACTTGCTTTATTATAACTCACAGCAACAACAGGAAGTGATATATTCTATTCAGGTACACCCTGCACTTCCTAGATAGATCATAAAGATTTACACAACGGACAGAACAACCCATCACAACTTAAATGTAACTCACTTTGAACTACTGAGAAAGGTGTGAGTTAAATCCAAATTCCTTTCCCTTTATTCCAATAGAGAGATTGCAATAAAGCCAAAAAGTGTCCAAGTGCCTTTAAGTCAAGTCCAGTACCTGATAAATCCAATAGATAGGACAAAAGATCTTTTTATGCAGGGACGTATCTAATACTGAAATAGTAATGAGTCCCAGGCAATTATTTCTTAAAGTACAATCTATTAGCAGAATGAAAATTCCTTCTCTCTCTCTCTATCCTCAAGTTTTACCACACTCTCAACAATTCATTATCAAGTACTTTATATAAAGGATCACCAGACTTCACAGCATCAACGTTGCTTATCAGCGTTGCTTAGCAGCGCTAATGCGATTTTTTAAAAAGTTTGGACTATTCTTAAAGTCAGACTTCACAGCATCAACATTGCTTATGAAGTTACAAAAGGTTAAATGAAAAAAAGAAAAGTGAAAAATGAAAAAAAAAAAAAATGGATCGATGAAGATTTGCACATCGCTGCTTTTGAAAACTTGATAAGCAATGTGGATGCTGTGAAGTCTGATGATCCTTTATATGAAGTATTTAATAATGAATTGTTGAGAGTGTGGTAAAACTTGAGGATAGAGAGAGAAAGGATTTTCACTCTGCTAATAGATTGTACTTTAAGTAAAGAGCGGGCAGAGTTGAAAAATTTCAAATTCTCCCTCTTAGGGGGTGGGCAGCATGTCATTTCCTGTTTCATTTCTGGGAATGTTCATTTTATTTATTTTTCTTTGGCTATGTTTTTGCCATGGGAGCAAAGTCATTGAGCGCACACTCATTTTTTTTGTAAGAGGGTGCATTATGTGCAAAATGGGTGCATTCTTTCTGAAAGAGTGGGCACTATGCATACATGTTCAGTGGTTCATGAATGTGCAATGGGCAACCTCTGCAAATAGTGCACACTCTCTTGAAAGAGTGTGCACTGTCCTTATCAAATGATAAAACATCAACATAGCAACATAGTAGATGGCAGCAGATAAAGACCAGTATGGTCCATCCAGTCTGCCCATTGTATACAGTATGACGTGATACCATGTGAACTCATTACATATGTTATGAAGTGATTCATAATATGTATACCTGATCTTGATTTATCCTTGCCTTTTTTAGGGCATAGACCGTAGAAGTCTGCCTGGCACTGTCATTGTTGTAAAATTTCTGAAGTTGTTGTCATAGCCCCTGAAAAACTCCACTCCAGCACATCCAAGCCCACCGATTCAGCCTCGATGAAGGCACAGACTGTAGAAGTCTGCACAGCACTGGCTTTCCTACCTAATCTCACCTAAGCTTCTTTGGATCTGATCCTTCTAAACAGGATTCCTTTGTGTTTGTCCCACCCATTTTTGAATTCTGTTACAATTTTCATCTCTACCACCTCCCATGAGAGGGCATTCCAGGTATCCACCACCCTCTCAGTGAAAAAATACTTCCTGACTTTATTCCTGAGTTGGCCCCCTTTCAACTTCAATTCATTCCCTCTAGTTCTACTGCCTTCCCGTCTCTGGAAAAGGTTTGTTTGTGGATTAATACCTTTCAAATATTTAAACGTCTGTATCACATCACCCCTGTTTCTCCTTTCCTCCAGGTCAGTAAGTCTCTTCACACACGTCTTGCTACGTAAACACCCTACCATTTTCGTCACTTTTCTCTGAACTACTTCAAGTCTTTTAACATCTTTAGCAAGATAAGGCCTCCAAAACTGAACACAATACTCTAAGTGGGGCTTCACCAATGACTTGCACAGGGGCATCAACATCTCTTTTCTTCTGTTAGATATATGCCTCTCTATGCAACCTAGCATCCTTCTGGCCACAGCCACCACCTTGTCGCACTGTTTTGTCACCTTGAGATCTTCAGACACCATCACCCCAAGGTCCCTCTCCTGAGCCAAGCTTGTTTTTTTCTACTCATTTTCATTTGATAATGACAAGCAACAGCATAGGATAACATTGATATTACCCTATCACTGCAAATGAATGCCCATCCCTAAACTACAGTACAACCAAAAAAAAAAATCCCTACTTTGTGATATCTGTATACTAATACTAGGAGTCTAAAAAAATAGATGGAAGAGTTAGAATAAGTAGCACTGAATGAAGGGGTACCTTGCCACCACCAACCTGCTAGTGCTATCTCAACTGGTTTCCTATTGCTTCTGAGCTACTTAGTAACAACATGCCTAAACCAAAACCAAACATGGCTGATCCCACCTATGACATTGCTAGGTCATGCTTCTTTCATCTGTCCCTTTTTTCTACCTCTTTTACCTTGCTAAAGGGTACCCAACCATACATAACATGCCTGTACGCAACTGGTTCTTTTCTGGGCAGTTGTAGCTTGCTAGCTGTCACCTGACTACCCTGTTATACTGTTACTAACTTGTGCATCCTTTATCTCTCCTTTCCCTTGTTTTTATCACTGTCACCTCTCTCCTTGCCTCAGTTCTCTGGGAAAGAAGGTTTGAGGTGTTTGAAATACTGCAACTTCCAAGCTTGGCTGCTACATCTGTCCCAAACATGCTTGAATTCTGTCACAGTTTTGGTTTTCAATACCTCTGCTGGGTAGCTATCCTAGGCAATTTCTACTCTCCTTGTTAGTAATGAAATATTTCCTCCTATTTTCTCTGAACTTTCCCCACTCAAAAACAAACACACATACACAAAACAAAACAAACAAAAAATCACCTTGAAATTTGTCAAATATTTGATTGTTTCTATCATATCCCCACTTTCCCTTCTCTCCTTCAATAAGTACTTTTTGAGTAAGTTAAGCCTTTCTTTCTAGGGTTTGTATAGCACATGCCAGGGGCGTAGCCACGGGTGGGCCTGGGTGGGCCCAGGCCCACCCACTTTCCGTCCAGGCCCGCCCGCGTCGATCGCGTAAATTCGTTCTCCTCCCCGCCAGCGCTGCATTCTTTCCTTCGATCGTCGCCGGCAGCGCTGCCATTCACACAGGCAGCTCCGCCCCCCTTTGCTGCGTCCATCTGGCCCTACGTACACAGGAAGTGCATCAGAATGGGCCGGATGGACGCGGCAGAAGGGAGCGAAGCTGCCTGTGTGAATGGCAGCGCTGCCGGCGACGATCGAAGAAAAAAAATGCAGGGACTGAAGCTGCCTTCCTTCTTCTGCTGTGCCGGTTCAAAGGGTTGCTGGCAGCGTGTAAGAATCACTGCTGCTGGCTGAGTCTGACCTGAAATCCGCGCAACAGAGGGAAGGCTTCTGGGTCATCAGCAGCACTGCAGCAATTCTCTCTTACATGCTGCCAGCAACCCTTTGAAACGTGCTGCGGTGCCGTGATGCTCCTGATGCTGCATGGAGGGGGGGGGGGGGTTGGCGAGGATAAAATTGTTGGGCTGCTTGGGCATTGGAGTGGAGGGGAGGGAAAGAAAAGAGATGCTACACAGGGGGTGTAGGAGTGAGGGAAATTGTTAGGGAGGGGAGGGAGAGATGCAGGGGTGTGTAGGAGAGGGAGACATGCATGGGAGAGTAGAAGAAATGGGATCATTATTGGGGAGAGAGAGGGATAATTGCTGGATGTAGGGTAGGGTGGGGAGGGAAGGAGGGATGAATGACAAAAGAAGGAGAAATGTTGGACCTGGGAGGGAGGGGAGGAAAATGTACTGCACAGGGGAGAGAGGGATGAAGGAGAAATGTTTCATGGTGGTGGAAGAGATGCTGCAAGGGGGGAAACAGATGTTAGACTTGGGATGCAAGGGTGAGAGAGAAGAGGAAAAGAGGGAACAATGTTGAACATGAGGGCGGAGGAGGGGGAAGAAGGAGGGAGATGTAGGATCCAGGGGTAGAAGACAGTGAGGGAGAAATGCTGGAATGCGGGTGGGAGGGAAGAGGGGGAGAAATGCTGGCCCCTGGGGGAAGGGGCAAGAGGAAAGAGAGAAAGGACAGGAAGATGCTAGGAGGGGATAGAGGGTGGAGAGAGGAGAAAGAGGGAGCAGATGCTGGGCTAGAAGGGTTGGAAGGAGGCAGACACTGGGATGGTGGAACCATGTGGAAGGCCAAGGGGGTGGTAAGGAAATGAACGAGAGGATGATAGTGATTACGGGGAGTAGACTGAAGATGAAGGCTGGAGAAGGAGTGAGATGGGGAATAGGAGAGCTAGTGGGTGAAAGAAGGAAATGGAAATCAGGTATCTGAAAAGTAATAAGGAAAAGGATTAGAAGATGAAATTTGAGTGGACAGAGAGCAGGAAGATAGGAAAGAGCTAAAATGAAACAAACATCAATATGTCAGTGTAGTGAGGGAATGGAATGAGAGTGGAGAAAAGACAAATGAATAGCAGCTGCTTGAAGGAGAATTAACAGAAAGACAGGGAAGTGGAAAAGAGAAATTTGAACCAACATAATGGAAAAATAAAATGACCAGACAACAAAGGTAGGAAAGACATTTTATTTTGAATTTATTAACTGAAATTTGTTAGCTTGAGAAATGTGCACAGCGGATATCATTTTATTGTGTTCAGAAGAATAAAAGAAATATATTTCTGATTTTATTTCTCCACTGTAACATACCGAGGTTCCGAGTTCAATTTTTGTCTACATATTTTTATTTCTAATTTGTGATCCCTTGTTCTGTATTTGGTGAGAGTCTGGGCCCTAGCATGTCTAACACTAGTCCCGACCCTTGCTGTAGCTGGTGGGGATCCCTAACCTACATCAGCTGAGGACCTCCTCTAAAAGCAGCTAAAACTCCCTTCTACTAAGCTTGACAGATGGCGGCAACATCCTTGAGCCACCGATAACTAAGCACGCATGGGGTGCCAGCATCGGTGACTCAAGGCATTGTTGCTATTGCTGCCTGCCAAGTTTGGTAAAAGGGATTTGTGGCTGTCTTCGAAGGAAGTTTTCAGCTGACAGAACTTGGGGATCTTTATGAGCTAAATTATATTTTGAATTGGGAGGTGCCAGGGGAGATGAGGAGAGTGCAGGGGGCTGAGACAGAGAGAAAATTTTGTGCCCACCCACTTTGGGCTCAGGCCCACCCAAAATTGGCCGTCTGGCTACGCCACTGGCACATGCACTCAATTGGTATTGGCTTCTTACATGTATTCATGACCAAATACACATGCCAAATGCTGTATCATTTATATGCTATATAACTGCTGGGAAGAAGAATTAATCATAGACTATACAGCAGATTTCTTAACCCAGTCCTTGGGGAACCCCAAGCCAACCTGGTTTTTCTAGATATTCCTCAATGAATATGCATGAGATATATTTGCATGCAGAGCAATAACATTGTTCCTTTCTTCTTCCCAGCAGCAGATAAGTGCCGCAAGGAACCCAAAACACCACAGGGTCTGCTGATGTAGAGCCTGTTCTAAAATACATCCAGGAATGGATATGCATGCACTGGTTATGTGTGGCAAGAGCATCCATTTTACAAGCATCAATGCCCATGATATCAATGGGGGTCCCCACAGCAGCATACTGTCCCAGCACTACAAATTAATGCACAAGTCCTTGATCAGTGCTTTCAACTTCAGGAAGAGGAAAAACTATCTTTGACACATTTTCATAAATGTATGCTGGATCTCCTTCCTGAATACTATTTCAATGGCTTGGCAGGAGCCTTGAGTGAGGAACTGGGTTGCTCTATTATGACAGAGATTCTAAAACAGAATCTGCTACATATCCCAAGGCTATTGGTTCACATGTTACTCAGGGAGCTTGAATATAAATTTATACTTAGAACTTATGCTTCGCCATGGAGGGCCTTTAAGACACACCTGGCCATTGATGGAAACTGTTCCAAAAGTGGTTCAACAAAAGCCAATTTAGGCCATATGTTTTGGTACGGGGACCAGGGGACACTCAATGAAATTACATGGAAATACTTTTGGAACAAGTAGGAGGACATACTTTTCACTCATGGAGTGGCTGAGCTCTGGAACTCATTGCTGGAGGATGTGGTGACAGTGGTTGGTGTATCTGGGTTTGGAGAAGGTTTGGACGGGTTCCTGTAGGAACCATCCGTGATCTGTTGTTGAGATGGACATGGGGAAGCCACTGCTTGCCCTGGGATTTGTAGCATGGAAAGTTGCTACTACAGTATTTGGGTTTCTGCCAAGTACTTGCGACCTGGATTGGCCACTGTTGGAAGCAGGATACTGGGCTAGATGGACCATTGGTCTGACCCAGTATGTCTATTTTTATGTTCTTACACTTTGCACCTAAACACCATAGCATGCAATTACAAAGGGGGTGGGTACATGGGTGGATCAGGGGCATATCTTGCAGTTGTGTGCATCAGTAACTTATAGAATACTATCACTTATGTAAGCAACTGCCTACCTTACAATCAACCATTTATACCAGCCTTTGACATGGCGTAAGTGCTTGCACCTAAAGTTAGGCAAGTACATGCTGACTTATGCTCTATTTTACAATGGCAAGTTTGCATGCAAATGCCATTATAGAATTGGCACTTAGTGTCCATATTTTTCATGCTTAATTTTTGGCGTACTTTCTTGAATCTACCTCTTTGCATATAAATGCTACTATTCTAAATATTTATGTGCACAAGGGACCCATACATGCAAGCTGCCATTTATGGCTGAATGCCATTCACCTGACTCATTGAACCATGCCCTGAAATAGTGATGACAAACCAAGGAGTAAGGTGAAGAGTTGAAACTTCCAAAAACCACAGGGAAGATATGTCAGTCCAATTCAATGGTGTTTATTAAAAGCACCTCAAAAGACTCGACACAGCAGCTGTGTTTCAGTGCTCAAGGTGCCTGCCTCACGAGTTCGAAAGTAGATGTGTTGAAATATAATAAACAGTTAAAACTTGTGAATTCACTCACATGCAATCTCAAAAAAGAGCATCAGACAAAGCCGAATCGCATGGATTGGTGTTTCTTCACTTTTTTGTGATTGTTTTACTACTGAAATAGTGACTTTCAGGCTTATTTTTGAAAGAGAAGGGCGCCCATCTTTCGACACAAATTGGGAGATGGGCGTCCTTCTCCCAGGGTCACCCAAATCGGCATAATTGAAAGCCGATTTTGGTCGTCCTCAACTGCTTTCCATCGTGGGGTCGACCAAAGTTCATGGGGGCGTGTTGGAAGCATAGCGAAGGCGGGATTGGGGCGTGCCTAACACATGGGCGTCCTCGACCAATAATGGAAAAAAGAAGGGCATCCCTGACGGGCACTTGGGTGACTTTACTTGGTCCATTTTTTTATGACCAAGCATCAAAAAGGTACCCGAACTGACCAGTTGACCACCGGAGGGAATCGGGGATCACCTTCCCTTACTACCACAGTGGTCACTAACCCCCTCCCACCCTTAATAAAACTTTTAAAATATTTGTTGCCAGCCTCTATGTCAGCCTCAAATGTCATACCCAGCTCCCTGACAGTGGTATGCAGGTCCCTGGAGCAGTTTTAGTGGGTGCAGTGCACTTCAGGCAGGCGGAGCCAGGCCCATCCCCCCCTACCTGTTACACTTGTGGTGGTATATATGAGCCTTTCAAAACCCACCAGAAACCCACTGTACCCACATGTAGGTGCCCCCCTTCATCCCTTAGGGCTATGGTATGGTGTACAGTTGTGCGGAGTGGGGTTTGGGGAGGTTTGGGGGGCTCAGCACACAAGGTAAGGGAGCTATGCACCTGGGAGCAATTTGTGAAGTCCACTTCAGTGCCCCCTAGGGTTCCCGGTTGGTGTCTTGGCATTTCAGGAGGACCAGTGCACTACGCATGCTGGCTCCTCCCAAGACCAAATGGCTTGGATTTGGTTGTTTCTGAGATGGGCATCCTCGGTTTCCATTATCGTCGAAAATCGGGAACGACCATCTCTAAGGATGACCTAAAATTTCGCGATTTGGGCATCCCAGACCGTAATATTGAAACGAAAGATGGACGCCCATCTTGTTTTGATAATACGGGTTTCCCCACCCCTTCGCCGGGACGTCCTGCGAGGACGTCCTCAGGAAAACTTGGGTGCCCCTTTCAATTATGCCCCTCCACGTCTTCCAACATTAGAGCTTGCAGCTCTAGAGTTTTGTGTCTTAGAATGTGAGCGTTTGTACTCAATATTTTCCAGCTATTGTGAGTTGTCCTGCTGAAGTGCTGTATAGCTTTGTGCCTGGCTTCCACATCCAAAATAATCTTTTCTCGTGTGCTATTATCAGACTTGCTCTGAAATTTGAGTTTGATCAGCTCTGCTATCACACTGTTGTACATGTGGGTTGCCTTTTGCCTGCCTTTCTGTACAATGGCACATGCCAAGGGGGAATCTCTCTTCATTGAGATAGTGATGCTTTCTGTAAATGAGGTTAGCCTAGGAGGCACATTTACTATCTTTTTAGAAGTGACTCCCTTGTCAATCCTAAGCATGTCAGTGTGTCACTGTCAACCTTTTAGGAATGAACAATGGTAACAGCAGCTGAGACATTGACAGTCTTTGCTTTAGCTGGCACTCCAGGCTGAAAATCTGGCACTGGTTCCACAGTTTGGTAACAGTTAATGATCAAGAGCAGTGCAATCTATATTACCTCCCTGTAGACAAGAAGGCTGCCATTCCGGAATCATTCTCAGGCTTGTTGGAAGGGAAGCTCCCCTGTGCATACACAACATGCAAGGAAATGAGAAAAATAGGAGAGCTTAATGTTCTTTCATGGCATGCAAGGATTCTGAATATACGTTAAAGTAGTTTTGGCTTTGTTAAAAGGATTATGAAGGTTACCTTTTGTTTTTAAAAGATTCCTTTGCTTGTGTCTTAATAATACTACAATGGGTTTCTGGCTTACCCTGTTCCTCTTTTATCCAGATCTCTAGTATGGCATAGTTATATGTCTAATGGCTAAGGTATTTTATTGTTGTGCTATTCATTTCCACTGATTTCCAGTCAATTAATGTGCTATTGTTATGATATTCATGTCTCTCCATTTTTACCTGTTCATATTTAAGGTTGAAAACCACCTCAAAGCCTATGTCATGTGGTGGTATTTCAAATTCCAAATAAACAAATAAAATTAAAAATAAACCAGGGAAATGATATGAACCCATAAACTCTATGATAGGAAAGTAAGTGTTGTATTAAGTTGAGGGTATAATAATGTCTGTGACAAAAGACCAAGACTTTTCCAAGAGAGT